>NC_051852.1:92924055-94174867 GCF_905115235.1 Hermetia illucens | reverse complement strand
CCGCACCTAAAACGCCTGAGCGCTGCCTCTTGCAGCGCGCATAATATTTATTGATTTTTTTTTTTAAATAAATAAATTCAACTAAAACTAATTAAAATTCAAACAACAAAATTCAACAAATTACAACAATGATTCGATGCTACGGCGGTGAAGGTGAAGACGGCTGCAGCGGCGCTGGCGGCAACGGCTGCGGTGTTGATGGTGAAGACGGCGGCGGCGTCGTTGCTGGAGACGGCGAGCGTGGCTGCGGTGGCGTGTCTGCTGGCTGCGGCTGCTTCTCTGGTGGCTGCAGCGGCGTCTCTGGTGGCTGCGACGGCGTCTCTGGTGACTGTGGCGGCAGCGATGGTGGCGGAGTCTTCGGCTTCTGCCTGATAACGGTGGCTGTTGAGATGAAGTCAATTGTGGCCTTATTTGAGTTTAATACCGCGGTTGCCAAATAATCGTTCGTTTTCTAGGTTGCTGTTGCCAATGTTGAAAGGTGGTCGCGCTCGTTGAACTTCTGATGCGTCGGCTCTCCGAGTGGTTCTGGATACGTGGCAAATGATGGGTTCGCTGCTGCGAGTCAGAATTGCAACAGCGGTGGCGGAGTCTTCTGACAGTGTGAATAGCCGACACTTTCAATTTTCGCATTCGCCACTTGTTGAGCGTCCTCAGTCGCTGCAAACGAATTGCTCTCAGTTACACAAGTAATGGGATATGAGAATTTTGTTTTCCTTCATGGACAAATTCTTGCATAGGAACTAATGTGAATTTCTTTCCTGGATCAATCCAGAGAATGTCAACATGATCCAACTAGGAGTCACAAAACAGTCAAACAACATCGAATTCTCGGCAATGGATTCTTTTAATTTTTAGCTCTGTTACTCAAACTTTTTGTTACGGGGTCACCAATTTAACTAAAATAGTCCATTTCTTTGCAAACCACAATTTTTATGTACACCGGAACATAGACCAGGTTTCTTACAATCAATACTGGATAGATGTAATAATTAGAATTTATTAAATTTTAATGAATCAGTAAGAGCAAACGACTATTTACACGTTAGAGGCAGAAGAGAATAATCTCGCTTCATGTGTTTCTTTCTGCCCCTAACTCATGGCACACTTTCCTCGCTAGTCTTCCACTCCCGTGGCGAGCTCTACAAAGTGAATAGTTCCGCGCCATTTATTTGTTCGCATTGGCAACATTCGAAATAAATTTCGAATGCTGAGAATCCTGTCGCGCCACACCGTAATTGTGGTTTTGAAGCTAGCTGGAGACGAGATGTTCTCTAATAAATACCGTGCCATGGTGACGATAAACATCAAAATTGCGTTCAATTCAGCCAGCGACGAGTGGGTAAAAAGCCTTTTGGATAAAGCAAGTGTCCCCTAGTTACTTGATTAAGCTCCTCAAAAGTTACCTCTCGGCAAGAACACCCTGGTACCAAATGGGTGAGAGTCCTAGGAAGTACACCGTTACGGCTGGAGTATCACAGCACTAAGCATTGTATTGTCTCTTGCGAAACGTGATATACAATCGAGTCCTTGTCCTTCCTGTGACAAAGGAAGTTAAGAGAATCGATTTCGGATATAATCTAGCCATGGTGAGCATCGCGAAACAGCCTGAAGATACTGAACTTTATGCTTATGAAACAGACAGCCCCGAAAAAGCTTGATAGTTCAGCTTGACCTTGCGAAACAAAAGACGGAAGCGATCTTGAATACCAAGTACTGGAAAAAGAATACGATGTGTATTTGTCTTGTTTGCCACTTTATCATTTCAAGACGGTAATCAAATACCCTGGAAATGTTGGTTGACGCTTGGACTATGCTTGTGAGAAAGCAGTAAATACCAACGCATTGTTAGACGCAGATTACTACTACGCTGGAAAAGTGGCAACAATGGTGTGATGACTCTCACAGGTGTCCCTGGACCTATACTCTGATCCAATGAATTGAGGAGTGAATCTGGCGAAATTAACTACCAGTTGACCCAATTCCTGTCAAGCGTCAGAACATCGTCGGGGAAATGAAAGAAGGAGAAGAAAGTTTGGGTGGTTTTTATATGTGAGAATCCTACACACTGCTGCTGTCTTTCTAAGATTTCCAGGCAAACCGATTTTAATAAGGCTGTGTTTAACATAAAACCTTGAAAGCAGCTTCTGTCATATAATTTTGGAAGGGCATTGCGGAAAGTCTATCCTTTATTCAAGGCTGAACTTTTCATGGGCAAAATGATATGCAAGGCGGTTCAGAATTGGCACTTTACTCTTTCCAATAAATCTCTACGGTAAGCAGGGCGTACTATTTAGATGTAAACGAATTTTTCAGTTTGAATTTTCAGGATTGCATTATTTCACTGTTCAGGCTAATAAGATCTACAGCAGCACTTAGATTTTATAACCATCCATTTCTTGAGACCTAAATATAGCTGAAATCACGCAGGGATTCAAAAACAAACTGATGCATAAAAGACGAAATCTTTTTAAACTGGAAAATTGGATGCATTAAACTTTGCAGATGAAATGTCGTTAACGAAGACCTAATTCCCTATCATTAGTGTATACTAAAATGTTACAGCACGAAATAAAACAGATTCCTTTACGACTTGCCATAAACTCTTTGAGATGCTCCTTAAGTAATCTTTACACTTTACGCACTTATTAATATTTCTGTTAATTATTCAATAAGGATAATTATGTTGCATTTATTACAGTCATCTGCCCGGCTTTTATTCCATTATATACTATCCGGTGACGACAATAATAGCCACGGTTGAGTTGAAAATTAGCTGTTAAAATAACGTAACGACAATTTTATTGTAATATTCCAGAGTTCGAATGTCCATTTTGTCAATGACACGGCAGGGGCCTCAAATTAAAGTCAGCACAAAATCGCACTTTGCTCAGTTTATGGCCCCAATTCTCATTACGAACTAATTATGGCGTGGATCGGAATCGGACAATGTATGGAATGAAGACGTTATAGTGGCGTTATTAGGCCGTTTATTTGTTATTTTGTCATTAAAAAGTTAATATGATTAGAGTTCATATTCAATGCCACTGGGTCTCTGGATTACTTTATGGGAAAGGATTCTATTGCTTCTCATCATAAAAGGTTAATGGATACTTGTGAGTATTGTTACGTGTCTTACATTCACTACTCATCCTCTCCCCCACGCCACCATTAATCTAGAAAATAACATTCAATACTTACAGACCTGTTGCCCTAAAGCCAGATAGCATTCGCCACTGACTCAATTAGACTCAATTCCCAATTTGTCATCCACCCACAAGGACCTCTTCTCAGTCATTTTCATATTGCCATTTCTTAGATTTCAATTGTCTGCCTAGCGTCGTTATCTACTGTCGTCATTGGAATCACGCACACATGTTATCTTGTTCGAGGTCTACTTAATGCTGCCATCGGACATGTCAATGATTCTTCTCGATAATTCGGAACCAAAACGAATTCGTGGGAGGCAGGATGCTCCAGTTGTCGGAAAGGTACCAGACCACCATCCTTCGGTCAGAACCATAGATAAAAGGCAATCATCACATTTTCTTATTTGTCCTGAAAGTGAATTTTTCCTCCTTCGTAGTCTTACTGGAGCATCTCCCCAGCTCTGAGCTCGACACACCTGAATTGGTAGTAATGGGGGAACATTTCGTACGTCGCCGACGAAAAAGACATTGAAGGGCTGCCTGCAAAGACCGAAAATAGGAACCGCATGAATGAAATCATTACAAACATATGTTCCTATTTCTTTTGAGCCAGAGAAAAGCAGATATCCTTATCTGTCACGTTCTGCTTACGCTGGACATTTATTGTAGGTACATCATCCATGTAATTTATTGAAAGAAACTTCTTTGTGTCAGCGAGGAAGAAAGCCATTTCTGGAGAAAGTTTCTTTGCTCTTTTTTCCATTCTCGACATGACAATTTGTTGAAGTATGGTCGTATCAGGACAGTGATGAAGTTCTTTTGAAGAAGAAAGGAGTCAAGAGCCAGGTTGTATGTGCAGTGGAAGGAACTTATTTAATAACTTAGTAGCCCAACAAGGAAGACAGTTTCTTGTTCCTTTTGTTGGGTAACAAAAACTTGTAGCAGGGTTTCCTGAACTTTGGGGTTTCTACGAAGGGAATTTGATTCAAGTGCTCGGAAAATTAATTCTCATTCCCCCATGGCGATCTATTATTTTATGAGTTTTTTCTTTAATACTATTAATTTAGTTGAACAAGTTGAGGAAGGTACTGCCGGGCCGAAATCGTCTGTCGTGTGTTCAGTCAGCGAGAAGGGAACTTTTCTTCCGGAGCGCTCTTTAAAGCTTATTGACGCGGAAAGAGGTGAAAATAATTCATTGCTGGTTTGACGTTGAGCATCAGCTTGACATTTTAGGCAGTTGAAAATCTGCGTCAACTTTACAAATATTTATGTTGCTTACATGAAGTAACGAACCCAATTTATAACTGCCTGATTTGTCTCACAAATTAATAGTGACTGCATTTAGTTCACTATCGAACCCTGAAAGTTTTTTTTGTGCTCAGGACAATGTACGATCCTCGTACGCCAGAGAATGCTATTAGCCTAATACGCCAATTAAGTAGTTACGGCTGAGAAAAACCCTTAGCAGTGTTGGTTAGGATGACTAGCTCGCAGTAATCGCTCGCTTTAACTCATATAGTGCGCGATGAAGCACGTTTATTATAATCGCACGGCAATTATCCGAAAACTACTTTGACTGGATTCTTCACTTTCCGCCGGGACCGCCTAATTGCTGGCTACAAACGCAACAAATAAAACCACGCATTATAACCAGCTCCAATGAATTGATGGGGTCTTGTCTAAACTATAACTAGCTGCTTAAAATGTACTGAATCAGCGAAAGGGAGTTGGCCACTTTAAGACAGCTCTTTCATAAATGTTATAATTTTCATAATGGCCGAAAAATTTGATGGAAATTAAATCAACGTTTATGGTTTTTCTGTTTGACCTGATGGTTGAGCATTATGCCTTACGGCTACGGTGAATTCACCATTGTTAGATAAATTATTCGTCTTTAAAAAATATTTTGTTGATCCATAATTGTTTAATCAACTCTACGTTGTCTTGCAAAAATTTCGTTGTATTCAGAGGATATCTGACACGCTGGCTTAGGAAAAAAGGTTAAATCATACACACGCAAAGGAGCAACTATGTTTCAATTGAAAATATTGATCTCTAAGTGTTTCTTCTAGGTTAATCTGTGCAGTAGTGCAATCTAAGCAAAAGCTGTCGAATGAAAGCAACTCTTTATGCGAAAGGACACAGGAGAGGAGTGGAACAACAAAGGAGTAGAACGGCAAAGAAGAATAGGGAAAGGGAAGTTGTGACTGCAAATCTTTGCTCAGTGTCCAAAAAGCAGGTTATCGACCCCCCGCATTCCACAACGCTTAGGTCAGGTAGATATTAATTCAAGCAAGGAATAATTGTTTATAAGGAAAAACTGAATAGAGATACAAAATGCTACTTTTCGCTATATATTTATTAGCATTTACCTTGAGCATGCATAACAATTACAGCCCGATATCGTGATTGATTATTGAAATACAGAGTAACTTATACTTGAAATAATAAAACTTGTTGTTTCTTTTTCGTTGGTGTGGGTATTTATTCTTGCAAATACCGATATTTCGGGAACCACTTGTTCCCTTCAACACCGCATAATTTCACTCTGAGTAACTTATACATCAATCCAGCCTTTTTGGCTGGTTTCGGGCGTCTGCTAGGGAGCGCTGTGCTCATCTTAAAGAAAAAAAATAAACGGCACTTCAACGTGTGGATCATGTAACGCTGTTTGAACTAGAATTATTTGAAAATATTGAAAAAAACTTTTTTTAAATTTGGTGTTTTTCGACGGGCTCTTTAATGTATAGAAAGAACGGCTGATGAATCAGAATTATCCTAGTTTACTGAACCAAAAATAAGCCCTGAAAATTTCATATGAATTTCTTTGGATGTATTTTAGCAGTTTGGAGAAAAACGCATTTAAAAATTAGAAAGCGATCATTAACTAGCTAAAAGTCTGTTATACCTAGTCCATAAACCTTCGGTTTCTTCAGAAAACACATGTATGGCTTCAACTCCCGCTCTTTTAGCGAAGACGTTCAAACGTCGACGCGATCGACATAAACCTGACTTAATATGACACTTGACTTGTTAACACTGTAATCTTCGACAATTCGGAATATTGAAAAATGATTTTGCCCAAGTACTCTACACTATATCTAAATACAATTGAAAAGAATCGTTTTCTCGGATCCGACAAACTGGATAACTTCGTTAAAGATTAGTACTTTTTTTGTGGCCTAAAAGTCAGAGCAATTATTTTAAGGTTTTTTACGCTCACATATCTCTTATACCCAACATTTTTTGGTCTGTCGAGCCAGATATTGAGAGAAACAGAATTCGGCAAACATACTTGAAACTTCTACAGCAAAATGGAAGTAGAAGTGTGGGCTACAAAATCTTCGGACATCAGTAAAGGAGAAATGCCTTGAAAAATTAGGCATTTAAACATGTCAGACGCCAACCACTACGCAACTTGAGGCATCCTGGAGAAGATATATGAAAAGAAACGCATTGTTCCTCAGGCACCTTTGGCCCAGTTTTGGAATACGAAAACTGTAATAAAATGCAAAGAACCGAAAGGATGGCTGATACGATCAACGAGCTCATCCCAAATTTTCAAGACCTAGAAGTCAACCCATTCATGGCAGTCATCGTTTCTATTCTACAGAGTATGTTTGACCCAGACTTGAGAACAGTATGACATCGAAAAATCTGCGTCAGAACAGACTTGCCTGGGTTTGCGGTGATCCCGGAATTCCTGAAAACATATTTGATAAAATGAACAAAAGTTCTTCTTTAAAAAAACTGAGTAGGAAGATATTCCATTACACAAATCATCATCATCATCAACGGCGTAACAACCGGTATCCGGTCTAGGCCTGGCTGGATCATCCTCATCCATACGGATTAAGTGACCGGCCCCTATTGAGCTGGATTTTATCTACAAGCTGACGGTCATGGTATCGCTCATAGATTTCGTTGTTATGTACCCTACAGAATCGTCCATGCTCATTTAAGGGGCCAAAAATTCTTCGGAGGATTCTTCTCTCGAACGCGGCCAAGAGTTCGCAATTTACACACAACGGGCACTGAAAGTGCATATTATACAAATCGTACCACAGACTATACAAGTGCCCATAATTTCTGGGGTACAGCATGGACAACTTAAGTGAGTATCGAGTGTGCGAATCCAAAAAAACATTATTCCATAATACATGCAATCTTGTTGATCAACAGCAATAACTGAAATGCGTAATGTCATCGGTCCTCAGAGGTCGTTACGCTTACGATTAGGGAGTACTGTCCCCAAGATGTCCTAGCGTTCTGTTCTGACCCCCTGGTTGGCATTATACTGGCGCTTTAAGTAGTAGTCTCGAGAGAGTTCGTCGGTCAAGAGCGAACTGCCAATAACCGATCCACGTTGGGCCACACTGGGAGTCCCCGGAGCCATTGACAACTCATTGCTAACGTCGATGAGGTAATCTGAGCCTAGCTCTGCCAAGGTAATAGTTGTGGCGTTTATCAGGAGTCAGCCCCTTCGGGACCCTGCTCGGGTAGTGTGCATTGAACCGGTATTAGTAGGCAGCTAGGCGCAGGCCAGGCCTCCTCCCTTGCCCACGATGCGCTGGTAAAAACTCCAATGGAGAATAAATATGATGAGAATACAGTGGGAATGTAGAAAGAGTTGGCTGTGTTTTCCCGCAGCGCGAAAATTCATAGTGGGTTGAATTACCCAACGAGACATCGGGATGCGTAAATAAACAAAATGATCAGTAAATGATGCGGCACATGGGGCAGAAGGTACAGTGGAAACTGCTGAAACTGACCAGATGGCTGCAAAGATAAGCTGAGTGGGAGCGCAGTCGACTGATCTCACAAAACCGTAAGAGGAAATATTTATGTCGAAATGCGCGGCAATTGTGAAGTGCATGCGGTCTGCGACGTTATTTCAAGAAAACATCAGATGAGGTGTGAAAAATGGGTTGTTGGGGCCGAAGGAGCTCCTGGATCCAATTTCGTTCTAAAGGCGAACATGCAGAGCAATAGAAGATGTGAGAAAACCACAAGTAACCGTGCCCACGCTAAGAATACCACAAGCGAAAAATGGACCGCAGATAGCCCGTTGCAGAGCAAGCTGGGGAAAAAACGAAACGAAGGAGGAGCATCCAAAAGAGACTTCTCTCGGGTACTCTATAAAGCTCAAAAGAAGAAGGCGAAAAGGGACAAGAGGCAACAACACTCCGCGCCATCAGAAAAACCTCCGCCTGCACACAGGTTAGAGCGCCAGCTCTGTTTATAAAGTTGATGAAAGGCAAGACCTTTGGGGAAGTCCTCAATTAAATCCATTATAGGATCAAGCCCAAAGATAGCGGAGAGAAAATGTGTTCCATTTGGAAAACGAAGTGTGATAGAGCCCTCGTCGAAGCAATTAATGGACTGCAGTGAGAAAGCTTTGAGCTTATCAGCGCACGTCTATAACCTGCCGGGACCTGATAGGAGGACAACATGTCGCTGATGAGAGAACAAGAAGGAGAGTTGTATTCTATGCATTGATCGTGGCGCGTCTGATAAGTTCACATTTCGCACACTGAAAGCCTTCAGACCAGAGCTGGAAGGAGCAAGGACGCGGTTAACATGATCCGTATCCAATAGATGGATGTGCACGGGAGCGCATCCGCCCATGAATTGTTAGCATATCGAGGCAAGGACTCAGCTTCATGGCCCCCAGACATATCACACTAATGTTCCGGGGTCCAGGCTGCAAAGGAAGCGTTATCGACGTGTCCTTCGCGTTAGAATCGTTAGTATCGCTGGTGGATGGGTGGCGAATTATGGAAGACTTCTAGGCTAACGATCATCAAGACATTGCCTACGAAGCGATTGACGAAATTTCTCGGTGTACGCCAGCCTAGCGCTCTTTCTTTACATGGAACTTCGCGGAGGTGAACGTAAGACAATTTGTCGAAACTCTTAGAACAGGTGGGGGCCGCGCTGAGGGGCATTTATGAAGTTTGGTGGCGCTGCACCTGATACTGTCGTTCATGAAGTTATGAACCTGATACAGCCGGCCTGTCGTGCTTCCATGCGCAGGAGAACATCGAATCGTGGCAAGCCTTCTATGTATTGGTGGATGGTGGAAATTTCAAAGCTCCGGAAGGACTCCGCCGCTTGACACAATTTTTAAACGACCAGGAGGAGACATGCACCACAATGAAAGAATGCATATCAGCCAAAAGGAGACGAAGCGTAGTAAACAGTACAAAGCTCCCTGTTGGCAGGACCTGGTCGACGAGATGAACGGAGACCCGAGCGGACTCGGCTACAAACTGATAACTCGAAAAATCGGGACTCTGTGGAACCCTGTTCACTTAAGGTCAAGCAAAGGGACACAAAGCTATCGTATGAAAGGTCGCAGTACAAATTTCACTGGTGACAGTGGGATTTGTAGCGTGACTTGATGTCGGATACTAGTCGACTCAGCTGTGAATGAGTACCTGAGTCAAATCAGGATAATAAATCACGGGCGAGCGCAATGCTGACCACATTGGCTCCTCCTGCAATCTTGTAGTGTACCGTTAAGGTTTTGAATGATGTGCTCTAATAAATTTCAAGACCCTGATCCAATTGGATTGTCACGCTAGCGATTATTATTATTATTGGATGGACCACATTGTACGGAGCCTAATCCCTGTGCATTCCGTGCGAAAACTGAATGCATCGCGGAGGATGCTCCACTTTCTCTGTAAATGATTTGGAAGAAGCAGTCCTCTCTATGAAAAACAAGAAGGCGCCAGGACCCGATGGTATCATGGTAGAGGTATACAAACTGGTGTTCAAAAATCGGCTAGACCTAATATACGGCGCATTCAACGCTTGCCTTAAAGAAAGCCTCTCCCTTCTTGTTGGAAGTTGGCGGGGCTTACGCTGTTCAGCAAAGTGAAGACGACCCTGAGCTGGCGTCTTCATACCGACCACTTTGCATGCTTGGCACTGCCAGGAACGTGCTCGAAAAGCTCATCAGAGGTAGACCCGCACCCCAAGGTATCAAGAATATGGTAAGATCCCTAATCTCTATGCAAGGTCGGTGACAAGGAAAAGAGGTTACAAAGAAAAACCAAAACTTTCCGCCTAAACAGTATCACAAGCGACCCAACTGATATTTAACCGCAACGTCTTCGAATTTCCAAGAAAACAAATAGCTGCGGGAAGGATGGTCTTCTGAAAAATCACCAGGCGCCTAAAAGGAAAAACGGCACACGAACAGTTTCGAGGAACGGAACCAAAAATGCGGAAGGGAGAAACCCTGTGTTCGAGTGCAAGCGCAATCTAAGGGGAGCAAAAATGGTAGATCGACCAAAGTCGTTAACCAAAAGGTGAAGGAGAAATCAAAGGTTCGAATTCGCCCAGAAGCAATTATTATCTCTAGGAAGGACAATTTGTCCTACGCGGAATTACTAAACAAGTCGGGATACCAGAAGCTGGGCGCTTCAGGTATAAACACTACACGTCTAAGAGTGCAATAAATTTACCTGAAATGTAAAATTTTGACCTTCTTTAGATTTCGTTCAAACTTACAATATATCCCTTGTACTTCTAGTAGGAAACTGACGGGGGTTTTCGGATAAAATATAGTGTTATGCAATTATTAACCCTATTGGGGCAGATATCGGAATACGACATGACCATATTCTGTGAAAAAAAATTAACGCCTTCCTTTCGTATGATTGGAGAGCTCCCTCCCACCGCCCCCCCTCAAGCACAAAATAGCGCGACTCGCTGTATGTAAAGGAATTCACAGATTACACTTTTGTGGTTCAACCTTTTCTGAGTAAATCAGGTGTGAAAGACAGACATTGAATCGATTTAATAAGGTTTTGTTTGACACACAATCCAAAAAAGGGGTCACCTAATAGCGGAAAAGGGCAAAAGGGCTTTATATGCAGTGAATTGAAGCGAAATTGATAAGTTTGAACGGCTGTAACTTTGAGACTAACGCTACTGGTAGACCTAGGAAAAACGGAAGGGATTTTTCTGGTCAACTTCATAAAGTTGGTAATATACTAAGTTTATTTGAGCAGATATCAATGGGACATATTTTGACGCCTATATTTCATATATGTACATGGTCATAATTTTTTCATAGTTTTGGGTTGGGTAGCTTCCGAAATAAATACTACCTCATTTTAAATTTGCACATTTTTACCTCTCTTTTACGCATATTGAAATTTGCATCGAAATTAAAATTCCTTGTCGAAATACTGAATGGGACCTTTAACTTGATACCCTACACGAGTACAGGCATGCATTGGGAGCCCCACTTTTAGTTCCACGTAAACCACTCACTGTATCCATGGGATTTCATAGTTCTCGTGTGGGTCCATGTCGCCGTTTTGGAGAAGAGAGAGACAGACAGACCGCGAATTGATTTTAGTTAGATTTTGTTTTGCACAAAATCTCAAAAGTGAGGTTTATCAAATAAACCTCAATTATTGCAGGGCCACTCAGGGTTTACCGAAGCATCTATGAATCTAACATGGAATTGCATAAAGAAATCTTTATGGGGCCGTATGAGTCATAGATTTGATGGGCGCATTGGCGATTTGGGTGTACAGCTACCAAGCTATACAAACCACCAGTTGTCAGTAGCTTTGTCTGTGGGAACAAAGGGCCTTTCCAGCTATCCAGCTAATTTTGGTCAATGAAGGTAATGTAAATATCTTTTGGAAATGAGGGTCTGCTTGAATCGTACCCTTGATCTCTGTCAGCGCTGCACTGGCGTGTGCTATGTACCCGGCATGCTAAGGAGGACTACACCCATAGTGATCGCTAGACAATCCTGGAAATATAGAGATGCACATGGTAGGAAAACTGCATATCCAAACCAAGAAGGACATCACGCTGGTGTATAAAATCTTTAAACGAACACACCTTCATGGAAGTGTGGCTAGGCCAAGCTACTAAAGCAGTCGACAGCGCAAGAACAGCTCTCCATGTCACAGAATTCATCGCCAAGGCAAATGACGCGTCCATGCCTTGGATTTCCACAAGGAAGTTGGGGTGGTTTTATGGGAAAAAGTCGAACACACTGCGCGTCCCAGTAGGCGTCCTTTGTAGATTCCCATCTCTGTAAAAAACACAAAGGCAGACATTGAATCGATTTTAATAAGGTTCTGTTCTACACAAAACCTTAAGAAGTAGATTAATCTACATATAAACGATGACTCGGCAAAGGCACCTAAAAAGTGGAAACGCAGGTTACTGAATTGCATAAACAATGCATTAAGTTACCTGAATAGTAATAGTTAGAAAAAAATTCCGTTTTCCATCGCCAGTACCAAATACATGCAAATCTAAATCTCACTGGATGAAAAATGCTAAGTAGAATATACCAATTTGTTCATAACAGCATTCCCGCACGTTACTACAATCAGAAGCTGAAATGTATACAATGTATGAGCCTGGGAAGAAGCTTACTTGTTTCGTGAAGGTCACTTTGATTGAACGGTTACACTAAAGGATAATGAACAATACGCTAAACTGTTGCATACTACGGCCAATCTCTGCAAACGAAATCGAAGTCGATATCTTTCTAAAGTCCGGAGGAAGGAGACGATGCAAGAAGTTAGGAGAGATTGAGGTTGACTGGACAAGTGCGAAGAAAAAGCGTAGTTGTATCTTTATGTTGACCATAGTTAGAGAAACAGGATGGGTTTGATATCGAAAGAGAGGAGTTATTTTCACTTTATTTTGGATGCTTACGATGAGACATTTTGGTAGTCTAGTCTTACCCAAGCTAACCGTTTTAAGCGTTTGAACTATCATGTAAAGGAGCTTTTCTCGCTTGATCAGCCACGGGGACACTTGGAATCAGTAAAGTTGGCTAATTCTTGGAACTCGACGACTTGCTCTGCACCAACGCAGCTCGTCTTTCATCCTGTCTGAAGTGAATTTATTTGAACCTTTTGCATCAGAAGAGTTGCCTCCATTCTACCGTACCGTACACTTGCGAATACATTACTTTGCCATTACATTACACACATATCAGGTGAAAGTTTTACCCACAATGCATGTCGACCTTGTTACACTATCGGACATATGTTGAAGCTCATGTGTAACCGCCGTTCTGGATTCGAACCTGAACCCGAACCCGATATATCTCTAATTAGATTGTTATAATGGGGCTCATGTGGTGCTTTGTTAAAACAGCTTGTCTGGGCGGCGAACAAGTCTTCATTAAAATCGTATAAAGTCGAAGTCGTGATTATGTTACACAAGAAATACGTTTGAAGCTGGAAAGTAGCATATTACGTGTGTATATGTAGATACCATACGTTAGCATACATTCCTACATAGCCGATTATATGAACTTGCTTGGTACTAGGGGGAAGCTATTGCCGCCATCGCTACTTATCCTTCAGGGAACAGTACCAAGCGCAAAAAGATGTAGTGAAACAACGAACATTTCGTAACGAGTATGCCAATTACCAAAGCAAAATTGCTATCATGTTAGCTAAAAGTTCGTTAAGGTATCATGTAAGAGTGAAATTTGCAATACGAGCTGATGAAGGGAAATATTCTTGTGAAGCTGGTACTTACTTCCCAGACAACGCTTCCGATTGGTTCTAAAAGGGACTATTAATAATTTAGTGACAACATGAAGGAAAACATTTGCAACAAGTCGCAGGAAACTTATTAGGAGGGCATTTTTCTGACGTCTTCGTCCATCGAGGATACAATTTTATTTGTTTGTTTCTTTTAAGGAAGGGAAGGAAATGAAGTATGAAAATGAAGCTTTAATATAGCTTGCGATATCAAGGAATTTTAGACGTACTCTCATGAGTATGATCTAGGACATCAGAATCTTAATATCTTTTTAAGGTTTCATGGAAAACGATTTCCGCGCAAATAATATTATTACACTAATTATTCTATTTTAAAAATTTATTCTGAACTCCCCTTAAGTTCATCCACAAAACTGGAAATTTTGGTGAAAATCGTATAATTGTTAACAAAATGATAATAGGTTAAAGTTCTCTCTTTTGCTTCTCAGTACCACTCTCTAAAAAATAAAATATCAGTCCCACATCGAATTGAAGATTGTTGATATTCAATGTGTTTTTTAGGTTTAATAGGACTCAAAAAGAAGCTAGCTGTCAAACTAACCATTGCGCTCACTTTTAAACATTTATCCGCATACAAACCATTGACGCTTGAACAGCGCCACCAAATTATCCACATTCACTTTGAAAAACGGTCATCAATTCACGGAACGTCGTGATTTGTGTGGCGCACATAAAGGCCCCTCTAACAAAGCCATCCGCCGAAGTATGGATAGATTCCATACCACATATTCTTTAGATGATGCAACCACAACATGTCGAAAAATATGCCTACTGAAGAGAGGAATATTGCAGGAATTGGGGACTCTGTCCGTCCTCGAAATGGAAAATTTTGCGGAAAGATCTCGGCCTACATTCTTAAGGATCCAGCTAGTGTTGTAATTAAAGGCACGAATTCATTTATGCATCGTTCCTTCGCCGAGTGGCCTTTAGAGCAGCTGAAAACAGACCCAATGTTTTATGGTAAAATTGTGTTCAGCGTAGGGACTTATTTTTGGCTTAACGGGCTTAATATGAAGTGAAGACAGTCCATAATAGACCCTGTAGGGTAGGATGTAATATATTACATCGACAAAAATTTCCGTTTAGTGAGCCGAGATGTGGTTTCAACAGGATGACATGACATGCCATTCGGCAATTGCAAATATCGACTTATTACAGTTAAAATTTGACAACAGGTCGATTTCGAGAAATGCATCTGCCTCTGAGGTCATGCGTTTTAACACCTCTCGATTACTTACTGTGGGGCCACGTGAAGTCATTGGTTTATATTGATATACCAGCAGCAATTGACGTCTTGGAAACCAAAATTTTTCGTGTTATTCGTGACATACGTCTAAGCTCGAAAAAGTAGCCCAAAATGAGCTCCGTCAAGAATGACCGCAGTTTGCATAAGTTTGAAATCATTTTCAAATTATATTGCCGTGTTAATTTCAAGTTCTATCGGGCTTGAAAAACGCCTATAATAAATGGAGCCATCGTCTACCCAAATATTATGACATAATAACTCCATAAAGTCTTTCACACCTAATTTTCTTATTTCCAACATGTGCGCCTAGTGTTATTTTAGCGTCTTCGTCATCACTATTAAGCCAGGATTCAAAGCCTGTGCTCAATTCTTCATGTCAACCAATAGACCAAGCCGGTAAATGCTTGTATGGGAATAAAAGCCGTCAAAATTTAATCACTTATCTTCCATTCCATTTCTCCAGTTTTTGAGCCATATTGAGCAGTATTCCTTAAGCCTGGCATTACTTTCTAAACACGAAATTAACTATTTCAGTTTTTTTTTAAATATTGAAGCATTTCTCTCAGTAAGATGTATAGATTCCAGGGTGAAACGTGATTTGGTACCCACGATGGTGCATAAAACTTGGGAAACTCCTTCTGGACCAACACCATCTGCTCTACTGCCAAACTTTATCTCCACGTGGGCTAGAAGTTCGTTCTTAACAAAAAGCTGCAGATGGAGGACGAAGGATAAAGGCGAGTTTCCCGTGCCTGAAAACGGCTTATAAATCTGCACGGAAAACCGACGTTATGAAGCCACAAAGGGAGCCTCGGACTAGATTGATAGCACGGCGGCGAATCCGGCAACAAAAACAACTAGCGATTTGAACATTTTATCATGGATTATCATGGATATGCAGATAGAATGCTGCCCAGCAACTAGGTAATTGCGCCCCAATATATGGTGGTAGTCAAAGGATAGTATAGGTTCCAGAGCAAGACGTGGATTAGTACCAATGATGGAGCATAAAACCTGAGAAACGCATGCTGAACCAACACCAACGGCTGTACTACCAAATCCTGGAAGAGGGAAGAGGGAGCCAGGCAGATAACCGATACCCCTCCCAATATAGGGTTGATGTAACAGCGTTGCAATAGACGCCCGGCACTGGGACCGGTTTCCTAGAGAAGAGCCACTACACTATGTATTATAGTGGCCATCCAGTAAATCATGTACTCGGAGTAGGTTTCTTAGTCAGGCAAAAAATGAAACCTTTGTTTGTCAACTTTGAAAACATAAGCGAACGGCTATGCACTCTACGGTTGTTAGGCAAATTTAGAAATATAAGCTTCATTAACGTTCACACCTCTAAAGCGGAGACTGCAGAGTCGAATGAGGAAGTTTGCCCAGGTATGATATAAAAATCACGCTTGGAGATTTTAACAGTTAAGTAGGGATGGAATCCGTACCGGCTAATATTAACGTACATAAGAATATTAATTAAAGGAGTGCGGATTATTCAGTTAACAGTATCGCAAGAACTGGTTGTAGGAAGTACCTGGTTTGCGCGGAAAGCGGTCCACAAAGATAAAGCGGCCTCTCCACATGGGGCCACTTTCAACTAAATTGACTACGTGCTGATCGAAAGCCGCCACCTTTCAGCATTGATGGATGTCAGAACATATAGGGGGGCCAGGGCTCGAATAACAACAACAACCTTCAATCACCCTCCGACAATCAAGTGAGACTTAACACTACAAAGGATCCGCAGCCCTCCATAATACCTCTGCCAACAGAGAATCTGGAGATAAAGCATCAACAAATGACCTTCACAATCCCCTGAAGAACGTTATCATTGATATGGCCATAAACATCCTCGGGCCCAGTCGCAAAAAAGGGCAGAACCGCTGGTTCGACGATTGATGTTGAAAGGGGGCTATAAACACTGCTGGTTTCCAGTAAAGAAGGGAGATATGCTGTACTCCTTGAGCATTTCAGAACACTTGGCGTGGATGTTATCTATCCAAGGCTAGTGAAGGATATAGAACACGTAGAGAAATTTGTAAGAACTTTTCCTATGCTATCTTGCTCTGGGCAGCCTGTTTATCTCATTATAGCAGATTGAGTTAGCCTTCCTATCTAAATCTTCGAGAGGTGACTATTAAAACGCAAAGAACTTCAGACAGACCAGTTTAACATCATTTCCGCTACAACGTCTAGAGAGACTGGTTGACCATCACGTAAGCTCGTAGGTCTGATCTTCACTCTATGGTTTCAAAGACAGAGAACGCTGTTCTGAATGATAAGTACCCGATCGAGGTCTTTATGGACATTGAGGAAGCCTTTGATTGTGCCCCTTTCCAAAAGCTTCGTGGTGCTGCCAGAGAGGAGGGTGTCAATGAAACTTCAAAACTTGCTACTTGGACCAACTGCAAAATTTTAGGCGGTGTCGCCTTTTTTGGAACCGCCAACATGCGGATTTGAAGTAGAGAGCTGTCCAGGCATATTCAGGGTTACATTGAATTTAAATCGGACTGCGTCTACTTTCACCTTTGATTTTCAAGTTGTTGATTTGTGGATGAGTCTTATGAACTATTTGATTGTTAGTTTACTAACTTTGTTTACTTTTAAGAGAACGGTCGTAAGTTTCATATTGACGGGCGTGTAGTATGAAAAGTGCTCGTAGGGCCGCTCGTTATTAACTCACATTTCACATTTTTGATAACACTGGCGCGGCAGGATTCGCGGCATTCGAAATTTATTTCGAATGCCGCGTGAGAAATTCATTGTGACGACTATGTGTAATAAGCGGAACGTGCTGTGTTATATTGAAAATCGTTAAAATATTGCAATCCACAGCTGAGAATGACAGACGCCGGCAACTTCCAACCTCCTTGGTGGTTGAGACAGAAGAGACCGGCTTATTTTCATACGGTCTTTTCTGTCCCAACCAACGGCACTTTCTCACCGCTAATTCTCCACTCCCGTGGCAAGTTCAAAAAGTTAAGAGTTCCGCGCCATCTATTTGTTCGTATTCGCAGCATTCGAAATAAATTTCGAATGCCGCGAATCCTGCCGCGCCACATAATAAGCGGGGATTTTTCATCATCGATCAATGGGGTGTCCAGAAAAAGACCAGTTTCGTCTACTGTCAATTCTGTGTAAAGTCATCAATTTGGATCACCAATGAGTATATATCTATCTCCTGTTCACTTGTTTGGTTGGGCATTGCGGGTCGTGGATGTCGTTGTTTCGGGGACGACTTTAGCTTAATTTCAGCATAGATTAGACAGTCTCTTCTTACAGTTAATTGTATGTTGAATCCCATATATGACATAAATACTTAGTTTTCCACTACTGACGCAATATAGGAACTCAATAAACTTTGATCATGTATTTAACACGATTCTTGAACTCATCCATAATATTTTTGATATACAACCCTTCGTCGGTTATGTCATTATTCAGTGAGTTTCTTGTCAGATACCAAAGTGTCCTACTTCTTCCACCATATTCTATTTTTGTATTTTAAATTCCATCCACTGTGCATTACATAGAGTTTTATATCGACTTGAAAATGAAGTAAATTCTTCCCAAAAACTCTTTGACCACCATAAAATATACAATATGCTTTCTTTTATACTTTCTGCATTCCATTTGAGTTCTTTTTGAAATTCCGGACGTTCAAAGAAAATAACTCAAGTCAGACGTAACCCCTTCCCATAGCATCCCTACCTTACCCTTTTCCAACCCCAAAAAAGTATTCCTTTTTTCTCCTTTAATTAAAACCACGACAGGGAAATTGAAACATTTGCACTTAATTCTCGTGAAATCTCATTTACTTTAACGACACTATGTTTATAGACAGAAACGGCGGGACGTTGTGCTTAAAAAAGGACTTACAAGCATTTCAGTCGCAAGCGATGTAATGGGAGCCGGCTGCGAATATACATTATACATAGGTCTAGGAATTCATTCGTCTGTGCAGTGTGTATGTAAGTAAGCCTTTTCGTCCTTTTGTACATCGGAGGTATTCAAACTCTCTTCGGCCAGACTTGTGTCGTGAAGAGCTCTCCAAAACTTCGCCGATATTTGCTGGCATGGAAACACGGGTGCCCGTTACATCTTGATTGGTGATCCTAGCAGCTTCTATGTACTTTTTCTCTAGAAGAATATTTCGTCAACTGTGAAATTTTGTAGAAATAGATGTTAGGTCTGCATGTTTCATTTGGTTGAGTGACCATGGGTTTGCTAACGCAGGCAGACTTAACTAGGGCTTCTAAGTCGGCAACACCCTTCATTGCGCCTTCCACCCCGCTCCTCCTCCCCAAAGTCGCACAGAGCAGATCCTAAAAAGGGTTTTTGTCCGTTATAGGCCTAATTAAAACTTATGGTTATGGTTTACGTCCTTTCCCGAACTTCGAGCAACTTATCACACATTTTATATCCTCCAGCTTGAACTCTTTCTGCCCGAAACGTCAGACTTCCGGACGTATTTAAAACCGAAATTAAGGCTTTCGACATTGATTGTGATAACTTAAAGCCAACAGGGCCAAGGACCAACCAAAGCAGTTCTCGGCTGTCGTCTTATAAACCTTCCAACGTCCTATTATGGAAAATTTATGCGCTAGTTCTCAAGTTTCTTTGTCTTGTATCGAGTGTTAATTATATGATAATGGCCCAACTTATTTCGTTCCAGGGCAATAGAGAGAACTGTTGATATGACATGGTTCCATCCCATGCACTGCTGCGTCCTTGCTTTGACTAGAAATCGAGGAGAAGGACAATGTTTCCATTTTCTGAAAACCAAATTAGCCAATTTATGTGGGTTAACGCTGAACGACTTTATTAATTGTAGCTTTCTCAAATTAGGTTTAATTATTCATTGAGATTTTACCATTTACACAACAATGGCTCGATCGACTCCAGAATATTTTTGTTGACTGGCACTGACAAAAGAGTAAAAGAGCAATTTCACTGAGCAGCATTCTGAAACCTCCACCTCGCCATCATAATGCGGCAAGTGTATGTTCTACAATGTTGGGAGTTGATAAATATCTTATCCACGGTGCAACCTGAGGGCGTTCCTAGCATAAATAAGTCCTGTCAACAATAGGCAAGCCGTAAGACATGTCATTTCCAATTATGATGATAATTTTCATTGCCAGTCACATAATGTGTAGAATTAGGCAATGGTTGTTTTCGTGCTAGAAATATTCCACATGTCATACGATAGTTGTTCATTAGACAGTCCCCGAATAATTTATGGTGATTTTCGAGTGATTTCCATTCGATTTTACACCTTTCCCATTACTTTGTCTTGGAATGTTCATATGGCATTTAACGTGTTTTTGATTTATTGCGCAATAACGTAAAAACTTTGAAGAAGGCACTTGCATGCTAAGTACCCGCGTTCACTCATTTCTTGGATGTTCTCGAAACTTTACAGACTTTAAAATCCAAATAAGACGATCACATTAGAAGTATTTTACAAGAGGCGTAACCCTCGTCGGAAATTGTCAAGACAGTTATGATGGGAATATTTAACAAGCATATAATGCTGAAATGAAAATACCTTTTCGATTTTATGAGGGATAAATGTGAGAAAGCGACGATTTTACGATTAACGCGGGCACTGCTGCGTATGCGTGTCGAGCGAGGACGAAAGGCAATTGTGAAGAAGATTGGGTGCTAACCACACAATTGACAGCGAGAAATGCAGGTTGAGGAGTCACGTAGGTACTACTCAATATTAACATGTGATAGAAGCAATATTTCCCATAAATCTTGAAAAGCGACAGTGGGAAATGTCTTTCTATCATGGGTGCAATCAACGACAGCTTCACCCGTGGACTTTCCCGATTCTAATCTAAAAATTGAATATTATGAAATGCTGAAGACTTTGGAGAACAGCCTTCGCCATTTGTCGTACAGACTCCCATATGTTAACCTTTTGCACAATGCAGAGTAGTGAGGCAGTAATTGAAAGTGCATAGATTTAGACTACAAAATACACCAAGAGAAAGAAAGAGGGAGAAAATTAATACCTGGGATTCTGTACGTGCGTTTTGAATCAAATGCATCTCAGCAATGTCATATTCCCGTTTTCACTTCATAGCTTTTTGTCTAATGCGATGAATATACGCGCTTAAGGGAATTAGACCCTAACCGAAGTATATGTATATTTGCTTACCGTCATTATCCTATAAAGTATACATAAATAGAGTTCCATCTAGATTATTTACACACAGGGTTTATCGGAGGATGGCAGTAATGCAGACAACTTCTAAATTCATTTGCAACTAGTATCTACACATACATATATTGCTCATTGGCCTCAGATTCTTCTTTCATTTTAAGGAGTTGTGCAAAACAAAACCCTATTAAAATCGGTTTACTGTCTATCCGTTCGTCTGTCTGTCTGTTTGTTTTCCTTTTTTAGTAGATGGAAATCTTCAAAATACACTTGTCTAGACACACCAATTTGTCTGGTTTTTACACACTAAAACCTGCATAGATACTGCCGATATCCTCCTTTCCCCGTGAGAAACTGGGTGAGATTATCATTAATCTCGCCGTGTCGTTTCCCCAACCACTTCTTGATGGCATGGATGAGCCTGTGAGACCATCTACCCTTTCCCGAGCGCTCCCGCCGCTCTGGCCATCTATTTACAGATCCCTTCCTCCCAACGTTCTTCGTCTGCAATAACGAACGCTGCTTCATCTCAGACAGTCTTAAAGGCAAAGCATATGCTCAGGGCTGTTCTCCTGTAGACTGCACTCAGTTTGTTAGGGTTTGTTAGGGTTAACTAACATAGAACATGATTGAGGTCAGCACCCTGCAAGCAAGCTAGAGGTATACCGTGGCCCTCCCACGTTCGGCATCATCCTTTACCAGGGCCATACTTGTAGTGGATAATTGAGCTTTCTCTGTCATCACTCGCAAGTATTTGATGGTCGGCTTGGAAAAGGCGATATGATTCCCGATTCTAACACAGGTGCAATTTCTCTTCCAGCGCTTAGTAATGGGAACCACTTTCTTTTTTTCCCTGCAAGTGTCAGACAAGATCTCTCTAGCTAACCCTTAGTAGCACTGATTACCTCACTTGAGTATAACTCAGCATCTTCGAGATGCTTTGCGGCAATAACCAGCGCTATGTCGTCAGCATAACCTACTACCTTGGCCTCCTGCGGAAGAAGAAGATTAAGTGCATCGTTGTGTATGATGTTTCACAGTAGTGGGCCCAATACGGAGCCCTGCGAGACACCGGTGGAAACGACGTACTCCTGGCGTCCGTCATCGTTGTCACACCAGAGCCTCTTTTCAGCTAAATAACCATCGACGATAATTCCAACTTACTACCACGCAATATTCGGTGGTATTACCCTTTCCATTAATTGTATTTCCGGCCAAGCCCGTGCCCAATTTAATGGGATCAGTGGTTGATCTGGCTTTACGGAACCCATACTGGTGATCTGAAAGGCCGCCTTGGCGCTCAACAACCGGGAGTAACCTGTTATAGATTACCCGCTCAAATATTTTTCCCACAGTATCCGAAAGACATATGGGCCTGTATGAGAATGGTTCACCTGAAGGTTTACCAGGCTTCAATCGTCCCATCATGATTCTATAGGAACCCCCCCCCGCAACGGTTTACTTCCCTTCTGAGCATAGCTCCTTAATGCATTTCTTTAACTTCGCTGGATAGCGAGTTCGAGGGTTTGCAGGCTTCCTCATGGGCGCACTGTTTTTGCCCTGATCGACTCTACCTACCGCCCTCTGAGTCGGCTGGTCAGTTCATCATTCCAACATTAGGTTAGTCTTCTACTGGGGAATGAGCACCTCTAAGGCATGGATGCGTCACAAGTTTTGGCATTGAGCCATATGGACAGTTCTTTCCAAAGAGGTGCCTGCTTAATCAGGTTGGTAAAGCTTTTACAGATTAGCCTGAAATCTTTCTTGGTTTCGAGCATCATGGTTCATTGCCACATACCTCAAAGAAAATTGCCTGGTCATCACTGTGGGTGTAGCGTTCACTGATGTACCAGGACATACCACGCGCCAGTGCAGCTGGCAATGGTCAGTTCTACAGACCCTAGACCTTATGTGTCAGGTCCACAACCGAGCCTGACCCCCCTTTCTGAAACAACACCTTTATTTGCCAAAGCTATGTCCATCTGCCCAAAAGCTTCTAATGAACTGCACCCCCTCGCATTTGATTCTCTGCTGCCTTGCTCAAGGGCCCAAGCGGTGAAATCATCAGCAATTACCTTTAGACATTGTCTTCTTGCGTCGAAAACAAGATTATCAACCACTTGCTCGAATTCAGACAAACTTGGTGTGGCGCAACAGCATATATACCACCTATTTTCGCCCACACCAGACAGACCAGGCTGCCTTATTTCCTGTCTATTGTATAGTTTACCGATCGCAAGCCCATATGGCCGCTCCACCAGTCGAATCTGCGACCCATATTCCACCGTGACGATTTCTATACGGTTCACTGATGACAGCAATTTCCATATAAGATTCGTACGTGGGCTGCAATGATTGAGGTTTATTTGACTAAACTTTTCTCATTGTAGTCAGCACCTTCCTAAATTCCGGAGATTCACCACTTTCGGTAATATGCCGGTTACCCTGTCCTTCATTTACTTGGCACAACAGGTATTCGAGGTTCCTATTGCACTCCCTGCCAATATGGACTTTCTCCCCACACCTTCTGCGTTAATCAGGTCGATCAATGCCGCAGGTGCATGCCTTTGCGAAGTGCCCCAACATGAGGCATTTAAACCACTTCTTTAGTGTTTGTTCTCTTAAACGGGAGACTACCCATCCAATCCGATTTTTTTTCGGTCGCCAACAACTTTTGTGCTGCCTCCGCTGGTACTCGTATTGTGGCCGTTTAAGTACCGGCATAGGCTTTTCGTAAACCCACAGTAGACTTCATCGCAAGCTCTTCGGACTTGAATTGCTCCTTCAAAGCAATACAAATTTCTCTTTTCGATGTCACTTCATCGAGATCCTTACATTGTATTATGTAAATATCACGTTTTGGGCACGCATTGTGGAATTCTCTCCAAGTGAGCTTTTAACATAAGTGCGGAAATCATCAGTTTTGTCTTCGCTAGATCTTTTCAGCTCGAAAGTGAAATCCCCTTTCTAAGTTCTTCAGATGCACCTTTCTGCTTAAATCTTTTAGCTCGGGATTAGTTTTGACTTTCTGAATATCTTCGCGTAAGACAGGTTACCCTTACTGGAGATAACAATCACCTCTGAACGAATTCGCACTTTTCCTATTCCTTCCGCTTTTTTGTTGGTAACTTTAATCCATCCATTGTTTTCGTTCGTCTTGGGCTTCGCAAGGCTGGCCGATATTTCTACATTCACTGAACTTCTGAACTATTTGTGCTGGCTTTCAGAAATGTCTGTTCGGCTTTTTTTTTACGTAGCTGCTGATTATTCAGATGATCTTCCTCTTTTCCGCGTACTCCTTTACTTTACCGTAATTCGAAGGCAGTACCGTTAGGCATCACGTGGGTCGTTTATGACACTGTTGGGACAGCGGTAATGGCGTATCCTTAGTATTATTTTCGTCCGGACAGCTTAAATATTTTTACACCAAACTGGGTTACTCCTTTTATACACTCCTTCACTTTTCGCGTTTATTAACTTTGCCTGTGCCTTATCCTTTACCGTCTTTGATTTTGGTGAAGATTTCAGACTTGACGAGCTTATTTTGAATGGATCTTTTTCTAGGTTCTGGAGTACCTCCTGCTATCACACCTCTAAAACATATGCGATGGGTGTTATCATCGTTTTTGTCGTCCAACGATCTGTGTTCAGTTTAGTGAAGCGGTACTACGATTGAACACCTCCTTCTCCAAATCCAAATCACGTGTAGCATTATATGCCGCAGTGGTCAAATTGTTCACCATCGAGTAGCGCGGTCGAGGGATATCGACGACCGTGAAATCTCCGGTTCATTCCTAAAAGCCGCCGGTGCTGTGGTCTCGAACTCCTGCATTGTAAGTTTCCCCTTCTCTTGTCTTCCATGGTAGTTTTATGTTCTGGGTATCGGCTCACCAGCCATTTTGGTCGACGCACCAGAGACGAGTAGACACTAGCCCATGCACAGTCAGAAAACAATGTGCATGAGCACATATTTATACATCAATAGGTATGCCTCTATCCATCAACTGGAGACGCGCCTGATGGGCTCTCTGGCAACTCATCGCAGGTCTGTCTGTCGCACCTTATATCTCAGAAACGGTTACTTCTATTGATACGAAATTTGGTAGATTGATGGGACCTGCGAATAACACTGTGAGCAGTGATAAACATAGTTACACGTTGAGTTTAAGGGGGGTCCCCTTACATACAAAAGCGGGGTGTAAAATTCTTTCACTGAGTATAGTTATTTGGGATATCAAATCGAAGGTATCCACTAGAACTTTACGAGGCCAATGCTAGTTTTGATATCGATTGCAAAAGGGTGAAGTGCGAAGTCTGAAAATGATCAGTTACTTCAAACATCCGCTTTCAGAAACTACCCAACACAAACTCGGGGAAAAACGAATATGTTGGTCCATGCACATGGTATCTACACTTAATTCTCTCCACCGATACCTGTTTAAATACAGTTAATAATAGTAAGTTACCATATTCATTATAAGTATATTTTCTAGAAATTAATTGGGAACAGAGTAATAATAGGTCAAAGTTGTCTCTTTTGTGGAGACTTTTGGCATTCTAAGACTTTGGATGTCAGTATCATACTAAAGTGAATGGTTTGCAAAATCGTGAATATTACGAGCTAAGTACAAATGGGACAAATGCTCACCTAAATATGATTCGCACCCACTAAAAAACACCCGCCGTCTCTCCAGTTCTAGCCTCTCCGGACCACTGTTTAGGTATAACTCTGCAGGATGAGTTTACCTTTAGAGACTCATCCTTCTCCTCCTTTCCGCTTTTTCCTTCAGCAGCTCTTGTTACATTTTTAAGTTTGTGGAGTAAACTATAGTTCTACTTCGATCTCAACATCACCACCACTATATTTTCCCGGCTCATGCCCTTGTTTAACCCGTGGCTCAAATTCTTCCTTTCCATTGCAAATCTTGGGGAGTGAAATATCGCATAGTCTAGATCCTTTGGTACCCCACTGCCTCGAGGATAATTTGGTAAATCATCCAATCCAAAACGGTGCAGGTATTACATGTAGCAACTACCGTGTCCAGTGAAAAACTGCGTAATATGGTAGTTGGTCTCCCCATGTTTCCACTCCATGAATGAGCCGACCGTTAGTAGACTCGTCCCATCTGCGTTGCCAGACATCATTCGACTCTGGCCTTGTTGCACAACTGAGTTCTTTGTGCGCCTCCATACATCCTGCATGGTACAGCACACGCATTTCTTCTCCAGATGCTTGATCGCTCTCATTTTCTAGTTGCGTAGATCTGTACATCCTCTAGGTGCTTTGCTGTAATAACCACAGCTAGATAATTTGCAACCCCGACAATCACAATCTCCTCTAATACGGGAAGACTACGAAACCGATTATACATGACATTCCACAACAGGGGACCCAGCACTGAGCACTGTGGTATCCCACTAGGACAATGTAGTCTTTGGCCCTCATCCATCCATTTCGTACGAGAGAGTCCGCTCTAAAAGGTAATTTTCCATCAGAATCACTAAATACCCGGGAACAACTATGTCAGCCAAAGTCGCTTTAATTCGGTTCCAGCTGGCCGTCCTGAATGCATTTCTGATATCCAGTGCTATCACGGTTTCAGTTGGAGAACTCTACCTACGACCTTCGGCCAACTAGTGACGCGTAACTTTGTTATTTTTGGCTTAAGTTATTCGAAAAACTTTTCCGAAATATGATTAAAATAATGTTCAAATTGTTTCAATTCCAATTAATTCTTCCAACTAAAAAAAAAATCAGAAAAGTATGTGAAGAAAAAACTTCCTCTCTTAAGCTCCCATGCAATTCGCTGTGCGACTTATCGACCATTACTACCAGCCTTCCCCTGAACCTCTGGTGAAGCTTAATTGCTTGGAAACATCTAGCTCCCAGAGTTGCTATTTCGTTGTTCCACCAGTAGTAGGGAGCAATCGAATTCTGGGTTTTGACTTAGGGCACCTGCTGCTGCCCACAATGTGTCGACAGTCCACACTCTTCTTTGCTATGCACAATAAGAAATTTGTGTCGACTCCACAGTACTTGCTGAGATGGTCCCCCATTCTGCATCTTCTGCATTGCTTCGTGAGAAAGTAAACATATGTCATCACTGTATTCGAAGTATTTGGGAACCTAGTCTATTGTATAAACGGCATAATCCATTGAACTCCAAGGCACCATCCATTGAACCCTAATAATAATAATCGTTGGCGCAACCGTTCTTATTGGATCAGGGCCACCAACAGCATTTCATTCAAGACCGTAACAGTACACTACAATACACTGTAGGAGGCAATGTGGTCACTCATTCACAGTTGTGTTGACTGGTATCCAACGTCAAATCGCGATACAGATCCCTCTGCTATCAGTGAGATTGGAAGCGCGACCTTCCGTACGATAGCCTTGTGCTCTAATCACTCAGCTATCCGGACAAATTGAACCCTAAGGCCGCATCAAGTACGTCATCAATAATGAAAACGAAAAATATTGGTTGCAAAACGCAAGTCTGCGGAACTTCAATTTCGACTTATAATTTTTCTGAAATTATACCTAAATGTTTCACGTGACATTTGTCGATCTGATAATAGCTATTGGGTTACCTGTAATAACCCTTCTGCGTAGGGGATTCCAGACACCCTCTCTGTTCGCGGTATCAAAATCTTACTCTAAAACTATGAAGAGCAGTAGGAGGGGTAATTTAAATTCTTCGCACCATTCACAAATAATCCGGAGAGTGGTAAAGTGGTCGGCATGAGAGAAGCAGAAAAACAGTCCACGTTGTGTCAATCAAACTTTCGAGGTGCTCCTTGATGTGTTCTAGGATGACTTCAGCAAATACATTTGTGACAAGCCCACAAACACCCCAACAATTGTCGGGCTCAAAACGGGTAGACTTCTTCGCAATGTTAACAATCATCTTTTTCTTTACCTAACCGGCAAGGAATTCAGATTCTAAACATTTACAAGTTAGTGAAAGTAACAGCTCAGCAGAAGCTACAGGATCTGGGCGGAATAGTTTCGTTGGAAGACCGTCAAGTCATCAGCTTTATTAGAGAGTGTCTTGATGGCAGTGATAATTTTAGTTATGTTTGGAGGAGCAATTTTTATACGCATGTTACAGTGGGTTGCGATACTGTGGACAAGGGAGAAGTTCACCGAGTGTAATACTATTTAGAATCGTCATAACGTGCTGCATCCAACTTTTCAACTGCTCATCATCGTGAATGGGAAGCCTACCGTTAACGTCTTTCTATTTCTCTCCCTGAGCACATTTTTGAATTTCTTTTAAGATAACGAACACGGTACATGGTAACGCCACGGTTACTTTCACCCTAGCCAGCAGCAAAGCTCTCAACTACTTATAATATATTCATCGATTCACCTCCACATCTCCGCAGTCAGCCAAGTCTTAAATCATAATTTTGGGAAGTGGCCAGTAACTTCATTCGCACCGGTGGAAGAGGCCCCTGTGGCGAGGAAACGCCTTTAGAAGCCGAATTCAGGGCCTCTATACGCGCATTCAGGAGAAAACTCTTAAGTCTCTTATTGATCACGATCTGGTCAATCTGATTAAACGCTCGTTGCCGTACAGTTGAAACGCAACTAAACTTTTGGCAGGACTCGTGCTAGAACAATGTGCCACCGTTGGCATTGGCATTGAAAGATGCAGTACCTTTCTCCCTTGTTGCTACGGCCACCAAGGCTATTCCTCTGCAAGGTGTTGTTAGAATCGCATTAGTTTTCAGATCACTCATTACGATCACAATATCATCTTTAAAGAGCTACCCTTGAAAAGCGCGTAAATGTTCACAGATAGTATTCTTCATATATTCACATTATATTGGAAATTTCCTTCGGGTTTTTGTCAGAATCCGCATGCCTGGTCAAGATAGCGCGCCTTGCGGTAGTCGTTACCAACAGTTCGACATCAGATTCACGTCTGCTACTCAATCCCTTCCACGATGCGTTAGTGACGTTTCGGTAGCAGTAAAATTTTAAAACGTGTAGGTTGCTAATTCACAATTTACTACCCCTTTTAGTAGCCTTTTCTGAGAAACAGTAAATATTTTGAGTGTATTCATAAACCCTGACTCACCAGGCAAGGCAGACAGGTATGCTGAGAATACGTAATCGACAATAGTTATGCCATTCAATGAAACCTACTATAGTAAATTGACCGACGGAGAAGCCCTCTAGAACTGGTGGTGTAGAATAGTGGAGAAAGAGTGCAAGATGCTTAGAAAATCATATGTAGGTTGAAGAACGTTAGCAATGAGCGGTAGGTTTTTGGCAATCATTAATTACTATTTCTCTAAGCGCTGGGACCCCTGGTACAAGCTGTTGTTAGGTCCCGATTCGAAACTCACTGATGACGGACTAATTTGCGTCCTAAATTCTTTGTCGTACATGAGTCAGCTCAGGTGTAAATTAGTATCTGGGTCCAGTCATCATAATGAACCCGTCGAGTGCAATACTGCCCATATTGCACTGCAGCGCATGGTTGGGTTTCCTAAGGCAATTCTCATTGGATTGTTTTGCAACTTCTAACTTGTTCATCATACTGTAAAGGTTGCATTTAACATCCCGAAATAAACGTTTTTAGCATTACCCTCCCCTCATGCATAGCCATTTTAAGCCCTTCTTTCCTTATTTTCATACCCATTGAGATCGCTATTTTTACGGTAAAAAAATGCTGAAATTTAATTTAATTTAAATTTATAATAATTTAAAGTATTTAATCTTTGGATAACATCTAATACTATTCTCGTCGTTTAGACGGTATCTGTATACTACCGGGTCAACTTTATACTAGCAGTATTGATTCCCGATTCGGCAACTGTTGTTTAGTCCATTATTTATATACAACTGGACTACTTGACCCTTTGAAGTAATAAAAGTGCAGTATTCTCATTGGTTGTTGATTGTAATCTCAATAAACTGAAGTTTGAAGTTTTGTGCAAAACAAAACCTTGCTAAAATGTCTGTCTGTCTGTCTTTTTTTCCGGAGGTGGAAATCTTCCAAAGACACTGGTGCACATGCTCCAGCGTGTGGGATTTTTACCCACTAAAACCACCCCCTAACTCCAGTCCTCTTCCCCGTGGAACCACTGCAAAGTATTTCGTCGCGGGCTGGACATGGCTCTAGCCTCTCCCTTTGCCCATCGATTGCATTCGGAACTGTGCTTTTCTCACCTCCTCTGCCTCTCTTAATCTGCACTGAATCCGCCCAACCATGTCGTACACTGCATTCCAGCAAGCATTTTCCCAATTATATTTTCCGGTGTTAGTGTTCTCCAAATGTCTCCTCTAGGCTCTTCCTTTCCTCAATGAATTTAGGACAATGGAAGAAAACATGCTCCGGGTCGTCCGGAATACCGTCGCAGCTGGGACAGATGGGTGAGCTGTCCAGTTTAAACCTATAGAGGTATTTACGCTAAGCGCCATGTCCCGTGAGAAACTGTGTGAGATCATAGTTTATCTCACCATGCGCTCTCTGCGTCCACACCTTGATCCTGGGAATCAATCTGTGGGTCCATCGACCCTTTTTAAGGTTTTGTTTTTTTTTGAGGAGGTGGAATTCTTCAAAAGACACTGGTCTGAACACACCAGCGTGTGGGATTTTTACCCACTAAAACCACCCCCGACTCCCTCCCTGCCCCGCGGAACCACCATAAGGTATTACATCACGGGGCGGAGTCAGCTCACTCTAGCTTAATCCCATTTCTTCTATACGCGGCGCACGTGACCGCGCTTTTCTCCTTTCCTCTGCATTTCACAATTTATCTTGAATAGATGCGATCATGGAGTTGACCGCATCCCAATTCTCTTGATGTGCTAGCATTTTCGGCACCAGATTTTCTGGTACCAGCACCTCTCCTAGGGTCTCCGCTAGATTCCTCCTTTCTTCCGCAAATCTCGGACAGTGGAAGAATACATGCTCTGGGTCCTCTGGGACTCCCTCACAATTTGGACAGTCGGGTGAGGTCTCCAATTTAAACCTGTGAAGGTATTGGAGATATCCTCCATGTCCCGTGAGAAACTGGGTGAGATTATAATTAATCTCACCGTGTCGTCTCTCCAACCACTCCTTGATTGCAGGAATGAGCCTGTGAGTCCACCAACCCTTTCCCGAGCGTTCCCATCGCTCTTGCCATCTATTTATGGATCTCTGCCTCTCAGCGTTCTTCGTCTGTGATAAGGGAGAGATTGGCTTCGCACGATATATATTCGCCATTTCATCTGCCAAGATGTCAATCGCCATCATTCCAGAGATGACGAATGCTGCATCATCTGAGCCAGTCCTGAAGGCAGAGCATACCCTCAAGGCTGTCCTCCTGTATACTGCACTCAGTTTGTTAGTGTTAACTGACATCTGCAGTGCCTCCCTCCAAACTGGGGTCGCATAGAGCATTATAAGCAACCTATAGGTATGCCGTGGCCCTCCCACGTTCGGCATCATCCTCGCCAGGGCCATACCGGTAGTGGATGATTTTTCGCAAACATACTGTACGTGTTGCCTATAGCCGAGCTTCTTGTCTATCACCACCCCCAAGTATTTGATGGTCGGCTTGCAAGTGATGATATGATTCCCGATTCTAACACAGGCGTAATTTCTCTTCCGGCGCTTCGTGATGAGGACCGCTTCCGTTTTTTCCTCCACAAGCGTCAAACCAGACCTCTCCAACCAGCATTTGACAGCACTGATTGCCTCGCTTGAGTATAACTCAGCATCTTCGAGATGCTTTGCGACAACAACCAGTGCTATGTCGTCAGCGTAACCCACCACTGTGGCTTCCTCCGGAAGGGGAAGATTAAGTACATCGTTTTACATGATGTTCCACAGTAGTGGACCCAATACGGAGCCCTGTGGGACACCCGCGGAACAGCGTACTCCTGGGGTCCGTCATCAGTGTCATACCAGAGCTGTCTTTCAGTGAAGTAACTATCGACGATAGCAGCGAGATAGGCGGGAATACCAACCTTCGCTAGGGATTTGCGTATTAGATTCCAATTGGCCGAATTGAATGCATTTTTCACGTCCAGGGTTACTACCACGCAATATTTGCTGGTACTACCCTTTCCGTGAATTGCATCTTCGGCCAAGCCAGTAACCAATTTGATGGCATCAATGGTTGATCTGGCTTTTCGGAACCCATACTGCTGATCTGAAAGGCCGCCTTGGCTCTCAACTACCGGGAGTAATCTATTATAGATTACTCCCTCTAACATTTTCCCCACCGTGTCCAAAAGACATATGGGTCGGTATGACGATGGTTCACCTGGAGGTTTACCAGGCTTAGGCAGAAGTACCAACTTCTGACGCTTCCAAGCCGCTGGAAATATTCCTTCGGACATGCACGCTTCGAACAACTCAGCGAACATGTCCGGCCTGGATTTCACGGCAAGTTTAAGGGCCTTATTCGGTACTCCGTCCAGGCCCGGCGCTTTATTGTCTCCCATTCTGCCGCAGATCTCCAGCAGCTCGTCTCTGGTGACTGGCGGGATTTCCGTCACATTCAGAGGTGGTTGGAATGTGTCGGTGCTCTCCTCTTGCTGGGGGAATAAACCCTGGATGATTTTTAGCAAGAGGGTGGGACACGTGATCTGCGGAGATGAACGGCCTCTGAACGTCCCATCACGATTCCATAAGCTCTCCCCCACGGGTTTACGTCCGCTTCTAAGCAGAGCTCCTTAAAGTATTTCCTCTTGCTATGCTGGATGGCGAGCTTGAGGATTTTGCGGGCTGCCTTATAGGCGCACTCTTTCTGCCCCTGATTGACTCTACCTACCGCCCTCTGAGCAGCTCTTCTGGCTCGGTGGCAGGCTGATCGAAGACCTGTCAGTTCATCATTCCACCAGTAGTTTGATCTTCTACGGGGGAATGAGCACCTCCTAGGGATGGACGCGTCACATGCTTTGGCGATGCATTGAGCCAGATGGACGGCTCTTTCCATAGAGGCGCCTGCATTATCAGGTTGATCTAACCACACCTCTATGAAGGTCTGCTCATCCAAAAATTTTGCAGACCAGCCTGAAATCTTTTTCGGTTTCGGGCATGATGGCTCTTTGGCCTGAGGCTCGACACATGTCTCAAAGAAGATTGCCTGGTGATCACTGTGGGTGTTGCGTTTGCTGACACACCAGGACATACCACGCGCCAGCGAAGGGCTGATAAAGGTCAGGTCCGCAACTGAGCCTGACCCCCATTTCTGGAAGGTGTTTACAGCACCTTCGTTAGCCAAAACTATGTCCGTCGGCGCGAAAGCCTCTATTAAACTGCGCCCCCTAGCATTTGATTCTCCGCTGCCCCACTCTAGGGCCCAATCATTGAAATCACCAGCAATCACCTTTGGACTTGATCCCCTTGCATCGAGAACAAGATTATCAAGCATTTGCTCGAATTCAGACAGTGTCAAACTTGGTGGGGCGTAGCAGCTGTATACATAAACACCACTTATTTTTACCCACACAAAGCCACTGGCTGGCTAACTTGCAGTACATTGTATGACCTGTCGACCACAAGCCCATATCGCCGCTCCACCAGTCGAATCTGTGACCCATATGCCACCGTGACGGTTTCTATCTTATGATGGCAATTTCCATCTCCGATTCGAATGGGGTCTGCTCAAGTAAATCCTGAGCGACCCTGCCATGATTCAGATTAATTTGAATAAACCTCATTTTCTCATTGCAGTGAGCGCCTTCCTAAATTCCGGACATTTACCACTTCCGGCAATATGCCGGTGATCCAGTAGACATTTGGGGTCCCTATTGCACTCTCTGGCAATATGGTATTTCTCCCCACCACTTCTGCATCGATCAGATCGATCAATGCTGCTGGTGCATGCCTTCGTGAAGTGCCCAAACATGAGGCATTTAAAGCACCTCTTCAGTGAAATTTGTTCTCTTAAACGGCAGAAAACCCAACCAATCCGAACCCTTACGGCAGCCAACAACATCTCCGCTCCATCCGCTGGTACTCGTAATGTGGCCGTTTGAGTGTCACCATAGGCTTTTCGTAGGCCCACAACAGACTCCTCTGTAAGGTCTTTCAACTTGAATTGCTCCTTCAGAGCAGTACAAATTTCGCTTTTCGATGTCACTTCATCGAGATCCTTACATTGTGTATAGATCTCATGTTTTTGGGCACGCACTGCGGCATTCTCCCTAAGTGAGTTTTTCACTTGAGTGCGAAAGTCTTCAGTTTTGCCACCGCTGGATCTTTTCAGCTCGAACATGAGATCCCCTTTCTGGGTTCTTCGGATTCTGTTCACATTTCCGCTCAGATCGTTTTGGTCGGGATCAGCTTTGACCTTTTTGAGTATCTCCGCGTAGGACAGATTGCCCTTACTGGAGATAACAATTGCATCTGGACGAGTTCGCACTTTTGCTTTTCGTTTTGCTTTTTTGTTGGTAACTTTAGTCCATCCATCGTTTTCGTTCATCTTGGCCTTCGCAACGCTGGTCGAGTTTCCTAGATTCGCTGTATGCTTTCCTCCTCTGGGCTGTTGGTGTTGGTTTTCAGGATGTCCTGTCCGCGTTTTTTTCTCTTAAGCGCCTGCTGATTATTTAAAGGATCCCCCTCTTTTTCACGTACTCACTTATTTCGCTGGGATTCGATGGTAGTAAGGTTAGGCGTCACTTGGGTCGCTTGTGATACTGTTGGCACAGCGGTGTTCGGCGTATCCTTATTATTCTTTTCCTCTATCTGTGATCTATTATAGAGGACTCTAATAGCCCCCACCATATTCTTTATGGCTTGGTGCACGTTGTGCTTGCCCTTGATTAACTCAGACAGCTATTTTTGCCCCAAGCTGGGTGAAAGGTAATTCCTCCGAATCGGGACTCTGTTCCCTATAAGTTCCGGCAGGATTACTCCTTTTACATGGTCGTTCACTTTCGGCCCGTACTTTATCCTTCATCTTCTTTGGCATTGGTGGAGATCTCAAAGTTGATGAGCTTCTTTTGAATGGATCTCTTCCTTGTTCCTGGAGCACCTCCTGCTGTCGAGCATCTTGAACATGTGCGGTGGGTGTTGTAACGGTTTTTGTTGTCCAACGATCTGCTTTCAATTCATCTTTGTTTGCTCTTGTTACTGGTGTTCTCGGTAAGGTCGTACTTCGCTTGAATACCTCCTTCTCCAGATCCAAATCACTTGTAGCATTATATGCCAAGGTGGCCAAGTTGTCCACCACCGAGGCACTGCGATCGAGGGATATCGACGACCGGGAGCCCGCTTGCTCACCCCCAAAAGCCGCCGGTACTGGGGTTCCGAGCCCCTGCACCGTAAGTTTCCTCCTTCTCTCGTCTTCCATGGTGGTTTTATGTTCTGGGTATCCTTCCCATAACCATATTGGTCTGCGCACCCGAGATGAGCAAACACTAGCCCATGCACAGTCAGAAAAGAAAAGTGCATGAACACATATTTACACATCAATAGGTATGCCCCAATCCGCCAGCTGGGGTCGCGCCTGTTGGAAGATCTGGCCACTCCTCCCAGGTCCGTCTGTCTGTCTGCCTGTCTGTCACAGCCGATTTATTCGGAAACGGCTGAACCGATTGTCACGAAAATTAGCAAGAGTATGTGATCTGTTGTTCCCTTTATATGCAGCAACTGGCGCCATTTTGTGTTAAGTTTCAGGGGGGCTCCCCATACATGTGAAAAAGAAGGCTGCAATATTTTTTTTCATACAATGTGGCCATATGGGGTATCAAACGAAATGGCTCAATTATTACTTTTCGAAACTGATTCCACTTTTGATATTGGGTGGAACGTAGGGGAGTGAGGGCTCAAAATATGACCCCCAAAAAATGTAACAGGTCTCGTTCTCAGAACCTGTCCAACCGAAAAATCTGAAAACAAAAATCACAGTGGTGCATCTCTACGAAATCTAGGCCTCAAAATACATCCGGTGCCGATATCTGCACAAATAAAGTTAATACTAGTATATTTTCACATTTTAGAAATTCACCCGGCACCCACCTTATGTTCATCCCAGAAGTATAAAATTTGGCATGGCGAAGAATATAATGCTCAAGTTGGTCAAGTTTGGAGAAAACCCAACTATTATTAACAAAGTTATAGGGGGTGAACCTTTACCATTTTTTGTGAATTTCGTACATTCTAAAACCTGTATGACGTCATCATCACATTTCAATTCATCAATAGCATAACGAAATGACTTCTTATGAATGGAGTCGCAAAGAATTATTTTGTTTTTTTTTTAGTCATTTGTATATGAATATCAATTGTGTGTATGAAGGTATATAGTATATGCGTGCTAATGAAGTTTACAGGTAGTGTCTAATTCAGATAGATATATTTGTACATTAAACCAGCCGTATCTAATATACGTACTACATGTGTACATATGTATGTTTCGGTATCGATAATATCTAAGGCTGTAATATGTACGTACATCTTGTAGTTTGGAAGAGAATGAATGAAGGAATATGTTGGATTTGTAGCTATATAAGAATAGAAAAATGTACGTTAAGTTTTTTACATAAAACCTTTATACCGGGGGTTATTGCATAAGCCGCTTCGTCCGAGATAGTTCTATAACCACAGCATACTCTTAGAGCGGTCTTTTTATACGCCGCGCTCATCTTGTAAGCATTGCATGCGGTATGCAATGCAGTGGACCAAATTGGCGCTGCGTATAGAGTATAGAACTCACCACTCTAGCTATAAGCAGTCTACGAGTGCAGCGCGGACCTCCAACATTTGGCATCATTGTTGCCAAGGCCATGCTAACATTAGACGCCGTGGTGCAAAAATTTTGCAAGCGCTACTTTCAGCCTAGCATCTATCATTACTCCAAGGTATTTAATTGCTGGGTTTGAAGGGATGATATGCTTCCCCATTCTGATACGGGCAGTGGTTTCCTTACGCCGCTTCGTGATAAGAACTGCTGTTTTATCCTCCGCGATTGAAAGACCTGCATCTTCCAGCCACTTCTTAATAGCAGTGATTGCTTCGGATGAATACAATTCCAAATCCGCCAGATTTTTTGCAACAACAATCACCGCTATTTCATCGGCGCAACCCACTATTGTTACCTCGCTAACAACTGGGACATTGAGGACATCATTATACATAATGTATGGAACACCCGCGGAAACAACGTTTTCTTTGGTTCCATTGTCTGTGTCCCACCACAGCCTTCTATCTGTTAAATAGTTGTCGACTAGCGCAGCTAAGTAACTTGGTACACCAATCGCTGCCAATGACCTCCTTATAAGGTTTCAACTGGCAGAATTGAACGCATTTTACACGTCAAGGGTAATCATAGCACAATACTTGCGAGCACCACTCGTTTCGTGCATCGCGTTTCTAGCTAAACCAGTGACCAGTTTGATGGCGTCGACTATTGATCTGGCAGTACGGAAGCCGATTTGTCGGTCTGATAAGCCTCCCAGACTTTCTACAGCCGGAGGAAATCTGATCAGATTATTCTTTTCAACATTTTCCCAATAGTGTCCAATAGGCGGGTAGGAAGATGGTTCACCAGGAGGCTTACCAGGTTTGGGCGACAACACAAACCTTTGTTTTTCACATGTCTCAGGAAAGATCCCATCTGCCAAGCATGCTTCAACACACCTCTACGAATATGTCTGGTCTCGACATGACGGCCAGCTTAAGGGCTTTGTTTGGTATCCCATCGAGGACGGGAGCTTTGTTGTCTCCCAGCCTACCACAATCTCCAGTACTTCCTCTTTCCTTATTGGGGGTATTACAGCTACATCTAAAGATGTACGTAGACTGTAATCCCTTGCGTTCTGCTGAGGGAACAAATCCTGAGCGAATTTCAATGGGAGATCGGAACATGTAATTTGTGGAACTGCCTGACCTCTAAATCTCCCCATCACAACCCTGTAGGCGTTTCCCCATGGGTCTATATCCGCCTCTGCGCAGAGTTGCTTGAAACAGTCCCACTTGCTTCGCTGTATAGCCGGCTTCAGGTTTCATCGGGCTTTCCTGTAAGCTCGCTGTTTCACTTGCTGGTCAATCCTCCCCATTGCTATCTGAGCCACTCGTCTGGTCCGATGGCACACCGACCGAAGATCTGACAATTCACTATTCCACCAGCAGTTGGGCTTTGGTAAGTCGCATGCTTTCGCGATACGCTTCGTGATATGGGGGGCTCTTTCCGATGGTGTGCCTTGCATAGTATCCTGGTCTAACCACACATCTATGAAAGTTTCATCAATTGCTTTCGCAGACCAACCTGACGTTCTCCTCAATTTTGGACGAGCAGATTTCCAACCGCTTGACTTGCTGTTCAGATCAAAGAGTATTGCCTGGTTATCACTATAGGTGGACTGTTCACTGACGTTCCAGGATATATCGGGAGCTAGTGAAGGACTAACAAAAATCAGATCCAGAACCGAACCGAACCGAACCCCCCCCCCCCTGTAAATATTAACTTCACCATCATTAGCTAATCTGGTATCTAACTGTGCGAAAGCTTCCAAGAGACAACGCCCTCTTGCATTCGCCAGGGAAGTTCCCCATTCTGTTACACATGCATTGAACTCACCGGCGATGATTTTGGGTTTCCGTCCTTTTGCATCCAGAAACAATCTGTCCAGCATGTCCTCGAATTCGGCCAACGTCAGGCTTGGAGGAACATAGTAACTGTAGACGTATATGGCATCTATTTTTGCCCATACGAACCCTCTTGTGGATTGTCTCATAGATTCCTGTATGGTTTAGTCCCCGCATGCCCACAAGGCCGCCCCACCTATTAGATCGGCGACCCATACATTATTGCTACGGTTTCTGCAGGGCTCGCTTATTATAGCCACTTGCACCTCTGATTCATGGGTGGTCTTCGAGAGCAGATCTTGGGCGACCCTGCAGTGATTGAAGTTGATGTGAACCAACCTCATTTTTTCGCTGCACTTAGCGCCTTTTGGAACTCAGGATACTTTCCGCTTCCGGCAATATGCCCGCCTTCCAGGCTCTTCTTTCCATCCCACAACATTCATTTGGGATCCTTATTACAATCCCGAGCAATGCGACCTATTTCACCACAACGTCTGCATCGGCTAGACCGATCAACCTCACTTGGGCACACTCGCGCTAGATTCCCGTACGAGAGACACTTGAAACATCTCTTCAATGAGATTTGCTCTCTAAGGCGAGGCAAACTACCCATCCAATATGGACCTTTCCGACATCCAGTAGCCTGCGCGCTGCTTCTGCTGGCAGCCGGATGGTTGCCGTCTGTGTAAGTCAATACGCTTTTCTAAGCCTTACAATGGATGTCTCCTGCAAGTCGTGGAGCTTGAACTCTTCCGCTAGGGCAGTGTAGATTTTCGCTCGCTTGGTGTGGTTTTATGTGTTTTAGGCACTATTTTCCCGCCTACCAAGGTTTTAGAGCACTTCTTCAAAGCGAGTGGTACGCCTTTCTGTTTTTTGTGAACCTGCTGATGTCCTGGATGTTCTTCTTCCTTTCCCGAACCCTCTTTTTTGTCTACCCATCCGTAAGTACACGGTTGGGTGTCACCTGCGTCATCGTTGCAGGAATAATTTTAGGGTTCGCTTTCAAATCTTTCTCATCTTCCAGCGATTTGTTGTATTGGAGCCTGATGGCTCTCACCACATGCTTGATTGCTTGGTACACGTTGTGTTTATCTTTGATGAATTCTGACAACTCAGCTATTTTCGCTCCAAGCAAAATGATGGATGACTCTTCCAGGTCCGACTTCTACTCCAAAGCCTCCATCTTCTTTCCGCACATTTTCAGGGGTCAACGGGATTCCTGTGGCCCAGGTCCTTTCCGACGATCTCATAATCGTTGAGGGGGGTGCAAATTTTTTTCTTAAAATATAGTCAGGTGGGGTATCAAATGAAAGGATCGATTAGTACTTTCAGAAGCCGGTCTTAGTTTTGAGATTGGCTGGAAAGGTTGGGAGTGCGGGGGAGGGGGGGGGGGGGTTGAAAGGGATCATTTCTTTAACGGACCCATTCTCAGAAACTACACAACCGAAAAATCTGAACAAAACAAGAAGCTGCCACTATATGGTGGCTAGGCTCCGAAATACCCTACATACCGATATCTGTTCAAATTAAGTATATTAATATAATTTTTGGTAATTGACTGGATACATATATTACGTGCCACGTGCTAATGGGACAAATGCACACTTAAATCTCTTTATAAAAGAAATACACAAAACCTTTCATAGTGAAGTGCAGGCTCTGCATTCATCTGAGTACATACGAGGACTATCTAATACCTCTACTACAGCTAAAGGCTATAGCGGCAGAATTCTACAACGCAACTCCACTTTGCCCGCAATATGGGCACAACTACAACAACCATAAACCATAACCGGCCTAGAGCACGTCCCCAGGAATTCTCTTAGAGTACATGCTCTCCAAGAGCCCTCCCGATTCGCGTTGTGCCTGATCGCCTCCAGTGCGACTTCGTGGCAAAAGGCAAATGAGCCCCTTGCAGACTCGGATGTGATCCCCTTCCTGGAGTACGCGATTGGAACTTTTAATATATTAGTAATCTTATTCAAACTAATATTTGTTCCAGTAAACACTTACTGGTTGCTTTGCATTTTCGGCCGGTATCAAATAAGCCTTAGCGCTTATTTTCCCACGTCTTTCTCCTGCAAAATGTCGAAATTTGTAAGTAAAGAGCATTTATTTGGAATGAAACTATGATACATACCCTAGTCCTGATGGACCAAAAATAAAAGTAGCGATTGATGCAACTGTCCCAAAGAAGATAACAGCTTTATAACGGAAGGTCTCGAATAACCATTTTGTAAGCAGTTGATGATGTAAGAAAATACGAAGGAAAATTTCTTAGATACAAGATTCTGCACTTGCAGTACTCGCTTTGGTTTCTTAACACTACATATCGATGTTAGTGTGCTATTATAGTCGTTGGTGTTGTGCTGTTAGCATTTATTGTTGAACTTTCTTGAAGTGCTCTTTCTGCTTGTTAACTGGTCCAGTTAAGATAACGAGCACATAAATCGATCGATCGTTTTGAATTCCGGGCAAAGTATAAAACGTTATGGTGTTATTTGACTCCGCTACTCCTCCATTCAAACTGTTTAGAAGTGCATTATTCGCATTCCGATTTTGGGTCAGAGAAAGGTTATCGCGCCGTCGTCATGCCAGAGCCACAATCAGGATAGTGCATCGGCTATTGTAATGATCGGATAATATAGGACGGAAACGTTTTACAAATTGAGCAAATTTACAACGTCCTCCTTAGATACAGATAAAAATTGCAATGTGGCTGTTAGTAAATTATAACTAAAATTTACTAGGCAACACAGTAATTTTACTAGACGCGCAGAGGTTGGGAATACTGAATTAGTGGCAATCCTGCATAGTTTCCCAAAGGGATATGAATTTGAGTTTAAGTTCTGCATAATCATAAAACGAGTATGTGCAGAGTTTAGATGGTTTACTTTAATATTCCATCCAGCCATTTAGCACAATTGTAATGACTTCAAAAGCGATTTGTTTTAAGGATGGAGGAGGTCCTGGGTCTGCATTCATTTGACGGGAACTGAGTCGATCAGAGAGAAACTTTGCCCCACAGTTTTTGGGGCTAGCATCCAACTTTCAAATGTAAAAAGAACAAGTGGGGAGGCCGGAAGCTGGATGCTTCAGGTATAAAAGGTTTCGTGTTTCCCTGAACTTTGAGTATGAATAATAATAATTTAAAATTCAATTACGTACCATTTTACAGCAGCCGTTACATCAAGTACTCTATCGATCAAGTTAATCACATACACTTCACACTAGGAGTTCAGCATTATTAGCAACGTGATTTAGTTCAACCAAAATAGAAACAAACAAATCGGGAGACCGGAACCCGGACGCTTCAGGTATGAAAAGTTTAGTGTATTTTTTATGTTAAAATGTCTGGGTGGATATTTGTTCCGCATATATTATATCAGAATATTCACTTTAGTCTGATAGTGACATTCAAAGTCTTAGAATTTTCACTGAAGCGACAGGCTTGACGTATTATAACTTTGTTGGTAAAAATTCATTTCCCACTAAACTTGGTAGGACCATGCAATAGCCTATATTACTACAATTTCATGACTCTAGGATGAACTTAAGGGAAGTTTTGCGGTCTATTACTAAAAATTAAATTATTATTTTGAAGCTTTGCCACCATATAGCGGCAGCTTCATAATTTTTTTTTGAGATTTGTTCGGTAGGGTAGGTTCTGAAGATGGGCCCGCGAAAGGAATAACCAATCGGTAACCCCATCCTCCCCCTATAGCATTAAATATAAGAACTTAGTCCAGAATTGAAAAGTACCAATCGAAACCATTTATTTGATAACCCACATGATGATGATCATGAAAAAATGTTGCACCCCCCTTTTGCATGTATAGAGAATAGAGCGATGTAACTCACTGCATACGCAAGTGCCCACAGTTCGCACCTTCCCAAAAAATCTGGTGTCTATCGGTACAACCGTTTCCGAGAAAAGTCCGGCTTGTTTGAGCCTTGAATCTGCCAGACAGACAGACAGTAATCCGATTTTAAAAAGGTTCCGTTCTACAGAACACGTTAAAAAGTGTCCGCTTAATAGCGTCAAAGGGCCAAAAGACTGAGGAGAAATAACTTCTTCACATATATGGGACTTTAGTATTTAATCCGAGTGCCCATTATTCTCGTTAATTATGACGTCAGAATCTTATTAGCACGGCCTCAAATGCAGGAAATTCGCGGAAAATTGATAACTTTGAACTGCTATAATTTTGACGCTAATAGTCAGATTCTCACAAAACTCTGCAGTATTGTGCGCGATACTATCTTTATGCTGCTGCAAAATTTGGTAAACCTAGGACGAACTTAACGGTTTTTCGGTCAACTTCAAAAAGTTAGTAACATACTATTATTAAGTTTATTTGAGCAGATATCGAAATGAGACATATTTGCATATTTTTACCCCTCACTCACTAATTTTACAATCTACGTCAAAACTAGGCGCTATTTATGAAAGACGAAAGAGTACATTAGATGAAACAAATTTTTGCGTCATCTCTTTGCATGCATGGGGAGCCCCCTTTTTAACTCCTAAAACTTTCTATCTCACAAGTCCTTAAAAATAGGTGAGATGTTTATCAGACGCAGCCTCACCTTTGCTTTGAGAGCAGGATGATCGGGAACAGTTATAAGGTGTTATTTGCCTCCTACATTCATAATCACACGTGGGAACCAATTATATTCAGGGCGAAAACCGCCTTATTCTGGTCTGACTGTGGTTGAAGCAAATTTGTCTTTCAGAATTGAGTAGCCTAAGTTTTCATCCACTTAATGACGGACAAGACTAACCCCACTTTTTTGGTAGACGGACCCCTTTTTCAGAATTAGCATCCTATTTTACTTAAAAGCATGTCGGGAAACCGGAGGCTTGGTGCTTCAGGTATGAAAGGTTTTGTTGATTTTTCGTGTAATAATATTCGGGTACACGATGGTTTAATTTATACAAAACTCGTAGTGTATATATATACGTTGAACATACCCGTAATTCAGTTCGCAATGTTTGTTTACAAAGGAATATTTTGAATTGCTAATATACGAATGGAAAACGTACAAACGTTTACGCGATTGACCCCTTCGTTTGGGTGATGGCGTTATGACCCCTTCATTCCTTCATTTCGTAATGGGCTTCAAAACTAAGAAGATTTGGAAAGTACTGATTGAGACTTGATATGATACCCCCATATGACTATATTCGGCAAAAAAAAATTAGAACCTCCCCTCTCCCCTTCATGCTTGGTTGCATTCTGGATACGCCTGGAATGACTTTCGTCATACAGTCGTAACCGACTGCACATGACAGAAAGTTTCTGTTTTAGTGTGTCCAGAATTTCAACTACGGGTGTCTCACTGGGATGGCATAGTTCCGGTAAACCCTCTGCACTTTTTTTCTCACCCGTCCGCTGGCATTGCCAGTGCTGATCTGAATCAGTCCAGCAATGTCCGGCCTTAGTGGGTCCCGCCGACGTTCCAGACGAATTTTCCATGAAGCCAGCGAATCTTCTGACCGTGTAATCTGATAGCCGTAACTGCACCACAATACACAAGTGATTGTAGTTGCAGCAGCGACATATCAGCACACAGCCGAGATGCAATTTCGTCATTGATTTGAGTTAGAATTCCCGGAGTTGCTGGAGATGCATAGAGCGGTTTCGACACTATTCTGTCCGTCACGGGAGCCCGACCCAGTTGCGAATCAGGGTCTTGAAGTGTGTTAGAGCACTTCATTCAAGACCGTAACGGGACACTACAGAACACTGAAGGAGGCAATGTGGTCAGCATTCCGCTCGCCCGAGATTATTACCCCGGTTTGACTCAGGTACTCATTCACAGCTGAGTCGACTGGTATCCGACGTCAAATCACGATACAAATCGCACTGCCTTGTGCTCTAATCACTCAGCCATCCGGACACATTGAAATCTAAGGCCGCATAAAGTACGTCATCGATAATGAAAAGGAAAAATATTGGTTGCAAGACGCAAGTCTGCGGAACTTTAATTTCGACTGATAATTTTTCTGAAATTATACCTCAATGCTGCATATTAGCAAATGCATTTTCTCATCAGCATGTCACTGGACAAAGTGAACGAAATGTTGGACATGCCGCCATGCGGCAGACACAACCAATGTCACCGCTCGTAAAGGAAACACCATGGCAAACATCGACTCAATCATTGATGAAAAAGGATCGTGTCGAGAATATGATTGAGATATGTCAATGACGTATTCGCCATAGTCCAAAAGGGGGAAAGTTGCAATCATTTGAATCGAGATAAACAGTATACAAACAAGAGAAATAGGATCACTACCATTCTTTTATAGGCAACTTCGAATTCGAAGAGGAAGAAGAAAAGCGGAAATACTAATTTGAATAGCCTACATAATTTTAATTCTTCTTTTCAACAAATGATAACAATGTCTCTTCCAAGAACTCCTAATGTTTCAAAAATTTTCATGAGATTGCATTTTCTACCTTGATTACAATTAGAATATTAGCCTTCTATTTGTGTGTCAATCTAAAAGCGTTATGGCTCTAATTATATTTAGCAAATATATAATCACTCGACAGACTTTTTAATTGATTGATAAAGATTGTCTGTCAGCATACCAGATTCTCCTAGTTCCACATAAAACTAGTTAAACCGAGTCTTTACTTATTATACAATCATACATACAGCCTTTGCCAACACATCTAACGAGTGGATTGTTAATTTTGATGATAAACAAAAACAAGCCTATTTGGGTTCGCAGCTTGAAATTATTTGCCACCTCTTGAAGGCCCCATCAAACTCTTGAATTTATAAACTCATATCTCAAATACTTTGTCACAATTAATATTCGCCCTCGATGATAAATATTTTTTGTTATCAGACTGACATCTTACGTATCGCCGCTCTCGAGTGACTACCAATTATACTTCCTTGGCGACATTCTTACTTTCTCTCGAATTCCCACTTGATAACTGTCTACCAGCAGCACGAGTACATACTCGTACGTGCCGTAGACTATCCTTGCATACGTAATTAACTCTTGACTTGATATGCCTTCGATTTGAACGGGAAGAATAAATTCATCATTAAGCGTTATGGATGTCGACAGACGACAATCTCTGAAATGGGACTTATCTGATCTGGAATTAAAAATTCAAATTCTCCGCCTCGAAACGGGGCTCATTAATCATTTCAGGCAGTCGCACATTACACATGCATGCTACCTTGTAAACATGACCTACGATTTAAAGGACGATTTGTCACTGCCTCGATAATTATTCTCACTTACCTGAACGAATGGCGGATGGTTACCAGATGGATACTGAAGAAAATACGTAGAAGTAAGACCCGTTAAATTGGTTGGATGAAACAATACGTTACGAATGCATGAGCCCGCTGCAGTGGGATTCTGTTTAGTCTCGTCCCGCAGAGTCTATATGGCGCAAATAGACTTTCAGGTATTCACGGATGACATGGGCAGCTCATCCTCTTTCATTCCTTTTATTGAAGTTCCGTTCCTCGCCTAGTCCTACGACTAACCAACGCAACAATGCGAATGCATCCGGAATATAAATGGAACCTCAGTTGGACATTGCTGCTCTCTGATACTTTGATATCTAGAGCTGGAGGAAATGGGTTCGTTTCAATAAGATCAATCACAAAGTTGTCCAATGTATTATTTTACTGGGCAGCATTAAGTCGATAAAATTCACCATTAGAAAATTCGGATACCTCACACTGCAGGTTGGAGCCGACATGCATCGATTATGAGCATAACTTGAAACTTGGAATTTATTTAAGAAGATCCAACATGTTCGGTACAAACCTTTTCGAAGAATTCCTGACGCAACTGTACTAAATCTGTATTCGGTGTGTTCTCGACTTTTGCCTAAAGAAGCATTTTACAGAAGAATAGAAGAAGAAAAATGGTATCCTGTCACAAGAGGAACCATTTCATCCCCAGTCATCCCAGTAAGTCCCTCACCGTCGACATTCTGCCTTCACGTAATCACTAGACAACTTGCCTCCAAGCAACAGAAACTGTGAATTCAGCTCCAGTAATGGATCCTGCCGAAGTCTTCGCTCGTCGGATCGTACTCCATGCGGAGCTGGGACTCATCCTGGCTAGCAGAGAGAATAATAGAAAATAAATCTCACATTGTTGACACATACGTGCGCAAATGAATTTCATTCAGGTGAGGCATTATCGCCCACTAATGTTCCGTCAGATTTCATTCTAATTGTTTCCCTGCCCAAGATGATGTCGGGAATTTTAATTAGGTTCCTGGGTAAATATGAGATGCTATTTCCATTTTCGAAATTTGGGTAGAGAGACGGTGGTTGGTGGGGAATAATTATCGCGCCGGGTACATCATGTTGTTTGTTGTGTATGAAGGAATTAGTCACAAGTCGGTTAATTGCAGTTGGAGAATGCGGATCCTAATGTGAAGGTTAGGTGGAGTTCTGTTGCTTGGTTGAGAATTAATGGGCTCTGCTCATGCCTTAATAATGGACGAGAAGTTGTAGAGATCAGGACGCTTGCTTATAGGTAATTTAATTATGTCAGAAAAATAAATGATCAGAAAAAGGCCACAACTGAGTTTGAATATAGTTTTTAAAAGATACATTTCTAAGTTTAAAGGACAGTTGCAACAAGTTGATTGACATCAATGAAAGTTGCTCTAAAATTCTTTGCAATTGTATTTCGTCGAACTCTGCGATTTTAAAGTTTTCATTACCCATTCTTGACCTTAAAACCATATCCATTTCTCGGTCAGTCCCGCTTGGAAAGAATGGAATTTTGTTGGTTAAATACAAAAAAAAACAATATCCTCATTATAAGAAAATACTTCGCAGCCATGCACCGCCATAGTACGCGGTGAATGGAATGTAATAATTTGCGCTAAATATAGCCTCACTGGTTCCAGTTCTGGGTGCATCATCCATGAGTTTAGAAGAATAAGTACTTAAGGCAACCAGTTATTCATCAATCTTACAGTTTGCAAGAAAGAAACATCACAATGGAACTCACAGCAGTCAAATTTTCTGACCTTTGGAATATAGTATGAAGTCTCGAGAAGTCAAAAAACTTTATTGAATTGATGGTAGACCTCGTTTTTTTATGGAGTAGGGTAGGTGAATGCATTTACGCACAGTATATTGGACTCCTGCAATAGTAAGTCGTCGGACTACTAACTAAACAACTCTCCATCATGAGCGAGCTAGCCTTCAAACCAAGGACGCCAAAGGGACGTCAGGGGAGAAAGGGAACTATTAGTTTAAGATCCCGCCCTTACACCGGTCGACTTCTACCTTCTTTGCGGCTTCACCTGCCAGCGCTTTTCAGCATCTCCTCGACAATCTTGTCTGGAGGGAAATCCCCTGAGTTTAAATAAAGCTACTGACGAATCCTATTCCACTTTTCATACGAAAAAGGCGTGATGGGTATCGTCCTCAATCTCATTGCAAAACACATAATCAGGAGATCGTGTTTTTCCAATCTTGTGCAGGTAAGATTGAAACCTCAATGCTCACTTAAGGGGGTCATATCGTGTGGCCGATCCGCGGAATCGATTTTTCGATTTGGCATCAATTGTATCTAGATATAGTATAGAATATATGGGTAAAGTGAGTTTTTGATATTCGGAATCGTTCGGAAATTATAGTGTTAAATACGTAATAAGTCAGATGCTAGATTTATATCGATCGCCGTAGTAAAGCGCGTATTTATCGGTCCGAATGACGTTCGAATGACTTTACTTAAAGGATAAGAATTGAAGCCAAGGCTGTACATGTGTTTCTTGATGAAACCTAAGGTTTATGGATTAGGTATAGTAGTTTATTTATCACATTCTACTTTTAAATGCGTTTTTCTCGAAAGAGCATATTCAAAATCGGTTGCCACCATAGCACAAAATCTATCAAACGAAATTCTTTGAAATTTTCACGCCTTATTCAGATTTCTACGGTCCGCAAACTAGGATAATTGCGATTCATTCAGTAGTTTTTTATTTATTCATTAAATAAGCCTTGAAAAAACACCAAAATTCACAAAAAAAGTTGAAAACGGCTCGAAAAATTGAGCTTTTAATGTTTTTTAATAATCCTAGTTTGCAGAGTTAAGTTTGCACGTTAAAATGCCGATTACTTTTCGGCGTCAAAATGATCACAGCGCCTTCTAACGTGGCAGGAGAAAAACACCTTTTTTTCGAGATGGGTGTATAAATTGCTCTATATTTCAATAATTAACTATGCTATCAAGCTGGAAAAATTACTACACATGCTCAAGATATTAGTAAATATATGGTGAAATTTGCATTTGTATCTTCATCCAGTTCTTCACAAAAACACATAAACGGCCTTCGTTCGGATGACCCCCTTAAGAACTGGGTAAGGAAAGAGTCAGTCGCACCATCCTTCCGATTCAGCCACACACCTAAGTTGCCAATGAACCATGAAGTTCATCTGCCTCTTGTTTCATTTTGCCAAAAAAGTTGCCAATCATCTGATGGATGTTATCATTCTTCATGAGTAACCATCTCCCTTGGCCCTTTTCCTTTGCGTTTGTATACGTTTTTGTGCTCTTTAGCAAGAAGGGCAGTGGGATCACTCCTGCAATCACCATCACGGTCGGTTCAAAGACTGTGCAGTGTGCAGATGCACCCCAAAAATCTCTCGTTCTCTGTGCTTGCTTATGGCGCTTATGATATACTTCCTTGTCAAGAGCGTCCGCCCATACCGCTGCGCCGTCGAGCAAAACAGACTGCGTTAAACTCATCTGCTAGACGAAGGACCCCAACGTTTGCCATTACCCGACTTAAGGCCGGAATCCCAGCTGTAGCCTTGTACGTCGCTACTTTTATTTGCTCGAGAAAGCTCATCTTTGAGTCAAGAGTCTGCCCAAGGTACTTAACCATTCGCCTTGGCTCGATTATCATCGCCCCAGTCAGGATGACTACTTCGGTTTTTTCTAGTACGAGGTTGAAACCATGAGCAGTCATCCATTCGTATCCGCGCATCAATATACCAAGTTTTGTTTGCGTAACAAGCGCGGCAACTTCAAGCAACTAGGTGCGACTCTTCTGGCATGTCGAGTCTAAGCAGACTATCATAGGAAGCGATTAAGAGATCCGGCCCTAGGATGGATCCTGCGCTCCCCCTCCGTGACATATATCCTCCTCTGACCCGATAGCGTTTCAACAAAAAAGGAGCGGTTTCTCAGAAAATACCTCGGCCCGTCAAAAGTATTTTCTGGTGCTCCTAGAATGTCATTGCATCTTACGGAATTAAAAGTATTTCTGACAGTTTAGGAGGAAGACCATCAGTCTAGTCTTCCGATAAACGCCAATCACAACTTGCATGACAGCATGCACTGGGGACCTCCTTGCTCTGAACCCGAATTGTCACGCAGGTATTGCTTCAGCGAGTTTGCTTGTGATGAGCCTTCCGAGCATTTTCCCGGCAGGGTCAAGCATACAAAGTGGATGGTATGAAAATGACAGCTCGGGATCGCCTTTTCTTTTGCTGATCAGCGCAAGCCTCATCACCTTCCAACGAGAAGGAAAAATCTCCTCATCCAGGCAAGCATTGTATAAGCCGAGTAGTAGGCCTGGACGACATTGGAGCACCAGTGTGTATACCTCTGCTGGGATTCCATCGGGTTCTGGCGCCTTCTTGGAGGATTGCCTCTTCCAACCCTTTTATGGAGAATAGTGGCCCGTCCTCAGCGCCCTCCGTTCTGCTATCATCATACCTCATGTAAAATGCGATTCATCTGCTCGACCTTAAGTGAACAAGATTTCCGCAGAGTACCTATTTTTCAGGTTACCAATTTGTAACCGAGCTCTCTCAAGTTCCCACTCCCCTCGTTAACCAGCTCCTGACAGCAGCGAGCTTTGATCCTGTTTATTGCACTGCAGAATCTCCGTTTTACTGATACTGTACTCTGTTATTGTGATACATGCCTTCTCCCAGTCGTTTAGAGGTTGTGTCAAGCGGTGCAGCTTGTGCCACTGCTTCCGGGACGCCGTAATTTTCGCCGTCCACCAATACATAGAAAGCTTGCCATGTTTCGATGACTTCTTGGGCATGAAAGTATCGCAAGCATCGGTATCAGGTTCATAACTGAATTTTCGATAGTGTCAGCTGCAGTGCAACCATTTCGAAGTCTTCCAGAACTCGCCACCCGTCCACAAGCGGCTTCAGTGATTTTGACACGAAGGTTACGTCGGGAATGCTTTTCTCGCAGTCTGGACGCGGAACGTTGGAGTGGAGTCAGTGTTTAAATCCGGGAGTCCTGTTCTCGCCGCCATTTCGAGAATTCATCTCCCTTTGGAATCTGGGTGAGGCACGCCTCATTCAAGTGGTGTGGCATTGAAGCCACGACCGGCTAGAACCCGCCCCTTTGTGCTCAAAATAGCGTCCTCTAGAGCATCAACCCAGCGTCGAAAGTCGGGCATTGTCTCATGCGGTATTTGATTGTTTGATTACACTCTAGACATGGAGTGTCTGGTGCTGGGCAAGAACATTGGTATGTTCCCTACATTATGTATTTCTAATTTATTACTGAGGATGAATTTCAGAAGGTACTCACCTCTTCGATTAATGTTGCCTCTTCCCCTGACCTCATGGTGGATGTTGGCATTGCAGCCGAGAAGAAGTGCCTCCTTCTCGCAGAACTTCATCAATCTAACGACTAATTCCTGTGGGATCCGGGTGTCGTCTCCTGGCAAGTATTCTGATGCCACAACTGCCTCTTGAATTTCTCTTCCGGCTTTCTATACGACTTGGACACCCACGAGGTCTCCAGCTAGGAACTCTGAAAGACATATGTATCTTAAGTTTCTTTTGAGAAAGATGCAAGCTTTTGGTCTTTCACCAATTATCTGTAATTGATGAGACATTTAAGACATTTAATTGCCTTCAGGGATCGCCCTTGCTTCTAAATTCTCCATAACCGTGTGGAGAGATCCATGTTTTGAGTCATGAGGAGGCGGAGAAGCTTTCCCGTCGCAATCGCTGCGGTTTTAAGAAGGTAGACCATGTGCACCCCAGGTATATCATCCCCAGTATATCTCGACAGTTCCGATCCTTTTCATTCTGGAAGATTAGAGACTATGACTCTAAGCCAGTCCGCCGTGTCCTACGTTGCGCAGAACATCCAAAAAAAGCCACAAATATACGGATTCAGCAGTTCTCCTGCTAACACCGCGCTCATTCACCAACATACATGCCAATTTGGTTAAACCCGTTCTGAGCACAAGCGCACACGTTTCGCGATTGTGACTCGCAAATATGTTGCTTTTCGCGAGTATTTCAAATTTTCTCCATTTGACTTTGCTAGGGGCGGACAACGTATGTTATCTTTCCGCCATATCGAGACGGTTGTCTCCGTTTAGACCACGATATCGTCTTTAAAAGACCATGCGTTTACGATGCCTTTGCACTTTGCACACCGCTGCTCAAGCTCAAGTCGGCTCTTCCTTCTACAAGAATATAAAAGCCATTCGCGCAAACAGCGCATACAACCGCCCAATTAATTTCACCCAACTAAAAGGGATACCAATTAGTGGGCTAGCAACCTGATAATCGAAAACAGGCAGTGATTTGCTTCTGGAATGTACGCAGGCTCCTCGGTAACAGTAAGAAGAGTCCCCAGAATGCCCGCCTTCAATAACTACTACTATTAACTTCCACTAATATAAGCTGGATTCTCCCTCTTGTGGCAATGTCCTTTTGTACCCTGCAAAGCCAACTGGTAGCAGAATTCAGTGTGGGATTATTTCCAACGCTATCGCAAGGCGATGACGAGCAGCTGTGGAGATGGAGCGAACAAATGGAGAATGACACCGGGTCGTGAACCTTAACCAAATGGCCTTGGAGAGGTCAGCACCGCTTTGAGGGAAATAAACGCCAACAAAACCAACGTTCTCAGTATGATGGGTCATTGCACTCCCCTTATCTGCATTAATGGACGGAACATGAGGACAATGGGCAAATACTGCCATCACCAAGCAAGAAAGAAATAGTCTGTCCAATAGAATTACAGCCGAACTAGTTAAATAAGGAGGCGGCCAATTACACCAAGCAGTCCTTCTTCTTATGCTTGAGGTCTAGGACAGCGAATCAACGCCTAATGAAGGTATACACTGCTGAGTACCATCTATTGGATATTCTCTGCTATCTTGTTGTGCTTCTTACGCTCAGAACATTATCGGACTATACTAAAGAGGCTGCACACCCGGCAAATCAGCAACAGATCAGATTTTCTCTCTTCAGCAAGCGATGGAATTATCTTTTCATCGACTTCAAGGTCACCTGTAATAACATAGCTAGGGTAAAAGTCTACGCGGTCATGAGAGAATTTGGTGTCCCGACAAAGTTGATAAGACTGACTACGCTTACGCCGACTATATCGACATCATGGGAAGAGATGTATAAGCTGCCTTCATTCAGATCGAGCAGGTAGTGTGAGATGTTGGGCTGCATATTAATGAAAATAAGACGAAGCCACCACCACCAAGCGGTGATTAGTAACCATGTGATATTAACATTGAATCGCCATTATTAAAAGAAATAGAGTCAGCTACCAAATAACTTCTACTTTGGATCCCACTTCATCAAGATCCTTGCACTGTATGTATGTACGTATGTAAATCTCCTGTCATGCGCGCACACTGTGGCATTCCTCCCAAATGAGTTTTTAACTTGAGCGCAAAAGCCATTAGTTTTTCCCACGCTAGAACTTTTCACCCTTTTTGGATTCTTAAAATTCTGCTCACATTTCGGCTGTCGAGTCAAATCTTTAAGGTCGGGATCACCATTGGCCTTCTTTTGTATCTTTGTAGCAGAGATTGCGCTTCTGGGAGATAACAATCACTTCTTTTACTTTATCTTTACTGTTCCGGCCTTTTTTGGTAACCCTTATCCACCCATCGTTTCCGTTCCCCTTAAGTTTCACTTCGCTAGCCCCCGTTTTGGCTTTGGCCCCTTCCGAACTTTTAGTTCCGCCTTTCGGAACTGCCTGTATTCCTTTTATCCTTTCAGGAACTGCCGCGTCTCTAAATGAGCTCCCCTTTTTCATATATTCCTTTGTTTGTCTATAATGCAATATAAGTGGGATTAGGTGTCATCTGCTTGGCCTGTGATGTGGTTGGGACATCAGATTTTGGCTTCTCATTGGAATTTCTTGCTCCCTCCTGTGATGTGTTGTAGATGAATATGATAGCCCTTATCGTATTCTTTATCATATGACCTACGGTGTGCTTGTCTATGATAAACTCGGACATCTCAACTATTTTTCCACAAGCTGGGTGAAGAGTAAGTCAGATAAGAGCTCTAACCTCGATGATTCGCGATCGGATTACTCCTTTTATAATCTTCTTCACTTTTTGCATACCTTCCCTGTACTTTACGGTCTTTTACGGGTCTTTTACGGGTCTTTTACGGTCTTTTGCGTTGATAGAATCGTCAAGTTGACGAGCTTTTCTTAAATGGTTTATGGCTCATGGTTTTCAAGTAACTCTTACTGTGGGTGAAGAAACGTGGTGGATGTTGTTGTCGGTTTTGTAGTCCAGTGGCCTGCTTTCACTTCATCTTCCTTCGATTTTGTTACTTGTCTTCCTGGCAAGTCGATACGTCGTTTGATCACCTCTTAACCCAAATTTAAATCAGGTTTAGCATTAGATGCCACAGTGGCCAAGTTGTCCACCACCGAGACACTGCAGTCGAAAGATATCTGCGACCGGGAACCTACTTGCTCACTGCGAAAAGTCGCCGATACTAGGTTCGCGACCTTCCACCGTAAGTTTGCCCCTTTTTTCATCTTTCACGGTACCCTTACGTTCTGGGCGTCCTTTCCATAGACATTTTTGTCCCCCCAAGAAACATGGGCAAACAGTTGGTGTTGATGCTCAGTCCAACTCTACTTGCTCCTCTTTCCAAATCCATTGCCATTTGGCCAAGGTTCATGGCCCGATGAAAACGGTGAGAGAGCAACTCCCCTTTAGACCTTTAAATCCCACCAGATTTTTCCTCGGTGCAGTACGTGACATTTGCTGCAATCATCTGTTGGTTTGATAATAGCTATTGGTTTCTTCGGAATGCCCCTCCTGCGTAGCGAACACGCGGCGCAGCAAGGATCTAAACTCCGCGCAGTGTTGCAAAATGATCCGTAGAGTGTTAATGTGGTCAATGCATTAGGATCCGGGGTCCAAACCCGCCTTCTTTCCGTCGCTGTAGTTTCTGAGATATTCTTCTATACGATTGTGGATTATTTTGGGTGCTATTTTTGCAATGGCCGGGAACATATCCCTCTAATTGTCACATTGATGACGGGTGCCCTTCTTTGAAATCTTAACAACCATTCCCTTCTTCTGCTCTCTAGTAGAATGTTATTTTCATCTATTCAGTTGTTTGTAATCGTGAATGAGAAGTTGATCATTAACGTCCTTCACAGGACTATCGAAAGATTAGGACAGCACGCAAGATTTTTCCTGATGCGGTATAATAATAATAATCGTTGGCGCAACAATCCATGTTGGATCAGGGCCTTGAAGTGTGTTAGAACACTTCATTCAAGACCGTAACGGTACACTAGGAGGCAATGTGGTCAGCATTGCACTCGCCCAAGATTACCCTGATTTCACTCAGGTACTCATTCACAGGTGAGTCGACTGGTATCCGACGTCAAATCACGATACAAATCCCACTGCCACCAGCGAGATTTGAACCGCGACCTTCCGTACGACAGCCTTGTGCTCTTACCACTCAACTATCCGGACATAATGCGGTATACATTTCTAAAATCACTGCCTTCGTCCGCATCATCCGCTTCACTGGCCAGTGCAATAGCTAATTTTCTCGTTTCCCAGTGCACACTGCGCTGAACTCCATGGGATTTCGATCTGTATCGGAGTACGAGTGTGCCACGCCAGCCATCACTCGCTGTGATCAATAGGGCTTTCATACCTTTCTGTTCATCGATCCGTTTCCACGATTCCACTGTCATCCAGATCTTATAATGCCCCCTTTGGGACGTGACTGGCAACCTAAGTAGCATCCGGAAAAAGAGCATTTTTGATGGTAGCCCTATGCTCATAGACATTCTCAGCTGGATTATTTATTATATCTCCGATTAGCGAAACAGCTGGCGAAGAGTGGCAGCCGCACCACACAATTAGTCGATCTTGAACTTGGGGGTTGCACTTCTCCAACCCTGCGGGAACTGGCGGACACAACTCTCATGCGAACGTATCAGATGACCACTCCTTTCGAAGCCGATGTCAGCGCCTCTTCCGTTACATACATCCAGAAGACAACTCTTGAATCTGCTGCTGATTGCAAAGTGGTCGATTTGATTGCTCGTGCGGTGTTGGTCAGTTGAAACCCAATTGACCTTATAGTAGGCTCTGTGCTTGAACAATGTGTCACCAGTGACGGTGGAAGTTACAGACATCAACGAATCTCAAACCATTATTGTTATGGTCGCCAAGACCGTGTTTTCCCCTCACATGGTGTTGTCGGAGCCCAACTTGGCATTCTGATCTCCCATCATGGTTACAATGTCACCTTTAGGAATCCTCCCCTGAACTGCGTGTAATTGCTCGTAGAAAGCATCCATCTTCGCTATACCGGAAGTCTCCGTTGATGCATAGCATTGTGCTGGTCCTTAACCTGGACCAGAATCTTGCAGTTAAAAGTCACTCAGAACCCTACCTCCAGGACGAGAGAGCCCGCGGACTCGCACCTGCTACTGCTTGGATTTGCAGAGCACAAAAACAGATTGTCATTAGCATGGCAAGTGGGAGAAGAGTGTTCTCCAGAGTCCCACCATCTTACTTCGTTTGCTCCGAATTATATCTTTGGAATTCTCGATCAAGTTGGAGAAAGCGAGCATTCTTGCGGTAATGGAGACGAAGATGCTACGTTGGGCTAGTGGCGTCACACGATTAGATCACATCCGAAATGAGGATATCCGCGATCGTTATGGGGTTGCACCGATCGTGGAAAAGTTGCGAGTGAGGCGTCTTCGATGGTATGGTCACGCAATTCGTGCCAACGAGAATTCACTTGCCAAAATTGGTTTGAACATCGAAGTCGATGGTAAACGACCAAAAGGCAGACCTAAGCAACGGTGGCTTGATACGCTGGATGGGGATTTGAAAGCTTCGAGATTGCACCCAGATCAGGCATTCGATAGACCCAAATGGCGAAGCCGATCACGACGAGCCGACCCCGCTTGTGAACGGGACAAAGGCTGAAGAAAAAGAAGAAGGAGCGTGCGTTTATTTCAAGGAACCAATCAAAGTCTGTTTTTGATAACCAAAGGTGGCAGCCGTGAGATCGGTCCCTATCAGAGGCGTTCTTGACATTTCGGTAGTAATAAAGTTTCAAAATTTGCAGGTTGCTGCCCCACAAATTTCTATCCCCTTTATGACAAGCAGGAAAGACTTTGATTGTATTCTTAAGCCCAAATTTTCGGGGCAGAAATTAACTGCCTACACAGTAAATGCATGCCGCAAACCATGGTATGAAAAACAGATGATAATACGATCTTCTTAATCAACTTGATCATACACTATTATTGGAAACATCTGTAGCTTTTAGTTTCTTTCTTTCTCGTGCTTTTCAAATTTTAATAACAATATTGCTTTCCAGATTTTCAAGCCCTTTGATCGCTAATCTGACGTCGCCGTACAAGGTCAATGTATCAAGTTGCATAGGTGGTAGCTGTGATCTATCCCATGCTAAGTCTGGAAAGGTTTAATAAAATGTTCCAATTGTAAATTAGCGCTAAGGTCGTTTGTTGTTGCTCTGCATTCGAGTACTCATTGTGGTCCCCATTCATGCGTTTTCAGTACTGCTTCTTTGCTCGTACTTAGCTTAGGGATTTGCAATTCAAATACTAGATCGCCTACGAACCAGATACTCAAAGCCAGCTAGTGAAAGTAAGCGCAAAACACATTAAAATTTCATTAAACTCAACTTCCGATCAATTGCTGTTGTTATACTTAGGATTATGTAATGTCGGTCAAGAATCGGCGGTTTAATTATGGACAGCGCGAAATGGATAGCCAGCTTGCATTCAGGGATTACCGGCGGCCCCTAATACAATCATCGTCCACCATCTGATCGGGGGCCTGGGGCGTTTTGTCAATGAAACTCTGTTGCGACTCAAAGAAAACAGTAGTTATTATGACGGTCGCAAGTGGCTGCTTCGAGGTTAATGATATGAGATCTCACAGATTGAATGTTTATAGAAAATCTGGGCTAGATACGATTTCAAGCACTTTTCAAAGCTATGATCAGTAGACAAAAATAATGAGCGAGGCCATTACGAAATTCGCAATTTTGATTGATATCTCTTGACGTCATGGAGCTGGAATAACAGCAGGCAAAGTATATCGAAAAGCTAGTTTGGCAACAAGAGATATATCCGAATCTCACATGTCATGGAAATCTAGAGACCAAAGTGTATAATCTACACAGATAACAAAACTTTCCAGTCGGTTCAAAATCTAATGCTGAAGTCGGGGAGAGTTTGATTGAATTATGCACAACGTACTAATTGAAAGCTGGAGGAACTGTTGGCAAGATGTGGTGCTTCGCTGAGTAAGAAGCAATAAGCCAACGGTGTTCTTTTCCGGAAAATTGGAACTTTCAAACTTCCCTTTAAGACGTTGGTTGCAAATGGCTTATGTAGTGAAAATAGTTTCAGTTCGACAGTGGAGGATAAATGAATTTGAAACTGAAAGGCGGCATGCAACAGGAAAAACAGCATTTCCGAGGCAAAAATGTTCTCCGTCTTTTGTTCTAACATTCATTCAATAAGCAGTTTCAGCTACACTGCCCTCTTTTTATACGATTTATACGGTAGGGAAACGTTGGGTTCGGTGTCTAGGCACATAATTAGTATTTTTCGCCCAAATAAGGAGGAACAAGTTGTAGGGACTAAGACTTATCCAGGTAGATTTGTTAAACTGAAATTTGTATTTCATCGAATTTGCTGATATTTCATAATTTTGAGCCTTTTGTTAAAGAGAATAAGATAAAGTTACAGATAGAGTCAATTTCCATGAGTTAGGGAACTGATTACAGTTTAGTTCCTGCTAGTAAAAAGGACGAAGTTCTCATTGCCGAAATTCTCGTACACTTCCATAGTAGAAAAGGAAAGACAAAAAAGAAACAGTTTTGTACAATCGTTGCTGGAGACTGCTAGCTAGCAACCCCCCTTAAGGGATTTGCTTTGTATTCAAATGCAAATTTGTTGTTTTTGTTTCCGCTGTTTTCGAACGCTACGCTCGAGGATATATACCCCTAACAAAGCGATGAAACAATTGCAAAGAAATAGCAGAATATTTTAACAAACTCATGCTCCCAGTGCCCTACCCCCTGCTTCGCCCACTTCATCCGTTTTTGCAGTAACTTTTGGAAAAACCAAATAAGAGCACTGCAACGGCTACAAAGCACAAACGAGTGAAAAGGAATTTCGTGACTGCAACTTCGACATTAAGTCACTTCTTGCTTGTTGTCCTGGTATTTTACTATCCTCCGATATAGAGGCAAAGTTTCGAAGGTTGTCGAAGTCACGACGAAATATTGTAGCCCAGCGGTTGTACAGAAGATAGGGCTCTAGGCTGTAAAACAACAAGTTAGTGAACTTGTTGGGGACAAGTAGTACGAGTAGTTGTTGTCTTCCTTCCGGCTCACTTGGAAAACTTGAAATTATAAAATTGAAAGCCCAAGTTTATCGCATTGGGAACTTGGTCTCAAAAGTATTGTCTATCGGATTCGAGTGTTGTCAAGATATTCATCCCTCGAAGCTCCTTAATATTGTCAAAGATGTACAATGCCAACTATTGTTTGAGAGTGTTTTCGGTTGACTGGGTAAAAGTTCGCTTATAGGAAAATCAGTTAGGATATCAAATATAGACAGAATTGAGGGAAATGATTCAATCGAACTTATTTCCCTTCTCATACAAAATCAATATCGCAACAGCTTATCAGGGATGTTATACATCCGCAAATGTAGGTCGTTTGCCAATATTCATATATCCTGAATTAATGACACTGTTACATGCTTATTTTTATTCAATGTGTAGATAAAACGAGAGCAATTAAAATAGTAGGCAAAATTTTAGTTCCATTTCAGTTTGCAAGCCACATATTTTAGTCAAACTCGTAATTTTAATGATATGCAAAATAAAATGAAATAATTACCCAATTTCCTTGAATCTATAGGCAATTAAAGCGTTTAATTTGTATCCAAATTTAAAATCCTATTATTTTTGGTTTGTTGTGCATCTGGATATAATCCAAATCCAAAATTTGTTGGGACATAATCGTAAAATAGGCAATTATCGATGCACAATTCACTTGAAAAGATAATTGTTCACGTAGGCGCTATTGACATTACGTTGTTATAATAATATCATCAATGGAAGTTGCACTGCTTCCTAAAAGCGCTATTACTGGTTATAGTATACCTTTTTTCAACTACTTCTTCATGCTTGAAACTGGCATCTGGTATTATGTACTCTTCCACGTGTCTGATTCCCCTTCTGGATGCTCTTATGGCTTGTTCTATCCAATCATAGCATTCCCTGAAGCTGTTTCATTTTGCTCCCCTGATAGCGTTGCTATAAATCGTCAGCGCTGTTTTCGTACCTCCACAAGTCCCGGGTATGTTTCGCCGGTTGAAAATTTTTCGCACCTCCTCATTCTGGCTAGGTTCCTTTTCACCAGGGTACCTCCCTTGATGACTTGACTATCTTAGCCGGGCAGCTAACCTCATATGCGTCAACGATTACTTTGTTGAGGCCTTCCATCACTATTGCTAGCTCTATCTAGCTTCTGATGTAACCGCTCACCTTTAGATGAGCCATGTTGTCACTAGTGTGCTTTGTGTTGTGTTTTTTTCATGCCCCCTATGGAGGAATCTGCAAAGGGCAAGCTTTTCGACTCAATGGAAAGCTTGCATTTAGTATCTACGGCGAAACTAGCCAGAAAGGAAAGTGCGGAAACTCTTAACTTGGGAGAAACTGCAAATTCAACTACAACCAGCCCGTCCGTGGTAATACAACTCAAATCTACCCAGAAACGGAACTAAAGAGGGGGACTACAGGCTGAATCCCGCCTGTCAGAACCTTCTGCTTTACCCTTACCGAGAGGAGCGGAAGAAAGGGACTAGTGTCGTGGACGTTATTGGTTTAAGTATGTGGTCTGTATGTGGAAATGGACCCAAGCGGTTTGGGCACTGTGAACTTGGGAAGTCCCCCAAGATGAAGCACCTTGGGAACGAGGTCATGAGCGTGGCTGTGTCACAAGGTACGGTAATGTCCAGGGAAATCAGACAAGGAAGCGGAATCTTCGGCAAAAGGTAGGGATATACTGGTACCCCCGGTGAAACTCGTACTGGATGTACCAGACTCTTCCCGCCAGCGGTAATGTGTTCAAGAAGCGTGAGACTAAAACATCTGTGGTGACCAACGCTTTATTGTGTTCCGCACCAAGGCCTACATCGCCGCGTCCTACGGGGTGATCTCAACGAAACCGGTCCCTACCATATGTATACGGACACGAAATCGGGAAAGGGGAGGATGAATACGCAAGCTGCAGCCTCATTTCTGACTGCTGGGAGTTTCCTCCAAGGATGGCAGAATGTCAGAAGGACAATTTACTATCCTCCGGGAATATCTGCGAAAAAAGCCTGGAACGAAGCCAAGATTTAACAATTAAGGTTTTCGCTATTGGCTTCTCTCTTAAAGTGGCTCCAGCAGGTAATCGTGGCTTTGAGTTCTGCCAGTCAGTCCAAGTTAACTATATTCAACACTAAGCTGCGTAGGACAGAACATATCGGACGTTGGTTACCGGGCCCTCGAAGAAAGGCAGAGGACATCATCCAAATGTTGGGTCAAAAGAATCTTGACAAGGCCTTCGGACAGTTCATGAATGCCAGACAGGCAAATCTACAAACGTGGAGGGTTTCAGCTTACTATTCCAATTGGACTGAAAGAGTCTGAATGTGTTTAGAGAAAGTCAACATGTGGTGCTGCACTTTTCCTAGATAGATTAAGATTCAATCATATCAGGAAACTGAAAAGCATCATCTCCATTTCGAAAGCAAAGAATAATGATGGTCTTGGTAAAGCATCATCTCCATTTTGAGAGCGAAGAACAATGATGGTCATCTGCTCACACAATATAGAGCAAATTTCACCACCTTCGCTGCAATCTCCATAATGGAGCTTTGCACGGAGAATAGTGTATGTAGTGGTGGAACCCCCGTATGTAGGTTTACACTAGCGAAGGGACAACAGACTGTTTCCAACCTGATAGCAACTTATCCTACACCATTTACGAAATAGATGACAGAAAAGAAAGTCAGAGACGTGCACGGAACTGACTGTTCGAGTGATCGCACCCATGCAAATCGGACAACGCAAACCAGCGAAGGTGTTACGGGGAGAACAGACGAATGCTCTGCGGGATGAGATGAGATCTTTCATTGATGCGGACATGGGAACTGCTGCACTTGCAAGTGCGGCTATTCTCAGAGAAATCAGAAATAAGGGAATCGCGGTACGGTGTAGGGGAAGTATCGTAACACGCGGATCGCAGCAAGGATTATACAGTTTTCGATTACATATTAGACTAAGTTTATGTCGAAAAACATAAAGATTTATCAAATTAACCTGCAGCATGCCAAAGCCGCTTCCTATCTGGCAGTGAGGTTGACAAAGCTGCGAAACTGCCCCTACATTTTTCTAGTGCAAGAGCCATGTGTTCAATTGAATAGAGCCTGCGGCATCTGTGGGATTAATAAAGGCGGCTAGGATCTTCTACGATGAAAGATCCATAAGACTGAGAGCTTGTGTCCTGATGTCAAGACGGTTAGAGGCAACCCTTCTGCTCCCTGGACTTACTTACGATCATCATACAATACCAGATTAATGGCGAGAGAAAAAACATAATAGTTGCCTCCGATTATTTGATTCTTTGTGCCCTCCACCGACGCAAGAACTAAGGGTAAGGCGTATGGAGAATCAAGTAGCCTCGAACTCATAATAGGTTGCGATGCGAATGCTCACCACATTTGTTAGGGCAATAACAAATGCAATCCAAGATGATAGAAGCTATTTGATTTCAACTCTTCAGCTGGCACCATCACTGCAAACGTAGGGTGCGCCTCTACGTTCATGAGACCGAGAAGAAGTGAAGTAAATGACTTAACAATCTGTATTTCAATAGTGTTTAAGATGATTACACACTGGCGGGTGCTAGACGAATTCTCATAGTCAAATCTCCGATACCTAGAACTTAAACTAACTATTGCGGGTAAACAATATTTAATACAACGACGGAATTCTAGGAAAACAGATTGGACAAAGTTCAATGAACTTGTTGGCAATTAAGTGCTCGTTTGTCGTTTGAAGATGAATTGGAAACTCTGAATTGCACACTTTTAGAGTGCTTTGAAGAGGCTTGTCCTATTTCCCGAGGCCAAAACGGTAAAGCGGTTCCTTAGTGAAACCATCATCATCAACGGCGCAACAACCGGTATCCGGTCTAGGCCTGCCTTAATAAGGAACTCCAGACATCCCGGTTTTGCGCCGAGGTCCACCAATTCGATATCCCTAAAAGCTGTCTGGCGTCCTGGCCCACGCCATCGCTCCATCTTAGGCAGGGTCTGCCTCGTCTTCTTTTCCTACCATAGATATTGCCCTTATAGACTTTCAGGGTGGGATCATCTTCATCCATGCGGATTAAGTGACCCGCCCACCGTAACCTATTGAGCCAGATTTTATCCACAACCGGACGGTCATGGTATCGCTCATAGATTTCGTCATTGTGTAGGCTACGGAATCGTCCATCCTCATGTAGGGGGCCAAAAATTCTTCGGAGGATTCTTCTCTCGAACGCAGCCAAGAGTTCGCAATTTTTCTTGCTATGAACCCAAGCTTCCGAGGAATACATGAGGACTGGCAAGATCATAGTCTTGTACAGTAAGAGCTTTGACCCTATGGTGAGACGTTTCGAGCGGAACAGTCTTTGTAAGCTGAAATAGGCTCTGTTGGCTGACAACAACCGTGCGCGGATTTCATCATCGTAGTTGTTATCGGTTGTGATTTCCGACCCTAGATAGGAGAAATGGTCAACGGTCTCAAAGTTGTATCTCCTATCCTTATTCTTGTTCGTGTTTGTGTTTGACCAGTGCGGTTTGATGTTGTTGGTTGGTTGGTCTTCGGTGCTGACGTTGCCACCATATATTTTGTTTTGCCTTCATTGATGTGCAGCCCAAGATCTCGCGCCGCCTGCTCGATCTGGATGAAGGCAGTTTGTACGTCTCGGGTGGTTCTTCCCATGATGTCGATATCGTCAGCATAGGCCAGTAGTTGGGTGGATTTAAAGAGGATCGTACCTCTTGCATTTACCTCAGCATCACGGATCACTTTCTCGAGGGCCAGGTTAAAGAGGACGCATGATAGCGCATCCCCTTGTCGTAGACCGTTGTTGATGTCGAATGGTCTTGAGAATGATCCTGCTGCTTTTATCTGGCCTCGCACATTGGTCAGGGTCAGCCTAGTCATTCTTATTAATTTCGTCGGGATACCGAATTCTCTCATGGCCGTGTACAGTTTTACCCTGGCTATGCTATCCTAGGCGGCTTTAAAGTCGATGAACAGATGGTGCAACTGTTGTCCATATTCCAACAGTTTTTCCATCGCCTGCCGCAGAGAGAAAATCTGATCTGTTGCTGATTTGCCTGGAGTGAAGCCTCTTTGGTATGGGCCAATGATGTTCTGGGCGTATGGGGCTATCCGGCCTAGCAAGATAGTGGAGAATATCTTATAGATGGTACTCAGCAACGTGATACCTCTATAATTGCTGCACTGTGTGATATCTCCCTTTTTATGTATGAGACAGATTATGCCTCGTTGCCAATCGTCAGGCATTGATTCGCTGTCCCATACCTTGAGCACAAGTTGATGAACCACTTGGTGTAACTGGTCGCCTCCATATTTAACCAATTCGGCTGTAATTCCATCGGCTCCTGGCGACTTATGATTTTTTAGCCGATGAATTGCACGGACTGTTTCTCCTAAACTTGGTGGTGGCAGTATTTGTCCGTCGTCTTCAGTTGGCGGGACCTCCAACTCGCCGATATTCTGGTTGTTCAGTAGCTCATCAAAGTACTCAACCCATCAGATTTCCCTCTTTGTCTCGGCAGGATGAGCATCGAGGTGTATAAGGCTTCATCCTGCTGACTTGTTGGTAAAACTTCCCCGCCTGGTGCGGTTGCTCCCTGTACCTTTCTAGTTCACAGACTTGTTGGTTCTCCCAGGCTTCCTTTTCCGTCTGTGAAGTCGCTTCTCCGCTCGCCGGAGTTCGTGATAAGTCTCTGCACGTGCCCGCGTTCTTTGAGAATGCAACATTACTCGGTATGCGGCATTCTTCCGTTCCGTTGCTAGCTTACATTCATCGTTAAAGCAGCCGTTCCGACTCCTTTTGCGGCTGGGGCCAAGTATATTTGTGGCCGTATCCATGATAACGTTCTTCAGGTGGTTGTGAAGATCATTAGTTGATGCTTCATCTCCAGGTCCTCTGTTGACTGCGGTTATTGCGGCATCCATTTCCCTCTTATAGGTGTCGCGGAGGGTTGTGTTGTGGATGGCTTCAGTGTTCACTCTCACCTGATTGTCAGAGGGGATTCTAGGTGGTATTGTTATTCGAGCTCGGAGCACCATGCCAACGAGATAGTGATCCGAGTCTATATTGGCCCCCCTATATGTTCTGACATTCATCAAGGCTGAGAGGTGGCGGCGTTCGATCAACACGTGATCAATTTGGTTGAAAGTGGTCCCGGCTGGAGAGGCTCACGTATGTTTGTGTACCGCTTTCCGCGCAAACCAGGTACTTCCAACAACCATTTCGTGTGACCCTGCTAATTGAATAATCCGCAGCCCGTTATCATTTGTTTTTCGTGTAAGCTATTGGAGCCAACGCATCGCCTGAATACGGGCTCCTTCCCTACTTGGTTGTTAAAAGCCCCAAGTATGATTTTAATATCATATCTGGGACAGGCTTCGAGGGTTCGTTCTACTGCCTCGTAGAAGGTATCCTTCTCCGACTCTGCAGTCTCCTCTGTAGGGGCGTGAACGTTTATGAGGCTTATATTTCTAAACTTGCCTCGCAAGCGCAGAATGCATAGCCGTTCGCTTATGCTTTCAAAGCCGTTAACAGTAGGTTTCATTTTTTGGCTGACTAAGAAACCTACTCCGAGCAAATGGTTTACTGGATGACCGCTATAATATATGGTGTAGTGGCTCTTCTCCAGGAAACCGGTCCCTGTCCATCGCATCTCTTGCAACGCTGTTACATCAGCCCTATATTGGGACAGGGTATCGGCTAACTGCTTATCAGCTTCATCTCTGTACAGGGAGCGCACGTTCCATGAGAAAATGCGCAAATCGTTGTTCCTTTGTCGTTGCCGGGTCCGTCGTTTTAAAATCCGTCCTATCCGAGGCTCCTGTTGTGGCTTCGTAACAAGTTGTTTTCCGTGTAGGGTTGTCAGCCCTACCCAACCCCCAACCTGGAGGACCAGTTGGTACAATTTGTCCCGTTTTTAGGCGCTGGAGACTCGCCTTCATCCTTCTCCGTCTACAGCTTTTCGTCAAGAAAGAGCTCCCAGCGGTCACCACGTGGAGGTGGAGATAGGATTTGGTAGTAGAGCTGTTGGTGTTGGTTCAGCAAGCATTTCCCAGGTTTTATCCTCCATCGTGGGTACCAATCCACGTTTCGCCCAGGGACCTATACTACCCTTTGACCACCTTAGTGAAACCAGGAACTGCAAAAAGTCAGGAAATCAACCAAGCGACTTCTGCACCGTGCTTGTAAAAGTGGTAAGAACGGAACTCACAGCGTGATTACAAGAGACTTCTTTAGAGCGTTCTGTGAGGAACTAGAAGGCAAAGGAGAGACTTGAAGGTTCTGCAGAGTCCTTAAAAGGGCCCAGGGTCGGCTAAGTTGGACTCTCTTAAAAAGCCAGAAGGTACTTTCACGAGTTTCAGACTAGAATCAGTACAGACCATCTTGGAAGTACACCATCCGGGAGAATGGGTAAGAGAAGTGGTAGGCTGAAGTTATAACACCGCCTACAATCTCCTCTGACAATCAAATGAGAGTGAATACTGAAGCCATCTACAACACAGCCCTTCGTAACACCTATAAAGGGGCAATAAATGCCGCAATCACGCAGTCAACAGATATCCTGGAGATGATCTTCACAATCGCCCGAAGAAGGTCATCATTGATAACGCCACAGACATATTGTGCTTGACCCCATCCCCAAGTAAAATCGGAACAGATGGTTCGGCAATGAAGGTAAACTAGCAACGGAACGAAAGATTGCTGCATGCCGAATAACGTCGCACCCTCAAAGAGTGCGAGCATGCGCAGAGGCTTATCACGAACTCCGTCGACTTCCCGAACAGAAAAAGGACAACGAACAGATCCGCGAACTCGAAAAGTACAGGGAGCAACGCATCAAGTGCAGAAGTTTCACTAACAAGTCAACAGGGTGAACCCTTATACACCTCGATGCTCATCCTGTCGAGACAAAAAAGAAAATCTGGTTTCCGACAGAATGGACATATTGGAGCGATGGGTGGAAAATTTTGATGAACTGCTCAACAACCAAAATATCAGTGAGTTGGAGGTCCGGTCAACTGATGATGACGGACAAATGCCGTCATCACTAAGCATGAAAGAAAGATTCCCTACAATTCATCGGCCTAAAAATCATAAGTCGCCAGGAGCCGATGGAATTACAACCGAATTGGTTAAATATGACGACGACTTGCGCCACCAAGCAGTTCGTCAGGGTGTGGGACAGCGAATTCATGCGTGACGACTGGCAACGGGGCATTATCCGTCTCACACTTAAAAAGGAAGATATCACGCAGTTCAGCACGATAGAGGTATCAGGTTGCTGAATACCGTTCATAAGATATTCGCCGCTATCTTGCTAGTTCGGATACTCCCAGATACTCCAGACAAATCAGTAACAGATCAGATTTTCTCTCTACGACAAAGGATGGAAATACTGTTGGAATATGGCAATTAGTTGCACCATCTTTTCATCAGCTTTAAGGCCGCCTAGGGCAGCTTAGCTAGGGTAAAACTGTACACGGCCATAACTAGGCTGACCATGACCAATGTGCAAGGCCAGAGAAAGGTAACAGGATCACTCTCGAGACCATTCACAATTAACAACGCTCTAAGATAAAGGGATGCCCTATTATGCGCCCCCTTTAACCTGGCTCAGGATGCAGATGCCAATGCAAGAGGCACCATCCTCTTGAAGTTTACCCAACTACTGGCATACTCTCACGATATGGACACTATGGGAAGAACAGCCCGAGATGACCAGTCTACCTTGATCCAGATCGAGCAGGCGGAAATCGCGGCAAGATATTGGGCTGCACATTAATGAAGGCAATACGAAGTACACGGTGGCAACGTCTGTGCAAACCAATGAATATATGAGACTACAACTTTGAGACCGTTGAAAATTTCTCCTATCTAGGGTCGAAAATCACAACCGATAACAGCTATGACGATGAAATCCGCACATGGTTGTTGGCTACCAATAGAGGCAATTTAAGCTTACACAAACTGTTTCGTTTGAAACGTCGCACCATAGGGTCAAAGCTCGTACTGTATAAGACAATAATCCAGTGCCAGTCCAATGCTCAGTCCTTATGCATTCCTCGGAGGCCGAGATTCTTAGCAAAAAGACGACGAAATCTATGCACGATACCACGACCGCCTGGTTGCGGATAAAATCCGGCTCAGCAGATTGCGGTGGGCGGGTCAACCAAGTCAACTAATCCGTGTGGATGAGGATGATCCAACCCGGAAAGTTTGTAATTACAATATCCATGATAGAAAAAGATAACGAGGCGGATCCTGCTTGAGATGAAACGATGGCGTAAGTCAGGATGCCAAACACCTTGAAGGGATATCGAATTGGTGGAATTGATGGAATGGTCTTCGAACACGAGAATGTCCATAAATCCCGCGAAGCGGTCATCGCCTCAATAAGCCTTCAAGCGTATGCATCATCTCGTTCTACCGCCGCATTCAACCCATTGACCCGACCGGCCTCTTCACCATCATATCGTTTTTGCGTGGAGGAACCACGCCAATAGTTCAAACACCGAACATACTTCCTGTTTGGAATTCTGTATAAACGACAATGGTCGCCACTTACACTGATGGCTGACACCAAGTCCATATGAGCGAAACATTTTCCACTTGAAACCGACGGTGCCATTCTTATTTTGGACACTTTTTGAGTAACAACACCACCAGCGTAAATCGCAACTCAAATACACTCCTGGAATGATGACCACCCATTACGCCATTATGGTTCATATCAAACTCCCACGCGCCCACCGCAATTAACAGCTACATCCTCCAAGACATAAACTGCAAGAAACTCTATGGTGAAGAACGTGATCCACAATATCAGTACTTCTATCTGTAATAGGAACGCCGCAATGACATTCAGCCCCAACATATTTCCCCTCCCGAAAAGCGAATGACAAATGACAAGATATTTGCTTAATAAAATAATCACTACTAGCGCCGTTTTCGCTAGAAACACCGCGAACCGCACATTGATTACATCAATCCCTTCTTGTCTTCCCTCATTAATCATTGTTTGTTGGTGTGCTCGAATCACTCCGATCTCCTAAAAGATTAAATGATGCTAATTGTCCCTCGTGGAACCAGAATGGGAATGACTTCTATTTTCTAAAGCCAGGGACCTGGATCGTAATATCAATTTGGTTCCCTTTTCTATCGTTAAAGAAAATATCTATCCAGCTGCCATTATCATCTCTAACTTATCTAACATCTCTTACATTAATATGGCGCTATACCATGTTAACGGGACCTTTAAACCATACATCCTATAGTATACTTCAGGACAATAAACTTCGGCGCAGAAGGTCAAAATTTTCTTTCTTCGATCACTTTTGTTTCGCCTAAGCTACGCCAGGAAAGACAAATGCTCCCTTTCTGAACCGGTATATTTTACAACGTTCATTGTACAAGATACGATACATCACTTGCCGAAAGCTGCTTCCATAACGGGCAAATAAGCAATGAAATTGCTAGAAGAGGGAGTCAGTCAAACCCAACTTTCTAGTTCCCGGGTATCTGCGGGGTGAGGTCAACGAGGGAGATCAACAAGGGAAATCTCCTCGTTAAGAATCAATTCCTGCAAGTCTTTACTCCCTATTCGAACGATGACCGTCTGTTTGACAAGGAAGGTAGACTAGCCCTCTACACCAACCGTAAATTCCTTCCATCTAGAGAGAGAGTCATGGCATCAGGATACTTCTTCGGAAAGGCAAACTGATTCCACCGGAATTAGTCGTTAGACTGGCGTAGGTCTGTACGAGGAAGGCGATACCACTTTGTCCCGGCTACTATGTGAACGCCAATTGAAAAGGTGAGCACCTTATTGAAATTACTTATAGCAATAAGCTAGAAATACATAATATGGCAAAACGTCAATATTTGTGACACCAGTAGACAAGATTTACAATATGAGACATAATTCTAGGGAACATAATAATAATAAGGAATCCTAGGAGAATAGATTAGGACTCCTACACAAGACAGCTGACCACTTGGGCCACCTGCAGGTGAATGGTCATATCAGGAGTGAAAAACAGTGGTAGATGACTTAAATAGAGTCGTCTTCGACACATATCAGACTAGCTATCTAACAAGACAGTTAAGCTATCAAGGGGCATTTCTCATTGAAACAGGAACTTAGCCATGAGAACAGAGGTTCGAAAGCTCTTCAACCGGGCGAAACCAACCGGGGACGGGAGCAAAACCAAATAGCTTCAGGATTTTTCCAAGGGTTCGAACAAACCATAGAAGCATCCAAGCTATACTAAGCTATAGCCAAAGACAAGACAATATCTTCTGTTTGTCTGAAGTAGGATAGGAAGATAGGACAATTACCGGAAATGAGGAGGATAGAGTACATCTGCTTCACGGAACCTATTACCCGGGACGCTACTCCACGGCAGAAAGCAATAGCGTTCTGCTTGATACCCCAACAACAAACAAAAAGGGAAAAAGGTGAACTGGAAATTAGTAAAAGAGGTGTGCTCGGAAGTGGAATCTATTATATCACTGAAATCGTGCGAAGCGGATTGCATTTTCCGAGCACTATTCCAGAGAGGTCTAGAAATTATCTTAGGATCTTTTCTAACCGCGGTAAAGGGCAGTTAGGGATATATACCAAGGGCATGGGGGCGGGCGAAAGTGTTCTTTATTCCGGAACGGAATCTCTTCAGCGTGAATCTTTCAGGCCAATTTGCTTTACATCGATTGGAGTCTAATACATATAGTAGAATTAACTGACGAATACGAAGTTGCCTACATCAATGCCAACACTTTCAGGGGGCAGGAAGGCCAACTGAAACTGCCGTGGACCAGCTGGCAAGTGAAGTACCGGTCCTAGGCTTCTGGATGGGCAAAATGCTAGACGTTAGGCAAATAAAAATACCAACAGGTGCAAATTCAGTTGTCATGAACACATCCCAAAGTTGCCCATAGGGTGGGATATTACCACCGTTAATGTGGGGTACGGTAGTTGACAAACGCCTAAAGGAGCTACGAAATACCGGAGTACCGGTCCAGCGTTACGCTTATGTCATTGTTCTACTCTGCGGGGAAATATGAAGACACCTTATGTGACATACTTCAAACTGTATTAAGAAGGCCAATATAGTACCATTCTCTTCGAAGCATACGCTTGATCACCTGAGAGCCATTATGTTATATGGCATACAGGTGAATCAAGTTACAGAGGTAAATTACCTGCGAATGTAACTAGACCAAACACTACTCTGTAAGACACATACGGAAATATATGACGGATAGCTGCAAGGCTGTGATAACCTCAATATCCAGACATTGACAAAATGCTAATGCATCCCGAAAATGCAATAACAAGGTATACATACACATGAGGGCACATAGAACTAAACTCAGAATAACAGTCAGGGAGTTACACAAATTTCAAAGACTGGCGTACATGTGCTCAACCCGAAAAGTCCATCTAGGATTCACTTCTCCCCATCTGAACATACAGATGCAGGTGACTTTCACAATGTCTGGAAATATCAACAAGGGGGGGGGGACTGACCAAATCGCAGGAAGATTGATATCCTTTCTAGGCGGTATCCCGAATTACCAATAACAAGGGATAACATGACAACGAAGTTTCGAAGTTTCGAAGGCTTTGGGCAAACGGGGTAAGGATGACTGGAGCCTACGGATTAAAGCAGTAACTAATTACCTGGTACACTGACAGATCCCTTACAGCAGAGGGAGACACCCGGATCGCTGGTCCAAGAAGAACGTATTCAGAACGAATGGATAAGCCCACTAGCATATTCCAGGCAGTAATATACGCCACAGATAGATGGGAATTTCTTAAGCGACTGATCACGCTAGATTCACTCTCTGAGTTCGCGCCCAAGTTGGGTTAGAGGGCACTGATGCTGCGGACGAGCTGGTCAGGAAAGAAGCAAAGAGGCCGCTACTCTAGTCAGAGCTTTCTGTGGAGTCGGAAATAGGTCCATGGCTACAACTCTGAAAAATGAAGAGGAACGACTGAGGTAATTGCCTTCAGATGATAGTAGGACTGATCGCTGATTACTTCAGGCTAAACTATCACCTGGGGAAGCTACGGACATTTTTTGCAAATTCTATGAGGAGAGTGACGAAACCTCCACATATGTTCTGCGGCAAGGTCCGACACTTGTGCAAAGAAGGTTGGGGCACCTGGGGGATACTTAATACTAGATGGCAGATTGAAACACGTGGAAGTAGGGAACATAATAAAGTTCCTTTCAGGTTAGTTAATAGGTAAACTATAGCCACTAAAGGGATACAATAGTTCTTTTAATATACAATGCTTCTTCCATTGCCAAGGAAATGTTGTTATACAATAAAAGGTAGTTTCTACTCCTCAAAGTGACTTTGGAAACTTAGAAGTGTACTTCGAAACTAAGAGGCAAGACACATAATGAAGGTCGACACTATGTCAAATAACATAGAACCATTTCTAAAAATTTCTAAAATGGCAAGAATGAACGGACCCCCTATGAGAGTATGAATCTTCATGGGAAATTCTTTACATAAATAATCCTCTGAAATTAAACCGCACAAAGGCCGCTCCAATGTGTATAATATTATCATTAAGAAAAACTACTAATTTTGGATAGTGTCATGACATCTGTGCTACTTACAGATTTTATAAAAGATATCAATATGTATATATGCATACATATGTATGAGAATTTAAAGAGGTTCATGCTAGTCCAGCTTAAATTTATGTAAAATCATAATTTAAAGCGTTCGCCCAATCATCCGGCGTGTAAATAAGTTGGTGTTGGATATAGAGCGTCCCTGACAAATGAGGTAATTTGTACTTAGCTGATGTCAATCATTTCGGACGCAGACGAGGGATTCGAAGCCTTTAATAATTCACTGATCTCATTTTTACCCGCTGGCACCAACGGGGCTGTCAGTATTCCTCCTCCGTCACTTTAGATCCATATGTGGAATATAATACAAAACATAAGCCGAATCCTCATCAACAGCGCGCTGTCATTAGCATCAGCCTCATCAAGATGATCTCTAGAGCTCATCTTTTTCGTCTTCTACGTACATAGTTCCAGGCATTTTTTCTTATTTCTCTTTTCGAGCCCCAACCACTTGATCTTTAAGACGGAAGTATTTGGACGCAGCCACTCTTGGGTCTTTGGCGAGGAGAGGGCCAATTTGTGTCGGCTTTTGACAAGTGCGAAAGAAATATGCAAACGATATGTTAGGATGGAGCTCGAGATGAGATAATGACTTGCACCTTTCCAGATTTGTTCTTTGGCGTGGATGAATTTATTAATAGGTTTCACTTTTTCCACGTCGTGTCATAATCGTCAGAGGAGATTTTTTAATTGTATTGAATGCTAGCTTGGCGTAAAAGGCACTTGACAGATTGGAGAGGGAGCGATTCACAGCAGGAATGTGACCAATGACAAACAGGACAAAAGTCCATGCTTAGTTGATTGAAGTGAAGGAATTCCCGAAAAAGTTTATTAACTTAGGACTTGATAAAATAGTTTTCAGGAAAAAGCTACGCATGTTAATTTAAATATTTACAAAGCTTTTTACACTTACGTCGCCAGATAAGCAGGACTCATCAAGATTAGGTGATTCATTTTAGAGAACCATGAGAGCATATCTACATAAATAACCGTTTAGTGACTAGACGACTAGATTTTAACAATCTAGGTAACATTTAGATATTACGAAAGGAACAGGGTGGGTCCTTAAGATGAATTGAAGCCCCTTTGACAGCGGGAAGTTCGTTACTGACTGTGATTAACATTACCTTCAGCCCATCCTGAAATCAATGGGTTTTCCTAATCATAATATGTGTGAGAGTAAATCATCTTTTCGCACAACTTCCTTTGGAAGAGCTCCTCATCCTTATAAGTGATTTCACTCTCGTACGCTAGTCATCCTAGCATGAGATAGCTGGAATTTCACTCGGAAATGCGAACAATGTAACCAAGGTGTTAAAGTGTTACCTTAAATTGACATATCTTCGAAAGTGGATACGTCTACATATTACATACTTTACCATCGAAATGCTGATGGAACCAGAAATAATTCTGATACGGTAATGCATTGGTATGAGGCACTCGGACAGGAGCAAATATGGTATTTGAAGAGGAAAACTATGCGTAGAGTGCAGAAAATTGCAGATTATGCAAACATGACTTTAAATTATCGAAATTATTCAAAATATAAAATTTTAGCTAATATTGAAATTAGAGAATTCAGGCTCTAGTGAGAGTATCGATCATTAACTTATTGACTTAAATGCCGCACCGATGGCTTTCCTTTAAATTCGAGATTATGAATTCGAGTAATATAGGTCCCAGGACCAAACGTGGATTGGTACTCGTGAAGGAGCATGAAGCCTGGGAAACGCCTACTGAACCAACACCAACAGATTTGCTACCAAACCCTACCTCCACGTCCACGTAGTGACCACTGGGAGGTATTTCTTAAAGAAAAGCTGCAGACGGAGAGGGAAGGCGAGTTTTCCGCGCTTAAAAAAGGGACAAATTGCACCAACTGGCCCTCCAAGTTGGGGGTTGGGTAGGACTGACAACCCTACAAGGAAGACAGTTACAAAGCCACAAAAGGAACTTCGGACTGATTGAAAATGCAATGACGAAATCGACAAAGAAAACGAGTAGTCAAACAGCCAGCCAACATCCTGTCCGAATATAGGGTTGATTTAACAACGTTGCAGGAGATGCGTTGAACAGGGACCGGTTTCTTGGAGAAGAGCCACTGCACCATGTATCATAGTGGCTATCCAGTAAACGATGTAGTTAGTGCATACTCCTTAATCAGCTAAAAAATGAAACCTGCTGTTAACAGCTTTGAAAATATTAGCGAACGGCTATGCACTCTACTTAGAGGGACAAATTTAGAAATATAAGCCTCATCAGCAGAGTCGGAGCAGAATACCTTCTATGAGGCAGTAGAACGAACCCTCGAAGTTTATCACAGGTGTGATATTGATATCATAACTAGACATTTTAACGGCCGACGGAGTCAGTATTCACATGATACGTCGGCTCCCATAGCTTACATAAGAATACCAATGACGTGATTTGACGTCGGATACCAGCCGACTCAGCTGTGAATGAGTACCTGAGTCAAATCAGAATAATAATCTCGGGCGAGCGTAATGCTGACCACATTGCCTCCTACATTGTTCTGTAGTGTACCGTTACGGTCTTGAATGAAGTGCTCTAACACACTTGAAGGCCCTGACCCAACATGGATTGTTGTCCCAACGATTATTATTATTATTAATTGAGCGCCGCCACCTTTCAGATTTGATGAATGTCAGAACATGTATGGGACCAATATAGAATCGGATCACTATCTCGTTAGCAGGGTGCTCGGAGCTTGAATTACAACACCGCATACAATCCTCTCTGACAATCAGGTGAGAGTTAACAATGCAAAGCACCGCAGCACAGCCCTCCGTAACACCTATAAAGAGGAAATGGATGCCGCAATAACCGCAGTCAACAGAGATCCTGGAGATTAAACCTCAATAAATTATCTTCAGAATCACCTGAAGAACGTTATCATTGATACAGCCGCAAACATACTTGGCCCCAGCTGCAAAAAAGGTCGGGACGGCTGAAATGTTGGCTGGCAACGGAATGAATGAATGCTGCATACCGAGTAATGTTACACGAACTCGGGCGAGCGGAAAAGCGACTCGACAGGCGGAAAAAGGAAGCGTGCAAAGCCAACAGGTCTGTGAATTCGAAAAGTACAGGGAGCGATCGCACAAGATGTGGCAGTTTTACCAACCAGTCGAAAGGATGAAAAGACAAAGAGGGAAATCTGATTTCCTACAGAATGAGCGTATTGGAACGATGGGTTAAGTACTTTGATGAACCACTGAACACCAGAATATCGGCGAGTTGGAGGTCCCGCGAACTGGACATAACGACAATACCGCCACCAAGAATAGAAGAAACAGTCCGTGCAATTCATCGGCTTAAAAATCATAAGCCGACAGGAGCCGATGGAATTATAGTCGAATTGGTTAAATACGGAGACGAACAATTACATCAAGCTATTCATCGACTGATGCTCAAAGTGTGGAACAGTGAATCGACTGTAAGGCCGCTAGGGTAAGATTGCACCCGGCCATGAAAGATTTCGGTATCCCAACGAAATTGATAAGACTGACTAAGTTGGCCTTGACCGGTGTGCGAGGCCAGATAAAAGCAGCAAGATCACTCTTGAGACCATTCAATATCAACAACGGTCTAAGGCAAGGGGATCACCTGCCTTGCGTATTATTTAACCTGGCCCTGGAAAAAGTGACTCGTGATGCTGAGGTAAATGTGAAATGCACCATCCTCTCTAAGTCCACCCAACTACTGGCGTATGCTGACGATATCGACATGATGGGAAGAACGACGCTGCACATATAAACTGCCTTCATCCAGATCGAGTAGCTGGCGCGAGATCTTGCACCAACGACTAGCCAACCAACAACATCAAATCGCACTGCTCAAACGAGAAAAATAAAGATTGGAGACTACAACTTTGGGACCGTAGATAACTTTTCTTATCTACGGTCGGAAATTGTAACCGATAACAACTACGACGATGAAATCCGCACATCGTTGTTGCTTGCCCACAGAGGCTATTTCAGCTTACACCAACTATTCCGCTCGAAACATCTCACGATAGAATCAAAGGTTTTTCTGCATAGGACTATGATCTTGCCAGTCCTTATGTATTCCTCAGAGACTTGTGTTCTTAGCAACAAAAATTACAAAATTTTAGCTGCGTTCGAGAGAAGAATCCTCCTGTGAATTTTTGACCTCCAACATGAGGTTGGATGATTCCGTAGCCTACATAACGACGAAATCTATGAGCGATACCATGATCATCGGGTTGTGGATAAAATCCATAAGGATGATTCAGTCCGGAAAGTTTTAAGAGTGATCTATGGTAGAAAAAGAGAACGAGGCAGACCTTGCCTGAGATGGAGCGATGACGTAGGTCAGGACGCCAGACAGTTTTTAGGGATATCAAATTGGGGGACCTCAGCGCAAAACTAGGACATCTGGAGTTCCTCATCCAAGGAGGTCATCTTCCTCCATTGATGATGATGATGATTGTCGAAAAAGGCGACTAACAGTCAACTAACTTCTTCTACTTCAACCTTTGCCTTGCCTTTTAGAAGAGGTGTTCGCTAGTCTCGCCGTTCCATAGGCCATAGGAATGATCTGGATGGAATTGCGAGGATCTCAAATCGCCACCTAGCATATAGACCCGTTTTTGTTGTTTCGCCCGACCTTTTGGTAATTTCCCGTCGATTTCAATACTCAGATCAATTTTGGCTAGTGAGGTCTCATCAGTGCAAATTACAAGTTTATACCATGGAAAATGCTTCTCACACATTTTTTCATGATCGATGCAACCCCATATCGACCCCACATCTGATCACGCCGGGTTGATTAGCAGGATAGCAATTAACGCCTGATGTTGAAGGGCAATGGTGTCATAAAGAAAGGCTGACTTTTAAGCCTAACGGCAATAAAATACCGGCGTCTTATAAGGATATAGTCGATTTGCATTTAACTGTTCCCCCAAAAGAGTGCGGGGAGATGAGACGATCGTTCGATAAGCCATGTGTTGACAAGCACATGGTTGTTATGTCCGTAAAATCGATTAAACTCCAAAGCCTTCCTCCCATAAGACTTGTTACCGTCAGCGTCTTTACCCACATTGCCATTAAAATGACGAGGCGATAGCCAAATTTTTTTGTATCAAGCAATTACCAGAAGTGAGGTCAGCTGAATACATAATAGTGAGCTTCATCAGCCGGTCATCTTATCGCTCTACTTCTTCAATGGTTTCCTCCAATAGCCTCAATGCCCATACTATATTGACTGGGTGGACAAGGAAAGTTAGTGGCCATATTTACCGCGTTGTATGTACGTCGCACCTTTAGGCTCCAGCCCGTCGAATTACTTGGAGAAAGCAAATATCAGTCAATCAATACCAAATACAGAAGATAATGCAAAATGCGTTGCTTCAAACTGTCCTCCCTTATTTGGGCTTGGACTAGGACGCTAATTAAACGTTGTCTATACTCTGGATAAGGATACGAACTGGTTGTGTTGTGTACGCTGCTCAACAATGGTGTCAAGGGCCCTCTGGATGCTTGTTTTTCAACTTTAAGTACCGAAAGCAAGCGTGAATCCGGCGTTAGACCAAATTAACAGCAGCCGATTTCATTTCATTCTAATCCAAAATGAGAAACGTCGCAACAATATAATGCTGTGCACCAACAAAAAATCCTGAAACAGAGATGTTTTGCAAGCACAAGGTCTCCCAGAGGAGCAGTTACGTTAATCACATTGGGATTAATAGAAGTTATCTTCTAGATATGCGTAATAACGGGAGATCTGCCCCTTACAGGGTGGGATAGCTTCGACCGCCAAGATGAAAACCGGTCGTCCAGTTGTCTTTTGACACTTCCAACTCAGACCATACCGTTCAGGGCACACACCCACCATCGCCTCTTGGACCAAACGATCGTGACACTGCTCACAATTTTCCTCGTTATATGGGTTTGCTTTTATTAGGAACCAAAAATCCTTTAGAGGATTCCCCATTAGAACGGAGCTAAAAATATGCACTTTTTCCTATCGAGAACTTACGTCTTTGAGGACAGGAGAATTGACAAGGTCATTGCCCTGCACATCAAGAGTTTTGGTCTTACGGTGAGATATTTCCAACGGAGTCGTTTCTGTAAACTCCACTAGGCTCTGGTGGTTACCAGCAATTGTGTATGAATTTCGCCATTATAGTTGTTACTGGTTGCAATTTTCAACCCTAGACAGCAACATTTTTCAGCAATTTCAAAATTGTTGTTTCAAAGCCTCCTATTTTCATTGCTTTAAGTTGACCGGTGATGTTGGATACTGTTATGGTTGGTTTTATTGTTTGAGTGCTAACGTTGCCACAATATAATTTGTCTCATCTTCTCTATTGCTCAGAAATCGAACGCCTCTCAATAAAGCCATTTGTACATTTCCTGTAGTTGCTGTAGGTGCGAGAAAATCAATTCCAACCTTATCCTTAAGCGGTTTTTCATTAGGGAGGAGTTTCTAGTGATCACCATGTTTAGGTGGAAGTAGGATTTGATAGCAGAACTGTTGGTGTTAGCTCAGCAGGCGTTGCTCAGACTATATGCTCCATTGTACCAATATGCCCTTGCCTATCCTCAAGCTGCGATACCACAACAAATTTCAAGAAGTACACCGTACTGTGCATGGGACAAAAGGGCAAAAGTAAATTAACAATTGCGTAGGCCAGGGAAGCGGAGTCCACCACAAATAATCCAAAAAACTTACATCATCATCATCAACGGCGCAACAACCCGTATCCGGTCTAGGCCTGCTTTAATAAGGAACTCCAGACATCCGGGTTTTCCGTCGAGGTCCACCAATTCGATATCCCTAAAAGCTGTCTGTCGTCCTGACCTACGTCATTGCTCCATTTTAGGCAGGGTCTGCCTCGTCTTCTTTTTCTACCATAGATATTGCCCTTATAGACTTTCTGGTTGGGAACATCCTCATCCATACGGATTACGTAACCCGCCCACCATAACCTATTGAGCCGGATTTTATCCACAACCGGACGGTCATGGTATCGCTCATAGATTTCGTCGTGATGTAGACTACGGAATATCGTCCATCCTCATGTAGGGGGGCCAAAAATTCCTCTCTCAAACGCGGCCAAGAGTTCGCAATTTTTCTTGCTAAGAACCCAAGTTTCCGAGGAATACATGAGGACTGGCAAGACCATTGTCTTGTACAGTAAAAGCTTTGACCCTATGGTGAGACGTTTTGAGCGGAATAGTTTTTGTAAGCTGTTGTTGGCTGACAACAACCGTGCGCGGATTTCATCATCGTAGCTAGATAGGAGAAATTATCAACGGTCTCAAAGTTGTATTCTCCTATCATTATTCTTCTTCGTGTTTGACCAGTGCGGTTTGATGTTGTTGGTTGGTTGGATTTGGGTACTGACGTTGCCACCATGGTGCGGCTGCTCCCTGTACACTTCTAATTCAACAGACCTGTTGGCTCTCCCAGACTTGCTTTTTCCGCGTGCCCGCGTTCTTCGGGAATTCAACATTGCTCGGTGTGCAGCATTCTTCCTTTTGGTTGCTAGCTTAGATTCATTGTCAAATTTTTTGCTGCTGGGGCCAAGTATGCTTGTGGTCGTATTTATGATAACGTTCATCAGGTGATTGTGAAGATCATTTGTTGATGCTTCATCTCCAGGTCCTCTGTTGACTGCGGTTATTGCGGCATCCATTTCTCTCTTATAGGTTAACTCTCACCTGATTGTCAGGGGGATTCTGAGCGGTGTTGTTATTCGAGCTAATATATGGTATAGTGACTCTTCTCCAGGAAATCGGTCGCTGTCCAATGCACCTCCTGTAAGGCTGTTCCATCAGTTCTATATTCGGACAGGGTATCGGCTAGCTGCTTTTCATCTCCATCTCTGTTCGTTCCATGAGAAAATGAGCAAATTCTTATTCCTTTGTCGTAGCCGGGTTCGTCGTTGTGTTATCCGTCCAGTCCGGGGCTCCTGTTGTGGCTTCATAACAAATTGTTTTCCTTGTGGGGTTGTCAGTCCAACCCAACCTCCAACCTGAAAGACCAGTTGGTACAATTTGTCCCATTTTTAGGTGCGGGAGACTCGCGTTCATCCTTATATCCAGCTTCTCGTTAAGAAAGAGCTCGCAGCGGTCACCACGTGGAGGTGGAGATAGGATTTGGTTGCAGAGCTGTTGGTGTTGGTTCAGCAGGCGCTTCCCAGGTTTTATGCTCTATCGTGGGCACCAATCCACGTTTCGCCTTGGGACCTATATCACCCTTTAACCACCCTCTGCATCTTATATGCACTTGGAATATCGTCTGACATGGTCTTGTACCTATCATTATCGGACCCGAAACTTAAAAACTGCAACAACTTCAACTTCAACAACTGGTTTACTTCGGTCAGACTTCTTATATCCTTAAAAAAAATGGGTATATTTTGCATCGGTGCTGTTTGAAAAACAGAATGGACAATTGCAAACAGAAATGCGACTTTGCGTTGAAAAACAACTATGGTTTGTTGGACAATAAAGCGGTCCAGCTCTTGTCTACAGTTGGAGTGGAGACAATTGGAACAACCCATCGTTGGAGCGGAAAGCAGAAAGAATTTATTAATGTCGCCAGACTACTATGTATTTTATCAGAATACCAGGAAGGAGTTGATATCTCTAACATGCTAATGGAACTCTATAAAATCAATCAATGGGTGGTATGCGGAGAAAAGCACCGACGCTGCTTTTGCAAGATGGAAAGCCCCCATCAAAATGTATGAAATGTGGTATCCACTTATATTGCAACACAAATGAAAATTGTTTTCTATCCTGCCAAAAATTATGAAAAGCTTTCATAAGCTTGCTTTCAATTTTGAATGCCATTAAATATAGTACTTCCTCAACGGCCCAAAACTGCCTATAAGCAATTTCCCACATCTAGTGATTCGATAACTCCAGAAATTTAAAATCCGCAAAAATGCTTAATTGTGATCTAATAATCACAGGAATCATGAAAAAAATTCTAAAGGATACTTCACGAGCGGGGCCGACGAGCTTTAAATACAAAGATTGAATTTACTTTTGTGTCAACTAGAGATAATTTTAATTGAATTGAATTTTGCCCTTGTTTTCCTTCTACCTTTAATGCAGTCTTAACCCTAATCGAATTTTGTGGATACAAGAAGAAAATAAAATAATGACAATTCTACCGCATTCATTCATATAAATTGCAATGGAGACATTGCCTACATATGGAGCTTGATCATGCATTGAGAAATGGTATGAAATAGCAATTCTATTAGTTATAAATTTTACCAACCCACGTCAATTCGCTCAGATTTTAATAAGCCATTAATTACCCGCCCTTTCTTCCTTCAGGTGAAATGGCATCGAGCTGCAATGTTCTTCTGAATAAAATTAGTTTATTACCGCAATCAATAATCAGCCAAGCCACAACAGTCATTTACACCGTCGGACAATCCATCAAACCGAATCGAATAATCAATTCCCTACCGAAGTCTCAGCTAAATGAGAAACGAGGAAGTAGCCCAACATGAATTCTGATCCTAATCGATGATTCCGCTAGTTAAATTGGTCTAAGAAATGAGGAATGAGGAATTCATTGGAACATCACTCCCGGATCGCCTACCACGCGATCCGCGGAGATGGAGTCATTTGGCGTTTGGATGAGTCCGCTATTCCGTACAAGCACACTCACCGTATTACGATGGCATATTCAATTTCATCGGATTAAAATCCAACTCCACGGGGACATTCTTCTTAGGTTTTTTCTCGGAACCTGATTGTCGTTTGATTAATGAGCCTAAAAGGCATCAAGGAGTTATTGGACTTGAAGCAATTTGTGGGTGTGTAGGCGATCCGACACGAAGAGATTATCACAACTGATTGTCACCAAGTCGCCTCGTTAGAAACTCCCGGAGATATGGAGGATAGTGTTGGGAACCGAAGATGTGCATTGTTCCACGTCACATGTGACCAAGGCGTCCATCAATTTCAACCTTGATTTCATAATTTGATTCACATATTCCTTTAGATAAATGTACTTCATCCTGAAGCAAGCGTTATTCTGATAAGTAATGTCAGTGACTTGCACTTATTTTTCCGCGACATGAAAAATGAACTTGACTATGGGAGCTGGTCAAGAAGCACCGTACGAAAATTAATAGAAAGTTTAGTACCTTTTCATATGTAATAATACCAGAAAAGAAAATTTCTGAATTTATACGTTTTGTTTGTTTCTTAGTTTTGGTTTTTTTTAGCTTTTAAAGTCATTTTTATTTTTAAGAAATAGGTAGCAATAGGAAAAATGAACAATGAAAAACAATCTTTTAAAATAACAAAACTAACTTAAATCTAATGGCCACTGTGGGCTCTCAAAGTTTTCAAATAACAATTTACAGGCAGAGAAGAGAAGCAGTAAGAAATAAAAATCTAATTTTACAATAAGTTCTCGGGAAATGGTCAAAAACCCGACAGAATTCACTTGGCCTTAGTGGCAAATAAAGAAATATAAAAGTAATAATAGTAATAAATGTTTTATCGTTTCAAAAGATACTTTTAACTTAAATTATTTTTCTTGAAACTATCATAATTATATTTTTTATATTATATATTTTTCTTTTATTTTTTTACAATAACATCCATAGTTAGAAAAGGTAATAATAACAGTTGTAATTTTACAAAGAAACAAGAATAATAAAGTATGTATGTATAGGTTATTATACAACTGGAGGCAAAATCAGCACCCGTTCAATATATTTACAAAGCCCCACCAAGAAACAACTGGCAGAACTGAGCACGGCCACCGCTAACCGGCATCCCGCAGCCACCAGTACCAGGATTTCTCTTTTTCATCCCGCTTAATATCAATTGCTTTCGCTCTGGAGTATCTCCAGTCGAATCCCGGAGCCCCCACTGTCAAATTCGGGGGGTATTCTATCCTTTTGTCCGTGGCCAGATAACCAGATCACCGGCAGAATCAAGAATTAGACAATTCCTGTCAAGATACACGAACGCTTCGGGAGGAATGAAGCCTGTCGTGAGAGTTTTCTCAAAATACCCATCATTTGGGTAGAACGGCTGCGAAACCCAAGGGTTCTCACCATGCGAAGAAGATCTCACTATATGATTCCGAATCAATCTGACGGTAACTGTGTTGATTCTTGGCACAGCAGTAGCTGCATACATCACTTCATTAGTTACATAGTGCTCATAGTTTGACGAAGCAGTCCTATTAAGCCCCGGGCAAGCACACAGACATTTCCTTTCAAAGATCCTTATTATCTCCATTTGGTTAGCACTCATTTGGCTAAGATGTGGAGCATAAAAGAGTCTTCGAAGAGACATCAATGCCTTGCGAGCGCTTTCTAGCGCGACTTTAACGTGCTCGTTAAATTGGAGACGCTCGTCAAGACGCACACCCAGGTATCTAATGCACTTCTTATGAGGAATGCGCTCCAAACTATTATGTGGAAATCTCTCCAATTCCTTTTCAAGTTCCTACTAGCGTACGCCAAGGAATTTCGAAACAGAATCGTTTCACATTTTTGCGCATTGATTTTCATCCGCCAACTGTTCGTGAAGAACTTAATATCATTGAACATCTTCTGAAGTTCAACTTGCACCTCAGTTACCTTCTTGTGTGCCGTGTAGGCTATCAGATCGTCAGCAAAGGCAACCAACGACCTTTTAGGAGATTTACTAAAATCGAAAGAATTGAGTAATTCGCCGGCAAATACCGCAAAAAGTGTAGGCGCAATCACTGTCCCTTGCTATAATCCATTCAGAACATGAAATTCTCTGCTATTAGTGAGATTTCCGCCCGTAATGACAAAGCTATTGCCATATAGCATACTACACATCATCGCTACGAGGAGCCTGAAAATCAGTCCATCCAACAAGACGGTATCAAAGGCCTTCTCCATGTCTATAAGGCAAGCGCCTACGCACTCACCATTGTTAATCCGCCAGCAAATATCAGACGTTACCTTCGTTATTGCATGTATTATCGAATGTCCAGATCGAAATCCGAATCCGCGTTCGGCAATAATTCCTTCTTCTTGATATGCCCGTTCAAGGCTTTCAATACCAAAACCTCAAACACCTTGCTGATGTTAGGCAGCAAACTGATTGGGTGGTAGCTTTGAGGGCTGGATGAATCCTTCCCTCTCTTTAAAATCGGGAATACTCGGGCTTTCTTCCATTGTCCTGGAAAGAAGGAATTGTTCAATAAATTATTGAACAAAATGCAATAATTACGAATGGCAATGTCTGGTAAATGCCTGAGGACGACGTTGGGAATGCCATCCATACCGGATGATCTCTTATTGTTTACTCTTCTGAATATGCAAGTTAACTCTTCACATAAGACAAACTAATCAAGCAGATTATCACTCGGTATGAGATCAGCCTGCAACGCAGAGCTAAATTGGAGAACTGTGGTGCCGTTCAGGCTATATTTGAAATTGTGGACATCTCGTTCTACAATTTCCGAAAGTCGCGTTGGTTCTAAGTCCATTCTGGACCGATTCAAAGTGCTCCCCTATAAGTTCGAGTTTCAGCGCATCATCCATCACGATGTAATTGCCTTGCGCATCAGCAGTTACAGTATGCGTGTGTATACCTGAGTGAATAAGGTGTTGTATCTCGCTGCCACCGGCTTTAATTCTCGGTACAGTTATTCCAGATTTCTTCCGGAATAACGTATTTATCTTAGTAAACATGGAATCTGGATCGCTTGGTGAAATACCCTTTAACTTCTCCCGCCATTGGAAGTTCACTTCATTTACATAATGTCGACGGATAAGATCCCGCGCGATCTTTAGGAGTGATTTGAACTCAACCAATATGGGATGATGATTGTCCCCATATCTCCGATAGATTTTGTTGACGCGAGTGAGCAGAAGGCTTTTCACTTTTTTCAACCGTTTTATGGCTGCAGTTTCATATCCTTCCATATTATTGCGAGGTTTAATTTTAGGGACGACTTGTTCAATTGTTTCCAGCGTCAAGTTCTCCAGCTTGAGAAGATACTGAAGTATTTCCTCGTTGCTCAAGTTCCTGTCACCTGGTGCAATTGTACTATCGTTTTCCCCATCAAGAGGTGGGCATTCCTCTCGATATCCCCGAATAAACCTCTCTTGGAATTTCTTCCAATTTCTTTGCTTAAAGTTCAGCCTGTGGACGCCACTGTCCATCGGCAGAAGGCGAATTCTTCGTCCATCAAACAGAACTTCAATAAGTTACGCGTTATCGTAAGAAAGAGTCTGTAGTTTCCGTTGAGGATTCCTAAAATTAAAGTTCAAGCGCGCGTCAGCAATGCACAAATCCAGATAGGAATTTGACCTGGGCCAGGTTGGACTCTCTGACCCATATAATTCGCATTTATACTCTATCTGGTATTGCTCTATCCAAGATTTGAGGAATATCCCTCTGGGATTGTTTGTGGCGTTTAGCCACGAGGTATGCTTAGCATTCAAGTCGCCAGCTATAATATAATAATTATGCAGCCTATTCAGTTCGAGTATCGTAAACAGAGAATGGAATTCCTCCATGAACTTGGCTCGATTGTTTCCCACTGCATAGACTGACAGAATGTATAAATTCCCTCTTCTAGGCAGTGAAAACAAAATACATGAGACTTCGATACACTCAAAGGTTTCAAATTCAGGCCTATTAATATGCCTGAAACGATAATGGCGACCCACAAGTATTCCGGTACCACCTCCCCCATCACAATTTCGTCTATCGTTCCTCACGAATTCAAAATCCTTGAATGTTATCGAATGCCTCGGATTGAGGTGGGTTTCTGAAATCAAGACTATGTCAGGCTGTCGCCTGGCAGCGAAATCAAGGAGCTCCGCTCTTCGATGGGTTCCTACGATGGAATTCACATTAATCGCGATGATCCGGAGACCATCCAGTGGTACCGCTGTGACTGCAGACCTAGCAGCGGGCATGCTGTTTGTGTAAATATTCTGCTATGCTATTTATTTTTGTATTGTGTACGTGTAGCGTATGCTGCATGTTTTCACACATGGTTAGTATTTTATTGAGGATGGTGTTCATCCCGCCACTTGCATCTTATTGAGGCTTCTTAGCTCCCCCTTGTCGAACTACTTCTGCAAATGGGATCTCCGAGACGAAGGGACGGTACCGTTCAACGCCGCTGACACCTTCGTTCTTTGGGCCGATCTCGGTGCCTGCTGCCTTGTGACCTTAATATTGCGGTATGCAGGACATCTACGGTACGAAGCCGGATGCCCTCCGCTTCTGCAGTTGACACAGAAAGTTTTTTCCTTGCCATCTGCTTCAGTCAGCGAACATTCGGCTGCGGTATGGTCTTTTCCGCACTTTACACATCGTAAGGTCATTTGACAGTTCAGTGTCGAGTGACCATAGCGCTGGCATCTTCGACACTGGACTATTTCGCCCCTTAGCAGGCGCTCAAAACGATTGGCCTGGTAATTAAGCGACCTGATGCCGATCAGATCGCTTCCCCGGTTCTTCGGGCTTATCTGCACGAGGAAGTGCGGCAGGATTCGTTTTTCCAAAACAGATCTCCTCGTACAAAAGCGTGACACTGAGAGGAACTTGACCTCAGTTCCCGTCTCCCGGAGCACTTTGAGCGTCTCATCGGGCTCTTCCTCCGCATCCAAGCCTTTCAGAAGGAGGGTTTGCACCTTCTCTTCCTTTGGAGTGTAGGTGAGGTGAGGAGCCTTCACTCGTTCGAGGACCTCCTGTGCTTTTTTGTAATCTGCAATTTTGTTACATTTGACTTGGGCTCTCTCGGCCCCCGTCTTTTTAATAACAAAATTCGAGAGCCCCGCGCTCCCATTAAGTAGAGTGGCTAAATCTCTACCACCCAATTTATAAACATTAATGGGGAGCACCCTTTCCCCCTTTTCTTTATTTCTGGTGCTAATTGTATCCCCAGTTAGATCATTTTTTAAATTTTCACTCGTACTTGCATTATTTTTTACATTATTTAACATTTTTTCTTTAATTTTTTGGAAACACAGAACAAAAACTCACCCAATTTTCCATCTTCACTACTACAACTTGCCTGGTTAGCACCCTCTTCTGGGACATTTCCATCGCCACCGTTGTCGCTGACTCTCGTATCGTCAGCTTTACTGTTCTCTATGTCCTCCATACGGACAGATTCGCTGCCGAAAACTTGTTCGCCCTCAAGGCAGCCCGGTTCCTCCATGACTGCAAAAGTAGTCGAAGAAAGATTCACTTTTTTTCTGGCTACCTTTGGTGACGGCGGGCGCGCCTCCCCAGCCATTAGCTGCTCCGCAAGCTTTCCATTGTTTTTATCAATATTGTCATTTGATTTTTCAAATCTTCGAGTGTCATCGCCAGCTCGCCATTTCTTCTTTCAAGATTGGCTATCCTCACTTTGGCTATTTTAAAGTCTGGGTCCTCCTCGTTGCGGACTCCACGACCGATCCGAGTGCCCCTAGGCCTTATGGTGGGGGGCCGGTCTGGTCCGCCACCCGCCGGCGGCTCGCCGCTTATTCCCGCCAAGTCAAAAAAACGAATTTTTTCTCAGAACTTTTTAAGGAAAAACTAACTTAGATAACAAATCAAAAGTAAATTAGTTTCAATTAAGTTTTAAATTATATATTATTAATTAAGTAATATAAATATCTTTTTATATTCTTGATAAAAGTTAATTTAATTTCAAATTTTAAATTATTTTTATTAATAATATCAATTTGTAGACACGTCCGTTCTCTACCGTTTGTTTCTTATGCAGCCCGTATTGTATAGGTGCACCATGTCACTCACTTTAATGTGATATTGACGTTTAGTATTTTCGATTGCAGCACATTTACACGGAAATGCCCGCTTTGATCTACTGTAACTTTATCAGTAATCGTACGAATTTTGTCTTTCAGATACCATACTACAGTCTATATTATTGTAAATTTTTGTAAATCTAGGATAAACTGTAGGTTGGTAAATTTCCCAAAAAAAAAACAGAATAATATATTATTATTAACTTAATTTGAGTAGATATCGATACTCTCCATATTTTGAAACCCGGACACCGTATTCAGGCAGCTTCATATCTTTTTTTTTCAGATTTATCGGTTGGGTAGTTTCTTAGAATGGCCTCCCGGACTCACCTTTCCAACAAATGTCAAAACTAAGACCTGCTTCCAGAAGTACTAATCGAGGCCTTTCATTCGACACCCAACTATATCCGGTGAAAAAAAGATTTGCCTCCTTTTAACATGTATGGGGACCCTTTCTTAATCTTAATGTAGAAAGATGTAACTTACTGCATGTGTGGGCGTTCACAGTTCCCACTTTCTCACCAAATACGTGTCAACCAGCATAGCCTTTTCTGAGAGAAGTGCTTTTGACAGACAGATCTGGACGAGATCATCAACAAGACTGGATTATATGAAGCTCTACCGTTGCAACTGGATTTACAATCTGTCAACGAGTCAAATACAATGACGAGAGAGCTTACGGAGATACTTAAATCGCGACGATAAACTTATCGTCAAAAGCAGCGAAAAAAGCCATCTCTATGGGTAGAGTTCAAGGCGGTAGGGTTATCTGTCGACTCCGCGGGTAAATAACGACAAAAAAATGCTTCAAATGTTGAGAGTTCGGACACGTAGCGAAAAATTCCACTTGCCTTCATGACAGAGCTGATCTATGTCGAAAGAGATGGATAGGACATTTAGCCAAAGATTGCGAAGAGAAGCTCAGCTGTCTTCTATGTTGACAGTCGAATAGCAATGAATGTGCTCATGTCACAGGGTGCGTCAAGTGCCGCCTGTTTGAAAGGCGCTATATGCAATGCAGAAATTAAGTTTATGTAGCTTAACTTTATCCATTGCAAAGCAGCACAGAATTTTCTCAGTCAGAGCATATACGAACAATATAAAGACCTGCAATTCGGAGTGCAACGAATGGAAAAGCTGCTTGTGGAAATCGTTCTACAAGGTAACAAATGCGAATGCGGAAAATGGATTTACTCAAGCTAACATTGATATATATCTACAGTTGCTACGCCGCACCAAGCCTTACACAGGATGAGTACCAACCACTGATGGAAAGATTAGTCCGAAATGCAGAGCCGCATTACCCGAAAATTATAGCTGGTCATTTTAATGCCTGGTTTGAAGAATGGGGCAGCCGCCACACAATGACCAACACAAGAAGGCGCATAAGAGGTTAGATATTGTCTTCTATTTGGAGTTAAGTCTAAAATTGATAAACCAGTAGCTTACTCCAAACTACAATTTTATTTTATAGTGTATATATATATATATATATTTCGGGAGCAACTTACCCCCTTCATCGGTACAAAGCTACATCTTGAAGCATTCTCGCACTTGAACATCATCTTGGAGGATCAAACACATTCAGAACAGGGAAAATGGGGTTTATAATAGACGTGACATTCGTCAGTAATACCATAGCTAAGGATCTCCAAAGACATGTTTGCGAAGATTACACACATAGCGATGATAGTCTGCCATCAAGTGGATGCGGACTCGGGACTCCCATGTATTTCAAGTAGCTCTGCAGGGAAACTGACTCTAACCCTGCCGTTCATACAAGCCGGTTATAAAATCAATCTATGGAAAGCGTTGCCTACCGATTACATGTCCCAAATCACTGACTGACATAATTAGCGTCCTATTTCTTCAACCATTGAAGGAAATAAATATTGTATATACGTATCCTTCTCGAGTTTATGATAGGAAAACGGCTTTGTTGCGACTCATATGAGGGTCCTAAAGAGTACCAAATAGTCTGTGGTATGCCACAAGGATCAGTCCTCGGTCCTTTATTGTAGAATATAATATATAACGGAGTGCCAACTTTGTGTCCTAACGGATTCACATGTGACATCGGAATTACAATCGTAGCCAGTCACGTCGACGACGTGGAAATATACGTCAACGAAACGTATGGCAAATAAAGTAGTGATTAGAAAATGCTGAACTATCGCTTGCAGAACACAAAGCAGAATTAATATTCATGACCTAATTCCGGAAGAATACGTTTATAATGATTTAAGTCGGAGACGATATTATACAATCCCACCCCGCTCTCAAATATCTCGGGGTGATTTTCGATTAAAAGTTGAAGTTGAGGATCTGCAATATGCAGGCATCTAACATCAGCTCGTTGATCGCTAGAATACTATCCAATATAGGAAGCCCAAGACAAAGCCGTCGGCAACTCATTTCAAGAGTAAATACTTCGGTGTTATTGTAGGCAGCACCTGTATGGGCAATTGTACTAGGTAAAAGAAAAATAGTGGTGGCTTATCTGGCTGGTAGAATGGCAAAAATGATAGGACGAGAGCAAGAAAAGATGGAGGACTTACTGGTTGATACCGAACGCCGAAAGCTTAACTAAATGAAAGTATGGCAATGTAGGCTGCGATTAGGCACAGTTTCTAGGTGGAAATGATGGTTGTCGAGGATATCTCCACCGATTTGATCATCATGTTTTCCCGAACTGCTCGATTTGCTAGTAGGTAACGCAGGATGCGGGGTATGCCTCCTATGGTTGGAAGTGGTTTTAGTGGAAAAGTGCCACATAACCGTATGGTAGAAGTTAAAGATACCTTTTGGAGCTTTCCACCTACTATAGAAACAGACGGACAGCCGAACCAATTTTAATAAGGTTATGTTTCACGATCAAAACCTCAAAAAGCGATTCCTTGGATCCGATATGCGGGATGACTTCTTTAAGGCTGAGTATAACAACAGAAAACTACACATTCCGTACTAGTCCCAAATTCTCAACATTGTAAATTTTCATTATTATCGGAGTGAGTGAAGTGCTAACCATCCAATCCTTCCAAACTAGATAACAAGAAAACTATTTAAGCGGTGAAGAGCCACTTATCGACGAGCTGAGTGAAGCCTTTGTTTTCGATGCTCCATCTAACGGAATATGACAAATTCGCTCATTCGATGTGGATATGAAGCTACTTGCTGCTACAGGAGTACCAAAACCACAGAAATCTGACGCTTGGTGCGCACATATCCGGAGCATTCACGCAAATAATATTCTGTAGATTCCACTTTCACGTCACAGAATCATCTAATACTCTAACTCGGAACATATCTGAGTGAAACTACGCCGCATTTCTAGCGACTAAATTATTTGAAATAATAAAAGCTAGTCATTTCGCTAGTGTTACTTATCGGTCTTGCAAATACCGATATTTCGGGAACCATTTATTCCCTTCGTCATCAAGACTTAGCACCAATGAAGGAAACAAGTGGTTCCTGAAATATCGGTACTTCCAAGCAAGTTTTATCTTAAATAAAATCCAAACATATGCCCAGCTAGCGATTTATTGGGCAGTCAAAATGCTCATAATGCTTCCGTATGTCTTCTTGCTGTTTGACAGGACTGAAAATTTCAGCCTATTTATTTGATTCTGATAAGAAAAGTTTAGTGTGGTTAGAAGCACTTAGGCGCTGCCAGTTATTCTTATGACAAACCTGTCCCCAGTTTTTGATAGTAGAGTTATCTAATGCCACTAATATTCCAATAGTTGGCTCTGGTTTTGACAAGGTAGAAATTATACTCTCTTTTATCTACTATTTCATTTCCCACTACGCCACATTGTCGAGGTATCCAGAGTAGTTTCATCGCATTAAATCTAGGTATAGAGTGCACACAAGTTATTCATTCCCGCACGGTTTTCAGTGTAACTGAGGGGCTGCTCAACGTCCCCAGGGCAGATTGAGTATCACTACAGATTGCGATACGAATGTCGCCCATTAATCATCAACCAATTACCCCCCCCCCCCTCTCGTATTTATCTGAGATAGGCCACCCCTCCAGAACCTTGTTCTATTTTTGAGCCATCTGTCTAGAAAAACTCAGTATTTTCTGCCACAAATACATCTGGCCTGCCCCAGATTACTTTTCATTTGGCCAGGGCCAATGTCACGCTCATTGCACCGGGAATATCTACTCACACATTTCTTTGCATTGAGAATAGCTTACAGTGATAACTTTTTTAACTCACCTTAAGCCGCCACACTATACATCTATAGGTGTACATCAAGCTAATGATTCCAATGTATATCCACATTATCACGTGAGGCCTAAATCATGCATGGCCCCTAAAGTGTGAATACTCGTTTTATCATTGCCTCTACATGTTTGGTTCAAAACAGCTTCTTCATCCAATTCCCAGATATTCAAATTTGCCGGAGAGTTTAAGGGTTATTCCGTTCTTTTCGTAAATAATACTATCATTACTTTAGTTAGATTTACTGACAGGGGGTTTCAGAGGCATCAACTATCAATCAAATCAACGGGGCGATGTATATTCTTATACATCGTGTCGACCAACAACATATCTACCTTTTCCGCATTAGCTGGACTGCCTATTAGCAGATTCTGTATTTCACATAGTAATGAGCCGATCAACATACTCTCCAGAAGTGGGGGTAGTACATCACCCTGGGGCAATTTCGCGTTGTTTCATTCATCAGCTAGTAGTGACCAGCACTTATTTCCACACAGCAGTCTAACAGTTAGCATTGCATAGATCTATTTAACTTCACTAAGAAACCAAGAAATAAGGAGCAGTTTCATAGGATTTTCACGCTATCGGTTTTTTTTAACCTGCCGCTCCTCACGAATGTGACGCGAGAGCGATGCCTGAAGTTTCTTGGATTTGGGTCCCAGTATTGTAATCTTCTGTTAACAGTTAGTTACGTAGTCTAGAGCAAGACAATATAGAAAAATAATTCCAAGAGGTTCTTCTAGATGTTCTATAGACTCCCACACCATAGTTGGCTAAGTCACATCCGGGCCTTGTGTTTTGAAATCCTCAAGAAATATTATAGAAGCTGTTGCTGCACGGTTGCAATATTACAGTTGTAGTTTTTTTTAAAACTATACTTTCATGCTAATGGGCTGGCAGAAATTTCCATCCTCGTCCAATTCGGTTACCTGTTTTCTCTTTCTCTTTCGTTCAGGAGAGTCTGTACAGACTCAACTTAGAAGTTCATTAAAGTACGATCCGCTTTTCTGATCGATTCACTTTGAAGTGTCTCTTTCGCTCGCCAGTTCCTTCCAGTATGTTCTAAGAGAATATCACCATATTTGGTGGTGAAGTAATGCCCCACTCCTCTTCATCTAGGGACTTTACCTTCTTTCGCTGTAGCTGTCGCTGCCGCCGGCTGTGAGCCTCCACGGGATCAGGGCGTCTGGTCCCCATGGATCCATTTCCACTTACCGGTATTAGACCAGTTGTGTCTGCATTACTACCTTTTCCTGTGGAGACGGAAGAAAAGGTTCTAAAAGACAAGATTTGTCCGTGGGGCACACGAATCTGGTGTGGCCTTAAGGACCGCGACTTGCCGTGGGTGGATTTGAAGTCCGTTACTTCTTGCCATTTGAAGCATCAATATCCCCAGCTTCTACATTATTGTTTTATGCACTAGTGATCTACTTAGACTACCCCACGTGGCCATGTTTTATTTGATTGAAAAGAAGCTTGCAGCAATAAATAAACGATTTCCAATTGCTGCAATAAAGCTACGTTTTATACGAAAACGAACAACCCAACCGAAACTACCTTTATTTGGTTGAATTTATATTTGTACTATTCTGTTCATTTGTGACAATATTCCGACAGTTCTTAGGAAAATAAATAATAATTGGATTGTCACAATACAACACAACTTTATGTTGAAATTTTTTATTTTATATTAATAAACAAGGTTCGCTTTATTTAACCTGTTAACCTGTAGATGAAAATACATATTTAGATATTCCTTTTTGCATACCCATGAATTTCTTAGGTCATTATCGCAGATACTCCATCAGATGTATATTTGAACAAATGCTGCGGAATCTTTATTTCGCAAAAACACGTACACGGGCTTCTAAAATATATGAATTGAAAAAACATCATAGATTTATCTTACTCCATCCCTTTCTCTCTGGTTTTTTCTGTAGCACAATATTTATGAGAACATTCCAATGCCTCATAAATTTCAACCAATTTATTTGCATGGACTAAGTGCTTATTTCACGAATTCTCCGATCTGATCAAGCTTAATCTGCGGAAGTTCCAAAGCATTCACTTTGTACTTCCAGCAGGTCCAAGATACCAATTATTTGGTAACTAATTTATGAGCTGCTTTAATAGACATCATTTTGCGTGTCATGTGTGGTTTTCTGGAGAAAATCTTACCAATGGCAACATGGATTCGTCATATTTTTATTCGGGGATAGTGAAACAAAGCCGCGATTTCATTTGAATTGTAACGTTTTGGTCAATCAACTTAATCAGACCCTCATTTGTCAACTCCGGTCTACATAACCGCATGTTATACTTCTGTGGCAAAGGCAAAAGCCCGGGAATGTGTTAAACCAATCCAACACCTCTTGCGATGGGATCGCATCACGGAGAATCCCCAGGCCGCAAATCCCATAAGTTATAATTTATTGAACGAGTGAGTCATCTCAGCATTCTCACCTTAACAGGTTGGCGTGGATTAAGACGACCGGCAGGCTTAGCAGCCTACAAAAGTAAGGCAATGTGTCACCAAGTCACCACCCGTTCGTGCAGTTGATTCGCTTTTGATTTCGGTCTGGAAGACATTTTTCTGCGAATACGTGAAAATTAAAGATGCATGATAAAGTCTAATAATTTATTGGATTCCAGGGCTCGACTACTTTGATGTTGATTAGCACGAGTACAAATGTGTTTTCCGTGGAAATCCGAAATGTCGTGTGGGCATACGCATAAAATTAATAATAGATGCTCGTTGACTTGGGAGGTATGTGATAATCTGATTTGTAGGTTTCCCATGACATGTTGCGATGATTTCATTACAGACATTCAGCTGACTCAAAGAGAAATCGGTACAAATTCCATTCATTATTCATTGTACCGAATTCTAATTTGAAGTAATGTGCAGGAGTAAATGCGCAAAAGTACTCGCAGTTTAATCAGGGAGGGACGTTAAGATACAAAGACTGGGTGCCTAACAGAAAGTACCTGTTTCATAATAAATCATAACTTAGTCTAGACTGAAGCTATCAAAAAATCTCAAATCTTCAAAGCCAAAGCCAAAACGGGACAAAACAACCCCTTGCCTCCATAAATAACTCAAAATATGATTCCGATTTCGAAATACTCCAATAATGTCTGATACTTCTTAAAAATCTTAAAAGACATTTCTTGTTCGCTCGTATCGCTCGCTCCAATTCCTCGAGGCCTTTTCACATCTAACTCGATTTTCGGTCTCGTATTAAATTCTTTTGCAATCCTCGCCGACATAGCAGACCGAAAAATCCACTCTGATTCTAGCATCCACGACGAAAGATATATTTTCGCTTATATGAAGGTGGTTTATTTTGGACAGGGATTGGAATGATGGAGGCCCATATCACTCTTAGAAGTCCTCGCTCCCATGTGTCATCTTTGGCTTTTAATATAAATCATCCTTGGACCCAACAGAAACTCTTGCCGAAAACTAATTTTGCCGAGTTGTATATTTGAGAATTGGCGGTTGGCGTATTTCTCGAAAGGTATTACCAGCCACTAGAGTTTAGATTAAAAGCTTCTTAAAGTCAATCTTGTTTATATTAACTTGTTTACCTGGTTTTCGCTTGAATTTAAATATGGATTTATCGTCTATTTAAATGGAGGCATATTAAAGAGAATATTGTCCTCCATTTGAAAAATGGAAGCTCGGATTATTTACATATGATTGTCGCATTAAAACGTTTGTAAAATTTACATACCTAATACCAAATCTTCGGACTTTTTTGCAATCTATACAACGTCTTTAATAGGAGGCTAATCAATTACCATCTCAGACTTTTAACTTATTCAATTTCACAAGAAAAAGTATTTTCAGTAAGAGTAGATGCTTTTGAAGACTTTTAAATAAAAGCCTAGGCTTTCCCACAACGTTCAATTGTCAATATCCTGCCGTCGCATCTTCATATTGGAAATGAGCCACCGTTTCTTACTTGTATCCATTTAAGATTCTTTTGGGATGTTTTCTACATTTTAATCTACAAAATTTAGCATGTTTCGATGACTTTGTCAAAAGTTGGTATAGTGTTTTGCTTCACATCACAAGTCCGTAAATATTTTGACAATATTATCATCTCCTGAAATGAGCCCATTAATAATTTTGATTCCTGCATAAAGGTTTATCTCGCGTTGAAAAGTTGACTCCACTTGCGACCTTCAAGTCGATTTTTTTACTGCATTTTTAATTTTTACTATTTGGGAATATGTCCTTAAAATTTAAAAGGGGCGAAGGGGATAAAATTTATTGAGATACGATTGTTGAAAGATATAAACCATTTCATAAACTACCTGAAGCTGAAACTTTTAACGTGTTTTTCTACAAAAGATATGTTTGAAACCCTTTAAGGAAATTACTCGGAACTACCTTTCTGAAATTTGGAAGGCTTGTTCAATACATACAAATTTGGTGAAATGATGATGATGATATAAATATAAAAATACTGTTTTGACGGCCATTCACTTTAAAATAATATAATGATGGTTCAGAAAGGTTTGAAAGTTTTCTACAAAAATTAATGACTTATTTTTGCGCAGGTTAGGTCAAATACTGGTAGATGTGCAATTTATAATTTTTGAAAACTGCTATTTAATTATTTCAGCCATTCATTTTGTTTTGGACACCTTGAACTTCTTCCGACCTCTTTAGAGAACTTCTTCCATACGCAGTAATAAACTAGCTATGATGCCAGCATCCTCAGCGCATGTTATTGACTTTTAAGCCTATTGAGATCACTGTGGCTGCTGGCAACTGTGGATGTGTGTGAGGTGAAAGGGAGCCATATCCACTGAGCACTCAGACAGTAGACTCCCCCATCAAACGAAATATCCCAGATACGTTGATGTATCGCCAGATTTCCGTTAGTAGATAATCGCTTCAACTGAAACACATCAACACCAAAAATCTCATGCCTGATGCGTCCATAGGCGGGGCATATATGGTTACCCTTGGCGTCACCTACGCTTACGGTTACCTGAAATGCGAGGCAGCTTCTTCCACGGGTTCCCGGGACACTCGCGCTCGACCGCCATCGGCAGAAAGCACGCTTCCTAGATATACAAATTGATCGACGCTTTCGATGCTCTGCCCATTAACACAAATAGGGTGAATGCGATGACCCATCAGACTGAATTTGTAGGTGTTGTGGTGTTTATCTTCAGTTCAACTCTACTTACTTCTCTTTCCAAATCCAGAGCCGTTTGACCAATGTCCATGACACGGTGAGAGAGCATACAGACGTCATCAACGTATTCGAGGTGTTTGACGGAAGATGATATCGGTAACAGGATGCAACCCTGGTGGACTCCACTTTGGACCTTTGAATCCTCCTAGATTTTAGCTCGGTGCAGCACGCGACATTTTGCGCCATCTCATGTCGCTATGATAACAGCTATTAGTTCCTCTCGAATGCTCCTCCTACGTAAAACATGCCAGATACACTTCTTGTTCACGCCATCGAAAGCTGTCTTGAAATCAATGAAAAGTAGGTGAAGGGAAAATCTATATTCCGCGCACTGTTCCAAAATTGCTCCGTAGGGCGTTGGTGTGGCCAACGGAGGAGGATCCGGAGCGGATACCAGTCCGCTCTCTGTCGATCAAACTTTCGAGATATTTTTTGATGCGTTTCAGAAACATTTAAGTTATTGCGACGGCAGGAAGCACCCAGATATCCCCCAATTGTCATATTCAAAACGTGTGCCCATTTTTTTGTAATCTTAACGAACATCCCCTTCTTCCTCTCTCTGGAGAAGGTCTCGAATTGCCAATATTTCCATACAAGTGAAAGCAGCAGATCAGAAATAACTGCAGGTGCAGTGATAAATAACTCTACGTGGAGACTGTGGAGTCCAGCGCTTTACTCCCTTTGAGTGCATTCAAGATCGAAATGATTTCTCTTCTGCTTGGAGAAACAGTCCGTATCCGCATGTTACGGTGACTACCCAGGATATCTAGGGATGTAATATGGTTAAGGACCAAGGACCATTGTCTGGTGTTCTTTGCACCTCTTCCGTTGTTTATCATCGTGGACGAGAAGTCGACCATTACCATCGTTCAGAGGATTTGAGACCACACGCAAGCTCTTCCCCGATACGGTATACCATTTGCGATTTGCGGCATCTTCCGCTTTTTTGATCAGAGGAAGAGAACATTCTCTCTTGTGATGGCATACGCTAAGCTGAACTTCTCGCGATTTTGTTCGGTATCGGAATCCAAGCGCGCCACACTCGCGGTCACCCGAAGCGTTCAGTAGATCATTCAACCGTTCATCGATGTGCTTTGACGACACCGCGGCCAGTTAGCTCTTATGACGCCCCTTCAGGACGTTGTCGACGTAGTGTGTAGCTTCGAGGAAAAGAAGTTCGTTTATGCGTTCGATGCTAACCAATACTCTCAGGAGGATTACTCAACACATCTACCGTTCGATCAGTAAGGTAGCTCTGCCACTGTCGAGCGACAGCTGGGTCGTGTGAACCGTCGAAGTTGAACTTCGGAAGTCGCAGCGCCCCGGCCCTGCGAGAAGTGGTGGATGAAACACGCTAACGACCGTAAGTGACCATCAGAAGCTCTCTCAATCACTTTGTCATTGCCCCGTGCGTCCATATCCGTTGTTTCCCCATAAATCTAGACGTGATTTGAATATAAACATATGCATATCTAAGGACTGCAAACTGAGTAATGCATTTGGAATTTGCGCGGATTTCGTGCTCGTGGTATCGGTAATATCCAGACACACAACAAAGGCACACTTTGCAGTGCGGCTAGTTTACAGTAAAGGCATTTTTGTTGCATCCCACTACACTCTAGGTGTTCTTTAGCCTTCTTTAGCACTGCTGAATGATACCATCCATGCTACGTGTTTTGAAATAATCGAAGAACAGTATATCAGGTTTCCGTTTTTCATAGATAACCATCCCTCTCACGGTTTCCTAACTTTCATGTTGAAGGGTTTGGGGAAACCGCTAAATCTCCCTCTTCCATCAGTATCACCTGGACTCTCAGATTTTGGCTGGTTCATCCTGTTTAAGCACTATACACATCACTTTAGGAGCCTCTGATATTCACATCGGGAGTTCCTTCAGTTTAACCAGTCTTCATTCCTAGTGCTGGTTGATTTTCTGAGTCTTGCGGTTCACGGTTCCACCAGGAAATCATTTTATGGCGTTTCCCTCGGGAAATAGAACAAAACTCTTGGAAGCACTACAAAAGTATGCAATTCAGAATTATAAATTGGTCTCTTATCGTCAAAGAAGTCCTAAGTTGCCTAAGGAGCTACACTTTATTCCCAAGTTCATTACCCAATCCGTTTTCCTAGGGATCCGCCTTTGTATTATACTCTACTCGCCTGCAATAATCAGACTGAATTCTAAGTATCGATAGTCTGACAGTGAGACTGCATCTAGCACCCAATTGTCTTTAATCAACTCTACTATCATTGAAGTGCAGTTTTTAGGAAAGTTACCTCATTTCTTTTTGCCCTATAAACATAGGGCTGACCCTACTTTGGCGGTCGTAAGACCCGCTGAAATGATAGTTAGTTTGTTTAGTTAACTGGGGGGAGCCGCAGCCCCGAGCACTCAGGCCATTATTAGGCCCATTGTACTATCCCCGTAGTTGCCTATTCAATGGCTTCTCGCCTACGGTATTCGCAGGCTTTAGCGAATCTGAGAACATTCTTCAGAGGCAGAGAGTGTGCAGATTCTTCATTGAAGAAAACCTTGCCAAGGTGTCTTCGTGTGAGATCTGAGGATGCCGGGCAGCTGCATAAAAAGTGCAGGGCCGTCTCCTCCTCCTCCTCACATTGACTGCACACAGCCGAAACCACTACCCCAATCTTTTCCATATGGTAGTTTAAGGGGCAGTGTCCCGTCAAAAGCCCTACTAGGGTTTTCATGTCCGACTTCTCGCTGAAATGATAATATCACATAGCTTCTCTGCTCTAGGATTGCATTTGTTACTGCTATTGCACTTGATTCTGTATACGCTGCCCAGACCCCTCACTTCGTGCGTCGATGGAGGGGGCAAAGAATCATAGCGTAAATACAAGCATCTATGAAGTTTTTTGTCTTGCCAGTATGATATTGTAAGATGGCCGCAAGTGGGTTCTGGAAACAGAACTGCCTGAGCATAGTTACCTCTACATCAGGACCCAGGCTTTCGACCCTATAGATCTTTGATCGCAAGAAATGATAGTCCCCATTGCTGATCCAGTTAGCAAGTTGCAGAGTAGGGTAGGTAGGTATCAGTGGCCGCTCCGAGGAGCCCAATTAGCGCATTGGTGCGCCGTTTTGATGCCACAAACTCCTAAGACCGTGACTGTTGTTATAGGAACAGGGAAGCGGAGTCCAGCTGGCTCGGATCTTCAGAGCCAGCCCGTAGCATTCACGAAGGAAAGCAGCTCTCCGACCCTGCAACTAGAAATCTCACTGAGGTCCCCAAAGAATGGTTTACCCAGTGTCCGCAGCCTGGCTCGAGCCAGAGCCGGGCAATCGCAGAGGAAGTGCATGAGGGTTTCCCTTCCTCCTCCGCAGCTTCGGCAATGCGAGTTGTAGGGTAAGCCGAGCCTAGCGGCATGGTCCCCTATGGGCCAGTGCCCCGTGCAGACCGCCGTAATCTTGAATGCATTTGCACGCGTCTGGCACAGAAGCTCTCGTGATCGGGCTATGTTATAAGCGGGCCAAATTCTCCTTGATTTGGCACAGCTTGTAAGCCTTCGCCATCTCAGGCCCGCGGCTGCTAGGTAGTGCGAGTAGACTCGGCCCCCGACAGCCGCCAGCGGAACACCGACTGTGTTCCCCGAGGGGCTGCCAAGAGCAGAGCCTTGCCTGGCCAATCCGTCAGCCCGCTCATTCCCTTCTATGTTCCTATGCCCGGGAACCCAGAGGAGAGTGATCTTGAGTGTGCCGCCCAGATGGTTGAGCGTGTCTCTACACTGCCCCACCAACCGGGAAGATGTCGTCGTTGAGTACAAGGCCTTGATGGCCGCTTGGCTGTGGGTCAGAATGGCTATGTTACGCTTGGGGCTCGAATCACGCTCCAGCCATCGACAGACTTCCAATATCGCCAGTACTTCCGCCTGGAATACACTGGTGAAACCTGGGAGACCATACGACTTGGATACACCGTGTGTATTCGAGAAAACCCCCGCGCCGACTCCATAGGCCATCTTTGATCCGTCCGTAAAGAATACCGTGTCATAGTCTTGCAACACGCCGCCGGTCTTCCACTTTGCCCTGGTTGGAAGGTCCACAGCAAAGTTTCTCGTGAAGTTCAGCTTGCGTGTGACATAGTCCGTGGGGGATGCCCAGATTTCTCGAGGTATTTCATCTAGGATGTTGCTGTGGCCGTAGGACTTCGCTGCCCAGCATCCGGACTCACGTAGTCTGACGGCACTGCACGCTGCAACATATTTGATGTGGAGGTCAAGGGGGAGGAGATGCAGGAGTACATTGAGAGCATCTGCCGGGCAAGACTGCAGAGCCCCCGTAGCACCTGCACATGCGGTTCTTTGAATCCTATTAAGCTTCGTTCTATCTAAGTTGCAGAGTAAATAAACTAACCTTTATTTTTATCGACATAAGCTTAGTCCTATGTGTAATAGAAAACAGTTAAAGGCGTATTCTACGGCCAACACGCCGAACTGTCAAAGGCTCGATCCCCACATGACCGATTTTTTTGAGAACACATTTTGAAGCGCAGCCTTGGTCAAGTCCTGAGGCAAGCACTTTGACATAATTTCTTCGATTATTGCAAAACATATGAAACAATTTGAAAAACGTAGCATAGTCTAAGGCCATCATTGTTTTCCCTTCTCAAAATAAAGATGAGGTCCGGTAGTTTTCTAATATGATTGAATGTCAATCTTTTGGGGAAAAGTGGAACAGCATACACTGACTGTTCCTGAGAACCTTCAGACTCTTTTGGGCCAATTCGAACACTAACCTAAGACCCCTCTTCTCATCTCATATCACCAGTGTACTGCAAGTAGAGAACTTCATTGCGGAGGACTTGATTATTTCATTCCAGGTTTTTTTATATAGGCGTTTCCGGAGATTAATAAATTGTTCATCGGATATTTTGGCATCCTTGCAGGAAACTCCCAGTTCCAACTTTCGTGTTCGTATCGCAATGAGAGGGAGCAGCTTCGTTGACATTTCTCTCACTGATTTTTGATCACCTCCCAAGATACCGGTCAGAATGGTTGCTAGAAGATGTGTAAGTGTCACATTTCTTACGCCCATTACCGCTGACCAAACAGCCTATCGCACCCCCTCCTCCGTATTGGCTTCCTCTGCAGCCTGGGAGCCTTCTTAGGTTCACGGTGTCCGATTTTTTAGGTCTATTTTTACATACCGGCATTAGACTAGCAGCTTTTTTCCCCTCTGATAAGGGTGAAGAGGATGGTTCTGACAGTCAGAATTTCGCCTATAGTTCTCTCCTTTCTGACTGGGAGTTCCTTCTACCGAGGCTTCCTCTTCCGCTTATGGGTTGATTGAGGCAGTAGCACCACGAGCGGCGGGCTTGCAGTTTTTCCAGCGGTAACTCCACATTAACCAATGGGGCTTAAGTCATCGTGTAAAGGCGAAGGGGTCCCAGCGTAGTCTTTATATGTTTGTTTCAAATAAGGTTCTTACGTAGAATAGATTTCACTTTTTCGGGGTTAGGAAGCAGAGACCATCCAGTTTCGTCCATTTTGTAAATAATACCATTGTGGTTTTATTTGGCTTTACTGAAAGCCATACCAATGTTTGCCAAACTGTCGACAGAATTACCTGTACATTCTATATTTCTACACACCGTGGTAAATTTTCGATCAATAGCGAACTCAGTGAGCTTGTCAGCACATCCCATGGGACTGAATTAATCAAGAATAGATTCGCAGGCGTTTCCGCGCTGATCTGATTTTAATTTAGCGCATACGACCTTAACGGCTTCTCACGAATGTGATGCTCTACCATACTTTCCGGACGTTTGGCCGGGCTAGCCTTTCGTGAGAAAAACTCATACAGCTTCTCACGCTGATAAGCTTATTTATTTGTGCTTATAAGGTATGACCCTAAAACCCGCTGGCGGTTGCACGGCAAAATCACAAAGTTTGAATAGTAATCATTTCCGCGTTTACATTGCGAGAAGTGGTAACGTAGCTTGGCAACCCGCTCTCGTGGTATGAAAGTTTGCATAGCTGCACTTATATCGTCCTTTGCAGAACGTCATAATTGTATGGTAGGTAGGTAATTTCTATGTAAAATGGATTAACGTCATTCTTGCTAGGCTATGTTTCCTAAAGAAGAAAATATTCTAAGGTAGGTTGATTGGTTGTCTGCTTGTCACACTCATTTTATTTGCAACAGTCAATATATGTGATAGTGACACGAATTTCGGTAAGTACTATGCATGAGAGGAGGGTTTGATTTACTGTTGATTTTAAGGGACGCTCCCCATACATCCGAAATAGAACGTATTTTTTTTTACAAAAACGCTGTAAAATATTAAAAGCCAGTCTGAGTGAAATTATGCGGTGTTTCCAACGATTAATTAATTGAAATAATAAAAACTTGTTGTTTCTTTTTCGTTGGTGTGGATATTTATTCTTGCAAATGCCGGTATTTCGGGAACCACTTGTTCCCTTCATCAGTACTCACTAATACGGAAGAGGCGGAGGAGGCGATAAAAAGGGATTATCTGAAAAGAACAACCTTAATGTGGGAGTTACGTCTGTCAACTCTAGAAGACAAAAATTGGCCTTTGTCCCTGTCTCTGAGAAGATAGCGAGCTAACTTCTCTATTACGGGAAAATAAAGATCGGGCGGGTTATTCGCAGAATAAAGCGAATGGTAGTTCCAATTAGCTGCTTCAAGTGTTGGGCAAACGGACGGGCAAAAAGCGAAGACCTGTGAGTCGCCAAATTGTTGTATTCTTCGCATGGACTGCGCCCCGCAGAAAGAAGATATCGCTCAAGTTTCCGGTTCTATGCGTTGCCAGGTCTTCAAAGAAGAGTTACGGAAAACGAAAAGTTAGGCACCATGATCCACATCTTGCAAGCAAACATGCATTGGAGTGCCATTGCCCACGACCACCACCATCGTGATATGCCGATATATGTGGCACTGCTGCCATCTGGGTAACAGGCACGTTTAATTTCCGAGTGTGGGCCCATAGTCGAGAGGACGGCTTTATTTGGGTTCGTTTTGAGGAAGTGGCGTTTTTCAGCGTTTACCCACTCCAAACGAATCTATGTCCGCTTTTCGGAATAGGCGAGACTGGAAACACGGAAGGGAGAATTCTAGCCGGAGGAGACTTAACTGCCAGCATCCTCGAATGGAGCATGAGGACTTGATTCCTGAGGCCCACAAATTTTGGAGATGGCCGCCAGGATAGGACTATAGCACGACAACATTCCGACGGCCTGTTGAGAGGCCACTATTACAGACGTAACTTATGCTATAGAGTCCTTAGTATCAGCGGTCCAACGATGAAAAGTACTGGAATATTTCCCGATCAGTAGTGATCATCAATAATTTCCTTCAAAGTGACAAACCGCCCTTCCCAATGTTCTACTCTCGGGCAATCTCCTACTGCGTGGAAACTTTTCGAAGCTATCTTAAGCAGAAAAAGACAGACAAACTGCAACTGGATTGTTAGTTCATTCATCAACGACCCTTATTACCGAAGCTTGTAATGCATCGACTCCCAAAAGGAAACTGTATCCTGCAAAATTACCCGTGCACTGGTAGACCGGTGAAATTGCAAGCCTAAGAAGGAATTGCCTTAGACTTCTTCAGATTACTCAGCGCGCAAGAGGCCAGACGTGGTGACATTTAGATCTGCAAAGTAGAAGATTGGAAAAAGGAACTCCGCCACGAAGTCAACATGCAGATAGCATGCTACCGGTTGCAACTAAACAACGACATAAACAGGGAGCCATGGTATAAGCTGGTTTAAAAAAAAACTCGGTGCCCATCGATCACAGTGTTCTATGGAAGCACCGAAGATGGAAGAAATCCTGCAGACCGTTTTTCCTGTCCACCTCATCCGAACTGACGCTATCCATAAAGTACTGAAGAATGCCCATTCTTCACTACAGAGGAAATAGAGGAGACGGTCCTGTCCATGAAAGGCAAAAGGAAACCAGAACCGGACGGTATTCCCAGTGAAGTGTTTAAACTGATATGTAAATACAAGCTAGACTTGTACTCGGTGTATTCAAAGTATGTTTGACAGCGGGCGTTTCTCGCTGTCACTGTAAGGTTGCGAGACTGGTGCTGATAAAAAAAGGCAAAGACGACGCAGAAGCGCCGTCACAGTATCGTCCACTCTGTGCGTTAGAACAGCGGAGAAGCTGCTTAAAAAGCTGGCTGACGCAATAAGTGCTGCGGTCGACTACTCATCGATACAATATAGTTTTAGAGCAGGGTGATCCACAATTGATGCCATTGAGGCGGTGGTTCAGGCAGTAAAACTGGCTGAGGCACAGCGTCGCCACTGTCGGCAACTGATGCTTCTTGTTACCCTCGATGTAAGAAACAGCTTCAATTCTGCGAGGTGGTGCTTCAGGCACTGGAGAATCGTTTTTGTATTCTAAGCTACCTACCTGTTGAGGGACTATTTAAAGGGACGTATCCTACTCTACGAGTCGTAAGGAGAACAGCATCGACTGAAGTTGACATTGGGGATCAGCCTAGGGATCTATCCTTCATCCGGACCTTTGGAACGCCTTACATGATAGCCTCCTACGGCTTGAGTTGTCTGATGAATCAGATCTGGTCGGATACGCGAATGATGTTGCGGCGCTGGTAACCGCACGCACGGTTGAGCAAGCTCAGCGCACACTGAGAATGCCGATACGGCGAGTAAGCAGATGGATGGCAAAACTTGGATTCTCCCTAGCTTTGGAGAAAACCGGAGTTGTTGTATTGACCTAGCAGAGGGTTCCCACAGTCCACCCTATTCAGGTTGGGGAAACTATGGTTTTGTCGAAGCCGCCGGTGCGGCATCATGATAGACACGAAGATGAGCTTCTTCAGACACCGCAGACAAGGCTGCGGGGGGCACCGCCATCACCTTTTCATGGAAGAGTGTTTTGCGTCCCTGGACACCATAATTAAGAACATGCTGCAAAATGAGCAAGTAGAGCCGAGTGGCACATTACATTCAAGGCATTCTTAAGGCGGGAGAGGGATAGGAGAGATGCTAGGGTAGCTGACGCTCTCCGAATCCACGGAGTTTTGGTCCTAAACTGAATAGGCCTGGCCAGAAGTATTGTGGCAAACGGTTCCGACTCAGAGTCGTAGATGCTCCAGAAGAGTATTTTAGCCGGTAGTGTGTCTGAGACAGAAGTCCGGCACTTTATGAGTAAATGCATTTTACTTCCCTATTTGTAATGAAGCGACAACTTTGAGGTATTGTAACTTTGTTAGTAGCAGTGCAATTTCCACCAAATCATACTTTATATTATAGCCTACTATACTGCAAAATCTCATGATTCTGGGACGAACTATTCTTAACTTTTGAACAGATATCGGTATGAACGGTATTTTGGAGCTTAGGCACCGTTTAGTGGCAAATAGGTATTTTTTCCCATTTTTCGGTTGGGTAGGTTCTGAAGAAATAACCACTTTTCAGGCCTAGCCCTCCCCCCCCCCATTAAATGTCAGACCTCAGACCATCTTTCAAAAGTACTAATAATTTAGTAGAAAAAAAATTTACACCCCCTTTTTGTGTGTATGGAGACCCCCTCAAAGTCCACGTAAAACAATGTAACCCACGCGGTTATCGTAGTTGCCACCTTCCCTCCAAATTTGGAGTCAATGGCTGTAACCGTTCCTAAGAAAAATGCATGTGACAGACAGACAGACACAAAACCTTAAATATGATGGGAACTAGATAATAATGGTTGTGAAAAAGCTGGAGACAATTACAACACAACACAAAACAAAAAAAAACCTTCTAAATAATGTTGATTATCGTAAGAGGAGAGGCAGTAAAAGTCCATCTGTGCTTACAACTATTCGTAGAGAGATCCAACTTGGTAAGGATATCAAGCAGGCGCTTCCTTCTGTAGTTCTAAGCAAATTCGAAAGACTTTTAAATAAGCTTAATTTATTTCAGAACTTATGGCTTGAAGAATAATCTATCCTTTCTGGCAATGCTTCCACCTCAACTCTTTAAAAGAACTTACCGACACGGAGCTAAAAAAATAACTAGAATTGGGCTATTATAAATTTCAAAATAATCTGAACTGTTCTTAATTTAAAGAAACATTCCATGCCACTGTGCCGCTGCCCGGCAGACAGTCTCAATTCCATTTGGCCATTTTTCTAATTCAACCCCAAATCCTTTATCGGACTTATTGCTTCGCCCACAAAGGATGATAGGTCGCTCGTCATTTCTGTCCTCATCGAAATTGTAATCAAAATGTCAAGATAAAATTTGTTGATCTTTGATGAAGGTTCCTTCACAGATTCAGAGAACTCGCCGTTCAGTTCATCCATAGTAAGTAAAGCGTACAAGAGAAAACCGCGATGTCTGTCCTTGCAAGTTCACATTAGGATTCGAGTAGTAATTAATGAGGACCCTCCTAATGGAGGATTCTGATATTAGTGGAATTTTGGTTTTTAGACCTGTGTGATTTACAACTGTGGAGTAGTGCGCAATTTAAAGTTGCATTTAAATTATGCGCTAGTTTTCGTGGCTTTCAATGTGAGCTGGGAGGACATCCACTAAGAGACTGACCTACACTTTAATGTTGCCTATCTACGCGTTGAGTTATTTCCGTCAATAAATGATAAACGGTTTGTATATTAAGGACGTAGGTTGCGTTGATTCGCTATAAATCTAATGTCCTTATGCGCAATATTTAGATATTACTGAGTGAGCACGTACAATATCAGCGTATAGAAAGTAGTCGCATATATGTAAGTACCTAGCAGTGGCGCAACTCTGCTCGTGATTGGAAATTAAACGAAAATTAATTAGACAACTTTCCTTTCCTTAAAATACAGATGAAGGCATCTCGTCGAGAGCGACATGAATATGAAATTCCCTTAGGAAATCGCCTTCGGAAGTGCAGAAACTTGTGCAGAACATCACGACTATAAATCAAACCTGTCCTGCATCGCCTATGGTTGTCGTTCGGACCAGGTCTCACAATTGTAAATGTAATAAAGAAAGTGAAGCGGTACATTGGAACGAACAAGGCACTAAGTCATGATATCTTGGGGTAGATAACAACCGAAACAAAATTAATTAGCGAACAGGGAACATATGTCCTGGAGAATGTTTAGCAACTAACTTGCGACAATCGCGACTGACAGTACAATAGCAGATCTAATTAATCTTGACATAATCTGAGCACGGATAGTGTATACGGTTTTTGTCTGCTGCTTGTTTAACTTTTTTGTGCATGTGGAGTCTCCCCGGTATTAATTCTACTATACGAAGTATGGTCAGTGCAGGTTAGTACTATGAAATCTTTTCCACAGGGTGCTCTGAGGTTAGTAGCATAAACATATTGCAAGTTTGATTGGAAAGTCTAGGGGGACAAAGTTGAATAAATTAAGAATAGTCTGAAAATCAGTCATTTCCTCAAGCTCTTTAGGAGCTAATGAAATCGTAGATGGGTGGCGGGGGTAATAATATTCGCTCTCAGGTAGCTAAGCTCGCTTAAATAGTTGATGAATTGATTAAATTAAGCTTAAAATTCAATGCTTTATTGAAAGGTTCCCTTTGATACCAGGAACAGTAATCACCATTTCTTTCGAAACTGGGTATTTAAAGGAGACTGATGGACTTCATTATAATAGCGGCGTTACCTAGAAACTAGGAGAAGCTCACGGAAAAACGAAGTATTGATCAACCTACGCGAATATTCTTTTTGCTCGTCAGTCATTATCCTGTTTGAAAGCGAGTTCCGCAGATCTAGCCGGTCCGGTACATCTTTTGGTCATAAAGCTGGTCCAACTCGATTTTGCTTTCAAGCCATTCCTTAACATATTTAGAAATAAAAATGCTAGGGCGTTCATTTCAGCCAACGCGAAGGACGGCATCAGTACGTTTAGTCCGGTTTATATGTAGGTATTGGTACCCTCACTGGAAAAATGGAAGAACTCGCAAGAGCCCTTTGAAAGAAGCGCATTGATATTTACGCTCTATAAGAAACCCGATGATATGGTGTCAAAAGTTGCGACACCGGGCACGAACGCGGTAAAAATGGCTACAAACATCTCCATTTTGCTACCCCACACATTCAATATGGTGTTGTCATTGTCATCCCTGAGGCTTTCGACTGATGAAGCTTACCATTATATCAGCTGATCGTACGATTTATTTCTTCACTGCACAAGCAGAGACAAGTCGACCCAATGTAGAGAAATATGTCAGCTGGCAACTTCTGGACACAGAGGCCTGTAACGTGGCTGCTGATGACTACGTCCTCATTGCGGGCGATCTTAATGGCCACACAATCACGACCTTTCACTTTCCAAGTGATTGTTGCATGCCTCTACATTTTGTAGCGGGAACAGTAAAACGCCAGTGGATTGCATCCTCATATGGCGTCGTCAAGTTCTTACTACCACTGACTGTAAAAGCGCTCCCTATGAGCCTATTGCCACTTAACTATTGCAACCCAACACCGGCCGCTCATTGCTCTCTTGCGAATCAAATCACTGATAAAACAGCGTGAGGAATGCACTGGTCAGCCGCGAAATAGGTGATGGCGATTTTGTCAGAAAAAAAAAGAAATTATTTCACGTGATTGCCAACCATTAGAATCAAGTTAAAAACAATATCCGGGCTATACAAACATCGGGGTTACCAAACCTGGTAATTGGGTCATCAACCGAGATACTTGGCTTCAGAATGACGATACTCAAGTGAAGGTCTGTAAGAAGAGGACCTTCTACCAAAAATTTCTCTTCGATAATGCCTTGGCAATTGGCAATTGGCAATTTGCAAGAATGAGAGAAATGTGCACCGACTTGCCAAAAGACATTTTCATCGTACACAGGATATCGAACACTCATGTTGCGTCAATGGCGAGAAAAGTGAAAAGATGACAGGAATATTTCGACCAGATTTCAATGGAAGAATTTGTTCATCTTCCACTTTCATAAGCTTTTAATCAGTCCGATTGAAGTCGAACAAAAATCAACGAATGAAATAGCGGGAACAACAAGTTGGAAGGTTTTGTGTTCATCTTATGTAAGTAACTTCAACGCATATTTTTCTATCCGTATATAGCTACAAATTGAACACAATCCTTCATATATATATTAAACATTGTTGGTTTAATGTACAAGTATATCTATCTGAATTAGACACTACCCCAAAACTTCATTAGCACGCATATACTATATACCTACATACACACATGTCTGTTTGAAGTAATTTATATTCATATACAAATGACTAAAAAACTAAAACAAAATAATTCTTTCCGACCCCATTCATATGAACTTACTTCGTTGTGATATTGACGAATTGATATGTGATGATGACATCATACAGATTGTAGAATGCACGAAATTCACAAAAACTGGCAAAGTTTCACCCCCTATAGCTTTGTTAATAATAGTTGGACTTTCTACAAACTTGATCAAATTGTGCATTATGTTATCCCTTATCCCCGTACTCGTACCGTATACCTCTGGGATGGACATGAGGGAGGCTGCCGGGTAAAATTCTAAAATGTGGAAATATACTATTATTAAATTTTTTTGTGCAGATATCGGAACCGGATGTATTTTGAGGCGTAAATTTCGTAGAGATACACCACTTTCAGATTTTTCGGCTGTATAGGTTCTGGGAACGAAACCTGTTACACTTTTAGGAGGTCATATTTTATGCTCCCACTCCCTACGTTTCACCCGATATCAAATATGGATCCAGTTTCGAAAAGTACTAATTGAGCCCTTTCATTTCATACCACATAGTCATATTTTATGAAAAAAAAAATTGCACCCTCCATTCACATGTATGTTTCACACAAAACCTTGAACAAGTCGGGAAACCGGAAGCTTGATGCTTCAGGTATAAAAGGTTTTGTGTTTTCCTATGTGAGGAGCATAACTTAGTTCTCCATTGGCTTATAGCATTGACCCGAGATATTGAAATCGCTCAGTTCTGGGCAGGTTACTGCCATTGCCAGAACTCAGCGATTTAAATATCTCGAGTGAATGCTATCAGCCAATGGAGAACTGCGTAATGAAATTGTTTCACTCATTAACTCAACCTGGATGAAGTGGCATTCCCTAAGTGGTGTTCTTTATGATCAACGTATCAGCGCACGTCACAAATCTAAAATTTATTGCAATGTCGTCCGTCTGCCGCTCTCTATAGTGGTGAGTGTTAGCCAACTATAAAGGGCAATGAACGGCGTCTTGCGGTAATGGGGACGAAGATGTTGCATTGCACTGGTGGCGTGACACGTTTTGATCACGTCTGAAATGAGAATATCCGCGATCGATATTGGTTTGCACCGATCATGGAAAAACTGCGAGAGAGGCGTTTTCGATGATGTGGTCACGTAATCCACGCTAACGAGAATCCAATAACCAGTATTGGTCAGAATATCGAAGTCAATGGTAAGCAACCAAAAAGCCCCACAAAACAATGGTGGCTTGGCACACCGGATGGGGACTTAAAGGTCTCGCGATTGCATCATGATCAGGAATTTGATAAACTAGAATGACGAAACCGATCACGACGAGCCGGCTCCGCATCTGAACTGAAGGCTGAAGAAAAAGTAAAAGATGTGAGGAGCGACGAGTGCACGATAGCTCCGTGTCACATAGCTAAAAATTCCATTGCCCTCTGTTTTCTAGAAAGCGATTTAAATAAATCATTTGATGGAAACTCCTGTATTCATAATAGTCAACCTCATACGCTTCAGACTCTGAGTTTAATATTATTAGCAAATACCAAGAATTCGACCGACCTCAAATATAAACAAGTCGGGAAACCGGAAGCTGAGCGCTTCAGGTATGAAAGGTTTTGTTTGCTTCTTGTGTGAGTATATTTTAGTGTAGAACTATCCCATTTGTACGTAGCCCGTTAAGAATATGCGTTTAGTATATCAGATTGAGGTAAAGACAACTTTGAGCAACTGTAACTTTAACTAACTTTAAATATGGTAATATACTATTATTAACTTAATTTTAACAGGTATCGATATGGAGAGTCTTTTGAGGCCTGGACACCATATGGAAGCAGCTTCATGATTTTTTTCAGATTTTTCGGTTGGGTAGTTTCTGAGAACGGCTCCGTTAAAGAAATCAAATCATCACTTTCCACCCCTCCCACTCCCCGCCTTTTAACAAATTTCAAAACTAAGATCAGCTTCGAAAAGTACTAATCGAGACCTTTCATTTGATGTCCCATACGGCTATATTTGGTGAAAAAAAATTGTACTCCCTCCTTTTACATGTATGGGGACCCCCCCCCTAAATCTCAACGTAGGAGGATATAACTCACTGCATGTCTGGGGGTCCACACTTCCCACCTTCTCACCAAATTTCGTCTCAATCGGTATAACCGTTTCTGAGAAACGTGCCTGTGACAGACAGACAGACAAACAGTGAACCGATTTTGATAAGGTTTTGTTTTACAAACAATTTTTTTCGATGTCGATGCTCGATGTTTTACAAACAAAACCTTAAAAAGGGCTAGGGAGAATTAGATTCTTCTTGAATGGAATTTTAATATTTCACAGCATCTTATTTGTATGGCTTAGGATGCTATTAATTAGCACGAAATTAATAAGTTTGAACTTCTATAACTTTGACACTAATAGTTAGATTTTCATGGAACTTGGCATGTGTATGCACGAGACTGTCCTCTTTCTGGGTGCAATTTTAGTACACCTAGGATGAACTTAAGGGGAGTTTTTTAGTCAATTTCTAATAGTTGATAATATACTATTTGTAAATTTATTTGAACAGATACCGAAATGGGACATCTCTGAAAGATTAGATCTCAAGTGTTTTACACAAAACCCTAAAAAGGGCTTCAGATAAGTAGATTTTTCATAAATGCTACTTTAATATTTCACGCGAGTGTCAATTATTCCGGTTAATTATGACGTCAGAATCTTATTTGCATGGCTTTGGAAGCAGTAAATTCGCGCGAAATTGAACTGCTATAACTTTGGTGTTAATGGCCAGATTTCCACGAAATTTAGTATGTATTTAGGAAATATTGTCCTCTATGCGGGTACAAAATTCGAATTTAAGGGGGGTTTTTGAGTAAATTTCTAAAAAGTAGTAATATACTATTAGTAAGTGTATTTGAGCAGATATCGGAATGGGACATATTTTGAGGCCTAGATTTCATCTAAGCGCACCACCCTGATTTTTTCGGATTTTTAGGTTGGGTAGTTTCCGAAAATGAGTCCTGTCTCACTTCAAGTCCATACATTTTGACTCCTTACTCACGCACTTTGCAATTCATGCGAAAACTAATGTCCGTTTCGTACAAATCGAGACATTTCATTTGATAACATACACAACCATATCCGGTGAAAAAAATTTTTTGATCCCCCCTTTGCATGTATGGAGAGCCCCCCTTTTAACTCCACCTAAATTTATGCCACTCGCTCTATGCGTGGGATTTCATAGTTCCCATCTGTCCACCAAATTTCGTTCGGATCGGTTTAGCCGTTTTGGAGAAAAATGCGTGCGAAAGACTGATAAACAGACAGACAGTCAAACATTGAATCAATTTTAATAAGGTTTTGTTTTAAACAAAAAGAAAAGAATGGCAATCCAGCAGAATGTTCAAATTACGGTCCCATCCGGTTACTATCCCATACCATGAAAATTTTTGAAATAATTCTATTTCTTGACAATGATATTCCGGACATCGTGCAAATAATCGTGAATCAAGCCAGGTTTGTCAAGAATTGCGGCACTACTGACGCAATACACGTTGCACGGTTACTCATGGATATACACAGTGAGACGCATCACCCTCTCTACATTGCACTTCCGGGACTGGAGAAAGCGTTTGGCCGTGTGCCACACAAGCTAATCTGGTATGCTCTACGACAACACCTAGCAATAGAAGAACTTTTGCACTGGGTTAAATTGCGCGAAGTATGGCGAGCATATCAAAACCACTTCGTGTCTTTGTTGGAGTTCATCAAGACAACACACTCTCAACTCCTCTTTGTTGTTGACGATGTCGATCATATGCGACATCCATACTCCGATGATGCAACAGAAAAGGAAACCTAGCGCATAACAGTGTCAACTTGATCTTCGTGTTGAGATAACTGCATTTCCAGATTTTATACGGAGCAGTGTTACTGTGTCGCGTAATATTCCCCACGGTTCCTAGATGTACAAATTGATCAACGCCTACGATGCTCTGCCCATTAATGTAGATAGGGAGAGGGCGATGACTTGTCAGATCGAGCAACTTGGTTTTGTTGAAGTGCAGTGTATCTTCACTCCAATCCCAATTCCAATTCCATTTGGCCAAGGTCCATGACCCGGTGAGAGAGCAAACTGGTATTATCAGCGTAGCTGAGGTGTTTTGAGGAAGGATGTCATCGTCCATTGGATTCCTCGACGTCCTCCGGACATAGCAGCATTAAAAGCGCCACCGATAAGACAAAAATAATATCGGTGACAGGATGTAAGCGTGGTGAGCTTCCCTTTGGATCTGAAAATCGTCCGATATTTTACCTCACTCCATCACGTGATATTCTGCGGCGTCATATGTCGCTTTGATAATGTCTATTAATTTCGCACTTCGTATACACTCCCTGTTCACCCTATCGAAAGTTTTCTTGAAATAGAAGAAGAGTAGGTACAGTGAAGATCTAAAATGCGCATACTGTTCCAACATGAGCGGAGGCCAGCCTCCTCTCCGCCAATAAATTTTTCGAGATTTTTCGGGATTAGTTCCAGGAATATTTTAGATCTTATCTTTGCGACGGCAGGGATCACACGCAGATACCCCCTTAATTGTCACACTCAGATCGGGTCACCTTCTTAGGAATCTGAGCGATCATCTCCTTTTCCCATTCTCTGGGAATAGTATCCAATTCTCAAGATTCCCATACAAGACGAAGTCACAGATCTGCAGTAACTGCAGGTGCAGTGATAAATAGCTCTGCGGGTAGGCCGTCAAGCCCAGCGGCTTTACTACGTTTGAGTACACTGATGGCCAAAATTATTTCCTTTCTGCTTAGAGGAAAAGTTCTTATCCTGATGGTGGCAAGCCATTTCATCCACAAGAGGAGGAACCTCACTATGTGTGATACTATTAAGAACCACGGTGAAGTGTCTTTGCCACCTCTTTATTTGCTCGTTTTCGTGTATGAGAAGTTGAGCCTTGACGTTCTTCACAGGACTATTGGAAGATTTGCGACCACACGCAAGCTTGCTCGTGGTGGGGTATACACTGCTGACATCATTACAATTTACCACGCCTTCCGCTTCCCTAACCAGCGTAATAGTAAATTCTCTCTTGCCACGATGTACACTACGCAGAACTTCTCGGGATTTCACCCGGTATCGGAGTTCGAGCGGAGTTCATCAATCCTTTTCCACGACTAAGCAGTCAACCAGATCTTATGACGTCTCTTTGGGACGTAGGCGACGACCTTTGTAGCAGCTGAGAAAAGAGCATTTTGAAGGCAGTCCAATGCTTTTCGGTGTTCTTAGGCGAGTTTCTCAGTGTATCTGCCGTCCGATCAGTAAAATAGCCCTCCTACTAATAACCAATGGCCGGATCATACAAGCGCTCGATATTGAGCTTGGGGGATCGCTGCTCCCCAACCCTGCGAGAACTGACGAACGTCAGAAGCAAATGAACGTGCGAAACATTAGATGGTAATCTCGTTCATTTGATTCGCACATCCAGAAGACAACTGTTAAATTTACTGATGATCGCAAATTGGTCACTCTAATCACCAGTGCGTTGTGGGTCAGTTGAAACCCAAGTGACCTTTTGGCAGACTCTGTGCTCAGACGATGTACCACCAATGAAGAGGTAGTGGAAGTAGCAAAAATCCGCAAACCTTCCAACATTTTCGTTACAGTCGCGAAGATGGTGCTTCTCTGGACAATGTGTTTTTGGAACCCACCTTGGAGTTCGGATCATCCATCACAATCACAATTTCAACTTTAGAAAGCCTCCCCTGAACTGCGTATAATTGCTTCCAGAAACAGCCCTCTCTTCTATCATGGAAGTCTCCGTTAGTACATAGTACTGCACAATTGTGGTACCCTTCAACCTGGACTGGAATCTTGCAGCTAGAAGTCTGTCGGAAACCGGCTTTTAGGTCAATAGTGCGCACCTTGTCGTAGTCGTCAAAAGCAACTTGACACCGGAGTCAAATCTGCAAGCACTTGAGAGGAAGAAAACTTTGAGTATAAGCTCCAAATTACAGGGCATGGACCTATGAGTAATAATTATTTTTGACCAGGGATAGGAATTCTTCTCACTCACTGAAAATGCTCTCCTTCGTACCAAAAGATGATGGGATATATTGCCACTTCACGCAGAACCTTCATTAGGCAGGCTAGTTTGAAGATTGCAGTCCGTCTCTCCTTCTTGTAGAATAGGATGGAATGAATAAAGTTCACTAGCAAAATCGAAAAAAGGTGGAGTAGTCAACGTTGGTGTGCTACATCATAGCGGAATTTGGAGTTCGATTGAGTTCCGTTGGCTGCAACTTTTCTAAAACTTTTCAAAGCTTTCTTCTATTTGCAAGCATTTACGCAGATAGATATAATCAATTTGGGGTAGCAAGATTGAAATAATTAACCAAAATGGGAAAGGGTGGCGAAAATTACCGTTCTTCTTAAAAAAAGAAAAAGCGAGGTAAACAAAATGAGAGAGAGAGAGACACTTCTCTATGACCTTTTAATTTTTATTTTTTTAAACCTTAGTTAAAATTTAGGCGAAAAGATATATATATTTGCCATTTGAAAAAATGGACAAGGACAATGGAATTAACCATAAGAGAACTTGTCCACCCATGAGGCCCTTCGGGATCGTTTTTGGACATATTGGCAATACCTCCATATAGCCTGGCTCCCCTTCTTCAAAACAAAACCAGATATTAGTATACGCGACCCAGAAGCATCTCTTGTGAAAAATTTGGAACCAATATCTCGTCAAATGTAAGTGAAAAATTTACGCCATCATCCGCTATTACGTTGGAAAAGAAAAAACTCCAGGTGAGATTTTTAGCGGGGCTGAACCCGCGTTTTCTACAATGGAGTAATGAATCATATAAGTGGGTACACGTGGTACAGTTTGTTTGTTTATTTCCTGTTCCTGGTAGAGTAAATGGTATTCACATAGTGCGATTAGTTTTATTATCATCATATTTAATGCTGTACAAATGATAAGCAAAACAAACTCAACACAAGCGGATATATCCGACAACTGGGAGTTGAACCCAAGGCAGCCAGAACGAGAGGTAAGCGTTTTAAGCCTCCAACGATTGCACCGTCAAGTCGTGTTGCGATATTAAAAAAAGTCCATAACGATCAGAAAAGCGTGTGCCTGATTAACCTGAGAAAAATCGAGAATGCAGTCCGTAATGATCGCAGTTTGACGTTACATAAATTTGCTGCGATGTTTTCGCAACCCTCCAGATCTTTGTTACACGAACCAATCATAGGAACGCTTGGAGATTGTAATTTGTGGGTCTTGACAGAACATTATAAGAATCGAGGGCAGATCTACTAACACTTTTTTCAAAGGTCTGCAGATAAAGCTTGGATTGTCCACTACAGGCTTCAAACCAAAAGTCAACCTTAACAGTGTCGTCACACCTCCTCGATCTCTGCCAAAAAAATCAAAACCACCATCACAGCCACGAAACAAGTCGGAATACCGGAAGCTCGTGCTTCGGGTATAAAGGTTTTGTGTTCATCTTATGTAAGCAATTTCAACGAACATTTTTCTATCCGTATATAGCTACAAATCCAACATAATCCTTCATATTTTTCCAAACTACGAGACATACGTACATATTACAGCCATAGATATTACGCTCACCCTAAACAAACAAACTGCCTATTTCCCAATACTGTACACATATATGTACGTATATAAATTGATCGTACCCATATTTCCGAATTACTTCTTATATCTATTTGAATTAGGCACTACCCGCAAAGTTCATTAGCACGCATATATTATATACCTTCATACACATGTCTGGTTGACAGATAACTAAAAAACTAGAACAAAATAATTCTCTGCCACCCAATTCATAAGAATTCATTTCGTTGTGGTATTGACGAATTGATATGTGATGATGACGTCATGCAGGCTGTAGAGTGCACGAAATTCACAAAAAAATGTGAAGTTTCACCCCCTATAACTTTGTTAATAATAGTTCGATTTTCTTCAAACTTGACCAGACTGTGCACTATGTTCTTCGCTACACGCATGCCAAGTGTGCTTCTGGGATGAACAAAAGGGGAACTGCCGGGTAAAATTCTAACATGTGGAAATATACTATTATTAACTTTATTTGTGCAGATATCGGAGCCGGATATATTTTGAGGCCTAGATTTCGTAGAGATGCACCACTGTGATTTTTTTCAGATTTTTCGGTTGGATAGGTTCTGAGAACGAGACCTGTTACACTTTTTCGGGGTCATATTTTGAGCCCTCACTCCCCTATGTTTCACCCAATATCAAATATTGAACCAGTTTCGAAAAGTACTAATTGAGACCTTTCATTTGATACCACATGGCTACATTCTATGAAAAAAAAATTTGCACCTTCCATTCACATGTATGGCAAGCCCCCCTTTAAACTTAACACAAGATGGCGCCACTTACCGCATGTAAAGGGAACACCAGATTACATACTGTCACCAATTTTCGTGTTAATCGGTCCAGCTGTTTCCGAATAAATCGGGTGTGACAGACAGACAGACCGACAGACAGACAGACGGACCTGTGCGGAGTTGCCCCTGTGCGGAGTTGCCAAATCTCCAATCAGGCGCGTCCCTTCGTGCGGATAAGGGAATGCTCGGCGGATGCGTAGGAATATGCACATATACGCATTTGGAGGTGTGCGTGTATGGGCATGCTTATGCGCAGGTAGGTGGGAAGTAAACGCCCGCCCGTGGATAAAAATTGGCTATGGGAAGGATACCCAGAAATAAACAGAAGGAGAATAAAGTTACGGTGCCGGGGTTCGGAAACCCAGTACCGGCGGCTTTTGAGAGTGGGCAAGCAGGCTCCCGGCCGTCGATATCCCTCGACTGCAGTGCCTCGGTGGTGGATTACTTGGCCACCGTTGCATCAAATACTACACGTAGCCTGGAGAAAGAGGCATTTAAAAGGAGTACATCACTCCCGAGAACGCCTGTTCAAAACACCAGAAAAGATGGGGCACACACTGGTCAGTTATTAGCCCATAACGGGGTAACTACACCTGGTCGAAATATGTCGCAGGACTTAGTGGTTGATCCATTTAAGAGAAGCTCGACGATCGTTCGATCTCCTCTGAAATCAACCTTGATGAAGGAAGGAAATCAGGGAAGCTCCCGGAATGCTAATAAGTACATAAGCGGCCAATGTGAAAACCAAGCGGAGGAGCTATGTCAGAGTCCGGAAGAATCATCGTTTGCCCTACTCGGAGGTAAAATAGTAGAGTTGTCTGAATTTATTAAGGACAAACACAATGTGCACCAGGCCATCAAAAACATGGTCCGTACCATTCGGGTACTATACAATGGTGCCAAGGAAGAAAAAAACGCCCCCAGGAAATCAAGCGTCACCCAGGCAACACAAGTGACACCCCCTCAAAATCCAAAGGGCGGTAAACTTGAAAAGAGGAGTAGAGAGTGCGCGAACGATTCTTTCGGATCCTCACAGGACGCGAAAAGGCAAAAAGGCCTCTCACCGGCAAAAGGCAAGGGAAACAAAGTTACCAACATCGTGGAAACTACGGCGCCGGCTCCAATTGACCCAAGGGAGGCAAAGCCTCAAAAAGGGACCAAGGAAGCATGGACCAAGGTTGGCGCAAGGAAAAATACGATGCAGAAAAGAAGATTACGGCCCGAATTAATCATTATCTCCAAAAAAGGGGATATGCCTTACGCCGATATCCTTAGGAAGGTCAAATCTGATCTTGAGCTGATGGACCTTGGAGAAAACGTCAGCCGAATCAGACGCTCCCAGAAAGGAGACTTGATGCTGGAGCTGAAGAAGTCTCCTGGCAAAACGGTGGAAAATTTCCTCGGCAAGGTGGAGAAGTCCTTAGGAGAAGAAGCTCAAGTACGGGCCAGAAAGCAGGAGCTTGTCATAGAATGTAATGACAGGAATGTAAGTAAATCACGACCAAGGAGGATATCCGTGACGCCTTAGAAAAGCAGTTCGGACCACTTGGCTTGCAAGATTCCGCAATCAGGGGACTGAGGAAGGCATACGGAGGCACGCAAACGGCAACTATAAGCTTACCAACTGAAGCAGCGTTCAAACTGCTGGCGGCTGGGAAAGTAAAAATAGGTTGGGTCGTTTGCCGACTCAGGGAGCAGGTATCTCTTAAGCGCTGCGTTAGATGCCTGGAATTCGGCCACATAGCGGCGAAATGCACCGGTGACTGTGACAGGTCAAAATGTTGCAGAAAATGTGGGGGAGAAGGCCATATGTTCAGGGAATGCAAGGCTGAGCCTGAATACATGCCCTGCAAGGAAAAAAAGGGCGTCGACTGTCGACACGTTGCAGGCAGCAGCAGATGCCCAGTGTTTAGGCGAGCCTTGAATGCAGTAAAAAAATGAGGTTGATACAAATCAACCTCAACCACTACGAGGCAGCGCAAGACCTTCTCTCGCAGACCATCTATGAGAAGGGAATCGAAGCTGCCATAATCAGCGAGCCTTATCGCAACAATAAGAGCGGTGCCTGGACTGCAGATGAAACTGGCAAGGCGGCAATATGGGCGTGTGGAAATCAGGCCATTCAAGAAGTGATGGAGTTTCCAGAAGTTGGATTCGTCAGGGCAAAAATAGCTGGTATCTATATATATAGTTGCTATGCTCCACCAAGCGCGACGATAACAGAATTCGAAGGAATGCTAGGTATGCTAGTCTCGGATGCAAGAAGTCGAAACCCCAAGATCATAGCTGGTGATTTCAACGCGTGGGCCGTAGATTGGCACTACGAACACCATGGGCCGTATCCTGCTCGAGGCTTTCGCGGAGCTAGATTTGGTGCTTGCCAACACGGGAAACGTTTCCACTTTTCGTGGGACAGGGTCGGGCTCAATAGTCGATCTGACATATGTGAGTACCACATTGGTAGGAGAATGACATGGTTTGTCAGTGAGCATTATACTCACAGCGACCACCAGGCGATTTTCCTCCAGATCGAATATGGGCGATGCGTCGATGCGTGTTCCCGTGAGGCTGGAAACCGGGGCTGGTCCGTGAAGGGGCTTGAGGAGGATGCATTCACAGAGATGCTATTGGGAGGCCAAAGTCCCGGTGGTGCGGCTACGGAAAAGGTAGAGCAAATGATGACACGCATAACAAGAGCATGCGACGTTGCTATGCCGAGGCGACGAGTTCTCGCAAAAAGGCGCTCAAACTATTGGTGGAATGAAGAGATCGCGGTGTTACGGGATGCATGTTTTCGTGCTAGAAGGATCTACCAACGATCTGGAGCAACACCAGACTTCGACGAGAAACGGCTAGCATATGTGAACCTTCGAGGTAGGCTTAAGCAGGCTATACGGACCAGCAAGCGAGAATGTTTCAAGGAGCTTTGCACAGAGGCAGACCAAAGCCCCTGAGGAACAGCGTACAGGATAGTTATGAAGAAGATGTGAGGGTGAACACCACAATTGACCTGCCCGCATCTTCTGCTCGATATCGTGACGGCGCTCTTCCCCCCGGATAAAGGGGAGCGCAAACAACACAAGCACGTATAACGTCTACACCATACCTGCGGTAACTGAGGAGGAACTTACGCAAATTTGCCGGAGAATTGGTGATAACAAAGCACCCGGTCTGGATGCTGTTCCCAATAGAGCCCTTAAATTCGCTGTTAAGACCAGTTTATCAGCGTGTTTGAAACATGCATGATATAAGGAGTTTTCCTCGACCGGTGGAAGAGGCAAAAACTAGTTTTGCTCTCGAAGTCGAATAAACACCCAGGACATCCATCATCATACCGACTGATTTGCCTTATCGACACGGCAGGAAAGATGCTCGAAAGGGTCATCTACAACAGACTGCTCCCTATCATCGAATATAAGGATGGACTATCGGAGCGACAATTTGGATTTCGTCAAGCCCACTCAACGATCGACGCCGTAGACGTTGTTGTGAAGCTGGCTCGAGACGCGATGTCGTCTAAAAAATGCTGTGCCGTAGTGACATTGGACATTAAAAATGCGTTCAATTCCGCAAGCTGGGAGTGGATAAAAAGTTCACTGGCTAAAACGGGTGTCCCTAGTTACTTGATTAAGCTCCTCAACAGTTACCTTTCGGAGAGGACACTGTGGTATGACACGGATGAGGGATCCAAGCAGTACACCGTCACCGCAGGAGTACTACAGGGCTCAGTGTTGGGTCATGTACAATGGGGTCCTTGTCCTTCCCGTGCCAGAGGAGGGCACGATAATTGGTTTCGCAGATGATCTAGCTGTGGTTGTCGTCGCGAAACAACCTGAAGACGTTGAAATGTACGCTAACGAAACCATTAGCGCCATAAAAGCGTGGCTGGAGATGGTTCAGCTTGACCTTGCGGAACAAAAGACGGAGGCGGTCTTGATTACCAATCGTAGGAAGAGGAATACGATTAATATTCGCGTTGGTGGTCACGTCATCACTTCGAAGCCGGTTATCAAATACCTAAGGGTGATGATTGACGCTAAAATCAATTTCAAGGGACATCTGGACTATGCCTGTGAGGAAGCCGCAAATACCAGCGTATCATTAGCGCGGATGATGCCTAACATTGGAGGTCCAAGGTACAGTCGCAGATTACTTGCGGCCGGAGTGGTTCGCTCCACACTATTATACACGGCACCAGTTTGGGAGGAAGCATTAGCGTGTGAGAGTAATCGTAGGAAAGTGAATATGACTTACCGCTTAGTGGCGCTAAGGGTGTGCAGCGCCTTCAGAACAATATCAGGCGAGGCGGCGTGCGTTATTGCGGGAATGATCCCGATAGACATTCTGGTAAGGCGAGAGCTGCTGGAGAAGTGGCAGAAACGGTGGGATGACTCGCAGAGGGGTGGCTAGACCCACACTTTGATTCCCCGTATTGAGGAGTGACGCAATTCCTGTCAGGACATGGCGGTTACAGGAAGTACCAATTCAGGCTGGATGATTCTCCCTTGTATCCTGAATGTGGTTGCACACCTGAGGACCCGGAACATGTTATGTTCCACTGTCCACGATTTCTCTCAGAAAGGAGGAGTCTGGAAGACTCCCTGAAAACCACTCTAAGCCTGCAGAACATCGTCGGGGAAATGTTGAAATCGGAGGGAAACTGGTGTGCGGTGAACACCGCAATCAAACGAATACGAGAGGAACTGGGAAGAGCGGAGCGCGCAAGGGGGATGCGAAGAACGGAAGGCGTGGTCGCGTAAAGCGCAGTCCACCCCGCGAAGTAATGCTTTGCGGCGGTCCCGCGGGGAAGGAAAAAGGAGAAAGTGGGGGTGGTTTTAGTGGGTGAGAATCCCACACGCTGCTGCAACCTGGCGCGCAGTGTCTTTCTAAGATTTCCACCTCCATCCATAAAAAAAAAAGACAGACAGACGCCGTCTCGATTCTAATAAGGTTTTGTTTCACACAAAACCTTAAAAACGACATCTGTGTTTTACGACTCTAAAGGCATAATTTTGGTGGAAAATCCAATCCACGGGAGACCCCCCCATATATTCGGTGAAGAAAAATTTTACATATTAGTCGGAAATACGAATGAAGGGGATACAAAATTTCGAAAATCCACTGTATCTTATTCTTCTGGGTAGCAGTGTAGTCACGAATTCACTTGGGCAAACGTCATGGGAATGGATCTAATCGATAATATTGTAATTTTGCAATGTAGAAAGGATTCAAATTCATTTACTAAGATAACTTCCGAACCATCCTATAATGCGACATATAACTACTTAGCACACCAAAATATTTCCAACATCAATATTTTCAAGTTCCCATTCTCTTAGAGCCACCAACATTGTCTACTTGAGGCGGCCACAACATCACTGCCGCTATCCAGCCTGTTCACCTTTCATCTTCATTACATCCCATTTTGCAAGCGCCTATGTTCAATGTCTTTTGTGTCGAATCTGAAAGCCATGGAGGGCCCTGCGTTAATTAGCCGAACAACCCTTCAAACAAGGTTCCGTATGAGCAGACGCAGCCCGCGGTCAAAAGTTGGAGACGTCTTCTGGTTTTCCCCATTGCATTGTCATTGCTTTTTTAAAACCGGGACTCCAATCGCGTCATAGCGGCTAAATGGCGAAATGGTTACCTTTACGTGTCCTCTCATATCTAATGTTCTGTTCCCAAGTTGTTTAATATCTTGTGAAACGATTTCACAATGGGGACCTTGCTGTAACATGGACGCTGTAGTTACAGTGCATTGTGGTCGCCTGTCCGCCACATATATACATGTCAGCCATATATGCCGACAATAATTTCTTTTGGCATTGTGTTCCTCCTGGATTCCTGCCAGTATCTATATTCCCGGACGGAGATCTCTTTCAGGTTACCATATATATAAAAATGAGATTACCAGCTGGATAATGTTAATTAAATTTTTTGTTGCGAGGTCGCATACATGCTCCACAACCCTGTCGCCACTTCTGCGCTTCATACGTTATGAGGAACACACAGGAGAATTCTCGAATGGAACTTTGATGGCTATCGTAGAAGATGACATTAACCTGTTGCAGATTCTAACTGACTCCGGAAAATGCAACAGTCGTCATATTATTGTTCAGATCATGTGGATAGGAATGTTTTCGTAGTTTGGGAACCTAGTGGAGGTCTAAGTTTTCAAATAAAAGTCGTGCTCTCAATTTTGGTATGAGAACCTATTTGAATCAGGTATTGAACCCTCTGTTACGGAATCTTCCATAAGGAAGTGAGAGTATGACTATGAATCAAACTAATTTGAATTTAATCAGAATGATAACATGGCACATATGTTTTAGATATCTTTTAGAGGGACTGTCTGATTTTGTTATGGAAATGCAAAACAAAATGACAATTTTCAGAAAATGGGAACTGATGATATAATGCTATCATACAAAAACTTGCAGCACATCCTCTTGTTACATAATATACGCTAGACGTGCGCGAAACATGATCTTAATAGGTTATGTGACATTATATCACTTGTAAACATTACCTATCACAGAAGTAATATCACCATCACTTTGATAATGCGGTAATTTTAGGTAATGTCGCGATGTTAAGTAATGCGGTGATATTGTAATATTTGAAAAGGTTTGGATTGTGGTCAGTAAAGGAAATATGCTATTGCACTTTTAGGTGAAATTACTTTGGTAATATTACATGCACTACCTACCTATCTCTACTATACGCCAAAGCATATAACTAACAAGAGATAAAGCAAGTTCCGTCACTTGCGGGCTCCAAGGAGTGGAAATTCTTCATCCAGAACCTACTTGACAAACAAACTTAGCCTGGGCATCAGCGGGGCCTCCAAATAAGAAACCGAAGCAGATTCGGGCCTCACGTCACAAAATAATATGCTCGATGATTGTGAGTGACACAACTGTTGAGTGTCTTTGGCTAAGAATAACCCGAATTTTCGTAGGTTTCTGTAGTAAGGCGCTCTTTTGAATGCATTCCCTTATCTTGCAGTAACCCCCAGTTCACCCACCTTCCCCTTTAGCGGTTCGAATTTCCTTCAGGTCCTTCCTCGGCCTTTCTCAATTGGTCCTCGACAACCCAGTGAAGACGATAAAATGGAGAATGTAAAATTCTAAACTTAAAACCACCAGGAAATAAGATTAATTGCAAAGTTTAGGTGAGTGAATAAATGGCGTTTACAACGGATTATTAAGTTTAATATATCTGTGAATGAACAGCAAAAGTTTCTAAAGCTAAGAGGTTTCCAATCCTTAATTAAACGCTCGTTCTTTAGCAGTCATTTTCGGTATTATTAAAAATCAGTTACCAAGTGAAATCAAATAGTATGATAAGTAATAATAATTATAAGAATTCTACTGTAGCCGGTGCCAAGTTCAGTTGTGAAGAGGAGGCGAAAAGATAGTTTGATTGTGAATGGCAGTAGGACACCCTAGCATCTCATGGGGTAGATGAGGAAAGCACAGGATCTTTATAATCTTGTAGACTACACTGATTAAGCTATCACCACATCTGGCAACTACATATAAAACGCAGATTTATTAGATGCCGAAAAGAAGATATCAAAGGTCCGGTACAGATAATTGGCGAGAGTCGTCTGACTTAGTGACTGAGCCATGCTGCCATAATGGACAGGATGGCGTAGCTGTAGCTCTTTTCCCACAATTTATGGCAGGTTCACGTAGGCAGCGGGTGTAGTATTCCTAGTATGAAATAACAACGGTGGAGCCAGATACAATCGTATACCGCCCCTTGTTGCATCAAAGATTTGTCGTGCGTTTTCCGCAATATACGCACGTGACTATGCAGCGGGCTGCAGACCAGTACCGCTTTGTTACTCACAGCGACACAGTCCTGGCCATCATTAGGGTGAGTGTTCGGCTGGAGCTCATTGTGGGAGCTGGTAACCAAAAGTCGATTAGGGGGCCTCCGCTGAGGTTCAAGACGAATTGCAAAGGGTGCCTACGCCGATATGTCCCTCTTGCAACTACAGTCACTTGTGTATTGCGGAGCAGTTCCGCTTGTCATTCAACATGGCGTGGTCGTTATCGGGCTCATAATGAAAGAGCAGGTGGAGAACAACCAGATCAGAATGTGTGATTCGGCGTTAGAGTCGTTTGACCATCCTACTTCTGGCTGTCCAGTATGTAAGGTGATCTATCGAAACCATGAATACTAGCATGAGCTGATCACAGTAACATGTCCGATTTATCGATGAAAACCACAGACGTTAGTCGATAGTGCTGCTTACAGCATGTATTGGGACCATGAAGTCTTAACTGTTCCTCATGTACCGCCTAAAAACCGCGCTATTAGGTAGCATGATTGGTGACTGCACGTATATTACTAATGCTACAAACTTCCATGATAGCATCATTGAAGGTAAATACGAGGAAAAGAATGTAAACTATGAGCCAGTGGCTCGAGAAACCAAAGAGATTTCGGGTCTCAATATCAACTATAGGTATTTTACTTAAATACTTTACGCCCTTTCTTGTTGGCTTAGGACTCTTACAGTCTGGTTGTTACCTAGATCAAGATTTTCTCTCGAATTCCGCCCACGAGTCAGACGTGCAAGTGGCTATAAGAAGTGAACCCAATAGGAAGCTTCACAGTAACTTATAGTTAGCCGATTTTCAGAGGGAGGAGTGAGTTTGTGGGTATGTGGAGACTAAGTTACATAGGAAAGTATGAGGCAGCCCAAAGGGGGCTTCGTATGGGCAAAAATAGATGGTACATTAGTCTATAGTTGCTATGCTCCTCCAGCCTGACATTGGCTGAATTGAAGGACATGTCACTCCCAGAAGGTCCAAGTGCTGGCCGAACAGTGGACTGTCTGATAATCTGACGGCCTGTCATCGCGCTAGACGAGCGGCCCTGAGAGCATACGGGTAGGATTTACCAGGAGGTGAGTAGCGTGTCTATAAAAAATAATAACAATAATCGCTAGCGCAACAATCTACATTAGATCAGGGCCTTGAAGTGTGTTAGAGCACTTCATTCAAGACCGTAACGGTGCACTACAGTACACTGTAGGAGGCAATGTGGTCAGCATTGCATTCGCCGGAGATTATTACCCTGATTTGGCTCAGGTACTCATTCACAGTTGAGTCGACTGGTATTCAACGTCAAATTACGATATAAATTTCACTGCCACGGTGAGATTTGAACCGCGACTTTCCGTACGACAGCCTTGTGCTCTAACCGCGCAGCTATCCAGACATATATATATATAAGAAAGCTCGAGGGAATCCCAAGCAACTTATACAGAGAAGCAAGAGGGACTGCTTCAAACAACTCTCCCCAGAGTCGGATATAATACCATGGGGAAGCGGCTAAATTGGGGAGTATCAACGCCAGGCAGCTCAGCAAATTACACGTCTCGATTTCCTACTGAAAATTGTTCATGGTTTGTTGTCTCAGGAGAACATGAGCGGTAACATTTGCCAGAGAGATTTAGATGTGACCGTAATACCCCCAGGAACGATGAAGGATGTATTGGAGACTTACAGCAGGCTGGGAGACAAAAAACCACCGGGCCTCGACGGTATACCGAAAAAACCCGTAAATCGAAGCCAGATCCACAAGCTTCAGTGCTAGGACAACTACCCCAGAACATTACATATAATGATGTCCTCAATATTCCAATTGATAACGAGGCCACAATGGCGGATTATGCCGATGGCATCGCTGTGACTCTTCTTGCGAAACATCTTACGGATGGGAAGCTGTATTCATCCGCATCATGCTATAAAGAAGTGGCTGACAAATGTAGGCCTTGCATTCACAGTAGACAAAGCGGAGGCGGTGCTTATTACCAAGCGACGTATTGAAACAATTATACGCACCAGAATAGAGAAGTACATCTTCACTTCAAAACCAGCAATCAAATACTTTCGAATAATGATGGATGATGCGAGCCCGAATTTCAAACAGCACTTACAAAATGTTTGCGTTAGGGCATCCAATGTTAGCATGATGTTAGTCATGACAAGGATGATGCCAACTGTGGGGGGTATGCCACATGCTATTTGCTCTGTGTAGTGCCAGTTTGGGCATTTGTATTGCATACCACATGCAATGATCAAAAGATAAGGGCGGTTTATAGAAAGACCGCCTTGGCTTACCAACCGACGGGTCGAGTCGGATAGGCGAATCTTTCGTGCAGATTTCAACGGAGGAATTTGATCGTGTTCTACTTCTACGAACATTACCGACATTTGGAGTAATTCCGTATGTTAGCGCCACTGAAATCGAGGAATAAAATGAATGAAGTGGGGGAAACAGCAAGAGTTGATGACATCGCATCTGAGCTCGGGAAAGCGAAGAGCAGGGACTAAACACTGTAGCTGAGTGAATTTATAAATCGGGCTATTGAGGAATTTAGAACACCATGTGGCTGGCAAGAAAGTTCCACAGATTCCAATTTGGAAAAAGAAAGGTAATCCAGAATGTTACTCAACGCATTCTTGACAATCTTATTCGCGTAATCATCAAAATAACAGTGAATCAAGCCGGTTTTATCAAGGACAGCTCTCTTCGATGCATTTCTGGATTTGGAGGGAGCGTTTGACCGTATACCAAACGAACTCATCTAGTGTGCTCTACATCAATACCTAGTACCAGAAGAACCCGTGCAATGGGTTCAATTGCTCCATTATGACCCGAAAAGTAAAGTCGGAAATGTGGCGGATGCATCAAAACCGCTTCGGCTATCTGTCGGTGTTAATCAATGAAGCGCCCTTTCACCATTCCTCTTTGTTCTGGTTATGGGCACTGTTACACATTCAACGTCCAGTACCCTATACACTGCTTTATGCAGATAATGTTTTCCTGGCTTCTAATAACAAAAATCGTCTGAAGTAATTTGTCCGAAAATGGAATGATCACATCATGCAATACGGTCTCAGATTGAATCTGAATAAAACTGAATTTTTTATCACCGATCCCCATGAAAAAGGCACTAGAACTGAGCGATTTAAATATCTTGGGTTAACTCTATGAACCAATGAAAATAGCGCAATCTGGATGAAATGGCGTAACACATCTGGTGTTCTTTGTGATCGATGTGTCAACGAACGATTCAAATCTAAAATTTACCGTAGTGCTATCCCAGTTGCAGTCTATGGTCCTGAGTGTTGCCCGACTATAGAAGACAATAAATGGCGTCTCGCGGTAATGAGGGCCAAGAAACTGCGTTGGACTATTGGCGTGACACGACTTGGTCACATCCAAAACGAGGATATCTGTGATCTATATGGGGAAAAATTGTGAGAAACCCCGTGACTACATCATGATCAAGCCTTTGATAGAACGAAATGGCGCAACCGATCACTATGAGCGGACCCCGCTTCTGAACGGGACAAAGGCTAAAGAAAAGAGGAAGATTTGATACCCAATTAACTAAAAAACGTTAGAGGTTGCAATAGACAAACAAAAAGAAGAAAAAACAAAATTTTATAGAAGATATACAAGCTTGTTCTGTTTTAAGAATTCAAGGCTAGTTTTCCACATTAAATCGCTTATGAATGGATTTATTTTGAAATGAAGTGCCTTTGAATGAACTGCGCAATCCTGCAGGTAAGATAAAACAGTCAACGAAAGACAAGGAATAAAGGATTCTGTAGCTCAGATTGGAGGGACACTATAGCATATGGTTCAATAATTCACCTGTCTCCTGCAAACCTGTATATTAATAGTCATCTTTTTGTGTCTTCTTTCGAACATCATCTAGAATTTGCTCAACAATTCTATCCCCCATATATTCGTGCCAAGTCTAATCAGCTCCAAGGTATTGAATTCGATTAAAAGGAGACAAGGAGATCATGGGAAATTGCATTTGATTACAACATCGTTTAAATACTAATATAAAATGCTATTACTTTAATCGCCTCTTAAAAATATTTATTGTATTTATAAGAACGCTGGGGATGTAGGGTTCTTATGTGCGCGCTGGATGCGCTACTGTGGAACTCTGCATACCGATAGCTGCAGGAGACGATATGCACAGACTCTACAAGTGCAGAAGTTGGAAAAGGTAAATTTCAAGTCCAACAACAATGTGAAGAGCTAAACAACTTAAGATGCTCCGATAACGATAGCACTACATAATACTAATGTGTCGGCCAAGTATATTTCCATCAAAAATCAGTGATGCCGGCTTCGAATAAAGGAATTACTTTTCCGTCTTTGTATCCTAGCAGCTTTCATACCAGCAAGAAGTCAGTATCATTGTCTGTCGTCTTGGCTTTATGGTTCTAAATCTAAATTAATAATGGCGATTAATTATAATTGGACTTAAAGCTGGTCTATTCTTGATTGCTATTAAATTATTCATCGACACATGACGCCTTAGAGCTAGTTTAATGCTGCCGCTCAGATGATCACATAAGTTGACGGCCCAATTCGATTCAATATTTTCTCCGGAAATTTCATGGATTCCAGCCAAGCTAGCACTAAGAAACGTTAGCTTTATTCTAAGTAAACCCTTGCTGGCATCACCAAACTGAGACCATCTTTAAGTCGAGGGAGATTTGAAGTCCCATTAATATATGTGTGCATCCAATTCAGACACAAATTGGAATTAGACGAAGAAGAAAATGCTGAAGATTCTCCTCCTCACGGATAAGGAATTATGGAAAAACTCTTTCTTGCGAGGAGTGGCGGATAGACATGAACGAGAAAATGAAAGGACCGCAACTTGTATTCAGTTTCAGTTTTGTTTCATTCATGTCAACATGAGTTCTTGCGGTACGTAACAATAATTGCTGTGCCAACCATATTTGCACTTGGCAGTGTACAACTTTTAAACGATAGTGCAGATGTCACGGAAGAAATGCATTCATGCAAGTAGCAATGGTTCGGAATATGAAATGACAACATGCAAACTTTCAGGATACGTTCAGTATGATAATTGTTCATACACGTATTTAACTGGAGTCTTCGCTGATGTACTCGCATTTTCCACTGGCGCATAAGGAGGAAAAGTGGAAATTGAATCAATAAACGTGACTTGTTTGTCAAGGGGTTAAGTGCAAGTAATAATGAATTTCAGATTGAAATATTTAATGGTAAGAGTTGGCGGTCGTGAAACGATGACGAGCTCCAGCTTGGGGATAATGTTAATTGAGGGTCATGACGAAGACTAATTTTAATTTCTTCTGGAAAAAATGCTCTCAGATCGCAATACACAGCTTTTAAAAATTTAAAGTGGTGAATCTTCAAAGTAAACTTACAGGTTAAGTTGTTTTCTGATCGATTTGACTAATATTAGTGCTTTATGTATGTATCCTCTGTGGATTGGCTTGCCTTGTAGACTTCAGGATATATGCGCTAATGCAAATGTTCTTGGGCAGGTCAGGTAGGTGGAAGTAAAAGCCTACCTGTGGATGAAGATTAGCGTTTTTGGGAATGGGAAACTGGCCGCCAATATCTTGAGACCGCAATGCCTCCGCAGTAAGAAGCTTATTGTGGCATCTGATACTAACCTTAAAATTGTCAAAAGGGGAAGAATCGCCTGCTCGTAAACCCGAATAGTGGAGAAAGGGAATAATTATTATTTCCTAAGAAGGAGATATGTTCTAAGGCAATATCCTTCGGCAAGAAAGATGAGCCGTATCAGGCAAATATAGATGGGGTAGCTGACCTTCGACCCAATTAACTCCGCCGAGAACTCAGCTGAGAGTTTGCACGGCCAGGTGAAAAAGGTGATGGACGAAGAGGTCTGGCAGTCATTTGATCAAAGATGCTAAAGGAGGTGCACGATGTATGTTGTGCTAGGGGAAAGAGGAAATGCAGGACCCACGCATTGAGGGTAGTGACAGGTGTACAGCATATAGGGGGCTGCCAAATTGAAAGGCTAAATGAGCATAATACAGATAAACGTTTTGCGTCAGACTCAGAAAAGGCGGTAACCCCAACCGATAGCTTCTTTTAAAGCGTATCAATTCGCGAGTGAATTTCAGGACAGCCTGCTTTCTTCGTCCGACAAACAAACTGGCTCTTGCTTCCCTGTCTGCTTGTGTTGCAGAATGTCCGAGTTTTAACAACCGAACTGGGGCCCTTCAATTCATCCGTGTCAGGTTCCCTTCCTTTTCTTCTTCTGTGAAGATTTTAACTACCCCGCCAACACCATCAAAAACTCCTTATATTGCTTCCTTTCTAACCTTCCCAGCGCCACTTTTCCAGACTTACTCGCAAACCCCGTATGTCAAAAAACGACGCTGACCACCCCCAGCTCAAATTAAAACGGGGTTCTTTCGTTCAAATTCTAAAACTGCACGTAAATAAGCTTAGTTTAACTTCCGTAAAGCAAACTTTGAATGCCTCAGTCCAGCCTTAGCTTCAATCAATTGGGATTCCGTATTATCTAACTCAATGTTTGATCAAATCCCTGCCAATTTGTACAATATCACTTCTTCTCCGATTTGCCTGTATCCATAAAAATATGCGCCTGAAGCATGCTCTGCCGAAGCAGTTTCTGGCTTCTGAATATAATTCCGACCTTGCTCATTTCATGGCTAATTACTTCATTGTGAAGTCTATCATTAGAATAGCGCATAAGAGATACTTATTGAGCGTTGCCCTTGTTAGTGGTGATTTCAAACTGTTTTGGTCCCGCACTCGCTTCTCCCATAACCCCACCTAATCCTCCCCTTTTACCATCACCCCACAACAATCATGCGACCTACTCTGTTCTAACTTCTCTTCCGTGTTTACTTCTTCGAACATTGCGCCCTTTCTTCGATGTGCAAATTGCACCGAATCTTTTACCATTCCTTTTCTCACCTGTTTCTTATTTGAGTTTCCTATTGGTAATCTTGACACGATGTCGGACCTGGTCCGGATGGGCAACCTAACATCTTCCTTGTTAGGTGAAAACAATATATCTCTATCCCTCCATGTATGATCTTCAACAAAAGCCTCAAATAGGACCTTATTATCCCTACTGTCAAAACTCTACTCTAGCTGTAAGCTACTCTTCTATCTCTGTTCTCTACTCTTGCTGAAAAATCCTTGAGGGATACGTCAGCGACTGGCTGATGGCACACTTCGGACACCTCATACTACGATATACGCTATTTACAACGATTTCTTCAAAGCCTTTGATACTGTTGACGCCTTCTCTCCAAAATCTCTCTCAATCATCACATGGCTCTCCTTTTCATGGTTACTCATCCGGTCCCTTCTCTCCGTCCTCTGTTGTTCCCCAGAGCTCTATGCTTGGCGCCCTACTATTCCTATTTTTTATTAATGCCTCCATCCTTCCTGCCCAGGTTTGTTTTATTCAGATGACCTTAAATTGTTTGCCTCTATTTCATCTCCGCTGGACTATTCTCTTTTGCAATCCAACCTACATATTCTGGTCAGCAAATCCCACTGGATGTGCTATTCACTTAAATCCCCAGCATTCTTTTCCCATTCTCTTGGTAGACTACCCCTATGACTACTGACCTCCTCCCATGACATGGGTGTAATCTTCGATGATAAACTTAATTTCAATGAGCACCTGGATGACATCATTAAACGAGTTTTCAAAATATTTGGTTTTATCCTAAGCGCCTCTTTCGACTTCCCCGCGACACAGCCCTCCTTAACACTTTTCGCATCCCTTGATAGCAACATCCTTGAATATTGCTGTATAGTCTGGCCCCTTTCCGCAGCTATGACTATCAAGCTCCTGAAGCTGTACAGCATAAATTACTCCGTAAATTACCTTCCCCGCATCCTCACCCTCCCCTCCCTGCAACAACGCTGCAATTTCCTTGATGCCGAATCTGATATTATATTCAGCATCGCCATTTTTGAGATCCCTTGGCGGTGCTCAAAATCTACTTTCACGCTTCGATCCCATGACGCAGCTTGGGTCCTTTGGCTTTGACTCCTTTTTAAGGTTTTGTTTGTAAAACAAAACCTTATTAAAATCGGTTTACTGTCTGTCTGTCTTTTTTTTTTTTTTTTTTTTTTTGAGGAGGTGGAAATCTTCAAAAGACACTGGTCACACCAGCGTGTGGGATTTTTACCCACTAAAACCACCCCCGACTCCCCCCCTACCCCGTGGAACCACCTTTAGGTATTACATCACGGGGCGGAGTTAGCTTACTTTAGCTAGGTCTCCTTCCGTCTTCCCGCGGGGTCCGTAACCGCGCCTTCCTCACTTCTTCTGCTTTTCGCAGTTTCTCCTGGATCACTGCGATCATGAAATTGATCGCATCCCAGTCTTCCTGGCAAGCTACCATTCTCCGGACAAAATTTTCCGGTGATAGCACTTCACCTAGAGTTTCCTCTAGGTTCCTCCTTTCTTCCACGAACCTAGGACATTGGAAGAATACGTGCGCTGGGTCCTCCGGAACCCCGTCGCAGTTTGGACAATTAGGCGAGGTGTCCAATTTAAACCTGTACAGGTATTGACGGTATCCTCCATGGCCGGTGAGAAACTGGGTGAGATTATAATTGATCTCCCCATGGTTTCTCTCCAGCCACTCCCTGATCGAAGGGATCAACCTGTAAGTCCAACGACCTTTTTCTGACTGGTTCCATCGCTGTTGCCACCTGCTTATGGATCTCTCTCTTTCGGCTTTTTTCACCTGCGATAAGGGAGAGATGGACCTGGTGTTATAAATGTTCATCATTTCGGTTGCCAGGATGTCAATTGGCATCATTCCCGAGATGATGAACGCTGCATCGTCTGAGACGGTCCTGAAGGCAGAACACACCCTTAAGGCTGTTCTTCTGTAAACCCTACTCAGTTTATATGCATTTCCTAAAACCTGCAGCGCGTTTCCCCAAACTGGGACTGCATACAGCATGATAGAACTCACCACCTTGGCTATGAGCAGCCTGCAAGTATGCCGCGGTCCCCCTACGTTCGGCATCATCCTTGCGAGAGCCATACTCGTGGTGGATGCTTTTTTACAAGTATGCTCTATGTGCTGCTTAAAATTGAGTTTTCCGTCTATCATCACCCCCAAGTATTTGATGGCCGGCTTGGAAGTGATGATACGATCCCCGATTCTGACGCAGGCGTAATTTCTTTTGCGGCGCTTAGTGATGAGGACCGCTTCCGTCTTTTCCTCCGCGAGTGCCAGTCCAGCACTTTCCAGTCAAGCCTTAACAACACTGATTGCTTCGCTTGAGTACAACTCAGCATCCTCGAGATGCTTTGCGACCACAACCAGTGCTATGTCATCGGCGTAACCCACCACCGTGACCTCCTCCGGAACCGGAAGGTTAAGCACATCATTGTACATGATATTCCACAGTAGTGGGCCCAGTACAGAGCCCTGTGGGACACCCGCGGAGACAATGTACTCCTTGGGTCCATCATCGGTATTATACCACAATGTTCGCTCGTGCAAATAGCTATCTATGATAGTGGCAAGGTAGGTGGGAACACCAATCGTCGCCAGAGACTTTCGTATAAGGTTCCAATTGGCCGAGTTAAAAGCATTCCTCACATCCAGGGTGACCACCACACAATATTTGCTGGTAGAACCCCTTCCGTGAATTGCATTTTCGGCCAAGCCAGTAACCATTTTGATGGCATCAATGGTTGATCTGGCTTTGCGGAACCCATACTGCCTATCTGAAAGGCCGCCTTGGCTCTCGACGACTGGGAGTAGTCTGTTATAAATAACCCGCTCCAACATTTTCCCCATAGTGTCTAGAAGACATATGGGTCTATAGGAGGACGGTTCCCCTGGCGGTTTGCCAGCCTTAGGCAGCAACACCAGCTTCTGCCGCTTCCACGTCGCTGGAAAGATACCCTCGGACATGCACGCTTCGAACAGCTCCGCGAACATATCCGGTCTACATTTGACGGCAAGTTTGAGCGCCTTATTCGGTATGCCGTCCAGACCCGGGGCTTTGCTGTCGCCTATTCGACTGCAGATCTCCAGCAGCTCGTCCCTGGTGACTGGTGAAAACGGCGTCACATTCAGGGGACGCTGGAAAGTGTTAGTATCCCGCTCTTGCTGGGGAAATAACCCCTGGATTATTTTCAACAAGAGCATAGGGCACGTGATCTGCGGTGATGATCGGCCTCTGAATCGCCCTGTCACGATTTTATAGGCGCTACCCCACGGATTTATGTCCGCTTCTAAACAGAGCTCCTTGAAACATTCCCTCTTACTCCGCTGGATGGCGAGCTTGAGGTTCTTGCGAGCTTCCCTATAGGCATACTCCTTTTGCCTTTGATCGATCCTACCTATTGCCCTCTGAGCCGTTCGTCTGGCTCTGTGGCAAATCGATCGAAGACTGGCAAGTTCACTATTCCACCAATAATTGGGTCTTCTAGTGTAGAATGAGCATCTCCTAGGCATCGACGCGTCACATGCCTTGGAGACGCTTTGTGTAACATGGAGAGCTCTATCCGTGGACGTGCCGGCTTTGCTAGGCAGGTCTAGCCACACTTCCATGGATGTTGGCTCATCCATCGCTTTTGCAGACCATCCTGGTGTTCCTCTGGATTTCGGCTTCCGGGGTGCGGGTCTCCTGCCTTGTGGCTCGGTCCTTAGTTCAAAGGTGATCGCCTGGTGGTCGCTGTACGTGAAGTCCTCGCTAACTTGCCAGGACATGCCACGTGCCAGCGCAGGGCTGACAAAAGTCAGATCTACAATTGAACCAGTTCCCCCTTTCCGATAAGTGTTTACATTGCCTTCGTTGGCCAGAACTACATCTAACTGGGCAAATGCTTCTAATAAGCACCGCCCCCTTGCGTTAGTCTCTTTGCTGCCCCACTCGATAGCCCATGCATTAAAGTCACCGGCTATCACCTTTGGACCTCGTCCCCTTGCGTCATGAACAAGATCATCTAACAATTCTTCAAACTCAGTAAGTGTGAGGCTCGGTGGAGCGTAGCAGCTGTATACGAATATACCGCTTATTTTCGCCCACACAAAGCCACTAGCCGCCTGACGCATACTATATTGTACGGCTTGACGACCGCACGCCCATATCGCCGCTCCACCACTCGCATATGTGACCCATACACCACCGTCAAGATTTCTGTACGGTTCACTAATGATAGCAACCTCCATCGCGGATTCGTAAGTGGTCTGCGCAAGCAAATCTTGTGCGACCCTGCAATGATTAAGGTTTATTTGTATTAACCTCATTTTTTCACTGCAGTTAACGCCTTCCTAAATTCTGGGCATTTACCACTTCCGGCAATATGCCGGTTATCCCTTCCCTCCTTTTCTTCGCACAGAATGCATTTGGGGTCTCTATTGCACTCCTTGGCAATATGTCCTTTTTCCCTACACCGTCGACATCGATCGGACCGATCGATGCCGGTAGTGCATGCCTTCGCGAAGTGTCCAAACATTAGGCATTTGAAGCACCTTTTTAAAGAGATCTGTTCCCTTAGTCGGCAAACAACCCATCCAATCCGAACCTTCCCCACGGCCAACAACTTCTGCGCTGACTCTACTGGCAGTCGCAGTGTGGCCGTTTGAGTACCGCCATAAGCTTTTCTTAGGCTCACGATAGATGCTTCCCCAAATTCCTCCAACTTGAATTGTTCCTTCAAGGCAGTGCAGATCTCTTCTCTGGATGTTACCTCATCGAGATCCTTGCACTGGATATAGATCTCATGTTTTTGGGAACGAACCGCGACATTTTCCCCAAGTGAGTTTAAAACTTGGTTACGAAAGCCGTCAGTTTTCCCCACGCTGGATTTTTTCAGTTCAAACATGAGATCCCCTTTCTGGGTCCTCCGGATTTTGCTGACATTTCCGACTAGGTCTTTTAGGTCGGGGTCAGATTTCACCCTCCTTAGTATCTCCGCATACGTTAGATGTCCTTTGCTGGAGATTACAATTGCCTCCGGGCGAATTCGCATCTTTGGTTTCTTGTCTCTTTTCTTGTTCACGACCTTAGTCCAACCACCGCTCTTATTTTCTCTCGGTTTCGCTTCGCTAGCCGACGTTCCTACTTTGGGCACTTTGGGCCCTTCTGAACTTTTAGTTCCGTTTGTTGGACTAGTCGAGACTCCTTTCTTCCTTTTTGGTGCCTGTTGATTCACCAAAGCTTCGCCCTCTTTGTCTCGCACTCGCTTACTTGATCGAAGATCGGTGACCTTCTGCTTTGGTGTCACTTGGGTCGCCTGTGACACTGTTGAGGCTGGAATGTCCGGCTTTTCTTTAGGCTTTGTTACTTCTTCCTGGGACCTACTGTAAAGCACCCTGATGGCTCTCACCATGTTCTTGATGGCTTGGTGCACGTTGTGCTTGTCCTTGATGAATTCGGACAGCTCAACTATTTTAGTCCCAAGCTGCATAAAAGGTAGTTCTTCTGGGTCAGGGCTCTGTTCTCGGTGAGTCCTGACCAGACTACTCCTTTTACTGGCTCCTTCACATTTTTCAATTGCTGAGCTCCCATGAGCTTTCTCTTTTGCCGGCTTTGATATTGGAGGAGATCGTAAAATTGATGAGCTTCTCCTGAAAGGATCTATTTGCTGTTGCTGGAGTACCTCTTGATCAGATCCGATGGGTGTCGAAATCGCCTTTTTTGGCCAGCTATCTCCTTTTAGTCCATCATTCTTTGCCTTTGCAATTGGTGTTCTTGGCAGAGTCGTGCTTCGTTTGAACACCTCCTTCTCCAAATCTAAAACACTTGTAGTATTAGATGCAACGGTGGCGAAGTTGTTCACCACCGAGGCACTGCGGTCGAGGGATATCGACGGCCGGGAGCCCGCTTGCTCACTCCCAAAAGCCGCCGGTACTGGGGTTCCGAGCCCCTGCACCGTAAATTTACTCCTTCTCAATTCGTCCATGTTGGTTTTATTTTCTGGGTGTCCTTCCCATAGCCATTTTGGTCCACGCACCAGAGATGAGCAAACACTAGCCCATGCACAGTCAGAAAAGAAAAGTGCATGAACACATATTTACACATCAATAGGTATGCCCCTATGCGCCACCTGGGGTCGCGCCTGATGGGAGATCTGGCCACTCCTCACAGGACTGTCTGTCTGTCTGTCCGTCTGTCTGTCTGTCTGTCTGTCTGTCTGTCTGTCCGTCACACGCATTTTTCTCGGAGACGGTTATAGCGATTGACACCAAATTTGGTAGAAAGGTGGGAACTGTGAACGCTCACGCATATAGTGAGTTACATCATCTTACGACGAATTCAAGGGGGGGTCCCCATACATGCAAAAGGGGGGTGTACATTTTTTTTTTTTGTTTTTTTTTTTTTTTTATGGATGGAGGTGGAAATCTTAGAAAGACGCTGCTGCGCCAGGTTGCAGCAGTGTGTGGGATTCACACCCACTAAAACCACCCCCACTCTTCCGCCCCTCCCCGCGGGACCACCGTGAAGTATTACTTCGCGGGGGAGGCTCTGGTTCGCTATACCAGCTCGTCCATGTCACGTCTCCGTCGCGCCGCCTTCCGAGCTCGATCCAACTCCAGGAGTTTTGCCTGCACCACGGCTACTGGCTCATTTACCGCCATCCAGTTTTCCTCCGACTTCAACATCTCTTCCACCAGGTTGGAGGGCTCGATGTCCGCCCCTAAGATTCTGTTCAACCTCCTTTTCTGCTGTAGAAATCTGGGACAATAGAACATAACGTGCTCCGGGTCCTCGAGTGTAGCACCGCATTCAGGACAGTTGGGAGACTCGTCCAACTCGAAGCGATGCAAGTACTTCCTATAGCCACCGTGTCCCGTAAGGAACTGTGTCAGGTGGTAATTCAATTCTCCGTGCTTTCGGTTGACCCATTTCTCGATGCACGGGATCAATGTATGGGTCCACCTGCCCTTGTCGGAGTTATCCCATCGTTGTTGCCACTTGCCACACAACTCTCTCCTGATGGCTTTTCGGAAATCCGCATTCACCTCGGCTGGATTTACCTTCCGTTTTTCGTAGAGCCAGTGTGCCTCGCTCGCTAGAAGATCTATAGGGATCATTCCTGCGATAACACACACTCGTAACCATGACTTGATGGTATGAATGGCTTCATTTGCATAAAGCTCCACGTCCTCGGGATGCTTTGCAATTGCAATTACCGCCAAGTCGTCCGCAAAACCAATCAGCGTTGTCTCCTCCGGCACGCGAAGGCCAAGCACTCCGTCGTACATTATGTTCCACAGCAGCGGTCCCAATACAGAACCTTGAGGCACACCTGCTGTCACAATGTACTCCTTCGGCCCGTCGTCCGTCTCGTACCAGAGAAGTCTATCCGAAAAGTAACTCTCGATGAGCCGAGCCAAGTAGCTAGGAACACCCAGTTTGGCCAAAACGCCCTTAATCCAGCCCCAGTTGGCTGAGTTAAAAGCATTTTTGACGTCCAGAGCACAGCATTTGCCCATGGCCATCGCATTTCGAGCCAATTCCACGACCTTTGCTACTGCATCGACCGTAGAACGGGCTCGCCGAAACCCATATTGCCGCTCTGAAAGACCACCCGCAAGCTCGATGAACGGGAGCAGCCTGTTGTATATCACCCTCTCCAACATCTTCCCCATGGTGTCTAAGAGACAAATAGGGCGATATGAAGAGGGCACGCCGGGTGGTTTTCGAGGCTTCGGTAGCAAGACCAGTTTCTGCCTCTTCCACTGGGCGGGAAACACTCCTTCCGCCATGCACGATTCGAATGTGCTTGCGAACCACCTTGGTCTGGCCTCGACCGCCACCTTCAGAGCCCTGTTCGGAATTCCGTCCAATCCCGGAGCCTTGCTGTCCCCAATACGTCTGCAGATTTCCCAAAGTTCCTCTTCGGTAACATCAGGGATCGAGAAGACGTCCTGCTGAGCTGCCAGTTGGGGTTCTCTTTCGTCCTGCTCCTGCTGCGGGAAAAGAGTTGCAATTATTTGCAACAAGAGCCGTGGGCATGTCACCTGAGGTGATTTTCGCCCGCGGATCTTCTTCATTACAATTTGGTAGGCTGTACCCCACGGATTCGTATTAGCCTCCATGCAGAGCTTCTGGTAGCATTCCCGCTTGCTTCTCCGAATGGCCTTCTTAAGGTTGCTTCGCAGATCCCTGTATTCTTCCTCACGCTCCTGGTGCTCCGGCCTTCCTCTTGTCCTGTGGGAAAGTCTCCTCGCTCGGAGACAAGAGGATCTCAAGGCAGCGATCTCCGTGTTCCACAAGTAGTTTGGCCTCTTGCCGTGGTGCAAACGTCGTCGTGGCATCGTAGCGTCGCATGCTTCGGTTACACGCTGAGACAGCTGTGTGACCCTTTCCACCGCTGTTCCATCCGGATCATGGGCTCCCTCCAATGCGGCCAGGAATATCTCCTCGTCGAAAGCTCCGATAGACCAGCCAACCGCCTTAGCCTTTCCACCTCCAGAGCGTCGTTGACTGCTTCCCCGGTTCCCAATGTGGAGGAAGATGGCCTGGTGGTCACTGTGGGTGTAGTGCTCACTCACTTGCCAAGCCATCCCCCTCACCAGTGAAGTGCTAACAAATGTCAGGTCAACGATCGAACCCGACCCTCTTCCTCGAAAGGTGGGCACGCATCCAACGTTGGCCAGCACGATGTCCAGCTCCGTAAATGACTCCAACAGAATTTGACCTCTGGTGTTCGTCGATCGGCTTCCCCAGTCCAGGCCCCACGCGTTGAAATCGCCCGCAATGATTTTAGGGCTGCGGTCTCTAGCATCCAACACCAGACTGTCTAACATCTCCTCATATTGTGCTAAGGTTGCACTAGGAGGAGCGTAGCAGCTGTAAATATGGACACCGTTGACCTTCGTCCTTATAAAACCGGCTGCCGGGGGGGCCATGACTTCCTGAATGGCCTGTCTTCCGCACGCCCAGATTGCGGCGTTGCCAGACGCATCCACCGCCCAAGTCGCACCGCCGTAGTTTCTGTATGGCTCGCAAATAACCGCGACATCGACATTCGACTCTCGAATGGTTTGCGAGAGCAGGTCCTGAGCTGCCTCACAGTGATTGAGATTGATTTGTATCAATCTCATTTTCCTGTGCGGTTCAGCTCCCTCCTATATACCGGACATCTGCTGCTTCCCGCAATATGCCGGCCGTCCACGCCCTCTTTCCCACTGCATAACATACACCGTGGATCTCCGGTGCAATCTTTGATGAGGTGGCCCTCTTCCCCACACTTCCTGCAACTCCTCGACCTATCATGCTGGCTAGTGCATGCCGCCGCAAAATGGCCGAAATCGAGGCATCTGAAGCATCTCTTTAGAGAGATTTGTTCCCTGAGCCTGCACACGACCCAACCTACTCTTACCTTGCCCGCGGTAATCAACTTAATAGCTGATTCCGCCGGCAAACTAATAATAGCGGTCTGTGTGCCACCATATGCCTTCTTCATCCTTTTTATGGCACTCTGGTCTATATCGCCAAGGTTGAACTGCTGCTTTAGCGCAGCACAGATGTCCTCCCGTGAGGTGACTTCATCTAGGTCCTTGCACTCAACCACTATCTCCTGTTTCCGAGCTCTTACCTCAGCTTCCTCTCCAAGTACACTTTCCACCTTCCCGCGGAAGTTATCGGCCGACTTGTCGGCGGATTTACTTAACTCCAGCATCAGATCCCCTTTCTGTGTTCGCCTAATACGGCTCACATTATCCCCCAAATCCTTCAATTCCGGGTCTGACTTCACCTTTCGCAGGATGTCGGCATAGGACATATTTCCCTTCTTGGAAATAATTATTATTTCCGGGCGGAGCTTCTTTTTGTCCTTTTTCCTCTTGTTGCTCACCTTAGTCCATTGTTCGGGCCTCCGGGCGTTGGTTTCTTCCACTTTTGTAGGTGTTGTGGCTGCAATCGTGAGATTACCGACTTTCGCGGGTACTCTCGCCGACTCCGCCTTCTTTGGTGAAGAGGCTTTTTTCTTCTTCGGGGCTTGCTGTGGTCCAAGAGGCTCGCTGGTACCGTCTCTAGCCCGTTTTCCTGTCTTCCCGCCTGCTTTATCACGGGGAGGCGTCACCTGCGTTTCCCTTGTGACCTTGCCAACTGACGCTTGGGAATTCTTTTCTTCGAGTGCCCTGATATAAGACAATTTAATGCCTCTTATCAAGGCTCGAATATTTTGATGGATATTCCGCCTCTCCTTGATGAACTCACACAGTTCATTTATTCGTTCCCCAAGTGTAACGAACGCCATTCCGGTATGTTCTCGTTTGCTTTCGCGCCTTGCGCCACAAGGAATGATCTCGATTAAGGGACTATTCGTATTTCTTTCAGAGTCCCGCGACGAATCTCGACTACCAAAAAGAACCATTGTTCTCGGTGGTGATCTCCCAAGCTTCGAACTCCTCCTAAAGGGATCCGGTGTGGACCTAATTTCCAATCCACCATTATCTCTTGTAGCATTAGATGCCACAGTAGCCAAGTTTCCCACTACTGAGGCACTGCGGTCGTTGGATATCGACGGCCGGGAGCTCGCTTGCTCACTCCCAAAAACCGCCGGCACTGGGTTTCCGAAGCCCTGCACCGTAAAAAAACTACTTTTCTCCTCTTCCATATTTGGTTTAATTTCTGGGTGTCCTTCCCATAGCCAATTTTTATCCACGGGTGGGCGTTTACTTCCCACCTACCCGGCCTGCGCATAAGCATGCCCATACACGCACATCTCCGGATGCGTGCATATGCATGCCCATGACACATTCGCCGAGCATTCCCTTATCCGCACGAAGGGACGCGCCTGATGGGAGATTTGGCAACTCCGCACAGGGGGGGGTGTACATTTTTTTTTCATCAAATATAGTCATGTGGGATATCAAATTAAAGGTCTCGGTTAGTACTTTTCGAAGCTTAGTTTTGACTTTTGCTGAAAAGGTGGGGAGTGCGGGGGGTCGAAAGTGGTCATTTTTTTAACGAACCCATTCTCAGGAACCACCGAACCGAAAAATCTGGAAAAAATCAGAGGGCTGCCACTATATGGTGCCTAGGCTCCGAAATACCCTCCATATCGATATCTGTTCAAATAAAGTTAATAATAGTATATTACTATAATTTTTAGTAATTGACAGGAAAACCCCCCTTAATTTCACCGTAGAATCACAAAATTTTGCAGCAATGTAGGCTACGGTATAGATCATGATCCTGCAAAATTTGGTGAAAATCGCACTATTACTAACAAAGTTATACTAGGTCAAATCTGCGCTCCTCTGCAAATTCAAGACTATGAATGTCAATATCACTTGAAAGTGGCTATTTTCACATAATATATGCATATTTTACGTGCTACATGCTAATGGGGCAAATGCACACCCAAATCTCTTTATAAAAGAAATATACAAAACCTTTCATACCTGAAGCGTCTAGCTTCCGGTTTTCCGACTTGTTTAGTTTAGAGTTGCTCCTCTTTCTGACAACGAAATGCAATTACAAATTTACTTTTCAGTTCATTGTTCATTGTTGATTATATAAATAAATAAATAAATCTATGTGTAGTGAACAACTCAAAACCTGCGTTGATGAGCCAACGCAATATGGGAAGCTAGAGATCATAGCCCGAAAATTATATAAATGGTTCTCAGAGTGGGTAGAGGTGGAAATTGTACTAGACAACATTGGGTGCGTGTCCACCATCCCAGGCAGAAAGTTAGGCTCGGTTGTCGGTTTGACTTACATCAGCACTTCGTTGCCGAGAAAGATGGTCTGGCGGTTGAGTAAACAATACATTCATAGTGACCATAAGGCCAATTTTCTTGGCATTAGGAAAGGGGCTATGCTACGAAGAAATGCGCAACAGAACTACCCAGGATAGCCAGCTGGTCTAATGCAACTTCCAGGGTTGAGACGTTCCCGGTGGTGGTTAAAGGGAAGTCAGCACCCGAAGGAAACGACGTAAAAAATCTCACTACTGAGATCATTGTGTCTACGGACGAGGAAAACTTCGGGAGTTGGACATGATGTCTAACTAGCCCTGAATTTAGAATAATAATAATAATTATAATCCTTGGCGCAACAATCCAATGGGGGGGGGGGGGGCGTTGAAATGTGTTACGCCACTTCATTCAAGACCGTAATGGTACACCACAGGATTACGGTGCCCTATAGGAGACAATGTGGTCAGCATTGCTCTCGCCCGAGATTATTACCTTGATTTGACTCAGGTACCTATTCACAGCTGAGTCGACTGGTATCCGACGTGAAAGCACGATACAAATTCCACTGCTACTAGTGAGATTTGTTTGTTTGTACGGCAGACTTGGGCTCTAACCTCTCAGCTATCCGGGCACACGCCTGAACTTGGCTGCTAAAATCACACATATGAAACGTGTTCAGATTGTTTCCCGTCAAGTTCTGCTACTGGATTTCAAAAAACCACCTAGTTCGCCTTTCACTTTAAGATATTATGGGGAAGATGTTGGACAGAATGCTTTACAACAGGCTACTCCCATTTGTAAAATTACTGACAGTCTATCAGAACGGTGGCGAAAAAGTGGAACTTTACGTAAATGAAAAATGCCATCACAGCCTATTTGCGAATAGGTAAACAACACCTAGGATGCGAAAGATGGCGCTGTTGCTTATTAAAAATCGTAAAAAGGCAATATTGCCACAATTTAATTTGATAATTATGAGGTCGTTTCAAAATCAATCAAGTTGAGTTCCAAGGGACACTGGGACTATCCGCGAGGAAATGGAGGAAAGGCTAGATCATCTTTAGCAAAACTGATCACAGATTTTTGAAAGCGTTGGACAATGCTGTGAACCAAAGGAAAATGACTTGGGCATACCGGGCAATCGCGCTAAAGATTAGTAGTAGATAGTAGACTGACAACAAAACCAAGATTTCCAGTCAGGCATTAATGGGCATCGATGATGTTGATCAATTTACGAATATAGAAAGCGAGGTTTCTGCTGACGTCGCTGAAAGTCGCTCTACGCATTAACAGCACTAGATTCACCCTCGCTGCCTTGCTTAAAATCTGGAAATGCAGTCATCTCAGCACGAAGATCAAATTGAGACTGCTCTGTGATAGTATTTTTTCTGGCTTAGTATGTTGGAGTAGCACATGGAAACTGACCACCACTCTCACTCGAAAGCTCTAAGCCTTTGTCAAACCCATTTTGTCTCGTATCATCAGAATACGCTGAACTGATACTACAACAAACGAAAAACTTGGTCAGGGCACAAGCCTGAAACCTATATGCGATGTGGTCGGGAGGCGGAGGTCCCACTGGATATTTCACACATTAAGGAGGGGCGATAATTGCATTGCTGGCTAGGCCATGAAGAGGAATCCACTCTTCCAAGATGGCCGAGGAATGGGTTACTCCAAGGACCCTTAGCGCAGAACAGTAGAGGAGTGCGGGCATCTTAAGAAGCCCTGGGGGAGTTGAAGCTCATTTCGGGTAATCGTGAACCAATTTTGAGATATAGAAAGGCGTGACAAATTGGATTGTAGATACTGAAGAAAATGAGTCCAGATACCCTGGTTGCGCTTCTCGTAGTTTCAATACGAATAACTGTGCAATTATAATGTCACTGGGAAGTATGGGATTGAGGTAACATAGTGAATTTCGCTTCCGGCGACGAGAGGAAAAGGTCCAGTAATACGTCTAACCGGCTCCTAAACAAGCATTTGATCGGACCATGTTGTTAGTGATAACATCTCTGGAGGGCGAAATGTGGTTTGGTACCTACGATGGCGCGTAAAACCTAGGAAACGATTGCTGAGCCAAAAACAATAATCATTACTACCAAACCCTATCTACGCCTCTTTAAATTAAAAACTACAGACGGAGAAGGATGAAAGCAAGCTGACGGGGTTTAAAAACGAGGCAAATTGTACCAACTGGTCGTCTAGATTGGAGGTTAGGCGGGGCTGAAAACCTATCCGGAAAATTGGAGTTTCGGAGCAAGAAAAGAAATCCCCCGACACTGCAGAATCGAAGTATATCCTCTACGAAGCAGTAGAGCGGACCCTCAAAGCCTGTTTCAAGTATGGTAATAGGGGGACCAATATAGACTTGGATCAGTATCTCGTTGACATAGTGCTCACCACTCACAGCTGAGAATGAGTGCTGAAGCCATTCGCAAAAAGACCTCTGTAATACGTAGGAGAGAAAGAGATGCGGAAATAGCAGTTAACGGAGGTTCTGGAGATAAAGTGTCGATCGATTACAGGTCTGTCTTGGATGAGAAGTGCGCGCCATGGTCTATTCTAGAGAAGAAGAACTACTTGAAATGTAGCTCTGATGCCGACCGATTATATGGCTTCCAGATTCGTCTTTGAAAAGACATACACTATCGTAATCACCGAAAGAGAAGAATGGCCGACAAATGGCCATGAGTTTTTTCAGATTGCAGACTTAATAATCTTCACCGACGGGTCAGTCATAGAGGGCGGATCGGTCGCAGGGAAGTTCTTTGGGAATCCAGTTACCAGATTCCAGTCAGAGATATATGCCATTTCATTGGCAGCAGAAGAATCTCTGCGACAAAAATGGAGGGGTCGCACCATTCGAATCTGTTCCGACAGTCGGGCGGCATTATCAGCACCAAGCAGCAACGACATATCAAGCCGGTTGGTGTGGAGTTGTCATCAGGTGCTGCTGAAACTTGGCCGACTGAACGAAATATTCCTGATATGGGTGCTGAGGCACTCTATCCACGGCGCTTGGTATGAATGGTTTTATTTGTTTCTTATGTAAGTATATTTGAGTGCACATCCCATTTGTACGTAGCCCGTAAAGTATATGTATATTTAGCATGAACAACTACTCACTTTAGTGTAATATTGATATTTAGTATTTTGTATTGCAGTAAGTTTACACGGAACAGATAACTTTGAGCTACTGCAACTTTATTACTGATAGTATGATTTTGATCAAACTTGGAGATAAAATACTTCATACTATACTTCATATTATTGCTTAAGGAGGTGTCTAGTCAACTTCCCAAAAAACAAAGTATTGTACTATTATTAACTTAATTTGAGTAGATATCGATATGCAGAGTATTTTCAAGCTTGTACACTGTATAAAGGCAGCTTCATGGTTTTTTTCCGATTTTTCAGTTGGGTAGTTTCTGAGAATGAGTCCGTTAAAGGAATGATCATTTTCGATCTCTGCGCTCCTTGCCTCTTCAACAAATGTTTAAAATAACACCGGCTTTAAAAATTAACCGAGATCTTTCATTTAACGCTCTACGTAACTATATTTAATGAGAAATAATTCGACACTCTAACCTTGCATGCATGAGAACCCCTCCTTAAAATAAGGTAGAAAGATGTAACTTACCACATAGACGTTCATAATTCCCAACTTCTCACCAAATTTCATTTCAATCGGTGTAGCCGTTCCTGCGAAAAAAAGCATGTGACGGACAGACAGACAGACAATGAATCCATTTCAATAAGGCTTTGTATTACAAACAAAACCTTTAAAATAAAACCGTCCCACCTTTCGATAGAATAAATTTTCTGGCATGGTTCTGACGGGAAAAGTTTGCCATATGTAGCGGCATATAGTGTCTATTAATTATCCTTACGGAAAGCCCCAGTTTTTCATAGCAGCGTTTGCAAATATTGTTAGCACTCGAGTCGCTAGTTTTAGTCTCGGCATGGGAGAAATTACTATGCGGTGATGCACCTCGCCTTTAGTCATTCGTCAATCACTAATATATATAAAGCCTAGAAGGCATATATTTTCCTGAAAAATTGCTAATAGAACCCTTTTCTGGGACCCTATGACCGTATTTTATTTTTGAACGACTAGTAGTGTAGTTGGCCACGAATTCTTCTGGTCTGCCCCAGTTTTCTTTGATCCTATGGCTGAGTTAATACAATATTTTCTACCACACAAGCGTATCATCATCATCAACGGCGCAACAACTGGTATCCGGTCTAGGCATAAGGAACCCCAGACATCCCGGTTTTGCGCCGAGGTCCACCAATTCGATATCCCTAGAAGCTGTCTGGCGTCCTGACCTACGCCATCGCTCTATCTTAGGCAGGGTCTTCCTCGTCTTCTTTTTCTTCCATAGATATTGCCCATATAGACTTTCCGAGTGGGATCATCCTCATCCATACGGATTAAGTGACCCGCCCACTGTAACCTATTGAGCCGGATTTTATCCAAAACCGGACGGTCATAGTATTGCTCATAGATTTCGTCATTGTGTAGGCTACGGAATCGTCCATCCTCATGTAGGGGGCCAAAAATTCTTCGGAGGATTCTTCTCTCGAACGCGGCCAAGAGTTCGCAATTTTTCTTGGTAAGAACCCAAGTTTCCGAGCAATACATGAGGACTGGCAAGATCATAGTCTTGTACAGGAAAAGCTTTGACCCTATGGTGGGACGTTTCGAGCGGAACAGTCTTTCTTAGCTGAAATAGACTCTATTGGCTGACAACAACCTTTCATCATTTCATCATCGTAGCAGTTATCGGTTGTGATTTTCGACCCTAGATAGGAGAAATTGTCAACGGTCTCAAAGTTGTATTCTCCTATCCTTATTCTTCTTCGTGTTTTTGTTTGACCAGTGCGGTTTGATGTGGTTGGTTGATTCATCTTCGGTGCTGACGTTGCCACCATATATTTTGTCTTGCTTTCATTGATGTGCAGCCCAAGATCTCGCCCCGAGTGCCGCCTGCTCGATCTGGATGAAGGCAGTTTGTACGTCTCGGGTGGTTCTTCCCATGATGTCGATATCGTCAGCATAGGCCAGTAGTTGGGTGGACTTGAAGAGGATCGTACCTCTTGCGTTTACCTCAGCATCACGGATCACTGTTTCGACGGCCAGGTTAAAGAGGACGCACGATAGGGCATCCCCTTTTCGTAAACCGTTGTTGATGTCGAATGGTCTTGAGAGTGATCCTGCTGCTTTTATCTGGCCTCGCACATTGGTCAGGGTCAGCCTAGCCAGTTTTATTAATTTCGTGGGGATACCGAATTCCCTCATGGCCGTGTACAGTTTTACCCTGGCTATGCTATCCTAGGCGGCTTTAAAGTCGATGAACAGATAGTGCAACTGTTGTCCATATTCCAACAGATTCTCCATCGTTTGCCGCAGAGAGAAAATCTGATCTGTTGCCCATTTGCCTGGAGTGAAATCTCTTTGGTATGGGCCAATGATGTTCTGGGCCCATGAGGCTATCCGGCCTAGCAAGATAGTGGAGAATATCTTATAGATGGTACTCAGCAACGTGATACCTCTATAATTGCTGCACTGTGTGATATCTCCCTTTTTATGTATGAAACAGATAATACCTCGTTGCCAATCGTCAGGCATTGATTCGCTGTCCCATCCCTTGAGCACAAGTTGATGAACCACTTGGTGTAACTGGTCGCCTCCATATTTAACCAATTCGGCTGTAATTCCATTGGCTCCTGGCGACTTACGATTTTTAAGCCGATGAATTGCACGGACTGTTTCTCCTAAACTTGATGGTGGCAGTATTTGTCCGTCGTCTTCAGTTGGCGGGACTTCCAACTCGCCGATGTTCTGGTTGTTCAGTAGCTCACCAAAGTACTCAACCCATCGCTCTAATATTCCCATTCTGTCGGAAATCAGATTTCCCTCTTTGTCTCGGCAGAATGAGCATCGAGGTGTATAAAGCTTCATCCTGCGGACTTGTTGGTAAAACTTCCGCGCCTGGTGCGGTTGCTCCCTGGACTTCCTTTTTCCGTCTGTGAAGTCGCTTCTCCGCTCGACGGAGTTCGTGATAAGTCTCTGCGCGTGCCCGCGTTCTTTGAGAATGCATCATTACTCAGTATGCGGCATTCTTGCGTTCCGTTCCTAGCTTACATTCAGCATAAAACCAGCCGTTCCGACTCCTTTTGCGACTGGGACCAAGTATGTTTGTGGCCATATCCATAAACGTTATTCTTCAGGGGATTGTGAAGATCATTTGTTGATGCTTCATCTCCACGTCCTCTGTTGACTGCGGTTATTGCGGCATCCATTTCCCTCTTACAGGTGTCGCGGAGTTATGTTGTGGATGGCTTTAGTGTTCACTCTCACCTGATTGTCAGAGGGGATTCTAGGTGGTATTGTTATTCGAGCCCGGAGCACCATGCCAACGAGATAGTGATCCGAGTCTATATTGGCCCCCCTACATATTCTGAATTCATCAAGGCTGAGAGGTGGCGGCGTTCGATCAACACATGGTCAATTTGGTTGAAAGTGGTCCCGTCTGGAGAGGCCCACGTATGTTTGTGGACCGCTTTCCGCGCAAACCAGGTACTTCCAACAACCATTTCGTGTGACCCTGCTAATTGAATAATCCGCAGCCCGTTATCATTTGTTTTTCGTGTAAGCTATTGGAGCCAACGTATCGCCTGAATACGGGCTCCTTCCCTACTTGGCTGTTAAGAGCCCCAAGTATGATTTTAATATCATATCTGGGACAGGCTTCGAGGGTTCGTTCTACTGCCTCGTAGAAGGTATCCTTCTCCGACTCTGCAGTCTCCTCTGTAGGGGCGTGACCGTTAATGAGGCTTATATTTCTAAACTTGCCTCGGAAGCGCAGAGTGCATAGCCATTCGCTTATGTTTTCAAAGCCGATAACAGCAGGTTTCATTTTTTGGCTGACTAAGAAACCTACTCCGAGCACATGGCTTACTGGATGGCCACTATCATATATGGTGTAGCCGCTCTTCTCCAGGAAACCGGTCCCTGTCCATCGCATCTCTTGTAACGCTATTATATCAGCCCTATATTGGGACAGGGTATCGGCTAGCTGCTCATCAGCTTTATCTCTGTACAGGAAGAACACGTGAGAAAATGCGGAAATCGTTAATCCGTTGGCGTTGCCGGGTTCGTCGTTGTAAAGTCCATCCTGTCCGAGGCTCCTTTCTTGGCTCCGTAACATCGGTTTTCCGTGTAGAGCTGCCAGCCCTACCCAACCCTCAACCGGGAGGACCAGTTGGTACAGTCTGTTCCGTTTTTAGGCGCGGAAGGCTCGCCCTCATCCTTCTCCGTCTGCAGCTTTTCGTTAAGAAAGAGCTCCCAGCGGTCACCACGTGGAGGTGGAGATAGGGTTTGTTAGTAGAGCTGTTGGTGTTGGTTCAGCAGGCATTCTCCAGGTTTTATGCTGCATCGTGGGTACCAATCCACGTTTCGCCCTGGGACCTAGACTACCCTTTGACCACTCAAGCGTATGGAGATCTGAAAATTGGAAGATATTTCAACAACTGAATTCAATTTTCGTATTATCTCTTGTAATGTTTTATATTTTTCAGGTCCGCTCCTTGCCCATATACATGGTTTCCGTCTACGCATTGGTGTGGTATAGCACGGAAATCATACGCTCATGGTTACTTGCAATGCATTTCAACTCCCCCCAACATTTCCTGAGTTGCCTGAACTCCTTCTCCACTGTTCTGCTAAGTGACCATCAGATGGTAATCCCTTTGACATCAATGTAAATGCTTCGAAATTCCTAAATGTTCTGCTAAAGGGAAAGTGGTCGATCTGATTGCTCGTGCGGTGTCGGTCAGTTTATATTGAACCGACTTTATAGCAGACTCTGTGCACGAACAGTGGCGATTTGATGGAAATCCACTAACCACCCATCATTATCAGAGTTGTCAGAGCCAACGTTGGCATTCAGATCACCCATAACGACCACAACGTCACTTTCAGCTTCCACTGAACTGCGTTTTTCTCCACTAGATGTGAACAGTGCATAGCATTGTACAGTTGAGGTGCTTCTTAACCTTTGTTGGAAACTTTCAGTCCTAAGCCTATCAGAAACTGACTGCGAGGTGAAGAGAACGCAACTAGCGGTGGTCGTCAGAAGCAACCCGACATGGGATTCACGTCTACTACCACCCGACTGTCCAGACGACAAAAGCGCATTGCCACTAAGAGGCAAGCACCATTGGTGGCAAGAGGGAGAGGACTCTCCAAAGTCCCGCCATATTGCTTCGCTTAGGTCCAAAATGTCCAGGTTATATCGTTGGAATTCCCGCTCGAGTTGGAGAAAGCGAGCATTCTGAGAATCCTCGCTACCGTTGTCGACGAGTGTGCACATATTCCCGAAGCTAATTATGGTCTGTGACGTGACGTGAGATTAGTCCTCGTTGGTGACGTTTCGGTAACAATAAAATTTGAAAATTTTAGCCACCTCTTATAAGTAGCAGGGAGGGCTTTCAATGTATTCCTAAGCGAATTAGTCTGGCACCTGCCCTCATTGGCTGTTGAATTAAGTACTGCATTTAGAGGTAGATGTTGTGGCTCTAAGACCGGTAGTACCAAGGCATACGCGTGTTTGTCTCACCTTAACCTTAAATTAAATGTAAAATAACATTAGTTACCTTTTCAGTGAAGCATTTCAACATTTTCATGTTTTGCTCCCAAACATCATCACATCAATCATCTCGAATACGTTTCTCCGTGTTGTGTTGAAATACTGCACAAAACCCTAATTTGAAGATTTTTAACATTTGCGATTAGATGTGAAATTTTGTTGTAGAAATTGAGAAAGAACAACTTTTATCCATACATTGAGTGAATCAAATGCTTTTTTATGAAAATCGCTTTCACTTTCCTTTAGTATCTATTGAAGCAGGGTCCAGTTTTAAACACCAAGGATTCTTCCCGGCAATTTACGAATGTTTGTGGTAATAATGTTTATAGCCTCAATTTAGCTTAATTGCAGGCGAAACTTTTTTATTTCAGAGTAAAATCCAGAAAGCGGAATGTCCATGAATGTTTGCAAACCGCAAATACAATGTCAAGGTAAGTATGCTTGCTTTCATTTGGTACTGCAAACATTATCTATACTAAAAGTTCGCGTATGTATCTACCGAATTGTTTATTTGATTTTGCGGTCATTGTGGCTACACACATCCAGACAATTTATGAGGCATGTCCATGGATTTTATTTTGATCTTGGTTATCTATCGTTGCAAGATTATTCAGAAATGGAGTCATATCTCCAATTGCTTTAGTTTGGATTTGTATCAGGCCAACAATACTCAAATATTAACTTGAAAAAGTATCGCTTATTCCGTCTTGCAAAATGTACCTGGTCCTCCGGGAAATACTTAATCCATTCAAACAGATCCGCCGACATTATTCAGCCCCACAGCCTTTCTATCCCTTAAGTGATTGTCTAATAATGCATCTACATAATTCAGGACACTAAATGCCCCGCATATTAAGTATGAGGTGTTGAAATTCAATAAACTTTCATAAGAGCATTAATCGCTTCATGTGTGCTACTTAACAGGGCGTAAATAAGCCCGAATATCTTCTGGTGTATAACAAAGGGGCTTACGTATGAATATGCCAACTAATGAGTCCTTCTGGTGCAACAATTAACAAACTTTTATTGTCTTCCAAACAAAGTTAGCTTCAAAATTTACTGATGAATACCTTACCCGAAAATTAACCTGAAAAGGCTGAATCCATTAAACAGTTTATTAGCACCAAACAATAAACTCTGACCTTTCCCATCTCTCCGTTATTGTATTCGCATTATAACGCTTGTCACTTTAGCGGAACTGGCGAGATGATGCCTAAAGGGAACTCTTCCAAACTCCTTCCTTAGCTCCTTCAACTCGCTCGTTTGGTCCCTTTAGACCCATCAACAGCATGTACACACCACTGAATCTTTTGTCTTGAGAATAATGTGCGCTTAATCGAAAGAGGACCGTCTTAAATTGAAAAGGACCGAAAAGGACACAAAAGTTCTTAATTAAAACATTTTCACATAACTTTACTGAAAACTCCAGTAATAAATTGTAATGCTACGGAGAATTATCTGAGTGCAATGCGAGCTCAGGTGTGAGATGCCAGGTAGTCTTGTACGTGCTGCGTACTTGATGAAGGGAATAGTGAAAGGGTTGTGGCAAGCGTGGAAAGCACCGAGCTATTTTTCCATAGTATCCCTGGTAAACAGCGAGTTTATTACGTAAACGCAAGTTTGTCTGTGGCAGATCTCGGTTCTGAATTTCTGAATAAATAGTAATTTTCTCCCTTTTGTTAGAGAACTTACCCAAGGGGAAGTTGCGTAGGTTGGCAGCTTGAAATTTGAGGGCTTTGGAGTTCTATGTACATGACTAGTCGATACCGCAATATTATATATATACATGTGTATGTTTGAGGTAGGTATTTTCATGAAGCAGTGAAAAAACTAACAGTTAGTGAAAAATTTATTAATCGCAACTGAAGTAAATGCCTATATGCCGTATTTATTTGTAAAGGAATCATTAAAGTAAAATGGACACAAGCTTTCTACTCATTAATATAATATGAAAAAACAACAAGGGACATGGAACTACCATTACTCATTGAATTATACATATGCAAACGTATATATAGAAATTCTTTCCATGGAACTCCAAAGCTTTTTTATGCACAGATTTTGAAATCCTAAGAATAGGGATCTTCACTCATTAAAACCACCCGCACTTCTCCACTCGCGGGACTTTGGTTGAAGGTTCAGGGAGGGGTTGGTTTACACTAGCACGATTAAACTACGCGTTTGTCGCGCTTTCAGGGTTTGATCCGTTTCCTTGTGTTTTCCTTTTATCGCAGTTATTGATGCATTTACAGCACTTGCTTCCGACCTCAGAAAGTAACATGCTCCGAATCCGCCGGTGTAATAGTGCATTCGAGGCAGTCGGAGAACTTGTTTAATGCGAAGCAATACAAATACTTCTTGGCGACTTTTCGAAAGTAGGTAACCATCTCGAACGGATTGTCCTACTTCTTTGGCAGAGACTATGCGTCTTATTCACTGGCCTACCCAAAGGAATCTCTCCCGCGATGGTACACATATGCGCTGCAGACCCTCAGCGGAATGCCGAGCTGACTCTGCTCGAGTTCACCGCAATATTCAGTGCCACCTCGCGGCAGTAAACTTAGACAATATTCTTAGCCTTCCCATATAAGGCATCATCCTTTCTAGAGATGAACTGGCTTCTGCTGCCTTTTCTCGCTCATAGTGTAAGTGCCCCCTGAAAGGGACAATTTTAAAATGACTTCGAAATGAAAAGGAGAAAAAGAAGAGGCAAAACAAATCGTAATTATTTTGAACAAGAGTTCATATTTATCATCTAGCTATCTAGCCAAGATGAAATTGTCAACATTTTCTTCTCAGTTACTCCCTCAAATATTACCTAACTTGTTGTGGTAAGGGAGCTCAGTAAAGAAGGTCCTCTAAGGAACCAGAGGTGATATCTGAAGCTAACTGGTAATCCAAGCGCCGAGCCAAGGTATGATTAACGTACCGAGGGCTGAATGGTCACAGCGGTTAAAATGTGCCCGTGAAGGGTGAACTCTGTGTACCAGGTGACCCCCCTTTCGACTAGTGTTATCTCGGCTGAAAGGGGCTTTGCCGAGATCGACTTATTTTCCCCAGTAAAATAAAAAATTTTTCTAGAATTTTTCTTATCCGGTCCAGGCATATATGACGATATGAAGAGAACAGCAACAAAAAACCAAACGTTTCTGCTTCTATTTTTATGCACCATCTCTTCGTCGGGGAATTTTTGCATTATTTGTATTTGGTCTTGTGCGGACAGCGGCTTTCACTAATTTGTTGGGAATTCCATTAAATATAGGTTTCTTGCATACTTTCAGCAATTCATCTTCGGTGCTACGACGAATGGTCTTTAGATTGGCTGCTGTTGTTGCAACCAATCGAGGAGGAGGTCCAATAGACTCCATGAACTCATTTCATTCTTTCATCCAATATATATTGAAACAAGGGTGAACTGAATTCTTGGAGCCTATTGGGCGTCGATTTATCAATGTTCCTTTTCTTTTAAAAAAAAAAACAGTGTAGTTGGACTTGCATTTACTAAAGCAGCAGCTGTCATCAATGGTGCGTTGTACATTTCTACTCGCCGGTCCATAGGTTTCAACCAACTGCCGGTACAACCTCGGTATCCGGATATACTTGAACGCGGATCAGCAGTTGTTGCAGTGCACAAAGCAGTGAATTAGGCAGCGTAACCATCAGCAGTGGCACAGCACCAGTCTTGCGGATATCCTTTGGTTTCTCCTCAGGATATACCTATTTTAACCAAAGTATCATCAACATTATGGTGTCTGATAGCATCACAAAGATCTTGAAAAGCTGTGAAGTCAAAAATCACTTAAATACCGCTTACCTTTCAGAGTTGCTTCACCTGCCCTGGTAAGCAAAGAATGTTGAGCATAATTGCAGGACTGTCTATGCTTGTAAGCATGTTGATTTTCATTTAGCAGAAACGCCCAAACAATTTGAAATGTAGGCTACCCGCTGGACTTAGCACATCCAGCGCGACTGTCGACAAAAAGTTACTTCCTAGAAGATGAAATCAAATAGGTTCAAATACTTTTTTCTACTCAACAAATATGTTGAGCGTTCGTAACACAACCTGCTAAGAGCTCAAGACCGTTTGACTCTGCATGACACGCCTAACCCTTAGTTCTTGCATTGATAAAAGATACAGGTTACAGATTAGGATATATAGATACACATGGAGGCAACTATGGCGCTTTTTTTACCATAATCGTAGCTAGGCAACTATGGCGCTTTTTAAGGGTTTTGTAAACACAAAACCTTATTAGAATCGAGTCGGTATTAGTCTGTCTGTCTGTCTGTCTCGCCCGCTGGACCGATTGTTATGAAAATTGGTAAGAGCGTGTAATCTGTTGTTCCGTTTACATACAGCAAGTGGTGTCATTTTGTGTTAAGGTTAGGGGAGGGAGGGCTCCTCATACATATGAATGAAGGGTACAAAATTGGTTACCATAAAATGTGACCATGTGGGGTATCAGATGAAAGGGCTCAATTAGTACGAAACTGTTTTCATTTTCAATATCGGGTGAAATGTAGGGGAGTGAGGGCTCAAAATATGACCATCAAAAAGTGTCAAAGGTCACGTTCTCAGAACCTATCCAACTGAAAATCTGAAAAAAATCATCTCTCCAAAATCCCACATTTTAAAAATTTACCTGGCAGCCCTCATGTTCATCCCAGAAGCACACCCAAAAGGCATGGGTGTAAGAGATAACATAATGCCCAATTTGATCAAGTTTGAAGAAAATCCAACTCTTATTAACAAAGTTATAGGGGTGAAACTTTGCATTTTTTGTGAATTTGTGCATTCTACAACGTGTATGGCGTCATCAATTCGTCAATACCACAAATCAGTGAGTTCATATGAATGGGGTCGCAAAGAATTATTTTGTTTTGTTTTTTAGTCATTTCTATATGAATATCAATTATTCCAAACAGACATGTGTATATATTGGTATATAATATATGCGTACTAATAAAGTTTGCGGGTAGTATCTAATTCAGATGGATATATTTGTACATTATGCGGATACGATCAATTTATATACGTACGTCCAGTAGTCGGAAATAGACAGTTTGTTTGTTTAGGGTGAGGATAATAGCCTAATAGGTAGCCTACACAATGACGAAATCTATGAGCGATACCATGACCGTCCGGTTGTGGATAAAATCCGGCTCAATAGGTTACGGTGGGCGGGTCACTTAATCCGTATGGATGAAGATGATCCCACCCGGAAAGTCTATAAGGGCAATATCTATGGTAGGAAAAGAAGACGAGGCAGACCCTGCCTAAGATGGAGCGATGGCGTGGGCTAGGACGCCAGACAGCTTTTAGGGATATCGAATTGGTGGACCTCGCAAAACCGGGATGTCTGGAGTTCCTTATTAAGGCAGGCCTAGACCGGATACCGGTTGTTGCGCCGTTGATGATGATGATGATGATGAATATGATATAAATATGAAGGAATATGTGGGATATGTTGGAAGAGTGTGCTGCCCATCGAGACGATGAAGGTTCAAAAATGTACACACCTTTTACTGTTTTAGCTGTTTTAAGCATGTCCAAATCAAGTGTGTGAATTTACCTTAGTATTGAGGCCATTCAACCCGGTCGCAATGCTAGCTCTAGGAAGCCTATCCCGAACTGCATATGATTGCTTGTAGAAAGCATCCTTCTTTATATCAATTGTGATGTGCCACCTTATGTGGTTGTTGCCAGTCCACTTGGCAATCCCTGTGATGTGCCACCTTATGTGATTGTTGCCAGTCCACTTGGCAATACCTTACTCTTCTTTCTTTCTAGATTAGATTATGGTTAGTCGGAGCAGCTAAATGCCAAAACTCCAGACTAACCAGCTATGGGAGCAGCAATTGCCTGAACTCCACAATGATCTAGTCAAGCAGTGTAAATTTTGGGAGCAGCAAATTGCTTGGACTCCACAGAATAAAACACGTTAAGCTTGAGTTTGATAGTTCCAACGAACTACGTATTTTTAATTCATATTTCCTATTTTATACAATTTTTACCTATACTTAGTAGGCCGGTACATATGAATTTACAGTATTTTAGAGAAAATATTACATAGTAGGCAATGATAAGTTTACAGTATTTTTAGAGAAAATATTACATAGTAGGCAATGATAAAGTGGATAAGTTTACAGTATTTTACACCTTACCCCTTTTGAAAAAAATGAATTGTCTTTAGGAACGGTAGACAATTCGTTTTTTCTTTATTGTTTATATTATGTATAGTTAGAAGTTTTTTTTTTTTCTTTTTTTAACAATAATGAGTAATATTTTTAAAGTCTACTTATTGTAATATATTGTATTGGTATTGATTAATTAGGTGGTATATTTATATTTATAATAGTATTTTCAACAGTATAGACAATTTCAAAGCAATTTTGTTTATTTTATTTATTTATTTATTCGTCTTAACCTATTTTTGTGAATTTTAGATATTTTATTGTCCTGGTCTTTTATCAGGCAATTTACATTGTCAATTGATATTATGCTATAAGGACCTTCATACAATGGGTCTAGTTTTCGTCTGTTTTCGACGGATAACAAAACTTGATCTCCTATTTTCAATGATAATGGGTTACATTTTGGGTCATTTTGGTTTTTTGTCTTTTTCTTTGTTTTTTCTAGAAGTTTTTTATACATTCTACTCTGTCCAATGTGTCCTGCTGTTGGAGTAGAGTGATTGTTATGCAATACTTCTATTATTTTCGATTTGTCCGTTATTGTAATTAGTGGTTTGTATATTTGGATATCCATGCTTTTTAAAGTATGATTCGCTAGCGTTTTAAATGCGGTTGTATTTAATATAGTGAATAATTCACTTTCGGCCGATAGTTTCAGAGTCTTGGTCTGAAACCTATTATTTAGATATTTTTCCAACTCTGTGAGTTCCTGCACTAATGCCGGTTCAATTGGTTGGTTATTATTTAAATTTATATACCGCTTTATTTGGACTTTATTTTTATGTATTACGTCTATTTCTATATCAGTATTTTTATTTTTATATTGCGCAATTTCAATTCCGGTAAACGCACTACCTCATTAGGTGATAGAACTTCGAAAACGTGCAGTTGATCAGGCTGCATGTTTTTGTTAGTAATATGGTTTTCTGAAGTATTGTGAATGAGTTTTGATTGATTTGTGTTTAATTCCTCGGATACCGCGTATTTGGCTTTGCCGGTTATCCGGGTTTTCACAAATTTAAGTAGAATACCTTTGTGTTCTACTGGTGTGAGTTCGTTCAATAGTGAAACTGACTCAATGAAGGATTCTGTTTCCTCTGGGTTTCCGTCAAAGTATTTGACTAAAGCTGTGGCTGTTTTAATGTCGAAAGCCATGTTCCCTAATTGTTGTTTGTCTAATATTGAAAGTATTTCAGCAGATAGTTGCTGTATTTCCTTGCAAACTCCCTTAATTAGAGTTGCTGTTTTAACGTCTGTTCGTATATTTTGTTCAGTCGACTTTGCGTCTATTAGTGTTTGTTCAATTAATTCGCGTTTTTCACGTATAGTTTTTTCACTGTAAGGACGATTTACACTTTTCCGTAGATTTATTAGTGTAATTTGAAGTTTCTCTTTTAGAGATTCTAATTTGTCCATTTAGAAAAAGCAAAGAATAACATTTTCAGACATCTACTTTTATATTGTTATATTGTCGTGCTTTCAATCATGTGATGTAAATACTAACATTATTTGGAACAAACAAAAAAAATCATTTATTATTTATTACTATTACATTTATTAAACTAATTCTAATTTGGAACAAACATTTTTTTTTTATATTATTTTACTGATTAACTTTATTATTTTTTTTTTTGCATTTTTTTTAAATAATTTATTTCTTTTTTAACTTTGGTTATTAAATATTTATACTTGTTGTTCTCTTCTGGTGTAGCTGCGATTTGCTCTAACCGTTTATATTTTATGAACTGCCGCTGGAGTTCTCTTCTTCGTCCTCCTTTAGCGCTGACAGATACATTATTGGATAGTCGTTTCGTTCGTTTCTTATATTCTTCTATCGTAAGGCGTCGAGGTCCCGCAAGTTTATCATCAACCGTAGTTGTCGGTGTTGATTCTGACGGCTTCCAGCGTGGTGGTTGCTCTCCAACTTTATATAGTGTTATGCCTCCGTTGTTTCGCTCTGGTTTTTTGAGCAATCGCCAGATTTTCTGGTAAAGCTGGTCGAATTTTTCCCCAATGTCGTTCATTTACACGACCTTGATTTTCAAATTTTCACAATAGTAGAAACGATAGTAAGTAGAAACGCTAGTAAGCAGAAGTCTTTAGACTGTTACTTATGTACGAAGTCTTTAGACTGTCACGGTCGCCATGTGATGTGCCACCTTATGTGGTTGTTGCCAGTCCACTTGGCAATCCCTGTGATGTGCCACCTTATGTGATTGTTGCCAGTCCACTTGGCAATACCTTACTCTTCTTTCTTTCTAGATTAGATTATGGTTAGTCGGAGCAGCTAAATGCCAAAACTCCAGACTAACCAGCTATGGGAGCAGCAATTGCCTGAACTCCACAATGATCTAGTCAAGCAGTGTAAATTTTGGGAGCAGCAAATTGCTTGGACTCCACAGAATAAAACACGTTAAGCTTGAGTTTGATAGTTCCAACGAACTACGTATTTTTAATTCATATTTCCTATTTTATACAATTTTTACCTATACTTAGTAGGCCGGTACATATGAATTTACAGTATTTTAGAGAAAATATTACATAGTAGGCAATGATAAGTTTACAGTATTTTTAGAGAAAATATTACATAGTAGGCAATGATAAAGTGGATAAGTTTACAGTATTTTACACAATTGTGCCTAGCATTACACAACTAAGCTACTACTTAAACGGGGCCGAGCTCTCGCAGTCAAAATTCTGCCTCAATTGGCTGCTAGGTCATGAGTGCGCACCTTGCAGTATCCGCGAGTCACATACAGATATCAGATCCGCCCTTGCTTCCATTAGGCTTTTCAGAGTATGAAACCACAATATCCCAAAATGGAGAGGAATACTTTAGATGAAGGCGGAGGAAGCGAACATTCTGAGAACTTTCCATACTATCGTCGAGGAGTCTATATACATTCTAGAAACCAATAATAAATCATTTTGGATAGCTCAAGATCGTGGCAGCTCCTATCCGTTCAGTCATTGGTTTTCTTCACTAAAATCTTTTGTGGAATTCGCCAACTTTATTTTTCTTGAAAAACACCACCCTTCTTTTGACTATATTTGGCAGCAATGTATTACTTTTATTCTAACCTTTCGACTTACATTTATCGGTTTTGATTTTGTTCAAGAATTTTTGCCTTTGGTAATTTTGCAATTATTCCATCCATAACCAATGCTTTGAGATTTCGAAGGATTATTAAGGCATTCATTTCATCAAGGGTAGGTGGTGAAACAGGCATTCCTGCGGTCTCTGCTACTTCGAAATGGAAGGATTGTGTCACCTTGTATATTGGGTCCTTCAGTTTTTAGTTTGCTTTATTCCCTGACCATGTTAGAATTTTGCGGTGTATGTCAAGTGCCAGGCTGGTCTTGAATTATGAGTATTAAAGTTTTTGCCTGAACTGCTGATATAGTTATTTCTATGCTTCAGGTTTTTCTTTCCGCAAATTTTCTTAAGTTTCTTCTTAAGGGGGTCATCCCGTATGTCGGATGACCGGAATCGAATTTTTATGGATATATTGTATTTAGATATAGTGTAGATTATATGGGCAAAGTGATTTTTGATATTCGGAGTCGATCGGAAATTATAGTGTTAAATACGTGATAAGTCACATGCTAGATTTATGTCGATCGTCGTAATAAAGCTCGTATTTATCGGTCCGAATGACGTTCGAATGACTTCGCTAAAACGACAAGATTTCAAGCCAGGGCGATACATGTATTTCTTGATGAAACCTAAGGTTTATGGATTAGGTATAGCAAATTAATGGTCAGTTAAAGTTTTATGGCTAAAAATCTCATTATACTTTTTAAATGCATTTTTCTCAAAACTTCATGTTGAAAATCGGCTGCCACCATAGCGCAAAATCTATCAAACGAAATTTTCTGAAATTTTCATGACTTATTCAGAGCATATTTCTACGGTCCGCAAACTAGGATGATTGCGATTCATTCAGTAGTTTTTTTTTTATTCATTGACAAAGCCGCAAAAAGACACCAAAATTCAAAAAAAAAAAAGTTTAACACGGCACTAAAAATTTAGCTTTTAATATTTCTTAATAATGCGAGTTTGCGGACTGTAGTTAAGTCTGTACGTCAAAATGCCGTTTACTTTTTTCCTTAAAGTTATCACAGCGCCCTCTAGCGTGGCAGCAGAGAAACACTTTTTTTGGAGATGGGTGTATAAATTGCCCTGTATTTCAATAACGAACTACGTGATCGGTCTGGGAAAATTACTATGCACGCTCAAGATATTAATAAATCCATGGTGAAAAATTCGTATTTGTATCTTCATCCAGTTCTTCACAAAAAAATTCTAAAGAAGTAAAAAAAAAACGACTTTCACACGGGATGACCCCCTTAAGTCCCCTGTTTTCGTTTGTTCCGATAATTTGCTCTGTTTCTTTAAGCCAAATGTCTGCTGGTTTCATTTTTTGCCAAGATTGTAGTTACGTCGATACTGATTTACTAGCTGCAGGATATGGTATTCCAAGGTTACGATGTTTTTGCGTATTTGTATATATTTGCTTCTTTTGGGGACGACAAAAAGACACCATATTGGATCTTCTCCGTGGCTCACGTTAGATTTCTATGATAGCCGATTTCAGAGTCTCTGGCCTGGACGAACGCTGTGAACCCCGTTTTTTCTCCTACTACGGAGATTTTCCAACAGGGAGGCGAATTTTAGTGATGGGGTATTCAATGTAAAATCAGCGCTAATAATGGTTGGCGCGACAATTTAATTAGATATGAGCCTTAAAGCATGTCAGAGGACATGTTTCAATACCGTCACGGTATACTTCAGAACAACTATACTATAAAAGGCAATGTGGTCAGCATTGCTTTCACCCGTGATTAATACTCTCATTTGACTCAGATCAGTCAGCATTACTCAGACTCTTATTGTAGGGTACCGTGAGGGTTTAAGCAAACTACCGAGCGATGCAACCTTTAAACTTTTACTATACTATATAGTTTTATTGTCTTTATAGTCTATACTCGGTCTTATTTAGGGGCACAATTTTTGATTCTTCACATGTTGAAGGAGAGAGCCCAGCCCGTTTTTCCCAATAACAATGCCAATTTTGTTTTATTTAAACCCTAAACAGAAAGGAACAGCATACTAATGTGTAGAAAACCACGGATTTTCTGCCTTGCAGAATTAAATGAGCAAAGCGAATTACACCTTTATCATAGCAGATGATTGAAAATTTATCACCAGACGATCACAATTGTGGCCTAGTCTTGACTACTGCTTCTTAGTTTTCATAGTTTTTGCTGTCCTGGGAGATTCACTATAATATTTTCCAATGTAATTATTACAATTTCGTCCTTCTCTAGTTTCATATTATCTCATTTAATTATCTAATCCAACAATAATTTAAAAATATGTCTGATTTTTTAGCCTTCACAAATCACAGACATATTTGTGGCTTCACTTTACCCAAGCTTTTTAAAAAAGCTGTAATTATCCCTTTGAATATTCAAATCGCAAATATTGTCATTCCAAATCAGCAACAACAGTTTTTTTTTTGTAGCAATCCCGAACTGATGGCGAAAATGACTTACAGGATTAGATTTAGCAAATCGATTTCCTCTTGGATTCGGCAAATTGAATCTCGCCCATCCACAATCGTAAATTTATAGACTTATCGAAATTGGATCCGTCCCTTGGCCATATGTGTACTTATACGTACCTCATTCCAAGTAGGGATGAGCGTGGAAATGGGTATTAACCCATTCATATGCCATCGTTCATGGATGTGTTGCTGAGGTTTCGTAAAGAATAACTAATCTTTTCCTGGAAAATAATTTGAGAGTATCTTTCTTAAAAGTGGTATAAAAATAGACGGCGGAAGACTGGAAGGTATCCCAATTTAAATTTAGTTCGTAAAGAAAACTGTAAAATGAATTGAATTTCACTACCGCTGAGATAAATCGTTTCAAACACCATAAAACTGAATTGATGCTAAATTTGGAAAATGGAAAAACAAGTCTTCGTTGAAAAAGTAATGAATTAAGGACATTTTGTTTTGAGATTGATTACTGCTTTGAACGATGTTATCTACACAGATTAGTACAAAACCCTGGAGGAAAAACAACCCTTCAAAGCTATCATTGATTCAGGTCATTTATAGTGTTTGCTGCGAATACCCCCGAAGTCATAATGTCCCTTAATAAATAAATAGCTTTAATATCTTGAATCCCATCGCCACTCCTTAAGATGACCCTCTGGGTGATTCATGGCCTTCTGTATGTTTTGTATTAAATGCGCATATGACCCCAATAAGTGAACGCAGCAGCTGATGCCACCACCACCCAAACTCGTGACTTCGGAGAATAATTTCGCTCATGACCTTTTCGATTTCGAGCATAAACACCGGGATGTAGCTAATTTCTTCTATTTTATCTGCGTGAGGCAAAACTCCCTGAGGAGTTTGGAGGACGAATGCCTTCCATGACATTGAGGCATTCTGCAGAAATCGTGAGAAGACAATTTCCCGGACGCCCACCAAATAGTGAGAAAGGGATATGGGAATATGTTTGGCATAGGAATAAATGCAATCTGTTTCACGTAATTTATTGTCAGATCGGCTATAGAATACTCCATGAGGGAATCAAATAAAAAACGTACGTAAATACTATTAAAGCAAGATATGAAAAAAATGCGCTCATGAGAGGTAGGAAATTCGAATAGAAATAAATAAGTGTTTTCCAATAAATTTCAAAATTTCAATTTTTGATGATTAAATTTCAATCTCACTCCCCCAAGGTGCTCGTCGCCTGGCTAACAAGGCGCTCACCATCCAGTATCCAGGAGTGTATCTAGTTACCCTGTTGGAAGTATATACGTAGAAAGTAGTGAAAATTGTGTTGACAGTTCACTTCGAAGATTTTTTTTTATCACAACAGAGAATAATCAGATATCGAAGCGGATTAAACATTTTGGAAGCATACTAGACAATTTTGGTTTGGGATCTGAAATGTAAAACATTACCCTAGGCACGAACTGTGAATATCTAGTCAAACTGATAAAATATGATTTAACTCACGCGGCACTTCAGGAGATCTGATGATTAAGTTACAGAAACGTTCTGCTAGCCATCCAGGAATCGCCTTTTGCAATAGTAAGGCAATGAAAAACTAAATGATAGGTCATGAAAAATCGCGGCCTAGTCTTTTTTGATATGGTCCAGTCAAAAAAATAGTTTTGCCGCTAGCAAACGACGGCCAAATCACGAAAGATCTTAGAAAGTCGAGGCCCTCCACGAGAAGAAAATAAAATCTCGGATGCCGTAGCAAAAGAGGGTTCATTTTCCCCCATGCACGAACCGGAACCAGCCATTGGGGTGTCTGTAGCATTGGCTAGTGCCGGTACTAAAACTGGGGGCAAGTTTCCCATAACAGCAGGTGCCAGAGCCTTAATGCTGCTAGACACACCAAACTCTCCTCGTCAGGGCCAAACTAACCTTCTCGGAAGTTTGTACTGTCAAGAAACAGAAAGATTTGCAGGAGTATCGTTAGAATTCTGACTAGACCACCAAACGGACATCCTGCGATACATAAGCAAATCCAGGATACTGTGATAGATGGGGGAATCCGGTACAATAGACCAGTAAATTTTGATTACTCAGAGTCTTTGCCTCTCTTCCACCTCATCCGCACAGACTCTACTTCTTTGCCGACCTAGATGATCTTTCCACAATAATCGGATTTCCCATTCCTGTTCTAAATCCTTTCGATATCGTATTTCTTATTGACAGTTCTATTGCTAACGGCAGTTACAGTCCTGACGACTTGTTAAATCTTCTCGTAAGAAAATGTAAGCATCACATTTACCTTCACCTTTCTATCGTTTTTAGTAGTTCCGAACAATTAAAAAGAGGAAAACTACCGCCTAATACCTATCGTTTCGTCGATATCCAATATTCTCAAGAAGTATGTAAAAATCCCTTCTCGTGTCGTTTTGGACATTTAATTGTGTGAATTTGAACCGCCGCATTCAACTGTCACTAATTTCCATGATTTACTAACTTTGTCAGTTATACAGTCTACACTGATAAATTAAAAGCATTTCATTCTATTGTCCATTCCAGGCTCCTCAATAAACTCCGACCATACAGCTTTTCAGCAACTGTAGGTTATCCAATATTTCTGTTTCGACTCTTTTCTTTCCCCAAAGCTTCATTCATGCCCCTTTTCTAGTTTTGTTCTTTATAAACGATTATTTGATTGTCCCTGTCCACTATATTCCGAGGACCAAAAACTATTTTCCGCCGTTGATTCTCCTACTAAACAAAGCTGCCTTCAATCATAACTGGAAACCCAATCCTTGTGGTGCCCTCAGAATTTAATAGCACTGAATGTGAGCAAATGTTATACGTTAAGTTACTTGTTAAAAACCTCTCCTTCTGTTTATTTCCTCGATGATTAACCTTTAGCAGATATTGAGTCTCACAAAGATCGTGGGGTGATTTTGATTGCAAACTTTGTTTTAATTTTCATTAGGTCGACCTCCTCAGTCAAGCTTCCAGAATGTCCGGCTTTATTCTTCGTTCTTGCTAGTTCTTACAATCCATTTCCAGTCATCTTTTTTTAATTCCTTTGTCCACAATATTATCGACTACTTCCGGGACCTCTTACTACATTTGTGAGTACCATGCAGAAAAGTTGTATTCGGATAGCTGCGTGGTTAGAGTACAAGGCTGTTGTACGAAAGGTCGCGGTTCGAATTGCACTGGTGGCAGTGAGATTTTTACCGTGATTGACGTCAAATCAGGGTAATAATCTCGGCCGAACGTAATGCTGACCACATTGCTTCCTACAGTGTACTGGAGTGTACCGTTACGGTCTTGAATGAAGTGTTCTAAGACACTTCAGGGCCATGATCCTATATGGATTGTTGCGCCAACGATTATTATTATACAGTAAAGTTAGTTCAAAGTAAATTTTAATAGACACTTGGATCCTCATTCGGGTGCCTGCAAGTACAAGTATAAGATGGAAAATTTTAGATCGGAAAAAGAACCCAAGAATTCCGTTGTGACATGCTCATCAGGAAATGTGTTACCGGTGAAGAGTATGCGGTAGGTAACGTTTCGCCAGAACAACGTCATTAAAAACGTGAAAAGCGGGCTGATTGAACTAGAGTCTTGGATCGCATTTTCTTCAACAGACGAACACAGATGTGGCGGAAGACACGTAAAAAGTAGAAACAGTCATACATAGCCAAACGGATCGTAGACAATTCATTGCAAAACAAATTATGGAAAAAATGAAAAGAAGGAGACGTGAATGAACGAGACTCTAACTTCATTCAAGTAGTTTCCACAGCCGAAAAAAGATAGCGAAAGAAAAACAGAAAGAAACAACACGCTACGCGATGGAGAAGAAGAGCTAGACCGTCGGCTCTCCTCATTAAATCGATGGAAGATAAGACATTTACGCAAGTTCTTAACGTTTGAAGACAGTGGAGCAGAAGTGTTTTCCATACGAGAAACGAAGGGTGGCGGAATCCTCGTTGAATTAGGCCAGAAGGGTACGTTCTGCGAGGGAGTTCCCCTTTCTAATCTAGAACCTATGTTCTCTTCAAAAATCCGAAGGAAAAGGTTGAATCCGGGGGTAAACAATGCAGGCACGTATCACTTCCGTGAATTCTCGAGGACAAAAACCTGGTATGATGGAGGTAGACAAGCAATACCGGTGCAAGGACCTAGTTTCATGACATCTCGACTTATTGGATACCGCTCCCATCTGCACTCGGTGCGCACTCAATTTTGAGTTTTTGCTCACAGCCGAGGCGATGGCGTTGTTTGGATTCGGTGTTTAGGGATAACGTTTCTCAGAGCCTAACTAACACCGAATGAGACAATGCCGGACTTTCAGTGCAGGCTCATTGCTCTGGAGGACTCTGGAAATGGCGGCGAAGGGTCGCTGACGTGACCTTTGTATCACAAAGGAGGAGAGACATGTCAGACAATGCCGGAGTTCAGATCTGCCAAAAGAGGAGATTCTTGCAATGGAGAATCTTATACACAAACAGGAGGAAAGCTTGCTGCTGGCAGGACCTAGTCGGTTATAAACTGGCAACCCGAAAGATCGGGACTCTACGGAACCATTGTTAACTTAAGGCCGAGCAGATGGACTGTATTGTACGGTTACTATTTCTTGCACTTCCCGAACGAGTTGATGACAGCAGCGCGGAAGGCACCGAGAGTTGCCCACTTTTCTCCATGAAAGAAAGGGACTGTAACCTCTATAAAAACAACAAGACAAGACCCTATAGTACCCCGGCAGAGGCATACAAACTGGTGTCCCTACATCGGTCAGACCTACTACTACTCGGCACTTTCAACGCTTTCTTAAAATAGGGTACTTTTACTTCTCGTTGGAAGGTGACAAGGCTTCCTCTTATCAGTGAATGGAAGGATAACCCTAAGCTGCCGTCTTCATACCTACCGCGTGAAATACTTGACACGACCGGAAAAGTGTTTGAAAAGCTCATTAGAAGTCTACTCGGTGAAGTGATACGTACTGCCGAAGATTTATCGCCAAGACAATTCGGTTACAGCAAGTAGAGCCTTAGTGGATGCTCTCAGGCAAGTCGTGCATATTGTTTATCAAGCAAAGGTACACAGCTGCCGAGCTGGACGCGTGATGCTGATCGTAACGTTTAATTCCAGAAAAGCCTTTAATTTCATAAGATATAAAGATATTATGGGCACACTAGACAATACATCCCACGTGCCGAGCTATCTCTTGTTGAAATTGAGGGTTTCTCTGAGAAGCCGCTCCCTGCTTTATGATACACAAGAGGGTTAGAGGTCGAATGCGAGGCGGTAAGCGGATGGATTAATCCTAGATTATAAGCATTGACAAAGGGCGCAATTGACTCCAGAAATATCGATATATGCAATCAAATATACTAGGGTTGCCCCTAATTAACAAAGCAATCTGCTCATTTTATTCAAACATTGAGTACAACCAAAAAGTGAGTCATCAAAACCAGGTTCGCAACCTTTATGGTTTCAACCTTGCGCTTGGGAAAACCGAAATATTCACCTTGACCAGAAAGACTGGACTTTGGGTCCGATCTTGATCGGCAATAAAGTCAAAGCCAACGGTTAAATACCTTACTTTAAAGCTTAAGTTTCAGATGAGTTTCTTTGAGCTGCAGTTGGAATCTCGGTCTTAAGTCGGTTAATGAAGAATATAGAAGTCCCTATCTCTAGGAGGCGCCGTCTTCTTATGGAAGCAATGCAGTATTTTCTGCTGTACGAAGCGGAGCGTCCGGGGGGGGGGGGGAGGATGTCCTTAGGAGGGAGGCGTATCGCATGCAGCTTGCCCAGTGCAGAGACCGGAGGCTATGCGAGTGTCGCCTGATTATTGCAGTTTCTGATAGTGATCGCGGAAGTGTAAGAGAGGTGGTTGCTCGTAAAGAACACCAACGCCACTAACCAAAGTACAAATCTTGAAAAAATTAGTCAAGAGGCAAACGGACTTCGCAGCTCATTTAAATCTTAGCCTGAATCGAAAGCATGGTGAAATCAATTATTTCCGTAATTTCCGTAATTTCTAAGTGGGCATGGAGGTTTTTGGCGTTACTGCTCTGCAGTGGAGTGGTGGACGACGAAAGGGGCTTGTTGAGCCAACAGCTTCCTTCCATGTCTCTCTCTCTTTCATTGGGGAAAGGAATTCCCTGATTTGAAGGTTCCCTAAACTGGGTGAGAAGAAACACTAGGCCTTAGTGTTGTATCAATCGGTTTCAGGTAAATTCTGTGCTGATGGGAAGGCGTTTAGTTGATAGCCCCATGGCGTACCATTGCGGGAGTCCAACACTCTTTGCGTAAACGCCATCAGCTACCCTTCCCTCACAAATGAGCGGAATGAAAAGTGTTGAACGTATCGTCAATTGTTGCAGCACTCACGATCTTGTGTTTGTCAGCACATGGTGTACAGTACGGGCGTCCGTGTGCAAATTGAGAGTAATTTCATAGGAAACCGTAATTTCTTCACCGTTAACTGCTGCCCCACGAATGAAGCCAACGTTGAAACAAAGTGAAGAATGCATTGGTTGGCAGCAAATAAAATAGAAGCAATTTGACAATAAACAGGAAGAACGTATCTGACTATCTGGACTGCTAACCATTGTGGAGAAAATGTTAAATCACTGGACTGCTAACCATTGTGGAGAAAATGTTAAATCACTGGACTGCTAACCATTGTGGAGAAAATGTTAAATCAAACTAAAAGTACGACCCACAAAGCGCCCTACTCAGCCCTCGTGGTCATTGATACTGGCAGATGGTTCATTACATGAGATACTTGAATAGAGTAATGGTTTTTCGTCGATGAAACGCTGGCTAATTGTCAAATTTATAAGAATGCGAACCTGGGTGCAAAGAATTAGTTAAATTTGGCCAAGATATCGAAATCCATTGGGAACGGCCAAATGGCTGAAAGAAACAATCATAGCTTGATACACTGGATGGTAATTCGCGAGGCTCTTGAATTCACCCTGACCAAGCTTACTACCGAAAAAATGGTGAATTCGATCAAGAATAACTTCGGCGTTTCCTTGATGCTGCTTGCTTCCTTTTTCACCTAATGAAAGATGTTAATCAAAATCTTAACAAACAACTAATGAATTCTATATAACTGTTGAAGTTCACTTTAGAGAGAGTTTTCCCACTTGGAGCTTCCCGTTCTCCACTTCTTTATAAAGCTAAAGTTTCTTTGAATATTGCTTAAGTATGCATGGGAAAGTCGAAAAGCTTGACGTGCTTCAATTTATACAATAAATGATAATAGCAATAAACGATATCCCATCAATTAAAAATATTCGACTCATATTTCAGGAATAACAACGGTAGCGAAACAAGATTGGGTGAAAACTGAGAAAAATTCCCAACAATCAAAACAAAAGTTTGCTTCAACCAACTTTCCTCCCTGTTCTATCTAAACAGGGAAGTGCATCGATGGAAACTCCCTTTGATTGCACAGGATCGTAATGTGCTAGAATCCAACCGATTCTTGCGGAACTGCAAAGAGCTAGAGTTTCCGTGCAATTGAACGTCTTGCCTGTGCACACACTTAGGGCGACCCGGCGGCAAGCATTTTCAATCCGAATTTATTGGTTGCAGATTTTCCCCATCACAGCCGAGCGGCATGATGGCAAGTTATACATATGAATCTATAGTGGAAACTAATTAAAAGTTTCGCGTTTTTCCGCTACGAATAAACGAACAAGTTTTCCCTTTCAAGAAATTTTATGCAAAATTAAGTTCCCTTAATAAGTTCCCAGCTTCGGGTTTTGCTGGTGAAAAAAGGGAGTAAGAGGCGGTAGCGCTTGATGCTCGATATGCTTCGTATTCACGTTCATAGATCCGTAAGAAATTAATGCGGTAAACATGTTCAACCCTGGTATATACGTGGAAAAACGGGTCCCGCCCGTTGAAGCGAGCGGGCGAGGTCGGGTGCACTTCGAGGGAAAGCAAGGGGAAAGTGGTAGGGATGCGTAATTAAAAACTTTGTTAATTAAAGTTCTGAATGCCGTTCTAGTAGCACTACATTTCAAGAGACTGTTGGAACGATTTCACTTTTGAGAAATGCTTTCGGCGCTCGTTTCTTTTCTGAATGATTTGTCAGTTACATTTCAAATGCACTTCCTTTCTCTGATCGCGAATTAGTCGGAAGGATGTTCTTGAGTTCAGTGGATTCTCTGAATTAGGTGCCTATTATCTTGTTCAAGTTTTTACAAGCACTTGACTAATAGGAAGAACGAATCTGCCGTAGCTAATTATGCAACTTACAGAATTTTCAAGCCTACTTTCGAAAATGGATCTGCCGCCTGCAAATTGTATTCTTATCTGGCTCCATTATCGTATAAGAAATCGCAAAACTTTAAATTTTGCGGTAGCATTGATGACTTCGTCGAACTAATTGAAATCTTTGGATTAAGAGGCTGATGTGAGGGTCCACATAGAGCTAATAATATTAATAATATAATCAAGAAAAGTCGCATAGCGTCCTCAAGAACTTCTGTGCTACCTACCTACCTAACTATCGAATAGTCATACGACCGACAGAAATTGTGCGATGATTTCTACTTCTATTCATTACTCTCTCTACGAAACCTGCAGACAATGCTCACAGATACCCCAAACTTTCAGTTTGTCTCTTAACCTGTAGTGCATATGATTATTCTCATCCGAAGGATACAATCCTTTGAGCATTCCCTATTTCATCCTTGGTAACTTCGTCCAATATAGTTCCTTCAGTCATTCCTCTGGTATTGCCATGAACCCTTTTGCATTTCACAGAAGGTTTTTGGTCCGTAGAGCTATATTTTTGCTTCCTGGCCCTTCTAACCCAAAATGTGCTGCAGCCCAGAATATCCAGATCCTATTGTACGAGTCAAACGCATTCAATTTAATAAGACATCCCCAGACCAGCCTATAATTTATTTGATTTGGTCTATGTGCCTTGATAATCGCTTCACTGTTCGTTAGAATCGCAATCGTTTCTCTGCAAACTAGATTAGGCACACCTACCTTTGCCCTGAAATATACGTATATGATCACGTCACATGCGTCCATATACTACACAGTTAGTGGCTGGTTTAAGCGGTAGGTCACCGCGCCACCCCCCCCCCCCCCCCCCCATTGCTAATCATGTTCCAAGTTTCTTTTAGGCTTTTTGTTTGCCGTATTTAACTATATTCGCCCCATAGGTAACCATTCGCTTTATTATTGCAGTATATACCCAGAGTGTCCTCTGCATGCAACCCTATCTTTCATGTTTTATGCGAAACAAAACCTTATTAAAATCAGTTTAATGTTCTTATCTGTACCCGTCTGTCCGTCTTTTTTTTAAGGCGGTGGAAATCTTCGAAAGATATTTACCCGAGCATGCCAGTGTATGGAAATTTAAACCAACTAAAACGGTCTACCAATATCTGAATCGCCACCATTCCGGAGATGACGAACACCCCATCCTCTGAGCTCGTTTACAAGATAGGGCTATTCTTTTGTAAACCACACTCATTTTATTTACGTTACATAAAATATGCAACCCTTTTCCCAAAACCGGAACTGCATTCGGCAAGATGGAATTCACCACCCTCGCTACAATCAGCCTGCAAGTATGCTGCGGACCTCCCACATCCGTCGTCATTTTTCCCAGAGCCATGCTTGTGGTCATGGAAAAAGGGTGGAATAGGTTTCAGAGCAAAACGTAGATTTGTATCCACGATGGAAACCTGGAAAATGCATGCTGAACTAACAAAACCCTACTAACAAACCCTATCTCCACCTCCAGGGTGACCGCTGGGAGCTCCGTTTTAGCGAAAAGCTGCAGAGAGAGAAGGATAAAGGCGAGTCTCCCACGCCTAAAAACGGGATAAATTGCACCAACTGGTCCTCCAAGTTGGGGGTTGGGTAGGACTGACAACCAACGCTACGAAGTCACAGGAGGAGCCTCGGAGGGGATGGACTCTACAACGACGAACCCGGCTTTGAGCAAGGAATAACAGTTTGCACATTTTCTCATGGAACGTGCGCTCCCAGTACAGAGATGGAACTACCAAGCAGCTACCCGATACCATGTCCCAATATAGAACTGACATAACAGTGTTGCAGGAAATGTGTTGGACAGGGACCACCAGTTTCCTGGAGAAGAGCCATTACACCATATATTATAGCGGCCATACAGTAAACCATGTACTTGGAGTAGATTTCTTAGTCAGGCAAAAAATGAAACCTTTGTTTGTCAACTTTGAAAACATAAGCGAACGGCTATGCACTCTACGGTTGAATGAAACCTGCTGTAATCGGCTTTGAGAACATAAGCGAAAGGCTATGCACTCAGTGTTTCCAAGGCAAATTTAGAAATATAAACCTCATAAACGTTCACGTCCCTACAGAGGAGATTGCACAGATGGAGAAGGATACCTTCTACGAGGCTGTTGACCGGACCCTCGAAGCCTACCTTAGGTATGATATCAATCGTACATGGAGATTTCAACAATCAATTAGGGACGGAGCCCGTATTCAGGCGATACTTCGGCTCCCATAGCTCACATGCGGATAGCAATGACCACGGTCTGCGGATTATTAAGTTAATAGTATCGTACGAAATGGTTGTTCGAAGTAGCTGGTTTGCGCGGAAAGCAGTCCACAAACATACGTGGGTCCCTCCAGAGGGGAATGAGGAGGAAAGAGGACTTTCTATCAAATTGACCATGTGCCGATTGAACGCCACCACCTTTCAGCCTTGAACATATAGAGGGACTTCCCAGACGGAAAAAGGAAGCCTGGGAGAACCAACAAGTGTGTGAACTAGAAAACTACAGGGAGCAACCGCACCAGGCGCGCAAGTTTTACCAACAAGTCAGCAGGATGAAGCCTTATACACCTCGATGCTCATCCTGCCGAGACAAAGAGGGAAATCTGATTCCCGACAGAATGGGCATATTGGAGCGATGGGTTGAGTATTTTTATGAACTGCTCAACAACCAAAATATCGGCGAGTTGGAAGTCCCGTCAACTAAAGACGACGGGCTAATGTTACCACCACCAAGCATAGAACAAACAGTCCGTGTAATTCATCGGCCTAAAAATCGTAAGTCGTCAGGAGCCCATGGAATTACAGCCGAATTGGTTAAATATGGAGGCGACCAATTACACCAAGTAGTTCATCAACTGATGCACCTGGTGTGGGACAGCGAATCAATGTCTGACGACTGGCAACGAAGCACTATCGGTCCCACACATAAAAAGGGGATATCACACAGTCCAGCAATTATAGGGTTATCAAGTTGTTGAGTACCATCTATAAGATATTCCCAACTATCTTGCTCCGCCGAATAGTCCCATCCGCCCAGAACATCATTGGCCCATACGATAGAAGTGTGACTCCAGACATATCAGCAACAGATCCGATTTTTCTTCTGCGGCAAGCGATGAGAAAGCTATTGGAATATGGCCATCAGTTGCACCATCTATTCGTCGACTTTAAGGTCGCCGATGATAGAATAGCCAGGGTAAAACTGTACTCGGCCATGTGAGAATTCGGCATCCCGACGAAATTAATGAGACTGACTAGGCTGACCGTGACCAATGTACGAGGCCAGATCAAAACAGCAGGATCACCGTCGAGGGGGGTTACCCCTGCCTTAGAGCAGAGCTCTTATTACTATTATCTTCTGATCGACAGGAATTTTAATATATTCCCTAATCCCACTTGAACTTGGCCTCTGGCATTAAGTATTCTCCCAGGTGCCTCGACGTACTTTGTATAAGTACAGGAGATTGTCACAGAACATGAATGTAGGTTTCCTCATATTCCAGATAGAAGCTGCAGAAGGCGCCCGCAGATATACTTAGCCCTAGCTCTAAACCCGTTTCCGATTATACAGAAAGGCTCTGTTCCGAATAGATACATCCCTCCTCCCTTCTAGGCCAGTATATCTGCTACCTCATTTCCTTCTAAGCCAAGATGGCCAGGAATTTAGAGGGCTCAAACGTTGTTCTGGGAGCCAAGCGTGTTCGTTCTCTCAAAGCGTTCCCATACCAACTTGCAATTCAACTGATTGGACCTAAGTACTATGGTGGCGACTTGGCTGCTGGTCAGAATAGTTCCTTTGCAAATTAAAGGGGGTTCTTCTGTCTATGACGTATATTTCCGCATAGAATATACTAGTGTGCTAACCCATTAGTTGAAAGTGAATTTTCCCTGAAACCACGACCGCATCCAGCGCTCTCTCTGTGCATTAGGTAATCAGTTGCTGGTTTAAGCAATATGTCAATGCCGCGCTCTCCTAGTTTGCCCTATTATTCCAACTTGTTTCAAACTTTTGAAACATGAAATATCATATTATCCCTTAGTATTAGTAATTCAGGATGCTACTTGGAAAGAATATCAATTTTCCTTCGTCGCCTCACTAATACTCCGGATTATTTTGAAGATCTTCCTCCATGTCTGCAGCAGAGCTCGTTAAAGAACTGGATTAGCTTGAGATGTTTACAGGCTTACTTTTATAGAGACTGATGTAGTTGGCTTGACTATGCTGTTTCAGTTCTCGTGTGGTTGTCCTCATAGTTGAGGATAATTCCCTGGTGAACTTTTTCTGTCCAGTCATCACTGAAGCACCAGGACTTACAACGTGTCAGTGCAAGGCTCACAAAGGTCAGTTCTAAAATCGAAGCAGCTCCTCATTTTTGAAAGATGTTTCCGTTACATTCGTTGGCCAGAAATATATCTACCTCATCTTTTAGTATATAATAATGACATTGACAACTCGAAAGAAAATGCTAGTTAATACCCCTTATGAAGGTTTTTATCATCATATATATCCTTTCGAGTAGCTTCGGACAATTGAACACTACCCCAAACGTGTTTTCGGCGCTTTATGTTTCGTGTCACTGTTTTGGCATCCTCTTCAACCTCCTTCAACATCCTCGTTTCAACAGATTGGTACAAAATTTCGTAACTACATCATTCTATGTCGAAACTACGCTGAAGAGGGGGAGGGGGCAAATAGAGGAGTACAATTTGTTTTCACCGAATGTTGAATATCATATAAAGGCGCTTTTCAATATTGGCATTTAATGGAGAGGGAGGGAGGGCTGAAATATAGGCATTTCTTTCGCGGACCCATTCTGAGGTTCTACATAACCGAAAAATCTGAAAAAAATCGCGAAACTATCCCTTTGCCTACGCTACGAAACACCCTCCATACCGATATTTGTTCAAATGAAGTTAGTAATGATTCGGGGTCAAGCAGCGCACTGCAGGATAGACTGATGCGGAACATAGCTCCCTGAGGCCAACCTATCTTTCTCTAAGGATGAGTTGTCTCTTCTCTGGGACGGTGTGTGCCTTTTCAGGGGCCAAGCCTCTCGTCTACCAAGACCGTTAGTGAGTGGTGATAGCCACACCCTGTACGAGGTGACCCTACTATTAACAAAACGCTACGGATCTAGACTGGGGAGTCGAAAAACACCTCCCCCAATCCAGGGTGTCATGCGAACCGTGCCCATTGGATAGTTTGCAGTCGGGGGTAACTGACTATATTCGAACGGAGCCTCATTGATGCCTGGTCGCCTCAGTGAGTAAATTTGACCTTACCGTGCTACGGGGGCTATGGCACGGTGGACCTCTTAACCCCCATACTCGTGGGAATCAAATGAGTACAAAACTCGAAAAGAAAACAAAAACCAAAAAAAGCGGGGCCCCGTACCGCACCAAAACTGGTTAATCAGGCGGAGGCACGTCTCCGAATTACTGAGAGCCAGGTGACTACACCCAAGAAGGGAGAAGTTGGGACGTCAAGCAGTGGATCCAAGGTGAGCATTGGTATACTGCGTGGACTACAGCCAACGAACACCACTGCTCAAAGAGCAGGGACCAGCAAAAGCACGTCTCAGATAAATATAACAGACGTCAGGAAGGAGACAGGTCTCAGTGGCGCCGGGGTTAAATGGTACCCGCGCTATCTGAAGGAAGGCCTGAAACCAGAAGAGGCCCTTAAGAAGGCTCAGGACAAACCTAAGCCATCTCTACCGGAGCCGAGAAAGCGGGGAGCAGCAGAAATCAGCCCACATGAAGGGAATGCTCCCAAAAAACCCAGACCTGAACCCACGGGAGGAGAAAACCCGGGCAGGTCAGGAGTGAAGGCAGGACCCAGGAAGCCCGGCATTAGCTATGCTAGTGCGGTCAAGGGCATTCGACTGGCCATAATGCCAAAAAGGTTTCCCGAGCAAATACTCATTTGGGGGAACAGGAAATCATTAAGGAACTTGTCGTCAAGCAGATGATCAAGGGTTGGACGTCGAAACTGGTGTTCACCGGGATACGCTTTCGACCAGGCCTTATACTGGTAGACTGCGCGACGGAAGGCACCGCAGAATGGGTTAGAACCATAATTCCTAGATTGCCAGGCTGAGAAGGGGTAGAACTGTCAACATGTGCTGGGGATGATATACCAGGAGCCCACATGGTGACAGTTTTTCTGCCAAAGGCCGCGGCAATAGAAACAGAAGACCTTATGAGACTTCTAATTGTTCAGAATGAAGATCTCCATACTCGACTATGGAGAGTCTTCAGAAGCAAGGTGGAGGGAAAGGGTAAACTCCTCACGATCGGGGTAGATGACCGATCCCTAGAGTTGTCATATCAACTACCGATTTGGCAACATACCCGTGCATGTGCACAAGGAAAAGCCAAGGAAAGGGACCTCGGAGGAGGCATCGGGTGGAAAACTTACCGAGGTCCCTGAAGAAGTCGCAGAAGCCATAGAGGCGGAAAGAACGGGATCAACCAGGGAAATAGACCTGCTGCCCAGTGAAGAGCAGAAGCTGGACGACCTAGACCTAGGACTCCTAGGGCTCGGGGTGGACAGCGACGCGCAGGAAAGCGCCATGTCGGAGGAGGAGGGTGACACTCCGACAGTGGAGAAGAGCTCCAAACAATAACGGAGCCAATGGCCAGCACTAGGATAGCCCAGATAAACCTCCACCATGCGAGAGCTGCATCTGCAGTGATTGCAAGGGCAAATTCCAAGGAGAACATTGGAATAGTGCTGGCTCAGGAGCCCTGGGTGTACCGGGGGCAGATTCGCGGTCTGCAAGGAGGAGACATGCAGGTAATTTAGGACTCCTCTTGTGAAAAACCAAGAGCTTGCATAATTCTCAAACGTAATTTAAAATACATGTGTCTTTCAGAGTTCTTAACCGAGGACCTTGTGGCTATCCAAGTCTCATTGGAAGCCGGTAGGAGCACTCGAGAGGTAGTTGTAGCATCGGGATACTTCCCAGGAGACGAGAGCCGGGCTCCACCAGAACAAGTCGCAAAGCTGACGGAGTATTGCGAGGAGAGGGCGTTACCACTTCTTCTGGGCTGCGATGCCAACGCCCACCACGAAGTGTGGGGAAGCAGCGACACTAATCGTAGAGGTGAGTACCTTCTCGAATTTATTCTTAGTAATAAGTTGGAAATATACAACGTAGGGAACACTCCAACATTTGTGACCAGCACCAGACAAGAGGTACTAGATATAACTCTAGGAAATACCCTAATGAACGGGATGGTCAGGAATTGGAATTGGAAATAAAAAGAATAATAAGGAATCCCAAGAGAACAGATTGAGAATCCCACACAACGCAACTGAGCAACAACATTGCCCACCTTCAAGGGGGCGGTGACATCAGGAGCGAATTGGAATTAGAAACGGTGGTGGAAGACCTCAACACAATCGTCATTGACGCATATGAGGCCAGCTGTCCGGCTAAGACAGTCAAGTCATCAAGGGATGTACCATAGTGGAACAGGAACCTAGCCAGAATGAGAACAGAGGTACGAAAACTCTTTAACCAGGCAAAACAAACCGGGGACTGGCGGAGATATAAAAATGCACTGACTGATCAGGGAAGCGAAACGGGACAGCTTTAGGGAATTCTGTGAAGGGATTGAACAGATCACAGAAGCAACCAGGCTGTAAAAGGCTGTAGCCAAAGACGGGGGAATATCCTCTGTCTGCTTGAAAAAGGAAGATGGGACATTCACCGAGAATGAGGAGGACAGGGTACACCTGCTTCTCAGAACTCATTTCCCGGGGTCCTACCCCTCGGCGGCAGGCGACAACAATCTGCCTGACACCCCAACAACGAATAAAAGGGGAAGGAAAGAGAGCTGGAAACTAGCAAAAGAGGTATGCTCAGAAGCTAGGCTAAGATGGGCAGTGGGAACTTTTCAACCAATGAAATCTCCCGGAGTAGATGGCATTTCCCAGCACTTATCCAGAGAGGCCTAGGAATTATCTTAGAGTCTCTTCTGAGGGTGGTAAGGGGGAGCATAGCCCTGGGTTACATACCAAGGGCATGGAGACGGGCAAAAGTGGTCTTTATTCTGAAAGCGGGTAAAAAGGATCCTTTTCACCCTAAATCTTTCAGACCAATCTGCCTAACATCGTTCGTACTCAAAACGGTGCAGAAGGTCATAGACAACTATATTAGAACTAACGTTCTAAAGCGTAATCCCTTACATCACTGTCAACACGCTTACTGGGGAGGACGGTCAACTGAAACTGCTCTGTATCAGCTGACAGAGGTACTACGGGACGCCATAGAAACAAAAGAAATTGCACTGTGCGCGTTTTTAAATATCGAAGGAGCATTCGACAACACATCGCACACAGAGATACAGGATGCCCTGAGCCGCAAAGGAGTGGGAAATACCCTGGCACTCTGGATGGGCAAAATGCTAGAAAGCAGACAAATAGAGGTACAAACAGGTACAAATTCTGTTATCATGAACACCACTCAGGGCTGTCCACAGAGTGGAGTATTATCGCCGCTGATGTGGAGTATGGTAGTGGATGAACTCCTGGACGTGTTAACTAATACTGGAATACAAGTCCAGGGCTACGCGGACGACATTATTATAATCTGTAGGGGCAAATATGAAGATACCTTATATGATAGAATCCAAACTGGATTAAGGGTGTGCAGGAAGGTGGGACTGCGGATCAACCCAACCAAAACCACCATAGTACCATTCACTAGGAGGCGTAAGCTGGATCACCTGAAAGCCATAACATTACATGATATGGAAGTGAAACGAGAAACAGAGGTCAAATATTTGGGAATTACGCTAGACCAAAAATTACTCTGGAAGACACATGTCGGAAAGCCTGACAGATCTGATGACTTGCAGATCCATAGGAAGAAAAAAATGGGTTTGCAGCCCGAAGATACTACTTTGGATATATACTGCAATAGTAAGGCCAATGATTACCTATGTAGCGGTAATCCGGGGAGAAAGAACCCAACTCAGCACAGAAGCCAGGGAATTACATAAGCTCAAAAGGCTGGCTTGCGTGTGTATCAGTGGGGCAATGAGGACATGCCCAACGGCATCCCTGGAGGTCCTTCTGGGATTAACCCCTAACCATCTGCACATACAGATGCAGGCAAGGAGATCAATATTCAGGATGGCCGGTAGCATGAGTGAGGCAGGGAGCTGCCTAAATCGAAGGAAGATTGATATCCTTTCTAGGCGGTATCCCGAATTACTGATACCGAGGGACAACATGACAACGAGGTTTCACTTCGATAAGAAGTTTGAAACACGTTGGAGTAACAAGGCAAACTGAGAGAGCGTGACTGCGACGTACGGCTTAAACCAGCAACTGATTACTTGGTACACTGACGGATCCCTCACAGCAGAGGGAGCCGGTGCCGGTGTCATTGGTCCAAAGAAAATGTACTTTGAGCCAACGGGCAGGTACACTAGCATATTCCAGGCGGAAATTTACGCCATAGACAAATGTGCCTCCTTTAATCTGCAAAGGAACTACAGGGGGCAGAACATAGCTATTCTCACCGATAGCCAAGCAGCGATCAAGGCACTTAGGTCCAACCAGGTGAACTCTAAACTGGTATGGGAATGCCTCGAGAGACTGAATACACTCGGCTCGTCCAACAAGGTCTGGATACTTTGGGTTCCAGGCCATGCTGGGTTGGAAGGCAATGAGGCAATGGGGATGAACGAGCCAAGAAGGGAGCAGGGATGCCTTTACACAGGCCACAACCCTTCTGTGGAATCGGAAATAGTTTCATGGCTATGAATCTAAGAAACGAAGAGAAACGGTTGAGGGAACTATTTTGGGCGGGCCTACCAGGGATGGAGCAGTCCAGGGTACTTATTGGGGGATACGAACCCATGCGTACAAAGGATTGCTTAAACCTCACCAAAAAGAACCTCCGAATCATAGTGGGAATTCTCACTGGTCATTGCAGCTAAGTCCACCATGAATCCGGCCAAATACTTTAAAAAACAAGTCGGAATACCAGAAGCTCGCACTTCGGGTATAAAGGTTTTGTGTTCATCTTATCTAAGAAATTTCAACGCACATTTTTCTATCCGTATATAGCTACAAACCCAACATACTCCTTCATCTTTTTCCAAACTACGAGACATACGTACATATTACAGCCATAGATATTACGCTCACCCTAAACAAACAAACTGCCTATTTCCGAATACTGTACACATATATGCACGTATAATATATAAATTGATATCTCCGATTTACATCTTATATCTATCTGAATTAGGCACTACCCGCAAAGTCCATTAGCACCTACATACACACATGTCTCGTTGGAATAATTGATATTCATATACAAATGATTAAAAAACTAAAACAAAATAATCCTTAATACGAACTAACTTCGCTGTGGTATTGACGAATTGATATCTGATGATGACGTCATGGAGGTTGAAGAGTGCACGAAATTCACAAAAGAATTGTAAAGTTTCACCCCCTATAACTTTGTTAACAATAGTTGGATTTTCTTCAAACTTAACCAAATTATGTACCATATTCTTCATTACACCTGCGCTAAATTTTGTACTTCTGGGATGAACATAAGGGGGGTGTCGGGTAAATTTCTAAAATGTGGAAATATACTATTATTAACTTTATTTGAGCAGATATCGGAAGCGGAAATAGTTTGAGGCCTAGATATCATAGAGATGCACTACTGTGACTTTTTTCAGATTTTTCGGTTGGATAGGTTCTGAGAACGAGACCTGTTACACTTTTTGATGTTCATATTTTGAGCCCTCACTCCCCGATGTTTCACCCAATATCAAATATTGAACCAGTTTCGAAAAGTACTAATTGAGACCTTTCATTTGATACCCCACATGGCTACATTCTGTGAAAAAAAATGTTGCACCCTCCTTTCACATTTATGGGGAGCCCCCCTTAAACTTAACACAAAATGGCGCCAGTTGCTGCATGTAAAGGGAACGGCAGATCACATACTATTACCAATTTTCATGACAATCGGTCCAGCCGTTTCCGAATAAATCGGGTGTGACAGACAGACAGACATACGGACAGACAGACATCGAATCGATTCTAATAAGGTTTTGTTTCACACAAAACCTTAAAAAACGTAACACTATATCTACTTGTATTTTGAGAAGATACCTGGGCTGCACCAGATTTTTGCTTTAGCTAAGGAGCCACCACCCCGTTTCAGAAGGTCCTTCTTGTCGGCCAAATAACTTCTTAAATTAAAGGAATGGAATCTCAAAACCTATAACTTGGTGTTATGAAACCCGGATGGTGACAGTGGTCTACCGTCGATGAAGGTAGGATCGTCAATAGATGAGGAGAAGATTCTCATCATTAGACTCTCCAAATTTGTAAATTACTCAAACAACTTCGCTATCACACTACTTAGTGGGCAAAATACATGTCCTTGCTTCTGACGCTTGTTTTACATCACTGAGAATTCTCTGGTGCCCGGCTCATGTGGGGCGCCCATTAAATGAACTTGGCCATGTAGAGGCCCACAACTCTCTGGGTTCCAATCCCACGAGAGTGGTCGACCCTCCCCTGTTGATGTTCTGAAGGCGTTCAGGAGCACTCATACAAGGAGTGTGAGGGTGATTTTTTAGGAGCGTCACTGATGAAAGGACATTTTTTCGCAACATTCAAGCGACTTTACCTATAATTAAGCCGGAGGACACGCATGTACTTACAGCTTCCGAGAAACGATTACTGAATCTTCTTCAAACTAATCACACAAATCATAAAGTCTTTCTCAAAAGATTTGGAAACATAACTTCAGACATGTAACGCTTGTAAAGCTAGGGAAACTAATGAACACATAATCTTCAGGTGTAAGAAGTAAAGTGTAGATGGTATAACAAGTATTTTAACTTTCAACAAATCCTTTTGAGTAAGGTTCTTTGCATGATTGATGACCTTTTGTATATTTTTAAGGAGCTTAGAGTCAGATTATGGTACTTTTTCTATTGTAATGTGTTCGCGCGTCACGTTTTACCGGCATTCTGATCCCTTCTAAGCCTTTTCGGATGGAGATTTAATATCATCACGAAAACGCTGACAATTCTAAAGCATTATTGACTAATATTGAAATACATCCAGTGTTCCGGATCTCATTGACACACTAAAACCTAAAATAAATCTTAATCATCTATTCAACTGGATAACGACCAAAACTGCTAACATGTAGAATCTAATTTTTTAAATTTGTGTTTGGCTTTTTCTTGGCCATAAACAATAGTGTGTTTCTGGCGACACAGGCTAAGTGCCTGCCATCAGTCCTGTAGGGGCACTTCGTGGGTAGTATCAGGTCCTATTTGAACTCTTAGCCTGCCGGGTCCCAAGGGACAAACAAAACTAAACAGCAACAATTCTTTGTGTATCCTGTTCGAACTCATACTAAAAGCCTTAATAGGAGGGCGCTGAAGATCGCCCTTTTTTCACCATGAAAGAGTTGGAAGTAAAAGTTCCGCAATTACATAGCCGCAGAACCCGACGGTACCTCGGCAAAGGTACATAAACTTCTGTTTCCTTGTTACGAGAAGATGACAAGGCACCAGTCGAAGTGAAAGAGTCCTTGCGCTGCCGTTCGATATGGTCGGAAAGAAGCTGGAATAACTTATCAGGAGTAGATTTGCCGATGTTTAGCGTCCTGCCTTGGACTCATGCCAAAGTCAGTTCCGTTATAGAGCGGAGAGATCCACGGCGAATGCCTGCATGGCAGTCCTCCTGATAATGCTTGAACTTGATGCCAGTTTTCTCAACACTAACATCAAATTGATGACACTGTTCCTGTATGGGAGCAATATATGGATGAAAACCTCCATGGTTATTTGAAAGTTTGAAGTGCCAATTCATTGCTCTAGAACGCAAAATACTGAAAGGTAAGTGCAATTTTCTTAGAATGTTCTAGAGGGAGTTGAAGAACTGACAACGCATTGGTGTATTTGTTTCTCAAAGGAGCTTATAGCAACCACCAAGGTTTGAGGTGCATCATATTAGCAAGATTTCAAAAAATAAATGTTTGATTGTGCTATGAGAAAAACAAACATGCGAAAAAAGCGATTATGACTAACGAAAAACGAGGAACAATTGGAAAATGATCTCTACGAAACTGAAAATTAAAATATTTTAACTAAACATATAACATATGTTTCCCTCTTTCAAGGACTCGTAGTTCAAAATTCATAAATTTTTAATTGAATTAATTAAGAAACCTTTTGAGTGCTTGTTACGTATTTCTTTTCCATTTCCGTTGAATATTCATCAACAAGGCCTGGATCGAAAAATAATTTTCTTTTCAAATGATCCCAGGATAAATTCATATTTCTCATATGTAGTTGAACCTTATGCATTTTCGCGTTCTACAAAATTGTCGTGAGCCCTCTCAAAGTGATAGGGCTCCAATCACATTACCGCGGACGGTAAATTTTTTCGCAAAAGGTGGTGCCGCAGAACTTGGAATAAATTTAATAATTGCTTTCGTATGCGAATCACCATTAGCGCTAAGATGCATCAAATCGTGGGCATCATGTGGCGTGCGCGATTATGCAGCGCATCAGAAACCTGAGCATTGACAAGCGCGGTCTGCATACCAGATCCAATGGTCATCACCGGAGAAGGACTTGCTTTTATTTATGAATTCGAAATTAGTTTCAATAAGCATTCCCGGCATTCAAGCACACAATTCCAGTTTTTACTCGAGACTTTAATTCCGTGCCCATTTTTCATTCAAGATTTTTTGTGCGGAAAACGCGATTGCCTTTTCGACATCGTTGTTGTCGTCCTGGTCAACGTTATTGTCGTAATTCCAATGGCCAACAGAATGCAGTCATAGTTGACAGACTCTAACATGTAAGACTTATCTTCTTTCTGGGCTAAGAGCTGGACCAGCATCAACTAGCCATGCGATGGGTTCGTACGCTAAAGAGTCCAACGATACCTCGCTCCGGCATGGCTGTGTCCAATATTAAAAATGTATGCTGCCAGTCCAGAGTATATTTCTTCATTTGGACAAATCATTGTTCGGTATTCTAGCATCTTTTCTTATTGTTGCAGTTTGAAGAAATCCCCCATACCTTGGAACATCCATCAGATACAAAGTTCAGCGTTGCCAACCAGCCACTTAAGGCTATCCAAAGCTATGGGAAAAGCAGGAAGCGATATGGCATAATATTAGATTCCTAAATCCAGGAACCAAAATTGTAATTGAGCAGATAATATTCCTACATTTACTTGACAAAATCGCTTCATTGAAGTTCCCTATTCCAGGACTTGCTCGGATCTTCTCTATTTCGAAATTGGCAACGCTAATCACCTCAAACATATGAGGCACGGAATGCTTCGCTATTATACGGGAATGTGTGGAACATGATAATGTGATCCTAGCATGGATTCTCGAGGAGTTTTCTATACAATACGATGACGAAGACAACGGCGACGAGCAGCACAACTTTTTCCCTGCGAAGCATCCCACCATCAGAATGCACGAGAACAAAGTGCCGGTGATTTATTCGATGTGTCAAGTAAAGCGTTCAATTAGAACTAAACTCTCTCTGATAGTTACCGTCTTCATGTGGCTAACCCGAGAAAAATATGGTAAATGTGCCACAGGAAAAAACACCAAATTGCACATCATTTGACATTATTTATTGCGTCCGGATTTTATGAGGCGACAATGGCAACAGCAACAAACAGCGTCTGATGGATGGCAAGTTTTTATGAGGGTGGAAATGGGTAGTGTATGAGCTTGTAGCTTATAAGGAGTCAACAAAGGATTATAGCAATGTTTTGTGAACTTTACCGGGAAAACGTATATATGGTCTTCTGATTGCAATCAGAATCTCGAAGAGACCAGAGGTTACGGAATTATTATATGTCAGATAATACATTGTAAGGAGGTCTTGTATTCGAATATGAAAACCTCAGAAAGGAAAGGTCGGTTTTTACTGGTTCCAGTGGTTAATGATTGAGTATCGTAGTCATCAGCTTCATCAATTTCTTCCACGGTATGAACTCATGACCTATGGTTCCCCAGAATCAGACGTCAGTACGTCTGATTTCACAGGATACGCATTTTAATTTGAACATAAAGACAAGATACAGTCGTTAATTTGCCTCAGACATTGCCATTCGTAATTATTGCATTTTGTTTAATAATTTATTGAACAATTCCTTCTTTCCAGGACAATGGAAGAAAGCCCGAGTATTCCCGGTTTTAAAGAGAGGGACGGGTTCATCCAGCCCTAAGAGCTAAAGCTCAATCAGTTTGTTTCCTAACATCAGCAAGGTGTTTGAGGTTTTGGTATAGAAAGCCTTGAACGGGCATATCAAGAAGAAGAAATTATTGCCGAATGCGGAATTCGGATTTCGATCTGGACCTTCGACAATACATGAAATAACGAAGGTAACGTCTGATATTTGCTGGCGGATTAACAATGGTGAGCGCGTAGGCGCTTGCCTTATAAACATGGAGAAGGCCTTTGATACCGTCTTGTTGGATGGACTGATTTTCAGGCTCCTGAAGAATGAGTTTTCCAGCTACCTCGTAGCGATGATGTGTAGTATGCTATATGGCGCTACTGGCAGAGAATTTCATGTTCTGAATGGATTACAGCAAGGGACAGTGACTGCGCCTACACTTTTTGCAGTATTTACCGGCGAATTACTCAACCCTTTCGATTTTAATAAATATCCTAAAAGGTCATTGGTTGCCTTTGCTGACGATCTGATAGCCTACACGGCACACAAGAAGGTAACTGAGGTGCAAGTTTAACTTCAGAAGATGTTCAATGATATTAAGTTCTTCACGAACAGTGAACGGATGAAAATCAATGCGCAAAAGTGTGAAACGATTCTGTTTCGAAATTCCTTGGCGTACGCTAGTAGGAACTTGAAAAGGAATTGGAGAGATTTCCACATTGTTGCGAACGAGGATAGTTCGGAGCGCATTCCTCATAAGTACCTGGGTGTGGGTCTTGACGAGCGTCTCCAATTTAACGAGCACGTTAAAGTCGCGTTAGAAAGCGCTGTCCAGGCATTCATATCTCTTCGAAGACTCGTTTATGCTCCACATCTTAGCCGGAAGATTATTTGCTATCTTACTTTGGTTAGACCGCACTCACCTACGGGTGTGCTACCTGGTTTAATTTGAGTGCTAGCCAAATGGAGAAAACAAGACTCTTTGAAAGGAAATGTCTGCGTACTCCCACGGGGCTTAATAGGACTACTTCGTCAAACTATGACTACTATGTAACTAGTAAAGTGATGTATGCAGTTGCTGCTGTGCCGAGAATCGACACAGTTATCGTCAGATTAATTCGGAATCATATAGTGAGATCTGCTTCGCTGGCGAGGACGCGTGGGTTTCGCAGCCGTTCTGCCCAAATGATGGGTATTTTGAGAAAACTCTCACGACAGGCTTCATTCCCCCCGAAGCGTTCGTGTATCTTGACAGGAATGGTCTAATTCTTGATTCTGCCGATGATCCGGTTATATATCATATACAAAGACGGGCCACGGACAAAAGGATAGAATACCCCCCCCCCCCCCCAACTTGACACTGGGGGCTCCGGAATTCGACTGGAGATACTCCAGAGCGAGAGCAATTCATATTAAGCGGAATGAAAAAGAGAAATCCTGGTACTGGTGGCTGCGGGATTCCGGATAGCGGTGGCCGCGCTCAGTTCTGCCATTTGTTTCTTGGTGGGACTATGTAAATAATATAAATATTACACGGATGTTGCTGTCACCTCCGGTCGTTATGAATTATAGATTTTATTATATCGCTTTGTGTTCATTTATATCATTCATTTTATTAGCTTTAAGATAAATAAATTGTATCTATTTTTCTACTAGCCTTAAGAATAAAGTTAAATTTGCAGTTAGGGAATTTCTTTAAATTTTTTGTTCGTCAATAAGACAAATCTAACCTTGTTGGGTTTTTGACATTTCCCGATAACTTACATATTATTTCTCAATGTAATGTATTTTGTTATATTAATTATAGTTTGTTATTTTGAGCGCCCACTGTGACCATAATGTTTATTCCATTTTTCCTTGTTTGATTATAAGATTGTTCTTTTCATTCATTTTTCTCGATCTATATTATTAATGTTAAACATTTGGTTTAAATAAAAATGATTTTGAAAGTGAAAAAAATTGGTTAATTTATTATTTTATTAAAGAGATTAAACACTGCTACTACTACACACTACAGCAGGTAATTAAGCTGAAATCCAGATCGTTAAGTCTGCGAGACTACACAATTAATCTGATTGCAAAAAGTCTGTGTCAAGTCTGGAAGTCGCCAAAAAAATGAGCCTAAAATAGGTTTTTGAGAAATAATAATAATAATCGTTGGCGCAACAATCCATGTTGGATCAGGGCCTTGAAGTGTATTAGAGCCCTTCATTCAAGACCGTAACGGTACACTAGGAGGCAATGTGGTCAGCATTGCGCTCGCCCGAGGTTATTACCCTGATTTGACTCAGGTACTCATTCACAGCTGAGTCGATTGGTATCCGACGTCAAATCACGATACAAATTCCACTGCCACCAGTGAGATTTGAACCGCAACCTTCCGTACGACAGCCTTGCGTTCTAACCACTCAGCTATCCGGACACAGAGAAATGATGAAATTTATAAGTTGACTCCAAAGTATAGACCAGTTTAGACGTTCCTATTTTACTGCGAATTTCCAATAGCACGCTGTTGTTTGCTGCAGGAACTGTCATAATATGTCATATGTCATAATAAACCAGTGAACTGAATAATGACAATTCTATGGGCGCTTATCTAAGAGGAGCTCTTCAAATCATTCTCTCTTACATCGCTGAATAGGCAGCTTGAAGGGCTCGCAAAATTCCTTTCGGTCCCTAGTGGACTTTTTGATGGGTGTGTCAACAAATACAACACACAATACAAAATACAACACTTCCCAGCGTTAGTTACACAATTTAACCAGATATATGATTAGTCCAGATCCGGAAAAGCTTTTCAAAATGTATGTGTTTGTTTCATTACTTTTCCATCGCAGGTCCCAGAACAATCACTTGTGGGTTTCGTTCTCGTATATCAAAGTCATTAAGCCAGTTCACAAATGTTGACAATGTCAGACTCGATAAAGAGTAGCGCTGGAGTACATATAGGATGCTTATTCGCGCCCACACTGGGCTACCTCATTCAATTTTGGATTATTTGAAGGCAGTGCGCCTACAGGATACTAACTCCTAATCCTCAAAGTTTCTGCAACGACTGAGATTTTCTGGCATTTAGCACTCCGCGCTGCTATTCAGTCAATCAATGCTGCTTCACTGGCATTGGGGAAGCTATTGAAACTGAACATTTGAAGCATATCTTCAGTGAAGTCCACTCTTTCAAACAACGATAACCTATTCGATGTAGGATTTTCCAGCGACTGAAAACTTATATGATGCTTCCAAAGGTATCTTAGGCCCACCACCGATTTTTCTTCGAGTTTCGAACTTCGAATTGACCTTTGATTACTATTATCGAAATGTAGCCCGTCAAACGAGCGCATCTTTGCCGTTTCGCTCGCAGATGTTTCGACACCACGTCTTCCCAAGATATCCATACTTTTCTTTTAGTGTCCTTCGACATGTAATCTTAGTTCAATGCACTCATAGATCACTCTGAAACAGCGGATTACATTACTAATAATAATAATCGTTGGCGCAACAACCCATATTGGATCAGGGCCTTGAAGTGTATTAGAGCACTTCATTCAAGACCGAAACGGTACACTACAGTATACTGTAGGAGGCAATGTGGTCAGCATTGCGCTCGCCTAAGATTATTACCCTGATTTGACTCAGGTACTCATTTACAGCTGAGTCGACGGGTATCCGACGTCAAATCACATCGCTTAGCGTAAAACAAAAAGAAATTGGCCCCACTTCAGAAAGGGTGAATAATCTGGTACATGTGCCTTCTAAACAACACGTCAATCGATACTAGTTCCAGTCGGTGACCTAATACTTCTTTTTCATTGGTATTTTTTTTCAGTTTGACTTCCATTACCCCTTTCTCCAAATCCAGAGCAATTTGGTCAACGTCCGAGGGACGGAAAGTCAACAAGCAGATGTAATCAGCGTAGTCGAGATGTTTCAGGGAATATGTCATGATTCATTGAAGCCCTGCAGCACTCCATTCAGGCACATAGTGGACATCACTGATAACAAGAAGAAATAATATCGATAACTGAATGTAGGTAGCAGCTTAAGACTTCAAACTTTATTGAAATGGAATGCTACTCTTATCAGGATTCCAGATAGACTCTCCGTATCCCCTCCTAATTACCGCATTCAAGACGCATTCCGTGGATTTATGAATATTAAGAAGCAGCAATTCTGCAGAGACTCCGGAGCTGCAAGCAACAGCTCCCCAGGGATATCATCGTACCTTGAGACTGCACTTCTTAAGTGTTATATGGCGAATATGATTTCATTTATGTTTGGGAGAGCAATGTATATTTGCCTGCTACGGTGATTCAGGTGCAACTCCACTGGCTATTATAACGGTGAGAACTGCAGTAAATTGCTCTTTCCGCTTATTAACCTACTCTTCATCGTGGATGAGAAGCCAGTCGTTAGTGTCTTTAATTGGACCACAGTAAGACTTGCATACACCTACAAGCTCTTTCGCGATGCGATATATGGTACTGATATTATTATTACTTTCAGCAACTTTCACCTCCCTCACAAGCGCGACTTTGCAAGATTTGCCGCAGTACCAGGGCTCAAAAGCACGGGATACAACTAACTCGTTGCGATAATAAGAGCCATCAGTTCCTTTCGTTGTCGAGAACATCTTGGCCTTCGGGATTAGAAGAATGTTAGAAGATAGGCAAGTAAAACTAAGGTTGTCCACAAGCTGGGGTGCTGTCACCGCTATTGTACAGTAGCTGGGAAACTCCCTGAAGAGCTAACAACTACTTGAATAAAGGTCCAGGGTTGGACTGAAGTGTTTATGTCAACCTGGAGCGAGTATGTCACTTGAAGAGCGTGGTTTCTTGCTTAAACCAGCAGCGAGTTATTTGCTTCCTCACAGCAGAGGGAATGGTCGCCACTGATTCAAAAAAAGTACTTCTAACCAATAAGTAAACGTACTAGTATATTTCATACAAAAATATGTGGCATAAATAAGTGTGCCCACTATATCCTCCACAGAATCTATAGGCGCAGAATATTGAGATCTAGACAACGAGACTGCCTCACCCCTGGGAGCAGTGTGACCTTAGCGGCTCGCAGATGTTAAGTGCTCCTTTATATAATTCACGCTGCTCCCAGGGCAGAGGTGATGCAGCGTCTGACGATTTGCCTCTGCCCTGGTAAAAAACCGTAAAGCCGCCATCGCTTGCTTTTCATCAAAGGGCTGCAAAAGATCCTTAGGACTCAATAGAATTTCTCTTCATTCTATTACTATTATTAACTGTAAACCACTAAATCAGAATAACTATTTAAGGTACATCGGTATTTTTCACATACTAAAATGGTACTAAAACATCTATACACTTTCGATAAAACAAGCTTAAATTGAATGATCTGGCTACCACATAGCTCGCATTGGTTTTATATCTTATTAGGGTTACTGAGCTATCTTTCTGCAATTTTTCAGTCGTCCAATAATAGTGCTTCCATTAGACCCACACGTACTCTTAATACAATCGATAATTCTGGTACTTGGCCACTCTCCCTATCTTTTAAAAACTATGAATCTGCTGTACTACATTAACCATTAAACAAAAATATATAGTGAAATGCTAATTCCAAATAAAACCGAATTCTTGAGTATAATTTAATCAGTTCAATCTTCGACAGTTCCTCATTAGCATACTGTTTCCCTAATTGATTTCTTCGGTAAGCACAACAATCCATTTTATCTAATCACATTGGAAGGCCCAAAATCTCTCTGATTTCGCGCACCCGTATCTAAAATTTCCAGAAATATATGCTGGAAATTTGAAATCTGTGAACTTGAAAACGCTTTTAATGCATCACATATGAAAAGTTAATTATCCTCTTTGAGATGAATGGTTGCTCCGACTTATCACATCCACCATTTACCGCCTCAGTGTTCTTTGCAGATTAGCATGATTCTCGGGAGCATTTAGTTTTGCATTCTCTGTCAAAATCGCACCTCTTGTTATTCGATCTCTTCAGAAGACCTCTCATCTGCTTTCAAACGGTCTTACCTACATACATCGAGCACACATGAATATGCAAATCTTTTGCTGATAGCATTCATTACTCCTCGACTTTGTTAATTGATTGCAGCAATTTACCAGGAATATTGCTTGCACTAAACACATGAATTAATTAAAATCCTAAAGAGTAGACCTGGGTGGTTACCTTAGCTTTGTTTTCCTTCTGTGTGCTCACAAAATGGGAACTTTGACGCGCAAGTAGGGTAGCCGCTGTGATATGGCTGGGGTTGGAAAAAATTTCAAACCTATTTATGTGATAATTTCACAGGACGACGCCGATGGATTATGAAGTATTCATAATTTAAACGTATTGTATTTCATGTAATAACATATTGGGAAAGTCCCTTGAAGCTCGCTAAGGGTAGACTAAATGTCTGCATTTATTAAATTTGTGCCTGAGGAAAAACCGCCATCGGGTACACCATGTCTCGAGGTTAAAGCGAATGGATCGACTGGGACATCTGCGGCGAAGGGCAAGCCGAACCGGCAACGATCCTATGACGGTAGAAACTGTTCAACCCAAAGGGTAATAAAGAGGGGTCAACTGCCAACAGCTAAGTTTTAATGTGTAGCCAAGACTATCCGGTAACGATAGTGGGCGGATGGGGACTGCTAACTGTAAGGACTACATCACCCAAGTCTGTAAAAGTATACCGCCAAATATTCTGTTAAACTTTGCCAATGAAAGCACATAAGATTTACTCAGGGCCTGTTTCTTCAACGGCATGTGGGAAAGTGCATGACTAACCTTAAAGAGAGTTTCTGAACTGTCAACGATCAATAGGTGTTTTCACTGACTTCGTAATGAGAGGCATAAAGCGCTGAGGTTCTGGAGGATCTCGATGGGAACAACCTCAGCACTTCCATCTGGATGCTACTAGGCAGCAGCACAGGAAGGAAAGCTCATAGGCAGTTAACTTTCCTTACTATCGGAACTCATGAAATGGATGTTGAGAAGGTTCGGATTTGTCGATATTCCGAGTCATTCGAAACTACAGTGAGGTGTTATATGGTTTATGTCGACCGTCGTAATGTAGTGTGACGATCGAATGACTTCGCTGAAAGAGCCGAAGCTTTACTTTTCGAAAATTTTTAATAATCCTGGCTCACCTAACACATTAAAATGAAGCTTATTTTTTTCTTTGTCAACCTCGAACAAAAAATGGATAATTTTCAGGAGTTTTATAAAAGAAAATGTCATATTTTTTTTAAACGATCTTTGTATTATCTTAAACTGCATGCCTTGAAAAACTTTTAGTGATTTTTTTATTGAAAAATATAATACAAAAAATGTGCGGCTAAAATTGTCGGGAACTGGATCATCCGAACCAAAAAGTATGAATAGATTTACTTAAATAACAGTAACAACTAGTGTCTGATTGGAGGATTTAAAAAAAGTGCATTTTTGACGAAATGGCGAATACGGTCGTTTTTTGGGTATAAAACGGCAATTTTTTGTCGAAAAAGAACAGAACGATTAAATACTACATTTTAAAGTATTGAATGATTCTGCCAAATTTCAAAAAATAAGTTTAGTTGTGTCCGAGTAATTTTAATCAGGGGTCTCAAACATGTTATTAGTAGAAAAATACATTTAAAGGTTTAACTTCAGGTCGTTTGGGGTACGGTTTGTTCTCTTCCAACGATAATATAACAGCCAATTTTAATCGGACCGATTTCAAATTTTAACGTATTCTCAGAAAGTTAAACTAACAAAGCCATAAAAAATTGTTTTTTTTTTTTCAAAGCCATAAGTGCCCCTTAAGGACTCTCTAGAGTGACACTCCAAAAACACTATTTTTCTTGGAGAAGGTTGATAAGTCGCCGTACTTCAATAATGAGCAGTAACATCGAGCTAAAATTCCTACATTTACCCAAGATATTAGCGGATGTATGGTGAAAAATTCATATTTACATCTTTGCTCTATTCTTAAAAAAAACACAAAATCTCAAAAGAAGCGGAAGGACGTTGGCACATTACGCCCTCTTCGGGTTGACGGAGCCTATTTTGTTGTTTGAGGAGGTGTGACTTTTAGTTGTTGAAAATTACCATCTTCTATTAGTTTTCTTTGAGCTGCTAACCCACAACACCATCGCATTGTCGATAGATATCTTGATTTTATGGCTTTATGTGAATTTTAGATATTGTTTTAGGAATAGTGTGGGTGCTTGAGGTTGTCGTGTTCTTTTTTTGCTTTATGAATGGTTTTATAAGTTTTGAAAACACCCAAAATTCGGCATAACTTATGAATTAGCTCCTCTATGTGTACCCTTCTTCTCCGAACCACCTTCTCCAGGTTCATTGAACACAATATGTCTTAGGACTCCACCATTTCCGACATTAACATGTTAACGGTCAATGTCGTGTTCAGCGCGAACACATGAAACAAAACATCTTCTAGGTCCTCCCAATTATCCCCACACATGTTACAGGAAGGTTGTCATATTGTAGGCGACGAAAATAGCTTCCATAACCACAATGCCTATTGATGAACTGCGTGAGGAGATAATCTATTTCATCACGGTTGAGTATTAACTAGGCCTTGATCATTGGAATCAGCATTCAACAACTTTGGGGTAACCACTTTGATAGCAGTAACCTTTTGCGTTTCATATTTTCACCCAAAAAGTAGATTTCAAACACCAGCTTTTCATGTATTTCTATCTAAAGAGATTTTACTGGTTATTGACTTTGAATGGCGTGATGTGGAAGACTTTTTCGACTCTCAACTTACTGGAAAACTCTGCTTATATCTTATGGTCCATTAGTGCTAAGCCCTTGTTTCCAACTATCATTTGGCGATTCGGACATTGGACATATCCTCGTTGTATTAGAGATTACAATAGCGATATCGTCGGAGTCTGCCTCTTTGTCGTGCAACCAACGTGGGGCTCATCATTCGCCGAGTTCGAAGCCAGACATTGTTCGGTTGCAGATATGTGAGCCTCTCAACTATAGCCTTTTCGGTTCCTAACTTCTTTTTGGTACATCGGATGGAGATATATTAATTTCTCAGCGTTGTTCCCAACTAGGTTTGCTTTCTGTGCTTTTCTTCTGGGTCAAGTGTTCCTAAGACCCATTCTCATCCTACTTTGTGGAGTTTCTTATCCTTTCCTTGGTGCTAGGTTGACAATTTCGAATGTTTTCATCGGGACTTATCGCCTCGTGGCAGTTTTCCTTCAAAAATTTCTGGATATATGGACGTCCGAACTTCTGAAGAGTGTCTTTTCCTACCTTTGAGTGAAACGGGAATCTATTCAGTCAATTACTTTAAACATATCATATTCTTTCTTCTTCGTCCGGATGAAACGACAAGTAACATGAAACTTTCATATCAATCGTTACAAAGTTGTGTCTAATCCAGCCTCAATATTTCATCTTCAATTTGTTTTCGGATATCAAACGAAGGAGATTGAATTTTCGCGATTTATTTGATTTGATCATGTCGTACCCCGGGCAGGCAAACAACTCATGAGGGGTTTCGCCGGTTGCACGCAAGGATTGAGGTGGCAGTTTGTTGTAAGATTTACGACGGTTGTTTGTGGAAAAATTTTGGGAGGGAAGGAATTCTCAAGTTTGACTTAGAATTATTAGCTATCTTAATTATCTACGATTTAGTTTCCTCCCTTCTGTAAAATAATTGTTGATTTTTTCGCGTATTTATCTTAGTTATTTTCGTTCCTTCAGCAATTTTATCATATGTTTACGCTTTCGGTTACCTTAGAGCAATCTCTATTTTTCTTTATATTCTCATTTAGATTTTCCTGAATTGGGAGCGACATTAACCCCCGGCCTCTGGAGATTGGGTTAATCCTTCCACCCAGACTGTAGGGGTGACGCATGACACCATTACTTTGCGAGTTACACGGTTGCCCTTCATCCCTTGGTGGAGTATAGTACGTCAACCACACATGCGCGCCATTGCTCGCGGTTACCTGAAATGCACTTCAGCTCCCTCCACGAGACGCACGCACTGTTTTGCGCCAAGTACTCTTGGGCGACCTACTTTGGGAGTGTGGATTGCACTGCATGACATAGCCGACAATGCAATTGTTGCACATTCTTAATATGTGACCTATCCACTGCCACTTCCTTCATAGATATATAAATTGATCGTTGCTTTCGTTGTTCTGACCATCGATGGGGATAGAGACGGTGCGATGACCGCTCAAATTGACAGCCTTAGTTTTGGTGGTGTTTATCTTTTGTCCAAGTCTATTTGCCTCTTTTCCCAAATCCAGAGGCATTTGGCCAAGGTAATATGCCGCTCTGATAACAACTATTAGTTTCTCCGGAAAGCCTCTCCTGCGTAGAGCCCTCAGTATACATTCCCTGTTCACGCAATCGAAAGCTGTCTCAAAATTCATAAAGAGTAGGTGCGGCGAAGATCTCAGCTCTGTTTCAAAATGATTCGTAGGTTGTTCATGTAATCAGAGGAGGGGATCCGGGTCGGAAACCGTGCTGCCCTCTGTCAATCAAGTTTTCGACATGCTCTTTGTGGCAACGGTAGAGAGCACGCTGGTACCAATCCAATTGTCACACTCAAAGCGAATTCCATTCTTTGGGATCTGGACATTCATCCTCTTGATCCAATTTCTTGGAAAAGTCTCAGATTTCCATACCAGTGGAAACAGTAAATCAACAATAACTGCGGGTGCAGCGATAAATAACTCTGTCGGGAGACAGTGAAGCACAGAGGAGCCCTTGAATGCACTGATAGCCGAAATGATTTCTCTTCTGTATGGAGCAATAGTCTTGTATCCGCATGTTACAGTGATTAGCCATTTCATCCACAAAAGGAGGAAGTTCACCGGATGTGATATTGTTAATAACCGCGGGGAAGTGTTCTTTCCACCTCTTCAGTTGTTCATTATCGTCGTTGAGAAGTCGACCGTTGATGTGTTTTGAACCCACATGCAAGCTCTTTTGTGATGCAGTATACGTTCTTGAAATCATTGCCATCTGCGGCATCTTCTGCTTCCGTGACCAGCGCAATAGAAAATTCTCCCCTCACGGCGTACGCTACACTGAATTTCTCAGAATTTTGCTCGATATCGGAGTTTGAGCGAGTCCGCTCACAGCGGTCAGTAGAGTCTTCGACACCTTTCCACAACTTCATGATTCTGCAGTCAGCCAGCTCTTGTGATACCCCTTCGGGGCCTGGCCAATGTCCAGTGTGGCACCTCAGAAAAGAAACTTTTGATGCCGACCCAATGCTCATCAATGTTCCTAAACGGATTACTCAGTATATTTGCCGTTGGATCAGCAAGGTAGCTCTCCCACCGCCGAGCGAGAGCTGGGTCATATAAGCGGTCGGCGTTGAACTTAGGGAGTATTGCGAAAAGTGCCGGATGCAACACACAAACGAACGTAAGCAACCATAAAATGGTGATCCCTTCCGAGGCCGATGTGAGCGCCTCTCTTGCTACGCACATCCAGAAGATAACTCCAAAATCTACCGCTCATCGCAAAGTGCGCTCCCACAATGTATCACCAATGATGAGACGGTGGAAGTTGCAGAAATCGACGAACCTCCTGCCGTTACCATTGCAGTCGCCGTGTTTTGATTAAATGTTCGAGCAAGGTGTTGTCAGATCCCAGCTTGGTATTCAGATCATCCATCACGATCACAATGTCGCCTTTAGGAAACCATCCCTGAATTGTGTTTAATTGCTCAATGAAAGCATTCTTTTCCACCATATCGAAAGTCTCCGTTAGTCTACAGCACACCGAAGTTGTGATGCTCGTTAACTTGGAATGGAATTTTGCAGTTAGAAGTCTGTCAGAAACCGGCTCCCAGATCAGAAGAGCGGTAGAAGTCAGAAGCAACCCGAAACCGAATTCTCGTCTACCAATATACGAGAGGTCGTTCGTCGTGAGGTCAGTCCCTATCCGAGGCGTTGTTGACGTTTCCGTAGCAATAAAGTTTCAAAATTTGCAGGTTGCTAGCCTACAAATTTCTACCACTTTTAGTCGCCTCTTACTACAAGCAGTGAAGACTTTGAGTGTATTCTTTAGCCCAAACTCACAGGACGAGTTGACGAATTGGTTTGAAGTGAGATTCACCAACCAGCAACCTGCCTGCTTCAATTCGCACGACACATGTGGTGGGATTGGCATGACAGTCGACAAAATGTCTACAACTACTACGGACATGACTACAGGTCTGCATCTGATAACTTTCCTAGACTTGATGATAACCGATGACAGATTTAGACCCGAGTAAAATTTCAACGATTATTTGCCACTAGGATGCCAAACACGATCACTTATTTTCATTTCTACGGATCGTGCCTACCCTATTATCGCATCCTGAGATTTAATTTGTATTGCCACATCAACAACTTTATCCATTAAATCTCTCCTTTTCCGTGTTAATATAAACTTACTCAAACTTGCAGAAGAATTTCGCCGTGATGCTTTCCGCTGGAAGCTTAAGGAGCCATCAGATGACTGTGATGTTCTAAAACTGATGGGTGGCCCCTGAAAAATCCGTTATCGGAAATAGGCCGCTAGAATCGTTATATTGAGGCCTCAGACCCTACTTTCAGTGGAGTTGCATTATTTGCTGGGATACCATCAGGGTCCATTTCACAATTTCTTTAGCTTTTTAAGGGAGCTCTGCCTTCTGAGTTGACCTTAGTCAATTTGAATGGTCTTTGACTACCGCCTATTGTAGTCCCCTTAACAATTCCGAAACAGGACTTGAACAAGTACGGAGGAATCGCATGGACTGACATTAAAACTGTCAGTCAACAATAGATGCAATTGGTTTAGGATTATGCATTATTTGCCTTGGATTCTTTCACTAACATAAAGGGTGGCGAAACAACTCGTTTACATTTAAAAGTATTAATACTGTTCGGGCCCACGAATCTACCAATGGCAACCCATGCATCGATCAAAAGTTTTCTGAAGAAACTATTCATCCACACGCTGTTAACTAATATCCAGCAATATATCAGATCCACCGGCAATACGCCGTCTAAGTGTTTTGGTTCTGCAAGTAATGGCTAACTTCCAATATGCTCAACTTCACATCCCAGTTTAGACTTTACCAGAATTCTGAAAACATCTCAAATAGCTCGTAAAATTGAACCTTAAAGAATAACTTAACCTGGAGTGTATTATGTGTACACTTTAGCAGTTGGAACTACAATTCTATCTACACCCACATACCTAGGAACTGTCGTAATTAGGGCGGTAATTGATTTTCCATTGACTAGTGAATTGTTTCTGCTCCGGCTCAAGATTCGCATAAGATGTCGCTTGATAATAGAACAAAATTAGGGATTCTGATCAGGAAATGATAATGGTAATGAAAATCGTTTCGAATGAAGAATTTATAGTACATTCGAAAGAGCGACGACGGGGAATGAAATGAGTTTCCCTTTAAACACTTTCATTCATTCGCTTCGTGCGCCCCGATGTCATTACAGATTGAGTACTTAAGTGATTCCTCATTATAGACTGGATTAAATTAAACAATTAAGAGGAGAAACTCTGTGCTCCTCTTTGAGTGGAGTGATTGGAGTTACGTTCAGGCGTTCGTGTTGAGGAAAAAAATTTATCGCTTACAAAAAAGTGGAACACACATAAAAACGAAGCGAAATCATGCGATGAATGGTAATTTTCATCGAGTTTAAAGGTTTAGATGTATCTTTGTTCTTATCATATTAAAATGGGGCTATTAATACCCATTGGAATTGCTTATAAAAGTGAAGATAAAAAGGCATCTCGCATTCACTCGTGTCGTTTCTATTTTCATGAAAATGGCAGATAATGGGGTTTTCACGCAGACGAGTTTGAACATTTAAGTTATAGCAGTTTCTCGTGATTTGACAACTGGACATGAATATAGCAAAAATGCAGGATGCTGTGAAAAAATAGTCGTGAAGTGGTATACCAATAGCAATAGCATATCCAAATGATTGACTACAGACCACGTGGGTATTAACTGCAGTAATGGTTCATTTTAGAGTGAAAAGCGGTTCTCAAGCCAATAACAAATTAATACTCGTTATGTAATCGATGTTTCACATGGAAAAAACACATATCAACCAACTTATGTATTTCTGAAAACTACCAAGAAATATATTTTTTAATAAAAATAAGGAATGGCGTCCAGGGTCGAGGCATCCCATAGACGCCTTGGAAGTAGCATAATCGTAAGTTGTTGCCAAATGCTGCCAGTCATTTTGATAGATTGATTCGGTCGAACCAAAACTAATTTCATTTCCATCTATTTTATGGCGAAGTGGCCTATGAACCCCCTATTTTGGGAAAGACACCCAAATTTTGAAAAAATAAGAGCTGACAGTTTTGTCGAAACCAGTTCGAATGGCTAAGATCATCTATCCTCATTTTTTAAAGAGTCGAAAGCCGGAAGCTGGATGCTTCAGGTATGAAAGATTTTGCGTTTCCTTATGTGGGGAACTTTGAGTATCTGAAAGTTCCACATGTTAAAGGGTAATCCGAGTGTGAAGGCCGTTTTTTCGCTTTTTTTAGGAATTTTTTTGGGAAGAGCTGGTAAAGGTACAAATTATACATTTATTAATATCTTGAGCATGCGTAGTAATCAGCCCGATAGCATAGTTCATTATTAAAATACAGAGCAACTTATACACCCATCGCCAAAAAAAGGTGTTTTTCTGTTGCCACGCTAGAGGGTGCTGTGATCATCTTAGAGAAAAATGTAAACGGCGTTTTAACATGCGGACTTAACCACAGTCCGCAAACTAGAATTACTAACAAATATTGAAAGCTAAAATTTTGGTGCGTCGTTAAATTTTTTTTTGTGAATTTTGGTGTTTTTTCAAGGCTACTGAATTACTGAATGAGTCGCAATTATCCTAGTTTTCGGACCGTAAAAATATGTTCTGAATAAGACCTAAAAATTTCAAAGAATTTCGTTGGATAGATTTTGGGCTATGGTGGCAGAAGATTTTCAGCATGCGGTTTCGAGGAAAACGCATTTAAAAAGTAGACCATTATGAACAATCTGCGATATCTGGTCCATAAATTTTAGGTTTCTAAAAGAAACACAAGTAAGGCCTTGGCTTCAATTCCTATGATTTTAGCGAAGTCATTCAAACGTCATTCGGACCGATAAATATGCGCCTTATTACGGCGATCGACATAAACCTGGCATGTGACATTTTACCTGTTTAACACTGCAATTTCCGAGCCACTCCGAATATCAAAAAATCACTTTGTCCATATATTTTACCCTATATCTAGATACAATTGATGCTGACAAAAAATCGATATTTCGGATCCGACACACAGGATGCCCCGTTAAACATTTCATTGCGCACTATTATTTAAAGAGCCATTTACGCAAACAATTTGATCTGGAAAGTACTGTATTCAAATTAGTCTACTTCATAGGTTTCACATTAGCGGTTCAACATTACCAACAGGTACGAAGAACCTAAAACAGATACAAACGAGTCGGAAACCGGAAATTCACCGCTACAGGGGGTATAAAATGGTTATATTTTTAAAGTTTTGTTCCATTTGTTCAGAGTGGCCGCGCAGCAACAACAGTACGAATATTGGTCTTCAGCATACCGAAGGTCTTTGGACGATTAGAAGAATTTGAAATACCCCCATCAAAAAAATCACTGGCGACCATGCTGGACAAAGAGATAAGACGTTCAGGAAAATGTTCGCGCAAGAGAGCCATAGATGTTCGTCGCGTATGAACGGTGACGTCGTCTTGTTGAACCACACATCCCTAAGATTGATTTCTACAAGTTTAGGAATCATCTGGATATAACAGCCGGAAGTAACTGTAATTGCCTTGCCATTTTCTTCAAAAAACCAGGGTCCAATAATGGCAGGACGTCATGAGGTTGGTTTTCGACAAAGGCTTCACAAGCCCTTTTTCGTGAATCGAAATCGCGTGCACTAAGTTTCTGCACCACTGTCAGCTTGTATGGATGAAATTTTAGGTCGTCATGAAAAATTCGTCTTACTGTGCGTTCAGAAATCCTAAGAGCAACTGAATGTTTGCATGCCTTCTAGATGATTTTTGGAGTCCTGGTGGTTTTTGAGGGTCCTGACTTTTTTATACACACTGCCAGTGTCCATAAACATGTCCACACACTGAACAATCGATTTCCGATCAGAGATGTAGGCGCGATTTTAAATTTTTTTCTAAATGCGAGGTCAGTTGCAATAATTGAACGATTGTTGGAAATGTAAGCCGCCACGGCGGACACACACTCGTCTCTTATCCACTGCACGGCCATTACCAAATTAATGGTACAAAAAACGTCAGGCTACACCCTTTCGAATTGCATGTCCACTTTGTAAGATTAGTGTCCGCTGTGTGGCGTTATTCAAACAAGAAACTTCCCGAGGCGCATCCTATACAAAGGCATACCTAACATATTGTAATGTCAATATGTGTTCATAGACTTTATTTTTTGACTGTGCCAGAGTGCGTCCCTGAAGAGAGTAAGTTGCCTCACCATACCGGGTTCAGACCCCCAGTACCGGCGGTATTTTGTGGATGAATAAGCGGGCGCCCGGGCGTCGATATTCCTCGACCGTAATGCCTCATCATCATCATCAACGGCGCAACAACCGGTAACCGGTATAGGCCTGCCTTAATAAGGAACTCCAGACATACCGGTTTTGCGCCGAGTTTCACCAATTCGATATTTCTAAAAGCTCTCTGACATACTGACCTACGCCATCGTTCCATTTCAGGCAGGGTCTGCCTCGTCTTATTTTTCTATCATTTTTGTTGTTCTTGGCTGGAGCATCCTCATCCATACGGATTAAGTGACCCGTCCACCGTAACCTATTCAGTCGGATTTTATCCACAACCTGACAGTCATGATATCGCTCATAGACTTCGTTGTCATGTAGGCTACGGAATCGTCCATTCTCATGTAGAGGCGGAAATTCTTCGGAGGGTTTTTCTCTCGAACGCGACCAAGAGTTCGCAGTTTTTCTTGCTAACAACCCAAGTCTCCAAAGAATACATGAGTACTGGCAAGATCATTGTCTTGTACAGTAAGAGCTTTGACCCCATATATAGGCTCTGTTGGCTGCCAACAACCTCGAGCGGATTTTATCGTGGTAGCTGTTATCGGTTGTGATTTTCGACCCTAGATAGGAGAAATTATTATTATTATAACGGTCTCAAAGTTGTAGTCTCCCATCTTTATTCTGCCCGTTTGATTAGTGCGGTTTGACATTGCTGGTTGGTTGGTTCGGCTCAAGATCTCGCGCCGCCTGTTTGATCTGGATGAAGGCAGTTTGTACGACTCGAATCGTTCTTCCCATGATGTTAAGATTTTCAGCATAGGCCAATAGTTGGGTGGACTTAAAGAGGATCGTACCCCTTGCATTTACCTTAGCCTCACGGATCATTTTCTCTAGGACCAAGTTAAGGAGGACACATGATGGGGCATCCACTTGTCGTAGACCATTGTTGATGTCGAATAGTCTTGAGAGTGATCCTGCTGCTTTTATCTTGCCTCGCACATTGGTCAGGATCAGCCCAGTCAGTTTTATCAACTTCGTTAGGATAGCGAATTCTCTCATCGTCGTGTACAGTTTTACCCTCCCTATGCTATCATAGGCGGCTTTGAATTCGATGAAAATATGGTGCAACTGATGTCCATAGTCCAAGAGTTTTTCCATCGCTTACCGCAGAGAGAAAATCTAATCTGTTGCTGATTTGCCTGGAGTGAAACCCTGTTTGGTATGGGTCATTGATGTTTTGGGCATATAGGACTATCTGGCTTACAGATGGTACTTAGCAACGTAATACCTGTATAATTGCTGCACTGCATGATATATCCCTTTTTATGTATGAGACAGATAATGCCTCTTTGCCAGTCGTCAGGCATTGTTTCGCTGTCCCACACCTTGAGCATAAGTTGATGAACCACTTGGTGTAATTGGTCACCTCCATATTTAACCAATTCGGCGGTAATTCGTACCTCAGTAGTGAATAACTAGACCACAATAGCGTCTAACGCTGTAAGTAGAAGAGGTGTTCCAGCGAAGCAAGATCTTACCAATAACATCAATAACAATGGGTTGAAAGGAGACTGTCGGCGAGTTAAGGTGGTTTTAACACCCTCCGCATTTGTCCAAGTGGAACGACCACAGGAGGTACTCCTAGACAAGGAAGGTGATCCATTCAGGGAAGCTCTTCAATTTGCCGATATCCATCAATGAGAAAGACGGGAGAAAATGAAACGCACTTCTTCTTTTTCTCTTTTTCTTCAGCCTTTGTCCCGTTCACAAGCGGGGTCGGCTCAAGGAAAAAATGAAACGCACGAAAGCATATTAAGCAAGCGAGTGAAAGTATGGTTAGGAGGAGTAACCCAGTCAAGCTTCATAGAGAACAAAGCCTTGGCCTGGGGGAACTACCTTTAATGCAGCTTGGAGCTAAAATATGTAGGATGTTTGAGTTTATCAAGGACAAGTATAACGTGCACCAATCTGCCAATAACATGGCGGGAGCCATTGGAATATTCCGTAATTGGTTGCAGGACGACGAATGAGCAGTTCCCCAGAACGGAACCAAAACTATGGAAAATAGAAAGCCACTGCCTACAGTGCGACCATCAACAATTGAACGTAAATCTAAGGGGAACGAAAAGGTCATTGACAAAAAGGCAAAGAAAAAATCGAAGGTGCAAATTCGCCACATGTAATTGCTATCTTGTACGCGGAGATTTTGAAAGGTCCTAAATGTATCCTAGCAGATCTGGGCGGAAATCCTACCAAGAGGCGATTTGATGTTTGAGCTGAAAAAAATGCATCCAAATAAATAACATGGGGAGAATGTCACAGTACGGGCAAAAATCCTAATATCTGCCTACAGTACAAAGGTCTCGATAAAGTGACATCCAGTGAAGAATTATGCACTGAAAGAACAATTTAACCTGGAGAAACTGGAAGAAAAATCCATTGTGAGTTTGAGCAAAACCTATTCAAACGACCAGAATGCGACTATCAGTGGAGACAGCGCAGAAATGATTTTCCACCTGAAAGGGTCGAATCGGATCAGTCTGCTGACTGTGAGAGGAAATTTCATTAAAGAGAAAATGGAAATCGATGTCAAAAGCGAATCCTACAAAAATCATCATGGTGACGTATTGGTCACAGATTTATTTATTTTAGCGTACTATGTACTATGAGTCAGACAGCCAGTGTCTATGTGTCTGACACTATCTAAATTTGAGGGAATGAATGACGATTTTGTTCTCGACGCAAGGGGAGTCCAAAAGTGATTGCTGGTGACATTAACGCTTGGAGCCTGGTATGGACTGGGAAGCAAATACAAGGGGTGCAGTACATTAGAAACTTTTAAAAAATTAGATGTGGTTCCGGCCAATGAAGCTGATGTCAACACGTTTCGGAAAGGGGGATAGTACTCAATCGTACATATGACCGATTTCATTTCCGTACTGGTGTTTTGTATGCCCTGATGCGAGTGCTGTACCTACATAGATCACCAGGCATCTATTTGAACTATAGGCAACAGCATGTTCAAAACCGAGAAAGATTTGAAACTGGTCTGTAAGAGGTGATGAACCTAATAAAGCCTCTACGGGAAGTCCCTTCCATATGCCAATGCGTGTGACGTGTGATTCTCGAGTAGAAAATCCAACTACGGGTGGAATAGTGAACTGGCCAGCCTTCGAGGGTTCTGCCACCGAAGCAGACGAGCGGCTCGAATGACGGTAGACATAAGGTATAAGAAAACCCGTAAAGTCGTCAAGCCCCCTACCAAGGTTGTTATTCGCACCTAGCTGGCTGCTATTTTCAACTACTATTTACAAGACTGAAAGTTCTGGTACAGGGTGCGGCAGCATAACTTCCTGTTTTCAAAACTCAATAAAAACTATTGTATGCATCGGAAAATATTTATTTATTTTTTATAATGTAGGTACATGTCTAAAGTTTTTATTTACATTGTTTTGAAGATCAAATCTGTTAGGTAACGTCCCCCATTCTCCATACATTGCGTAAACCGATTTCTGGCGTTTGTCATGACTCTTGTTAGCATAGCAGGTGCAATGTGAGTCTTGAAATCTTGTAGGGTTCTTGGACGGTTCACATAAACACGGGATTTCAAAAAACCCCATAGAAAAAAATCACAAGGGGACAGATCGGGAGAGCGTGCCGGCCATTCCAAATCGCCTCTAATTGAGATAAGGCGCTCTGGAAAGTGTTCCCTCAAAACAGCCATCGATGCTCTTGAAGTGTGCGCTGTTGCACCGTCTTGTTGGAACCAAGTGTCTTCCAAATCCAAATTTTCTAGCCGTGGGAAAAAAAAATTCTGTAGCATGTTTACATACCGGTCCGAATTCACTGTCACTGTAAGCTCATTTTCCTCAAAAAACCAGGGACCAATAATTCCAGCTGAGGAAATTGCACACCACACTGTGACTTTGGGTGAATGCAAAGGCTTTTGATGCAATTCTCGAGGGTTGGTGTCAGCCCAGTAGCGCATGTTTTGTTTGTTACCCGACCCACACAAATGAAAATGGGCTTCATCGCTAAAAAAAACAATAGCACCCTCGGGAACGATATCAAGAAGAAGCTCACACGCGTTCATCCGAGAATTGAAGTCACGTTCTGAAAGTTCCTGCACTATCGCCATCTTATAGGGATGAAAATCAAGATCATCACGAAGAATTCTTCTCACAGAACGATCGGATAGTCCAAGGGCAGATACGTGTTTGCGCGCAGAACGCCGTGGCGATCGCAACATTGACGCTCTCACTGCTTCAATGTTCTCAGGTGATCTAACGAGCCGTGGGACTCCAGTTCTTCCTTTTGTCGCACTTGCAGTTTGTCTGAATGTAGTGACCCATGGGGGACGGGACGGGGCTAAATTAAAGCGATTCCGAAATGCACGCTGTGTTGCAATAACCGAACATCCGCTTGAAAAGTAAACCTCAACGGCAAAGGCACGCTCCTCACTATTCCAACGCATGATGGCGACTGAACCGTATCGGGACAAAACTTTACAGTATCCCCTCTTAAATGAGACCACTAGCGCTCCGCTATGACATCAACTAACTGAGTGGCGCGCATTTTAAAAAAGGAAGTTATGCTGCCGCACCCTGTATAGTATCGATGACGGACCTCAGGGATACGTTGTCTCGCAGATATCCCACAGGGTTTCCTACCGGGATCATGTACTATTATGGGCACAGTTTTTCACTTCCGATGGTTCAGTAAGGCGCCGATATAGCATTGTAGTTGCAAACCACTTCGAAGATGCTGGGCAATGCAAAGCAATCGGTGCTTTTAGGGGTTTGCTATAGAGTTCTGCTTTGACCCAGGAAAAAGCGGAAGCGGTCCTCATCGCCAATCGCCGTAAAATAAATTATGCACGTATACAAATAGCATAATATCATCGCTGCGAGCTACTAAGATTATACACTTCGGAGTGAAGCTCAGTAATGAGCAGAACGTCCAATATGGTTGAGACATAACATTCACAACAAGGATGATGTTGAACGTACCAGGACCACGGTATATAATACTTCTCAGTTGTTTATAACCTCAATATAGCTCTATACGGCCCCAGTTTGAGAAGGACTTTGCAGATATTATTTACCGCTGTGTTTTCAAGACTGTCTCAGATGACGCAGCGTTTGCCTTCTCGGAAACGATGTCGTTTGATATCCTGGAAGATGAAGTGATGAACATACATAACGTCAGATCCATCTCTTGTTTATCGCAAAAGAAGAGCACTGAATGGGAGTGAACTATAAATATATGGCAAAAGCATTGGGAACGCTAGTCAAAGAGTCAGAGGACACACTGGATCATTATTACAACCAATGTGTGGTGAGAGAGACAGCACGGTGAGGTCAATTACTATTTAACTCAGTTTCTCAGGGAGCAAGGAAGATATCGCCAGTATCTTCATGGGTTTCAATCGCACGCCAAACTGCGATGAAGTCACTGAGAACCCAGAGTACGATGTGGAATTAAAAAGGAAGCGCATCTATCCAACTGCGAAAGGAAGATGAGAAACAAAGAAGACCAATTTAAGGTAGGCCCTGTGATGCAATGTCATATGGTGGCTTCGGAGGACACAAGGAGAGGGGATAGTTCCAGTGGGTAAAAATCCCACACATTGGCGTGTCCAGAGATGGAAATCTTCGCCTATTCAAAAAAATATGGACAGACGGTAAACTCATTTTAAAAAGGTTTTGCTTTACACAAAACCTCAAAAATGGTTGACTATTGATAGAAAAGGAGGTCACGTAAGAAGGAGGGCATGAAAACCTAAATAGCTGGGCAGCTAAAACACAGGGTTCTCTAACATATCACAGTTCGATATACAAAAGGCGAGGCAACGGACAATAACTCAGCAATTCATGTACAACTTTCCGACCTCATTCGGCCTCAGCTGAAGATACCTTGCATACCTTGGCCATCGGAATCTCTCCCCTTATCTCAAAGAGGCGTTGGCAAATTGCAAAAGTCTGCAAACGTCGAAGGCAGATTTTTAGACGTTTTCTGTACTGAGAGCACAATGGACCAGACATATGAGGCCTAACTATTAAGAGGTTTTTCCTCTCCCAAATTAATTGGTAGACTTCTAAAATCGAAAAACGCGCATGATTACAATGCTTAATAGACAATCCAATTGAAATTAAAGTAGCCCACAGAAATGACAGTTCCCCTCCCAATGTTTTTTAACGTTAACATTGTGCTGATGTCGAGATCGATTACGCTTCAAATTTTTCATATTTAATTGTGTGATTTTTCAATTTCACCGAACTTTTTCCAGTCCGCTCTTTGCAAGATACATGCCTGTACTGTAGGATTTTAAAATGATATATGTACCTGTTGTATGTTCATTTCATGTAAGCGAACGACTGCGCTAATTATAACTTTTTTCAAATACCACAACTTACAGCGCTCACTATTCAATATCGCAAAAGTATGCCCGTTAACGGCCCAGATTAGGACAATTACATTCGACAAAAATTCGGTTAACAACTCTAACGATTTCCTAACTCCTGGAAAATGTTTCAACAAATATCCAATGAACATGTTCAACAAACTAGCGATAGCTTTGATTAATTCCAAACAAGTTCCGCGCTCATAAAGCCACAATATATGACTGAATCATATGAATTTATTGGCGGTCTAGACAAGATTGAAAAGATTTACGCAATTTGACTTTGGCCAGACAATTTGAACTACATTCCGATGGGTCGTAAGATCGTAAACACTAATGCAAAGTTACATATGTTTACGTGTCAGAGAACTTTTCATATGTCATATCATATTTCAATCATTTTCAATTTGATTTAGGAAAAAATTCCACTTTCCAGTATCTTGTTTTTGTATCTCGGATCATGACCATAAAACAACGAAAATACATTGTCAACATATCTCTCAATCGTCTCTAATTAAGTTGACTGACAAATGTTTCCTTTGCCAAGTGTTTGGCAGAGGATGTAGTTTTGGTTACAGCGCGGAAAATCTGTACCCACGGTCGAAGGTTTTAATTTTGGAAAATCTTTTAAAGTGCGTTGTGATGTGTTTTATGGGGCTGGAAATGGAAAGTGGATGCATTCGCAGAAGGGCTGAACAACTAGTATCAAATGAGTTGTGGCTGTTTGTACAATTTTGCAATATTTGGAGTTTTGTAAATCGGTTTAAATAGAAATAAATTCGGGAAGTACTTCGACTTGGTAACGTAGATTTGATGCAGTGATGAAGATGAAGATTTGATGCAGTAATCATGGAACGAATTGATATTCCGAAAATGAAGATTTGAATAATTTAACAGATAATTCACATTCAAAAGCAACTCTTGGTCCACAAATGTGTTTCGATACCGGGGCCCGTTGGTTCCCACCTAGTACTGAAAACGAATCCAATTCAGTCTCAATTTCAAGCATGCTAAAAGCATGCCAACGGAAATAAAGACGCGACCGGAGAGTGAGTTAATTAGCAACGCTTCTAGAGTGGTTGGAACTTTAGGAACATATGCGATTCCCCCGACGAGATTCCACCCACTTAATTATGTCCGAACAAATTATTCAGCAGTTTTGCTTGTAAAACATGTGTCGCGATCGGTACCTTGGCCTGCCAACACCACTAAATCATGCTAATTTAAGAGCCTCGTTGTGCTGCAGCTTCTGGTGCAAAATGATGGCGTCAATCGTTACCGCGAACTTTACTGACAGACAGCACAGATGTAGAATTATAGGAAGCAGCCGTTCTGATAAATCCGTTCGCTCTTAGGGCTGCGGAAAACATGACATTTATGGTCACTTTTCGACACCAGCGGACATAGCTCCATTATGTGGCCATTAAGAACGTTTCCGAAACTGAAAGAGCTTGAATCATGTGGATTCATTTGTGTATATTCATATATATGTATGTTCAAATTGAGATGTCAAGGACAATAAAGTAAGTGTAAGGAAATCTGACTCCCACTTTATTATTTCAAAAGTGCCAGATTGATAGAAAATTAGCGTTCAGTGGAGAGGCAGAAAAAGTATTCCAGGAAAAGAAGTAAATTATATCACAAATATTCCAATATGAAATTAATTCTAGTTATTTTATCATTGCTTATCAGTAATGGGGATATTGTGTCGTATCGACGTCATTACAATTAATTGCTATTTATATAATAAGAAAGCAGAACAGAAGTAGCAACAAATTGAATTGGACTAAATCAGGGCCGAAAAGCAGGGTCCATCCTTCAAATTGAAACATTACCAAGGTAGCAGTCAAACTTGTACACAAAAGGAGGTCTTGGCCGCGTTTTTGAAATCCAAATAGAAACTAATATTTGTTCTATGGCGCTGCAGTACGATGTCAGCCTCCCGAACTCCTTGTCTCCATTCTTCTCGGTCAACAAGTCACGTCCTCTAGATTCCGAAAGCGAACAGAATGCTTTATGCACTGGGTATTCCCATCTGTTTTGGAGTTTCCTAGATTTCCTTCCACCGTGGGTTTGAGTATATATTTTGCTGTCACCCCTTAACAAGGCGTACCGCCTCAATCGCCCCTACGCGCCATCGTTTAGGATTTCGTGGAAGACTACCCAGACGATTGCGGTACTTTGCAAGAGTGTAGTGTGCGCAGCATCTCCATCATTTCGTTTGCTTTGCCCTGTGATGATCTGACGACTAATTCATTTGCTTGTTTGCAGTAAATTTCCTTTCTCCCCTACACTCTTCCTTATACACCTCGATGTGGAAATACGCAAATACAGCGTCCGTACCAGGACCATTGAAAGTTTTGTGACCACGTGCAAGTTATTTCGTGATGCGGGATACGGCTCTGAATTCATTGTACCTGGGACAGCTTCAGTGCAATTACAAATTCCCCTTTGCCAGGATACACACTTTATTTAACATTCCGGGATTTTGCACGGTATCGCAGCTCGTCATTATCCACGGCGGTTAATCGAGAGTTTCAATCCTTAACTGAATTGGCAATACTAGGTATCATACTATGTTTCGTTGCTATCCTCTGTGAGAATTGTACCTAAGTATATAAGACTGTCTGAGTGGTTAGAGCACAAGGCTGTCGTACGGAAGGTCGCGGTTCAAATCTCACTGGTGGCAGTGGAATTTGTATCGTGATTTGACGTCGGATACCAGTAGACTCAGCTGTGAATGAGTACCTGAGTCAAATCAGGGTAATAATCTCGGACGAGCGCAATTCTGACCACATTGCCTCCTACAGTCTACTGTAGTGTACCGTTACGGTCTTGATTGAAGTCCTCTAACACACTTCAAGGCCCTGATCCAATATGGATTGTTGTGCCAACGATTAATATTTTTTATATAAGACTGTCAACTTGTTCGAAGTAGCAGTCGGTAAGCTTGCATTTTTGCTGCTTTGCATCTCGTTTCCGAATTATGTTATCTTTAGGCTAGCTTCCATCGCTACTTTGTGACACTTCACCTAAGGGTATTCAATCGCTTAAAGATATCAATATCATTCGCATAAACCATGATTGGTAGCATAGGTTACCATCCAGATCCAGTGGCAGCTTACGGATTATACACTCCAGAGTGATGTTGAATAAAGTTGAAGCCAGTTATCAGTTTGCTTTAATCAGGAGTCTGTACGGAAACATTTTGTTAGTCGGTTTTGCATCTTCACATGAGCGCTAAACAGAATAATTGTCGTTTCATTGACTGTAATCAACTTTGCTGGAACTCCAAATTCACAAAATATTTTCTACACTGTGGAGTGATCAATATTCTCCTATGTCTGTAGGGAGAGAACGGTTCGAACCTTATTTTTTTGACAGCTCTTTATAATATATTACACATTAATCCTATTATAGATCCCGTGGAAAAATTTGACAGCTCTTGCATGACAGATTTGAGCCAATTTTCCGGTATCTTTTTGTCAGATTCAATCGATTTTAACCGTCAAAAGGCAGTATAGGTTCCATGGCGAAGGCGTGAATTGGTATCCACCATGACGTATAAAACCAAGGAAATGCCTACTGAATCAACGCCAACAGCTTTACTACGAAATACCCATATCCAAATCCACACGGAAACCACTAAAAGTTCCTTCCTAACGAAAGGAAGAGAAGGATGTAGGCGAATCAACATTTCTATAAAAACGACGCTGCAAAGAAAACGAACAAACAATTTGTTCGTTTTTCCATGACGCTTACGCACTCTGTAGAGACTGAAAACTTCTCAGTAGCTTGTGGATAACTTATGCCTAATATAGGACTTACGTTACCCCGCTGCAAGAAATAAGCACCGGTTGCCCAGAAAAGGGAAACTATGCCGTGTATCTTAGCAGCCTTTCAATAAACCATGTGCTTGGAGTAAGTCAACCAGAAAATGAAACCTGCTGGCATCGGCTTTGAAAACACAAACGAACGGCGGGTAGGGAGGGAAAATTCGAAATAGAAACTTCATTAATGCCCTCGCCCCTACAAGTGGGGCTGCAGAATTTCAGAAAGATACCCTCTATGAGGCAGTGGAATAAAATCTCGAAGCCAGGAAATTTTAACAGCGACGTTAAGCCGCCACTTGTATTCGAATGATACGTCGATTCCCATAGCTTGCAGAAAATGACGAAGGACTGCGTATTATCTACCTAGCAGTGCCATACAAAGTAGTGATTGGTAGGATCTGGTTTGGGCAGAAAGAGATCCACAAACAATCATGGGCCTCTACAGACCCAACTACTTTCAACCAAATCAACTACGTCTACATCTCAGTCATAATCAATATCAGAACATACAGAAGGGCCAATATCGACTCAGGTCACTATTTCGTTGGTATAATGGATGGATAATTCTGCAGCCTCCATCCATATTGGATCAAGACCTTCTATAGAACACCGTAGAAGGCAATGTGGTCAGCATTACGCCCGCCCGGGATTATTACCTTGATTTGACTCAGGTACTCATTCACAGCTGAGTCGACTGGTATCCGACGTCAAATCACGATACAATGAATACACTGAATAGCTCCTCGAAATATTGGGTTCATTGATAAGATTCCGCGCTGCATGCCTACAAAATACGGCTTTAGACTAGAATCCTGCTCTCACTCCTCAAGTTGTAAACAAATTTTAAATTATGTCTTTTAAAGTTATACTTCAATCTGATTGCGTTTCTTCTTTCTGCATATCTTGCCAGCAGTACGTCTTAATGCTACGTATTTGTCCCCTATGCGGTGTTATGAATAATGCTTCACCGTTTACCCGATTTGCTCTTTTGATGCTATTTCTTCGCTCTTTAGCTGCTCCCACTATCTGCTATCCCGTTGGGTTCTGCATACTTTGTTGAGGGAAACAAGCTGGTGATAATCTCATGCTTCTACTGCTAGTGAATTCTATAGACCTGTTTCAGTTTGCGTTAGTTTTATCGTGGAGTCGTTTTCCTATTTTCGTTTTGAAGTCGCAGAGTACTATCCTTACGTTGTCCACGTGTAATGAACTAAATACTGACTCAACGCGTCTCTAGGTTTCGTCGCTTGATTAGCCAAACGTTTCTGTTTCGGTTTTGAAAATAGTTAGCGTTCTAGAGTCAATTATCAATTTTGCACTTTTGTACTGTTGAGTGTGTACAGTAACAGCGTCAGTTCGTCCATTTCATATTCCAAGTTGGTTGTCCTTTTCCAACTTCTGTAATTTTCGCTGTATCCGCCGCTGATCCGAGACTCACTTTCGAGTTTATACTATGAGGGGGTTGTCAATCTGTCGGGATTACTGTTCTGCATTGTCTAGCGTGGAAGTCAGAATGGGATTTGGTGGAAAGACTGTAGGTGCCAAATAGTCATGCGTTACCCAAGTGTTTATTGAGGTCCCAATTGGTTTTGAAATTTGAAAATGGGGAGATGGGCCAAATAATTTTTTATAAATTAATTCTGGTAATGCGAAAATAGTTCTAATTTACACTTGAAACTGTTATTTGACACCTATAATTTCCTTTAATTTACTATTTGCACTTCGTTATGGGTTGCCATTTGTCCTGTTGAATTTAGTCAAACATAATGCTGGCTTTCCTTAGAAAACTGGCGTTTGGTTTAGTCTCCTGCAATCAAAAATTGTAGACGTCCCGGTCTAGTGGCAAAGTTATCCAGTTCGTTTGCTCGAACATTTTTTGACGTTGTGCCACACTCCATCGCTCCCTCGAAAGCAGGGTCTACCTTCCATTCAGTTCCTTATATACATGCCCTAATAAACTTTCCGACCAAGGCTTCCATAGCTCATCAAATAATTCGCCCCTTATATTTCAACAAAAATTCTCCCCTACTCCTTTTCGATCTTCCTCTCAAAAGCCGCGAAGAGTTTGCCATTTTACTTGCTTTTCAATTAAGTTTCCAGTAAAGAACCGGCTCGAAAGACATTTAGAGCGGAAGGATTTTGGTAGACAAAAATAGTTTCTGTTGTATAATTGCTGCTGGCCGCCAAAAGCTGCGGACGGATTTCATCATTCACGTTGTTCTTGGCTGTTAGTTTTGAGTACAGATAAGAGAGTTATTTAGTTTTGTTAGTTATTTAGTTTGTAATTGCCGGTATGCCTCAACACTTTACCATACACCCATTGTTATGCCACCTAGTCAATCTAGGTGAAAGCTCGCGTCAACGGAGTGATTGAGTGAGCTCAATAAGAATGGTAGACTTCATGATCACTCCTGATCATGAGATTACCTTTTCTAATATGACGTTAAAGAGGGCACACGTAATACGTCTCCCCATTGCAGTCGATTGGCGATGCTCCACGCTGTCAACAGTTATCTGGTTGCAATAATCTAGCCCCTTATATTGGTTATGGCCAGCCTAGTCAGTCAACCAAATTTGTTGCGATGCTGAATTCTTTTATAATTGCGTAGGAATTTTCCCGGCTATGGTATCATATTCAGCTTTGGAGTCAATTAAAAGATGGCGCGATTTTTGATCATTGCCTTCATTGCTGCAGGAAGGATATCTGATAAGCTGAAAATTTTTCTGGAATGAAGCTTCTTGGATGTATGCCAATGATTAAACTAAACTAAACTATTTTCTAAAGTAGAGAGAGGGAGAGAGATAGTATTCATTAGTGCACTTCCTTTAGTTGCTCTTCTTCTTTTCTGTATATGGGGTTATTCCTATGCAAAAGCCGTCTTACATTGTTTTTTCCTCCTATTCTCTCCACAATAATTGTTTTATTAGTTCTGGTGATACGGAAGTTCGTCGTCATCCATTTCGAAGCCGCACGTTTGGATGTAGGAACCTTTCGACGCCACATATTTCGACTAAGAAGCAAATGTCACTGATATGCAAACGGCATCAGTCAGCGTAAACTAGCTACGAAATGGATATATTTTGGCCACATCCGAAATTCCTTTCATCAGTAAAAATGGTTTTCAAATTGATGGGCTCCATTACTACGATACTAAGCATTGAAAAGAAAAAGCTCATGTTGGTACTGGGATACTTATAAGATTCCACATTGAACATTATTTTCTTGAAGAATACTGCACCTAGCTCCACACAGTTTCAATTCGATTGCGAGTGAGATAACCATTACAGCTATATGTTGTGATACTTTTCATAAATTCGGACAATTTTTCAGCTGTCTGAGAAACAGATTGTCGCCACTGTGGGCTTCAACGCTTGGAAACCCAGACTGATCACTTCCAAAGGAAAACAGTTGATAAGCTAACCCGTAATCTCATACTAAATTAAGCATTGTCTTTTCTGGACAGCCCACTTATTGGCCAGCAAATTGACGACTAGATTTGGCTGTTACCAAAAATGTGAGGTATGAGCTAACAAAGACGAATTTGTGTAATGACCAGTTTTCGGGCTACTCGTCTACCACGATAATTCGCATACCGACCGATAGCAAGGTGTAAAGGCTAGAAACTAGCAGTCAAGCCAATAAACTGGAAGAGGTTCCAGCATTCCCTTCAAAACTAAAGGTGAAATAGACAAACTTTTCACTTAAAATTTAACGAAATAATGATTATGACTGCTTAGCTCTTTCCTCATGGAGCGCAAATTCAGATGAAATACAGAAGCTCTTATGAGCTGCGTAGGGGCAACTCAATCTTTTTGACCACCAAACCCCAGATTTCCTTCAGTTCGCTGAGGAATATCAGCAGTATATTATAATGTTCAACACAATGGTCAACCTTTAGCATCCAATCATGAATTTAGGATCAACGAGTTCAACATCAATTCTATAGCCAGACGCCTTGGTAGACATGTCATAGGAAACTTTCATTTTTTCCTATGACATGGGAAACTTTTTGATTATAAAGGTATGACCCCATCTAGGATACGCGACGCGATGCAGCCACAAATTGCACTGCCTGTCAAAATATCTTTATATGGTTTTGTAGGCAGCAATTATACACTTGAATGACATTGCGCGACGCGACATTCAGCCAAGCGACGCGACGCGGCTGAATTGCCTGGCAGAGAATATTTTGCAGTGTCGCACATCATTTTCATATAATGAACTCAGAAGGCTGCTACGATTTTTCAGTTTTGGTTTGTATGCGCCTGTTAAAATGTCAAAATATGTAATTTTTCTGTAGTTAGCTGCCATGCTAGTGCAATATAGGCATCCCGCGTTACGGCAGTTTTGCTGAATGTTGTATCACGTCGCGTAACATAGATGCGGTCGTACCTTAAAAGTACGTACCCATATACGTTACGCGACGTCTTGTACAGGAACAAATAGTGGCTTTTTAATCACTTCCTCTAAACCCACCATTCCACAGAGCCCGCTTCTCCCAACTAGACCTACTGGCTCTACATTACCAATTGCCTCCGTCAAGCCCGAAATGATTGCTAAATCTATTAAGCAGAGTTGAAAGAAAAAGTTGCACAAGTTTGACAAGTCCTAATCATTTTCTTACTTCTTCTTACTTCTTCTTACCAACTGGTCCTCCAGGATGGTAGCTGGGTTGGGCGAAGCGACTTCACCGGCGGAAAAGGAATCCTGGGAAAACCAACAAGTCTGTGAACTCCGAAAGTACAGGCAGCAACCGCACCACGCTCGAAAGTTTCACCAACAAGTCAGCAAGATGAAGTTTTATACACCTCGATGCTCATCCTGCCGGGACAAAGCGGGAAATCTGATTTTTGACAGAATGCGCATATTAGAGCGACGGATTAAGTATTTTGATGAACTGCTCAACAATCAAAATATCGGCAAGTTGAAGGTCCCGACAACTGAAGACGACGGACAAATGCTGTCACCACCAAGCCTAGAAGAACAGTCATTCAATTCATGGGCTTAAAAACCATAAATCGCGAGGAGCCGATGAAATTACAGACGAATTGGTTAAATATGGAGGCGACCAATTACACCAAGCCGTTCATCAACTGATGCTTAAAATATGGGACAGCGAATCAATGCCTGACAACTGGCAACGAGGCACTATCTGTCCCATACATAAAGACGGGGATATGACGCAGTGCAACAATTATACGGCCAGAACATCATTGCCCCATACCAAAGAGTTTTCATTTCAGGCAAATCAGCAACAGATCAGATTTTCTCTCTGCCGCAAGCAATGGAAAAACTGTTGGAATATGGCCATCAGTTGCACAACCTTTTCATCGAATTTAAGGCCGTCTATGACAGCATGGCCATGACAGAATTCAGTATCCCGACGAAATTAATATGACTGACTAGGCTGACCCTGACCAATGTGCGAGGCCAGATAAAAACAGCAGTATCATTCAACATCAACAACTGTCTACCATGCGTCCTCTTTAACCTGGCCTTGGAGAAAGTGATTCCTCTTCAAGTCCACCCAACTACTGGCCTACGGTGACGATATAGGCAACATGGGAGGAACAACCCGAGATGTACAATCTACCTTCATGCAGATTGAGCAGGCAGCACATTAAGATCTTGGGCAGCACATTAATGAAGGCAAGACGAAGTACACGGTGGCAACATCAGCGCCAAAACGAAACCCGAAAGAACGAACAGCATCCAATCACGCTGGTCAAACGAAAACCATGGAGATTGGAGACTACAATTTTGAGACCGTTGAGAGTTTCTCCTAGTGTCGAAAATCACAACCGATAACAGCTATGACGATGAAATCCGGCTGCCAGCAGAGTCTATTTCAGCCTACAAAAACAGTTTCGCTTGAAACGTCTCACGATAGGATTAACGCTCTTACTGTACAAGACAATGATCTCGCCAGTCTTTATGTACTCTTCGGAGACTTGGGTTCTTAACAAAAAACTGGTAACTTTTGGCTGCGTTCGAGAGAAGAATGCTACGAATAATTGTTATCTACATGAGGATGGATGATTATGTAGCTTAAATAACGACGAAGTCTATGACCATCTGGTGGTGGACAAAATCCGGCTCAACAGGCTGCGGTGGGCGGATCACTTAATCCGCATGTATGAGGATGATCCAGCCCCGAAAGTCTGTAAGATCAATATCTATGGTTGAAAAATAAGACGAGGCTGACCCTGCCTGAGATGGAGCGATGGCGTAGGTCAAGACGCCAAACAGCTTTTAGGGATATCGAATTGGTAAACCGGGATGTCTGAAGCTCCTTGTTAAGGCAGGGCTAGACTGGATACCGGTTGTTGCGCCATTGATGATGATGAATAGTATATTACTATAATTTTTAGCAATTGTCTAACATCATTCTAGAATCACCATAACAAACATAACATTGCATAATCCTGCCAAGTTTAGGGCAAATCGCACTATCATTAACAAAGTTATAATAGGTCAAAGTTATAGCTTCTGTGCAAATTCAAGGCTTTGTCAATATCACGCGAAAGTGGATATTCTCACATAATATATGCATATATTAGATGCTAGATACTACACATCTGCTTCCTCTCCCACCCTGCACCTTCGCCAAACGGCTCTGAACTTGGATAATGAAGAATGCCAGATACTCGTGGACCTGGTGGGTACATGTTTGTAGATATGCATGACATAAATCGGAGGCACTATAATTAATTCCGACCTCCGCCTTTAAGTGTGTTGAGAGGTAATATATATTAGGCAGACCCCGAACTCACCAATTTGGGAGACAATGTCAGCCGCATTAGACGGTCCCAGAAGGGAGATCTTATGTTGGAACTTAAGAAATCCAAGGATGTAACCGCGGACAAATTCTTGAGCCAAATCGGGAACACTTTAGGGCAGGAAGCCGACATAAGAGCTAGCAGGCCGGAGATCACTATAATCTGCAAAGATATAGATGAAATCACGACGAAGGAGGAGGTTCGCGAAGCGTTGGAGAAACAATTTGATCTTGCCTTACTACAAAAGTCAGTGGTGAAAACGCTAAGGAAAGCCTATGGGGGAACACAAACCGCCATCATCAGCCTACCAGTGGAGAACGCACTCAAACTGTTAGCAGCAGGGAGAGTGAGAATAGGCTGGGTTATGTGTCGCCTTAGGGAACAGGTGGCGTTAAAACGGTGCTTTAGATGCCTTGGCTTTGGTCACATTGCGAAGGCATGCACTAACCCAAATGACAGGCCAAAGCAATGCAGGAGATGCGGAGTGGAAGGCCATATCAGCAAGGACTGCGGAGCTGACCCAAATTGTCTACTGTGCAAAGGAAAGGAGGGTGTGGACCATCGGCACATTGCGGGCTGCAGCAGGTGCCCGGAATACAGGAGAGCCCTTAGCACAAATCGCAGATGAGGTTGATACAAATCAACCTCAACCACTGCGAGGCGGCGCAGGATCTACTCGCGCAAACCATCCGCGAGAAAAACATCGATGTGGCCATACTAAGTGAGCCATACCGAAACCGCGGTGGTAGCGTTTGGGTCAAAGACCAAACGGGCCAAGCAGCGCTGTGGACTTGTGGAGAACAAGTCTTCCAGGAAATAATGGAGCACCCGGAGGAGGGCTTCATCAGAGCGAAGGTGAAGAGCATCCACATCTACAGCTGCTATGCTCCACCCAGCGCTACACTCGTCGAATATGAGCGGATGCTTGCTGCTCTTGTTTTGGATGCAAGAGGACGTTGGCCGATCATAATAGGAGGCGATTTCAATGCGTGGGCTCTTGAATGGGGCAGCCGGATAACTAATGTCAGGGGACGTGTTCTCCTCGAAGCATTCGCGGAACTAGACGTGGTACTGGCGAATGTTGGGTCTTCGTACACTTTCCGGGGAAGGGGCCTGGGGTCTATAGTAGACCTGACATATGTGAGTGCCATTTTAGCCAGTAGAATCGCTTGGCATGTCCGTGAGGACTATACTCACAGCGACCACCAGGCAATCTGCATGGAGATCAAGGGTGGATCGAGCTCGAAAAAGAGTTTTCGCAGAATGGCGGGTGGTATGCTTGGCTGGACAGTGCAAACTTTCGAGGGGGACACGTTTTCCGCGGTGCTCAAATCCGACATATCCCTGAATGGTACGGCTGGAGAGAAAGCCACCCAGATCACTCGATGGGTGACGGAAGCATGCGATGCTACTATGCCCAGAAGGCGATTGCTCCCCAGTAGGCAACCCAACTACTGGTGGAACAACGAAATCGCAAGTTTGCGAGCCGCACGCGCTTTGCCAGAGGCTCAGGGGAAAACCCGGTGGCGACGGTCGAGAGGAGGCACACAAGCAATTGCGTGGCCGCCTAAAGGAAGCCATTCGGAGGAGCAAAAGGAACTGCTTCAAACAGCTGTGCGACCATGCCGACATAAACCCTTGGGGCGAGGCTTACAGAATGGTGATGAAAAGGCTGCGGAAATCACCCCAGGTGACCTGTCCGCGCCTCCTGAAACAGATTTTTACCACTCTGTTCCCTCACCACGAAAATAGAGGAAGGCAAATTTTTGTCCAGCTAAATGACGGCATAATACCGCCTGTAACTGTGGAGGAGCTGCGAAAATATGTGGTAGGTTCGGTGACAATAAGGCCCCAGGTTTGGATGGTATCCGCAACCGAGCTTTGAAACTGGCAGTGAAGACTAGGCCCGAACTTTTCGCCAACACCTTCGAGGCGTGCCTAAAAGAAGGAATATTCCCTGCCCGGTGGAAAAAGCAAAAGTTGGTGTTGCTTCCGAAGCCTGGCAAGCCACCTGGAAACCCAGCTTCGTATCGTCCTATCTGCCTGTTGGATACAATGAGGAAGATGATGGAGAGAATCATCTACAACAGACTCCTGCCCATCGTCGAAGCCAGTAATGGTTTGTCGGAACGCCACTTTCGTTTCCGACGCGCCCACTCTACGGTGGACGCAATTGGCATGGTGGTAAATCTGGCAAAAGGTGCACTGACTTCTGGCGGCTGCTGTGCCGTGGTGGCGTTGGATGTGAAAAACGCATTCAACTCGGCCAACTGGAATAGAATTAAAGGGGCATTGGCTGACATAGGTGTCCCCGGATACTTAGCAAGTTTGGTGGAAAACTACCTCTCAGAGAGGACTCCCTGGTATGGGACGGATGAGGGCCCCAAAGAGTACATTGTCACAGCCGGGGTACCACAGGGATCGGTACTTGGTCCCCTGTTGTGGAATATCATGTATAATGGGGTGCTTGCTCTTCCCGTCCCAGCGGGGACTACGATTGTCGGCTTTGCTGATGACCTAGCAGTGGTTGTTGCAGCAAAACACCCAGAAGATGTGGAGGTTTACGCAACGGAAACAGTGAGAGCGGTAAAGTCCTTGCTAGAAAAGGCCGGGCTGACCTTGGCGGACGCGAAAACGGAAGCGGTCTTAGTAACGAAACGCAGGAAAAATAACACTGTGAAAGTCGAGGTCGGTGGGCATACGGTCGTATCAAAGCCGGCTATCAAATACCTGGGGGTAATAATTGATACCAAATTGAGTTTTAGGGAACACCTAGAGTATGCATGCCAAAAGGCAGCCAGTGCCACCATGGCACTTGCAAAAATGTTGCCAAATATTGGTGGGCCGAAACATTGCCGGAGGTTGGTGCTAGCCGGAGTGGTGCGCTCCATCCTGCTCTACTCGTCGTCTGTGTGGGCAGAGGCGCTTGCAAACTCTCAGAGACGGAAGCAGGTGAACTCGGTTTACCGGCGGATGTCTTTGAGGGTTTGCAGTGCTTTTAGAACCACATCAGACAAGGCAGTATTGGTGGTGGCAGGCATGATCCCGGTTGACATTCTGGCCAAAGAAATGAGTGTCCTGTACAATGCAAGACATATGGAGGGGCATGCACAGCGTAGAAATGAGCTTAAACCAGGTGCTGGGCAGGAGCGGGACCCCGGAGAGCTTGGTTACTGAGATACTGGAGTCCGAGGAGAAGTGGCTTGCGGTTGGCTCCGCAATCATCCAAATGCAGGAGGAGCTGCTGAAAGAACAAAGAAGGAGGAAAGCCGCAAATAGGAGAAAGATGAGTGCCTAAGAGCAAACCTACCCCGCGAAGTAATACCTCAATGGTGGTCCCGCGGGGCTGGGGCTGGAGAGACCGGGGGTGGTTTTTAGTGGGTGTGAATTTCCACCTCCGTGCACGCACAAAAAAAAAGGTAATATATATTAGCGACTTTTGGGTAACTTTCGAAATTGGAATGTAGTTTCTAATGGCATGCTTTGCAAAGAAGATGAAAACGAAGATTTAGTGAAAATGAAAAAGGCTCAGGAAAGGGAAAGCTCTTCGGTCAAAACTTCAACTAATTTCCTAAACTGACTGGCATAGCGGTGAATAAGAGCAATCCTTCAACCGCGCATTTTGATGCCGACGTATCTAAATGGCCGCTATTTATCGATTTCCAAGGTCACGAAGTGAAGAAAGAAGGAGCTTTAGCTCTTCTTATTTACTGGCAAAATGGAATAGTTATTATTTATCACGCAGGACTTTGCTGTTCAATTTGTTTGTTCCTAGAAATTTTTGCATACTAAAAAATCTCAAAAACGAAATTTTTTGTAAACGAGGAAGGATGGAAATTTAAAAATTATTTTAGTTTGTTCAGGGGGTTGAAGTTATGGATATGATGAATTTTGAGTGCACACTGAAATGTATACAAGTATCTACATATGTTCTGAATACTTTTTACTTCTAAATATTCGTCAATGTGAACACTCGGCAAATATGTTCGATAAAAAAGCCTCTATCACTGAGATTTACAATTTGTTCAACTGTGTGTAAAAAGGGAAAATTCAAATTCCAATTTGTGGTAAATGTACTCCTCAAATTTCCCTCACTTCCCACCCTTTCAAATATTTACGCTTATATTTCGGATATGTCCATCAATATCCATACAAGCTCGTATACATATATTTGATCCGGCCATCCATTCCTGAAAAAACCTGGACATAGGTCATCCCGTAACTCATAATATCTTTTGACGTATCGTTTTCAAATCGGGGTCATCCTGAAAGCTACACATATGAATGCACATGGCTGCAATGGATACGCCGGTCCATCACCGAGTCACGTACATGTGCAAAATTGAGTTTATTAGTTTCGTTTCCCTTCTATCACATTTCAAACGTGATATCCTGACCGAACGCTTATTCGGTCTGGAATATCACTATTATACACTAACGGGGTACTCATCTAAATTGACTTCCTGCAACCAGTGCAAGGCCATCCTTGATGCAAAAAAATACACGACGATGAATTGCTCATGCATTGCGAAAACTCCATACTTATCTGATTTGATCCGAATACGGAACCTGACATAATAGGACTAATAGTTTTATGGGTGAAAGGATGTGTTTTTTTATTCAGGAACATTCAATATCTATGCTGCCATAGCTGAATGGAACATTGGTAACTTTTGAAAGGTGGTTTTCCGGTCGATAGAATATCCCAACAATCCCACGCTGTACAGCAAAATGTCCACATTGAATCCCAGGCAACTCTGAACTTTTGTCCTTTTCAATAGCGGCATGCCCACAAAGTACTTCACCTCATTAAATTACTGGCAGAAAAGATGAGTCCCCCGAAACCTTTTGCAACTTAAACTTAAAAAAAAACATAATTAATTTCCAAAAGTTTTTATAGTAATTATCGCACGAAATCTTGAGAACCCGTTTTTTTTAATTAGCAGATCGTTAATGTACCCATTGAAAACACAACCTGTTTGTCGAAGGATGTATGGTTCCGAGGTCTTCCCTCTTTCTTCTTCGGGCTCGTAGACATCATATCAGATACCGTCCTACATTTTAAATCGGATAAGAGCGACACAGCCAGAGCAAACCGACTACTATTCAGGCGGAAAAATTTTATTACGCTTCCGTATCAGTTCAAAGGTGTTGTGCTTCGTATAAAGTCTTTTCATTAATTTCACTGCTCCTCAGGAAGACGATTATATCGGATATCCTTCATAAATAAAAAGCCGACTTTTAGATCTCTTAAAAAATAATTGGGTCTTATTTCGGGTCTTTTCAAGGTATACCGTGCTTTTAATTTGGAAGAACGAATGCGCCAAGAACCAGTTTTCTTAATGAGATAAATTTAATGAATGAAAAGAAAAAGTTGGGAAACTGAAGATTTTCTAGTGTCTGGTAGTTATTTGAGGAAATAAGGTAGGCAGTACCAATTTTCGGTGGTATGGAAAAAGGCTTAATATAATTCATCAAGACCATTTTTTCTATTTCACGACTTCTTTCCAAATAAATTCTCAATTAGGAAATTGTTGAATTTGTTAACTTATTAAACATTACCCGATTCGAGTGCATATTCAATATCCTTTCTGCTGTAAATCCTTACAAGGTGCAATTAGTGGATTTGCTGATCTGTTGATTCTGCAATATAAATAAATGAATGTAAAACCATTCTGCAATCGCATTAAGTAGATAACGGATTCAGGACCACCCCATCCTGAATCAAAAGGCAGCCGCTGTAGTCTAGGTTCAGACCAACCAAGGTTTAAACATACGAAATTCCTACCCACGTTGTACTTCCGAATTAATATATTCGGAGCCAATAACATGTCATGTCTTTCAGTCAGGTTGCTCCGCAGTTCAGAAGTCATGCAGCGTCTGATGAGCATGGCTCTGCCCTGGTGAAGAAAGCATTGGCCCGCCGCGCATTAATAGGTGGGAATTTCGTCAGAAGAAAGAAGAAATGATCTCACTGACGCGATTACCAACCATTACGAATGTGAAAGAATCGTGGAACCAAATGAAAGATGCCACTCACAAAGCGGCCTCTGCAACCCTCGGGGCCACAAAGCCAGGTAAGCGGTACATCAACCGAAATACTTGGCATTGAAATGAAGGTCCGTAAAAAGAAACGGGTATGCCACAAGTTTTTCGACGATAAAACACTGGCCAGTTGGCAAATTTAAAAGAATGCTAACCAGGATGTAAAAAATGCAATGACTGTCACCCGAGCGGTCTACCATAGAGAAATTTATGATAAACTGGACTCTCGGAAGGACGAGAGAGATCTGTATCGACTTGTTAGAAGCCGACACCAACGTACACAGGATATCAAACATTTCTGTTACGTTAATGATGAGAACAGTACTTTGCTTACGGACCGACCAGCAACGATGGATAGATGGCGAGAATATTACGAGTAGATTTCAATTGAAGAATTTGTTCATCCTCCATTTCCAGAAACATTGCCGACATTTGCAGCCACTCCGCCTGTCAGTGGGACTTGGTGCTCAGAGGTAGCGGTGAGGAAGATGGGGCGGCAACCCTGTCGGCCAAACCAAAACCAAGTGGCCGAGGAGAACCTCCATAGTGGTGGCACCGGGAGACGCTCTACTCACTTTGGCTTGCGGCCGTGATGAAGTAGGCGAATGCTCCAAAGGCCTAATTAGGGCGATCAGACCCGAGTCTGCACGGGGAGTCATCTGAAGTGGCAATTTGGTCACGAAACCTTACCAGAGGTATACTGGTACCAAGGGAACCGGGATAGCCCCTGAACTCTCATACTTCGGGTGAACTCCCGTTGTATGTGAGTACAGCTCGGTTGTTTGCGGTTCGCCCCCTAGTGGGAGTTTCATGGGGGTTGTGGTTATGCTCAAGCGAGAAGAAACCTTCGGGCCCCGGCATGGTATTGCGTTTCAACACGAGTGCCGTACTCTTTAGTTCGGTAGAGATTTAGGTAGGTCTTGCATCCACCAGTATGAATGCTAAGCCATGCACTTGATATAGACTGGTACCGTTGTTGCTTGCCTCTGCGGGGCTCTGATTGTGGTCACAAAATCAATCCGTGTCTTATGAAGACCGTGGGATGAAGTCTTCCAGACAGGTGCTCACGTTAAACCCTCAAGGACATAATTGTTAGTGGGACTGGAGTCGAGGAGGCAATTCTTTTTTTTTCTTTTTTCTTCAGCCTTTGTCCCGTTTACAAGCGGGGTCGGCTCGTCGTGATCGGCTTCGCCATTTGGCTCTATCGACTTCCTGATCTGGGTGCAATCTCGAGGCTTTTAAATCCCCATCCAGCGTGTCAAGCCACCGTTGCTTAGGTCTGCCTTTTGGACGTTTACCATCGACTTCGATGTTCAGACCAATCTTTGCAAGTGAATTCTCGTTTGCACGAATTGCGTGACCATACCTTCGAAGACGCCTCTCTTGCAACTTTTCCACGATCGGTGCAACCCCATAACGATCGCGGATATCCTCATTTCGGATGAGATCTAAACGTGTGACGCCACTAGTCCAACGTAGCATCTTCGTCTCCATTACCGCGAGACGTCGTTCATTGCCTTTTATGGTCGGCCAACACTCAGAACCATAGAGAGCGACTGGACGGACAACATTGCGGTAAATTTTAGATTTGAGACGTTCGTTGATACGTCGATCACAAAGGACACCAGTTGTGGAACGCCACTTCATCCAGGTTGCGTTAATGCGTGAAGCAATTTCATAAAGCAGCTCTCCATTGGCTGATTGCGTTGACCCCAGGTATTTAAATCGCTCAGTTCTGGGCAGATCACTGCCGCTGACAGTGATTGTGCCTGTTTCATGGGGATCGGTCGTCAAAAATTCAGTTTTGTTTAAATTCAATCTGAGACCGTGTTGCATGAGGCGATCATTCCATTTTTGAACAAGTTGCTCGAGATCATTTTTGCTATCAGATGCTAGGAAAACATCATCTGCATAAAGCAGTGTGTAGGGCGCTGGACGTTGGATATCCCGTGTGACGGTGTCCATAACAAGGACAAAGAGGAGTGGTGAGAGGGCACTTCCTTGATGAACTCCAACAGAGACACGAAGCGGTTTTGCTACACCCGCCATACTTCGAACTTTACTTTTCGGATCGTGGTAGAGCAATTGAACCCAGCGCGAGTTCTTCTGGCACGAAGTGTTGTCTTAAAGCATACCAGATGAGTTCGTGTGGTACACGGTCAAACGCTTTCTCTAGATCTAGAAAGGTAATGTAAAGAGGGCGATGCTTCTCACGGTGTTTCTCCATGAGTAACCGCGCAGCGTGTATTGCGTCAGTAGTTCCGCAGTTCTTGACAAATCCGGCTTGATTCACGGTTATTTCAACGATTTCGCGAATACGGTTGTCAAGAATGCGTTCAAAAATCTTCATGGTATGGGAAAGTAACCGGATCGTAATTTGAACATTCTGCTGGGCTACCTTTCTTTTTCCATGTTGGAACAGTGGTACTTTCTTGCCAGTCAGATGGTGTTCTTCCTTCCTGAATAACCCGGTTAAAGAATTCACTGAGCTACAGTGTTGGATCCCAGCTCTTCGCTTTCCAGAGCTCAGATGCGATGTCGTCAGGCCCTGTTGCTTTCCCCGATTTCATTTGTTTTATTGCCTCCTCGACTTCAGTTGCGCTGACTGGTGGAACTGCTCCAAATGTCGGCAATGATTGTGGAAGTGGAGGATGAGCAAATTCGTCGAGGAGGCAATAAAGCGAATGAAATCGGGGAAAGTGACATGACCCTCCGGTTTGTCCTGGAGAAACACCATGAGAAGCATCGCCCGCTTCACATTGCGTTATTGGATCTGAAGAAAGCATTTGACCGTACCACGAGCTGATCTGGTATGCTCAACGCGAATACCGAGTGCCAGAAGAACTCGTGCGCTAGGTTAGATTGCCCTACCACGATGTTCTCGTCATGGACACTGTCGCACGGGACATCCAACGTCCAGCGTCCTTCACACTGCTTTATGCAGGTAATGTTTTCCTAGCGTCTAATAATAAAAGTTATCTCGAGCAACTTGTCAAAAAATGGGATGATTGCCTCATGCAACAGTTTCTGATTGGATCTGAATAAAACTGAATTGTTGACGACCGACCCCCATTAAACAGGCATTGTCACTGTCAATGGCAGTGACCTGCACAGAACTGAGCAATTTAAATTTGTCTGCGATATGAAATTACTTCACGCATTAGCGAAACCTAACTAACAAGAATTCACTTACCAAGATTGTTCTGAGTATCGTAGTCGATGGTAGGTGACCAAAAGACCGGCCGGAAGAACGGTGGTTTAACACACTGTATGGGGATTTGAAAGACTCGCGACTACATTCAGATTAGACCTTTGTATGCGAGACAAAGGCTAAAGAAAAAGAAAAAGAAGAAAATTTCATCACAAGGAAGATAAGCTGATGAACTGTTTATAGCAGTTGGTTGCCTCTTGATTTGATTCAATTCACCGTTTCTTTCACTTTTGATGACGGCTTCACTTGTTCGTCGTATTCATTTGTCCACAATTCAGCAAATTATTCAAATCAAGACTACAAAATGCCTAACCGATCTAAAGACAGATCTCTCTTTTTCTTTCATTATTCTAATCTGATGGTAAAACTTTGCAGTTACTGTTCTTAACTTCGAAGATTTGCTAGTTTTCCTATACCACTCGTAATGTCCTTCAGGCGGTTGTGATGGTCAGTAGTTGATACTTCACTTCCAGGACATCTGATAGTTGCGATTATTGCGGAATCCACTTTCTTCAAGTAGGTCTTACGAAAAACTACTTCCAGTGGCAATTAAAATAGTGTTCCTATTCAATACCAACGGGGGACACTATATCCCAGTCTATATTGGCAATATTATACCTCTACATTCATCCAGGCAGCAACATCACGTGGAGATAGAGCTAAGAAATTGTAGCAGATGTTAATTCAACAGGCATTTCCAGGTTTTGCGCTCTATGGTGGGTTCGAATCCAGTTACACTAATATTGAGCCAGTTTTGCCACCACACCATCCGTTGCCGAAGCTTTTATGAAGAATAAAGTGTGTCAAATTAACGGAAACCAGTTGTGTTAACTAACAGATTCTATACCAGTGTAAGTTCTAAAGTTTTACAGGGTATAGCTGAACTAAATTTCGCACTAGCAATATATGTCGCCGTAAGTGATCATATATATGACTATCGTTATCATCTAAATAAGCTGCCACCGATGTTGGTTTGACAAAAAGTTATTAAATCTGATCGAGAAGCCAACATCCCCATTCTACTTTTCTCGATAATGTGCTTCTAAGCACACCCCCTCGTTGATCGTTATGAAATAGTGGATTCTATCGCATAATATATCCCGCCAATGTGGCCCGTACCTCGATGTAGTTCAAGTCAAAGCACGATACAGTGATACGCAGCAGACTAGTGTTGATAAATGTTTGGAACTCTCAAATAACAATCGCTGCCACTTTTAATGTGCTATTACCACGTAGAAGCATAGAGAGAACGATAGTCCGAAACAGCCCAAACTGGAGGCTGATAATGAAAAGCGGCATTTCCAGATTTTGAATGAAACAGCGAAGATCTACCGCGTTTATTGCTCTTTAAAGATAAAAAAACTGTTCGATGCTTTCAATGCTCTGCCCGTTAACACAAATAAGGAAACCGCGATGTCTTGTCAGATTGAGAACCTGGGGTATGTTAGTATTTATCTTCAGTTCGTCTCCACTTACTATAAAACTCGGTATGCGTGCAGGTTGATGCTATAATGCTATACGTTGATAATAAGACTCGAACTCTTACACAAAACATCTGAAGGACATCATACCTCAACTATAGGCGAGGATTGCCGAGTGGTTAGACCATAAGGCTGTCATACGGAAGGTCGCGTTTCAAATCTCTCCGGTGGCAGTGGGATTTGCATTGTATTTATCGTTGGATACCAGCCGACTGAGCTGTGAATGATAGAATGGGACATTTACCAATTATGAAGAGGACAGGGTATATCTGCCCCTCAGCCGTCATTTCCGGGGTCCTACCCCACCGCGGAAGGTGATAACATTTCGCCTGACACTCCAAAAACGAACGAAAGGAGGGGAAAGGAGAACCAGAAACCAGCGAAAGAATTATACTCGGAAGAATAAAATGGGAAGTAGAAACCTTTAAACTACCGAAATCACCCGGAGTAGATGACATTTCCCCAGCGCTACTCTAGAGAGGCCTAGAAATCATTTTACGATCTCTTTTACGAGTGCCTGACGTCGCTCGTACTTAAAACGGTGGAGAAGGTCATAGACGTCGTGTCAGCACGCTTACCGAACAGGACGGTTAACTGGAACTGCCTTGTATCAGCTGGCAAATATAGTACAAATATTGACCCAACTCGGCAGCCCTTGTGCTCCTCGGACAGAATGTTGTCGGTCTCGACGTTCGCATTGACCCTTCCACTAATAATGGACATGATGAATTTGTAGGTAAGCAAGTAATTGGTCTTGTGTCTACGGGGTCCTGCATGGGATAAGGTTGGAAATTCCTCCGGTCGACTCATGACCTCATTTATACTGCGTGACAACCATGTGTATGCTGGTAAATTTCTTATACCAGAAATTCAGCGCCCGATCCAAAACCTGGGCCTCTCCAGTTCTTCGAGTTGTTTATGGCTCGTCGAACTTCCTCTTCGGTAACATCCGCAAAATTCATGCCAGGCGTATTGGCATGGCGGATGCCTTCGGCGGTGATCTCTCGGTGAGCTCAGCTTGCTGGGCGGGTAACCCTCAAAGTCACCCCAATACTGTTTCACTTCCGTCACCGAAAATCGTACTGTCTGGACGCTCTGTTGGGATTCGTTGAGAGATCTGAAAAAGCTCCGCTGGTTCCTCGCTTATGTTGCATTCTGGACACGTCTGGAATAACTTTCGCCATACCGTCGTAACCGACTGCATATGACAGAAAGTTTCTGCTTTAGTGTGTCAACAATTTCAATTACAGGTTCATAGTTACATAGTTCCGGTAAACCGTCTGCACTTTATTTCTCACCCATCTGCTGGCATTGTCAGTGCTGATCTGAATCAGTCTAGCAATATTCTGCCTTAATGAGTCCCGCCGACGTTCCAGACTAATTTTCCATGGTGGATCTCTTTGGTCACTCAAACCAATAATACAAAAGCGAATCTTCTGATCGTCCAATTTGATAGCCGCAACTGCACCACAATACCACAAGTGATTGTAGTTGCAGCAGCGACATATCAGCACACAGTCGAGATGCAATCTCATCATTTATTTGAGATAGAATTCCTGGAGTTGCTGGAGATGCATAGAGCCTGGGAATACCTGGTCTATGCAAAGTATCCTTATCCGAGAATTCTATACACGCTACATTATTTCCGCGTTATCACAATCTCGGCAGATGCCGGATTTTACCTAATACTAGCACTAAGTGCCAAGCATTTAGGCTCGGACGATCCTACCTACTTAAAAACTAAAGGAGCACTGGCGGTGGTGGCCGGTGGTAGGTCAGTGGGAGAATCCGTCGAGTACTCCCCGCAACATCGAGCACGTATGCAGAATGGTGTACTTCTGCATGGTTTGAACCAGACTGTGCGAAAGTCCCAGGACATCAAGGGAAGCCGTGAGGGATTTAGGTACAATACCTGTAGCTGACAATATTATGGGAACTACAACCACCCGCTCGAGACGCCAAATTTCTTTGATTTCACGAGCCAATGGCTCATAGTTCACCTTCTTCTCCACGTATTTCCGTTCAATGTTGCTATTATGGGGGATAGCAACATCAATCATATACGCGGAGCGACCTGTCTTGTCAACTAACAGTACGTCAGGCTTGTTGTGTGCGGTATGGCGATCAGTCAGAACTTGCCGGTCCCAATACATGCTGTAAGCAGAACTATCAAGTACTGCTTGCGGCTCGTATCGGTAAACCGGACATGTCCCCGTGATCAGCCCATGCTTATATGCAAGGTTTTGATGGATAACCTTACATACAGCATTATGCCTGGTGATGTACTGCACCGGTGCCATAACAGTACAGCCAGAAATGAGATGGTCCAACGTCTCTAACGCCGAACCACACATTCTGCACTGGTCGTTCTCCACCCGTTCTTTCATGATGAGCTTTTTATAAGCTCGGGTGGCGACCACGCCATCCTGAATGGCACACATGAACCCCTCCGTCTCAGCAAAGAGCTCCCCAGCACACAGCCATCTGTTCGACAGATGCAAATCGACAAATGGCTGCCAAAGACAATTCACGTATTTACCGTGCATTGCCTTCGACTTCCATTCGTCGATCCGCTCTTGGTCCGACTTCACCCCACTCAGAGGATTGAAAGATCGATCCTTCAAGTTAAGTGGAGTCAGTCCACAGTCTGCCTTACAGACAGCCGCATGCAAGGGACTCGCCTGCTCTTTGCTGTAAAAATAAGCGCGCAGCGAGTCGACTTGGCGATGATGTTGTGCCGCCACGTCAACCACTCCCCTACCTCCGATGTCACGAGGCAGGTTCATCCGCTCCACGGCAGACTTTGGGTGATGCATTCGGAATTTGGACATAGTTGTCCGTATCCGCCGCTGGACGTTTTCCAGGTCGGTCTTCGTCCACGGCAATATTCCGAATGCATAAGCCAGTGAAGGGATAGCGAATACATTCAACGCGCTTATTTTATTTTTCCCCGAGAGATGCGATTTCAGCACCAGCTTTACACGTCGCAGGAATTCGGACAGCAGAGCTTCCTTCAGATCACCAACTCGAGCATGGGTTCCTTGCAGAATTCCTAGGTACTTGTAGAAGTCTGTCTCGGTCATAGCTTCGATGTGGAGGTCACCAATGCTATGTCCGGCATGCGGCTCGTGATGACCTTTGCGGATGGCTTGGATTCGACATTTGTCTAATCCAAACTCCATCCGAATATCACGGCTACATTATTATTATTATTATATTTTAACAAGGATATTAATTCTTGGTACAAGGGATCTTGATCTTGCTTCGATATGGCTGACGCCACCAAATAACTCCAGAAATTACACAGAACACTTAGAGCCGCTAAAATGACCACAAGTCCTGCCACCGGTTCTAACCTCCGGACAGCCCTCGTCCTAACTAGGACGGCCGCCGTAATTTACGAAGGCTCCTATATGGTCCTTGAGCAGGGCTTTGTTTTGGCTTTCGGCAACCAATCTGAGGCGGCCATACGTCTGGCCTTTCATCTAAATTCCTTTAGTTCCAACGGAGGGGTGCTTTAACGATAGGTATCATTTACAAAGCGAGCATATCCTTTTAATTGAACGCACCCGGAAGACAAAAATGTAGATTGCGACGACCTATAAAAAATAAATTCGTTTGTTAGTCCTCTCACGGACTTAAAACGATTGTCATTGTTTATGAATTAAAAATAGAAATTAAATTTAATTTAAGAAAAGTGCGGTCCATATAGGAAATGAAAGTATCCTTTTCCAGAGGAGTGGGAAACACCCTGGCACTCTGGATGGGCAAAATGCTAGAAAGCAGGCAAATAGCGGTACCGACAGGTACAAATTCTATTATCATGAACACCACTCAAGGCTGTCCACAGGGTGGAGTACTATCGCCGCTGATGTGGAGTATGGTAGTGGATGAGCTCCCGGACGTGTTAACTAATACTGCCATACTGGAATACAAGTTCAGGGTTACGCGGACGACATTGTTTTAATCTGTAGGGGCAAATATGAAGACACCCTATGTGATAGAATCAAAACTGGATTAAGGGTTACTAGTGCCTGGTGCAGGAAGGTGGGACTGCGGATCAACCCAACCAAAACCACCATAGTACCATTCACTAGGAGGCGTAAGCTGGATCACTTGAGAGCCATAACATTACATGATATGGAGGTGAAACGAGACGCAGAGGTCAAATATTTGGGAATCACGCTAGACCAAAAATTACTCTGGAAGACACATGTCGGAATCACTTGTCGGAAAGCCACGAGGGCTCTGATGACTTGCAGATCCATTGCAGGAAAAAAATGGGGTTGCAGCCCGAAGATACTACTTTGGATATATACTGCAATAGTAAGGCCAATGATTACCTATGGAGCGGTAATCTGGGCAGAAAGAACCGAACTCAGCACAGAAGCCAGGGAATTACATAAGCTCCAAAGGCTGATTTGCGTGTGGGGCAATGAGGACATGCCCAACGGCATCCCTGGAGGTCCTTCTGGAATTAACCCCTCTCCATCTGCACAGACAGATGCATACATACAGGCAAGGAGATCAATATTCAGGATGGCCGGCAGTATGAGTGAGGCGGGGAGCTGCCTAAATCGAAGGAAGATTGATATTCTTTCTAGGCGGTATTCCGAATCACTGATACCAAGGAATAACATGACAACGAGGTTTCACTTCGATAAGAAGTTTGAAACACGTTGGAGTAACAAGGCGAACTGGAAGAGCGTGGTTGCGACATACGGCTTAAACCAGCAACTGATTACTTGGTACACTGACGGATCCCTCACAGCAGATGGAGCGGGTGCCGGTGTCATTGGTCCAAGGAAAATGTACTTGGAGCCAATAGGCAGGTACACTAGCATATTCCAGGCAGAAATTTACGCCATAGACAAATGTGCCTCCTTTAATCTGCAAAGGAACTACAGGGGGCAGAACATAGCTATTCTCACCGATAGCCAAACAGCGATCAAGGCACTTAGGTCCAACCGGGTGAACTCTAATCTGGTATGGGAATGCCTTGAGAGACTGAACACACGCTCGTCCGCCTCCGCTTTCTCCCGCGTCCGCTTTCTGAAGTTTCCCTTCCCACAACAGCGTAGATCCTATCTGGATCTATGCACATTCTTTAAACTTTCCTCGCCGCTGACGAGATCACCTGCCGTCCTGCGTCTTATAACACACGTAGCGCAGACATTTTCAACGTGCTCTTCACAGAGCTCGAAGTGTATTTTCATTCCCTTGGCTTTGCCGAAATTAAAATTCAAAACAGGTTGGTCTTTTAACTTCCCTACTTTAAGTAGTTTTAAACGTAGGATAAGTTTTTTGCTTTCTCCTCCTCCTGAGGACAATAATTAATTGGAATTTTCTCTGTTTGTTGCCCGTTAATTAAATAAATAAATAAATAAACAAGGTCTGCATACTTTGGGTTCCAGGCCATGCTGGATTGGAAGGCAACGAGGCAGCGGACGAACTAGCCAAGAAGGGAGCAGGGACGCCTTTACACGGGCCAGAACCTTTCTGTGGGTTCTGTGCTATAAATCTAAGAAATGAAGAGGAACGGTTGAGGGAACTATACTAGGCGGGCCTACCGGGGATGGAGCAGTTCAGGGTGCTTATTAGAGGATATGAACCCATACGCACAAAGGATTGCTTAAACCTCACCAAAAAGAACCTCCGAATCATAGTGGGAATTCTCACTGGTCATTGTCGGCTGAACTATCACCTAGGGAAGCTAGGGATATCTACGGACACTGCCTGCAGGTTTTGTGATGAGTGTGACGAAACCTCTATGCACGTCCTGAAACAGTGTTCGGCACTTGTGCAAAGTAGGTCGAGACATCTGGGAGAACACTTATTACCAGATACAAAGCTGAAAGATCTGAAAGTAGGGAACATACTAAAGTTCCTAACGGTTATAGGCCTGCTTGAGATACTATGATCAATAGGTACACTATACCCAGTAACAGGGACACAATAGTTCTTCAAGGTCGCGGTGCGACTTGCCTTAACAGAATAATAATAATAATCCTTTTCCAGAAGCTTTGTAAAAGTTAAAAGAGAGTTGTCTACAAATAGCGATTTCCGGCGGTAGGCTTGATAGTCATATTTGTACTGAAGACTCTTAGCTATTTACGCGACAATCTGCAGAAGGCAGGCATCTCAGTAGTTTTCATTTATGTCCATTTTGTTTATTGCTAAAACAAATGTTCAACAAGTCGTTCCTGTGAACTTTCTCATCAAAGTGCAAAAGACGTGATCCTGAGACTAACGCATACAAAAACCGCTGAGTTCATTGCCTTAGAGAGAAGAAATATGCGAAGTACCCACAGCCCAATTGGGGGCCAAAACAAAGACCTCATTTAATTGAATTGGGAGCAAAATTACTCTTTTCAGTATTCAAGCAATCACAAACACTGACAGCAACCATGCATTTATTTTCCGATGTACGCCAAGTGTATGTGCTCATTTCCTCCATAAATTACGCGGGACGTCAAATTATGATAAATTTCAGTGGTTGGTTATTTTGGCACATTAGTGAAAGAAGGTCGAAAGGAAACCTCTCCGAATCGTGAGAGCTCGATCCACATACTTCCACACATCTGAACCAACCGTGGTGCTGGCCATTTACTTCTTGGAGGTTCCTTCATTCCCTACAGCACTTGACTGAACGATAAAGCGATGAGTCCGAGTACTACCTACTCGTATCTCCTTACTCTATCTCCATCCGCCCTTTTGGGCCAAAATCGGTAAGTTTTCAATTTATTACTCAAAGTGGTTCAATTGGCTTAGCCCCAAATGGTTTTCTGATTTATGGCGTAATGGCACGCAATATTTATCCTCCATTTGGCAGCGCAAATAATGATTGTGTCCGGGTCGCAATATCTATTTGTGGAACTTATAACGTAATACATATAAATATAAGTGGAATATTGTTTAATTGAAGGGAAATATTGGTGGAAGCAGGTGAAAGCAGGTTTTTGTGCTGCTTCAATAACTCTAGAGCTGAAACTATACTAGCATTCATTTGGTGCACAAAATGTGCTATAACTATCTATGACGTTGAATATTCATACTGAAAACAGCTTGGAATTCCCACATATCCTTCCTTTATTGCAAATTCAATTGCAATATTAATGCGCTGCATACAAGTATGCAAATCCTTTAAAAATAGTTGCATTTATTCAAATCCCACCGAGTAACGTCGCAATGAGTGTGCTGGTTTCCATGGCATGCAAATGCAGCTCCACTGACTCGCAGGAGCTGTTTTCACGAAATTGCTTCAAATAATGAACAAATCCATGAAACAAACAATTAACTTTTCACACATGAAAAACTCGATGGTTTTAAAACAAATGAAGCGAACCGTAGCCGTAATTATTTCCATGATGAAGTTGTTAATTACATGCAATTTTTCTATTGGAAGCTCAAGCGTTTCCCACTTGGTCGTTATTCCCGATATGTATTCGTTGCCATTTTGAACATATGCGACGGAGAAGTGGATTGGCAGCGAGTGAAAATGGAAGCGCACACCCGTCACGGACTGACATCGAAGGAAAGGATTGACGGCAAATTAGAGTGCTCTTCATCAGGCGACACTCGTTCTCCATTGAGATAAAAACAAAAGGCTCTTCACTTGCATTGACATCATCCTGTACCAATTAGTTTCTATTCATTAATTTCCCGGGAGCAGCAAAAGGGACTATGGGACTACATCAAAATCGCGTTGAATAGTCCATTTACAATCATTATTCTTTGTTCTCTGCCCCCAATCAGCCAGCCCACAAGATCGTCCTTGCCCCTTTGCCCTGGCCACGCTGCTCCTGCTGCCTCGAATTGCTGTTGTAATCCTTATTGTCGATGGTGGTAGTGGACGAAATCTATTGACAGTAATTGATTTAACACTCCGACAGTGAGTAATTGAGCAGGGCCCACTGAATTATTTGCTATTTGGACCAAAGTGGATTTCGTTCTAATAGAGTCACACGATAATTAAATTTTGTTATTATCTACAAAGTTTATTACTGGCAACAACCGAGTGCTTGGACAGAGGCCATTATTTTGATAACCGAACATTATTTATTTGTGTTCCGGCAAAATTAATGGTAAACGAACATTCATGTATGGGAGAAGGATCTTTGTAGATTGTACACCTCGACTAGGGACGTTTGCACAGTCAGAAAGGTTCAAACAGTTCGGAAGAGAATATGAAGTTCGCTGACATTAGAGGCCTATTTCTGAATCTTCTTTATATTCACGGTTTTGTTGGGAGCCAGTAACAAGGATATGTCCATCTTTTATCAGCATATCCTTGGAAAACACCTTAAATTAAGGAGGTTAATAAGAATTTGAGAGCTGTCTCGCATATGAACTTCATTAAACATGGAGCCCGGGTTTTGATAAATAACGTTATCTTCATTGTTAAAAAAAATAATTTTAAATTAGTAAGTGAAATTGTCTTGTTGTCTTTTCAATGCAATATAGAATGATTTCTTTCGTTGTTCTGATTTATACCGGGAAAGGGGGGTTCTATCTTTCATTAGAATGCCACAAGCTCTAACTTGGTATCTAGGCATTATTTTCCTTTCACAAACCTAAGCAGCACATTCATTAGTCATTTGGACAGCCGAAAACGAATTTATTGATTTGTGGAAGTTTACCTAAGCTTTCTTGTCTTTTCTGAATCTTGAGGTTATCGAAATTCAATATGTTTTCCAAACCTTAAGGTGGTTTGTTATTTTCAGGATGTCATAAATAATCTATCTGACCCCCTTCATCATCAACGCCGCAATAGCCGGAATTCGGTCTAGGCCTGCCTTAATAAGGAAATCCAGACACATATTATTCTCTCGAACGCGGCCAAAAGTTTGTAATTCTTCTTCCTAAGAACCCAGGTCTCCAAGGAATACATGAGGGCTGGCAAAATCATTCATTGTCTTGTACAGTAAGAGCTTTGACCCTATCGTGAGACGTTTCGAGCGGAACAATCTTTGTAAGCTGAAATAGGCTTTGTTGACTGCCAACAACCGTGGGCGGATTTCATCATCGCAGTTATTATCGGTTGTGATTGTCGACCCTAGATAGGATAAATTATCAACAGTCTCAAATTTGTAGTCTCCTATCTTTATTCTTCCCGTTTGACCAGTGTGGTTTAATGTTGTTGGTTGGTTGGTTTTTGGTGTTGACGTTGCCATCATATACTTTGTCTTGCCTTCATTTGATGTGCAGCCCAAGATCTCGCGCCGCCTGCTCGATGTGGATGAAGGCAGTTGTACGTCTCGGGTGGTTCTTCCGATGATGTCGATATCGTCAGCATAGGCCAGTAGTTGGGTGGACTTAAAGAGAATCGTACCGCATTTACTTCACCATCACGGATCACATTCTCGAGGGCCAGGTTAAAGAGGACGCATGATAGGACATCCCCTTGTCGTAGAAGGTTGTTGATTTCGAATGGTCTTGAGAGTGATCCTGCTGTTTTTATCTGGCCTCGCACATTGGTCAAGGCCAGCCTAGTCAGTCTTATCAATTTCATCGGAATACGGAATTCTCTCTACAGTTTTACCCTGGCTATGCTATCATAGGCGGCTTTAAAGTCGATGAATAGGTGGTGCAACTGATGGTCAGATTCCAACAGTTTTTCCATCGCTTGCCGCAGAGAGAAAATCTGATCTGTTACCGATTTGCCTGGAGTAAAGGCTCTTTGGTATGGGTCAATGATGTTCTGGGCGTATGGGGCTATCCGGACTTGCTAGATAGCGGAGAATATCTTAGAGATCTCCCTTTTTGGGTATGAGATAGATAATGCCTCTTTGACAATCATCAAGCATTGATTCGCTGTCCCGCACCTTGAGCACAAGTTGATGATCCACTTGGTGTGGTGTGTAACTGGTCGCCTCCATATTTAACCAATTCGGCTCTAATTCCATCGGCTCCTGGCGACTTATGATTTTTAAGCCGATGAATTGCACGGACCTGACCGGATCTGACCCTATAATAGTACCATAACGTGCTTGAAGAATGAATGAACAAACGACTCAAGAGCCCAAGGATGATGTCTTCTTCCTCGAATTTCACCTAAAAAGTTCCCTTTAGTGATAAGCTATGGCTGCTTACGTCATATAAGGTCCCAAACCACGTTAAGAGAGCGGGAGGCGCTCTGAATTGTGGTGTCACATTTAGACATGTTCGTTTTAACTCTTCGGAGACGGAGAGCCTACATCCTGATGTCAACATTGTTCGTTAGAACCATGCTAGGACAATTCTACTTGCGGGACCTAGTGGCATTGAACTTGTAACACCAGGTTAGTGGAAGGAGGATAAATATCATAGTTGGCTCTGTTCATTAACACTATGGTTCTTTGTTCTTTGTGTCGTCCGTCGACGGAAGAACTATGTAAGAGATGTGGTAGTGCATGCAGAATCAAATGCCTTGAACAGGTTGCGATGCAAATGCTCAGCATCTTTGTTAGGGCACTAGCAAATGCAATCCTAAAGGAATATATAATTATAACATTGTCACGGAAATTGCACTGCATCCTAAAAGAACTATTGAGCTCCTTTACTGATTATAGTATACCTACAAACTATAGTATGTCGTATAAAGGTATAACCGACACAAACTTAATTATGTTCTCTACTTGCAAGTGTTTCCGCCTGGCATTTGGCATTAAACGTTCTCCCAATTGCCTGAGCCTACTTTGCACAAGTACAAGATACTGTTCCAGAGCATGTGTGAAGGTCTCATGATTCTCCTCATAGAATCTAAAGTGTTCGTAGATATCCCTAGCTTCCCCAGGTGACCAGTAAGTATTCCCATTCTGATTCAAAGGCTCTTCTTGGTGAAGTTCAAACAATCTTTCGAACGCTTGGGTTCGTATGCGCCACGAGCACTCTAGAATGTTTGATTCCTGGGAAGTTCACCCAGTAAAGTTCCCTCAGCGGTTCGTCTTTATTTTTCAATGTTGTGGCCATGAACCCATTTCCGACTCTGTAGAATGGGTCTGGCCCATATAACGGCGTCGCTGTCCCTTTACTGGATAGCTTGGCGGCTGCCTCATTGTCTTCTAGTCCAATGTGGCCTGCAATCCAAAGTATCTAGACATTATTCACCAAGGCGAGCGTGTTCGGTTTGTAGAGGCATTTCCATATCTGGTACGACGTAAGTGCCTATGCCTCCGATACTTTCTTTCGAAATTGAAGGAGGCACATCAGTCAATGGCGTATATTTCCGCCTGAAATATGCTGGCGTGCTTACCCATTGGTTCAAAGTACGCTTTCTATGGACCAATGTCCCCCGCGTCTGCTCCCTTTGACGTAAGGGATCCATTTATGTACGTGGTAATCAGTTGCTGGTTTATCCCGTATATCAACGCCACACTGTCCCAGTTTTCCCTGTTACTCCAATGTGTTTCAAACTTCTTATCGAAGTATTGTCATGTTGTTCTTTGCCGCCTAGATTTAATACCACTTTTCCTTCAATTTAGGCAACTTCTCGTTTCACTGGTACTACTGTCCATTCTGAAAATTGTTCTCCTTTCCTGCATTTATACGTGCAGTTGTTCTCATTGCCCCACTGATACACGCAAAACCATTCTTTGTTCCCTGGCTGTTGCGCTAAGTTCCGTCTTAAAGGACACCCCAGAGGAAAGAAGCTGTTTGAAACCGACCAGATGATTACTTAATGGTGCTAGTAAAACTTCCGGAACTCACAGCGCGAATATAGGGGGCTTGCAAAAGGTTAAAAGTGGGGCTTATTTATAATGGAAATCGAAATACAGATTTAAAGGTTATGCAGAGTCCTTAAAAGGGATGAGTCAGCCAAGTAGAACTCTCTGATATGGAGTAAATTCACTTACATAAGGTAGTATTAAATGCGACCAATGGAAATTTAATGCCCCAAAACCCTAGATCTACGATATTTAAGTGAATTTGCTCTATATCAAGACCAGGTTTTCTTCCATATAATGCTTAATATTCCTAAATTATCCAAAATTAAATCCATCCCTTTTACATGTCAATTAAAAGTTAACATAATTAGGCAACTGTTATCAACTTTATAGGTTTGTAAGTAAAGTACCGTTACAATAATTTGTCTTTTATTTAGATGAAAATCGATTTAGACATTTTTTAAAATTTTAAGTGTCATATCTTCGAGGTAGTGATGACCTGAGCAATTGAATGAATGAATATCTTTTTATAAGAAATTTGATGAGGTTTCCGTAAATGGTATCAGATCCGGGATTAAGTGATTGAGGGCGTGGAAAATTGTGATTATTTTGGGAAGGTCAAGCTTGTTGACACTATTCACGAAAACCGCTATAATTCTGTTTCAGTAAAAGATAGAATCCCCATTCCATAGACCAATTTTCTTCTGGTGGTACTATCCACTTTTAAAATTTGTACCATGATAAACGGGATACCCTGTATTTAGCCTTTTTTACGGCAAAACTAGCTAATTCAAGAATAAACTTAACGGGGTTCTTAGTCAATTTCTAAAGAACTTACATACTAATAATGAATGTTTAAATGCTATTATTTACTTTACTTAAACAGGTGCCAGTATGGTGAGTATTTTGAAGCCTAGATACGATGTGCATGGACCACCATATTTGTTTCCGATATTTGGGTTGGGCAGTTTCTGAAAAGGTCGTTGAAGAAACTGACCCATTTTGGAGCTCTGCACTCCTCCCCTTCGCAACCAATGTCAAAACTAATATCGGTTTAGGAAAGTACTAACCATTTTCATTTGACACGCCACTCAACTATACTCCATAAAAAAAAATCGCCACCGCCTTTTTACATGTATCGGGATATCCCCGCCCCTCTTATACTCAACGTGGTGCTATCCTACTCATGCAATGGGATTCACAGGTCCCGCCTTCCTGCCTTTCATATCAACAGACGTAATGTCTCTGAGATAATAGGTGTGACAGACAGATGGCTTGGCAGACAGAGAGACAGACATACAGTAAACTGATTTTAGTAAGGTCTCGTTTTACATGGGGACCAAAGCTCACTGAGGAAAGGACAACTGGTCCTCGAAATACTGGTATATCGGATATTGAAGTTCTTATTTGGCATTTGAAGCATAATTTAGTCTTCTTTTTAGTTTTTTCTTACTAAAAAAGAAGCCGGACAAAACGACATACCTAAAGCAGAACCTAAGAAGCTGGAAACTGAATGGTCTTTGCCTTCCAGAGATGAAGGATGCAACCGTTCAACTCTGGGAAGAAGTGAAATATCTGGGAGTAATTCTAGACAAGAAGCTTTTTGGAACAAACATTCGGAGGTAAATGTATAACGAGCTCCCACAGCTTATAGGCCTCTAGTAGTAATATGGATACACGCTGCAATCATTAGGCTGATGTTCGCTTATGTATCCGTAGCGTGGTGGGTTAAGGTGAGAGAAACTAGCCATACTATAAAGATCTGTGTGTCTAGGTATTATCGATGCTATGTGCATAACAAACGACGCTGTTTTAAATGGATTGCTTAATTTGCAGTCCTTGGATTTATATTGAAAGTACTGCAAGGAGAGCAGCTCATAAGCTAATTTCATTAGATTTATGGACGAACAAGGGAAGTGAGGGACACAGAGCATTAAAAGAAGAACTGGCAGAACTGAATCCAGTTTTTCTAATGCCTTCTGATTCTCGGGTCCCTAAACTTTTGTCTAGTAGAAGATATTGACGATAAACTTCCTGTAATGCTGCTAAACACACCAAACTGTTTCTCTCAGAACCAAACAAACATACTGGAAAGTTCAACCTGTCAGAAAGCTGGGCTAGCTGGGCATATGTTCAGAAGAGAGATTCTCAAAGATGATACGTGCCCATCTTGTAATGAGGAACCGGGATCCATGGAACATTTTCTATATGAGTGCTCCGTCTATGGACACATCACACATCAGATTTTTGATGGTGATGTGATCCAGCTGAAGCGGGTACACATCCCTAAGGGAAATCCTGCAATATATAAACAAATCCAGGATATTCCATTAGACCGGGGAAATGAACCACTAGAGTCTGAGCCCTCAGAGGCTTTGCTTCTCCCCCACCTTACATACACACATCAACCACACTAACGTTCCACTGCTATCAATCTGCGACAATGTCCTTCAACTTGCCCCATGATTTTCCAAGGAGCTTCGATTCCCCCTCAAATTTTCTACGTCCGCTATTCAAGGATAATGGCTTCCATTACATCGTTTAACCGAAAATTGATTTGTCGCTTTCCATTTCCTTTTGACTACCTAATCAACACGTCTATGGGTGGTCCTTGCGTCAACGAAGTTCTTCATTACTTATTGTTTCAGGCCAGAATGCCCTGAAGAATTGATTGAAGCTTTGACCTTCCGAGTAACAATGGCGTTCACCATCACTCTATTATTGTCATATGGTAAGAAGGAGAATAAAACACCCTCAACTTGATACTGATGAAATAGTTGCATTTCCAGATTTTGGATAAAATAACGGAGGTGGATTTAGGGTTCTTAATGTAGCGATCGAAATCAAGTTCGGTGCCTTCGGGGCGGGAAAATATCTGCTCGATAAACAAATTGATTCCAACACCTTCGATGTTTTTCCTCAATGGCCTAAATTGACAATCTTACATTTGTAGGTGTTTATCTTCAGCCCAACTTTCTCTCCCTATTCCTGAGCAGTTGAGGCGATGATCTGGACTCCGCACAATGTTTCACGATGATGTGCTCAATACAAGAACGGTCCGTATCCGCATGCTATGGTGGCTTCCCACATCATCCAGAAGAAGTAGAACTTCACCAAATATCCTATGATTCAAACTTTTCGTTCGTATAATTGCTAATAAAAATTTCCGTCGGTGCATAACAATGTTCAACTATCATTCTGCAGACGGGAACATTGCAGGCAAGCTCCTGTCAGAGCATGTCTTGAAATTATTAGGGACTTTCAAGAGTAGAAAAGCATAATGCCATAGGTGGGACAAGAGTACTCTACAAACTCCCACCATTTCACTCCGCATAAGCCCTGAATATCCCTATTAATCGCTTTTATATCAACTTATAATATGATTGTATTATAGTAATCTGCTACAAATACGCATGAATGTATCTGCTGGTACAAACTTAGTTCCTGAGAATTGGCCTATTGATTGCGAAATGAGGAACGCCCCAATAGCAAGTATTGTGCTCCTAATCAGATACGCAATACTTCTTCAAGTAAAAGTAAAATTATTCTTCCGATTAATTCTGTTGAGCGAGGCTAACAGTCTCTGCAAAATTGCTTTTCTCACTAGCACGTAGAGAAGAAAAGGATCACCTTTCAGATTCCGAAGAAGGTTATCTGTTCTTAGGGTAATAACTACTTGAAGCTGTCGCAAAAATAGTATTTAAAATAAAGCCGGAACGCACCAAAGAACACTTCGAAAGGGCGATTTATACGGAGTTGGTTGTTTCTCGCCTTAAATTTTACTCCGCGAAATACCTAGACCAATGTAACGAATCGTCAATTTTAAAAAGTTGCGACAGCATGAACCCGAAATGAATCTAGGATACTTTACACAGGACCAGCTCCAGAATGCAAGGAGAAAGTCTCAGCTCCAGCCAGAGTGACATATGTATGTATGACTGCACACAATGTCACATGCTGAATCGAGGTGAAATCTCACAAGAATTTTAACTCCAAAGTAGAGTCTACCATACTTATATCTTGTCACCGATACTTTTTGTTCAGATTATCGGCAACGTTCTTCATACTGCCTCAAGTGGAGGAGTACATTTGACGCCGGATACCAGTCTGAGCTGTGAATGAGTACCTGAGTCAAATCAGGGTAATAATCTCGGACGAGCGCAATGCTGACCACATTGCCTCCTACAGCATACTGTAGTGTACCGTTACGGTCCTGAATGAAGTGCTCTAACACGCCTCAAGGCCCTCATCCAATATGGATTGTTGCGCCAACGATTATTATTATTATATGGAAAGTGACCGTAACTGTTACTCGGAAGGAATAGGTCATGCATTGAGAAAGTGTTTGTCACACAGCAAGCGGACGCGCTAGAGTTACATGTGGCAGAGGCCAATCACCTCGTAAGGCCATTGAAAGAGTTGAAGCACATTAACAAGAAGCGACAATGGTGAGCCGTATGCACGATTGACGTGTTGTGCCCCAAATAGGATGACGACCATATATGAATTTTTTATTGCCTCCAATAAAAATAAATAGGAAATGCAAACCATCCTTTAGGGCTTTTTCACTTAAGCAGTGAATAAAAAGAGAAAAAACCCCTGGAGAACTGGTCCTCGGATATCCTACGACATGGTGTCCTCGGACCAACTAGACAGTGAAAATATTTATTGTTTTACCAAGGGGGTAAAATTTACTGTGGACGAAGTATGTAAGAACCATCCCAATAGGTTGCTTTCAATACTGTTACTCGTCTCCCATGAATGTTTGCCTCTAAAAATTGCCTTCTATCATCGACACTTCTGGCTACCTCAATAAAGGGATTCAGTGAGTGTTGTGATGAGATTGCCTGGCTTCTGTTTTCTATTAAACTTTACTCCTTTTGTTAGTGTGATTCACCTTTCGGTGAGATCGATCAGAAAATACAGGAAAGAACCACACGCTGCCCACTCCCCCGGCGTTTGTGATTCTATTAATTAACAATGTGCCAATTAGCATCACCATCACCAACGGCGCAATAACCCGTATCCGATCCGAGGAACTCCAGACATCCAGGCTTTGTGCCGAAGTCCACCAATTCGATATCCCTAAAAGCTGCCTGGGATCCATCTCAGGCAGGGTCTATCTCATCTTCTTTTTCTACCAAAGATATTGCGAACTGTCAAGATCATTGTCTTGTAAAGTAAGAGCGTTGGCTCTATGGTGAGACGTTTCGTGCGCAATAATTTTTGCAAGCTGCAATAGGCTCTGGTGGCAGCCAACAGCCGTGCGTGGATTTCATCATCGTAGCTATTATCGCTTGTGATTTTTGACCCTAGATAGGAGAAATTATCAACGGTCTCTCAGTCTCTCTTGCCGCCTGCTCGATCTGGATGAAGACAGTATCACGGATTACTTTTTCCAGGGTCAGGTTAAAGAGGACGCATTATAGGGCATTCCCTTGTCTTAGACCGTTGAAGTCGCTTCTCCGCTCGCCGGAGTTCGCGATAAGTCTCCACGCGTGCCCGCGTCCTTTGAGAATGCAACATTACTCCTTATGAGACATTCCTCCGTTCGGTTGCTAGCTTGCATTCATCGTCGAACCTCTTTTTCAGGCTGGAGCCAAGTATATTTTTGGCCGTATTTATGACAACGTTCTTTAGGTGATTGTGAAGATCAGTTGTTGATGCTGCATCTACAAGATCCATTTCCTTTTTATAGGTTTATATGTATGTTCTAACATTCATCAAGGTTGAGAGGTCGCGACGTTCGATCAGCACGTGGTCAATTTGATTGAAATGGGTCCCGTCTGGAAAGAACCACATTTGTTTGTGGACCGCTTTCCGCACAAATCAGTTACTTCCAACAACCGTTTCGTGTGACACTTCTAATTGAATAATGCGCAGTCCGTTATCATTTGTATTTTAATGTAATCTATGGACCCAACACATCGCCTGAATACGGGCTCCTTCCCTACTTGGCTGTTAAAATCCCCAAGTATCATTTCGATATCATATCTGGGGCAGGCTTCGAGGGTTCGTTCTACTGCCTCATACAAGGTATCCTACTCCGACTCTGTAGTCTCCTCTGTAGGGGCATGAACGTTAATGGGACTTCTGTTTCTAAATTTGCCTCGCAAACGCAGAGTGCATAGCCGTTGGCTTATGTTTTCAAAGCCAATAACAGCAGGTTTCATTTTTTGGCTGGCTAAGAAACTTATTCCGCACACATGGTTTACTGGATGGCCATTATAATATATGGTGTAGTGACTCTTCTCCAGGAACCCGGTCTCTGCCCAACGCTGTTACATCATTCCTTTATTAGGATAGGGTTTCGGCTAGCTCTGTACCGGGAACACACGTTTCATGAGAAAATGCGCAAATCGTTATTCCGTTGTCGTTGCCGCGTTTGTCGCTGTATTATTAGTGCAGTTGTGGTTTCGTAACAAGTTTTTTTCCGCGTAGGTGGCCTGGTAACCTGGCTCAGTATACTTCCATTTTCTCTGTGATTTCCGGTCGGTACAAGTGGGATCCTTTCCTGTGTCTGGTGTGCAAGGAGTCTCCGATGTTGTCGATTCTGATGTAAGTGCATGTCTTTGGGTGGACTTCTACTTCTTGATGACCGCTTTCTCTTGATTGGAGACAAGTAGTTCATCCTTTGATTCCACTTGCCCTCCATCTGACATTTCGTTGCTTTTATTGTAAAGTGGAATCCATACTTGAAGCTGTGACTATCGTGGTAGAAGATCCCATTCTAGTTTGCCTATGCGCTTAGGCTATTCAGAATTCGGATACATTCTACCAAACTCTCTCCAGGCATATACTTTTCCACTTTCTGAAGGTTGGTTTGGCATTTTTCACGGTGAAAGGAGGCAGCCCTTAGGCTTCTTCACCGGGTTATTTGGGGATAAAATCTGGCTAAATAGGCTACGAATTACGGGTCCCCCAACCCGTGTGGATGAGAATGGTTCAGGACGAAAAGTCAATAGGGACAATTTGTATTATAGAACAGAAAGAGATGGCAAACCACGCGCCGTGATGATGTAGGAAGGAATGGCAGACAACTTTTTGCGATATCGAGTTGGTAGGCCTCGGCAGAAAATTGGGATGTTTAGAATTCCTTACTGAGTCAAGCCTAGAGCTAACTGGTTGCTGCGCCGTTCACGATGATGTTGCATGATGAGTCACTCAAAAAGTACAAGACGTGAATTAGTTAAGAAAAAAATGAAATGCTTGGGAAAACTCAGCAGAAAATAAAGCCAAGTCAATACCTTACACAAATTACCCATGGACTGGACCACCGGTTACTATGAAAGCTAGCATCTATCCTTAAAAGCCGCCTAACTTTTCATAGTTGACTGCCGAACTCTTTTCGCAAATTAACTTCCTGCCTAGTGATAAAGCATCATCTAACGAGAACTAACTTCTTCGCCATAATAGGGACAGTATCCCGAAATCCCAGGCTCGTGGGGACTAAGTGACAACACCCAAAGAGAAAGAAGCTGCGAAATCAACAAGTGTAGCGAAGCATTAATTAAATAGTGTCTGTGCTATCTAAAAGAAGGCATAGAACCGGAGGAAGTCTTCAAGAAGGATCAGGATGGAAAAGAAGTACCAACTACTGTGAACACAACCCAAGGTTGTCTACAGGGTGATGCACTATTACTGATAATGTGGAATATAGTAGTTGGCGAATTCCTAGACTCCTAGGAGAGCTAGCAAATATTGTAATACAGATCTAGGGTAAAGCTATTAATGACTTTAATCTGTACAGCTAAATATGTGGACACATTATATCAGAGAACCCAAATGACATTAAGAATTACTAGCACCTCATGCAGAAAGCTCGGTTTGTTCATCAATTCAGCCTTGGCAACTATAGCACCATTCACTTCAAAATGCGAGCATGATCATTTTATTGACATAGAAATTAAACGAGAAACGTAGGTTAAAGGCTTTAGAATACTAAATGGAGGGTATTCGACAGAAAACAACTCTGGAAGACGCATTTTAGAAATATACTATAAATTGAAAATTTACAAGGACGTTGGTTATTGGGAAGTCCATAGCAGAACAGAAATGGTAACTGAATTCAAAAATCCTAGGTTATATAGAGTTGTACGAAGTTCAACGACTGGTTTGTATATTTTTCCCGGTGCCAAGGAGAAAATGCTTAACGCATCCCTGTAAGTCCTTCTGGGATTGACTGTTTTTCATCTTTACATACAGTTGCAGGGAAGGAAATCAATCTTTGAATCGACGAGGCAGAGAGCTTCCCGAATCAAAGAAGGTTGACATTCTTTCTAGGGAGTATCTTGAATTGCTGGTACCAATAGATAGCATTTAATTTCTATAAAACATGTGTAGTAACAGGGAAATAGGGAGCGTATGGCGGCAACCTACGGTCTGAACCAACAACTGATTACCTGGTATACTGACGGGTCTTTCACAGCAGAGGAGAAAATTTACATCGTAGATGGATACCCTTACTTTAACCTAAAAAGAAAGAATGGGAGCAGAATATTACAATTTTAACGGAGAACCTGGCAACTACTAAGGCACTTAGGTCTCCTTTACTTTGAGCAAATATACTTGGTTCGCACAACGGTTCTAGACCATATTGGGTTGGAAGGAAAGCAGGGTGGATGATATGGAACGGTAACGAAAACGGCGTTGTATGGACCAGAACCCTTTTATCAGAAGGGTGTTACCCTTATAAGTGAAGAGGAATGGTTGAAGGAACTACATAGGGTGAGCTTACCGAACATTTAGAAATTCCTGTTGGTTGCCCACAGCCAACAATCCAATTGGATCAGGGCTTTAAAGCGTCTTAAAGCACTGCATTTACGACCGTTACAGTACACTTCATGATTACATTACCCTGTAGGAGACAATGTGGTCAGTATTCCTCTCGCCCGAGATTGCTACCCTGATTAACTCAGGTTTGGGAATGACCCAGATGAATCGACTGGTATCCGACGTCAAATCAGGATACAAATCTCACTGCCACCAGTGAGATTTGAACCGCAAACTTCCGTCTTGTACTCTAACTACTGAGCTATCTGGCAGTCAACAAAGCCGCAGAATATTTCTTTCAGGACGCAGTGCAGCTTACTTGATATCGTTATTATTATCATTCATTAAACGTGGGATTAGAATATCAAATGTACCACTCCATAACCAAATACTTCGCATTCAGATTTACATTCAAATTGTAATATTTTCACTACTTAAACGTTCAACTGAAATATAATCCCAAAAATACACCAAACTATCCTTTAAGCCTTTTTCCGTGAGTTATGGCTAAACTCCAAGAATTAAACAAGAAAGAAGATTCTTTGCGAAGATGTAATACTGTCCATTATTCTAACTCTTCGCCACGAGGAAGTTTTCCGCTAAAAATAACTTTATTGATTTCATTAGCCTTGAAACTTCTTCCTTAAAAGTACTCTTCTAGTTTTCAAAGTTGGACCGATAATGAGATTAAACATGGAAAGTGTTAATGGATCAGTTTCACTGAAAGTCTAAAAACTTTGTCGGTCCTCCTTGTTATTATTTTCAAGAACTTCCACTCCTCGTTCTAAATCAAAGCAACCACCAATCTATCCATCATTAAGGTACCGACAGAATGGCATTCGGCAGTTGAAGAAGGCCTATCATATGAGAGTGCGAGTGATCCAAATGGGTTGGGACAAAAAGCTGCCGAATTAGAGTTTTTGGCAAAGTCAATCAGCTATCTTCTGTGAGCATCGCTGCAAAGTGAATAAGAATCGGCCATTATGTCAATTCATTGTCCTTATTTATCAATGTGCTACCATTTGAGATTTTACCCAAGATATCAGCTTGGAGTTGGTGAATTTCTTTCAAGCCATTGACGTCTTGGTACAGGAATATGAAGGTTCGCCGGAAGTTTTTGTAATTTTCGTGGAAGATATAAAGTAGATACCAAGGATTCTCTGGAGTATTTTCAGCGACAGTTAGATTTGCCCCAAATTCAACATAAAGTTACATTCAAGTTTAGTTTCCCCTTAGTTTACCGGCACAATAAAAAAGAACATTTAGTAATACTAAACTGGTGCAAACAAGCACATGAAAGCTGTCAATCTGTTGCTAATAGTCATGCAGATTTGGTTTACATGGAATGGAAGGCTGTGCATCCTATCTTTAACGCTTCAAACTTGCCCCGGCTCCTCCTATGCAACGACAATATACGGATTTGTCGCCAAATTGTTAAACCTTTGCTATCCCAACGACGCTAACATTCGCGTCGTTCTCTTCATTGACCAACGTTCTTTTCCAGATGGCGGAATGGAATCTAATTTGAATAAATTTTTAAGCTTTTATCTGCTTTCTGTATCTCTGGATTGCTGCCATTTGGATAAAGTGTTGCGCGCTCTTGCCTCTTGGCCTCTAGTAGCTATAGCTCCTCGATTTCCTACACCACCATCAACAAACACATTATCTAATGCGACCCAACTGAATTCTGATTATACTAGCAGGCCTTGAAGAGGACACGAGGCTAGCCCATTTATTGATACACTGAAGCTCATTCATCGATTAGACTTGAACATTGCATCTGAGGCATCCGTAATTATTTATTGTGTTCATTAAAATGTTTATCGGCGGATTTATTCGGACAACGGTTTAGGGTTGTACGAACTTATTCCTACTTATCCCTAATGAAAGATATCACTTCGAATCAGATTATTAATTACCCTTTGGTGTATCTTCGTCGACGAGGACTGGAAGGAGCACTTTCGATTTATCTCTTTACATTGGAGAGAAGTTGAGATTATTAACGATGATAAAGCCACTGAAAATAATTGCCAGCGGTCGAGCCACAAGTTGAGAGTTCCGCATTATTTTTTCTCTTTCACAGAAAGGTTATCTCGAGTCCATTAAATTTGTTATGCTCTCTAGACAAGTTTATCTGTGCGAAAATTGAGGAAAGATAAAAACGTTGATAACGATAATTTTATCCAATTAAAATTTGGCGTTTTTATGTCCTGAAAACGCGATAAATAACGAAACGAATTCAAAGGAAGCACTTGATAATTAGCTGCCATCTTAAATATTTTATCTTCTTGTTTCAGTGCAAGTAGCCGAACAAATAATAATAGATGTAGTATTTTAGTTTGGAAATAACTTTAACCTTGATTATTTTAATGGTTTCCAATATTCCACTGGAATGCGTTTTGAAATCATCTACCGCAAAACAAGGAGAGGGAAAACTTAAATAAGAAACAGTAAACATTAGTTTATAGGCTTTGATTACTACTAACCCTAGTTGAACCCTTTCCAGACTCCGCTCTCAGGAACTTCACTCGGACTAACAGGACTTATTTATTATGCCGGGAAATTGATGCCCCGATAATATACTCAGTAACTACCTGATAAGCTGGGGGTTTAGAATTCACTCAAAGTATTCCCTGCCTGTCGCTAAAGATGAGATTTACAGATTTCTGGAGTTTCGAAGTGCAAGCTTCGCTTCTTATTATGCTTTAGAAATAGCTACTATGCATCGAAAATATTGGATTGGGCAAAAAGGAATTTGTGCTTTGTTTAACATACTAAGAATTATCCGATTTAAGTCAAATATGCGCCGTTTTGTTCGCAAGCTTGTTGCCATTTAGAAGGCAACTCCATTATCCCCCTCTTATTTGCGAAAAACTCAGACAGCCAGTTTTCGCAAGCCTCTTTTCAGGCCAACTTAGTAGCACCGGAAGAGATGGTAATGACTTGGTGCCAGGTCCGGACCACACGGTGGGTGCGATAGGACATCCCATCCGAGCTTCCTTAGCTTCTGGCGGGTCCTGGTGGAACACAACACCATTCCAATTGACCAATCCTGGCCGCTCCTGGTCAATCGCCTGCTTCAAACGGTCGAGTTGCACACAGTAGAGGACCGAATTGAGGGTCTGGCCATAGTTGAGCAGCTCATTATGGATGACTCCCTTCCAATCCCACCAAACACACAGCAAAACCTTTCTGGGCGTCAATCCGGGCTTGGCGATGGTTTGGGCAGCTCACCGCGCTTCGACCACGATGCTTTTCGCTTAAGGTTGTCGTACGTGATTCACTTTTCATTACCAGTCACCATCCGCTTCGAAAATGGGTCGAATTCGTTACGTTTCAGCAGTGCATCGCAGGCGTTGATTCGGTCCAAGAGATTTTTTTCCATCAACACGTGTGGCACCCAAACATCCAGCTTTTCTTGGAATCCAATCTTCTGCAAATAGTTCCAAACGGTTTTAGGGTCCTTAGGCATCAGGGGTCGTTAGCGATTTTTAAACGGGTCGCTTACGATACGGGGTGTGATGTCCCCGAGGTGCCCGAGTAAGTAGTTCTGCCCCCTAGCTAGCAGCATACCTGCGTCGTAGGTAGTAGCCTCGAGAAAGCTTCTCGGTGAAGAGCGAACCGCGAATGACCGGTACACGTCGGGACACACTGGGAGTCTCCGGAGCCGTCGACTACTTTTTGTCGGCGTCGACGGGGTGATGTGAGCGTAGCTCTGCCAAGGTGGTAGTTGCAACGTGTATCAGGCCAGCCCCTTCGGGACCCTGGTCGGGAAGTGTGCATTGAACCGGTGTTAGTAGACCGCGTTGCCCCGAGCGAGCGCTGATCCGTCCGTGAATTCCGGGATCAACCAAGCGTAGGTCAGGCCTCAGGGAACTGGGGTAGGGGCTGTGTCCCCGAGGGTATACCCGTTCTTGACTATTGCGACCTGCTCCCTTGCACACGATGCGCTGGTACCTTTTTCATGCAGAATATTCAGAAAATTATTAAAAAAAACGACGAAAAAACAGACAAGGAGAAAGAGCTGGGTGCGTTTGGGTGGAGCACAAAAATGCGTCGTTCACCGCAGCGATCAGTGAAAGAGGCAACGAGGGCTGATATACCCGATGAGACACCGGGGCGCGCAAATAAAGAGGAAGCCTCATCAATTGACCGTGCGGAGATGGCAACTCCATTACCTTGCAGTGCCCCTGTTTTGGAAGTAAGCTCAGTGAGAAACGCCAGTTCTGAGCAGATGGATTTGGACACAAATCGAGTGGAAGTGCATTCGACCGTCCTCGGACTCCGTCGCCTTGGACACGTCTGTCCAAAAACAAGGAGGCTGCCAACCCAAACCCAGTAGCGGAAAAAACGAGGAAACGAAGAAGGACTAGACCGTCGGCTCTGCTCATTAAGCCGACAGAAGGCAAAATATTTGCGGAAGTCCTTAGTGAAATCCGCTACAGGATGAAATCCGAGGAGAACGGAGCAGAGGTGTCTTCGATACGGAAAACGAGGAGTGGTGGAGTTCTCGTCGAACTGACCAATGCCCGGGTAGGTATTACCTCTGTAAATGCTCGAGGCCAAAAGCTCGCCGTGGTGGAAGTCCCCGAGCAATATGCGAGGAAACTCCTTAACAGCGGGAGAATCAAAATCGAGGACAGCATGCCGGAGATGCGGCCAAGCGGGTCATCAAGCGAAGACTTGCAAGGAAAGCGAGAGTTGTGTTCTCTGCAGGGATCGTGGCGCGTCTGGCGAAAGCGTCGCATACGGCGGAATTGGAGAGGGCTAGGGTGCGAACACCATGATCCGCATTTTGCAAATTAACATGCACCGGAGTGCAACCGCTCACCAGTTGCTAGCACAGTTCGCTGCGGAAGTAAATGCTGATCTAGTGCTGATTAGCAAGCAATTCCGAAACAAGGACCCGTCCTCATGGTATCTCGACTTATCGGGCACCGCTGCCATCTGGGTTGGGGACGACGTTCAACTTCGTGTTCTTGTCGAAGGCCGGGGGGACGGATTTGTCTGGATCCGGTGTTTAGGGATAACATTTTTTATCGTTTACCTGACGCCGAATGAATCGATTCCGGACTTTCAGCGCCGGCTTGATGCTCTGAAGGACGCCGTTTCGAGCACGGAGGGACGAACCCTGGTTGGCGGTGATTTTAAGGCCAGGGCTCTTGAATGGGGCATGCCTCAATCAGACTCCAGAGGGAAACGGATTCTGGAAATGGCGGCGAGAACCGGGCTCGTAATTTTAAACACCGGATCCACGCCAACGTTTCGGCGCCCAGGTTGTGAAGGAAGCATTCCTGACATGACTTTTGCGTCGGAATCTCTGGCATCATCGGTGGACGGGTGGCGAGTGCTAGAAGACTTCTCGGCAAGTGATCATCAGTACATTGCGTTCGAAGCGTTTGACGCTACTTGCCGGCGAGCACCAACACGACGTTCCCCCTGCGTGTGGAATGTCGCGAGGGTAAACATCGGAAGGTTCGTCGAAGCTCTTGGAGCAGGTAGGGCCGCACTGGGGGGCACTCCGGGGGGTGGTGGTGTCGCAGCTGACACCGTCGTAAATTCAGTGATGAATCTGATAACGACGGCGTGTGAGGCTTCCATGCCCCGGAGTGGCCCCAGGCGCGACAAGCCTTCTATGTACTGGTGGACGGCGGAAATTGCCGACCTACGGAAGGAGTGTCATAAGCTCCGCCGTTTGGCACAACGTTTGTACGCCAACGAGGAGGCATGTGCCATAAAGGCACAATATAGATCAGCAAAAAGGAGACTCCGCAGCGCTATAAATAAAAGCAAAGCTCGCGGCTGGCAAAATCTTGCTAATGAGGTGAATGATGACCCGTGGGGACTTGGCTATAAGCTTGTCATTCGGAAAATCGGGGCTCTGCGGAAGCCCTGCATATTGAGCACCGACCAGATGGACCGCATTGTGCGGGCATTGTTCCCCAGACACCCTGTACGGGTTGATGTAAATAGCGCGGATAGCGTCGTGGATTGCCCCCTTTTCACAATGGGAGAACTCGAAGAAGCGATTCTCACTATGAAAAACAGAAAGGCGCCAGCGGCGGAAGTTTACAAACTGGTGTTCCGCCAACGGCCAGAATTGCTGCTCGAAGCGTTCAACGCGTGCTTGAAGGAGGGCATTTTTCCTTGTCGAGCCGGGGCACACAGCCGCCGATCTCGACGGATAGTGCTCCTCATAACGCTTGATGTCAGAAATGCCTTCAATTCCGTAAGATGGACAGATATGCTAGGCACACTAGAGAACTCCTTTCACGTGCCAAGCTATCTCCTGCGGATATTGAGGAATTATCTGAAAGACCGCTTCCTGTTCTATGAGACGCTAGAGGGCCAGAGGAGGATGGAAATCCATCCTAGGGCCGGACCTCTGGAACGCTTCCTACGATAGTCTGCTGAGACTCGATATGCCCGAAGAGTCGCGCCTGGTCGGTTATGCAGACGACATTGCGGCACTTGTTGCCGGACGCACTGTTGAACAGGCGCAAAGCAGACTTGGCATATTGATGCGACGGGTAAGCGGATGGATGACTGCTCACGGTTTCAACCTTGCGCTGGAAAAAACCGAAGTAATCATCCTGACCAGAAGGAGAATCCCGGCCTTGCGTCCCATATCGATCGGCGAGTTGACTATAGGGTCAAAACCAGCGATTAAATACCTCGGTTTAATGCTCGACTCGAAGATGAGCTTCTTCGAGCAAATCAAAGCAGCCACGGACAGGGCTGCAGCAGGAGTCGCGGCCTTGAGCTAATGGCGAATGTCGGCGGCCCTATATCAACTAGGAGACGTCTCCTCATGGGAGCAACGCCGTCCGTCCTTCTCTATGGTGCGGAGGTATAGGCTGATGCCCTTGACAAGGAGGTGCATCGTAAACGCCTCGCTCAAGTGCAGAGGCGGGGAGCTTTGCGAGTGGCGTCTGCTTATCGCACCGTCTCCGAACCGGCTGTGATGGTGATTGAGGGAGTGATCCCCGTTGCCCTCCTTGCCAAGGAGTGCAAAGCTATCTATCGCCGTAAGGGCGAAAACTTAAGAGAAGTGGTTGCCCGTGAGGAACGTCAACGCACCCTTAACGAGTGGCAACTTTCTTGGCAAAATGAGCCAAGGGGCAAGTGGACTGCGCGGCTCATCGACAAATTAGACCCATGGTTCAACAGAAAGCACGGTGAGATTGATTACTTCCTTACCCAACTTCTAAGTGGGCATGGAGGTTTTCAGTCTTACCTGCACAGGGTTGGGAAGGCGCGATCTCCTGATTGTGTGTTCTGCGAGAGGTGGGACGGCCTCCGCCAACAGCTTTATGCGGACACAGGGGAGATCTCTCCAGACAACATTGTCAGAGAGATGCTGAAGAGCGCTGGCAGCTGGAATCGTATTGAGCATTATGTTCGGGCTCTTCTTACTACGAAGAAGATTGAACTCGACCGGCAGAGGGATCGGACGGTAAGGGGTTCCCTAAACTAACAACTCCCTTCCTCCCCTCCCCTCCCGTTGGTGAAAGGAATTCCCTGACTTGAAGGCTCCCAAAGCCGGGAGAGCGGGAGGGCTAGCCCAGGCTAGTTCTCTGATGACAGGGGGGTGTTTAGTTGGTAGTCCGCCAGCGGGCTGTTGCCGGAGTCCAACACTCTGTGCGTAAACGCATTCACCTACCCTACTCCAAAAAAAAAATCAACATTTAGAGACATTAGCGAACATTTTTTTCTTCCTCCTGTAGCGCAGGACTACTGTCCTTTGAGAACTCTCTCCGAGACAAGTGTAAACTCGTTGTCGGATTAATGTTTACTCCATCCGTAAACTGCCCTTCGGGTTCACGAAACTGTTAATAGACGGAATATTACCTGTGTGAGAGGAAAAATTCAAATAGAGTGGAGAAGGAAGCTTTTTATGAGCAGGTAAATACAGTCCAGTAGAGGTTTCCTAAAAGTGACATAGTGCTGAATGCCAAGCTGGGCTTGAACATGCGATGCAAAATACGATCTTGGACTTGGCGATGTCAACGGTGAGGTATTAGTGCTTTTCAGCGGTTTCCATCGCCTTATGACCCGCAGTACAATGTTCGACAACGGAAGCTGTCAAAGGATCAGCTCAATTTTAACTGATCGAAAACGTAATCAAGTCACATTGACCAGTTTGAAGTCAGCAGCAGCTTTATCAGTTCGTTTCTGGATGCGCGAAACGAGATAGATGCTGACGTCGACCTCGGGCGAGATCATCCCTTAATGGCGGTTTGCCTTTTACCTATTACGTCCTCATCTACTCAGAGTGGTAAAGAGGCTCGACCTCCAAAGTTCAACACAATTCACTGTCGGTGTCCGAATGTCTTTCGGCAGTGGGTGAACTATCTGCCTGACTGAGCAAAAGACATTTTGAAAGCATCACCGGGGAGCATTGATGAGGACTGACCACCCAAATTTGTCAATAGTCGAGTTGGTACTCACGTTTCGCCATAAGATCTGGCGAAAACTTGCAAAGAAAGCTTCGTTGGGAGAGCGTAGGCTGGCTTCTGCTCTGGAGCATCTTCCATTGGCCACGTCACTATCCTGCGGATTGTTTCACTGTGTGGCGTTGCTTTCTGTCGATTTTGCAGATCGCCACTATAAGATGACATATGATAGCGCAAAGTGTTACATTTTTGCATTGATGAAAAGTATCGTGTGAATTTTGAGTTCATAGGGGAGTCCGATAAGGCTACGTTATGTCACCCATACTATTCCCCCTTACTGTACAAGACGTTCTTGATATTGCGTTGTACGACGATTCAATGGACATTGCATGGTCTCGCACCCTCGAGTTCTATACTTGGCCTAAATGGCTCTGGAATAAAACCAAGTTTTCCAATCTGTCGAGTCATTGTGCTCCTCCTACCTACCTACAGAGACACATTAATAACGATAAATAAAATTGGTTTTATTTCACGTGAACGTCTCCTCTGTGCTGCTGAGGGTAATGTATGAAAATTAAGCGTGATTGTTACTTGAAGTTTCCAAGCTGACAATATCGAACGAGAAATTATGCCGAGTGCTGGTACACATGGCAGTTAGAAGTTGGACATAGCAGTGGGTAGGTCACATAAAGTCAAGTGATAAATTAAAACAAATTTGGCTGCGAACTTATAAAGGAAAGACATTGAAAGAATTACCAGAAAAAGGCCTAGTAAAGCTGCTGCAGATAATAAACGTAGCTTTGAAATTAAAATATAGGCTTTCCCTGACAATGGAAAGGGGTTGAAGTTATAATGGTCCTTAAACCAAAGATGAAGCCAAGCAGAATCGGTTAATTCAATGTCGCGACTTCTGATTTCCGCTGACCAAAAGACTGCTGTGAATCGAAATCTAGCTTCCGTGGAAGCATACCCCAATATGTCGGGTGAACAGGCGCACCCCTGATTGAAATGAAGTTGAAAACGTAGTAGAAAATACCAAGGGTACTCAACCATGTTTCTCGACATCGCTCAAGTGTTCGATAAGATGTGGCTGTACAAATTGCTAGAAAGAGCTGATGATTAGTGTTTGGAGGGCAAGTTGGTTCTCGCTGAAAAAATTTTGCGGTTAATCGGAATATATTTGGATGATGTCGAGAGAATATCCCATTTGTAGATTTTCTAACGGGTGTGCGTGCAGTGCATCCTCCCGTGGGTGGCGTTGGGAAAACTCAGGACAGAAAACGAAAAATAAGCATATTAATTTTTCACCTACGAGGAACTCTTTAGCTTTGTAGACTTAGGAATATTCTTGACACGATCTTTTAAGCAAACTTTAGCATTTCATTCGTTCAGATTTTTTAGTTGAGTAGTTTCCTAGGACGAGTTCGGGCACCCGCACTCTTCTTCCTTGCTGCGAATGCCAAAACTCCTTCGAAAAGTACTAATCGGGACTTTTCATTTGATACCTCACATGGCCATATTCGATGAAAAAAAATTGCACCCTCTCCCAGTTAGGTTCAACGTATAGCAATGCCATTCACCGCTTGTGTGGGAGTTCACAGTTGCGACCTTTCTTCCTAATTTCGGGTGTAACTCTTTCTGAGGAAATTGCCTGTCACAGAAAGACAGACGGATGAGCTATGCATTGGGGCAGTCGAACATCGAACACCAGGCACCGTATTTTGCTCGAACTTTTGTGGAGCTTGACTTGGTGCTTGCAAACAACGGAAATGTATCCATGTTTCCAGGGAAAGGTTCGGGCTTAATAACCCACTTGACATATGTGAGTTCCATGTTGGCGAGAAGAATGGTCCGATTTAATAGTGAGCGCTATATTTATAACAACTACCAGGCATATTTCCTCCAGATCAAAAGTGTGCCACGCAATAAGGAGCGTTCCAACGCAGTTGGAAATCAGAGCTGGTCCCTAAAAGTCCTCCAAGGGGATGTATTCACAGAGATGCAACTGGGAGGCCGTGATCCCAAAGATATGACTTCAGAAAAGGTAGGACAAAAAATGAGGCGAATAATGAGAGCGCATCTTATGAGTACTCCCATAGTAAATATATGGAATAAATTTTTGTGTATGTGCTTTGCAGCGCGGGACACGCTAGCTGCTCGAACATATGAATATTTTCGTTTGTATTGCGCTGTGTTGGATATGTTTGCTGCTCGAATGAATGGAGGCTGAAGCTTTTGTATAGCCGCCAATTCAGAAGCCAAGCCTCCTGGTGCTAGTCGCCTGGTCTTTCCACTTCAAAGGTGAAGCTGTAATATGCAATGTATGGGGAAATTTCAGTTGTAGCCTAGCGAGAGGTACCATTACTGGCTAAAAATCCCACATAGGGCAGGTACACCCTGGAAAAAGTTTTTTGAGGATTTCCATCCCCAAAAAATGTTGATTGCTGGCCTGCTATCTTAGAGTGCACGACGAGTGGGTCGTCCTAGAAACACGTAGTGCCGACCAAGAAAACGCATCCAATGTAGCTAAAAACAAAATGATCGCGTTGACAGATCCTAAGCCTCGGAGAAATGTCAGTGTCATGATATATTGTGCATCATGACACTGACAACCTATAAAACAATAAACAAACCACACACGAGTTGTTAGCACAGTTGGCTGCGGAGACCAACGCTGATCTAGTGCTCATCAATGAGCAGCACCGAAATAAGGGCCTAGCTTCATGGCCCCCCAACATATCAGGTACCGCTGCCATCTGGGTTCGGGACGGGGGACCCACCTTAGCATTCTTGGCCAGAGTCGGGGAACGCTTTCATCTGGGTTCGGTATTTGAAAGTAACGTTTTCCAGTGTCTATCTAACGCCGAACGATACGATGCCGGACTTTCAACGCAGACTTGATGCTCTGGGGGACACTATCTTGCGCATAGATGGGCGGATCATGGTCGGGGGTGACTTCAATGCTATGGCACCTAAATGGGGCATGCCTCACCCAGACTCCAGAGGGAAACGAATTCTCAAAATGGCGGCGAACACAGAACTTGTAGTTTTAGACACTGGAACAATGTTCCGGCGACCAGGCTGCGAGGTAAACCCCCTTATCCCCACGGCAATTCGGTTTTAGAACGAGGAAATCCACATTTTATGCTGTCATGTCGTGGATGCCGTTCACCGAACGGAGGCACACAGCCCCCGAACTCGGAGGCACACAGCCCCCGAAATGTCTTTAATTCCGTGAGACGGAAAAATATTCTAGGCACACTAGACAATACTTTCCACATACCGAACTTTTTTTAGGGATTACCTAAGGAACCGCTCCCTGCTCTATGAGACGATAGAGGGTCAGAGGATGGTGGAGGTTACGTCGGGGGGTAGCGCAGGGACCCTTCCTAAGGCCAAACCTCTAACATGCTCCCCATGATAGTCTGCTTAGATTTGACGCTCCAGATGAGTCGCGCTGGTTGGTTATGCAGATGATGCCGCGGTGCTTGGTTCTGGACGGACTGCCAAACCGGCGCATAGCAGACTTCACATATTGATGCGAAGGGTAAGCGGATGGATGACTGCTCATGGTTTCAACCTTGCACTGGAGAAAACCGAAGTAGTCATCCTGACTAAAAAGAGAATTCCGGTAAAGTGCCTTGGACTGACTGTTGACTCAAAAATGAGCCTTTTCAAGTAAGTCAAAGCAGTAGCGGACAGCGGAGTTCCAGCCTTATATTAGGGGTCCCACGTCTATCAGGCGACGCCTCCTGATGAACTCAACGCAGTCTATTCCACTCTTCGGTGCAGAGGTATGGGCTGATACTCTTGGTAAGGAGGTACATCGTAAGCGTCGGCAACAAATGCAGAGATTGGAGCTTTGCGGGTGGCATCTGTCTACCGCAATGTATCTGAACTGGTCGTGATTATGATCGCGGGAGTGATTTCCGTTACCTTTCTTGCTAAGAGAACGAGTTGAGAGATCCTACGCCTCGGAGAAATGCCAGTGTCATGATGCATAATGTAATAATCTTCTTCGTCCTATGCAACCTTCGGAGTCACCAAGCCACGAAAACGGCTCAAAAACCCAGACTTGGCTTGGAATGATGATTTTCCAATGAAAGCCCGTGAAAAGAGACGCCTCTATCAGAAGTTTCTCGACTGTGAAACGCTCGCCAATCGGCAGCTTCACAAGAATGCCAACCGGGCAGCAAAAAGCGATCGCTGTTGCCCAAGCGATCCATCACAAAGATCTTTACGATAAACTGGCCCCGTGGGATGGAGAGCACACAGGATATCAAACATGTTTGTTGCGATAATGATGAGAACTGTACTCTGCTTCCCGATCGACGACCCACGGCGGATAAATGGCGTGAATATTTCAAGCAGATTTCAATAGATGAATTTTTTATTGTCGCATGCGCTAGAGTAAATTTCTATACCACGATTCGAAAGGTAAATTACAAAATGTGGCCGATGTATCAAAACCGCTTTGTGTCTCTGTTAGTGTTCATCAAGGAAGAATCCTCTCACCACCACTCTTTGTTCTTATTATAGACACTGTCACACGGGACACTGCACTATACACTGCTTTGTGGAGGTAATGTTTTCCTAATGTCTAATAGGAAAGATGATTTCGAGCAACTTGTCCAAAAATGGAATAATGCCCCATGCAACACGGTTTCAGATTGAATCTGATTGAAAACTGGCGTTCTACAAGAGACGAAGATGTTGTATTGGATTAGTGGTTAATGAGGTTATCCGCGGTCAACATGGGGTTATACCGGTCGTGGAAAAATTGCAAGTTTGCCAAGATTGATCTAAATATCAAAGTCAATGGTAAACCATCAAAAGGTCGAAAAAATGGTGCCTTCATACGCGGGATGGTTATTGGAAAGCCTCGCTACTCCATCCAGATCAGACTTTTGCCGGAACAAAATGACACAATTGATCAAGGCGATCCGATCCCTGTTCTGAATGGGATAGATGCGGAAGAAAAAGAAGCCCGTATACACTGTGCGTTTCCTAAATTGGCCTTTTTCCTCGCACAGATTCAGAATCTGCACATCAATGGAGAGATGCCGATCACAACTGGTAAGCTTGTTTCATTCTTCCTCGAAAGATGCGATTTGAGCATCTGCTTCACACGTCACAGGAATTCGGGTAGCAAAACATCCTTTAAGTCACCAAACCAAGCCTGTGTTCCTTATGGAATCCCTAGGTACTTTTAGAAGACTGTCCCAGTCACCGATGCGGAGGTCTCCAGTGCCATGTTCTCTATGTGGCTTGTCATAAACTCTTCGGATGAATTGGATTCAACAGTTGCCTTCGCTATAGCGGAGCATGTTTACTATCCGGAAAAGGCTTCTAAAATCGCTCTCACTCCACCAATTGGATTGGCTCTCAAGCGTTAGTAATCTCAGATGAACGCATCGACACCAGATTATAACCTTGTGCTCTGCTTTAATGGTATCTGTGCTTTACCCTCTTTTAGGAAGAGGAACCCATTAATCCATTTTAATAGAAAATATCTTTCAGGTGCCCAGCTATCTGGGGTGCGGTTATTTTTAGTTCATTTTCATGACAGGTGAGAAATATCCCCTTGGAGCACTTCTAGTGCTTATTATCCATTTTTTCAAAAAGCTAGTTTTTTCTAAATTTAACACAATGCAAATGTATTTGCGATCCCACTTTCTTACTAGAAATTTAAGTTCTGAACACTTTGCCTATAAATAAGGAAATAATGGCATCCACTTTCTTAGTGAATATACTGTATGCCTAATTGTACATACAACCATTCAGTGTTACAACAAGAGAAAAGGAAAAAGTTTATGGCTATGGGTAAAAATTCGGAGAATTAAATTTTGGGAGAAAGTACAAAAATTTTTTTTGAACTACAAAGGGTGTAGGTCCTTCCCTCCAGGTAAATTCTAGAAAGGAGGAATTAGAGGAGCTATCAATTTGAAGTAAAGAAAATTACGAGAAGGATATGTGTAGTGAGAAAAATTTATGAAAGAAAAGTTATTAATTACTTTGAAGCAATAAAGCTTAGTTGGTAGTAAAAATATATAAAAAATTAAAAATTACAAATATAAGAAGGTAACCGTACGCTTGGAGCCAATGTGGTCACCATTGTATTAGGTTGTTGCAAATGAAATGGTCGTTTTGGTACTAAAATTTAAACGACTGTAAAGCTTACAAAAATTTATTTATTTAATCAAAATAGGTGCCAGTCGATTAAAAACACTTCTCCCAGCGAGATTCAAGAGCATGTATGCCAACTTCGTGGAAGTTCAACTGTCGGGTGTTGATAAATTCGTCGAAGGCAATTTTGATAGCCTCTTCGTTTCTAAATTGTTTTTCCGCCAAAAAATGATCCAAATGCTTAAAAAAGTGGTATTCTTTTGGCGAAAGGCCCACTGAATATCTTTGATGAGGTAGAGTCTCATACTGCAATTCGTTCAACTTTTAAACCGTTGTTCTGGGTACATGAGGTCGTGCATTGTCGTGAGGGAGTATCACAACATCTCTGTTGACCAATCTCGGCCGTTGAATACTCATTTTTGGTGCATTTCCTCGAGCTTGGCACAGTATTTCTGTGCATTTATCGTTTCTCCAGGTTCCAAACAAGAAGAGGGGATAACTCCAGCTGTAGACCACCAAACAGTCACCATTACCTTCTTCGGATGGTGAATAATATCCACTTTTTATCACATATCACTATTCTGTGCAAAAAGGGATCGCATCTGCTGCGAGAGAGTAAAGAACCGCAGATTTCCATTCAAAGCGCCATGTTTTGCTTCGTAAGGGCATGCGGAACCCATTTGTCGAGCTTTTTCACCTTTCCAAGTTGTTGCAAGTGCTGGGAAACTGTCAAATAGTGTACGCCCAGTTTCTCTGCAATGTCTCCCACAGACTGACGTATGTCGGATTTGACTAGCAAACGCAACTCGTCGTTGTCATTCGGTGGTCCTGGATGTTCACGTGGCTCACTTTGTACATCGCCTGACCGGAATTTTTCAAACCATCGCCGTGTAGTTCGTTCGCTTACCGTATCAGTTCCGAATGCGCTGTTAATGTTCCTGATCGCCTCCGCTGCTTTATGCCCGAGTTTGAACTCATACACAAAAAGTATACGTTCTTTGTTCTTTTCCGCCCTTTTTTAAGGTTTTGTGTAAAACAAAACTTTATTAAAATCGATTCAATGTCTGTCTGTCTGTCTGTCACACGCACTTTTCTCCAAAACGGCTAAACCGATCCGAACGAAATTCTGTGGACCGATGGGAACTATGAAATCCCACGCATGCAGCGAGCGGCATAAATTTAGATGGAGTTTAAAGGGGGCTCCCTATACATGCAAAGGGGGGATTCAAAAATTTTTTCACCGGATACAGTCGTATAGGGTATCAAATGAATGATGATGATTTTGTACTTTCCGAAGCTGACATTAGTTTTGGCTTGAATTGCAAAGTACGTGAGTAAGGAGTCAAAATGTACGCACTTAAAGTTAGGCAGGATTCATTTTCGGAATCTGCGCAACCTAGAAAGCCACAAAAATCAGGGTGGTGCGCCTAGATGAAATCTAGACCTCAAACTATGTCCCATTCCGATATCTGCTCAAATAAACTTACTAATAGTATATTACCAACTTTTAGAAATTTACTGAAAAACCACCCTTCAATTCATCCTAGGACTTCGTACCCGCATAGAGGACAATATTTCGTATATATGTGCTAAATTTCATGGAAATCTGGCAATTAACGCCAAAGTTATAGCAGTTCAAACTTAACAATTTCGCGCGAATTAACTGCTTCCAAAGCTATGCAAATAAGATGCTGACGTCATAATTAATGGGAATAATTCACTCGCGTGAAATATTAAAGTCGCATTTATGAAGAATCTACTTATTTGCAGCCCTTTTTAAGATTTTGTGTAAAACACTTATGTGAAATCTAATCTCCGAGAGATGTCCCATTTCGGTATCTGCTCAAAAAATTCACTAATAGTATGTTATCAACTTTTGGAAATTGACTAAAAAACTCCCCTTAAGTTCATCCTAGATGTACCACCAGCACAGGAGACAGTCTCGTGCATATACATACCAAGTTCCATGAAAATCCAACTATTAGTGTCAAAGTTATAGAAGTTCAAACTTATCAATTTCGTGCTAATTAACAACATCCTAAGCCATACAAATAAGATGCTGACGTCATAATTAACGCGAATAATTGAAATTCGAGTAAAATATTAAAATTCCATTCAAGAAGATTCTAATTCTCCCTAGCCCTTCTTTAAGGTTTTGTGTAAAACAAACAAACATGTGTGTAAAACAAACATTTTATTTGATCAGGATGTAATCTCGAGACCCTTAAATCCCCATCCAGCATATCAAGCCACCATTGTTTTGGCCGGCTTTTTGGTTGCTTACCATTAACTTCGATGTTCTGACCAATATTGGTTGTTGAATTTTGAATTCTCGTTAGCGTGAATTGCGTGACCACACTATCGAAAACGCCTCTCTTGCAGTTTTTCCACGATCGGTGCACACCCATATCGAGCGCGGATATTCTCATTTCAGACGTAATCAAAACGTGTCACGCCACCAGTGCAATGCAACATCTTCGTCCCCATTACCGCAAGACGCCGGTCATTGTCCTTTATAGTCGGCTAACACTCAGAACTATAGAGAGCGGCAGACGGACGACATTGCAGTAAATTTTAGATTTGGGACGTGCGCTGATACGTCGATCACAAAGAACACCAGTTGGGGAATGCCACTTCATCCAGTTTGCGTTAATGTGTGAAACAATTTCATTACGCAGTTTTCCATTGACAGATAGCATTGACTCGAGAGCACCGAAGACGAATCAACCAACAACATCAAACCGCACTGGTCAAACACAAGCACGAACAAGAATAAGGATAGGGGAATACAGCTTTGAGACCGTTGACAATTTCTCCTATCTAGGGTCGAAAATCACAACCGATAACAACTACGATGATGAAATCCGCGCACGGTTGTTGTCAGCCAACAGAGCCTACTTCAGCTTACAAAGACTGTTCCGCTCGAAACGTCTCACCATAGGGTCAGAGCTCTTACTGTACAAGACTATGATCTTGCCAGTCCTCATGTATTCCTCGGAAACTTGGGTTCTTAGCAAGGAAAATTGCGAACTCTTGGCCGCGTTCGAGAGAGGAATCCTCCGAAGAATTTTTGGCCCCCTACATGAGGATGGACGATTCCGTAGCCTACACAATGACGAAGCGATACCATGGCCGTCCGGTTGTGGATAAAATCCGGCTCAATAGGTTACGGTGGCCGGGTCACTTAATCCGTATGGATGAAGACGATCCCACCCGGAAAGTCTATGGTAGGAAAAGAAGACGAGGCAGACCCTGCCTAAGATGAAGCGATGGCGTGGGCGAGGACGCCAGACAGCTTTTAGGGATATCGAATTGGTGGACCTCGGCGCAAAACCGGGATGTCTGGAGTTCCTTATTAAGGCAGGCCTAGACCGGATACCGGTTGTTGCGCCGTTGATGATGATGATGAGTTCTGGCAATGGCAGTAGCCTTCCCCTCGAGATATTTAAATCGCCGAGTTCTGGCAATGGCGGTAACCTGCTCAGAACTGAGCGATTTCAATATCTCGGGTCAATGCTATAAGCCAATGGAGAACTACGTTATGCTCCTCACATAAGGAAACACAAAACCTTTTACGGTTGCCCGACTTGTTTCCTTTTTATTTACTGTTATCGCAACGACGGTCAAAACTGAAATGACTCCTTGATTAAATGTAGAAGTATTTATACTTCATTATCCGACACCAACAGCGCCTACTGGTGATGATTTGATACAGCAAAATTGCAACTAACTTAACTTGATTGCAAAATCGGCCATTTCATATGCAACAACCTAATAGTTAGAACCTTGATTTGACGGAGTTAATTAGTATGTGATATCCAATCATGATATAAATTCTGTTCAAAAACATAGCTCTCCACCATATAACCCAATCGGGAACCAAAATCTATGAATGCTGAACCAAACCCTTAATATAAATGCTGCTTGTTTTAACCTGAACTGACAATAATTTTTGCTGGGAGAGGATCTTTTTGATTTTTTGATAAAATTTCCCAAATTCTTGATAAAGGCAGGCGCAGAGTTCATAAATTCTAACCAAAAGCTAATGATTAAGCGAATGTGCTAATTTGGGAGGCAAAGGTATTTATTTTTTTCGTCTATAGATGACTGCCTTTGAAAAATAGAAGCGAATATTAATTTCCAAAAAGTCAGAAAATTCTTTCAGGGCCGTATGTTTCCAAATAACAAAGAAGAATAACTCGAAGAAGTTTAGTTATAATTCTCTTAGAACAGCGTTTTAAAATTGCAAATACTGATTCCCTTCAATTTTTTGGAGCTTGGTCAGTTTGTAAAGAAATTGGTTGTTTTCTGCCTTAGAAACACACAATTGGTAAAAAGCAGAAAAATATTATTTATGGGTTCAATGTTTCCGAGGAAATCCATTATATACAAACAAACACAAAGCCATTTGGAAAATGACATATCAGGACTTAATTCTAATCTGTTATCAGTGCGCATCTAGAAGCTAACTTCTGTCTAATATATGATACGTAACTAAGGTGCACTTCACCATGCAAACTCTTCTTGAACGAACTTAGGGCAAGATGAAAAGCCCCCCAACGAAACTATGACTAACAATCGCATGATGTAATTAAGATGTCGGTTTAAAAAAGGTTCAAATTTGCCAAAATCAACCTTTTCTATGGAAAAATCTGAGTTGCATGGTATTTGTTATTCGTATGGTTCATAATTTGCCTGGCAAATACGAAAATCAGAAAAACTGCTGCTGAGTGACTGCTTTTATCGTTGTTTAGGAAACATACAGATGTCATAGAAATCCCTGTTCTAAATATTCCAGCTAATAAAGTAAATGATAGTGCAAACAAGGATACAGAAACTCCCGAGGTGCTAAAAGAAAACTCAAACATTTGAAATTGGTGTACGTCAATCTGCTCCATTATCGCTATCTGATATTTATCGTGACCAAATAAATGGATGGCTCTATTATGACCAGAATTTCCATAAAGAAATCTCAACATGTGTACTATACATGAACATTATCACATACGAATAACCGTAAGACCTTAATAAAGATGTTAATCACTTTCAAAGCAAACAATGGACAACTTAATTCCGATGGGAAACGAATGAGTTTATATCTTTCCCCGCTGGTCACCGGTCCACATACCTAGCGAGTAGTAGGCATTTGGCTCTAATTTTCATATTGTTCCCATAAGACACATTACTAGCTTAAAGTTGGCTGCTGGTCATTCTTGGGAAGGCTCACCTGAATGCTAATCCACAATGAATGATCTGCGCGTTTAGAATCGATGCACTAACGATGAATTTCCAGAAGAGAAGTTGTGACCATGGTCTGAATAGACTTCTGTGCATGTGGGCTTAATATGACGTTAACGCCTTTTGAAGTTTATTGAAATACTCACCTAAGTTTGATTTTAAGCGGATTTAGCTAATTCCGAGAGTTTCTTCGGAAGAAAGGGTATAATTCCAATAGTTCATTGGAGGCTGTTTGGCTGCAGTTGACTGAGTTGCCTGCAATTCAAAATTGTTACCTGGCTGTGCTTTTAGGAGAATTTGATTGTTGATGAGCTAATCAATTAAGTCTATTATTCTCTGCAATAAGAAAAAAATCACTATTGCAAGAAATCAAAGGGTCCACCAGGAAGAGTAAACCTCATGAGCTTCAGAACAATGAACTCAACAATAAAATTCTATTTCCTATACTTTGTATTTGCGTCCATATTCTCTCCGGTAACACGTCTACTGTTGCGGAACATTGTAATTATTGCACAATCCACCTTAACTAAGCAAATATGTAAGTTGACAGTGAGGTCAATTAAGACCTATCTGTTCCGAGGGAAATTTAATCTGTAGTCATAAGGTGTGGTTGCATTTCCATCGAGCGAATACGCCAAACAATCCTAAGTTAACATACATATCTAACTTCAGTAATATTATGGCGTTTGTCTCATTCTAATGATCCACCTTTTGAAAGTGTTTATGACTGAGTAAAAGTTAATTTCATGCATCATAAGGGAAAGAAATGGAGGTTAGTTTACAGCAAGCAACTTTTAATCTACGGTGACTTAACCGCGTTTGAACAAGTAGGGAATAACTACTCAGACTGAATAGGCGTGTAACATTAGGAGTAGAAGGGATGATAGATCAGATAATAACTTCTTTTTGAGTTAGTTGTTAAAAACTTCCTAGAGGTAGTCTACACTTTTTAATGACCTAAATGCCTCACGACAAAACTTATGGTTCCACTAACTGCTTTCCAAACTTCTTGGGATTCGAGCATTTCCGGAATGATCGTTTCCACTTGTAAGCATCTTGTCAAGAGAAGTTTAAACTGTTCCCTCTCATTTGCAAGTCTCGGACATACGAAGAGTATGTGCTTCGGGTCCTCGTATTCGTTTATACACTCAGGACAGAAGGGAGAATCGTCATGTCTCAAACGATGTAAATACCTACGGTATCCGCCATGTCCAGTTAGAAATTGGATCAAGTGATAGTTGACATCTCCATCGATGCGCGTATTCCAACGCTGGATATTTGAATCAGCCTGCACATCCACCTTCTCCTATGAGAATTATCCCCCATCGTTCCTGCTACACCCTGATTGTGCACGCTCTTTCTCCTCGTCGTCGATCTTCGGTATTATGGTTACTATGTGCTTTCGAATTGTATAGTGTTCGGATCTTTTCAGCCAAAATATCAATGAGCACCATTCCCGCGACTAAGAAAGTTGCTTCGTCTGATGTCGTTCGGACTGCGCTAACGACTCTTAACGCACTCACGTGATATACTGAAGACAATTTTCTCCTATACGCCTGTACATTAAGGGCTTTTGTCCAAACAGGTGCTGCCTATAGTAAAGCGGATAAACACACTCTGGCTAAAAGCAGCCTCCTCGGTGGTTTGGGTTCTCCAATATTGGACTTCATGCCAGTTAATGCAGCTACAACTTTTTTTAATTTCTCGCCCGCATAGCTCAAGTGTAGTATTTGATGAAAGGCTCGGACGCTATAACATGCTGCCCCACACGAAACCTTAGAGTTTCTTTTAGTTTACGGTTGTTGACCAGTATAGCCTCAGTTTTGTGTTCCCATAAATCTAATTTATTTGATACCAACCAGTCCTTGATCAGCCCAACCGGTGTCTCACATGCCCAGATAACATCCTCCAGGTGTTTGTCCGCTACAACAGTTGGGATGTCGTCTGCGTAGTCGTTAAGGGTAGCTTGTCGGTGAAGTTTTATGCGTCCGTGGGCCCAGCACTGATCTTTGAGGCACTCCGCCGGTTATACAATATTCAACTGGGCCTACGTCAGTGTCGTAGAGTAGTTTTCTATCCACGAAATAATTCCTGATGATTAGCTGAATACACGGAGGAACATTCAGCTGGTTTAAGGATTTTATTAAATGCTGCAATTGAGCTGAGTTGAAAGCATTCCTCACATCGAGAGTGATGATGGGATAGTATTTCTTGGTACAACTCTGCCATCTTATGCCTGCAATTGCTTCCTCTTTAAGATTGACAACTGCGTTAATAGCATCCACCATGGTTGATCGGGCAGCGCGAAAACCACATTGTTGTGTGGACATGCCTCCTGCTTCTTCTACAATGAGGAACAGCCTGTTGCATATACTACGCTCCAGCAACTTTCCTATACTGTCCAGCAAATAAATGAAACGATACGACGATGGCTCTCCGGGTGGTTTACCACTCTTTGGCCTGTCTGTCGGTCTGCCTGTCCGTCTGCCATATACATTTTTCCCGGAGCGATTGACACTGTGGCGCGGCAGGATTCGCAGCATTCGAAATTTATTTCGAATGTTGCGAATGCGGACAAATAGATGGAGCGCAACTCTCCACTTGTTTTAGAACTCGCCACGGGAGTGGAGGATTAGCGGTGAGAAAGTGCCGTTGGTTGGGACAGAAAAGACCGCATGGAAATAAGCCGGTCTACTCTGTCTCCAACCTTGGCGGCGGACAGTTGCTTTTTAAAAAAATTAAAAAAATAAATATTAGCAAATATATTTACATATACATCTTGAATAAAACTAAAGATCCAAGCAAATTCCTGGTGCCTTCGTTTGTGAAATACTTTTGAATTTTAAATGATATTAAAAAAATAAATTGCCAACTTAGAACTGCTCTTTGAAAACTAGAACACCAAATTTTGTGGAAAGGTGGGAACTGTGAACGCTCACACATACAGTGAGTTCTACGTCGAATTTAAGGCGGGTCCCTATAGGTATATACAAAAAAAGGGTGAACATTTTTCTTTCATCAAATATAGTCATGTGTGTTATCAGATGGCAGGTATCGATTAGTACACTCTGAAGCCGGTCTTAGTTTTGACATTTGTTGGAAAGATGGGGAGTCCGGGGGGTTGAGTTCTTTAACGGACCCATTCTGAGAAACTACCCAACAGAAAAATCTGAAAAAATCAAAAAGCTGCCACTATATGGTGCCGAGGCTCCGAAATACCCTCCTTACCAATATCCGTTCAAATAAAATTAATATAGCTAGAATTTTTAGTAATTGGCTGTTGTTAAGTTCATCCTAGTACCATGAAATGTAGGTTATAATATAGAGCATATTCCTTCCAGGTTTCGTGGAAGTCGCACTAATACTAACAAAGTCATAATTGTTCAAATTTGTCGTTTCTTTGCAAATACAAATGCATCACGTGAAAGTGGATATTTTTACATAATATATATTATATATATATATTACGTGCTACGTATTAATGGGACAAATGCACACTCAAATGTCTTTATAAAAGAAATACATAACATCTTTCTTACCTGAAGTGTCCAGTTTCCGGTTTCCCGATTTGCTTTCCCTATTTTTGCTTGTTTACTCCTTTTTTTATCACATAGCATTTTGATCATTTCCAGAACCTATTCTATCCATTGTTTCCCGAATACGAATTCTTCTGTTTCCCCATTCTGACTTTCATCGAATTCTTACTCAAAAACCAAATAATATCAATAGATGCATTTTAAACTAGAAATTATTGTAGCCCCTTTTTGTAATAGTTAACTTAAAGACTTCATCGGTGTTCGATCAGTTAGTTTTCGAGGGAGGAGGCGAAGGTTGCAGCTGAACGTGGTGAAAGTTCATTAGAGATTTTTCAATTTGTTCGGTCGATTCGGTCGGTTTTCGTTTAGCAATCAGCATTCAATTTTTCAATTGTCTAAATTATTCCAGAATGCGTTAAGGATAAAGTGTTACTGTGAATGCCGAGAGTAGCGAATCGGACAGGTATTTCATGAGACCATTTCTTCACTAGGTCCGTTCATTTTGTCGCACTTGCTTATTTGCTCAAGTGAATGTAAAGGGAATTCAAATGAGAAAGCTGAAGGTGCGATATCGGGAATCACCTACATGACAAAGGATATGCACTGGGCGGTTACCAGGCAAATGTCGAAATAAAAACCTCATTAATGTTGACGTTCCTATGGAGGAGACTGCAGAGTCGGAGAACGATACCCTCTACGAGGCAGTAGACCTGTGAAGTCTGTTTCAAGTATGATATCAAAATCATACTTCGGGGTTTCAACAGTACTATCTACGAAACATTTTTCGCTATTTTGCTAAATTGGATAACCCTATACGCCCAGAACAGCATACCCTGACTAATGTACGAAACCAGATAAAAGCAGCAGGATCACTGTCGAGACCATTCAACATCAACAATGTCTAAGACAAGGCGATTTTAACGTGGTCCAGGAAAGTCAAACCAACTACTGGGCTATGCTGACTATACTGACATTTTGGGAAGAACAACCCAAGAAGTACAATCTACCTTCATCCAAATCAAGCGAGCAGGCAAACCAGGGAAGATCTTGCGCTGCACATTAATGAACGCAAGAGAAAATACTGAATACTGGAGAAGCGACAGCATCAAGTGGTGCTGCTTAAGTGAGAACAATAAAGGTAGGAGCCTACAACTGCGAGACCACTCAAAACGTCTCACTAGAGGCCTAACACTTTTACTGTACTTAGCAAGAAAAATTGCGAACTCTTGGGCGCGTTCAAGAGATGAATCCTCCATCCGGAATACGACGACCGTGAAGTGGTGGTTGATTATTCCTAATTATTCAATTTAAGTGCACTTAAATTTTACTTCTTGTAATTGTATGCAAACAGTTCTATTATCTAACAGAAGCTTTATATGAGAAAATTCTTCCTCCAAAAAATTCACCCTTCCCCCCTTCCTAAATCGCAATTATCCTAGTTTTCGGACCGTAGAAATATGTTCTGAATAAGTTGTTAAAATCTCAAAGAATTTCGTCGGATAGACTTTGGGCTATGGGGGCAGCCGATTTTCATTCAATATGCAGTTTCGAGAAAAACGCATTTAAAAAGTAGAATGCGATTTTTAGCCATAAAACCTTAACTGACCATTAATCTGCTATACCTAGTCGATAAACCTTAGGTTTCTTGAAGAATCATATGTACAACCTGGGGTCCAATTCTTGTCCTTTTAGGGACACCATTCGAATGTCATTCGGATCGATAAATACGCGCTTTATTACGGCGATCGACATAAATCTGGTCTGTGACTTAGTACGTGTTTAACACAATAATTTTCGAACAACTCCGAATATCAAAAAATCGCTTTGCCTATATATTCTACACTATATCTAGATACCTAGATATCTAGATTAATGCCAAAAAAGAAATTCGATTCCTCGGATCCGACACACGGGATCACCCCCTTAAGAACCCTTATTCCCTCCTATGTAGAGATGCCAAGAATCGCAAGTGTAACCATATAACCTCCAGCCACAGAAAATGAATAGAGGGATCGATGTCTATTAATAAAACCCGAATTCCAATCAAGGCGTTTGGGAATTGGACGTAAATGGGGAGGCTGCCGTGTGGGCCTAGAGAGATTGGTGAAAGATTCCAAAGGGCATAACCCCAAGATATTTCCGGCGACTTCAATGCTTACGCAGTGGCGTAGGGAACCCGGGAAATGAATAAAAGGGGAAGAAGAAGATTTTTTTCTTCCTTCTCTAACAAGGTCAACTCAGACGAACATGATCGAATATGACCAACGACGAGTGATGCCAAGGGCCACAGTGAAAAGTTAAAAACGATTGCTTGACGGAGGATTTTAGATTACTGCGGAGGATAATTCCAGCATTCTGGAAAATTCCCTACGGTATCACTATATGTATATATATAATCCCTATCAAGATGCTGCAATTCGACCGGTACCAAATATGCTCGCATATGTGTTTATAGGCTACCCAAAAGAAAAGTCTTTTCCCGTAGCGTGAAAATCACAAAAGCCAATATCATATCTGCCTTCTGAAAACAAATGGCAAGGTTCTCGAGCAAGTAATCTATAACCGGCTATACCTATTAACTGACAGCGGTTATTTGTAAGATAGACAGTTTGGCTTCCAAAAGACCCGGTCACTGGTAAATGCTACCCAATTGCTTTAGAAGCTAGCCAAAAAAATCTTTTATGAAGAGAAATGCTATGCACTGGTGACTCCTCATATAAAGAAGGCGTTTACTTTTCCATATCAAACCGGTGGTCCCGCTGGGAAACCATGGAGAAAATATCGGAGATTTTAGTGGTAAGAAACCGGTTGGCATTCTCGATAGCAGAAGCATATTCCGACTGGGCAAGTTACTTTATAAATCGGATGAAGGATTGAAGGAATATAACGGAAGGTAATCCACTGAGATCCCTTATCGGTCCCTTGAAACATAGTATATGATGGCGTTCTACAACTTTCAGTACTTCAATAAGTTCTTGCTGCCGGATTTATACGCAATGTCGGTGAGCATCAGCATCAAACATCTTAGAAAATCTTCAATAGCATGTCGGTCGGACAGGATTGTGAAGTGTATTTAGTATTGTTTTGCCACTGCGGCAGGTGAAGAATAGTCGGAGTGCACAGGGTTATGCCAAACATATTTGGGCTACCCGAAAGCCCACTGAGGCGAATCATGATTGGACTTGGAGCCCCTATAGGTTCGGTTTGGATGAATAACCTGATCGTCCTTCATACAAAGGTGCAATCGAAGATACCGAGCATGCTTACTTTGTGGGTCCACAATTTATCCCTAAGGCGTCCGTTCTTAGCTTCCCCATCTGCATGGGTCAAGATGAATACTTTCACGACCGCTCATGGTAGGCATATCCGGATATGCACCTTTATGTCAATAAGCATGTTTTTCAACCAGAACTTTTATTTAGCCTTTTGCGTACGGCCCTCTCTTGGGCAGATCATGGTAATCCGCTGGAATAGGTAGCGGCCCTTCTACTGGATTGTGGTGGAATCTGACCAACCTCTTAGTCGGATACTATACGTTGAAGATGTCTTCTAACCTCTTATGATTCGTGCAAACTGTAAACCCAGACAGTAGCCAAAAGTTATCTTTTACAGCCGTGCTAATATAACTGATCCTTCCCTATAAATCTTTGCTATAGTGCGCCTACTATTGCTTCGCCACTTGTATCTGTTGTCACCTTCAACTAAGATGGGAAGTCCGCATAGCTGAATATCTGAGGCAAAATTAGTACTATTTTAACTGCATTAAATTCCAACTCGCACTTGACCGTGTATTCTAACCTAATATCCTAGCGAAGTACGTTTATAAGGGTCCGGAAAGTTTTTGATAAGTCCGCAATGAACTTTCGGCAATAGCATTGCATAATTGTACATGTTTTACTTTCGTGGGTCGTGGGAAATCTCAAAGTTACTTTCTTTCAACCTAAACAAAACAGTTCGATTAGATTATTACCCTGATTTGACTCAGGTACTAATTCACAGCTGAGTCGACTGGGATCCGACATCCAGTCATGATTACAAACCCCTCTGCCACCGGTGAGACTTGAACCGAGACCTTCCGCTACGGCAGCCAGGCGCTCTAACCACTTAAGCCGTCCGGACGTTTAAACTTGTAACAGCTTTAGCCGGCATTCAAAGCGGCAGAGCTAGGGCTCTCTGAAACGGTGGTAAATCTAATATGTCGCATGGTGGAATCAGACACAGCATGGAATGCGGTAGTTGCAATGGTGAAACGGCAACTGAGCAAAGCAGTAGCAACTAATTCGTCCAGGATGAACATTGACCAGTTGAATAGTCGTCCCACGGGGAAGCTGGGGAGAACATATCGAAGGTTTTACTGGGAAAGAAACTGGTTGGTCCATTACTGATAACAGACCCATATTCATGAAGCATTTCTCCCAACGAAGCCCCTTGAAAATATATTCATACGGTCCTTGATAGTAGTATTGACGGCCCTCACGCTCCCTTTCTCCAACTCAAACAAGAATTCAAATGATAATAGCTCGACATTGTGGCCCTGAGCGATATAATATCGTCAAACTATGGAGTGTATTTCCCTCTCTTTCTTTCTGATGGCAATGCGCTTTTGCATTCCAGAAAGCCAAGTGGTAGCAGACGCGAATTCGTTATCAGACTGTAACTGTCGGCCAGCGCAAAGCATGATCTCTTAACCTGAGAGACAGTTTCTGACAGGATTCTAATTGCAAGATTCAAATCTCGGCGACCGCAACGATAATGCTGAGAGGATTAAATACTTCTATATCTTCAACTGCTTCGACATCGGTGGGACGTTGCTTAAACACAGAACTCGCCATAAAATTGAGCTTCAACTAACCGATATCGCGTAAACAATCAGGTCGGCCACTTGGCGATCAGCAGTAGGCTTTGGATGTTCGCTGACATCGACCTCGAAATCTAATGGCTCCTTGTTTTCCTTCATATTGAAGAGCGACAACCGGTAAGGTGAACATCAGCCACTTATGGTCCAGCTATCGCTCGACAGTAGGAGATCTCTCTTACTGATCGGACCGCAAATACCTTGAGAATATCGATAAGCATTGGGTTGTCATCAAAAATGCACCTTTCTCTCGAGCTACATTGTCGACTACAGTCCGAAGGGTCGTGGCAAGATCTGGCTGATTTCGGAATCATGGAAACTAAATCATTAAAAGGATCGGAATGAAGGCTCCCTTGACCGCTAGAAATGATGGCGAGCCGAACGCGCACAAACTCCGATACTATAAGAAATTGTCGTGTGCGCCATGACAGAAGAGAATTTGTTATCGCGCTGGTGAGGGAAACTGAAGCTATGGCTGGATGCAATAATTACATGTGGCCGCAAATCTTTTGATAGCCCTATAAGGGTCATATTTATACGCTTGACTACGGTTTCTTAACATATTACATCCGATGAAATTCTGCTTCTTCTGGATGAAATGGCTAGTCACCGGAACATGTGCACTATTTCACCAAAGAGAAGATAAATATTCATCATGGCCGTAACTGAACTCAAGCAGAGTAAGGGTTGGATGAGAGAGAGAGAGTTATTCATGGTTGGATCTGCAGTTTTCTTAGACCTGCTAATCCCGCTGATACCTTTCCTAAAGAGTGAAAGAAGGGGAGCGTAGCTAAGATTTCAAAGAATTCTGGAACGCAAGAAAGAACACCTCGAAAGCTTGATCAATAGAGAGTAGGTTGATTTTCTCTCTGAATTCGGAGCTTAGATCTTCGCTTCACTTGGTCTTCATCAGTGTCAAGGAAGCTTTGAACAACGTGAACAGAGAGCGCATTTGGCTTGTAATACGCAGAAGGAGTATTCTGGAGAAACTAATTATTATCAGGGCGACATATGATTAGGCAAAATGGCATGTGCAGCATTCGGACAAAATCTCAGAGGGATTTGAGTTCATACGCTGGATTCAACAAATTTGCATCTTCATATCATATTATTTCTCTTTGTCGTGGTAGAGGCGTTGAATGGGGTACGATATCATTCCTCAGACACCTCGACTACACTGACGACATCTGTTTCTTCTCTTGTCGGGTCATAGACCTTGTTGAAATGCTTCCGGATTTATAGGAAGGGGCAAGTGGAGTTGAATTGAAAATAAGTACTAACTAATCCAAAATTCTCAGTTTAACCATCATCACACCCACCCAATTTGCAAGAATGGACGTTGTTCAATTTATATATCTAGGAGGAGTGATTTTTAACGCCGATGACACCGAACTGGATGTCGCTCGACGCATTAAAAACGCTAGATTCGTTTGCGATGCCTTGTCCAAAATCTGGAAATGCAATTATTAACACAAAGTTGAGTGCTATTGGGAGCTTTACATTGAAAGTGACTCCAATTCTCATCCAAAAGCTCTAATCCTTTGTCAACCCCTGTCTACTACGTAACATTCAAGTGCGGTGGCCCGATACTATTTTTACTGAAGAACATGGTCAGCGAGCATAACTATCACTCACGATGTGATCGGAAGGCAAAACTGGCAGTGGATAGATCACATATTAAGGAAAGGCGCCAATTACATTGCTGGCTACGCCATGCAGTGGAACCCACTTACCCAAGATGGCCGACAAGTATTTCGTTCCGGGAGCACTTGTAGCAGAACAGTACAGAAGATATGCGGGAATTTCGGGCAGACATGAGGTAAACCATTGGTGTGGTTGAACCGCTATACTCCATAAAGGCTGAACATCAACCATATATATTCAATCTGTCAAATACGGTTGGCAGAGTCCGATTGTGGTCGTCTAGGTTTTCACCATAGATTTTCATGTTGTCTGGATAGACGAAACATTTGTATTTCGTGAACTTTTTTTCTGTTGATTCTTTGTGCCTGGGGGGCTACGTATGACAATGAAAAATCTGGCATACTACATAGTGTAATCGGGTACAGCGTGGAACTCGATAGGGACTTAGAGAAGCAGAAGCTGAACGGAGATATTGAACGTACGCTACTGACATTAACATTGTACAAAGCAGTAACAGCTAAGCCATTTAAGGTGAACACTTATCAGCTGAATAGCCGCGTGAGGCAATACGGTGGTGCTGCAGTGAGCGTGGAAAAAATAAGCAAGGTTTTAGGTGAAAGGTGTTCTGCGCACCCTCCTGCTCATAATAGATTTTCCCATGTCACAGAAAAGGTACAGGCAAGCAGTATACCGATGGTAATATGCTTTATTTCTACGCAAAACCTTGAAAATTACTTAGTCCTTCCGGCAACATTTTCATTTTGACTGGAGGTAAACTATCCTATTATCTACTGAATCTTTGAGCAGCCAAACCATTGTGCTCAACAGTTCTACAAGCAATTAAGGCATTTAAATTGCATACAAAATTCAAATGCTTTTCATTCTTTACTCCAAGCAGCACACATTCTTATAGCCATATGCGACCAGAGTCATAAAATCTAGGATTTAATTTTTTTCTTTTCCTTTAAAATGAAATTTCAACCCTCGGATTCATGGAGGACGACGGATCATGCGACAGCATCAAGTCACATTTTTCGCGACGTTCCGGAATGAAAAGCGAAGAAATTTTCTCGAGTAGTTGTTGACATACTCTCAATTTCACCTTATCTCCTTTGGCATGTAGATTCGTTGCAGCGCTCAGAAAAACTTATTGACCCAATTCCGCATTGTTTTCGAAAAACAATTTCGCTTGTCATTGTTTCCCTGGAATTTTCTAAATGTTCAACGGTGGTCCTCCTTGCAGAAGAAACTGATAAGGGTTCAACGCCGCAGGTCAGTGCCTCTGAACCCATCTGGCTTAGAACAGAATAAAAGCTTCGTAAACAGTGTTTCTCTGGAAAGGTATGTTTTCAAAAGCAACTCACTGAAACGAAGCGGTTGAAGTGGATTTCCCTCTCCCTATGAAAGTTCATGAAAATTTTATTCGGTATAAGTCAATTCAATCACTGCCAGTATCGTAGCACTGCATAGAAACCTTTCCGATTATTAGAAGATATATCGAAAGAGGAAAATTCTATTGATACAGTACCACGTATGGTGGCAGCCACCCTTTCGAGACTGTGTCAAGGGTGCTCTGTCCTTTCTGTAGGTAAACGTTGAGGTTTCAGTAGCTGCACTTGCACGGGCTGGAAAATTCCTTGAAATGCATACCCCCTACTGGCAATATAATACAACTCCGTGCCTTCATCTGCAACACTTTAGGAATTTCAACTCCTTTGCGCCGTGGAGTAATCAAAATTGTTATCTGGTGCAGTTTCAAGTATCCTTCTCCGCTTTACAGCGGCGAATGTCTCATGTAGCGAACTAGATGTTGGTATTTATACCTGTAAGTTAGCTTGTGTAGTGCAGATGAATATTTCAAGACAACGGGAGAGCTTATCTCGAATTTCCTGAGAGGTCCCGTGCTTCAGAAGGGATGAATCCTTAACATTATTACCACACATTACATACAAAGCAAAGTATAATAATATGTGCACCTTGAGTGATTCCACATGTAATTAAATACCTTGTTAAAAGTAATTTATGAAAATATCTCATTATCCACCCTCTTGAGTGGGGAGCTTTAGTATCGTCAAGTTTCAGGCAGTTGATCAGTGTACAAATCACAAAATGGGTTGCCATTTAATCTGGGAATTTTGGGTATTCTGGATGCAATTTTACCCGAACTTCGCCTTCAGGTGTATCCTGCACTTGTGCGTCAAAAGTGCCATGTTAAAATCACACAGTTATTCTTCCTTTTTTTTTTGTTGTTGTTGTTAGTTATTTTGCCCGATATTAAAGTCAAGAGCACCTCGTTCTCCATATCAAGACGCCAGTCTCACATTCGAAAAACGAGTTACTCAAAGGAGCTAATCATGCATCCTATTTTCCCTGTTATTTCCGTATCGGCAACTCACATAAGACCCACATCCTTCTGCGGAATTTTCAAGGGGGTTCATTCCGTAAGTAGGTGCGATTCAGACTGATTACATTAGCGGTCGGGCTTTCATTTTCTTATCACCTGGCCGACATGCGGCAGCAGGTGACTCTCCTGCCTTATTCCCGTTATATCCCCATATGCAAGTTGAGTAGTTATTTTTCGTGGTACTTTGATGGCATCATGTATCATGTTCAGTTAATGTTCACCCTTTTTCAGGCTACTCCTTAAGTGCTGGGAAACTAAAAGCGGCTGAGGCAAGATAAATACAGTGAAGTTGTCTCATATACATTACTCTTACTTGTTTTTATTCGAGTTGAAGTTTCTTATAAATTTGCGGAATGTGCGAATGTAAGGACTTTCCGTCGGTTTGCTTAGGGAGCAGTTCTAACGAAAGTAAGGCATTGCAGGATGTAAAATGAGGTGGCTTTTTGTTTAGTGCCATGAAGTCGGTCATGTTTAGACTCCGAACGTGGTCGAATAAATTTGAGGTTTCACTATTTTGAGTGGAAAAGTTTTTAAGGATGCACCTAAATATTTTACCGTAGCAGGTGAATGAGATCCCGGAAAATTTGGGAATTATGTGGATATTAAAATTTAGAACCACCAGAATGTGAGGGTTACCCATAGGTTAGTCGAATGCGTGAACATCAAATGTGTAATTGGTAAGAAAATACCTTAGTAATAAAAGCAAAGCACGATCAATATATGATGACTAATTTTCGGCAAAAAATTCACATACTCACTCATAGATCGCACCTCAGTTCGGAACCATTACGATCTATAATAAGAGTAATCGTATGAATTTATAAATAGCAGCGGAGCTTAACCTTTAACTTCAGGATGATTTACTACTTCGTTGTCCTTAATTCCGCTGTCATATCCTTGACCTTCTTCGTCTTCACTCTTATTGGTACCCTGACCGAGTTCTACAATCTCACAGACTGAACGTATAACTTACGTTTCACACTAAGCCTCGCAGATGCGACCAAGTAAGTCATAATGGGAAGACTCACAGTCCCGATAAGAACACAGCGAAAATGTTAAGGCGCAGCTGAACATCATCCGGACCTTACATTCATCGGAGTGCAACCGCTCACGAGTTGCTGCCACAATTCGCTGCGGACGTAAAAGCTGATCTACGGCTACTCAACGAACAATACCAAAGTAGGGACTCAGCTTCATGGTATCGTGACTTATTGGGTATCGCTGTCATCTGAGTTCTAAGCGGCACTCGACTTCGGAGCCGAAGGGTACGGCTTTATCCGGATCTAAGGTTCAGGGTTAAGGTTTTTCAGCGTTTATTTAACAGTGAATGAAATTATGGTGGGGGAAGCCATTTCAGGAACAATGGGTCCGATCCAGATTGGGGATGACTTCAAACGCTTGAATGGAACATGTCTCACTCAGAAAGGGAAAGGGATCCTGGAAATGGCGGCGAAAATAGGGCTGGTAGTGTTAAACACCGAATCTATGATAACTCAGACTCTCAGGCTGCAAAGGAAGCATCCACCACACAATTTTCACAACGGAATCACTGATGGCAGCCCGTTGTTCTAGATGCTGGTGGAACATCGCGGAAATAAACATAAATAGTTTCGTCGAAATTTCGCACTTCGGGAGATGCATTGTAGCTGGTACTGTCGTAAATTCAGGTATGGTATCGACAGTCAGCCGAGCTTTATTGGCCCGGAGGGCCTTCTATGTGTTGAGGAGCATTGACGATTACCGACCTATGGAAGAAGTGCCGTATGCTTCGCTGTTTGGTTCAACGTTTAAACGCGGAGGTGGCATGCACCGCAATGATAGAACACAGGTCAGCTGAAAGAAAATCCTGTAGCCCAGAGAAAACAATAAATGGAAATCCGTGTTTGTTACTCGATAAATCGGAGCTCTGCGGAAACAATGCCCACGTGGCACTGAATAGATGGACCGGTCGGCACATTCAACACTTGTCAAAAAGGGGGGAGGGGCATTTTCCCATTACGCTAGAAGGTGGTGATGCTTGCGCTAATCGGTAAAAGGAAAGGAGATCCCAAACTGTCGTCTGAATACTGATCACAGTGTATGCCTGGAAGGTGGGGAGGGGGGGGGGAGAGTATTGCTAGTAGTGCTCCTCGTAAAGCTTTATGCCAGAAATGTGCTCAACTACCTAACATGGACATATATGCTGGACACACAGAAAATTCATTCCATGTGTCGAACTATCTCTTGGTGATAAAGAGAGATTATCTGAGAGCCTACTCCCTGCTCTATGAGATCCTGGAGAGCCAGAGGAGCATGCAGATCATGTCGGGGATTCCGCAGAAACCGATCTTAGGACTTGATCCTTGAGGCGCTTCCTATGATAATCTGCTAAGACTTGACATGACAGAAGAGTCGCACTTTGTCGTTTATGTGAATTATGAATTATGCTCCAGCCTTGATAATAATATTAATCGATGGCACAACAATCCACACCGTAACGGTTTACTACAGTAAACTGTTGTAGGCAATGTGGTCAGCATTGCGCTCGCCCGAGATGCTGCTTCGATTCGTATCCAACATCTAGTCCCGATAAGAAATCCCCTTGCCGCCAGTAAGATTTGAGCCACGGCCTTTAGCTACGACAGCCTTGCGCTGGGAAAAAGCTCGAAGTTGTCATTTTAACCAAAAATTGAATCGCTACCATACGTCCTACATTAATTGGTGAATTGATTAAAGAGTCAAAATCAAGTCGACTAATGACGAAATTTAGGGATTCTGTGTTACAGCCACCAGGATACTTCTTCTTATAAATGCAACGCAGTCCGTTCTGCTCTATATCATAGGGTGTTGCCCTCCTTCCTAAGAAATAAAATGGCATACGGATTGCGTGGCAACTTAGATTCGTGGCTTAGTCCGAAGCATGGTGGGATTAATTTTTGAGAATTATTAGTGAGGTAGAAATTCAGCAAGAGCCTTTTTTGATAAACTTATTTTATTCCCGATTTTCATAGTATAGATAAGAGGCTGAGGTGATTAGCACCGCCCCAGGATTCCCCTGTTAGTGATTGAGTGCAAGAAAATTACTATGATTCAGCTAGCTGGGTCGTGGCGGCCACTGTGGATTTGTGGTATTGTTATTGTTGAACTGTGGTGACATACGGAGGTACTGAAGAGCTGCCTAGTAACAATCAGTAAATTAAACCCATCTGCCAGATTTGCATGAACTTATCATGCAGGTTATTGAATGGAATTTTGGCCGGTTTTTGAATGTCTCTGCCGGGAGGTATCATCGTGATGATTTTCCGGTGGTGATCCGAGGTCGGATTCCTTTCGATCTCGTTGGCCATCACGTAAGAAAATTTGAGCCGACTCTTGTTACTAATAGAATCCTATCTAGCAAACTCAAGCAGGACTGTTTGTGGATTCATTTTGCTGCGTATTTTATTCAATCGATAGCTGAGATGTTGACGCCACTTCTTGCACCGGTCTTGGTGTGAGAATTTGCGGTCGCTATTGCCCTCGCGTGACTGACTTGCAACGTCTCTTTTTGTATGGTCTTTGGTTTTTGAGCGCAGATAAATGCTTATATGGGCGTCTGTGTCTATGGGCAACTCTACTATTTCAGTCAGATGTAAACAGTCGTCGTGAAAGGGTTGAAACGGGACCATTTGGATTCTCCGAACTCTACTGACATGTTGTCATGTATTTTATGGTTTCAAAATTACACCTTTGGTTTCACCAACATACACTCGGGTACGAAGATTCTTGAAGTTGCACTGTGTACGCTACCTGGACCAAGAGCGTTGAAAATTCCACTTGCAGCTCTACGAGTTGAATTTACAATGGTTAAGCAGGTTTTTATTGTTCAATACCCAAACATTGATGTATTTGACGTTGCTTCTCCGATGCTCAATGTCGAAAGAAGCGCAGTACGGGCCTTGCCAGTTAAGTTGGCATCAGTTTAAAGTTGTTGGCAGGGTAATGCCGTAATAGGCGGCGAAAGACCACATGGTAGGCATCCAATAGAATTCGCATTAGCGGTTCTGGGGCTCCAGTGTCGCTGAAATATTGCAGGCAGCGGAGAACCCCGGGAGGCAGAGGCGTTCTCATCACCCAAGGAGGTGCGTGAGCTACTTCGTTTTCTTCTTTTGACTAGCACCCAATAGCTTTATTAACTGTTCGCGTAAGCGGTTGTATGAAGTATCTGTTGCCGATTCTCTATGATTGTTGATCCAAATCAATCCGTGTTCAAAGAGGCTCTTGGAATGGACTGCAGGTACCCCGAAAACCTTTATGTCGTTGACTCTGTAAATATGAATTTCAGTGACATAGCCTGGAGGTAGCACGGCTATAACTTGCAAATATTGCTCTGTTATACCTTCGTAAAGCTTACTTCCCAACTTCGTAGACGGGGGAGTGAAGTCCGGAAATCCGGGTGCGCAGTTTCCTGCGGCCGTAGTGGGACTTTTTTAATAGATTTTAATGTGTTTGTTTTACATGTAGTGTCTGTAACATCGGACCTCATTGGACTCATTGGGGTATTCACATTATGAGAGCTGTGAGCAGACTCCCTTTTCTACCGAGTGACTGCTCCACTTAACCCTCTAGCAATTATGCAACTTTTATTAAAGTAGATCGCTTCCAAACTTCTTACCACATCTAAGTATCTGAACTCAACAAATTATTTTCTTACCCAGTGTCTTAGCAGGACGGAGGTCTTCAATCCTTGGCAAGGCACAGTCTCCTGATTGTAACTGTATTGCAGTGGTGTATGCTCCTGATTCTTGCAGAAGGCGGGATAGAATTTCTCGACCACTTTGCGCAGGGAGCTCAATTGTGGCATCGTTGATGGAGATGGAACACTTCTTGTTGTGAAGGAGAGTGATTTCGGCCAGTCTAGGTACCGCGTAGTGAGGGGTTCTTTCAACTAACGATTCTTTGCTTTTTCTCCATCCTGTTGGTGAAAATAATTACCTGACTCACTCCTGAAAGACTGGAGAGCTAGCTCGAAGGAATAAAAGGCCCTAAGAATACGTTCAGAATATTTTGCTGATGATAACGAAGTGCTTCGCTGTTGAGGTTGATTGCCGGTTGGCTCTAATTAACGTCAAGGTTCGATCCTTCAATCCCTAGAAGATGATGAAAATGAGATGAAGTCACGCGAATTGTTTTTAATAGTCATCCGTTGATCTCCGTTTCTTTAACAGATAACTGTATGTGTAATCGAGGGTACATCGTCCCTACCCGTGCTTATAGAAAGCAGGCAATGATATAGCGTACTGGTACTTTTTAATATGGAAAATTTCATGAGTTATGTAATCAGGTCTTTTATGAAAAGGAAAAAAAATGTAAAACATACATTTATACTATATCAACATTGTCAATGGAATGTAGCATGTGTAGTGCGAATCTTGGTTACTGTCGTATCTAATGCTACAAGTGCATGGGTGGGACTGGAACCGGTTCAATCAGCGGACCCAGCCGTACAAGCACTAGCCCTGCGCGCTACCCCCAGTGTGGAGTGTGTAGCGGGAGGATATTCAAAAAGAGAAATTTTAACACCGACCCACCGAAGCGAAGTATGTTAAGATTCAGCGCCCTATTAGAAGCAGCGTTTGTCACACTGAGTAATAAGATCATGGAACTATGCGAATTTACCAAGAAATCTGGTATTTCTATACTAGATAATATAAGAGATAAGGAGTGAGTACATCGGACGAAAAAGTAAGCCAGACGACACAGGCGACGCCCATCCAAAACATGGGAGAGGAGGAACCGCGAAAGAGGCTATGTGAACAATTAAATGAATCAACAGTACAACAAACCCCCAAGAGCAAAATAGGATTAACCCACAGCTGATTAGAAGGACGTTTAAAGTTTCCGGCAAAATTCACAAATCCTCAATTCCTGAAAAGAGAGTGGATTTGACAAAGGGGATGTGGAAGGGGGAAGGTGACATCTCAGAAAAGAGAACACCTCAGATCGGAGGAATATAAGACCGTTCGTTATCATCATCTCGGAACTTGCTCAAAGGTCATACGCTGACACTGCCTCAAAGGCCCCACAAAGGGAGATTTTATCTTGAAGCTCAAGAAATCTAAGGATGTAACGACGGACAAATTCTTGAGCCAAATCGAAAACTCCTGAAAGCAGGAAGCGGAAGTCAGGACTAGCAGGCTGGAAAACACTATCGCCTCCAGACTAGGGTCTGTTGTGGGCATGTCATACCTGAGCGCCACTTTAGCTACCACAGAATGCGGAGTGGGTGTCCGGGTGGACGACGAAAGCTTTTGAGTGGGACTCATTTCCCCCTGCGCTCAAGCTCGATGAATGCTATCTATCGCCAGAGAAAAAGTTAGTCAAATCCCCACATGGGTGACGAAAGCATGCATGCCTCTATATTCAGAAGGTGACTGCAGCCCAGTAGTCAATCCAACTATTGGTGGAACAACGAGATTGGAACTTCACGAGCGGCACGTTTCCAAGCAAGAAAGCTTTACCAGCGGCTTCAAGTCCGCGAGCAAAAATCAAGAGGAGACACACAGATAATTGCATGTGGCCTAAAAGAGCACATTCAGAGGAACAAGATGAACTGCTTCAATCAGATCTGCGATTTTGCCCATATAAATTCTTGAGGTGTGGTCTACGGGGCGGTAATGAAAAGCAGCAGAAGGCAACACTAATAAAGCTTTAAAACTAGTAGAGAAGACCAGGCAAACCCTTTTCGCTAACGCTTTCAAAGCGCATGGGGTGAATGATGAAGAGAACCACCTACAACAGAGTGCTCCGAAGGTCGCGGTTCAATCTCACTGGTGGCAGTGGGATTTGTATCCTGATTTGACATCGGATACCAGTCGACTCGGCTGTGAATGAGTACCTGAGTCAAATCAGGGTAATAATCTTGGGCGAGCGCAATGTTGACCACATTGCCTTCTATAGGGTACTGTAATCCTGTAATGTACGGTTATGGTCTTGAATGAACTGATCTAACACACTTGAAGGCCCTGATCCAATATGGATTGTTGCGCCAACGATTATTATTATAATGTCATGTGGTGATCACGTAAGAAGATTTGAGTTGACCGTTGCTACTAATAGACGCAGTGGGAGCTATATCTAGCAAACTTAAGATAACAGCACTATTTGTGAATTCATTTTTTGATGCATTTTATTGAATCGGCTACTGAGATATTGTCGCCACTTCTTTCACGTGGTGGTCACGTGATTTGTGCATGATTTGTGATCAGTGTTGTTTTGCATGATTGGCTTGGATTGGATTGGATAGCTATCCCATGCTGGCTTTAGATGGTTGAAAATGCATTGCATGAAAAAGGTGTTCCTTAATGTTTGGCTAATCTGGCCGAAAATTACCTCTCTACTCTCTAGCGCGGGATGGAGGGCCCCAAAAGAGCATGTCATCATCAGCAGCAGCAGCAGGAAAAAGAGCACTGTGACAACTGAGCTTAGGAATGCATGCCAAAAGGCAATTGGTGTCAGTCGGCTCTTGCAAAAATCTTACCGAATGTTGGTGGGCGGAAACACTGTCAGTGATTGCTTCCAGCCGAGGTCATGAGATGTATTTGCTTCACGCAGGGAGGGGGGAGGCTTGGAAACTCTCAGGGAAAGAAGTAGGTAAATCTAGTTTAAAGGCTGTTAGGCTTTTAGAACCACGTGTGTGTGGGTCACCAATTTAACTAAAATAGTCCATTTCTTTGCAAACCACAATTTTTAGGTACACCGGAACATAGACTAGGTTTTTACAATCAATACTCGATAGATGCAATAATTTGAATTTATTAATTTTAATGAATCAGTAATAGCAAACGACTATTTACACGTTAGAGGCAGAAGAGAATCATCTCGCTTCATGTGTTTCTTTCTGCCCCTAACTCATGGCACACTTTCCTCGCTAGTCCTCCACTCCCGTGGCGAGCTATACAAAGTGGATAGTTCCGCGCCATCTATTTGTTCGCATTCGCAACATTCGAAATAAATTTCGAATGATAAATTTCGAATGCTGCGAATCCTGCCGCGCCACAACCACATTACTCAGTTCCTCACAATATACTGTGTACCAACAGTGTCTAAATCGCTTTGGGTTGGATGATTCGCGAACTTTCTTGAATGGGTTGGCATAGCGGAGCATCTAAAGCATGTGAAGTATCGCTGCCCAACGTTCGTAATAAAATCTGAATTAACCGCTGGGAAGGACTGCACGCCCAGAGAATATAGCTGCGAAGATGCTGAAGTGGAAGGAGAGCTCACGGTTTTTTCCGCTCCTAATGAATGAGAAGGAAGTAAGAAGAAGGAAAGCAAAAAGGAGCAAAAGCACAAATGCCTAACCCGTGCAATGAAGTAATACCTAAACAGCGGTGCCGCAGGGCTGGGGCTAGAAAGACTGGGGGTGGCGTTTAGTGAGCGCGAATCCCACACGTACCTTCCCTAGCTCCAAAGTTCGCGTTGCTGAGCTAGAACCAACATGTCTTTCTATGATTTTTACACCTTCGTGCACGAACAAAAAAAGAAACGTAATTGCTTCAAAGATGGGAATAATTACAGAAATTAATATTATTTTCATAAATGTTAGAAACAAATATATTCCCAGCTTTATAATTGATTTTATCTCAAAAAGCTATAATAATAATTTAAATTTTTTTAAAAAAAAACAGAAGTTAAAGAAAACCCGAATTCCGATGAATTCAGGACACGTGCAATAAAAAAATAACCATTGAAATTAAAACAATACCGAACAACTTTGCATGTAGCCTATACCCAGATAGATTCACATGGTACCAAAATAGAATCCATAGCATACCTAATGCATAATCGTGTCCAGGTCATGGATATACACCCAAAGATCAAGCGATTGGAGCGATCACTCAGCAGAACTTTCCTTGCAGCCACTCCATAATTTTTCAAGAATTCTTCGTTTTGGGTGATGATGGCGTGCTATAAAAATATTTAAATAAATGAATTGGAAATAAGTTGAATAGGTTTTATAAATCAAAAAAGTTTTCAAGACTGTTAATTCACATTCACAATTTGCTTTACTCAAAGGTATCTTGGATCCATATCTCAAATTGTATTTGGAAGCGATCCTAAATATAATATTACGTAATTAGAGAGCGATTTCCACGATATGACAATACTGAAAAAAGATTAAAATTATAAACCCCAAAATTGGACGAAACTAATACCCTTTTAAGTATTTAATATTCACCATCGTATAAATAGCGAACCGGATAATTATAATGAGCGCATCACTGCGGTTGTTGCTTATCTAGAAGTAGCATCTTTTTATTTACCTATTTCCGGCTGTATCTTCCCGCCTATCATAGCTATTGTCGAGGAAGACCGACTGCAAAGTAGTTTAGCTTATTCTAAGTAAACCTAATGGAAGGTAAGTGTTCGATGTATAGGTTTACATATATCAATAAAAAAATCAATAGCATTCTTCGGCTAATTAGTACTTCTCGGATTACTTCATATCATACCCAGTAGGAAAGAAAGGCAGGATTAGTTTCGAAGCGCCTTATTTACGTTTTGTCGTCGCTGACTTCTATGATTGTGGTTTGAATTATGTAAATTCACCGTGTGACTTGTCAGGTTTAGTTAGCAGGATTTAACGACTTTTCTAAATTTTTTCAAAATCATCAGGCGCGAAACACAAAATATTTTTGAAAGCGAAGTTGATATCCAAACTCTGAATGTACAACCAAAAGATAGATAAATTCATTCAGATATTTTTTGTTTACTAACTGGTTTCAAACGATCAATAACATGTGGAAATCAATCCGATAAACACAAGAAGCGTGCCCGTGCCTTGTAGATACTTTCGGGAGGCTTTTTGAAGAGCAGAAATGACACAACAAGACCCAACAACAAAGAACCGGAGAACCTCTACTTCGCTTTGCATTATAAAAGAATAGCTTCCGTCTTGATACTTAATTAGCGGCTTCTACCACAAAGCTTCGGACTAATTGGCTTTTTGTTTTTATGTGAGAAAAATGTTTATCATATTCTATCCGCCGGCCGGTAAAATCAACAAAAATCCTGTATCTTTTGTGGCTGAAATGGTCATTTATTTGAGAATTAAAATAGAAAATACCACGGGTTTATATATGGAAGGAAGATGTAATCATAGATAAAATGTAAAATTTCCAAATTAATACGACAATGTTAATTCGGTTCTTAGTTGTTGTTATCCAATGTGAACTGCATTCCTTACATGAAAAGGTCAGAGTTTGAGTTAGTTCAGTTCCAACAAACTTACCAAGCGGATGATGTAAAGCCAAAAATGAATTTCTACAGACACCATTGGTTCCTTTATTACTACTTATTACCAATAGCTCCCAAAATTTATGAATGGTTTTAAAATTGAAGCGCAATATTTTTGCTAGTCACAAGCACTGGAAGATTAGCTTACTATATTTCAAATTAATGTGTTAGCTAATTAGATCAACTTTTTGATTGACTTTTTCCAAATGCTTTGATTTATTAGTATTCTGGCTTACGCAACATAAATTGATGCTTCTCTCTAGCGCAGGGTATAACTGTTGTTATAGTGTTTCTTCACCGGATATGCATCACGGATAGGTCAACCGCTCTATGTCAAGAAACACGCCACCTTTTGAATAAAAAGTCCTGTGACATGCCTCCACACGGTCATAACACCATCTGACTGGTAAGAAAGCACAATTGTTCCAATATGAAGAAATAATGGTAGTCCGAGAAAATGTTCGTCCGATCCGGTTGCATTCCCATACCATCAACATTTTTGAACCTGCTCTTGACAACCGAATTAGCGCTTTCGTTCAAATAACCTTGACTTCTTGGGTTGAGAGAATGCGTTTGATAATGTGCTACGAAAACCAATCTGGTGGATTTCAGAGGAGTGCCAGATCAGCTAGTGAGCTAAGTTCAAGAGCTCTATCGCGTTCTGAAAAGTGAAGTTATTAGTGTGACAAGTATATTAAAACCAGTTCATGTCTCTGTCGATGTTCCTAAAACAAGAACCTCTTAATCACTACTTTTTGTTTCTGTCACACGAAACAATAAAAAATCAGACGCCCTATGCACTGCTTTATGTAGATGATAATTTCCAAACGTTTCACATTGAAAATCAGCTTTGAACCACTTGACAAAACTAAAATGATCGCTTCATATTATAACTTTCTTAATAATAGTGTGATGTCCACTAAAGGCAGGATCAAGCTCTATATTATAGCCTACATTGCTGCAAAATTTCGTGGTGCTAGGATGAATTTGAAGGGGTTCTGGAGCCAATTACTGAAAATTATAGTAATATACTATTATTAATTTTATTTGAAGGGATATCGGTATGGAAGGTATTTCGGAGCCTAAGCACCATACAGTGGCAGCCTTTTGATTTTTTCCGATTTTTCGGTTGGGCAGTTTCTGAGAATGGCCCCGTTAAATAAATGATCATTTTAGACCCCCCGAACTCCCCGCATTTTCAACAAATGTCAGAACTAAGACCAGCTTCGGAAAGAACTAACCGAGACCTTTCATATGATGCCCCACTATGCCCCCATGACTATATTTGGTGGAAAAAAAATATACACCCCCATTTTGCAAGTATGGGGACCTCCCCTTAAATTCGAAGTAGAATTATGTAACTTACTGTATCCGTGAGTCTTCACAGTTCCCACCTTACCACCAAATTTGATGTCAATCGCTGATACAGTCTCCAAGAAAAATGCGTATGACGGACAGACAGAAAGACAGACGGACTTGTGAGGAGTGGCCAGGTCTGCCATCAGGCGCGACCCCAGCTGGCGAATTGAGGCATACCTATTGATGTGTAAATATGTCTTCATGCACTTTTCTTTTCTGACTGTGCATGGGTTAGTGTTTGCTCATCTCTGGTGCGTGGACCAAAACGGCTATCGGAAGGATACTCTGAACATAAAACCACCATGGAAGACGAGAGAGGGAGGAAACTTACGGTGCAGGGGCACGGAACCCCAGTACTGGCGGCTTTTGTGAGTGAGTGGACAACTTGGCCACCTTGACATATAATGTTACAAGCGATTTGGATCTGGAGAAGGAGGTTTTCAAGCGAAGTACGACCTTACCGAGAACACCAGCAACAAAACCAAATAAAGATGAACTGAAGGAAGATGTTTGGACGACAAAAACCGTGACAACACCCACCGCATATGTTCAAGATGCGCGACAGCAGAAAGTGCCACAAGAAAAAGGAAGGGATCCATTCAAAGAAGCTCGCCAAATTTGAGATCTCCACAAATGCCAAAGACGATGCAGGATAAAGGTCAATAAACGCCAAAAGTGCAGGAGCGTATAAAAGGAGTAATCCTGCCAGGACTTATAGGGAGCAGAGTCCCGATTTGGAGGAATTACCCTTCAACCAGCTTGGGGCAAAAATAGTTGAGCTGTCCGAGTTTATCAAAGACAAGCACAACTTGCACCAAGCGATAAAGAATATGGTGAGGGCTATTAAAGTCCTCTATAATATATCGCAGATGGAGGAAAAGAATACTAAGAATACGCCGGACTCCGCGGTGCCAACATAAGCGAACCAAGCGACACCTAACCGCACTACCATTGAATCACGGCGAAATAAACGTATTTTGAAAACCAGCACAAACAGCTCAGAAGGAGGAAAGCGAATCTAGAAAATCTGACCAAGACAAACGAAAACGATGGATGGACTAAAGTTACCAACAAAAAAGCGAAACGAAAAGCGAAAGTGCGAACTCGTCTAGACGCGATTATTATCTCCAGTAAGGGCAATCGGTCCTACGCGGAGATACTCAAAAAGGTCAAAGCTGATCCCGACCTAAAAGATCTGAGCGGAAATGTGAACCGAATCCGAAGAACCCAGAAATGGGATCTTATGTTCGAGCTGAAAAGATCCAGCGTGGGCAAAACTGATGACTTTCAAACTCAAGTGAAACACTCACTTGGGGGAATGCCGCAGTGGGTGCCCAAAAGCATGAGATCAAGTTGAAAGAACTTACCGAGGAGTCTGTTGTAGGCTTACGAAAAGCCTATGGTGGCACACAAACGGCCACAATGCGAGTACCAGTGGAGGCAGCGCAGATGTTGTTAGCTGGGAATAGATCAGAGAACAAATTTCACTAAACGGGTGCTTTAAATGTCTCATGTTTGGGCACTTCGCTTGAGCATGCACCAGCAGCATTGATCGATCCGATCGGTGCAGAAGGTGTGGGGAGAAAGGCCATATTGTCAGAGAGTGCACCCCAAATGCCAATTGTGCGAAGTAAAAAAGGGACAGGATAACCGGCATATTGCCGGAAGTAGTAAATGTCCGGAATTTAGGAAAACGCTCACTGCAATGAGAAAATGAGGTTTATCCGAATGAATCTGAATCATTGCAGGGTCGTTCAGAATCTACTTAAGCATACCACGTTCGAATCTTAGATATAAATTGCCATCATAAGTGAACCGTATAGAAATCGTCGCGGTAGCATATGGGTCACAGATTCGACTGGTGGAGCGGCGATATGGGCTTGCGGTTGACCATACCGCTGCTACGCTTCACTAAGTTTGACACTGTCTGAATTCGAGCAAATGCTTGATAATCTTGTTCTCGACGCAAGGGGATGAAGTCCAAAAGTGATTGCTGGTGGTTTTAATGCTTGGGCCCTTGAGTAGGGTAGCAGAGAATCAAATGCTAGGGAGCGCAGTTTAATAGAAGCTTTTGCGCAGATGGACATAGTTTTGGCTAACGAAGGTGCTGTAAACACCTTTCAGAAAGGGGAGTCAGGCTCGGTTGTAGGCCTGACTTTTGTAGTATGTCGCGGTGCGTCAGCAAACGCTACACCCACAGGGATCACCAGGCAATTTTCTTTGAGACATGTGTCGAGCCACAGGGCAAAGACCTATCATGCCCGAAACCGAAAAAGATTTCAGGCTGGTCTGCAAAATCTTTGGATGAGCAGACCTTCATAGAGGTGTGGTTAGATCAACCTGATAAAGCAGGCGCTTCTACGGAAAGTGTCGTCCATGTGGCCCAAGGCATCACCAAAGCGTGTGACGCGTGCATGCCTAGGAGGTGCTCATTCTCCAGTAGACCAAACTACTGGTGGAATGATGAACTAACCGGTCTTCGATCAGCCTGCCACCGAGCCAGAACAGTGGCTCAGAGGGCGGCAGGTGGAGTCGATCAAGGGCAGAAAGAGTGCGCCTATAAGACAGCCCGGAAAACCCTCAAGCTCGCCATCCAGCGGAGGAAGAGGAAATGCTTTAAGGAGCTCTGCCCAGAAGCGGACGTAAACCCGAAGGGGAGTGCTTATAGAATTGTGATGGAACGATTCAGAGGCTGTTCATCTCCGCAAATCACGTGTCCCACCCTCTTATTGGAAATCATCCAGGGATTATTCCCCCAGCAAGAGGAGGGCACCAACACATTCCAACCACATTCCAAGTTGGTATTTCTACCTAAGCCTGGTGAATCATCCTCATATCGACCCATATGTCTTTTGGACACTGTGGGGAAAATGTTAGAGCGGGTAATCTACAATAGCTTACTCCCAATTGCTGAGAGCCAACGCGGCCTTTCAGATCGGGAGTATGGGTTCCGTAAAGCCAGATCAACCGTTGATGCCAGCAAATTGATTACTGGCTTGGCCGAAGATCCAAGGAAAGGGTAGTACCAGAAAATATTGTGTGGTAGTAACCCTGGACGTGAAAAATGCATTCAATTCGGCCAATTGGAATCTAATACACAAATCCCTAGCGAAGGTTGATATTCCCGCCTATCTCGCTGTTATCATCGATAGTTATTTAATTGACAGGAGGCTCCAGTATGACACCGACGACGGACCGCAGGAGTACGTTGTTTCCGCAGGTGTCCCGCAGAGTTCCGTATTGGGCCCACTACTGTGGAACATTATGTACAACGATGTGCTCAATCTTCCCCTTCCGGAGGAAACCACAGTGGTGGGTTACATTGACGACATAGCGCTGGTTGTTGTCGCAAAGCGTCTCGAAGATGCTGAGTTACACTTAAGCGAGGCAATCGGTGCTGTTAAAAGTTGGCTGGAGAGCTCTGTTCTGACACCTGCAGAGGAAAAAACGGAAGCGGTCCTCATCACTAAGCGCCGGAAGAGAAATTACGCCTGTGTTAGAATCGGGAATCATATCATCACTTGCAAGTCGACCATCAAATACTTGGGGGTGGTGATAGACAAGAAGCTCGGCTATAGGCAACACGTACAGTATGTTTGCGAAAAATCATCCACTACTGGTATGTCCCTGGCGAGGATGATGCCGAACGTGCGAGAGCAACGGCATACCTCTAGGTTGCTTATAGCCAGAGTGGTGGCATCGATCATGCGACCCCAGTTTGGAGGGAGGCGTTGCGAATCCCAGTTAACACTAACAAACTGAGTGCAGTCTATAGAAAGACAGCCCTGATGGTGTGCTCTGCCTTCAGGACTGTCTCAGATGATGCAGTATTCGTCATCTCTAGAATGATGCCGACTGACATCTTGGCAGATGAGATTGCGAATATATACAATACGAAGCCAATCTCTCCCGTATTGCAGACGAAGAACGCTGAGAGGGAGAGATCCATAAATAGATGGCAAGAGCGTGGGAAACGCTCGGGAAAGGGTCGGTGGACTCACAGGCTCATTCCTGCCATCAAGGAGTGGTTGGAGAGACGACGCGATGAGATTAATTATAATCTCACCCAGTTTCTTACGGGACATGGAGGATATCTCCAATACCTTCACAGGTTTAAATTAGAGACCTCACCCGGCTGTCCAAATTGTGATGGAGTCCCATAGGACGCAGAGCATGTATTTTTGCACTGTCCGAAATTTGTGGAAGAAAGGAGGAATCTAGTGGAGACTCTAGGAGAGATGCTTGTACCAGAAAATCTGGTGCCGAAAATTACAGCACATCAACAATTGGGATGCGGTCAACTGATAGCATCTATCCAAACCAAACTGCGAAAGGCAGAGGAGGGAAGAAAAGCGCGATCGCGTGCGGCGCGTATAGAAAAAAGGTGACTAAGCTAGAATGAGCTGACTCCGCCCCGTGATGCAATACCTTATAGTGGTTCCGCGGGGCAGGGAGGGAATCGGGGGTCGTTTTAGTGGGTAACAATCCCACACACTGGTGTTTCCAGACCAGTGTCTTTTGAAGATTTCAACCTCCTGAAAAAAAAGACAGACAGACGGACATTGAACCGATTTTAATAAGGTTTTGTTTCACACCAAAGGGTCAAAGCTCTTACTATACAAGACAATGATCTTGCCAGTCCTCATGTAGGAGACTCAGGTTCTTCGCAAGAAAAATTGCGAACTCTTGGCCTCTTGAAATTACCGGGAATTCCATGGTTCTTGGATAAATTTAAGCGGGATTTCATAGCCCATTAATAAGAATTACAGACTTTTGAGTTAGGTAGGTTCCGAGAATAGGTCCCTAAAAAAATTACCACTTATTAGCCCCGCTCGGGTCCTTGTGCATTAGATGTTTGAAATGAGACCATAAGGTGGTTGTGGAGATGATTTATTGCTTCATCTTCAGGACCTCTGTTAGCAGTGGTTTTCGCGGTATCCATTTCCCCCTTATAGGTGTTAGGGAGGGCTGCGTTCTGATAGTGATACGAGTCTATAATGTCCTTCCTTTATATTTAGACATTCATCAAAGCTGAAAGGTGGCGGCGTTCAATCAGTTTTGGTTAAGAGTGATCCTTCAGGATATCAGTCCATCGCATCTCATGTAATGCTGTTAAATTAGTCGTGTGTTGGCACAGAGAATCGACTAGTTGCTTGGCAGCTCTTTTTCTATACAAGAAGCGCACGCTTCATGAGAAAATGCAAAACCGCTAGTCCGTTTTCATTCCCGGGTTCATCCTTAAAGAATCCCTTCAGTTTCAAGCTTCTTAATATCCATAGTAAAGACATATAAATTCTACCTAATAGCTATGCCCTGCCAAAGAAATAATAAATAAAAAATAACCAAAGAGAAAAAGGGGTTTGGCTAAAACACTCTCCGGGAGGGCCTACTCCTTTCCCACGCTGTTGAATATGTAATATTTCTGCTTGTTATGCTGCTTACTTACGACGGAGACAACAAGCCTGGTTTTCATCATAAGATCAGCTATGTACACATGCATTATAAAGGCGGCTAAATCAAACTGAATTGGTAAAGCTTCAAACCCTCAGAAAGAAAGCAAGAGTAACTCCTTTTATTTAAATGAATTATGTATGTTGCAAAATTTTCATTTATATCTTTGCTGCCCGGGATCCATAAACAAAACCGATCTCCAAAAACCTTTCCTTGTTTCCAGTGATTAAAATCGAGACGACATGAATCTTAAAAGGCTGAAATTGCAAAACACGGCATCGTGTGCGGCTTCTTCAATTGGAGGTCTCTTCTGATTGGATTTCGCCTTGACTCCAAACCGCATTCAACATTCAGAAAGATTCTCCCAGTGCACATCAAACACCAGAACCCGAAAAATCAAGTTCAATTCCGTTATCTCTCAAGTGTTAATGGGTGCGCTGTATTCTCTAGGGCCCACATGAAAGAGGTTCGCCGCCGTAAACATTGGTAACTCGTCTCGCAACACCTTCCAACCTGGATCTTACCTGGGACCTACAATGTTGCGCATTATTCCATTCCTACACAAATGGTCAGCTCCCATACGAATTTTCGCTAAGACTGAAGTATCAGATGGAGGCGAGTTGAATAATTCCTGAAGTGAGGTTCCCTTCAAGTCTGCGCATTTGTGGTTTTACACAGTCTTCCACCCTGGGCTTGAGGGAATCGGGTTTATATGCTAATGGAGAAAAAATCTGTGGTCTGCATTCTTTTCAGGTGTAAAGTGACCGCAAGATATGTTTTGTGTCGTATGTGCGCTTTTGTCACTTAATTAATTCGGCATACAGAGTGTAATGGCTTCGGTAAATTGAGCAGTCTTCTGATAATGAAAAGGATGAAAATAATAGACATAAATTCGACTTAGGTGTGGGTCATCTTCTGGCCGTTTCAGCCAGATGGGAACTTAAGGAAACCACGAATGTCTACATATATCCACAACTTTACTTGCAAATAGAACTTTCCAATCTTTTGATGAATAGACCTCTGGGGCTTTTATGGTCACCGTTGATTATCTTGTCTCCATTGAAGAACTACAAGTCAATAATTTATAAAGCTGAAAAAAATTCAAGACTGCCATATTCACTGTTTTCGATCCGGAAATAAGCCAGTGCAACTCTACACAAGTCGAGAAATCGGGAGCTGAACGCTTCACTTATTAAAGGCTTTGTGAATTTCCTATATAAGGATATTTGGCTGGGTATTTGTCCCATCTTTAGTTAGCTCGTAATGTTTATGCATTTAATTTGTCAGACTATCCACTATAGTATGACTCTGACGTTCAAGGTCATAGACTGTAATCAATTCTCACTTTGACAATTTGGATGAATTATAACTTTGACAGTAATAGTGCGATTTCCACCAAATTAGGTAGTAATAGGCTTTGTTGTGTAACCTATACTAAAGCAAAATTTAATGATTCTGCAATAAACCCGAAGGGCTCTTAACATAGTCAATTAGTATATCAGATGTCAAATGTGTATTAATAATTAATAAGGCATATATATTATTATTCACTTTATTTAGACAGTAGTAATTTGAGGCCTGGATATCATCTTCACCGACCACCATAATTTTTTTCAGACTTTTGGATTGGGGAGATTCTGAAAACAGGTCCTTGCAGTAATTGACCCCTCTCGGGCCACCGCACTCCTCCTCGTTGCAGCCAATGTCAAAGCTAGCATCGGCACTAACCGGGGCCTTTCATTTGATACTCCACATGACTATATTAAATTAAAAAAAAATAATACCACTCTTTTGCATGTATGCAGTTTGCAGAACAGGTAAATATGTGTCCATACATTTTCCTTTCAAAGCATGTGTGGACCAGTGTCTGCTCGACTCTGGTCCGTGGATCAAAGTGGCTATGGAAAAGATACTGAAAACATAATTTTACTATGGAAGACGAGTACTTTGAGTCAATGGGCAGGTACACTAGCATATTCCAGGCGGAAATATACGCCATAGACAAATGTGCCTCCTTTAATCTGAAAAGGAACTACAGGGGGCAGAACATAGCTATTCTCAGCGATAGCCAAGCAGCGATCAAGGATAAGGAAGACGAGGAAAAGAGGAACATCGAAACACCAGTACCGGTAGTTTTTAGAAGCAACCAAACAGGTTACCGCTCCTCGATATCCCCCGACTGCCGGGCTTCGGTGGTGGATAACTTGGCCACCGTAACTTCATAGCAAGAGGAGCTCATCAGCTCTGAGATCTGCGCCACTGCCAAATACCGTAAAGGAAAGAGTACTGGGATGGGCAGTACAGACTATGTATAGAAGAAGTAATCCCGTCGGGGCTCATGGAGAACAGAGTTCTGATCCGGCGAAATTACCCTTCATCCAGCCTGGTTTGAAAAGAGTTGAGCTGCCCGAGTTTGTCAAGGACAAGCGCATAGTACAGCAAGCCATAATGAAGATAGTAGGGGCTATCAGAGTCCTCTATAACAGATCGCGAGAAGATCACAAGCCAGCCAAGCGACGCCTAATGGTACAGCCATCGAATTACAGCCGAATAACAGAGTAGGGGAAAAGAGGGGACCCCTTAGTGAATTAACAGTCCCATAAGAGGAAAAGGGACATACAGGCAGTTTCGGCGAATTTTGGCTAGTATAGCGAAATCCAAGGGAAACGAAAACGCTGAATGGATCAAGATTACCTTCAAAAAGGAAAAGGAAAACAAAAGTGGGAACTCATCCGAAGGCCATTGTTATCTCCAGTAAGGGCAACTGTCCTAAGTGGAGATACTCAGAAAGGTCAAAGCTGATCCTAACCTACATATATTCGAACTGAAAAGATTCAGCGCGGACAAAACAGACAACTTTCGCGCTGAAGTTAAAAATTCACTTGGGGAGAATTCCGCAATACGTGCCCAAAAACTTGCGATCCACATACATGCACCACCTAGAAAGAACAATTCAATTTGGAAGAATATGCGGAAGAGTCTATTGTCTGGGAAAAATCTATTCAAATGACAACAATATGATTACCATTGGAGGCAGTGTAAAACTTGTTCGGGTCGGAAAATTTCCGATTAGCTGGGTTGTTTGCCTTTTGAAAGGACAGATCTCACTCAAGAGGTGTTTTAAATGGCTCATCTTCGGACACAACGCGAAGGGATGCACCAGTGGTATTGATGCATCCGGTTGATGTGGGTGTGGCAAGAAAGGCCGCTCATAGATTTGTACACGGTTACGGAATCATCCATTCTTCCATAGAGGGCCAACAATTCTTAGGGGGATTGTCCTAAAATGCTCTTAACTTGGCGCCGGTTACACCAGGGAGCTAAAACCTCAAAGAGGAGCCGCGAATGGTAAAAGAGAAAAGCGGGAAGAATGTTTCAACGCGAACAGATTATCGGCTTTAAAAAAGGTGATATTGTATACGCCGATATTGCCACGAAGGTCAAATTTGATTCGGAACTGATGGGCCTTGGAGATCTAATACCGGAGCTAGCCCAAGGAGTGAGAATATCCTCGGCAAGGTGAAGAAGGTTTTAGGGTAATATAGGCCAAAAAGCAGCCATTGACGAAATTACGACGAAGATACCCACGAGGGCGAAATTCGAATCACTTGGGTTGCATATAATGGTGCATGCCGTTTCTTAACTCAGTGAGCATGTCCTCGTCAAGCGGTTTTTATAATGTCTTGAATTTGGCCGCATACCGGCGATTTGCACCGCTGACTGCGATATATCAAAATAAACGATTTGCAAGGGGAAAAAGGTATTAGCTGTTGACATGTCGCAGGCAGCAGCAGATGCCCAGTATTTAGGAGAGCCTGGTGGACAGATTCAGAATCAATAGTCGATTTGACCAATAGTATGTGCCGCATTGGCGAGGAGAATGATCTGGTTTTTCAATGAACATTACACTCTCACCGACCATCAGGAAGTTATTTCCTAAATCGAAAATGGGTCAAGCTGTGGTGTGTGTTCTCATAGGTGGGGAGGTCCGCGAAAAGTTTTGAAGGAGACGCATTCGCAGAGATGTTATTGGGACACCATGATGCTAGGAACAAAGTTCCAGAGAAGCTACAACAATTAATGAGTCGCGTAATGAGAGCCAGCTATGCTGCGGCCTGTTCTCGCTAATAGGCGATCAACAATTGCTGCAACGAAGAAATCGAAGAGTTGCATGGTGTATGTTGAGGAGGAAGGACGATTCGTGCACAGTCCAGAAGACGAAAATTCGAAAAGAAATGGGAAGTATATGCAATCCTTCGAAGGAGGTGATAATTAACGCGGAGACCAATGTCAAGAGACACCTGGGCTATACTCATAAGATCAGGCAAAGAGATAAATAAAATATAGTTGGAGTTATTCCACTATGCTAAATCCTACCTGACCTCTCTTTATCTCTCAAATCCCTCGAGAGGCCAACCAAGAAAATGCATCCATTATCACTAGAAAGAAGATGATTGGATCGAGTAATAAGCCTCGGAAAAATGCTAGGGCGTCCACCTCAGTCGACGCGGACGGGCCCCGGTCCTGTCGAGAAATGGGCAAGGGGTCTTGACGCATGGACGGCGTCAGGCCATAAGTAAGTTAGTCCGAAAAAAATAAATACGTGCCTGCACGCTAAATGTTGGCACCCCAACTGGAAATATCGGGAAACTCTGAAAAGGCAGACGATAACAGGAGCCATGAGGAGAAGGGGTTTTGAGCGCGCAATGAGGGACGGCGAACGTATAATCGATTTTGCAAACACACATGACCTTGTACTTATGAATATATGGTTCATCAAACGATTGTCTTTTCTTCCTACATTTTATAGTGGGAAAAGTAAAACGCAAATCGATTATATTCTCATAAGACGCCGACATTTACCACCGTCACTGATTGTAAAGCCATTCCCTATGGTGCGACGGTCCCTCAACATCGGCTGTTGGTTGCCGTCCTGCGAATTAAGCCACCGATAAAACAGCGTGAGGAACGCTCTGATCCGGCGCGCGTTAAATGGTGGCGACTTCTTGAAAATAAAGAAGAAGGGATTTCATTTACGCGATTACCAGCCATTACGAATATGGAAGAATCGTGGAACCAAATGAAAGACACGATCCGCGGCCCCTGAAACCCCCGCGGTCACCAAGCCTGGTAAGTGGTCCATCAACCGAGATACTTGGCTTTGGAACGGCGATACTGAAATGGAGGTCCGTGAAAAGAAACGCCTGTATCACAAGTTTCTCGACAATAAAACACGGGCCAATTGGCAAATTTATAAGAATGCCAACCGGGAAGCAAAGAAAGCGATCGCTCCCACCCGAGCGGACTATTACAAAAATCTCTACGATAAACTGGACACTCGACGTGGCGAGAGAGATCTCTATCGGCTTGCCAAAAGCCGTAACGAACGCACACAGGATATCGAACACTTATGTTGCGTTAATAACAAGAACGGTACTTTGCTTACCAACCGTCGACCCGCAACGGATAGATGGCGAGAATACTTTGAGCAGTTGTCAACTGAAGAATTTCCTCATCCTCCGCTTCCACATTCTTTGCCGACATTTGGAGCAGTTCCACCTTTCAGTGCAACTGAAGTCGAGGAGGCAATAAAACGAATGAAATCGGGGGAAGCCACAGGACCTGACGACACCGCATCTGAACTCTGGAAAGGGAAGAGCTGGCACCGAACACTGTGGCTCAATGAATTCTTTAATATGGCTATTCAGGGAGGTAGAACATCATCTAACTGGCAAGAAATTACTGTTCAAATTATCGTCCAATCCATGACGCAGTACACGCTGGGCGGTTACTCATGCAGAAACACCTTCAGAAGCATCGCCCTCTTTACATTGCATTTCTGGATTTAGAGAAAGCGGATCTGGAATGCTCTACGACAATACTTAGTGCCAAAAGAACTCGTGCGCTGGGTTCAATTGCTCCACCATGATCCGAAAAGTAAAGTTCGAAGTGTAGCGGGTGTAACAAAACCGCTTCGTGTCTCTGTTGGCGTTCATCAAGGAAGTGCCCTCTCACCACTCCTCTTTGTTATTGTTATAGACACTGTCATACGGGACGTCCAACGGCCAACGCCCAATACACTGGTTTATGCAGATGATGTTTTCCTAGCAGCTGATAGCAAAAATGATCTCGAACAACTTGTTCAAAAATGGAATGATCATGCTCATGCAATACGGTCTCAGAATGAATCTGAATTTTTTACGGCCGATCTCCATGAAACAGGCAAAGTCACTTTCAGCGGCAGTGACCTGCCTAGAACTGAGCGATTTAAATAGCTCCGGTCAACGCTATCAGCCAATGGAGAACTGCGTTATAAAACGCATTAACGCAACCTGGATGAAGTGGCGTTCCACAACTGGGATTCCTTGTGATCGATGTACTAACGATCGTCTCAAATCTAAAATTTACCGCCATGTCGTCCGTCCTGTCGCTCTCTATGTTTGTGAGTGTTGGTTGACTATAAAAGACAGTGAACGGCGTCTTGGGGTAATGGAGACGAAGATGTTGCGTTCGATTAGTCGTGACAGGTTTGGATCACATCCAAAATAAGGATATCCGCGTTGCACCGACCGTGGAAAACTTACGAGAGATGCGTCTTCGATGGTATGGTCACGCAATTCGCGTTAACGAGAATTTATTTGCTAGACCGAATGATGCCCAACAACAACAACGTGGTAAGGGTAGTTCAATCTACAGTATTGTATGCAGTACCGGTCGGAGAGGAAACACTAGCATGTGATAGCTATCTTAGGATGGTAAACATGACTTACCGCTTAGTGGCACTAAGGGTATCAGCCGGGGCAGCCTTTGTTATTAAGTAAATGGCCGTGATGAACATTCCGGCAAGTGAAGCACGCTGTCATTACCAGAAATGGAGAATAAATTTCCCTGAAACGAATTCAGAATATCGAAATGCGGCAACGCGGGAGTCACTGGAAAAGTCACAGCAACGGCGGGATAACTCGCATAGGAGTGGATTCAGCGACTACCCGGGGAGATTGACTACTAATTGATCCAATTCCTTTCAAATCGTGGTGGTTACAGAAAGTATCTTCATCGATTCAGGTTGAATTTAGTTACACTCCTGGGAACTTGGAGCATGCTATGTTCTATTGCCCACAATTTTATTAAGACAGGAGGAGCCGGGAAGACTTTCTGAAAAATAACATAACCCCTCAGCACATTGTTGAAGAAATACTGAAGCCGTAGAAAAACTAGTGCCTGATGAACTCCGCAATCAAATGGAATCAGGCGTAGAGCGAAGTGTGCAAGGACGGCGGAAGAGTGGAAGGCTTCGTAACATAAAGTGCAGCCCTTCCAGCAATGTAATGTCTTGTAACGATCCCGCCGCGAAAGAAGAAGGACATAACCCGTAAACTTTATTATCACATACATATACATACCCATGTCTGTCTCGAGTAATTCATAGTGACATACAAACACCTAAAAATAGCTAAAAAGGAAATCTAAAATGTCCCCATGGATCCCACCATTCTTATCAATTAATTTTATATAATGATGACGTCGCACATAAGAGATGCAAAATTTGACCTTCTATAACTTATTATTTATTGTTTATGTATTTCATTCAAACTTGCCAAAGTTTTACCTTATATTATCCCTTATACCAACGATACTTGTAGGATGAACTTAAGGGGGTTTCTGGATCTAATTCCATATACTATTATTAACTTCATTTGTCCAAATTTGAGATAGGATGCATATTGAGTTCCAGAATTCATATAGATGCAGAACTGTGTATTTTTTGGCTGGATAGGTTCGAAAACTAGACTTGTTTCACTTTTTAGGGCACACATTTTGAACCTTGACTCGCCTACTTTTCACCTGTTATCAGAAAAAAGATCATTTTTGAAAAGTCCTAATCGGGAAGTTTTGTTTGATACCCCACGTGACTATTTGGTGAAAAAAACTTACACCCTCCTTGCCTTCAAACTCAACACAAAATGGCGGCATTCACCACATGTAAAAGGATTCACAGACCGCACCTTCCCATCAAATTTCGTGACAATCGGTTCCGCCGTCATCGAATAAATCGGATGTGACAGATAGACATACAGGCATTGAATCGATTTTAATAAGGTTTTGTTTTACACAAAATCTTAAAAAGACAGACAAAAGGCAAAGGTTGAATCGATTTTAAAATAAATGGGACCATCGTGTACGCAAATATTCTTACATCAAAAATCAACAAAACCTCTCATATCTGAAGCGCCGAGCTTCCGGTTTTCGGCTTGTTTTTGCCTGACACAGTCTGACAATATAAGGAAGTTGTGTCGAAAGTAGTTGTGATCGATTAACACGTGGTCAGTTTAGACGAAGATACGGATGAAAAGGAAGCTCTTGAACACAACGACAGGCAACATAAAGCTGGCATGGAAACTACAGAAAATGCAAATAGCTCGAATAGCGATTTCGACGATCCAATTTGTTCTATGAGAGCTAGAGACATAAAGCGAATTGCACATCTGGAGGCAAAAGGTCGTTACTTTGGACCTTATTCTGTCATCACTGTGGTGGTTAGTTGCACTTCGGTCCGCTTGCACTAAGGGTTCGATGACTTTTTTACCAGATAGAGAATGACACTTGACTTGACACACACTACATATTACTAGCAAATCTATAGTGGGTCAAAATCATGTATCAAATTGAAGTAACTAATGCTAAAGGTACGTAGCTACTTAAACCTGGTATTGGAAAGTAATAAAGAATTGGGTTTCTAGCTAGGTACAAATAGAGCGGTCATGCCCTCAAAGTTCATTACACTGGAACTTTTCGTATTTTATGAGCCAAGCCTCCAATTTTCAACTTGTATTAGTTAGTAAAATACCGTTTTGAAACGTATAATGTCGCCCACATTACCAGGCACTCTTTAGCCAATTCAAAGAGTTTTCTTTGCCTCAACATTTCTGGTAGTACGCGTACTGCATTGAACTGGAGGAATACCCCAGCTCAGCTTGGGTTCCGGATTGTTATTGACGGGTATAGTAAAGTGCTCACTATTCACCCGGGAGCCAGTTTCTAACAAGATCTTTACTGCAAAAGACAGGAGACACCAGGCCAGGTTAATGAGCACCACAATTGTGTAGAGTAAGTGCAAGCTTCTCGGAAATTCGATGAGGTAGCTTAAGCGATGGCAACATGTTCTCCCGTCATAACTATACGTCCATCATCATGCACTGCGGTGTTTTAAGTGATTTCGATGGAGGGGGAAACCGGAAGTTCAGCTTTTCAAATGTGATGTCTTCGAATGCAGTAAATTTTACGAGAAAGAGGCAAATTTGACCTTGAAATAATAAAACGTGTTTCTTATTCGCTAGTGTTGACTTTTATTTTGCAAAAATCGATATTTCGGGAACCACTTATTCCCTTCATCAGTACTAACAAGTGTCTCTCAAGTCTCTCAAGGACTTGTCAGCAGTGATGAAGGGAACAAGTGGTTTCCGAAATAACGCTGTTTGCAAAATAAAAGTCAACACTACCGAATAAGAAAAACAAGTTTTATTATTTCAAATAAATAATCGCTATAAACACGGCGTAATTACACTCAGGCTGACCTTCTATGTTTATGGTACTAATAATAGGACTTCAACTAAACTTTCCAGTAGTAGTAGAGTTTTATTTAAGCCAGATGTCGAAGCCCAAATTTTTCAATTCGATCATTTCTCACAATTGGACCTTGAGTTACACTAGTTTGAACTTTGCACACCCTACCTACCAATGAATATAACCGTTTTGCAGGAACGGATGTGGTAGACAGGCAAATAGACAGACAGACGTACCTACATTTCACAATCGCACTCTTTTTAGGTTGGGGCAAGGTGAATAAACAAGATACTTGCTTAAATGCAAAGCGTTTCTACGTTTTCGAGAATTATAGCAGTATTCTTCCTTTTCCTCAAACATCCAGCTCAATTATGTTCCACTGAATTTTCCGGGTAAATTCTCCCAGTCCAAATAGTCTCTCTAACTGCCAATTACCGAAATTATTCAATCAAGACATAATTACCAGATCAGCCGAAACTTATTATTTTGCACAAAACTGGCCCATTCTCCCCCGGGGCTGGTCACGGCATATTTTAATCATATCCGGCTCTGGGAATTGCGCGACCAACAAAATCAGCCCTTTTGTGCATTTTTATCCGACAGAATTTTACCGCAATTATAATTCTTGTTATGCCACGAAAGCCTATACGTTATCCTTTAATAGGAGGACCGCCGCCGATAGTGTCGGCAATGTTGGGAAAATGCGATGCCCTTGAAAGGCCATTATCAGTGGTGGCACGACGCCGTGGCTTATTTAAATTCCTGAAACCAAAATGTGTCACTCAGAAATGATCTATTATGTATTAATTGCAGTTTGCGTGCTTCCATTAGTCCGTTAACCACCAATTTTGTTGGACTGTAGAGAAAGAGTGAGTGGTTATGTTCCTCATGAGGCCATTATTTGGATATGGTTTGCATTAAATTAAGTGGGCAGGGTTGCTCGAATATCGATTCAAATCGGCCCAGTTTTCATTTTTCCAGGTAACCTCAATTTGGGTTAGTAAAAAGGAAGAGATAACAAGAGATATTAAATATCCACGGAGTTGATTTGCAAGCTTTTTTGGAACTCGTTACAGAAATGCATTTCGACTTACACAGAAATCTGGAAAAACTTTGTGTAAGCCATCAGACGACACAATGCTATTGAAGGCTGGGCAATGGTTGCCTAATAAACTTTGACGTTTCCGACATCGAAATCATTTAACTATCGTGATTTATTCATGACTGGACGTTGTCCTTCCTTGCTCCAGCGGATCGATACATTACTTCACATTGCCCACTCAATACTTTCTCCCCAATTTCCTTCGGCGCTACCCATTTACGCCAAACTAAACGCAACTGTCACATAGGAGCACTTCTCACATTCACATTTAATGGGCCTCACGTCATTCACTCCTTCCTCCTTTTGCTTGGCTATTCCGTGGGGGTGTGCGTATAATTTTAATAATAGGTTTTACGTGTTTATGGCTCTCGTGACTGATTAAGATTAGCATCAGGGGCCGATCATATCGCGAACCGACTCAGCAAATATTACCCGCAGGTAAAAAATGGTTCAAACATTCAAACATATTTAAACAAAGCACATACGGATATGGATGGCCTCGGCCCCGCAGGTGGTGGCTCGGACGGTGATGGTCATCCCCATTGTGATGAAATGCACTTTTAGTGGTAGTCAGTAGTGTTACCAATTCACGACATATTCTTTTGAAAAAGGTTGTAAGGATTGCGTCTGTAACTCCTCAGATATAAAGTTATATGCAACTATAATAGATTTGTAGAGTGGATTACTTCCTACACATAAAATCTCTCATTCCATAATTCATGGATGGCCTTGAAAACAACAGGCTTAATAGCGTGCTAGTTCCTCTATCGTAGAAAAATCAGACTATGAAAGCTAACAATATCAATTTTGGGAAAAATACCAGGAGGATCACTTCAGTGGACGCGCACCGCCTTTGTCGAATCACACAAATTCATGTGTAGGTGCTAAATATTGGTTGATTCATTGGTAAGATGAAGGAACCTACGAAGTCTTTCGGAAGGGAAGTATCGGTATTTGCGCTCTACAAGAAAGTCGATATGGTGTTGACACGAGCCACAACATATCACTCGAATGTGGGGGTTACAAGCTTCTTTACATTGGTAATCTATGAAGCCAATATAGTGCTAATATTGGGCGATTTGATGTTTGGTTAATCAATCTTACCATCCCCTCGCATTCGCCGCTCAAACAAATCAATCAGATACCTAGAAAGAATTCGTGTAGCAGCCACTTCACACAATGACTTGTAACGTGCTTCTCTTTTAAAACAAATCCTTATTAAAATCCGTTTACTGTCTCTCTGTCTGTCCGACAGTAGTGAAGCGTATGCAGTCGACCGTGCTCCTCCAGAAGAACGTCAGCAATAACGGGCTGATGAGACTGGAGGTATTACTGGACCCCATTTTCCTTTACAGGCGAACATGAACAGTAGTGGTACATGCACGGAAAACAGAAACAGCTGCTGAGAACATTATAAGCGCCGAAGGTATCGCAGATAGCCCAGTGCAAAGTGAAGTAGGAAAAAGCGGAAAGGGGAACAAAGAAAAGAAGATGTTTCGCCATCAGAGACCCGTCTATCCAAAGACAAGGAGGTTACCAATAGAAAGTCAATCAAGAAGGACTAGACCGTTGGCTCTGCTTATTAAGCCGATGGAAGGCTAGATATTTGCGGAAGACCTTAGTGAAATCTATTGTTGGATGCACCCCGAAGAAAATGGAGCAGAAGTGTCTTCCATACGCACTTTGAATTGGACCCGAAAATAGTTGGCAAATGTACGTTCTGCGATACGGTCAAGGGGATACTGGGGTAGAAGGCTCTCGTTTCTAGGTTTCTAGGTGTGCTCTTTAAAAATCCGAAATCATGACTGCTTCACAGGCAAGGAGGACTGCCTCACAGGAGGAGGGAGTAGAGGAAACTACAAAGCGTGATTGTCCAGAGATAAGTAATGTCTGGATAAAAATCCCTTCTGTGAATAGTCAAGGCGAATAAATGGCTGTGGTGAAACCGATAACAGCTACGATGATGAAATCCGCACACGGTTGTTGTCAGCCAACAGAGCCTATTTTAGCTTAAAAAAACTATTCCGCTCGAAACGTCTCACCATAGGGTCAAAGCTCTTACTGTACAAGACTATGATCTTGCCAGTCCTCATGTACTCCTCGGAGACTCGGGTTCTTAGCAAGAAAAATTGTGAACTCTTGGCCGCGTTCGAGAGAAGAATCCTCAGAAGAATTTTTGGCTCCCTACATGAGGATGGACGATTCCGTAGTCTACATAACGACGAAATCTATGAGCGATTCCATGACCGTCCGGTTGTGGATAAAATCCGGCTCAATAGATTACGGTGAGCGGGTCACTTAGTCCGTATGGGTGAGGATGATCCAGCCCGGAAAGTCTATAAGGGCAATATCTATGATAGAAGAAGAAGACGAGGCAGATCCTGCCTAAGATGGAGCGATGGCGTAAATCAGGACGCCAGACAGCTTTTAGGGATATGGAATTGGTGGACCTCGGCGCAAAACCGGGATGTCTAGAGTTGCGCCCTTGATGGTGATGATTGAGTCAAAACGAACGGTGAAATACATTGCTTTAATGCTCGACTCGAAACCGAGCTCCTTAGAGCAAATCGTAATAGCCTCGCCCAAGTGCTGAGACGGGAGCTTGTAGAGTGTCGTCTACTTAGCAAACTGTATCAAAACCGGCCGTGATGTTGGTTGCGGGAGTGATCCCCGTTGCCTTGCTTACGAATATGAAACCATCAACAGACGAAAAAAGCGAAAATGTAAGAAAGGTGGTTGATCATGACGAACGTTAATGCACACTTTCCGAGTGGCAAATCTTTTGGCAAAATAAAACAAGAGGGCAGGGGACACATGGCAGCTCTCTTCGACATTGAGATGCTGACCGGCGCTGACAAATGGACTGACGTTGCGCAACACGTTAGTGATCTTTCTCTGTGGGAACAAAGTTGAGTTGGAGAGTTGAAAGGACCGGATGGCAAGGGATTCACTGAACTAACAACTCCCTTCCTCCTCTCGCCTTCCATTAGTGAGAGGAATTCCCCGACTTGAAAGCTTCCTAAGTCTGGAGAGTGGATGAGCTAACCCGAAATAATATGTCAAACGGTTCCGGGCCCTAATAACAGTTAGATCTTTAGTTGGTAATCCGACGGTGAACCAAAAAATAAAAACAAAAACATCAGTCAACCACGCAGCTCGTACTTTCCCATAATAAGGATTTATTCGAGTTTCAGCTGTTGAGCTCAGAGCTCGGTGAAGGAGAAATTCTGCTAATCGATGATGCCCAAAAGTGCAATAGAAGAGTTGACCATGCCATTCAACCATAGTATTTACTACCACACCGAAAATATAAGACCCCTACCAGAAAATAAAGCTTAGCGGAAGGAAAAATCGGAGTTGATCATTTCTGTTAGCGAATTAAAAAAACTACTGAAATCCCCAGAAATTAAGGTACGCCACAGTCTTCATCTGAGCCACAAGTACCAATATAAAGAGCATTCCCTGGCAACAACGATATAAAATTTGTGAATTAAGTATAGTATACAACAAAGGAAAGAAAATGTTAAATCTAAAGTTGAAACACCGCTTCAGAAAACAAAATTGGCCCCTTAAAAGAGTAAAAATTTCAGTAATCTGATGGTAAACGTTCTGGTAGAATAAATGTTCCATTACTTCTGAAAAAGGACATGAAAGCGTCATAAAAGAATACAAAGGTAGATGGGATCCTTATTTATGCTGAGTCCATTTACGACCATACTGAAATATTCTCTCTTATTGAAAAGAATGGACTAAACACCTCAACAAGGGCCCCACCAGACCATGAACATATCTCTTTGGATTTTATCCTACCAGTCCTCCACTTTCGAACCCCCTGAGGAGCCCAAGGAGTTATTAAAATGAAGTGTGTCCTTCACAAGAAGATCACTCTTGACAGAGTCAAGAGCATCGATGACGTGCTGTATTTCGGGCAAGAGAACTGCTCGATCGTATACAAGGGCATTAATTTTACAAAAAGTCTTTGTCGGGGATGTCAAAAACAAAAGACAGAAACACCACTCTGCTGCAACAACGTACAAACGAGATATCCAGCCAGTTACCGCGAGCGTACGGTATATGGCACATGGATACCTGAAGGGACCATAGAAACATAAAAAACAAATAAGCGATTGTCACTGAGCCAAACAAGCAGTAACACAGTAGCTACAAAGTTTGGCCAAACCTTGTGTTTCTTAAGTACAAGGCGCTAGAGTATTCTACAATTGCAGCCTATTTATACTCCTTCCTTCCCCCCCTGCCGTTCCGTATTCAAAATTTTAATTGGTTTGGCTCTTGCTTCAGCCGAAAATAATGAAGAGCGACAGTTCACAGTATTCAAACTCATCATGAATTCAAAATGTTGCTTAATTCCTCAAAAGGGACCACTGCATTTCAGAAACTCTTAAAGAACCGGAAGAAGGTCACATAATGTATAGCACTACCCGATATGCCGGCACTGCCCTTTTAAGTGGGAAAACCTATTATTTTGAGGAAATCGCTATGAGAACCTGCTCATCATCGTCTATATCAAACGGAGATTCCTACCGTCTTCGGTGGCGACCTCTTGGGATGAGAAGTAACTTACCACACGCAGCCTCACCTCTCCGACTCCTTAGTACACCAATTTCCCAATTTTCCCTGCAGTGTGGCTGCCTTCATTGTTTAAACATAATTTCCATGGTGATCATTGTGTGTGTATTTCTCGCTAATTTGCCAGAACATAACTAGAACTAATAGACTTCGGCCTTTTGCTTTTCTTCCTTTGCTTTCCTATTCCTATTGTTTTCAACCACACAAAGCCACTGACCGACAAACTTATGGCGCATTGTATAGATAGGCTACCGTAAGCCCATTTCGCCGCTCCAAGAGTCGAGTCTGTGCCCTATTCCCCACCGTGGCAATTTCTGTATGGTTCACTTATGAGGAAAGCTTCCATCTCGGACTCATGCCTGGTCTGCTAGCCTTTCAATGATTGACGGTTATCCCGTCGTTCCCCTTCTTCTCACAGTTGCCATTTGAAGTTCCTACTGCATTCTACGTTTCTCTCCACATTTTCTACGCATAGATCTAATCGATCGATGCTGCTTGTGCATGCCTTTGCGAAGTGTTCTAACATAAGAAACTAAAAGCAATTCTTCAATGAAATCCGCTCTCTTAGACAGCAGACAACCCACCAGATTCGAACCATTTCTGCCGCCAGAAGCTTGCACGCTGCCTCTAGTGCTAGTCGTATTGTTGCCGTTTGAGTGCTACAATAGCCTTTCGTCAAACTCACAATGGACTCTTCACCTAGCTCCACCAACTTAATTTGCTCTTTCAACGCAGTGCAAATTTTTTCTCTGGATCTTACTTCATCAAGATATTTGCATTGTAGATAGATCACAGGTTTTTGGGCCAGTACTGTTACATTTTTCCTAAGTGAGACCTTAGCTTGGTTTTGTAAGCCATCGGTTTCCTCCGAGCTAGATTTTTTCAGCTTGAGCATGAAATCGCTTTCTGGGTACTTCAGATTTTGCTGATCTTTCAAGTTGGGTTCAGGGTTGACCTTTTTTAGCATCTCCGCCCTTGTTTGCGATAACAATGCATACAAGATAGTTCCTCCGTGTCAGGGCTTCCTTCTCTATGAAATTTGATCGTATAACTTCTTTCGCAAACTCTTTCACCCTCAGCATTTAACATGTCAAGTAGGTCAAGGCACCTGGTAGGGTATTTGATGCCAGATGCCAGACTGAAACGCCTGGAAGTAGAGAACATCTTCAGAATTCCTGTCGGTTATAGACTTCACAGACTTACTATAGTTGATAAGTATATTATAACCATGAATGCAGCGCAAGGGTTCTCCTAATACGTGACTTTCATTGACACTATTATTATTGTAGTGTATTTCGCATCATGCCATACCCAGCGATGCAAGTGTTTCCATTTCGTAATGTAGGTTACACATCCACCCACCTTCTTATTATCAAATCTATAGTTATCTGACGTATATGCACTCAAATAATTCTCCGTTTAAAAATATGTCGAGCCAAGATTTCCAAATGACAAAGCAAAGGCAAGCATTGACAAAGGTTTCAAGCTTTCCAGTAATAGAGGTAATTACTTCCTAATTGCTACTCTTATACATATACCAGCGAGCGAGAGAGAATTCCAACTCAATGCTGGTGTTGACACAGCTCTACTCCTCGGCATGCGTCGAGAGAAACCAAATTCGGATACTCCCTATTCAAGGTTGTTGACGTTTCGGTAGCAACAAAATTTCGAAATTCACAGGTTGCTGACCGACAAATTTATATTCGTTAAATCTACCCTACATGGTCAGTTTTCCGCGAGTTTGGCGTCAGTGCTCTGTAACCCGAAGCTTAAAAATACACTCAAAATCTTCCCTGCTTGTTGCAAGAAGCGACTAAAGGGATATAAATCTGTGGGCTAGTTACCTGGAAATTTTGAAATTTTATTGCTACCGAAACGCAACCACCGCCTCGGATTGGAACTCATCTCACGGATATGGATTGATATCTGGAGTGTGTACACACTTCTCGATAACGGTAGCGGGAATTCTAAACATATAAATTAGACATTCCGCGCCTAAGCGAAGTAAAATGGTGGCACTCTAGGGGGTACTCCTCTCCTTTTTACGTCAATGCGCGTCAATGCAAAGCCAAGCGGTAGCAGACGCGAATCTGGTGTCGAGTTGTCTCTGACGGCTACCGCAAGGCGCGCTTCCTTGACCTGGAAGCCGTAGTTTAGGGGAGGCTTCTCAAGGGTGATATTGTGTTGAATTGCAATTTGGACTGCCTCGTCATTGTCAGATTGTTCGTGGATAGAGTCTCCCATAAAGCCAGTCGGGTTTTAACTGACCGATAGCAATCACATAGGCCACTTCGCGTTCAACAGTAGATTTTAGAAGTTGTCTCCTGGATGTGCATAACAAGAGAGGCGCTGACATCGACTTCGAAGCGATCACCGTCTTATGGTCGCTTGCGTGTTGCGTTCGCTTTTTTTCGTAAGACTGGGGAGCCTTGTTTAACATTGACCGCTTCTATGACCAATCTGTCGCTCAACAGTGAAAGAGCCATTTTGCTGATCGGACAATAGATATACTGAGTAACCCGCCTGAGAATATAAATGAGCATTGGGCTGCCATGAAAATGCTGTTATCTCGGGTGATACCCACGTTCCAAAGGGGCACCATAAGATGCAATTAACTGCGGAATCGTGGAAACCGATTGATAACGAAGAGGGTTGAAAGGTATATTAGCCGCTGTGAATAGTACCGGGCGTGACGCGCTCGAACTTGGATACCGAGCGAAATTCCGAGAAATCTAGCGTAGTCTACGCGTGACAATAGAGAATTTGCTATTGCGCTGGTCAGCGAAGCAGAAAATACCGCACAACACAATTATTTCAGAAGTGTATGTTGTGTCACGAAAGAGCTTGCGTGTACTCGCAAATCTTTCGATGGTCGTATGAGCGATGATATCGATCGACTTCTCATCCACGATGACTAGCAACTGAAGATCTGGGAAGAATACTTTATCAGGGTCCCTAATGGTGTCACATGCGATGAGGCTCCTCCTCTTGTGGATGGATGAAATGGGTAGTCACTCTAATATGCGGATTTGGACTGTTTCTCCAAGCAGAAGAGAAGTCATTTTGGCCTTCAATGCGCTCAAACGAAGTGAGGAGGAATCCTCCGAGAGTTATTTATCACTGGAACTGCAGATACTGCAGATCTACTGTAGGGTGGAATAAAGGGATGTTCGTTAAGATTCCAATGAAAGATCCCCGTTTTGAGTGTCACAATTGGAAGGAAATGTACTGCTCTCTGCCGTCTCCAAGATAATAACTAAAATAACTCTGGAACTCGGGATCCTCTTGCAATAATCACATCAACACCCTACGCATCATTTTGGAATAGTGTACGGGGTTTAGATCTTCGCTGCACATGCTTTTCATAGATTTCGAGAAAGCTTCCGACAGCAATGTACCCGACAGGGAGTATATCTAGAAAGCTATGCGCAGTTGGAGCATTCCGGAGAAACTGATAGTTATTATCAGAGTGACATATGATGGCGCAAAATGTCACGTGCCGCACCGAGGTAAAATCTTGGGAGTTTGAGATTGAATGCGAAGTCCGCTAGAATTACATCCTGTCACCGATACTAATTCTTCGTGTTATCGGTGATGTTCTTCATGCTGCTTTGTCTGGAGATCGTCGAAGAGAACTCTGATGACATCTGTTTGCTCTCTTACCGTTCTCACCGTATTATATACCTTGGTCAAATGCATGGTTTGCGCCAACGGAGGCGCCGAACTGGATGTTGGCCAACGCATTAACAGCGCTAGATCCGCTTTCGCTCCCTTGTCTGACATCTGGAAATGCAGTTATCTCAACATCAAGATCAAGTTGAGACAGTTCTGTGCTAGTGTTCTTTCTGTGTTGTTATACGGGAGTAGGACATGGAAAATGAACCCCACTGCTACTCAAAAGCTTTAAGCCTTCGTAAACACCTGTCTGGGTCATATCATCGGAGTACGCTGCCTTGATGCTCTCCCAATCGAGGGATTTGATCGGCGCACAGGCCTGGCAATCGTACGTAATGTGATCGGAGGGCTGAAGTAGCAGTGGCACATAAAGGAGATGCAACAATTGCATTGCTGGCTACGTCATGCAGTTTAATCTACTCTCCCAACGACGAGTGGGTCGTCCAATGGGGACTTGGCGCAGAACAGTAGAGAAGGAGTGCAGGCGTCTTAGGAAATCTTGGGAGAGCTGAAGCGCATTGACGTGTTATACCCCATCAGCGGGTAAATGGCAACCATATATCTAATAACTTACATATGTGATGGACTAATAAATATTACAATTTTTAAACAAAATCTGTCCGTCTAGTTGGACTGATGGCCATTTTCGCAGAAATGTTTATTTATTATATTAATAAATAAAACTGTTTACAAAAATGATAGCAGCATAGATTAGTATGTGAGGTATATAATTGATTGGATGAATGATATGGTTTCGCAGCACCCAAGCAAACACATGTCCGACATTCACAACTGAGCAGCGTAATAAAGGCAATTTCATACAATTTCGCATGAATTGCAGTGAAAATTATTTACTCTCAAATTATTCATTCAAATGAAACCGACATCAATAACTTCGCGAAATGTAATTGTGTCTGTTCCATGTATAACGAGGAATGGACAACAATATGTTGCTGTGGTGAGAAAGGATGTGTACGAGACCCATAGTTAGTGTCGAGACCTGATCTTAAGGATTCATTCGATCCCTGCCTTATTACTTCAGTTCTGCGCTTATCATGATGGCCAATTACTGCCCTTTTATCTTAATAATGATCAGATGAGGTGCTGAAAATATAGATATGCGCTCAAGCAATGTCCATTCCATCCATGTGGTCGGTCAATGTCTGTAGAGACACACCTTCGATACGTGTCTAATTATTAGTAAATGACTGGAAGAGGTCATCAGAAGGGTTCGCTCCGTGATCCTATGTTGGAAGTGGTAGCATCCAAAGAACAAAAATTTTATTATCTTGAAATTTACAGCCGAATCCCAATAGCTCATGCACAATAAACGTATGTTAAGTGCTGCGAGTTATTAACCACTGGGCGCTTTTCCTTTTTACCTAAAATACAGGTATAATATCCATTTGAAAGCGCTCTGCGAGAAGAAAACTTTCCAAAGTCGTTGAAACTTTATAAAAGTGCCTCTAATATTTCATACCCAAAATGTTGCTACCATTTGAATTAATAATCAATGAAAATGGCTTCATACTATCCTCTGCTTCTTGAAATATTGCCTGAATGCATGATTGGTCCCTAAGAAACATGCTTTTGCTATATTGATTTAATCCTCTCCCATCGTCACCGGAATTTCGTTGAACCACAAAAATAAACCGTCACAGACTCTCCCAGGGGGCATAGCTTAAATTATCACAGAAATGGTATTTTGCGTCCCATGTGGGTTTCAACGTGACAGTAAATCGCTTTGTTTCCCTGCGTTTCCATTCTGCGACTTAATTAAGGCATTGCGATATGGGAGAAAGTGGTTTTTGCCCTGACCACGCGGGCCACTGGCTACGTGGAATACCTGCACAGATAGGATAGTGCCGTGTTCAAATGAAGGGTGAGGACATAACCTTTTCTAGCGTCTATCATTGCTGAAATATAGTAGCGTCAATTGGATGAATACTTCGTTGAAGCATTAATTCCAAAGTATAATGTTAGAATAAATTCTTGACTATAGCGGAATTGAATTAATAGATTTTCTCATCAAGGATCGAAAAGAAACCAGTCACCATTCTCACTCATTTTCTTACCAAGGATGGAAAACGAAAGAGAATGAATAATTCGCCGGCATGTAGTTAATTAATGTAATTAACAGATTGACGGGGAACGTTATGCGGTACAGATGAATTATGCGGCCGAAAGCCCTCCAGGTGAGTTGGTTGCATTTATTCTGGTCTGCATGCGCCTGACATCTCCTGGGACTTTGTATTCGTTTGTTCTCTCTTCTAGAAATAAACTTTAATTGCTAATAATTTGATATTTTATGCATTGACGCAGCAATTTCAGTTTAAACAAGGCAAGCTTTGGATAACTCGGGAATAATCTAGGGACACAGTTGAGATTATTCGCTCATCTCCCAGTTTTCTGCATTTACCATCTATTCATTGCATTTCCCTTATGGCATTCATATGCCATGAATATTTGCTTGGAGGACGCATCGATTGTTAACTCCGCCAAGGACAGCCCCAAGCTCGTTTGAAAAAGGAAACTCAGGCATTTCAGGGACTCTAATAATAGTACTCGTTATTAATTTCTTGCTTTTTTAGCGTACTTGTTGAAAAAGGCCAGTCAAAGGAGTAGAAATCTTGAGGCTAACAATCTGCTAATTTTAAATTTTGAATTGCTAGGCAAACGTTATCCATGCCTTAGTTAATGAAGGTCCTACCGATGACTACCTTTAGGTATTGCTCCACACAGATAGATTTTCGGAATGTACATACACTCCTCGATAACAGTATTGACGCCCCCCGGAAAGTTAGCTTTCTCAAACTCAAGCGACTGTCTGGGGCTAGACAGTCCCGCACGTGTCATTTTCCAAGACTTCATTTTATTGATTGATGCTTGAATCCGCAATGTGACTTGACCAATAAAAATTGTCACCTGGTTCTCAAGTGAACCAATCGAAACCAAACATCACTTGCGAGAGAGCCTTTTTACATACGATCGTCTGAACCTAAATTTTAGGCATTCAGTCCTAGGATTAGGTGAAATCCGGCATCTGATAAAATTGTGATAACTCGACAAAACAGTTGGATGCTTCGGATATAAAGGATTTGTGTTCATTTCATGTGAGAAATTTGGTACGCACGTTTTTCCATTCGTACATAACTTAAAATTCTAAATATTTCCTGATATATCCTAATTCACCGTTCCTATGAGTTCACTTTATATGGTGAACTTCTTTGACTTTTGAACTTCTATAACTTTGTTAATAATGATTTGATTATTTTCAAACTTTCCAATATTGTGTATTATATTATTATTTATAAACGTACTTTAGCAATTTTGTACTTCTAGTATGAACTTAAGGGTAATTTTCGGGTAAATTTCTGAAATATGATATTATGCTATTATCGACATTATTTAGGCCAGGATCGGGATGGGATGTATTTTGAAGCCTAGATTTTGTATAGGCGCACCATTGTGAATTCCAGATTTTTCGATTGAATAGATTTTGAGAACGAGACCTGTTATAATTGTCGGGGTATATATTTTGAGTCCCCACTCCCCTATGTCCCAACCAATATTAGAAATAAAACTAGTTTCAAAAAGGGCTAGTCCAATCATTTGATACTCGACGTGACTACATTTTCTGAAAAAAATTTTTATACCAACCTTTCAGGAGCCCCCATAAAACTGAATAGAAAATGGTATCAATTTTTGTATGAAAAAGGAATCACAGATCACGTATGCTATTCTTGCCAAATTTCGTGACAATAGCCTGAACCGTTTCTGAATAAATCGCATATTACAGATAGAGACAGACAGACGGAAAGAAAGATATTGAAGCGATTCTAATAAGGTTTCGTTTGAAACATCCACATATTATTATTAATAAAATAAGATATTTAACATAAGAAGAAAGAGAAAAATAAACAATTCAATAAAATAACGTAACGGCGTGACCGGTCATAAGCTCGGTTGTGAAAAGAGGAAGGATGAATGGTTTCAGTCTGAATGGTTGTTGGTTACTACAGACTCTCATGGGGTAATTGAGGAAAATACAGGAAATTCGTAGTCTTACAGATAACTTACTGAGCAAGCTATCACACGAAAAATTTGAGATGCGATGCGAATAACCGGGCCGAGTCGTCTGACATGGTAACTAGGTCCGGTTCCCGTAACGAACAGAACGGCGTCAAAACCGCTTATCTTACAGCAGTTCGATGTTTAGGCGTCACGATGACCTGGAACATGACTCCACCTTCTACAATAACGCCACAATCTGTAACACCACACGTGTTTGACTTTAGGTCACCGCAGAACTTGGTGACCAAGAGTCAAGGGGGGCAAAGGTGGTATCAATAACACCACGCCACACTGCAGACAACAGTTTTGGTACCATTCGAGACACCCTTCTACACCATCCGGCTGAAGTCTCCGTTAATGTTCTGGGTGAAGTCTAAAGAGCGCGTATGGAATTTTCCGATGGACGAAAATGTATCCTTTGTAAAGACTAGATAGTCCACAGGCTCTATGCATCTCCAGCAACTCCGAGAAGTCTATCCCAAATAAATAATGAGATCGCATCTCGACTGTGTGTTAATATGTCACCACTGCGGCTGTCAGATTGCAAGTTAAGGAGATTTGCTTTCGCATTATTGGTCTGAGTGACGGAAAAGATCACCACTGAAAATTTCTCTGGAAAGTCGGCGGAAGCCATTGCGGCAGGACGTTGCTAAGCTAACTCTAATCAGCGTTGGAGATGCCAGCAGACTGGTGAAAAGTAATGTATAGAAGCTTTATCGGAACAATACCATCTCGAGTGACACCCGTATTTGAAATTCTGGACACACTAAAGCAAACACTTTCTGTCATAGGTAGAACACCAGCATCTAAGAGCCGATCCGCATACGAATAAGCATTTTCCAGGAGGATTTGTTTGATTGATTCTGTACGGCACTAAGCCTCTGTTTCTGGCTACTGAATGCTGGTAGAGGTCATGGTTTTGTAATAATATGTGGCCAGCGTGCTAAGTACGAACTGACATACTTGATGTATTTAGATGATGTCAAGTTGTCTATTGATGCTGATGATTATCTCAGAAGCCCGTTGTGAATGGTAGACATGTGTAGCCATGATATTCGGATGGAATTTGGATTAGACAAGTTTTGAATCCAAGTCACTCGTATCATGAGTCGTATGCTGGAGATAGAATTGGTGACCTCCACTTCCGAGTTATGGACGAAACAGACTTCTATGCATACCTAGGAATTCAGCTGCAATGTGTGAAGCTGGTACTTGAATCACATCTCTAGGGCAAGAATAAAATAAGCGCACTGAATGCATTTGCTATCCCTTTATTGGCATATAAAGACAGAATGAAGCCGCAGCGGAAGACCAATTTGGAAAACGGCCAGCGGTGAAGCAAAAAGCCGGAAAGTCCCTTGCATGCAGCTGTTTGTAAGGTGGTTTGGGGGTGACCATAATTAACTTGAAGGATAAATTTTTCAATCGCCTGAGTGGGGTGAGCCACATCAAGAGCAGATCGATGAATGGGAGTTGATGGCAATGCACGGTAAGCACGTGAATTGTCTTTGGCAACCATTTATCGATCTGCACCATATAGCTTGGGTGTTCTTTGCTGAGACGGTTGGAGTTATGTGTGACATTCAGAACAGCGTGGGACCCACACGACGTAGTCAGCATCCAGGCTTATAAAAGCTCATAATGAAAGAGCGGAGGGAGAACGGCCACTACAGTATGTGCGCACTATCTCCTTTCTGCTCGAGCTATATGTACCACACAGCAAGTCTGACGTGATGTTAATTGACAAGATGAGTCTCTCCGCATATGCTATTGATGTTGCTGTCCCCCATTAATAGCAACATTGCATAGAGATACGTGGAAAAGAAATCAAAGAAATCTGGCGGCTCGAGAAGGTGTTCATAGTTTCCATAATATTGGCGACAAAAGGAAACTCAACAGGTCCTGCAAGGGGTGCCCGCCAAGAGAATAGGAAAATGATGTTAGGGAGGGTTTAAGCGAATAGCACATCCAGTTGCATTGGCAGCCAGTCAGTGTTAGCTTGTTGACCGAATACCAATGGACCAAATTATCAAGGTTGGACTGCAAGAGAGCACAGTTCAGTGGAGAGGAAATAGAGGTAAGTAATTAAGGTCGTCTTCGTAAATCAAGGGTCTCCGCTCTTGAGGATAGTAGCATTCTTCTAGACTCTTGTTGTACATTATACTCTGGTGGAGGGAAATGTGTTTTCTACAATTAAAAAGGAAGAGGTTAGGAATCCCATCAGGCCAGGTCCGATATTGAAGTCAAGATTTCCAATGAGGAACTCAACCAAGGAAGGCATAAGGAGAGGAATGGCCAGAGATTTGGAGCAGTCAGCAGTTAGAAGAGGCGTAGAGGGTGGAGGGATCGAGGGAGAAAACACTGAAGAGAAGTAGGTGCAGAGAAAGTTGCAGGATTGTTTTGGGGAGTTCGCAGGGGAGTCAGCAGCAGCATGATAGAAGAAGAGAAAGATTGAGTGGGGGAGAGGGTTTCAAATTATCGCGGGCTAGAGTGACTTCGACGCTCAATAACGACCTTTTTCACAGTAGAGGGCATGGCCTTAAAATGAGAAAGGTCGGCGTCATTCTGAGAAGCCCGAAACTTGTGAACTAAGTTGGGTAGGCCAGCAGGGGAAGAAGGAACACAGCAGGAGTGGAGGTCAGGCAGGATTTTGAAAAAGGTGTTTAGAGCTTGGTCACACGTTGAGTTGCTTAATATATGTATCCAGCTGAAAGACGTTAAAGCTGAGTTCAAACCGCCAAAGTTGGCTTTGCGGAAGTTGAACTTGATAGATTAACATTCTAGCTTAGCTAGAAATAAACGCTACAAATTCATTTAATAATACTCAGCATGACGCGCTAGCTTCAATATTGCGAGAATTCCAGGGAAGTTCAACGTAGTTTGCGCGCTGACAAAAGGAAAACTAAGCAGTAATAGTTGATTAGGGAAGCAGAAACTGCAGTACATACTAATGATTTCAGGACCGTATACCTATAGCTAGTTACCGCCGGATGTGGACTGCTCCTCCAAATAGAAATGAAATCATCGATCATTTAAACAGAGTAAAATCGCATGGGCTTGACCGTGCCCCACGCACGCTGCTTCTGTCGTTTCTGGAAAGCTACTTATTTGACTGATGCGGACATTTTGGTAATCCGACGCATTTTGAGAGACTGAGAAAAGGGGATAATCGTTAAGATTTCCAAAAAGCACCTGATTTAAGCGTAATGATTTTAGGGGAATTTGTGTGTTCCCTGTTGCGGTAGATATAGTAGCTAAAGTAATCCTGGAACGCATCGTAGAACATATCTAAATCTTGATCGGTAATACTTTGTAAATTACTATGGAACAGTGCGTCGAATTCTGATCTTTGCTTCACCCTCTCTTTATTATTTTCGAGGAGGGAGGAATAAGTCTACCTGGAGTATTCCACGCAAGAAGGGCATTGTGGACAAACTAATAGAGTTTACGAGAGCCTTGATAGTTCCAGATCGCTCTTCGCGTTTTCGTTCTTTTGTCAACAATCTCGAAATGGAATCATCTCATCAGTCTCATCATGATAAGGCTGCTCTGTGCTAACATTCTTTCTGTTTTGCTATACGGGGGTTACAACAAAACGAAAGATTATGGTGTTGCGAGCCGAATCTTTAAACTCGTTAATCATTTCGGCTAGAGTAGACTACAATAAGCCTGTCTTGGCAACTTTTCTGAAAAAAAACCTCTGAAACTTGGTCCGCTGGCTAAAAAGTAGGATCAAGACCCCACAAGACTAGCTTTCGAAGAGAACTAATTTTATAAATGGCAGAGGACGTTACAAGGAGCTTTATCGGATTTGGTTCGACAAAGACTGTTCGCATATCATACCGATAAACTACCGCGTTTGGTCGCTCAATTGGAACGGAAATGCCTTAAGTGGGCCAATGAGCATGAAGAATGAATTGTTGATGATGGGAAGAATGAAATTTTCTCAAATGAATCGAACTTGAACATTTCTCGCATCGATGAAATGCAGTGTGTACTCCGAAGGACCAGAGAGAGTTAATAGCGACCAACGTCAAGGCGAAGATGCTTTTCGTATCCAGAAATTGAATGATTGCCTATGATTGAAATCGTATCAAGGCTATTTATTATAAAAACATTCTTCAGGAAAATCTCGTGTCTATAACCGAAGAACAAGGCTTACTAAAATGATTTCGCTTAGTGTCTTCATCTTGTTACAAATCCCTTTTTCTTCTAAATCATTCTTTAAAAAACCGCAACTTAATCTTGCCTATCTTTACTATTTTTTCACACCATCATTAACGGTGTAACAACCGGTATCCGGTCTAGGCCTGCCGTAATAAGGAACTCCAGACATCCCGGTTTTGCGCCGAGGTCCACCAATTCGATATCCCTAAAAGCTGTCTGGCGTCTTGACCTACGCCATCGCTCCATCTGAGGCAGTGTCTGCCTCGTCTTCTTTTTCTACCATACATATTGTCCTTATAGACTTCCGGGCTGGATCATCCCCATCCATACGGATTAAGTGACCCGCCCACCGTAACCTATTGAGCCGGATTTTATCCACAACCAGACGATCATGGTATCGCTCATAGATTTCGTCGTTATGTAGGCTACAGAAATATGTACTTGGAAGAATTTGGCATTCATGCTTGTAATGACATTTAGTATAGAATCTTTGGCACATCCTGAAAGTGCAGCAAGTGAAAAGTGCGAAATCTCATACAATGCCACCTAGTTTTATTTGTTGCAAATAGTTTCAGGTTTTCAGGTACACAATTTTCAGTGTCATAATTGTTATTTCCGCCGCACTTATCACCAAACACCGGAGACACATCCCTTACAAGAAAGGATAAAATGTGCTTGATGACTCACACTTGAGCATTGCAACCTTTCAATGTAATAGTAACGAATACTGACCGTTGATTTGTTATACAAATTATCGATCTTTTTATGTCGTCCTGGTCGCACACAACTGACCATGTTAAAATTAATTAAGATAGAGCAGCATTCACCACTTCTGTCAGCTCGCACTTGTGCGTGTTGACAGGCCAAAAAAATGCTTGCCTACATAGTCAAAGTCTCACCATACCAAGGTACCTTTCGGACCCCCTTGCATTGGAAAATGTTTGGCATCGCCCGATGCGCGCTTTCAATACATCCACCTGGGCGTTGAAGGACCCCTGACCCCTTCGCAACGCTTTAAATATTGTTCAACCATAATCGACAAATTCTTCAAATATCCTGAGGCGATTCGAATAACCGGACTGCAGTTTGGAAGACAAATGCCTTTTTCAATAGCTCTGTTGCGCACTACAGAACATTTCGTCCAATTGCCACATACCGTGGTATGGTAAGCGTTTTTATTAAAGTAACTAACTTAGCTGCTCTAGGACCAGACCATCAACCTATCACACCGGGTCAAACGCATAGTGTTGGAACCGCACTTAGGTAGACATACTACCCACCATCTTATTGAGGTTGTAGATTCGAGGTGGTATTGCTATTCAAGTCTGGACCAATATACCAAAGGAACAGGAATTTAGACCTATATTGGTCCCCCTATATATTCGGACATTCATCAAAACGAAAATCTAGCTAGTTTGACTGAAAGTGATCCCGTCTGGAGGACACACGTTTCTTTATAGATTTCTTTCCAAGTAGAGCAAGTACCTGCAATAATGGCATCGTGGGCACGGCTAGCTGGATAAGATAGGTTCCCACTTCAGCACCTCTCATTTTTTACAAGAACCGCACGTTCCATAAGGTAATGCGCAAGTTTTTGCCGGTTGCACTGTCCAGTCTGAGGTTCCTTCCCCGAACTATTTTGAAAAGTTTGTCCGGGTTTTAGGTTCGTAAGGCTCCTGTGTGGATTTGCCAAGTCTCGCATCAGGCGCATCTCTTCATGAGGATAAGGAAACCCTCGGTGGATGTGTTCTGTGCATGCACCCATCAGGAGATGTGCATGCATGGTGGGAAGTAACGGAAGGACACCCAGAAATCAAACCAAATATGGAGGACGAGAAGGACTGTTTTTTTTATGGCGCAGGGCTATGGAAACCCAGTACCGGTGGTTTTTGGGAGTAGGAAAGCGGCCTCCTGGCCGTCGATATTCAGCGTCCCCAGTGCCTCAGTAGTCGGAAACTTGGCTACTTTGGCATCTACAAAAGATCTCACTGGAGTGGAAATTAGGTCTACATCGGATGCTTTTCGCAAAAGGTCAAAACTTGGGAGGTCACCACTGAGGGCAGCCTTACCCCTAGGTGGTCGAGATTGACCGACTTGAACAATTTTGAAAAAGAGGAAGAGCCTATAATTCGTAAACCAGAAGAATGGACAAAGAGGGGCGGCAAAAGGCGGCAGAGGGAGAAAAAGACGATTCGTCGGAAAATAATCATTATTTCCAAGAAAGGAGATATATCCTACTCCGATATCCTTCGGAAAGTCAAAGCCGATCCGGAATTGACAAACTTGCGCAGTGTGAGTCGTATCAGGCATATGCAAAAGTGGGATCTGAGCTAAATAAATCTAGCAAGAAGATAGTGGATCGCTTTCGCCGTTAGGTGGAAATGGTGCTAGATGAGTAAGCAGAGGTGAAAGGTCGAAAGAAACATATAGTAATCGAGTGAAGTGAGAGGATATCTGCACGGCATTAAGGGAACAATTCAACCTTAGCGAAATAGAAGAAAGGATGAAGAAGGCACGTGGAGATACAAAGACCGCTATAATTAGCATGCCGATTGGATCAGGGATTATTGCAGGCAAGGGAAGAATAGGTTAGGTCGTATGTCTACTTAGGGAGCAAGTATCTCTTAAGAGATGCTCTAGATGCCTCGATTTCGGTCACTTTGCGGCAGCATGTACTGGTGAACATGATAGGTCGGGAAGGTGCAGGAAGTGTGGAGAGGAGAACCACCTTATCAAAGACTGTACGGGAGATGCATATTGTGCAAATGGAGTGGACGACCGGCACGTTGCTGGTGGTGGTAGGTGCCCAGCAACATCAACCATTGCGAGGCAGCTCAAAACTTGCTATCGCAAACCATTCGAGAGTCGAATGGGAACGTATAAACCTTACCGAAATTACGTTGGTACTACGTGGATGAAAGACCCATCGGGAAAGGCAGCCATTTGGGCATATGAACGGCAAACCATTCAAGAAACAGTGGCATTCCCAGGAACCGGCTTTGAGTGGCAAAAGTCAACGTCGTCCATATCTACAGCAGTTATGCACCTCCAAGTGCAATATCAGCGCAATATGATGAGATGCTAGAGACGACAACCCCAAAATCATTGCGGCGGAGGCGAGTAACAAACACCATTGGCCAAATCTTGCTTGAAACCTTCGCGGAGCTGGACATCGTACTAGCCAACGTTGGATGCGTACCCAAAGAGGACTGGGCTCAATCGTCGATCTAACCTAAGTCTAGTACCTCGTTGGCGAGAGGGATGTTTTGGCGGGTGAGTGAACACTATACCCACAGTGACCACCAGGCCATCTTCCTCGATATCATAAACGAAGGGAGCGACAGTTGAGTGAGGAACAGAAGCGTAAAAACCATCATAGCCGGGCCGGTGAGCTAGTTATGTCAACAGGTCACTGAGACATGCGACTCTACAATGCCGCGTAGGAAAGCAAACTATTGGCGAAACCAAGAAATCGCGCTGTTAAGAATATAGTGTCTGCGAGCGTTGCCAAAGGACTAAAGAGAAGCCAGAACATCAGCAGTCGGAGAAGGAATACCGCGATCTTCAAAATAGCATTAAGAGGGCTATACGGGAAAGCAAGCGGAATTGCTACAAGCAGTTGTGCCCTCAGGCATTTGCCGTATTTACGAACCCGTGGGGTGCTGCTTATAAGGTTGTAATGAACAAGATTCATGGACAAAAATCACCCCAAGTAACATGTTTGCGGCTCTTATTCGAAATAATCGCAATTCTTTTCCCACAACAGGAAGAAAGTGGACCTCAACCAGTGGTTGAGGAAGGAGGAACTAAGGGAGATCTGTGGGCTCCGAGATTGGATTGGATTTCGAACAAAGCCCTGAAGTTGACAGCCAAAATTAGGCCCGCATGGTTTATAAGTACATTTGAATTGTACATGGTGAAAGAAGCTCTTCCCGCGCAGTGGAAAAGGCAGAAGTTGTTTCTGCTGCCGAGACTTCAAAAATCACCTGGCACACCCTCTTCATATCTGGCTTTTGGATACTATGAGGAAGATTTTGGAGGGGGTAATATACAATAGACTGCTTCCATTCGTCGAGCTAGCGGGTGGTCTATCGGAGCGGCAGTACGAGTTTCGCAGAGCGCGGTCCACAGTCGATGCATTGCAACAGTCGTAGACCTTACCCGGGAGGCATCGGCCGCTGGTAAGTGTTACGCGGTGGTAACGCTAGATGTCTGGAATAGCTTTAACTCGGATTAAGAGGTTGGATTAAGAGCACCCTGGTTAAACTGGGTGACCTCGTTACTTAGCTGGGATAATCGAGAGTTACCTTTCAGAGACGATGAAGCCAAAGGAATATGTTGCGACAGCAAGTGTTCTCCAGGGTTCTATACTGGGGTCCCTGCTGTGGAACATAATGTACAACGGAGTGCTCGGCCTTTGCGTGCCAAAGGAGGCAACATTGATTAGTTTTGCGAAACACCACCAGGACGTGGAACAGTATGCAAGCAAAACCATTCATGCCATCAAAGCATGGCTCCAGCTTGGGGAATCGGACCTGGCGGAAGATAAGACGGTGGCGGTCCTTATTGCAAATCGCAGGAAAAACAACACTGTGAAAATTCGAGCTGGTAATCACGAGGCTATTTCAAAATCAATCATTAGATACCTGGGGGTAATGTTCGATGCCAAGTTGAGGTTCAAGGGGCACCTGGACTACGCACGCAAAAATGCTGCAAAGGCTAGCTTATTTCTAGCAAAGATGATGCCTAATATTGGAGGGCCAAAATCTAGTCACCGGATACTTATCACAGCGGTGGTGGGATCCATCCTACTATACGCGGCTATTGTATGGGCGTGCGCACTGGAACCAGATAAGGGTAAGTTCGGCATACCGGACAATCGTACTGAGGGTGTGCAGTGCATATAAGACGATATCTTGTGAACTAGGATATGTGATCACAGGGATGGTTCCTTTGGATCTTCTGGCGAATGAGGCTTACTGTCTCTATCGTAAAAGGAGGGCGAATCCGGCCGAGGTGATTGCGGAGAGGAAGGCTAAACGACACCCTCAATGCAGCTATGGGACCCCATAATTTCGTGGAGTAGATCCTGAGGTCAGCAGCAAATTGGAGTGCGATAAATGTTGCAGTGCGATACAGGAAAAACTGCAACAATTGGAACCAGCCCGGAAAGCGGGACGGACGTGTGACTTAGTCGTCCTGGTGTAAACCGGAGCTCTCCGCTCCGGTGGTGGTGGTTTTAGTGGGTGCTTTCATCTCGTTTTGGTTGCAGTTTTTTGGTAAGAAAGAAGAGCCCACGATCCCAACTTTGGGGTTGAAACGACCAAGGCTTTGTTCTCCATCGTTAGCATCAACCCACGCTTTTTTCTGGGAAGTCGGCCTAACAACAGGATGAGATCACGTTGAGTTACTAGGTAATAAAAAGGACTGGCACTGAGGCAAGTAAGAAGAAACTGGGTCAAGGAGACGGTTACTATGATTGGAATGGACGTTCAATTTATTAGGCAGTGAAAGCTAGAAGAAATATTTAGGGAGAACGATTAGATTGAGAGAGGACGGTAATTCAATTGAGACGAACTTAAAGCCCCAAAAGGCAATAAAAACCTGCTTCAGACATTTAACTGAAAGGATATATACCACGGTGTCAAAATGCAGAAAGCAATAGGGACCACAGGAATTTAGTATGCAGTTTTACCGCAATAAATGTAAATTCTTCTTTGAGTTCACCGGGATCTGTAGATGTTATATTCAAACTGTTGCAAATTAAGTAAGTAAATTTCCAAAATCAATGGAAAATAAGATTTGACTGAAGTAGGTCGGAAACACGCGCTACCGGATTTAATCTAATGTCAATAATAAATTCAAGGGAAATGTACGTGTACACCCCAATTTTGTCGTTTATTAGGCTCTCTGAGAGATTCACTAAATATGTGGTGAAGTGTTTCGTGTCTTCAAGTATGGGGATGCCTTTCTGAAGCTCGTCAATTTGATAATCCACCACAAATTACGTGTACTTCTCATTTCCATTTTCATTTCGTCAAGACTGTTTCCTAATTTCAAGTCTGTTTTGCTTAAGCTGTCGATATCCTTCTGTCGTTGCTATTTAGCGTCGTTTCAGCTTGTGCTCAGTTGAAGACAGTGAATCTTTCACTAATCTGAAGGTAATCCACACCTTTGTGACATTCGGTAAACAAATGCTGTTCATGAAATTTATCTTTAACGTTTTTATCTGTATACTTATATCTACATGTGTGTGTGTACATGTAAACTAATGCATGCAGATGTAAGCATGCAAGTTGAGTTGCAATTCATTTTGAGGTATCATTGCCGGTTATCTTTGTTCCTTTTGGGATTACTGTCTGCCTGTCTTTATTTTGGTGATAGGAAGAGGGTATAATATTCCCAGAAGGAGGCCAGATTATATAGCTTTTTAAGTCAAATTCATATTTTTTCCAGCCAGTTTAGTACTTTTCCCTAATTTTCCTAAGTAATTCCGTAATTTTTGTAATATAGAACGCAACTTTAAAAGTTGATAATATTTCTTTAATATCCAGATATGCCGACTCAACTCCAAATGAGCACCTAAGTAAAATCAGGGGAATAATCACGAGTGGACCAAATGTTTAACACATTGTCTTAAGGCAAAGTCGAACCTTTAAGTAAGTGTGGTAGACAAAAATTATGTTCCATGGGAAAGGTGCGGATTCACGTAATACAATACACAGTAAATAGTAAGGAAGAATTATTTTTGCTAGTAGATACAAATGAAAAGGGTCCTGTGGGCACGGTGCAGCCTTCTTCACAAGTCTCGAACTCGTATCGGTAAGAGACCTTGTGCGGTCAGACTTCTTTTCTTAGTCCTATAAACCACTTCAGGTCTTCATCCTGGTCCGCACATATCAACGCTGATAGGGGATATGTTCTAAAAATCTAATTGGGGCTTTGAAAAGAGCGAGATATGAAGGAGAGCTTTTAAAATATCTTCTAGTTGGTATCTCACTTTTGCTAATAGTTTGGCCCGATAAAGGTTCATAGCAACAAGCTTTGATGTTAGCTGCTGAGACCAACGCAAATGATCCGCACCAACTAAAATTAACTCTAAGCCATATTTGCTAAGAGGTGGCATAACGGTTTCAAGCTTTAATTATTACAATGCAAACATGGTACATCACCAGAGAGAAAGGCACTGATCTTCAGTTATTCGATTCAGAACGAATACCCCGACAAACCTGATGCAGATAAACCCGATCATGAAAATTGATCTCTTTGCAGTTGTTTTAGGTAATATTCTGAACAGATGCAAGTAAAGAGCCAAAAAAATCGTGGTCCGAATCAGAAAAAGAGAAGGTATCTACTTAATAGGCCCAAGTCCTGTCAAGATATAGCAGATTAAATATTGGTGTCTGGTGAGATGAAATGGCTTTCAAGAAACCTCCCAGATCTTTTTCTGCCTTCAATGTTGGGGGATCTTATAATTATTGAGCTTCTCCTAAACGGACCCGGCTCTCGACCTTAAGAATCCTCCCCTAGCCCCTAGAAGCTAGTGTTACTGCAGCTTTTGACGCCCACCGTTCGCGCTCGGGCATGACGCTTTTGTTATGGCCGTTCTAGGAAGCGATACGCTTGATTTAAACACCATTAGATGCCACGCTGGCCATGCTGCTCAACTGGAAAGGCGGCGGTCGAAAGTGATGATTTCTTTAACGGACCCATTCTCAGAAACTACCTAACCCAGCTGGACGGAGCTGAGTGTGAATTTGACCCATTAGTACGTAACACGTAATATACGCATATATTATGTGCAAAAATCCACTTCTGGGTGATATGAGATTGGAAATTTTGAATTTCCAAAGAAGTGAAATTTTGATCTATTATAACTTTCTTAGCAATAGTGCGATTTCCACCAAACTTGGTGGGATCAAGCTCTATAATATAAGCTATATTACTGCTGGTGCTAGGGTGAACTTAAGGGGGGTTCTGCAGCCAATTATTGAAAATTATAGTAATATACTATTATTAACTTTATTTTAAGGGATATCGGTATGGAAGGTATTTCGGAGTCTAGCCATCATATAGTGGCAGTCTCCTGATTTTTTTCAGATTTTCTGTAAATAGCCCCGTTAAATAAATTATCACTTTGGACCTTACTTTTGTTACCGATACATTATATAAGGATCTCCAATGACAGGTGAGCGAGGAATATACGCACAGTGATCATCAGCTTATCATCTTCCAGATGGAACGTACGACAGGAGCGAAGCTTATCAAGATCACTGCAATCTCGGGTTGGACATCCAAAAAACCAAAAAAACTTGATAAAGAAATGTTCGAGGAAATATTTCTGTAGGAAGTGCACGAGAAAAGGTTTCGCAGGTTCTTGAAAAGATATAAAAAGCATTTGAGTAGCATTCGGCGGGGCATAATGATTGCATGCCCTCGCTACTCAAAAAACGAATGCCCCCCCTGGTGAAATACCGAAATCGAAGAACTTCGTAAAGTTTGCCTTAAAGCCAGAGGACACAGCCAAGCAGAAACCGGTCTGAGTCTGAAGAGTTGCACAACCAATATAAGAAGACAAGGAAAGAATTGCAAGCAGCCATCTCTAGAAGTCAAACTGAACACCTCAAGAAATTATGCAAGGAAGCGGACTTCGACCCATAGGGAGGTGCATGCAAGGCAGTTATGGCATCAATCAAGGGAAAACGCTCACCGCCGATCACCAACTCTGATTTCCTGCGCGATATCATGATCATCATCTCTCCCCACAAGTTTCAAGTGAATTGAACCTACCCACTGTCCAGATAGATCCCGGTGAAATTCCCAAGGTATCCACTGAAGAAGTCCTAGAAGCCGCGAAAAAGATTGCTGAAAATAAAGTCCCAGGTTTTGACGGCATTCCGAATAAAGCACTGACATTAGTCACCGAAACAGTTCCAAGTGCCTCATTGATGGAATTTTCCCGGAAGGGTGGAGGAAACAACAACCTGCGGGGTTCCACAAGGATCAGTCCTCGGTCATCTCCTGTGGATAATAATGTATGACGGAATATTAAAGTTGCAACTGCCCAAAAGAGTGACAATCATTGACTTCGCAGACCACATCGGAGTGACTATCCTGGTACAAGATATTGATGAAATCGAGTTACTCACAAACGAGGCAATTTGTGAAATCAGGTCTTGGCTAGAGGAAGCTGCAGTGACACTCGCGGAGTATAAAATCGAGGTAGTCTTGAATACCAAGCGAAGGAGGCAAACATCGCTAAAGATCAGGATTGGTGAACACATCGTACAGTCGCAGCCAACGCTTAAATGCCTAGGAGTCATGGTTAACCAAAGACTGAATTTCAAGTGCCATTTTGCAAATTTAGCAACCAAAGTTTCCGGAGTGGCTACACTGTTGACAAGAATGCCACCAAACATAGGTGGTCCTAGGCAAAGTCGTCGGCTCTTGATCTCGACTGTTGTCAGCTCCATCTTGCTTTATGCAGTTCCAATCTGGGTACCATCTTTGAAGTTGAAAGCAAATAGAAGAAAAATCGCAACCCCATACCGATTGAGTGCATTGCGAACGTCATGCGCTTACCTTACAACATCAGATGACGCAGCTTGTATGATAGCAGGCATCGACATCTTAGCGAACGACGGTCGACGCCTCTATGACCCATCATATGCATTCGGCGAGTCCTATACTCATCGTCGCAAATGACATGAAATGAATCTATGTTGAAATGGCAAAAAAGATGCGATGATTCACCTAAAGGACGCTGGACACACGGGATTATTCCAGACGTTTCTAAATAGATCAAACGAAGGCACGGTGAGATTAGTTACCACGCTGGACACACGGGATTATTCCAGATGTCTCTAAATAGATCAAACGAAGGCACAGTGAGATTAGTTACCACCTAACTCAATTCCGAAGCATACCTTTATCGCTTCGGGAGTGACGACTCCCCGTATTGCCCGACATGCATGATGATTCCGGAGAATGCGGAGCATGTTATTTTTAACTGCCCGCGGTTCGGCACACACAGAGCGACCCACCTTCCAGCGCAAAGAAATAAAACAAGTCGGGAAACCGGAAGCTTGACGCTTCAGGTATAAAAGGTTTTGTGTTTCCCTATGTGAGGAGCATAACGTAGTTCTCCATTGGCTTATAGCATTGACCCGAGATATTGAAATCGCTCAGTTCTGGGCAGGTTACTGCCATTGGCAGAAATCAGCGATTTAAATATCTCGAGTCAATGCAATCAGCCAATGGAGAACTGCGTAATGAAATTGTTTCACGCATTAATGCAACTTGGATGAAGCGCCATTCCCAAACTGGTGTTCTTTGTGATCGACATATCAGCGCACGTCCCAAATCTAAAATTTACTGCAATGTCGTCCGTCTGCCGCTCTCTATAGTTCTGAGTATTGGCCGACTATAAAGGACAATGAACGGCGTCTTGCGGTAATGGGGACGAAGATGTTGCATTGCACTGGTGGCGTGACACGTTTTGATTACGTCTGAAATGAGAATGGGTTTGCACCGATCCTGGGAAAACTGCAAGAGCGGCGTTTTCGATGGTAATGGTAATTCACGCTAACGAGAATTCAACAACCAATATTGATCAGAACATCGAATGCAATGGTAACCAACCAAAAAGCCGGCCAAAACAATGGTGGCTTGATACACTGAATGGGGATTTAAAGGTCTCGAGACTACATCCTGATCAGGCATTTAATAAAATAAAATCACGAAACCGATCACCACGCGCCGACCCCGCTTGTGAACTGAAGGCTAAATAAAAAAAAAAAGATGTCAGGAGCGACGAGTGCACGGCAGCTCCGTGTAATATAGCTAAAAATTCCATGTCCTCTATTTTCTAGAAAGTGATTTAAATAAATCATTTGATGGAAAACCCTGTATTGATAATGGTCAACCTCATACGCTTCACACGCTGAGATTAATATTATTAGCAAATGCCAACAATGTAACCAACATCAAATATAAACAAGTCGGGAAACCGGAAGCTTGACGCTTCAGGTATAAAAGGTTTTGTGTTTCCCTATGTGAGGAGCATAACGTAGTTCTCCATTGGCTTATAGCATTGACCCGAGATATTTAAATCGCTCAGTTCTGGGCAGGTTACCGTCATTGCCAGAACTCAGCGATTTAAATATCTGGAGGGGCAGATTACTGCCATTGAAAGAACTGAGCGATTTAAATATCTCGAGTCAATGCTATCAGCCAATGGAGAACTGCGTAATGAAATTGTTTCACGCATTAACGCCACCTGGATGAAGTGGCATTCCCCAACTGGTGTTCTTTGTGATCGACGTATCAGCGCACGTCCCAAATCTAAAATTTACTGCAATGTCGTCCGTTTGCCGCTCTTCATAGTTTGAGGGTTGACTATAAAGGACAATGAACGGCGTCTTGCGTAATGGGGACGAATTTGTTGCATTGCACTGGTGGCGTGACACGTTTTGATCACGTCTGAAATGAAAATATCCGCGATCAATATGGGTTTGCACCGATCCTGGAAAAACTGCAAGAGAGGTGTTTTCGATGGTGTGGTCACGTAATTCACGCTAACGAGAATTCAACAACCAGTATTGGTCAGAACATCGAAGTCAATGGTAAGCAACCAAAAAGTCGGCCAAAACAATGAGCATGATACACAGGATAGGGATTTGAAGGTCTCGCGATTACATCCTGATCTGGCATTTGATAAAATAAAATGACGAAACCGATCACGACGAGCCGACCCCGCTTGTGAACTGAAGGCTGAAGAAAAAAAAGAAGATGTGAGGAGCGGTGAGCCTGACAGTTCCGTGTCACATAGTTAAAAATTCTATTGGCATCTATTTTTAAGGTTTTGTGTAAACACAACACCTTATTAAAATCGGTTTACTGTCTGTCTGTCTGTCTGTCCGTCTGTCTGTCGGTCTGTCTGTCCGTCACACGCATTTTTCTCGAAGACGGTTATAGCGATAGACACCAAATTTGGTACAAAGGTGGGAACTGTGAACGCTTACGCATAAAGTGAATTAAATCCTTTTACGTCGAATTTAAGGGGGGTCCCCCTACATGCAAAAGGGGGGTGTAACATTTTTTTTCATCAAATATAGTCATGTTGGGTATCAAATTAAAGGTCTCGATTAGTACTTTTTAAAGCCGATCTTAGTTTTGAGATTCGTTGGAAGGGTGGGGAGCGCGGGGGGTTGAAAGTAATCACTTCTTTAAGGGGGCCATTCTCACAAACAACTCAACCGAAAAATCTGAAAAATATCAGGAGGCTGCCACTATATGGTGCCTGGGCTCCGAAATACCTTCCATGCCGATATCTGTTTAAATAAAGTTAATAATAGTATATTTCTATAATTTTTTCTAATTGGTTAGAAACCGCCCTTAAGTTCATCGTAGTACCATTATTTGTGAACCAGAATCTAAGATAGTGCAACAGTTAATTTAGTAGTGGTATAGGCCATAATATAGAGCATGATCTTACCAAGTTTGGTGGAAATCGCACTATTACTAACAAAGTTATAATACCTCACATTTGTTGCTTCTTTAAAAATTGAAGACTATGAATGTCAATATCACCCGAAAGTGGATACTCTCACATAATATATGGATATATTACGTGCTACGTACTAAGAAATAGGCAAAACCTTTCGTACCTGAAGCGTCCAGCTTCCGGTTTCCCGACTTGTTTAGAAAGTAATTTAAATACATCATTTGATGGAAAGCCCTGTATGGAAATAGTCAACCTCATACGCTTCACACTCTGAGTTTACTATTATTAGCAAATGCCAACAATTTAACCAACATCAAATATAAACAAGTCGGGAAACCAGAAGCTAGACGCTTCAGGTATGAAAGGTTTTGTCTATTTCTTTTATAAAGAAATTTGGGTGTGCATTTGTCCCATTAGCATGTAGCATGTAAAATATACATATATTATGTGAAAACAGCCACTTTCAAGTGATATTGACATTCATAGTCTTGATTTTGCAGAGGAGCGACTGATTTGACCTAGTATAACTTTGTTAGTAACAGCGCGATTTTCACCAAATTTGGCAAGATGATGCTCTATATTGTAGCTTCTATTGCTGGAAAATTTTGTGATTCTAGGGTGAACTTAAGGGGGGTTTGCCTGTCAATTACTAAAAATTATAGTAATATACTATTATTAACTTTATTTGAACAGGTATCGATATGCAGAATACTACAGAGCCTAGGCACCATATAGTGGTAGCCCCCTGATTCTTTCCAGATTTTTCGGTTTGGTAGTTCCTGAGAATGGGTTCGTTAAAAAAATGACCACTTTCAACCCCCCGCACTCCCCACCTTTTCAACAAAAGTCAAAACTAAGACTGGCTTCTAAAAGTACTAACTGAGACCTTTACTTTGATACCCCACATGACTATATTCGATGAAAAAAAAAATTTTCACCCCTCTTTTGCATGTATGGGGATCCCCCTTAAATTCATCGTAAAAGGATGTAGCTCATTATATGCGTGAGCGTTCACAGTTCCCACCTTTCTACCAAACTTGGTGTCAATCACTGTAACCGTCTCCGAGAAAAATGCATGTGACGGACAGACAGACAGACAGACAGACAGCGATTAATCGTTGACTGGAACGGAAGTGCATTGCGAACGCTCGCAAATCAAGAAGCAAAAAAAGGCAAAGACATTCAGTGAAAGTTGTGAATTAAACTACCCAAAGGTGAAAAGTGCGGGAGCAGTTAAAGGTGAAGGGAGATCGGTGGGGTTTCTTACGTGAAACTTATTTAAATAACAAGTTTTATCTTCCCTTTGTTCTCTTCTCCGCTGAACCGGTCATTTGGATTGCCGTTTATGAAATATTTCGGCGGGTGTTAGCTGGTAATGTTCAGTAACTAATATTGAAGAAGGATAGACAGCGTCGAGGACAGACTCGTGGGAGCGCGCGTGCCCGCGGACCAGGCGGCCTTGGTTAAATCACGTATGGAGAATTTTTTTTCTTTTATATTCAAAAAATAATAAAAAATTGTTTGAATTTAACCAAACCAACACGGCGGAACACTTAAGCTACAAATAGGACTTTTTAGCTGGTTAATGATTGCTGATCGAAATAGGAACACTCTAGGACTCTTCCCCTTTATTTATTTCTCTCGCTGAATGCTGAATGGGACATTCAAGGCGCTCATACTGAATGCGAATAGAAAGTGCAATTATTGTCTGGACTAATCCACATAAAGTATAATTTCCAAACGAGGGTGCGTAGCTTGCTGACGGCACGTTTGCTTCACGTCACGCGTGATCTGGGGTCGGTTCTCGTTTCGAGCGCGGAAGGTTTTGTTTTTACTTTAATTACATTAATATTTAACAAATAAATTTGTAAATTTCCAATTAATTGGTTGGTGAGTGAAGCCCGAGTTCGATCCCCACTTAAAGCGGATAAGTCTTTATAAGCTACATTATTATAATTTCACTTTTTGAGTTAAATTACTGTAAGCAGTGAAGGAAGCGGAGGACTCCGGTGGGCTTCCCACTAGCAAAATGGCTAGTGGGGAGTCTCCATTGTTACCTTCTAGCGCGAGTGATCCTTTCAAGCGAAGCGCAAAAATTAGTGCGATCACCAGCAGCGAATTCGACGGAAAAACGCATGTTGGGCCATAAGAGTAGCAGCAGTGTAGTTACTGCTGAAGCCGAGGATGACGCATTTACGAGGCTGGGATCGATGATTAATAATCTAATGGAGTACGTTAACCAACGCAATAATGTACACCACGCGATTAAAGATCAGGTGCGTTCTATCAGGGCAACATACTTCAAGGCCAAAGAGGACGTGAAAGCACGGGCAGAAGGAACAGTGCCGATAAGCCAACAAAAAGCGATGGTTGCCGTAGCAACCCAAGCCACGCACAAGACATCTCTTCCCAAAAAGCTTTTTAGCAAAGAACTCTTCCAAAGTGAAAAGGATATCTCGGAAATTCGGAACAAACGACTAAGAGACTCAAATGAAGAAGTCCTATCTCCCCAACGAACAGCAAAAAGGAAAAAAGAGAAACAGATTCCGGTGCAACCTAGGAACGACGGAAGATTATCTGGGCATCCGGAAAAGGCCACTAACAGCGCCGAAGACACTTGGACTAAGGTAGGACCTAAGAAGAAGCTGCAAAAAAGAGCCAGGCCGAACGCGCTGATAATAAAAAAAACCAGCGAGTTGACGTACGCGGAAATCTTACGCAAGGTTAAAGCAGATGCCTCCTTGACGGATCTGAGTGCAAATGTCACGCGGATAAGACGAACACAGAAAGGCGACCTGTTGTTCGAACTTAAAACTGGTGACGACGGTGGCGAAAACCTACGGAAGAAAATTGAAGCATCACTAGATGAGGCTGCGGCCGTCAAAATGAGTAAGGATTCGGTGGTGATCGAATGCAAGGATTTGGATGAAGACACCACAAAATATGAGATCTGCAAGGCCTTGCAAACCCAATTGGGATTACAATCAGTGAGCGAGTCTAATGTGCTACGACTTAGAAAAGCGTACGGTGACACGCAGGTAGCGTCGATAAGTCTTCGTATCGAAGCAGCGAAAAAGGCGATTGCAGTGGGCAAAGTACGTATTGGATGGGTGGTCTGTCGGTTACGGGAACAGAGTCCAGTACATAAGTGCTATAAGTGCTGGCAGGTTGGTCATATAGCGAAAGCTTGCACTAGCTCCCAAGACAGATCAAATCTGTGCCGCAAATGTGGAGAACAAGGCCATTTGGCAAAGGACTGCAACGGAATACCCAAGTGGGTATTCTGCGTGGAAGCAAAAAAGCAGGAAGCAGTAAATGCCCAGTGTTCAGAAAGGCGTGCATAAATAAAGCGAAATGAAGTTTATGCAACTCAATCTGAATCACTGTCGAGCGGCCCAAGACCTACTTTCCCAAAGCGTATTCGAGAACAACGTCGACGTTGCGATTGTATCTGAACAATACGAAAATCTGCATAGCGGAGTATGGATAGCAGACAAAACCAGTAAGGCGGCGATATGGAGCCGCGGGAGCCAAGCTATAGTTCATCCGTGCCAAGATTGGAGGAATATATATCTATAGCTGTTACGCAGCACCGAGCCTCATATTAGAGGAATTCACGTCATGGTTGGAGAAACTATCCTTCAATACAAGTCGCTACAACCCCAAAGTAATAGCTGGCGACTTCAACGCATGGGCAAAAGAATGGGGTAGCAGAGAAACCAACGCAAGAGGACGAATATTGCTGGAGACATTCTCGCGCTCGAACGTGGTACTTGCCAACTCTGGGGGAGCCAAGACATTCCGGAGGGGAGAATTGCAATCGGTGATAGACCTCACCTTCGTCAGTGATACTCTAATCAGAGACTTGGAGTGGCGTGTCAGCGAGGAGTACGCACACAGCGATCATCAGGCTATCTATCATCTTTCAAACCTCGCAAAGGAGTAATTTGAAGCCATTAAAACGAATAACGATGAGCTGGGTAACTAAGAAATTCGACGCAGAAATGTTCAAGGAGGTACTTCTGCAAGATACATTGCTTTCGAGAAGTGCACAAAACAAAGTTTCACAGGTCGTGGAAAAATTGCAGCGGGCATGCGATGCCGCTATGCCTCGACGTAGCACTTTCGGAAGACGAAATCCTAATTTTTGGTGGAATTCCGAAATTGAGGAATGCCGGAAAAAGTGCCTCAAAGCTAGCAGACGCCCCCAACGCAGAAGAAACCGACCGAGTTCGAGGAGCTACAAGTGCAATATAAAAATGCGAGGAAAACATTGCAAGTAGCTATCGTAAAGAGCAAATCCGAACATTTCAAGCGGATGTGTACTGAAGCTGACTCTGACCCATGGGGTGGCGCATATAGGTCGGTGATGTCATCACTAAAAGGCGAGCGCTCCCCACCGATTACTTGCCCAGAGTTGTTGCAGAATATAGTGAACACTCTATTCCCAGTGGATCTGAATGGCACAAGTCTGCCTGCAGTACATTTAAATCCCGACGAAGTTCCGATAGTGGTAAATGAGGAGGTTCTAGACGGAACAAAAAGATTGATTGAAAAAAAGACTCCAGGACCGGATGGAATCCCTATCATTGCCCTGAAAGTAGCCGCCAGGACAGCACCAGATATGTTTGCCTAAGTTTTCACGGCATGCCTTAGGGAAGGAGAATTCCCCGAGCAATCGAAGGTACAAAAACTAATACTCATTCCGAAGGCAGGTAAACCATTGGGTGACCCCTCCTCATATAGGCCGATATGTCTGGTCAATACTATTGGCAAACTATTTGAACAAGTAATATATAACAGACTGCTCGCTGTTGCCGAAAAGGAAGGAGGCCTTTCCGACAAACAATTCGGATTTCGTAAGGCAAAATCAACTGTAGACGCAGTCAGCATGCTGACTGGCTTGGCTCAGGCTGCAATAGAAGAAGGAAAATGCTTTGCAGTAATAACCCTCGATGTAAAAAATGCGTTCAATAGTGCAAAATGGAAAAAAATCATGGAGGCACTCGTCAAGATACAGGCCCCGAAGTACATTGTACGCATTGTGGTCGAGTTTCTCCTTAGGAGAAGACTTTACTGCGACTCGGACGATGGGGTAAAAATATTCCCGACAAATTGCGGAGTGCCACAGGGTTCTGTCCTGGGTCCTTTGCTGTGGTTAGTTATGTACGATGGAGTGTTGACGCTACGCCTACCGGACAACGGGACAACTATTGGCTTCGCCGATGATATTGGAATAACGGTGGTTGCAAAGCACCAAGACGAGATCGAGATCTATGCGAGTGAGGCGATATGGGAGATCAATTCCTGGTTGAGCATAAAACAGAAGTAGTTCTCATTAGCAAGAGAAGAAAGAACACAACTGTGAAAATCAAAGTTGGCGGAAAAACAATTTACTCCCAACCATCGCTCAAATACTTGGGAGTAATTATTGATAGAAGACTCAACTTCAAAAGACACATTGAGTACGCCGTAACTAAAGCGTCTTCCATCGCTACAACGATCTCGAGGATACTACCGAACATTGGTGGGCCAAGACAAAGTCGACGTCTTCTGCTCTCCAGGGTAGTCAGCTCCGTGCTACTCTACGCAGCTCCAGTTTGGGCAACTGCTCTGAGTAACAAAGTGAACTGCCGAAAATTGGGAATGGCGTATCGGTTAAGTGCACTCCGGGTATGCGGTGCATATCGGACAACATCAGGAGAAGCAGCATGTGTACTAGCCGGGATGCTCCCCATAGACATCTTGGCGAAAGAAAGTCGGCGACTCGACGACAAAACGTATGCAGCTGGAGAGTCTAGTGCATTTCGACGGCAGCGGGCACGGTGGGAATCTATCGAACGGTGGCAACAGCGATGCGACGAGTCCCAAACTGGTCGTTGGACATACCGCATCATTCCGGATATTCGGAGATGGTTTGAACGAAACCATGGGGAATCAAGCTACGAGTTAACACAATTCTTGAGTGGACATGGAGGTTATCGTGCTTATTTACATCGATTTGGTCACGACGAATCACCATGCTGCCCAAGATGTGGTAACGTGACTGAGAATGCGGAGCATGTCATATTTGATTGCCCCAGGTTCACCGCGCACCGAACAAGAATGGAAGCGGTCGCACACAGGCGTTTAACACCCGAAAACATTGTGGAGTTTATGTCGAAATCAACGGATGCCTGCAACCAGGTTGTAAGGGAACTGCAAGCTATTCACCAACAGCTTAGGCAGGAAGAGCTACGACGAAAACAGGGAAGGGAGAGAACCATAATGAGCCGCAGCTAAAAGCTGATCCAGCCCCGCGACGCAATACTTGATAGGAGTTCCGTGGGGAGAGTGGAATGAGAAGGAGGTGGTTTTAGTGAGTAGAAGTCTCACATAACTGCGTGGCAGGATCCAGCAGTAGGTTTTGAACCTTTCCACCTTCCAACGCCAAAAAAAAAAGAAAGACAGACAGACAGACGGACAGACAGACAGACAGTAAACCGATTTTAATAAGGTTTTGTTTTACAAACAAAACCTTAAAAAGGGCTAGGGAGAATTAGATTCTTCTTGAATGGAATTTTAATATTTCACTCGAATTTCAATTATTCTCGTTAATTATGACGTCAGCATCTTATTTGTATGGCTTGGAAATTGATAAGTTTGAACTTTCCCATTAATAGTTGGATTTTCATGAAGCTTGGCATGTGTATGCACGAGGCTGTCCTCTATGTCGGTGCAGTCCTAGTGCAGGTCCTAGTACACTTAGGATGAACTTAAGGGGAGTTTTTTTGTCAATTTCTAAAAGTTGATAATATACTATTAGTAAATTTTTTGAGCAGATACCGGAACGGGACATCTCAAGAAGATTAGATTTCACATAAGTGATTTACACACAATCTTAAAAAGGGCTACAGATAAGTAGATTCTTCATAAATGCGACTTTAATATTCCACACGAATGTCAATTATTCCGGGTAATTATGACGTCAGCATCTGATTTGCGTGGCTTTGAAAGCAGTAAACTCCCGCGAAATTGCTAAGTTTAAACTGCTATAACTTTGGAGTTAATTGCCAGATTTTCACGAAATTTAGCACGTATGTACGAAATATTGTCCTCTATTCTGGTGCAAAATTCGGATGTCCTAACATGAATATAAGGGGGGTTTTTCAGTAAATTTCTAAAAAGTAGTAATATACTATTTATAAGTTTATTTGAGCAGATATCGGGATGGGACATATTTTGAGGCCTAGATTTCATCTAGGCGTAACACCCTGATGTTTTTCGGATTTTTAGGTTGGGTAGTTTCCCAAAATGAGTCCTGTCTCACTTGAAATGCGTACATTTTGACTCCTTACTCACGCACTTTGAAATTTATGCCAAAACCAATGTCAGTTTCGAAAAGTACGCAACTATATCCGGTGAATCCCCCTTTGCATGTATGGAGAGCCCCCCTTTAAACTCCACCTAAATTTATGCCACTGTATGCGTGGGATTTCATAGCTCCCATCTGTCCACCAAATTTCGTTCGGATCGGTTTAGTCGTTTTGGAGAAAAATGCGTGACAGATATTTTAATAAGGTTTTGTTTTACACAATAGATAGATAGATACAGATAGACAGTGAATCAATGTTAAAAATTATGAAGTTGCTTTTTTATGGTATCCAGACCTTAAAATGACATATCGATATCTACTCAAATTAAGTTTATAATAATATATTACTATGTTTTCGGGAAATTGGCTAGAAACCCCTTTTAAGTTTATCCTAGAGTCATCTCAATATTACACAGTGAGTAGTTTGACATACTAAATATACATATGCATTATAGACTACGTACAAATGAGATAGCTCTGCGCTCAAATATACTTACATATACATACACTTTGATACTTAAAGCACCGAACTTGATGTTTCCTTACAGGATGGTTCCATTTGTAGTATATATGCGTTGCCTGATATTATTGATATTATTGGCTTGATGTGATACTATGATCAATAGGTACACCATAACCAGTAGAAGGGCACAATAGTTCTTTAAGGACGCGGTGCGACTTTCCCTTAACAGAATAATGAATAAAATATACAAATACAATAGTATGCTATTATTCACTTTATTTGGGAAGTATCGCGAGTATTTTGTGATTCTGCTATTTTTTGGTAATTTCTCAGCACTCCCTCTTCTACAAGAATTATCAAAACTAAAATTTGCTCCGAAAACTACTAAAAAGAGAGTTGACGTGACCCGTGCCCCTCAAAAAAGTTAGTTTTTCAGAAATCGCAAAACAAAAACCTTTGCTACTAAAGAAGTGAATTTTCATGCGTTAAGTTTGTCCTAGAAATACAAATCGGCGTAGGCGATAATATGGGACATAATTTTGCGAGCTTTGAACGCAATCCAACTATTATTAACAAAGTTATTTAAAGTCAAAGTATTGCATTTCACGTAAATTTATTGCATTCAAGGACATGTGTCATCATATGTATAAAGTGAACTTTTATGAACGGCGGGGCGGGAGACACTTTTACTTTTCTGTTTAGCTTTTTATATTTTTTTGAATATCAGTTTCTATCTAAAAACGTGCATAGAGGGTTGCTCACATAGAATGAACACAAAACCGCGGCAAGCTCCTGGTATTCCGACTTGTTATGTTTTTTTGAAGATAATTTGCAAATATTATTTTGCACTAACCCAAGTGTTGCGTCATCTAGCGACAACTGTTTGTATTGCAGTTCAGGGGGTTTTGCAGAAAATTGAGCGTTATTTTCTCTTCTGTACTGTTCTGGTGTTATTAAACAAAAAATAGGAATTTTTGTAACATACTTTTGTCGAAAGGTGCGATATATTGTCACCCCCTGATGTCCAACGTAAAACAATGTAATTCACAGTTCCAAAATAGGATAATCATTTCTGAGAATAGATAGGCAGGTGGAATTCAAAATTTAAGAAATGGCCTAAAGTCACCCGTAAAGCAAACAGACGCAGCCAACGTAACTGGATACTTTAAGATATTGTGAAAGGAGGTGGACTCCGACCAAGGCGAAGGGGTAGGTGAACACAAGATGGTTGTTATCAATCAAGGATGAACGCCCACTGATTTGCTTCGGGGTATTATTAACACCCTGTTTCCACGGGTTCCAAGCGGGGCAAACTTGCTAAATGTTCATGTAAAATTCAATGAATGTTCAGTTGTAACAACGGACAATTAAATCTTTCGCGTTGATTGGTTTCGACGCGATAAATCTTTTCAATGATGCAAGATGGACCAAAATAATTAAAGTCGAAATATCTGGCGGGTATTGTTATCGAATTCGTTATGGAAAGGTTATTAGGCTACAGTTCGAGCAATGGGCAGGTGCCATCGGTAGCTTTTGAACCTTTCCAATTTTCACCGACAATCAAGTCGGAAACCGGGAGTTCGACGTTTCAGGTATGAAAGGTTTTCTTTGTTTCTCATAAAAGTATATTTGAGAGCACAGCCATTTGTACTTAGTCCGTAATGTTTATGTTTATTTACCTACTACTTACTTTAGTGTGATATTGATATTTAGTATTTTGGGCTCCAGTAAATTTATAAATAAAAGGCACATTTGGGATACTGTAATATTATGAGTACTGGTACGATTTTGATCAAACCATATCATACTTTATACTATAGTCTATATCACTGAACATAACTTTATAACTCTAGAGTAAACTTAAGTGGGTTAGTCAATTTCCCAAAAACAAAAAAAAATATTAACTTAATTTGAGTAGATATCGATATGCATTCTGAGAATGGCTTCTTTAAAGAAATCATAATTTTGACCTCCCGCACACGTAGCTTTCCAGGTCCCATTTAATTCCTGGAAAATATATTTATAATAACTATGGTAATATACTATTATTAACTTTATTTATACAGCGAGACTCACAGGTCCCACCTACCAACTTTCGTGTCAACAGGAGTAACCGTTTCTGAGATATATGGTGTGACAGGCAGACAGGACACGGACGGACAGAGAAATAATGAACCGATTTTAGTAAGGTTTTGTTTTATACGAAACCATAAAAAAACCTTAACCTTAAAAGACAGAGATATGATGAACTGTCTAATTTCAACAAAAATCTTAATAAAAGTAGAACCAAAAGCCTTTTTCAATAAGATTGTATGAAACATTGAAAAAGGGAGCATCTGAGTCATAAAATATCCAGATACTGTAGCGGTAAAAGAAGCACATCAATTTGATCAGCATTGGCAGATCAATTTACCAATTTACCACTTTCGTTTTAAAATTGTAAAATTAAAACCTTTTTGATTCGAATATAGAATTGATCCATGTAATAATTTCAAGTTGCATGGGAAACCTGTAATAAAGAACATGAATTAACTTGTATCCGCCCTTTATCCTTCCATAAATTCACGGATCGTCTCAAGCCCCACCTTGACTAAATGGAAACGGTTCTGCAACAAAAAGATTTAGACATCCGCTACATTTCTTTGTAGCTTAGCCGTATCTTCACTCTTTCTGGAGGCAATTTACATTTGCATCACGTAAAGCCTCTCGTGCTTTTTAGCCATTGTGGTGCATTAAAAATTAATGCAAAGTGCATTAGTGGAATGCTGGAAAGCTTAGAAATGTTGCAGAATCGCTTTTTGTGATTTTTCTCTGTTTCAGTTTAAAGCAATTCCCCCTCAGGATAGAATTTGTCCGACACAAAACCTTAAGCGAATTCACAATAAGATTAAGGAAGCATAACCAGGGAGTGCAGGCCAACTGTTAGCTTTCACTGTAAGTTTTTGTATAAAACTATTGTAGAAGGGACGTTGTTTAGCGGTCTAGGGAAGTATTAATTGCGTTCGTTGCTGATACGTAAAAAGATATGAACTATTTATTTGGAAATCAAAACAAGTCGGGGAATCGATAGCTGGACGGTTTACGTATGAAAGGTTTTGTGTTTCCTTATGTGAGAAATTTGAGCACGTCTACATAGCTAAAAATTCTATTGCATTTTTAGTTTTTAGTTTTACGCCTATATTTGATCTGAAAATTATTGTATTGATAATAGTCAACTTCATATCCTTCACACCAGCAGTTCAAGTGCGAAGAAGTCTACCAAAAACGGATACAAACATGTAGGAATACCGGGGGCTGGACGCTTCAGGTATAAAGGTTTTGTGTTCGCCTTCTATAGAAAATTTCCTATGCACGTTTTTCCATTTTGCATAGGTGCACTATCATCGTTTTTTCCAAATTTTTCGGTTGGATATGTTGTGCGAAAAAAACCAGTTACACTTTACGGGGCATTCATTCGGAGCCCTCCCTGCCCTAGATTTCACGCAATATCAGAAATATGATTAGCTTCAAAAAGTACTGATCGAACTCTTCCATTTCCTTCACATAACTAAATTCTGCGAAAAAAAATTGCACCTCGTTTCACGTGTGTGGGGAGTCCCCTTAAACTCAATAACAAAATTGTGCCACTTGCTGTATGTAATAGGTTTCACAGGCCACAGGGTCTCAGCAAATTGTGCCGTTTCCAAATAAATTGGGACAGATACAGACAGATGATGGGGATGTATTCACAGAGATGCTATATGGAGGCCATGATCCCAATGGAATGGCTTCAGAAAAGGGAGCACAAATATGTCGTGGCGGCGAATCCTCACGGTCAAACTATTGGTGGAACAAAGAAATCGCAGAATTTCAGGCTGCACGCTCCTGCACAAGAAGGATCTGGCAACGATCTACAAGAAGACCAGACTTCTGTGAGAAACGGGAAGTATTCGCGAACCTTCGAGGTAGGCTTAAGCAGGAGGCAGACCAGGACATTCTTCTTCATCATATCGCTCGATTTGCCTTATAGATCCCTATAATAGAATATATATTGGAGTGACAGCTAGGTTTTCGTCAAGCTCGTTTGACAATCGACGCCGTAAACGTAGTTTTGAAGCTGGCTTCAAAGCGTTTCCAAAGCAAGCTACGATAATCGGTTTCGCGATCGTGGTTGTCGTCGCGAAACAACTTGAGGATGTCGAAGTATATGCTAGCGAAACCATCAGCACCATTCAAGTGTGGCTGGAGCTGGTTCAGCTTGACCTTTGCGAAACAAAATACGGAGGTGGTCTTGATTACCAACCGTAGGAAAATTAACACGATAAGTATTCGTGTTGATGGTCACATCATCACTACAAAGCCGGTTATCAAATAACTGAGGGTAATTATCAGCATTAGAGGTCCAAAGTACATCCGTAGGATACTACTGGCCAGAGTAATTCCCTCCACCCTGTTATACGGGGCGAATACGGAAGCACTAGCATGTGAGAACAATCGGAGAAGGGTAAACATGACTTCCTGCTTAGTGTCATTAAGGGGATGCAGTGCTTTCAAAATAATCCCAGCAAAGCAGCGTTCATAATTGCGGGAATATTCCCAATGGACATCCTGGCAAGTGAGGCACGCTGAAAAGATTCTGAATTCCGAAAGGCGGAAGCGATCACAACGGTGGGATGACTCGCAGAGGAGCCGCTGGAGGAGTGGAGGGACGGCACGAGGAGATGAACTATCACCTGACAAAATTCTTGTCAGGATATGGTGGTTACAGGAAATATTTCAGATTGGGCCCGCCCTGAATGTGGTTGCACACCCGAGAATCCGGAGCATATCATGTTGTACTGTCCACGATTTGGCTCAAAGAGGAGAAGCCTGAAAGAGTCACTTTTAATCAACATAAACCCGCAGAACATCGTTGGGGAAATGCTAAAGTCCCCCGCGAAGTAATGCTTTATGGTAGCCCCGTTGACAAGGAGGAAGGAGGAAGGGGGGTGGCTTTAGTGGGTGAGAGTCCGGCAAACTGCTACAATCTAGCACCGCAGTGCCTTTGTAAGTTTTTCACCTCCATTCATTAAAGATAAACAGACACACGCACAGACAGACATTGAATAGATTCTACTTAATAAGGTTTTGTTTTACACAAAACGGTAAAAATACTGGAGAAAAGCAGCTTCTTCATATATGGGACTTTGGAATTACACTCCAATGTCAATAATTCACGATAATAATGACGTCTGCATTTTGTTTTCTTAGTTTAAGGTGCAGTAAATTCGCACGAAATTGATAAGTTTGAATTGCTAACTTTGGCACTAATAGTCGAAAATGAAAATTTTGTTTGGGATGAGCTTGTCCTGAGCCCACCATCTACTTGATGGCGGGCTGTACATATTTGAGAAGCAACTTACTTCTGCTATTCAGTGCGCGCACTACTCTTTCGTGGGCGAGCGCCCAGTTCTTTTAAAAATTTATAATATTGGTTATGCGGTTTCGATCGCAGGGCAGAGGCGATCACATCAGACGCTATATAAACGAGCCAAATGCCACCTGTTGCCGCTTTCGGTCACGCTGCTCCGCAGAGTAGAGGCGCTGAGGCAGCGTCTGATGAGATCGACTCTGCCCTGCGATCGAAACCGCATAGCCAATATTATAAATTGTTACTAATAGTCGGATTTTCATAAAAATTTGCATGTGTATACACGAGAATGTCCCTATGCCGGTGCATTTACTACTCCTAGGATGATACTCCTGAACATACTATTAGTAAGTTTATATGAGCAGATATCGGAATGGGACATATTTTTAGACCTAGATTTCATCTAAGCGCACTTCCTTGATTTTTTCGGATTTGTGGGTTGAGTAGTTGTCGAAAATGAGTCCAGTCTCATTTTAAGTGCGTGCATTTTGACTCCTCACTCGCGCACTTTGCAACTTACTCCAAAACTAATATCAGAGTAGATTTTGCGAGAAAGTACTAATCGAGACCTTTCGTTTGATACCTCATTCGTCTATATCCGTTTAAATTTTTTTTTAAATCCATGCATGTGTGGGGAGCCACCACCTACATTTACGTCACTCACTATATCCGTGCGATTTCATAGTTTCCATCTGTCTACCGAATTTCGTTCGGATCGGTTTAGCTGTTTTGGAGATAAATGCGTGTAGCAAATATACAGACAGACAGACAGTGAATATATTTTAATAAGGTTCTGTTTTACAGAAAACCTTAAAAAGTTAACACTATTTATCATATTACTTTAATGCTTAAGCTGTTTTATAATAGGATTGTGCTTTAATTTTTAATGATAAAAAGGATCAAATGCTTGATTCGGATGGAGCGGAGAGTTTCACAAATCATCATTTAGCTTATCAAGTCATAGTTGTTTCGATCGTCCTTTTTGGTCATTCTCGATTCTCAGACGAACCTTCGCTACTAGCGAAGACGTCTCTCTTGCAGTTTTGTCTATGATTGGTGTAACCCCATATCAACCGCGTACGACCTGATTTCGGTTGTGATAAAGAAGTGTAACACCACTGGTCTTACCCAATAGCTTTGTCCTCATTATCGCGAGGTGTCGTTTCATTTAGCGGATATAACCTTACTTCTAAGAGAGTTTGCAATAGCCCAATTTTGAAGCTTGTGGAAGTGCAATCAAATTTTCCAAGCTGATCTTATTCCACCCATCTGCATCGTAGTAAAGCTTCTCTTTTACCCCGCAGTTTCTCTCAATATTTACGGTGAGAGTTGCTGGAGGAAACAAGACGTTTCGTTGATTCGGCAAGTTTCAAGGAACTGTAAAAAGTATGGTTTAGGTTTGAGCTTCTATTACCCAAGGAGTTCTTAGTTGCTTAGGAGCTGTATTTTATTGGCAAGAAGCCCATTGAACTTTCAATTCGTTTTCCTTGGATTCTACTTTTGTGTGATTTGCCTGTAATAGTCAAACCAAGTTCTAGGGTGAGGGTGAGGCTTCGCGTAGCACCCACCATTATGTAGCTTTTCCTTGGGCTCACGAACTTTGAGGTACACCCTACGTTTGCAATCATGAATGCAGCTTAAGTGATGGAACCAAATAGATTCTCTCATCTATGACTGTGTTTACTACTTTTTCAATAAATACATATGTTGAGGGTTTGTATCTGAACTTATTAGGAGTTCAAGGTGAGATGGCTCGATATACGCTACTAGATCCCTTAATTGGGAGGAGACACAAACAATTATGAGGTATGTGCCCAGAGAGAATTAGAGAGTCTCTTCTCTTTTTATTAACCTGTTGTTGTAAGATGACAGCTGCAAGGTGTTGGCTACAGAATTAGCTCACTACGATAGCTTCCAACAATTTTGACGCCAGCATGCAGACACTGGATCTTATACATGTTGAAGATCATATTCCCGTTTGCTGATCGAACACCAAAGCCAAGCCCATGACATTTAGACCAAAAATGAACAAGGGCGTTTTTGCAGCTTTGCCAGCAGAAACAAAGAGGATTTATGTTTTTTCGTAAAAGCGTAACTGAAAAATAATTAAAAGCGTATGACTCTTGCAATGATACCACATTTCCTTCACACCCGACCGCAAAATATTTAGTAGCCATACCATCGAGAGAGAGGGAGAGAATTTGTTTGCGGTACAGTGACCATGCCCTCATTTACAAAGGTATCTGCATGTCAGATGGGATTGCCTGCCAGAGTTGCTTTGTAGCATCATCTTTACATCTTCAAATAGAAAACCATATCACCTAAACCTTAATTATTAAAAACCTGGCTTCGGTTCAGACTCCAAAAATTTTCCGTCATTTCTGTAGAATGATATGCATGAACTTCCACGGTATACAAATGGGGCTGCTTCTTTCCCACTTTCATTTTAATATTCCTATGACCGAAGAATCTGCTGCGAAGATCTCAACTGAATTACCAGTTTGACTCCACTTTCCGCAGAAAATACCTCTCCCTTGTGTCCAGCTTTTGTGCCACACCTATTGGTGCCGGAACGCGTGTGTTCTCACGCGCACGAAATTTGATAGTGTCTTTCTCTCCCGCCTGTATTGACAGCTTCCCTTTATTCCACATATGACGCGCAGGATCTAGCGTGTAGTTCCTCTGCCCTAGTGACTGAAACTTACCTCTTCCCTGCGTTTTTCCACCGTTAGGTTTCCTTTCTAGCTGTCTGCCCCAGAGGCTTGTCATTTGAAACAGGAAGCATGCCTTCCACAAATTTCTCCCTAGAGGAATATGAATCTGGTGAAGCCACAAATATTTACGCCCCAACCGTAACTTGATTTTTCTATATATCGTGTGGTTTTATTATTAATAAGTTGACTAACTTGGGACGCTCTGATTCCATGGCAACGTAAACTTTGTCACCTATTCAATGTTTTCCTTGCAATCAACCTGTAAAAATAGGCAAGACCCACAAAATTAGACATAGCATTGTAAATACAGGTCTTCCCTTCACCAAACAACTGTAGCAATCATAGCCTTCGGTCGCTACCCCAGGTGGCACATTTTCTGTGTATTTCACTAAGTTACCATTACCATAAAGACACTTACTAATTTCAATAGTTTTTGAATGAACTTGGTTTTTTGCTTCAACGGAAGTCACTCTCTTTTTTCATTATCAAGCGATTTTGCGAATCGTTGTTACGAGCAATGCTTTAAAGGATTTCTGACTTAGTACGATGGCAGGGCGAATCAGAAGTAGAGGCCTTTAGGGAAACTATGAGGAACATCTGGAGCTAAACACCAATCGAACTGAAAGCCGTGGTTTAGCTATAGGGCCTAAGCATGTGACCGAGAATTATGAACTCTGGATACAACGTGCCCTCGGTTCCAACTAAGCTCCTTACCACAAAAGTAGTCCTACCAAGATAGTTACTTCCCTTCTGAAAACTAAAGCCATGCTAAAAATGCAAAGCAGTAAAAATGAAATTTTTATCTTGTGTGTGTGTGTGTGTATGCTGGGGGAGAAGCTACAGCTTCTGAGCACTCAGGCCGTGTTGGCCCATTGTACTCGCCTCCCCCGTCTAACGGAATATTCCAGATGCGTTCACGTATCGCAGGATTTCCGTTAGTGGATGTGATGCTACCCGTCCCAATTGGAGAACATCGGCACCAAAGATCTGATGCCTGATGCGTCCATAGGCGGGGCATTCACATAGGAAATGCTCCGTGGATTCCGCTTCCTCATGACAGGAGGGACACGCATCATCTTCGGTAATTCCTATTCTGAACCAGTCGACTCAGCTGTGAATGAGTACCTGAGTCAAATCAGGGTAATAATCTCGGGCGAGCGCAATGCTGACCACATTGTCTCCTACAGTCCACTGTAGTGTACCGTTACGGTCTTGAATGAAGTGCTCTAACACACTTCAAGGCCCTGATCCAATATGGATTGTTGTGCCAACGATTATTATTATTATTATTAAACTTTGCGGTACGCATGTTGGGTTCTGGCAGGAAAAGTTTGGTGTGTCGAGCAATATTTAGGCTCTGCCACCTATCATTATGGGAAACTTGTTCCCAGTTTTTTAAAACAGATTTAGCCAATGCTACTGATACTCCAATTGCTGGCTCCGGTCCCGGCATAGGGGAGATTGACTCCTCTTTCGCTAAAGCGTCCGAGATTTCATTGCCCTCTATGCCACAGTGACCAGGTACCCAGAGTAGTTCCACCGTATTGAATCTAGACATAGAGTTCAAACGGTTTCTGCATTCCTGAACGATTTTCGAGGTGATCAAAGGACTGCTCAATGCCTTCAGTGCAGCTTGACTGTCACTGCGGATTGCGATGCGCCTGCCCTTGAACCGCTCGTCAATCACCCAGTTTGCCACCCTTAGGATCGCATAAACTTCGGCTTGGAAAACCGTTGCATATTGTCCCAAAGGAAAAGCCCACTTCTCGTTTTTATTCGAGAGGTAGACTTCGGCTCCAGAACCCTCTTCTGTTTTTGAGCCATCGGTGTAGAAGACTTCCGTATATCCCGCCACGCATTCCTCTGGGTCTTCCCAGTCCTCTCTACGCTTCAGGGTAACTACATATCTTCTACCAAACAGATGTATGGGGACACGAGAATCGGAAGGCATTGTAAGAACTGGATTCAGTCCTCCCAGTAACTCTTCCAATGCTCTGTGCCCCCACATCCGTTGTTTTCCCATAGATCTAATCGAATTAGCCTATGAGCTGCTCTCATTGCAGTGCTTTGAATAAATATATCCAGAGGCTGCAAATTTTTATCTTGATTTGAGTTTAAATCTGACCTGACCGATGAATAGTGTGAATATAAACTAAAATTTCGCGAAAACTTACCGCCTAGATTCTAGTCCTTAACATACGGATGGGAGCTACCATGGTTGGTACCAGTCGGCTCTGCGTGTTGTGTTTGGGGACTACTGATAAGCATCTATATATTACTTACTCTTCCACCGGAAAGAGAGGCAGAAAGAGTAGGACTGAAGATAAAAACCAACAAACACAAGGTTCTCAGTGTGACATGTCACCGTATTCTCTCTATTTCCATTAATAGGCGCAGTATCGAAGGCATTGATCAATTTCTATATCTTGGAAGCCTGATTTCTGCCGACTGTGGGATCGAACTTGATGTTTCTCGACGCATTAGCAGCGCCAGATCCGCCTTCGCTGCCTTGTCTCAAATCTGGAAATGCAGTTATTTTATCACCAAGTTGAGATTGCTGTATGTTATTGTTAGAATAGCACATGGAAAGTGGTCTCGACTGTCACTTAAAAGTTCCAAGCATTCATATCTCATCTCCGGAGTATGCTGGCCTGATACTATTTCAAACGAAAAACTCGATCAGCCCGCAGGCTGCCGTTTGCAACCTGATAAGAAGGCGGAAATGGCAGTGGATAGGTCACTTGTGATTCAATTTTCAAGCCTCTCTGTGTGAATCATTTGAAGTGAAGCAGATCCGAGTCTGCAAGTGACTCTTGTCACCAGACCTCACCAGAAGTTATCTTATACGATGAGAACCGAGCATACATCCCTGAAGATTTCCGGAGGATATGTTTGCGGCTGGGTTATTTGCCGTTGACCTGCTTCCTGGATTGATGGATGATGGGGGTTGTGGTTATACCCATATCACGGGCCTTGTGGCTCATACGTGGAGTTGAGCTGTATAACACGGGTGCCGTACTACTTATTTGCGGTAGAGGCTTTAGGTAGGCCTCGCACCTACCAGTTTAAACGCTGAGCCTGCACTCACTATAAACTGGCACTGTTGTGCCAGTGGCAGAGAATTTCCAATTGTGGTCTCCAAATCAATCCTTGTCCAAAGAGGACCATGGGATTATGCGTCTATTTCTTAAAAGTGCAAACCTAGTAGTAGGTAAAATAACGATAATATATACTTAGATGCAATAATTCACCTAGGACTTGGTAAATAAGAAGCGAATTTGGCGCTTAAAATCCTCCCAAGCGAATTAAATCTTTTCTCTTCTCTTTCAATCATTTAACGAAGGATTTCGAATTGGTAATGCTTCAATATTCACAAGAAATTATGCGAGGAACATTGTAGCTTTCATGGGATAATACTCATGTATTGTAATTTAAATACTCCCGGCATTGACTTATGCAATCCTTTTGTTCAGATAGTGCAACTCCATAAATAAATCCGTCTATTATCTCAGCAGAAGCGAAACAGAATTTGTCACGAAATCTTGAAAATTTTGCAGGTGAATTTGTAAAGGTGTTTATGTATATAATTTTCACCATTTCACTATCAGCGTATAAATGCAACACTAGTTTGCCCCAGAAACAAAATACGTTTCGATTTAGCTTTCTAGAAACTATTTTTCATAACAATATCTTTAATCTAAAGAAATCTTTTCAAATTTCATGTCATGCGTTAAATTTTCTACCTTCCTTAATAATTTAGTGCAGGTATTTCAGCCGTTTCTTTCCCTTGGAGAAACGAAAATAATGCGATCACATACAACAAGCTTTTTTCCAGATATGAATTAATTGCTACCGTTACAGCATCGCCATCGTCATCACGACACCACGCTCAGTAATTGGTCAGGTGACACTGCACCCAGAGACTTCTACAAAAACGTTTATTCGTATTAAATTTCAATTCATCTGCATAAACGAAAAAAATACTTGAAGGACATTTTTCAGACGAAATTTATTAAGTTGAGTGTCAGCGCAGTGTACATTATGCTATAAATTTAATTTAATATTCGTGTGAAGCTGCTTTGTAAAATTTAAGTGGCAATGACATGGTTCTCCGAGGCACCCATGCTGGCAGTGGACAAAAATGAGCTAAAATTCAATTAAAACTAGAAGCAGATATGCAGTGTTTTTGACTAAAAGTACTTAATTAAAAAGTAATAGTTGAGTGATGATGAAAGATTCAGATTTTGGGATTTTCAGACTGTAAAAATGTGAAATCGATTTTTTATCTGTTTGTAGTAGTATGTTTGGATGGCTCCGAAACGTTGGAACAGTTGAACCCATGATGACAGAATTTCGAAATGATTTGAGAATTATCAGATATTATCCTAGTATGGGAATGAGATGACTCCCAATTTGATTTAATGAGGCAATAAGCCTCTCTCATCGCGTTACGACATTCTCCTCGACCTAATTGGCTTACTGGTTTGCTGATTCTCAAATATCTCCATTATTTTCGAATTTTTTACAAATTGAGGTATCCACTTGGACATTTTATCGTCACTACAAGATTCTTTATTTTTTTAGCACCGAACGAAGCAATACTTTTAAATCGTTGTATTTTCCTCAAGATGGTGATAACATGGACTTTTTGTTGTCCTCAACTCTACATCATTCCTGGTGTCACTTTCCGATTTATTTTCCCCATTTAGATTGTCCCAGTCTGCTGGACTGCTCTTATATATTTCTGGTTCAAGAGGCATAGGTTTGTTTTAAAAGAATTTCTGGTTTTGAATCAGTCAAGGGGACTAGGTTCTTCGATGAATGATCCTCAAGACCGGGCGCCTGTGTTCTGATGTCAAAATTATTAGAGGCAACCATGATGAGAGAATTTTGTTCCTAGGACCCTGTTGTGGTCAACTTACAATTCCAGGCTAATGGTAAGAGGAAACGTCATCGTTGCCTCCCTCCTATGATTCTTTGTGTTTTCCACCGACGCAAGAACTAGGGGATCTGGTAGTTTAGGCAGAGAACTGGTCTAATAATCTGCACTTCAAAGTTGTTAGAGTTGATAGAAACTGGCGAGTGCTAGATGAAGTCTCACTCTCAAATCACCATTACTTAGAATTTAATTTGACTATTGCAGGCGCATTTTCTCATGGAACGTGCGCTCCCTGTACAGAGATGAAGCTGATAAGCAGCTAGCCGATACCCTGTCCCAATATAGGGCTGATGTAACAGCGTTGCAAGAGATGCGATGGACAGGGACCGGTTTCCTGGAGAAGAGCCACTACACCATATATTATAGCGGCCATCCAGTAAACCATGTGCTCGGAGTAGGTTTCTTAGTCAGCCAAAAAATGAAACCTGCTGTTATCGGCTTTGAAAGTATAAGCGAACCGCTATGCACTCTGCGCTTGCGAGGCAAGTTTAGAAATATAAGCCTCATAAACGTTCACGCCCCTACAGAGGAGACTGCAGAGTCGGAGAAGGATACCTTCTACGAGGCAGTAGAAAGAACCCTCGAAGCCTGTCCCAGATATGATATCAAAATCATACTTGGGGATTTTAACAGCCAAGTAGGGAAGGAGCCCGTATTCAGGCGACACGTTGGCTCCCATAGCTTACACGAAAAAACAAATGATAACGGACTGCGGACTATTCAATTAGCAGGGTCACACGAAATGGTTGTTGGAAGTACCTGGTTTGCGCGGAAAGCGGTCCACAAACATACGTGGGCCTCTCCAGATGGGACCACTTTCAACCAAATTGACCACGTGTTGATCGAACGCCGCCACCTCTCAGCCTTGATGAATGTCAGAACATATAGGGGGGCCAATATAGACTCGGATCACTATCTCGTTGGCATGGTGCTCCGAGCTCGAATAACAATACCACCTACAATCCCCTCTGACAATCAGGTGAGAGTGAACACTGAAGCCATCCACAACACAACCCTCCGCGACACCTATAAGAGGGAAATGGATGCCGCAATAACCGCAGTCAATAGAGGACCTGGAGATGAAGCATCAACTAATGATCTTCACAACCACCTGAAGAACGTTATCATGGATACGGCCACAAATATACTTGGCCCCAGCCGCAAAAGGAGTCGGAACGGCTGGTTTGACGATGAATGTAAGCTAGCAACGGAACGGAAGAATGCCGCATACCGAGTAATGTTGCATTCTCAAAGAACGCGGGCACGCGCAGAGACTTATCACGAACTCCGTCGAGCGGAGAAGCGACTTCACAGACGGAAAAAGGAAGCCTGGGAGAACCAACAAGTCTGTGAACTAGAAAAGTACAGGGAGCAACCGCACCAGGCGCGGAAGTTTTACCAACAAGTCAGCAGGATGAAGCCTTATACACCTCGATGCTCATCCTGCCGAGACAAAGAGGGAAATCTGATTTCCGACAGAATGGGCATATTAGAGCGATGGGTTGAGTACTTTGATGAGCTACTGAACAACCAGAACATCGGCGAGTTGGAGGTCCCGCCAACTGAAGACGACGGACAAATACTGCCACCACCAAGTTTAGGAGAAACAGTCCGTGCAATTCATCGGCTAAAAAATCATAAGTCGCCAGGAGCCGATGGAATTACAGCCGAATTGGTTAAATATGGAGGCGACCAGTTACACCAAGTGGTTCATCAACTTGTGCTCAAGGTATGGGACAGCGAATCAATGCCTGACGATTGGCAGCGAGGCATAATCTGTCTCATACATAAAAAGGGAGATATCACACAGTGCAGCAATTATAGAGGTATCACGTTGCTGAGTACCATCTATAAGATATTCTCCGCTATCTTGCTAGGCCGGATAGCCCCATACGCCCAGAACATCATTGGCCCATACCAAAGAGGCTTCACTCCAGGCAAATCAGCAACAGATCAGATTTTCTCTCTGCGGCAGGCGATGGAAAAACTGTTGGAATATGGACAACAGTTGCACCATCTGTTCATCGACTTTAAAGCCGCCTATGATAGCATAGCCAGGGTAAAACTGTACACGGCCATGAGGGAATTCGGTATCCCGACGAAATTAATAAGACTGACTAGGCTGACCCTGACCAATGTGCGAGGCCAGATAAAAGCAGCAGGATCACTCTCAAGACCATTCGACATCAACAACGGTCTACGACAAGGGGATGCGCTATCATGCGTCCTCTTTAACCTGGCCCTCGAGAAGGTGATCCGTGATGCTGAGGTGAATGCAAGAGGTACGATCCTCTTCAAGTCCACCCAACTACTGGCCTATGCTGACGATATCGACATCATGGGAAGAACCACCCGAGACGTTCAAACTGCCTTCATCCAGATCGAGCAGGCGGCGCGAGATCTTGGGCTGCACATCAATGAAGGCAAGACAAAATACATGGTGGCAACGTCAGCACCGAAGACGAATCAACCAACAACATCAAACCGCACTGGTCAAACACAAACACGAACAAGAATAAGGATAGGGGAATACAACTTTGAGACCGTTGACAATTTCTCCTATCTAGGGTCGAAAATCACAACCGATAACAACTACGATGATGAAATCCGCGCACGGTTGTTGTCAGCCAACAGAGCCTACTTCAGCTTACAAAGACTGTTCCGCTCGAAACGTCTCACCATAGGGTCAAAGCTCTTACTGTACAAGACTATGATCTTGCCAGTCCTCATGTATTCCTCGGAAACTTGGGTTCTTAGCAAGAAAAATTGCGAACTCTTGGCCGCGTTCGAGAGAAGAATCCTCCGAAGAATTTTTGGCCCCCTACATGAGGATGGACGATTCCGTAGCCTACACAATGACGAAATCTATGAGCGATACCATGACCGTCCGGTTGTGGATAAAATCCGGCTCAATAGGTTACGGTGGGCGGGTCACTTAATCCGTATGGATGAAGATGATCCCACCCGGAAAGTCTATAAGGGCAATATCTATGGTAGGAAAAGAAGACGAGGCAGACCCTGCCTAAGATGGAGCGATCGCGTGGGCCAGGACGCCAGACAGCTTTTAGGGATATCGAATTGGTGGACCTCGGCGCAAAACCGGGATGTCTGGAGTTCCTTATTAAGGCAGGCCTAGACCGGATACCGGTTGTTGCGCCGTTGATGATGATGATTGCAGGCGAACAGCCTCTAATACAAAGGCGGAATCCTAGGAAAACAGTTTGGACAAAGTTCAATGTACTTTGTGGCGACAACGTTTAGGTCCCTATGCTACTAAGGACACCTTTGACTTCTATTGCCATCAATTAAAAACTTTGAATCGCTTGCTTGCCTTTTTTCCCGAGGTCACCGTGGTAAAACGATTCCACGGTGGTTAAACTTCCGGAACTCACAGCGTGAATATAAGAGGCTCGTGAAATGTTCGAAATGAGACTCTTTCAGAGCATACTGTGAGGTACTGGAAGGTCAAAGTGAGACTTCCTGGCTGTACACAGTCCTTAATAAAGTTGAGTCGGCCAAGTAGGACTCTCTTCGAAAACCGGATGATACTTTCACGAACTCCAGATCTGAATCTATACAGACTCTCTTGGAAGTCTACCACCCGGGAGAATAGGCACTATAAGTGGGAAGAAGAGAATTGGCAAATCTGCAAATCTTTTAACACGAAGATGTTGGAAGGGGAATTGGGAAACGGCGAGAGCGATGGTTACCAATGAAAAAATGAGAGCTGCTACACTACTAGCTGAACACTTCAAAGCACCTGGCATGGACGGCAGCGATGCTAAACGAGAGTATAGAGCACTTAGAGCGACTTCTGAGAAATATTTTGAAATTACCAGTGAGTTTGGTTGAGCGTCACATTCGCGTGAAGGCACTAAAGTCGCACCCACTAAATGAAAACCAACATGCTTACCAACGTGCGGTTTCAAAAAATAAAGGGCGCAATTCTTACGGCTGAGTACGCGATGGGGTGTTGGTGGATATTGAAGAGGCGTTTGACTGTGCGCCCTTCCAAAAGCTCAGGGATGCCGCCAGAGAGCAGGGTGTTGACGAAACTCTAATATAGTGGATCTACGCTATGCTAACACAAAGATTGCTGTGTGCTGAAGTGGGTGTTAATCGCTACCTAACAACGCCCTCAAGCAAGTGTGTTAACGGCACTTCTGTGAAGTAGGCTGATCACTTCACTAATATGCGAACCGCAAAATCTGCCAATACACGTTGAAGCTTATGCGGATGACGTGTCTGTGTTGTCTGTTGGTCGAGATCTGTGTGTAGACGTACAAAACGCGCTCCAGATTTGATTGGTGTATGGATTTACTGAATGTGGATATATGTTGCTCTCATCAGGCCGATGTTCGCTTAAGCATCCGTAGTGTGGTGAGTTACGATGAAACAAAAGAGCTTCCGCTATAAACTCACCACATGGCAAGGAAATATCTGGGCATCACCAGTCCCATAAGCACCACATCTAGTGCAGCTCTCAATGCATTACTCAATTTGCAGCCCTTGGATGTGTTTATTCATAGCCCTGCAATGATGGCAACTCATAGACTAATTCGATTAGATCTATGGGGAAACAATGGACGTGGGGGGCACAGAGCATTGGAAGACTCATTGGGAGAGCCTAATCCGATTTTCGCAATGCCTTCTGATTTGTTCCCTGTTTAGCAGAAGATATGATATTATCTTGAGAGGAAGGGAAAATTGGGGCAACCAAAAGAATGCGTGTGAATATACAGAGGACGGAAGATGACTCAAAACCAGAACAAGGTTCTGGAGCAGGAGTGTAACTCTCGAATAAAAACGAGAAGTGGGCTTTTCCCTTCGGACAATAAACAACTATTTTTCAGGCTGAAGTGTATGCGATCATAAGGGCGGCAACCTGGATGATTGACGAGCGGTTGAAGAACAGGCTCATTGCAATCAATAGCGATAGTCAAGCTGCATTGAGGGAGTTGAGCAGTACTTTGATCACCTCAAAAATCGTTCAGTAATGTAGACACCGATTGACCTCTATTTCTAGATTCAATACGGTGGAATTACTCTGGGTATCCGGTTATTGTGGTGTAGAGGAATGAAAATTTCGCATGCTTCAGAAAAAGAGGGTTCGATATCCCCCATTCCAGGACCGGAACCAGCAATTGGGGTGTCAGTAGGATTGGCTGATGCTGCTAACAAAAACTGGGAACAAGTTTCCCATAATGACAGGTGGCTGAGCCCTAATGCTTCTAGACGCACGAAACTTTTCTGTCAGAACCAAACAAACATACCGCAAAGTTTATCCTGTCGAATAGCAGAAGACTTGCGGAAGTTTTGTGGGTCTGGTCATAATTCACTAGCTAGGCATATGTTCAGAATAGGAATCCTCCAAGATGATACGTGTTCATCCTGTAAGGAGGAAAAGCGGAACATTTTCTATGTGAGTGCCCCACTTATGGATGCATTAGACATCCGATTTTTGGTGCTGATGTGCTCCAACTGCAGCGGGTAGCATCACATCCATTAATGGAAATCCTGTGATACATTAACAAATCCACAATATACCACGGGGGCTGAGTGCTCAAAGACTTTGCCTCTCCGCCAATTCAAACACACACGCACATGCACACAAACGTGACGATCACTGCTTCTCCACAGCTTTTTCATTCATTCCAAGCCTCATTTTTGGTCTGACAAGTAATTCGAACGGTGGGATTCTGATGCTTCGATAGTACGACTGGTTCTCTACTAAAAACCAATATTCCTTCAAAATCCGGCCTATTCCGGAAGCTATTCCAAAAACATAAAAAATTGGCGAAATTTACCATGCAGGCCGCCTGTAAATATCAAAGCTCCCCTGAAATGTTTCATCGCACTTGCTCGACTTTTAGTTAGCCAGCCTCTTCCTGTGGGGGATCCTTCTTCCTTCCTTCCTTCTTCAACCCCTCACATGATAGTTACAAAACTTCACTACCCAAGCACTGCAGTCAAGAGAAAAAATATAAGATGGATCGCATCCTCAACTGATGCCTATCCTACCTCAAATCATCGCGAGGCATGGTTTTTGTGGTTTCATTTAATTACATATGCTTCACACAAATGTAAACAAATCGGGAAACCCGAATCTGAATGCTTCAAGTATGAAAGGTTTTGTGTATTGCTTATATAAGTGAATGAAATATCATATTTCTTTTCAGATATTTGAGTTGGGAAGTTCCTAAGAAGTTTCTAAACGGCAAATGACAGAAGGAATACAAGGAAATAGTTCTCTAAAGAAAGCAAGAGTCCTTGAACTACATACAAACTCAGTTTTGGATAGTAGATGAAGGTGCCGCCATACTTTCACGCTTAAGGAAATACCCGTCTTCTTCTTTTTCTTCAGCCTTTGTCCCGTTCACAAGTGGGGTCGGCTCGTCATGATCGGCTTCGCCATTTGGCTCTATCGAATGCCTGATCTAGGTGCAATCTCGAGGCTTTCAAATCCCCATCCAGCGTATCAAGCCACCGTTGCTTAGGTCTGCCTTTTGGTCGTTTACCATCGACTTCGATGTTCAGACCAATCTTTGCAAGTGAATTCTCGTTTGCACGAATTGCGTGACCATACCATCAAAGACGCCTCTCTCGCAACTTTTCCACGATCGGTGCAACCCCATAACGATCGCGGATATCCTCATTTCGGAAATACCCGTAAATGCATAAAATGCTTCAAGGATTACTTGATTGGTGGGGAATCTTCCAATTGCCGGACTGTCACCCTCTCCATCTTTTAGGTGCTACGATTTGGATTGTGCTGGATTGTTTTACAGTAAGGTATCTATGGGAAGAAGAACAAGAGACCTTAAAACCCACGTGGCGTTCTTCATTTCCATGGCAACGAAATCGTGTGCTGGTGAGCAATCTGTCCACTGACGTTTCTCGTAGATTATACGAGATATATAACTACTGTTCCAGGGAATGCAAGGAAATCTGCATAGATAATAGAACCAGCTTTGTTGGAGCAGATGCAGGAAAATCTTAAGAAAGGTATGTTGTAGTTTTGTAATCATGCTGTAGAAGTAGCAGAAAGCGATGGTACGAGCTGGAGGTTTATTCCCTCCAGAGGTGTCCCTCATATGGGATTGATATGCGAAATGGGTATTAAATCGATTGCGAAACACTTGATCTAGGCCTTAATGAAACCAGCTGCCGTTTGAGGAATTCATATTGTGTCAGGTCGAGACATGTCTCAGTTTTAGACCAAGTGGGCAATTATCAAACTGTCTCAACGATCTTGAACCATTGAATCTGGGACACTTCTTGATCGGCTGAGAGCTTCTATGCCCGCCTGATGATGTTTCTGATATTCAACAGAGGTGTAAATTTTTAAAGAAGCTAAATGAAGACACCAGAAAGGGCTTATCTGGCGAATGTGAGTAACATTTGTTTTAACAAAGGACAAAATAGAAAGTGGAAATCCGAAAATTAAAGAATTGCCCTCACTCTTTTTTAACAGATCTGGAAATACTATTATTTCAACACTAGCACCAACTTGAAGCAGCTCTTTACCAATGTTTCTCAATAGGAATAAAGCATCGAAAGCAATCGCGATTGTTGCTTAGAAGGTTAGATTTTACTCATGCCCGGACACGAGGTTCCATCGGAGTTTTTGGCCTGGGAATATAATAAATGAGCAGCGTGTCCGATCCGTAGTTTGTCAGCATTTTGATTAGAGAACGGAAGTAGACAAGTCACACCTTGACGAAAGCTGTGCGGGTTATGCCATCCAGTGGAACCCATTAACGGACGATGTAACCTGAAACAGTAGAGGAAGAGGACAAGTTCCTCTGAAAATCGTGGAGTGAATAGAAACAAATTGTCATCAAAGAACGACGATGGTGTTTAGATGCGGTTGACTTGCTATCCCCACCCTTCATAGGATGACGTAACCAAGCCCAGATTATAGACCGCGAAAGCGTTCGATTGAAGATGATTTATTTTGTTTAAATGGCAACAGAGAGTAAGGCATGCATTCTCAAATGCGACGTATATGTTAATACCATCAAATATGATTCTTCCACATGAACTGGAACTTCTTTTTTGGTCTTGTTCTTTTCAAGTGATCAAATGCGCCATTTTTCGATCACAGCGTTTTCCCGGGTTTAGTCAATAGGATTTTAAATGACCCTCCAGCGTACTAGGCTATAGTTTCTTCGATTGAGGTTGGGCGTTTTCTGTTGACTTGAATGCTAAGGCCAACTTCAGTTAGGGAGTCAAGTAGTGGACTGCTGGATAGACCGACGCCTTCCACAGCCTTTTGGGAGCCAACCTATCTCTCTTTGGGATTGATATGTGATTGATGTGTGTGTGCCCAGGATGTGATAACAGCTACATCCTTACGAGGTGACCCTACTGTTTACAAAACGCTACGGATTTAGACCGAGGAGTCGAAAAACATATTTCCCAATCCAGGGTGTTAAGCGATGCCCATTAGATAGTTTGCAGTCAGGAGTAACTAACTGTATTCGAACGGAGCCTTGCTAATACCTGGTTGCCTTAGTAAATAAGCCTCACGCTATCGTGCTATAGGGGGCTAGACCACGGCGGATTTCTTAACCCCCATATTCACAGCATTCAAATGAGTACAACAAATAAAGACCTAAAAAGTCATACAATAAACTAGCGGGACCCAGTACAGCACATAAACCAACTCATGACCCGGAGGCAAATATCTTGAAGGTCACTCTAGAAGGGAGAAGTTGGGAGGTCAAACAGTGAAGCCAAGGTCAATATCGGTCTATTGCGAAGACTGCAACAAACAAAGGTCCCCGCTCAAAAGGTATGGACGAGCAAGGGTATATCTGAGGTCAGGATACCAGCTGTTAGAAAGGAGACTGGCCTTTGTGGTGCAGGTGCTAAATGGTATCTGCGATATCTGATAGAAAGCCTAAACAGTGGAAGCCCTTAAGAAGACTCAAGACGGATCTAAGAGAGCAACCATTAGCCCGCAAGTGGGGAAATGCACCCAAGAAACCTAATCCAATCACAAGAAAGGAAAAATCTCGGGGCGATCAGAGATGAAGGCAGCAGTCAGGAGACCTGTCGATTGGCCATACTGTCGGAAATATTTCCGGAGAAAATGCTCACTCATGAGGAGCAGAAAATAATTGAGGATTCCAATGTCATGGAGATGCGTGAAGAGTGGAATAAGAAATTTGTGTTTACCTGCAAACGTTTTCATACGTCTTATGATGGAAATGAACAGAAGTATCGACATGTGCTGAGGATGACATACTGGGGACACACATAGTGATGGTTTACTTTTCCAAAGGCGCGGCGATTGAGACGGGGAAGCTTCTACGCCTCCTCGTTACTCAAAACATGCATCTTTACACAAGATTATGGAGAGTTTTTAAAAACAAGAAGAGGGCAAAAGCAAACTCTTCACGATCGCGGTAAATTACCAACCTCTGTAGGCAATTAAACATCGTAATTGCCGCATAAATTGGTAGCGCACCTGTAAACGAAGTACTTTGACCTAGACCTTCTAGAACTCAAGTCGGACATCGAAGCATAAGGAAGTTCTACGCTGAGGGAGGAGGACAATATTCCGACATTGAAAAAGAGTTCCAAGCATTAACGGAGCCGATGGTTTGCGCTAAAATTTTCCATATGCATGTAATTTGGGATTCCCCTTGTGAAAAACCAATAGCATCAAGAAAATTTAAAATACGTATGTCTTTCAAAATTCCGAACTGGCGACCTCTTGGCTTTCCAAGTCCCACTGGAAGCTGGGGTAAGAACTGGAAGAGCCGTCGTATCATCAGGATAATTTCCAGGAGACGGGTAGCAGGATCCCACTGGAATTAATCGCTACACTGACAAAGTTCAGCAAGAGGAAAATGCTATCGTTTCTTCTCGGCTGCGATACTAAAACCCATCAGTTCCGGGGAAGCGAAAACATTACTCGAAGAGGGGAACATCTTCTGAAATTCATCTTCAGTAATAAGTAAGAAAGAAAGAAATGGTGGAACAGGAACCTGCAAGAATGAGAAAAAGATGGGCGAAAACCCTTTAACTGGGTGAAGCAATCGGAAGACTGGTACAAAAAGGCGCTAACGATGTATAGCAACGCGATTAGGAAAGCAAAATGAAACTGCTGCAGGGAATTCTGTGAAGGGATAGAACAAACCACAGGAGCATCCATGCTATATAAAGCTACAGCCAAAGACAAGGCATTATAATCTGTCTGTCTGAAGAAGGAAGATGGAATATTTACCGAGAATGAGGAGGACGGGATACATCTGCTTCTTAAAACGAATTTCGCGGGGTTGTACTCCATTGTAGAAGGCGATAACATTCTGCCTGACACCCCAAAAATGAAAAAGGGAAAGAAAGGGAAACTGGGAACTAGCGAAAAAGACATGCTCGGAAGCTAGGGAAAGATGGGCAGTGATGGAATTTTTCTAACACTACTCCAGAGAGGCTTTAAAATAATTTTAGGATCTCTCATAAGAGTGGTTAGGGGCAACATGGCCGTGTGATACATACCGAGGGCATATAAATGGGCAAGAGTAGACTTTATTCCGAAAGCGGGCAAAAAGAATCCTGTTTAACCTAAATCTTTCAGACCAATTCAACTGACTTCGTGCGTACTTAAAACGGTGGACAAGGTCGTAGATAAGTATATTAGCACTAACGTTCTAATGCGTAATCACCAGCATCCATGTCAGCACGCTTATCGAGTAGGACGGTCAAGTGGAACTGCTCTGAGGGATGTAGTACGGGATGCCAAAAAGAAACACAGGAAATAGCACTTTGTGCGTTTTTGAGCATCAAAGGAGCGTTAGATAACACATCGCACACAGAGATACGAGATGCCCTAATCCTCAAGGGAGTGGGAAGGACCCTGGCCTTCTGGATGAGCAAAATGAAAGAGAGTCGGTAAACACTCGTAGAAGTGCCCACAGGTATAAATTCAATTGTCGTAAGCTCCACTCAAGATTGTCCACAAGGTGGGGTATTATCACTAGTATTACTATTAATACCAAGAGATAACATGACAACAAAGTTTCACTCCAATAAAAAGTTTGAAACACGTTGGAGTAACAAGGCCAACTGGACGAGCGTGGCATTGGTGAATTAACCAACAATTGATTACTTGGTGGGAGGGAGCAGGTGCGGGGATCATTGGTACAAGTAAAACTCACTTTGAAAATGAGGGAGTCGCAAAAGGGTTCATGGTCACCACATTGAAAAATAAATAGGAACGACTGAGGAAACTTTACTGGACCAGGGCGCCGATGGGGGAATAAGAACCCAAGCACTCAAAAGATTGTTTAAACCTTAGCGAGAGTAAAGAGACACAATAGTTTTTTAGGACATAGTGCGACTTCGCTTGACAATATTATTAACTTCAGCTAGTGACGCCTTTTACTTCTTTCACGATCAGTCCAATTCTATCTTGATGCATTCACCTTCCTTTAAGATGTGATAATGGCGGGCTAAACGACATATTCGTCTCCATAACCGCCAGTCGACGTTCATTGTTTCTTATAATTTGCCAGCATTGGTAGAGGGCGGCAGGCAGAAGAATACCACCGATTTGGATTAGAGAATTTCCCTAATGCCTCGATCGCATAGAATAGCAATAGCCAATTTCGCGAAGCCAGTTCATCCAAGTTGCGCTGCTAGTTGAAGCAATTTCATAATGCAATTCACGGTTGACAGACTGGTTTCAGTCAAACTTGAAATTTCACGCACAGCCGCGAAAAACGGAGCGTCGGAGCGTCCCTGTCCTGCCTCGAGACCCGGATTACGCACCAGGCATCGTCAGGTCTCCAATATTGCTAGTACCTCTGCTTGGAATACACTGGCGGATCTTAACCATCTTTAATCCGACGATAAAGAATACTGTGCCATAATCTGGCTCCATGCCGTCCCTCTATCACTCTACTCTGATTGGAAAATTCCTTCTCTCTCTTGCGCCACACGTAAATGAGCTCCCAACATTCAGATTTCCCACACAGTTATATTACAGTATTGATTTGTAAACAAAGAAAAGCCACAGGGGAGGAACCGATAAAGCATCATAAAAGCAACTTTTTTGATACTATGAATCGCCAACTTCCATTTCTATCATATGTTCTCATTCAGTTCTCGATGTTGAAACTACGGGTAACATCAAAACGTTTTCTCTCCCATTGTTAACCGAATTTATCTAAGGATATCTGCAAGAGTTGAAAACAAAGTGTTCACTTGCAGTTTTAACCAAAGTTCGGATGTTCGGATGAACTTTGGAAGGACCGGATGATGCCTGAGTATGTACACGTCAAATGTACAAATGTGTGGGAAAATCAAATGAACCGCATCATAAGTAGCAGGAGGCATATTTAAATGGAAACGAAACAAAACTCTGACAACTTTAATTAAATATGCCAAGTGAAACTTATTTAATTTCATGTAACATATTTAAATGTCTTTACAACATTTTAAACTACAAACTCAGTTCATTAGAATAATGAACTGGCGGTAACTTTGAAGCAGATATGTTTACCATTCCTTAAGTCTTGAGCTTCAATTGTAAGAATCTAATGGGGGTGAACATTTAGTATTCGATATCTTTCGAAGGAATATGTTTTTCTGTCAACCAAGTAAGGTTGACCGTGTTGTTTGATTATAAGGGGCGGTGTACAAGTTTCTGAAGGCACATATTATTGCTTATAAATAAATCAGCTTCATCTTTTCCTCCTCACCTTAGTCATATAAGGATCCGGTAGTTTTCGTGCTGCAGTCATACGAGCCTGTATCGACACAAAACATTCATGATGTCCATGCTTGCAGCCAGAGTCCGCAGCACAACACAGCATCGTATCGGAATCGAAACTGTGGTCTAGGAGCACTTGCATTTCATTAAAGCACGACCCGGAGCTATTTTCCAACAGTTGCTGTGCCTTGAAAGTTTCAGTGGTTTTCGCTTAACTTTGTAAACTCGCTACTACATCACCGGTTTTCCACGTGAAAGTCCACAGGCGATTTTACACAATTTCCGAGAAAACAGAATGCCTCCTCGCCTAGGCGATATTTCAAGCCTATGTTTCTGAATTTTCAATTTAACCATGGAAATATTATCGAGTACGGCATCTAGGTGGGATTGAAAGCACAATTCCTGCACACGTCGAGCTGAGGAAAATTAGAACTATAGCCTCGACGATTGGAATAAGTGGAAATTCAAGGATAAGAGGTGTAAACGTCCGGTAATTCAGTGGTACACGAGCATATAATTAAGTCTTGCAAAATTCACTACTGCGGAGTAATTTGGTTTGGATAAATAATTTCCACATTAGTGATTTTCCGCCAGATTGAGATATTATCGTTTTAGATTATCGTTTATTTGGCATAAATTCCAAAGTATTCGCAGTGACCGCAGGCTGAAGTTTTCGAAACTTCTGTGAAAACCAAGCACCTATTCCTACGGAAATTGCATGAAATTTCAGCATAAAATTGCCAACGCATTACTGCATAAGAATATGTCAGTAAATCTAGTAAAATAACTCATTTGAGGCTGATTTGATTTTAGTGTTTGTAGTCGAAAGACCGCGGGTAGTGAAAGCTCCCTTAGGAAGCAACAGCTCGAGGAAAATTGGAAATGTACCTCTGGTGCTTTGAAGCAACTGCAATATATTTCGCGCCTAATGTAAGTGAGATTGTGAAGAATGGGGAAATTTATATAAAAATTAAGATTTATCTAAAAATACTAATAAGGCGCACCCCTTTGGAGAGATATGGAACTCCGGATGATGCGTTATGAACATACAAACGGAGATATGGACTTACGAGCATGCTTATGCCAACGCCCGCTAGGTAGGAGAAAACTATAAATAGTTGACAATGAGTAGGAAACCGGAAGCTGGACGCTTCAGGTATGAGGGGTTTTGTGCATCCCTATATGAGGAACCTAACGCAAATAATTTGTCCTAGAAAGTACCGAATCGATAATAGTCGATATCATGCACTTCAGAGCATTTTAATTTAGTTTAATGGGGGAAGCCGCAGCTCCTAGCATTCAGACCTTGTTAGGCCCATTGTGCCATCCCCGGAGATCACCTATGCAACGGTATCTCGCCTATGTGCGTTCGTATGCTTTCGCGAATCGGAGAACATTCCCCAGAGACAGAGAATGCTCAGGCTTTTCGTTGAAGAAAACCTTACCAAGGTATCTTCATCTGACATCTGAGGAGGTCGAGCAATTGCATACGAAGTGCAAGGCCATCCCATCCACCTCCTTACAAAGCCAATGTGAGCCGAGGCCATTACTGCAATTTTTCCCATTTTAAGGAGCAATGGGACACTATGGTTTTCATGTGCCCCATCTTAAGAGCCAACGAAAATGCCGCTCTAACAGCCCCGGGTTCCTTCACAAAGACTTTCACCTGTCGGCAAAAGTTCAAATTTCTCCATTCGGCTGTGTGAGTCCTTGCAATGTTCCCCTTCAGAGTGGACTTGACAGTGGGTAGTCGGATGCAAAAAGCTGGTTCCGGCTCCGCCCTTGTAGATCCAGGACCTTGGCGACTCAGTCTGTCAGCTTCCTCATTACCAGCGATGTTTGACTCGTTGCTGTTTACTACTGATAATGCTGCGTGACTGCTGGAATAGATTCGAATGGTGTGACCCCTTCACTTTTGTCGCAAACATTCTTCTGCTGCCAATGAAATGGCTCCGCTTGGAATATGGTCATCATTTTTTCGAGAGTTCGAGCCAGTTCCATAATTGAATTTCCCCAAAGCACCCTGCACTCGACCCATCTTCCATTACTGACCCATCGCACAGTGCATTGAATGTATGGAAAGTGTCGTCAAAAATCGAAATGATCCAGTTCGTGGTTTATTTACAGTTTGAAGATAATTTTAAGAATAAACTAAAAAATCTATTTACCTCAAAGGAATTGAGGTAAATATTTCGAATTAGCTAAGGTGGAAAAGTTTTGTAGCTTTTCGTTCGCAGGGCGGAGTGAATTTTAAAGTTGAAGTTATATTTATGAAATTCTATAATTGAAAACAAATTTATTGTTTATTTAATTTTGCAATAAAAATATAAATAATATATAAAACATCTTATACCAACAAACTTCTTACAAAACCAAAAGAATCTTAGTTTTCATCATCGTCGTAGCTTCATTTTCAGAAATTACATCTGTTAACACAATGCTGTGTAATTGACCGTTGTCAAGGTTATTTGAAATTTCTTCAGATACTTGTAAATACGATAAAACCCCATTTTCCACTTTATATTTTCTATTTGATCGCCGATATGAGAGTTCAGCGCATCTTCAGACTATGGTCCGGTCGACAATGAAAACGAATCAATTATTGCAAACCCGTGAATTAAAATTTTTTAAAAACTACTAGGCACATAATATCAATTACATAAATTCAGGGACATAAGTTTTGTTTTATCTAATAATGATTTAAATGTATCTAAATTAATCGGCCTTAGAATAATGAATTACTTATAAATCAACTCCTTACTTGCACCCATTATCTTTTTACTAATAACTGAGTTTGAGAACATCGTCTTGCTACGTTTCCATTATTACTTGAGCCATATCTTTGTTTCCGCTTATCAATCAATAGACTCATTTTTAATTTAAATTCAGATTGAATCCTTTTTAAGGGATGTCTGCCTGTCCGTCTGTCTGTCTATCTGCCTCTCCAACCTCTCCAAAACCTACCGCTGGTTTTTGCCATACGGTTATGTGAGAGTTTTACTCATTAAAACCACCCCGTTCTCCTTCGCTTACCCCGCGGGACTGCCGTTTCGGTATTATATCGCGGGGCAGGACCGGTTATGTCGATGTCGATGGGGTCATGCCTGCTATCATACATGCTGCTTGGTCTGCTGTTGTACAATAAGCGTATGACATTCGCAACGCACTCAATTGGTATGGGGCTGCGATTTTTCTTTTATTTGTTTTCAACTTCAAAGACGGTGCCCAGGCAAGAGCTGCATAAAGCAAGATAGAGTTGACAACTCTCAAGATCATGAGCCGACAGCTTTGCTTAGGACCACCTATATTTGGTAACATTTTTACCAACAATGTAGCCACTGCGGAAGCTATGGTTGATAAATTTTTAAAATAGGACTTGAATTTCATGTGTTCACCAGTCCTGATGTTTATCGACGTTTGCTGGGTTTTATGCTCCGCGGGCGTCAGACCAGCTTCCTCTAGCTAAGACCTGATTTCACAAAATGCCTCGTTTTTGAGTACCTCGATCTCATCAATATCTTGTGCCAGGATAGTCACTCCGATGTCGTCTGCGATGCTTATGATCGTCACTCCTTTGGATAGTTGCAACTTTAAAATTACGTCATACATAATTATCCACAGGAGATGACCGAGGGCTGATCCTTGTGGAACCCCGCAGGTTGTTGTATACGTCTTAGGACCATTGTCTGAATAGTAACACAATATTCTCTCCCGGAGAAATTCCATGACTGTGTGCACTAGGTATTTGAGAGCGCACAATTTGGCTAAAGCCGGAATTATTTTGCCCTATGTTGCAGTATTAAAGGCATTTGTCACGTCGAGAGTAACTACCGCGCAAGATTGATTGGCCTCTAATGCTTTGTCCGCAATTTCCGTTACCGTGCTGACTGCATTGACAGTCAATCTTGCCATTCTGACTGCTTTTCTGAGAGGCCACCCTCCTTTTCTGTGATTGGTACAAGCCTATTGAAGACGACCCGTTCAAAAAGTTTCTACATGCCGTTTAGCAGGCATATGGGCCTATAAGTCGAAGGATCAACGAAAGGTTTATTTGGCTTGGGAGTTAGCACAAGCTTCTGTTTCCTCAAATCTTCTGAGAAAATCCCATCTATGAGGCACGTCGTATATGTTTCAGCGAACCACCTTTCATCTGTTTCGATGGCCACTGTCAGTGCTTTATTCGGAATACCGTCTAATCTGGAGTTTTATTTTCGGCAATCTTCTCCGCGACTTCCAGGACTTCTTCAGTAGTTATCTCGGGAATTCATCTATCTGGTCAGTGAATAGGTTTGATAGTCTTAAAATTTTTGGGAAGAGAGTGTTAAGGATAACCAGAAGCAAATCAGTGTTGGTGATCGGCGGTGAGCGCTTACCCTTGATTGATGCCATAACTGCCTTGTATGCACTTCCCCATGGGTCGAAGTCCGCTTCCTTGGATAGCCTCTTGAAGTGTTCAGATTCACTTCTAGAGATTACTGCTTGGAATTCTTTGCTTGCCTTCTTATATCTATGCTGGCGGTGTTTTCTGACTTTAAGGTAAACCTTACGAAGTTCTTCAATTTTGACAGTCCATCAGAAGTTAGGCATTCATTTCTTGAATACCGTGCGGCGAGGCATGAAAGCGTCACACGCTTTTTGTATCTTTTCAAGAACCGGCAAGCCACCGGCATTACTTTCCTGCAGAAGCTTTGATGTTGCCTCAAGAGAGTTGGTCTCTACAGAAAGGCGTCTCCATGATTACCATTTAGTCGACCATATGGTCTTCTCTAGAGCTTTCTGAGCGTCTTTGTATTGATTCCAGCCAGCGGCTGAATCAGAGTTATGACCTCGATTGTCTTTCTCCTCTGTTTTGCTAAATTTTGTATCCTTCTCTGGCGTCTTGAATGGGCAGTTCTCTTGGAAAGCTTCACTCCTGCTACTTGTGATTATCTAGGTTGTTTTCCCAATTGCAGCAATGGATTTAATGCGTCTCCCAGGGATCGTAGCGCGAATGCTCAGTTCAGTTTTGCAGCCACCCAATCTATCTTACGTGGATTCCGAAATAGAGTGGGTGGAGGTGGATGTATGCCCATTATTAAATCAATGCGCCTGTTATCCGACAACGTGATAACGTGAGGTAAGTGAGTTTATTACCCCAATTGGGGGATCTGTAATTCGTTTCACATCAAATACCCTAGTAGTTTCGATCCCATCGCGTTGATGTTGGAACTTCACTAGCAAATAAGTATGGTGATCGTTAACATCACATCCTGCTACTATTCCTATGCCTTTAGTTTTTACATATTAGTTAGCTCTGATTAATGTCCCATTGGGAGCTTCGTTTACGTCATAAGGGAAATATGCAGGGCACAACAGAATCTCCTTGTTTCCCTGTTGACTATTTATGGTTAATTTTATCGTTATAGTGTCATCGTTATAGCTCATAGCCCGTTAAACGAGATAGTTTAAAGGCCTTTTGAAACCACCATGCACGAGCGGGGACCACCACTTCCACTACAACAAGCCACCATGTCGGAAGTGTAAGTCCCTAATTTTACCACCAAGAACCCATGGTACTTGCAGAGGTATAGTCTAGTAATTTAATAACATTAGAAAATATACAGAGGTTCATCTAAAGTAGATAAAATAAAAGTCGGACACCGGAAGCTTGGCGCTTTCAGTACAAAAATTCTTTCTTTATGTAAGAATATTTAGTTATTCGATCGTTCCATTTATACACAAAGCTCATTGTATGAGTACATCCGATCTTCAATTCAATCTAATAAATACAGGATAATGCTCCTACTATATAACATGTTACGACGAAATTCAAGTGCGCTTGAGGGGGTTCACAGTAAATTTTCAAAATTTTCAGTAGACTAGTTTCTGAAACTAGTCCTTTGAATAGTTAACCGTTTTGGCACCCCTGCACTCCTTCTGTTTATAACCAATGGCTACGCTTCGAAAATCGGCACCTTTCACTTCATACCTCAATAGCTTTTTTCGATAAAAAAAATATCCGACCCCAGGTTTATGTTTATGTGGACCATTTCTAAGAAAATTGTGTGTATTTTCTTTTATGCAAAAACTGAAAAGGGAAAAGTAAAACTTTCCCGTGTGCCCAGCCGGTTCATTTCAGTTCACTTATACTGGTCCGTCTTTACACTGGTGTAAAATTTCGTGTTTAAGGGTATATTTGGATAAGTTTCTAAAATATGCCGTTATTAACTTTATTTGAGCGGATCCTTCGGTAGTGGATAACTTGGCTACTGCGGCTGCTAATTGTTGCGATTTCGATTTCTAGAATGAGATGTACAAGGAAGGGACGACCTCACCAAATCTAAGAATAACGAAACTGAAAAATTATGAGCTGAAAGAGGGGATCAGTGACAGATGAAGGTAATTTCGATACCCACCGCATTTAAACTACGCGAAGTGAAGTAGTTGACTGTCCCGCCAACTGAAGACGACGGACAAATGCCGCCACCACCAAGTGTAAAAGAAACAGCCGAATTGGTTAAATATGGAGGCAACCAATTATACCAAGTGGTTCATCAACTTATGCTCAAGGTGTGGGACAGCGAATCAATGCCTGACGACTGGCAAAGACGCATTATCTGTCTCATACATAACAAGTCGGGAAACCGGAAGCTAGACGCTTCAGGTATGAAAGGTTTTGTGTATTTCTTTTATAAAGAGATTTTGGTGTGCATTTGTCCCATTAGCATGTAGCAAGTAAAATATGCATATATTATGTGAAATAACCACTTTCAAGTGATGTTGACATTCATAGTCTTGAATTTGCAGAGGAGCGACAGATTTGAACTAGTATAACTTTGATAGTGATAGTGCGATTTTCACCAAATTTGGCAGGATCATGATCTATACTATAGCCTACATTGTTGCAAAATTTTGTGATCCTAGGGTGAACTTAAGGGGGGTTTTCCTGTCAATTACTAAAAATTACAGTAATATACTATTATTAACTTTATTTGAACAGATATCGTTATGGAAGGTATTTCGGAGCCTAGGCACCATATAGTGGCAGCCCCCTGATTTTTTCCAGATTTTTCGGTTGGGTAGTTCCTGAGAATGGGTTCGTTGAAAAGATGACCACTTTCAACCCCCCGCAATCCCCACCTTTTCAACAAAAGTCAAAACTAAAAACGGCTTCGAAAAGACAGACAGACAGACAGACAGACAGACAGACGGCCTGTGAGGAGTTGCCAGATCTCCCATCAGGCGCGACCCCAGGTGGCGGATAGGGGCATACCTATTGATGTGTAAATATGTGTTCATGCACTTTTCTTTTCTGACTGTGTATGGGCTAGTGTTTGCTCATCTCTGGTGCGTGGACCAAAATGGCTATGGGAAGGATACCCAGAACATAAAACCACCATGGAAGACGAGAGAAGGAGTAAACTTACGGTGCAGGGGCTCGGAACCCCAGTACCGGCGGCTTTTGGGAGTGAGCAAGCGGGCTCCCGGTCGTCGATATCCCTCGACCGCAGTGCCTCGGTGGTGGACAACTTGGCCACCTTGGCATATAATGTTACAAGTGATTTGGATCTGGAGAAGGAAGTGTTCAAGCGAAGTACGACCTTACCGAGAACACCAGTAGCAAGAACAACCAAGGATGAACTGAAGATGGATCGTTGGACGACAAAAACTGTAACAACACCCACAGCATATGTTCAAGATGCGCGACAGCAAGAGGTGCTCCAGGAACAAGATAAGGATCCATTCAAAAGAAGCTCATCAACTTTGAGATCTCCACCAATGCTAAAGGCGATGAAGGAAAAAGTACAGGCAAGATCAGTAACTGGCAAAAGTGAAACAGCGTATAAAAGGAGTAACCCTGTCGGGGCTTATAAGGAGCGGAGTCCCGATCCGGAGGAATTACCCTTCACCCAGCTTGGGGCAAAGATAGTTGAGCTGTCCGAGTTTATCAAGGACAAGCACAACGTGCACCAAGCCATAAAGAATATGGTGAGGGCCATTAGAGTCCTCTATAATAGATCACAGATGGAGGAGAAGAATAATAACAACACGCCGAACCCCGCTGTGCCAACAGTATCACAAGCGACCCAAGTGACGCCTAACCGTAATACCATCGAATCCCAGCGAAATAAGCGAGTACGTGAAAAAGAGGGGGATCCTTTAAATAATCAGCAGGCGCCTAAGAGAAAAAAAGGCGGACAGGACATCCTGAAAACCAACACCAACAGTTCAGAAGGAGGAAAGCATACAGCGAATCTAGGAAACTCGACCAGCGTTGCGAAGCCCAAGACCAGCGAAAACGATGGATGGACTAAAGTAACCAACAAAAAAGCGAAACGAAAAGCAAAAGTGCGAACTCGTCCAGATGCGATTGTTATCTCCAGTAAGGGCAATCTGTCCTACGCGGAGATACTCAAAAAGGTCAAAGCTGATCCCGACCTAAAAGATCTGAGCGGAAATGTTAACAGAATCCGAAGAACCCAGAAAGGGGATCTCATGTTCGAGCTGAAAAGATCCAGCGGTGGCAAAACTGATGACTTTCGCACTCAAGTGAAAAACTCACTTGGGGAGAATGCCGCAGTGCGTGCCCAAAAACATGAGATCTATATACAATGTAAGGATCTCGATGAAGTTACATCGAAAGGAGAAATTTGTACTGCTCTGAAGGAGCAATTCAAGTTGAAAGAACTTACAGAGGAGTCTGTTGTCGGTCTACGGAAAGCCTATGGTGGTACTCAAACGGCCACCATACGAGTGCCAGCGGAGGCAGCGCAGATGTTGTTAGCTGCCGGAAGGGTTCGGATTGGATGGGTTGTTTGCCGTTTAAGGGAGCAAACTTCACTAAAGAGATGCTTTAAATGCCTCATGTTTGGGCACTTCGCGAAGGCATGCACCAGCAACATTGATCGGTCCGATCGATGCAGAAGGTGTGGGGAGAAAGGCCATATTGCCAGAGAGTGCAATAGGGACCCCAAATGCCTATTGTGCGTAGCCAAAGAGGGACAGGATAACCGGCACATTGCCGGAAGTGCCAAATGTCCGGAATTTAGGAAGGCGCTCACTGCAATGAGAAAATGAGGTTTATTCAAATAAACCTCAATCATTGCAGGGTCGCTCAGGATTTACTTGAGCAGACCACGTTCGAATCTAAGATGGAGGTTGCCATCATAAGTGAACCGTACAGAAACCGCCACGGTGGCGTATGGGTCACAGATTCGACTGGTGGAGCGGCGATATGGGCTTGTGGTCGACAAGCCATACAATGTACTGCAAGTCAGGCAGCCAGTGGCTTTGTGTGGGCGAAAATAAGTGGTGTATATGTATACAGCTGCTACGCCCCACCAAGTTTGACACTGCCTGAATTCGAGCAAATGCTTGATAATCTTGTTCTCGACGCAAGGGGACGAAGTCCAAAGGTGATTGCTGGTGATTTCAATGCTTGGGCCCTAGAGTGGGGTAGCAGAGAATCAAATGCTAAGGGGCGCAGTCTATTAGAGGCTTTTGCGCAGCTGGACATGGTTTTGGCTAACGAAGGTGCCGTAAACACCTTTCAGAAAGGGGGGTCAGGGTCGGTTGTAGACCTGACCTTTATCAGCCCTGCGCTGGCGCGTGGTATGTCCTGGTGCGTCAGCGAACGCTACACCCACAGCGATCACCAGGCAATCTTCTTTGAGACATGTGTCGAGCCACAGGGCAAAGAGCTATCATGCCCGAAACCGAAAAAGGTTTCAGGCTGGTCTGCAAAATCTTTGGATGAGCAGAGCTTCTTAGAGGTGTGGTTAGATCAACCTGACATAGCGGGCGCCTCTACGGAAAGAGCCGTCCATCTGGCTCAATGCATCGCCAAAGCATGTGACGCGTCTATGCCTAGGAGGTGCTCATTCCCCAGTAGAAGACCAAACTACTGGTGGAATGATGAACTGACCGGTCTTCGATCAGCCTGCCACCGAGCCAGAAGAGCGGCTCAGAGGGCGGTAGGTAGAGTCGATCAGGGGCAGAAAGAGTGCGCCTATAAGGCAGCCCGCAAAACCCTCAAACTCGCCATCCAACGAAGCAAGACAAAATGCTTTAAGGAGCTCTGTTCAGAAGCGGACATCAACCCGTGGGGGAGTGCTTATAGAATAGTGATGGGACGATTCAGAGGCCGCTCCTCTCCGCAGATCACGTGTCCCACCCTCTTGCTGAAAATCATCCAGGGGTTATTCCCCCAGCAAGAGGAGAGCACCGACACATTCCAACCACCTCTGAATGTGACGGCAATTCCTCCAGTCACCAGAGACGAGCTGCTGGAGATCTGCAGCAGAATAGGAGACAATAAAGCGCCGGGCCTGGACGGAGTGCCGAATAAGACCCTTAAGCTTGCCGTGAAATCCAGGCCGGACATGTTCGCTGAGCTGTTTGAAGCGTGCATGTCCGAAGGAATATTTCCGGCGGCTTGGAAGCGACAGAAGTTGGTACTTCTGCCTAAGCCTGGTAAACCTCCAGGTGAACCATCGTCATACCGACCCATATGTCTTTTGGACACAGTAGGGAAAATGTTAGAGCGGGTTATATATAATAGATTACTCCCGGTTGTTGAGGGCCAAGGCGGCCTTTCAGATCGGCAGTATGGGTTCCGAAAAGCCAGATCAACCATTGATGCCATCAAATTGGTTAGTGGCTTGGCCGAAGATGCAATTCACGGAAAGGGTAGTACCAGCAAATATTGCGTGGTAGTAACCCTGGACGTGAAAAATGCATTCAATTCGGCCAATTGGAATCTAATACGCAAATCCCTAGCGAAGATTGGTATTCCCGCCTATCTCGCTGCTATCGTCGATAGTTACTTAACTGAAAGGAGGCTATGGTATGACACTGATGACGGACCGCAGGAGTACGTTGTTTCCGCCGGTGTCCCACAGGGCTCCGTATTGGGCCCACTACTGTGGAACATCATGTACAACGATGTACTTAATCTTCCCCTTCCGGAGGAAGCCACAGTGGTGGGTTACGCTGACGACATTGCACTGGTTGTCGTCGCAAAGCATCTTGAAGATGCTGAGTTATACTCAAGCGAGGCAATCAGTGCTGTCAAATGCCGGTTGGAGAGCTCTGGTTTGACGCTTGCGGAGGAAAAAACAGAAGCAGTCCTCATCACGAAGCGCCGGAAGAGTAATTACGCCTGTGTTAGAATCGGGAATCATATCATCACTTCCAAGCCGACCATCAAATACTTGGGGGTGGTGATAGACAGGAAGCTCAGCTATAAGCAACACTTACAGTATATTTGTGATAAATCATCCACTGCTAGTATGGCCCTGGCGAGGATGATGCCGAATGTGGGAGGGCCACGGCATACCTCTAGGTTGCTTATAGCCAGGGTGGTGACCTCGATCATGCTCTATGCGACCCCAGTTTGGAGGGAGGCGTTGTGGATGTCAGGGAATGCTACCAAACTGAGTTCAGTCTACAGGAGGACAGCCTTGAGGGTATGCTCTGCCTTCAGGACTGTCTCAGATGATGCAGCATTCGTCATCTCTGGAATGATGCCGATTGACATCTTGGCAGATGAGATGGCGAATATATACAATGCAAAGCCAACCTCTTCCTCATCGCGGACAAAGAACGCTGAGAGGGAGAGATCCATAAATAGATGGCAAGAGCGATGGGAACGCTCGGGAAAGGGCCGGTGGACGCACAGGCTCATTCCTGCCATCAAGGAGTGGTTGGAGAGACGACACGGTGAGATTAATTATAATCTCACCCAGTTTCTCACGGGACACGGAGGATATCTCCAATACCTTCACAGGTTTAAATTGGAGACCTCACCCGATTGTCCAAATTGCAATGGAGTCCCAGAGGACCCAGAGCATGTATTCTTCCACTGTCCGAGATTTGTGGAAGAAAGGAGGAATCTAGAGGAGACTCTAGGAGAGGTGCTGGTACCAGAAAATCTGGTACCGAAAATGCTAGCACATCAAAAGAATTGGGATGCGGTCAACTCCATGATCGCATCTATTCAAGATAAATTGCGAAAGGCAGAGGAAAGGAGAAAAGCGCGGTCACGTGCGCCGCGTATAGAAGAAATGGGATTAAGCTAGAGTGAGCTGACTCCGCCCCGTGATGTAATACCTTATGGTGGTTCCGCGGGGCAGGGAGGGAGTGGGGGGTGGTTTTAGTGGGTAAAAATCCCACACGCTGGTGTGTCCAGACCAGTGTCTTTTGAAGATTTCCACCTCCTCAAAAAAAAAAAAAAAAAAAAAAAAAAAAAAAAAAAAGACAGACAGACGGACAGACAGACAGACAGTAAACCGATTTGAATAAGGTTTTGTTTTACAAACAAAACCTTAAAAAGAGAGATATCACATAGTGCAGCAATTATAGAGGTATCACGTTGCTGAGTACTATCTATAAGATATTCTCCGTTATCTTGTTAGGCCGGATAGCCCCATACGCGCAGAATATCATTGGTGCATACCAAAGAGACTTCAGTCCAGGCAAATCAGTAACAGATCAGATTTTCTCTCTGCGGGAAGCGATGGAAAAACTGTTGGAATATGGCCATCAGTTGCACCATCTCTTCATCGACTTAAAAGCCGCCTATGATAGCATAGCCAGAGTAAAACTATACATGGCCATGAGAGAATTCGATATCCCGACGAAATTGATAAGACTGACTAGGCTGACCCTGACCAATGTGCGAGGCCAGATAAAAGCAGTACGAGATCTTGGGCTGCACATCAATGAAGGCAAGACAAAGTATATGGTGGCAATGCCGGCACCAAAAACCAATCAACCAACAACATTAAACCGTACTGGTCAAACAGGAAGAATAAATATGGTAGAATACGACTTTGAGACCGTTGACAATTTCTCCTATCTAGGGTCGAAAATCAGAAGCGATCACAGCTACGATGATGAAATCCGCGCACGGTTGTTGGCGGCACACAGAGCCTTTTTCGGCTTACAAAAACTGTTCCGCTCGAAACGTCTCACCACATAGTCAAAGCTCTTACTGTACAAGACAATGATCTTGCCAGTCCTCATGTATTTTTCGGAGACTTGGGTTCTTAGCAAGAAAAATTGCGAACGCGTTTGAAATAAAAATCCTGCGAAGAATTTTTGACCCTCTGCATCAGGTTAGGTTCCATAAAGCCGGATCAACCATTAATGCCATCAAATTGGTTACTGGTTTAGCCCAAAATGCGAGTCACGGAAAGGTTAGCAGCAGCGCATAGTGCGTGGTGGTGACCCAGGTCGTGAGAAGTGCATTCAATACGGCCAGTTGGAGTCTTCGCAATAATGGGTATTCCCATTCACCTCGCTGCTATAGTTGATAACTAATTAGCACACTGACTCTACTGGTGTCCCACATGAGACCTTATATTGGTACTAGGGGCAGTGAAAGTGTTGGAGTTACTTTTGGTGGGCAAATAATCCAAATACTAGTGTGCTGACTCCAGTGTCTTCTGGCGATTTCCACCTCCTTAACAAACTTCAGATGATGGGCCCTGCCCTAAAATGTCCAATAATGTAAGCTTTGTATGGGAGACGAGTACATTTAGGGCGGTGACTCTGCAAGGATTTAAAGTTCAAATCTCCCAAGTGGCAACGGAATTTGTATTGTGATTGGATGTCGGTTACCAGTCGACTCAGTTATGAATGAGTGCCTGAGTCAAGTTAAGGTAATAACCATGGTTGAATTCTGACCGCATTACCTGCTGCAGGGTACTATAATCCTGTAATGTACTGTTGTCGTTTTGAAAAAAGTTCTCTAACACACTCACTCAGAGCTCAAATACAATTCGGTTGTCAAGCCGACGATCACTATGATTTCGGGTAAGGTTGATGTTATGGTAAAATGGTGCTTTATAAGAATTATTATCTGAGAGTAAACCTATTCATTTGGTATTTTAAGGAACATCCAGGCAGGTTTGATGGAACATTTTTTTAAATCTGTATCTGGATATGGGGTTCCAATTTTTGAATCCATATATAAGACCCGCTCTGGAAGCGTTGTTAATATCGCAGTTTATAATTAGCTTAAGAGCTTTAATGTCATCACCCCTTCGGTCATTAGTCTGTTAGTCACAGTCTTTCAGAGTTACAAGACGCGTCTCCAGCAATTCATTGCCATCCACTAGATCAATGCACTGGAAATTTAGACCCATGGTTCTTAGATGAGATACAAAAATATCTAGAAACAGTGTTTCGACAACTGAGAAAGGATTGAGGAGATATTAAATATCACTTACATCTTAGAACATGAAAGCGAGGATTTCTTGTACCTTCACTGACGTTGAGGGCGACACATATAGCGTAATGGTGCCAAGTCCATAGACATGTTGTTGGCATCGCATTGGTGTCACAACGTAATGTTTCAAATTTTTGCGATCCGCTGTTTTTTTCTTCACTGTTCAGAATCGATATTTTGTTCTGAGAGTGGTCACTGTTTATAAATTACTTCACGAAATGACTGAACGTCAAGTAAGCAAAAAGAGCCAACCTGTTTGACTGTGTTTGAATCCATCTAGATAGACCACCCGTCTCTTCTGAAGAAAATATGTTGACGAAACAGGGTTCTTGTCAATCGATTCGCTGACTGTCTGTCTGTCAGTCAGATGGGCTCTCCCCTAAAACGCGACACGGCTCCAAATTACATTTGGTGGACAAAGGGTAACTATAAAATTCCACGCACTTAGTTAGTAATGTAAATTTTTGTGGAGTTTTCACCAAAACTGTCCGGATAGCTGAGTGATTTTAGCTGAAGGCTGTCGTACGGAAGGTCGCGGTTCAAATCTCACTGGAGAGCGTGGTATTTATATAGTGATTTGACGTCAGATACCAGTCGACTGAGCTATGAATGAGTACCTGAGTCAAATTAGGATGATAATCTCGGTCGAGCACAATGCATACATTGCCTCCTACAGGCTATCCCGTAGTGTACCGTTACGGTGTTGAATGAAGGCCGTGATCCAATGGGATCGTTTTATCAAAGGGTATTATTATTATTTCACCAAAACTGGTATTAGTTTTGACGTGAACACTAATCGTGAGACACGACTTATTTCGGAAACTATTCAACTCAAAAATCTGAAAATATCAGAGTGATGTATTTATATGAAATCTAGGCCTCGATATAAGTTCAATTTCTGTATAGATTCATATAAAGTTGCTAGTGGTATATTGCCTCCTTTTTGAAATTGATCGAAAAATCCCCCTTAAGATTTAGCACCAGTAAAAGGCACAGTATCGCCCAGAATACTGGGTTTTATGGAAATAAGGCCGCTAGTATCAAAGTTATAGCATTTACTTTTCCAGCTGATTTCAAGGCTTTACTAACTACAAAACCTTATAAAAATCGATTTACAGTCTAACTTTCTGTCCGTTCGTCTGTCTGTCACACCTCTTATTTCAGAAACGGTTACTCCTATTGCTACGAAATTTGGTAGAATGGTGGGACATATTTTCACGTTGAGTTTAGAGGAAGGTCCCCGTACATACGGGTATTATATTTTTTGGATCGAGTATAGTCGCATGGGGTATCAAATTAGTTTTGATATTGGTTGCAAAGGAGAGGAGTGCGAAGACCCAAAGCGATTAGTTACTTCAAGGATCCGTTCTCAGAAACTACCCAACCCAATTATCTAGAAAGATATGATGGTCCATGCACTTGGTATCTAGGTCTCAAATACCCTTCACACACACGTTGGTTGGAGACATTGGTTTAAATAAAGTTAATTATAGTATATAACCACATTAATTATAAGTATATTTTTTAGAAATTGACTGGAAACCCCCTTTAAGTTTATCCTAGAATCATCAAAATCTGTACTATAGTGCACGATATTACGAACTTTGCTTAAAGTCACACTATTACTAACAGAGTTATAATAGGTCAAAGTTGCTACTTTTGTGCAAATATATTCTTCATAATGATTTGAATGTCAGTATTATACTAAAATGCATAGTATGATAAACTCAGTGCATAAACATTACAACCCATGTACAAATGGGACAAATGGCCATTCAAATATGCTTATATAAGTAATACAGACAAGTTTTCATTCTTGAAGGGTTTAGTTTCTGCTTTCCCCACTTGTAGGAGGTTACTTCTTCACATTTGCAAATAATATGAAACTCCTAGTATGAGGTTAATTATTATCAAGTGCTTTCCAGGTCACATTATTTGTGTAAACCGTATTTTAAAAAATGTAGGGCATGCATTTTTAACCATTTTCACACGGAACTATCGTGCACTCATCGGTCCTCACATATTGAAACACAAACCCCTATATGAACTGTGAAAAACTCCAAAAAACGCTGATACACATGTGCCAGCGGGTGTGACTTTTACCCACTAAAACTAGCCCCTAACCTTTTCCCAATCATACTTTCCGGTGTTACTGTTACTCCCAATGTCTCCTGAAGACTTTTTCTACCCTTTACGAATCCAGGAATATGGAAGAAAACATGCTCCGGGTCCTCCGGAATTCCGTCGCAGCTGGGACAGTTGGGTGAACCGCCCAGTTTAAGCCAATGGAGGTATTTGTGGTATCCACCATGTCACATGAGAAACTATTTGCGTTCTCTGCGTCCACAGTTTAATCCTGGGAATAAATCTGTGAGTCCATCGATCCTTTGCTACCCGTTCCAACCGTTGTTTCCAATTGCCCAAATTGATATTGTGGAGAACAATATAGAGCTCAACACTCTAGCTGTAAGCAGCCTACGAGTGCATCACGGGCTTCCAGCATTTGGTAGCATCCCTTCCAGGGAAACGCTAACATTGGACGCTTATTGTTATGGCTGCTTGAATTTCAGCCTCGGATCTATCATCTCTCCAAAGCATTTAATAGTTGATTTTGAAGTGATCATATGCTTCCCCATTCGCCGCTTCATGATAAACACCAGCTCTATTTTATCCTCCGCTGATGCATCTTTCGGCCACTCCTTTAGCATTACTTGCTTAGGAAGACATCCACACATCCAGATGTTTTGCAGCAACCATCGCCGCTATGTCGTCGGCGTAATGCACTAGGATGTTGACGACATCATTACACATGGTGTTCCACAATAGCGTTCGCAGAACAGAGCCCTGCGGAATATATGCGGTGCTAATGTATTCTCTGGGTCCATTGTCTGTGCCGCACCAGAGACTTCTAACTGAGTACACCAATTGCTGCCAATGGCTTCTTTATAAGGTTCAAACTGGCCGAGTTGAACGCATTTTGCACTTCACGCATAATTACAGCACAATACTTGCTAGTACCACCCCTTCCGTGTGTTGCATTTTCAGGTAAGCCAGAGACCAGTGTGATGGAGTCGACGGCTGATCTGCCCGAACGAAAGTCGAATTGGCGGTCTACTAAGCCCAACCTAACTCTGTACAGCCGTTAACGACCTGTTGTAGATTATTCGTTCCAAAATTTTCCCCATAGTGCCCAATAGATAGGTCTGTAGGAAGATAGTTCACCAGGAGATTTACTAGGTTTAGGCAAGAAAACTATCCTTTATCTTTTTCAAGTCTCGAGAAATATTCCATCCGCCAAGTATGCTACAGACAACTCCTCTACAAATATGTCTGACCTCTACTTAACTGGAAGTATAGAGGCCATGTCTGTCCGTCTGCTTGTCTGTCTATCTATTTGTAACACGCGTTTATGTCAGAGTCGGTTTTAGCGATTGATACCAAATTACCATACAGTGAGTTACATCCTTTTACATGCAAAAGGGGGTGTACATTTTTTTAACCAAATATAGTCAGTGTGGTATCAAATGAAAGGTCTCGATTAGTAGTATTAGAAGCCGATCTTAATTTCGACATTTGTTGGAAAGGTGAGGAGCGCGAGGGGGGGGGGAGGGGGGGGGGGGTCGAAAGTGATCATTTCTTTAATGTACCCATTTTCAGAGAATACCCAACCGAAAAATTTGAAAAAAGTCAAGTGGCTGCCACTATATGGAATTAGGTTCCGAAATAGCCACCATACTGATAGTTTAATTGGCTGCAAAACCCCCATTAAGTTCATGCTAGCACCACGGAATTTGGCAAAAATGTTCGCTATAATATAGAGCGTGATTCTGCGCAAGCACAGTTTGGTGAAAACCGCACTATTACTACCACAGTTATGATAGGTCAAAGTTGTCACTTCTTTGCAAATTCAAGACTTTAAATGCCAAAATTACTTGAAAGTGGATATTCTCACATAATATATGCATATATTACGTGCTACGTGCTAGTGGGACAAATGCACACCCAAATGTCTATATAAAAGAAATACACAAAACCTTTCACAACTGATGCGTCAAGGGACCCATGGCGCTATATAACTTTTGTTTCACTCTTACCTCTAATTTCATGTCACTCAATCTTGACTGAAGGAATTCGGAGGTTTAAAGCTGTAATGGCTGGACTGCTTTGCTCTGTAGGCCGCTCGTCTGCCCGATGATAGGCCGACCGAAGATCAGACAACTCACTTTTCCACTACCACTTGGGCCTTCTATTGAGGAAACTAAACGTTTCGAGATCGTGATATGGAGGCCTTTCTCCAAGCTTGCGCTTAGCGTAGTATCCTCGTGCAACCATACATCTATAAATGTTTGCTCTTCAATTGCTTTCGCAAACCAACCTGATGTTCTCTTCATTCTTGGACGAGTAGGTTTTCAACCCTTGTTATTCAGATCATAAACGATTGCCTGGTGATCAGTGTGGGTTTAGGGTTTACTGACGTTCCAGAGTATATCGCGAGCTAGCGAAGGACGGAAAGTCGGATCCACAACCGATCCGGATCTCCCTTTCCGCTAAGTATTCGCCTGACCATTCTAAGCAATGTGATGTTTAACTGCCGGAAAGCATCCAAGAGACAACGCCCTCTTGCACTTATCAATTAACTTCCCCATACTGTGGCCCATGCACTGAAGTCACAGGCAATGACTTTTGGTTTCCGTCCTTTTACGTCCAAGACCATTCTACCCCACATGTCCTCGAATTGAGCCAACGTCAGGCTTGGAGGAGCACAGCAACTGTAAACATATATGCCATTTATACGGTTCTTTCCTACATCCAACAGCTTGCGTTGCTTCTCTTGGTAGCCGGATAGTCGCCGTCTGTGTACCTCCATACACCTTTCCGAGAGTTAAAATGGATCTCTTCTTTTTTTCTTTATAACCTTTGTCCCGTTCACCACCGGGGTCGACTCATCGTGATCGATTGCGCCAATTGATTTTATGAAAAGCTTGATCTGGATGCAATCGCGACGTACTTCAATCCCCATTCAACGTATCAAGCCACAGTTGTTCCGGCCGGGCTTTTGGACGCTTACCATCGACTTTGATGTTCAGGCTAATCTTAGCAAGTGAATTCTCGTTGGCGCAAATTACGTGACTATACCATCGAAGACACCTCCCTCGCAATTTTCCACGATCGGTGCAACTCCATATCGATCGCGGATATCCTCATTTCGGCTTACAATATATGGCTCCTGCAAGTCGTTCAGCTCCGCTAAAGTAGTGAATACTTCTGCCTTGGAAATGACCTCATCTAGTCCTTGCACTGTATAGCGATCTGATGGTTTTGTGGATGCACTGCAGCAATTTTCCCTTCAGATTTGCTCTCATCGGACCTTTTCAATTCCAAGATGAGAACCCCGAATCCTACTTACATTTCCTTCCCAAGTCTTTGTGATCAGGGTCAGATTTTATCCTTCTTAGTTTATCTGTGTAGGGCATACTACCCGTCGTTGAGATGATATTCGCCTCAGGACGGATCCGCATTCTCCCCTTCTCCTTTTTAAACTTTTTTGGCCCAACTGTCGTGAACCTTTTGGCCGGATATCGGCTCCCTTGGTAGTGTGTTTATTAGTGTTTAAGGCACTATTTTCCCGCCTACCGAGGTTTTAGGCCTTCTACCCAAAATGAGCGATTCGCCTTTTTGTTTTTGCTTGATGTTGATTTTACTTTTCCCAAACCATTCTTTTTCTCTTCTCATTCATGAGTATATGGTTGCGTCTCACCTGCGTTGACTGCGCTACCACTGCAGGAATAATTTTAGCGCTCTGCTTCAATTCAGTTTCTTATATTATTGGTGCAATTAAGTGTGTTTGTCTGCTTGTCACACTGTTTTCAGAAACTACTATACAAATTGAGATGAAATTTGGTAGGAAGGTGAGAACTCTGAACCACCACGCACTGTTTTCAGAAACTACTATACAAATTGAGATGAAATTTGGTAGGAAGGTGAGAACTCTGAACCACCACGCATGCGGTGAATTAGATGATTGCACATAGAGGAGGTGGGAGGTTCACATATACCTCGATTAGTACTTTTTGAATCAGACATAAGTTTTGACATAAGCTGCAAGGGAGAGGACTGTAGGGTCCAAAATGGGACAATTTTTTCAAAGACCTGAGAATCTACCCGACCGAGAAATCTGAAGAAAATTATGGTGGTCCGTGTACATGATACCTTGGCCTCAAAATACCCAATGTTACGATATCTGCTCAAATGAAGTTAATAATAGTACATTATATTAAGTGCATCCTAGATCCATCAATTGTGAAATATGAGGCATCATATTGAAAAATTGAGAGGAAAACCGACCATTATTAACAAAGTTATTGTGGATCAAATTTGCTCCTTTCGCGTCAAATGAATACTTGCTAAGAGATAAAATATCGGTACCATATCAAATTGAATATGGGGTATATTCAACATATTGCTTAGATCGTAATGGTTGTCGTCCCTAATGGTTTCACCTGACTACTTTCCGACATTTGCGCTAAAATCATCTAGAACAATCTTTATGCCGTTCGAAGGTAGCAACTCAAATGCGTACTCAACGTACTAAAATATCTGTCAGTAACTGATTCGTCGTTGCCTTTGATCTTTTCGTTCGAAGGACACATGTCCTTGTGCGATCGAGAGCGAACATCTGGCTACCTACTAATTTCATCTCTTGGATTACCAAGATATCAAACTTGTATTTTTCGCTCTGTTTGAAGGATCCTCGTGAAGCTTCTGTTCTGAACAGGGAGCGTATGTTTCAGGTTCTGAATCCGGATTGCACTTTCCGATGACCTCGCTCAACTTCGAGTTCCGTTTCAAAATGATTTCTGTGAACTGCGAACTTCACTCTGTCTCATCTGCTATTAACAAGGATTATCAACATAGAGTAGAATTTGTTCGCTTTAATTCAAAGAACAGCACTTAAGCTTATATTGTGAAGTGCCGTGCTACTTTCAGCAAGCCAGCCTTAGATACATAATTCGTTTTAGCAACTGTTATTATTATTTATTCAATTTTAATTCGATTTTCGCTAGTTAACACTCGTAGAACTGAATTAGCCTATCAAGGATCAGTAGAACTATAGAAAAAATTACTGAAAGCTATCTGAGAGAGAATAGAGGAAATGAGGAGGAGAATGACGACCGAAACGAAACAACTGTTCTAGGGTTTCATCCCTACAGGAACTAAGAAGAATTCCATTTAAGCCGACCATCAATATCATAACAGGCAATTTCCTAGATAAACTTCTTGTTTCTCCCTAATAATGGAAAACAGCTTTCATAAAAACAATAACAGTACATATAATTACGGATTTAGATTTGAACGCCCTGAAAAGCATTCGTTTTTTATGAGGAGAGTATTCTCATGGATTTTGCAATAATTCGTAAGACAATGGCAGACGGGTCGACTTGAAAATACTCATCATCAGCCAAGCTAGCATTCAATAATGCTGACAGCACTCTCGGAGCTAGGAAAGCTACAAGAATTCGCTTCTCCGGAATACTACGCTCCAGGCATATTTTTCAGATTCCCTGATCTAGATTTTTTTATCAAATCACGTTCGCATGTATTTTTTGCCTTCCTGCAAATTTGAATGTTAATAACTCATGCATGAAATGCTTCTGTTTTTCTGACACATATTCCATGGCATAATGTTATGTACATATGTGACTACCATCAAAGACAATGTTTTTCGGGCATTCCTCCCGAGAGTCCTCGAGAGTATTACTCAGCAATTGAAGCAAAGCAAAATTATTTTTCCGGGGTTCGGCATTTTCCATACTCCCCGGGGCCGCTTTCTGTCTCTTTCGAAAACTTATGGATTTTTATTTGGATTTTAATAAAATCGTTTTTCGAGGGTATGATGGGCAAACCGAAAACGGATACTTTCCAGAAAAGGGAATTCTCAGAAAGCAAGTGTATATGTTCGGTTTCGATTGGATATCGATTTGGGAGTTTCATTGGGGCGAGGCTGGGGCGAAGGACACCGCCGAATGTACACATCTTGTTTCTTGAGTTCCACTTGTGCAGAAAATATTATGTAGGCTTGTAATATATATTTGAAAGGAGGCTTCGGCAAATGAATGCTGGCCTGGTGTAGGTCTAAATACGAAAGGACTGAAACGTGACTTGGTTTCGGCATGAGTGGCATTGAGTAATGGATTGGTAATTTGAAAAATAGAAAATTCAATGACGTATTATTCAATTTTTATGTTGAATGCTCAATATTTTATTTTTCCAGCATTGAATACGGGTTTTCAATTACTGCTTGTTTTATTGACAACTGCAAGCTTTCCAAAGTAATTGTGCTTCTCAGATAACAATAACAGGTTTCAAAATACGCTTAATGGGCTTTATCTTCTTCAATTACGAGATTTCTGAAAAAGGTGGTTGAACAAAAGATAAATTGTTTCAACTACCTTAACATAGGCATCCCACTTGGCAGATTAGCGCAAGCAAAGTTACATTTCCATCTTTTTATCTATAAAAATCTTTAGTTTTTCGCATTCCCGGATTAAAAATTATTTTTCGGTTGGTTATTTCCAGTCTGGCATGGTATGGAAACAAACTTTCTGTGAAAAACATTTAAAGCTTTTTTTTATCATCTCTGAAATGTGAATTTTGCTTGTCTTATTTTCTTATTTATTTCTTTTACTTTTACCATAAAAAAATATTTGAATTTCATTATTGATCTCACATAATTTACCTCCTACTTCAGTACCTATGCAAATTCATTCTACTTCGTCAGTTATTTTATATCTATCTTCTTTCACTATTTCAATTATTCACATTAAATAAGCAAACAAGCGTCCTAAGCACCAATTCAAGGAATAAGAAAGTATTGTAACAAAAAGGATTCACTACCATCAAGGAAGTAAGGTTGTATATAAAACGACTAGAGAGGAAACACCATGAATGGCAAGAATGGAAAATGAAACGATGTGGGAGTGGCTAAAGCAAAAAATTAGCAGGATTTGTCGTGCGGATACCTGCAATTTGATGGGATAATACACAGATTTTGTTCACAAGATGAGTTTCCTTCCTTTAAAAATTGAAACGGAATAGATTTTGTACACGACTCATACGATAATTTGAAGCCAATATTTGCTCCCCATTTTTGAAGCAATGAATTCCACCTGGTCACCATCACTTTGGCTTTTGCCCAAGATTTCGTGAGAATATTGCCCTCGCCGGTTATCCTGCGAGAGTAGAGCCCATTACAGGGTATAACCCGGAATGGAATTGCCGCCCTTTCTTAATATGCTACCTATCCACCGTCACTTCTGTCTTCTAGTTGACATGTGTACGGGTTAGTGGCTCGTACAGAGGCAAAGTTCTTTATGACGCTGTCAGACTATAATATTTGTTTTACTGGATCTCCCCGAGAGGTTCGGTAGCAAAGTGATGGAGGACAATACCGAGGGTCGGCTTGTGTTTTGCCCTCCTCCCAAACATGAGGATAGCGGTCGATGGCTTGTGGCGCTCCAAATCATACCAGCAGTCAGTTGAGTGATCCCCCTGTAGCGGTAATGCTTGTTCGAGTCCACGTGCATTCGATCCAGCTGTAGTCCCAAGTGCAGTTCAAGATAATATTAAAGATGCATTACTACGCACCAGCGAAACCTTTCCGATTTAGAGGAGAAAGAGGTTTTCTGTGAGTATCGAATACAAAACGGAAGGCTTCCTAAAGGTAACATTGTGATGGTGGTGAATGCCAAGATGGAGTCTGACGGCAACTTGCACGAACATGTAATAAGAAAGCACGGCCTTGACGATCGTAACGATAATGGTGGAAGGTTTGTGAATTGTTGGTGTTTCCACAACATCGCCATTGGTGACACATTGTCTGAACACAGAGCTCGCTGCATAACCAGTTGGGTTGCAACTTACTGACAACTCATGAGCAATCAGGTTGACCACTTTGCGGCGCCTAAGAGTAAATTTAGGAGTAAGTCGAGCATGACAAAATAAGCATTGACATCGGCCTCAAAAGTGACCACTAACGAATGGTCTTTTCCCTTCGCTTACATGTATCCGGATAGCTGAGTGGTTAGAGCACAGGACTGTCGTAGGGAAGGTCGCAGTTCAAATCTCGCTGGTGGCATTAGAATTTGTATTGTGATTTGACGTCGGACTCAGCTCTGAACGAGTACCTGAGTCTGATCAGGGTAATAATCTCGGGCGAGCGAAATGCTGATCACATTGCCACCTACAATGTACACTAGTGTACCGTTACGGTCTTGAATGAAATGCTCTAACACATTTCAAGGCCCCGATCTAATATGGATTGTGGCGCCAACGATTATTATTACATGTTAAAAATAATAATCGTTGGCGCGAAAATTGAAAGATCCAAGCCTTGAAGTGTATTAAAGCTCTACATTCAGGACCGTTACATTACCCGGTATGAGGCGATGGCAGCATTACGCTCGCCGAGATTATTGTCGCCAAATTGGCTTAGGTACTCATCCAACATCCAGTCACAATACAAATCAATTTGCCATCAATGAGCTTTGAACCGCTATCTTCCGGACAATAGCCTAGCGCTCTAACTGGTAAGCTATCTGGGCACCCACTTTATTTAATTATTTATTAATTTCATTAACAATAAACGGAGAATACTCCAATCACTTAATGCATATAAGTGCATAAAAGGAAAGTGCCAAGCTGCAAACGGTTGTAATCCGTTACATTCTGGGTAAGAGGGAGTTGAAGTAGCATGAGAACTCCGCGAAAGAAATCTCAAAATCTCAAATTATGATTGCGAATATTGGATGATGTGTCACGGTAATGGATGGAGGCTACAGAGCTGTCCATGTAGCCATTACAAAGTTTGAAAAGGACACATGAGTCAGCTAAAGAACAACAGAATTACAGAGATGTCAGGTTAAGAAAAGCCAGACGTTGAGGATATTTTGAGTAGGGAATGTTCTTTTTAAAGGTTAGGAATCGAGTAAGTATATTTGGGACAGACCCAATTGCAATTGTAATCACTTGAGGAATGGATATCCATCAATTGATAGGAGGAACAAAGGATAAAGCCAGGCACTTTGCAAGCGCGGCCGAGTACATCGTCATAATGATGAACCGGAGTTTCCTGTCTAAGGTTACATCTTAGTCCTTGTAAAAGGCAATCACTGCTAAGGGCTGACCAGGAAGATAATAAATCGGTGTCGGGGGAGGTGTTCTTAGTGAATAGTATAAAGAATAGCATTTCCTCGTATTAAGTAGCAACTTGTTATGAACTCTGCTCTTACGAACTCTGCTCTGTCTTCGGCATGTTTGTCACGAAGAGTATTACAGACTTTCCCAGTGGATTAGGTAGGGTATTTGCGCAGACAAGGATACGAGACCTGAACGAAAGTGGGAAGAAAATTTTCCGAAAGTCTAGAAATACAAAAACAGCCCAGTTCAAATCATTCAGTATTGTAAACTGACGTCTTGCGAGGCGGCAGTATGTTGGATTTCCAAAGACTGATGGTGGGTATCAATTTTAAGATAAGGAGAATCGCTAAGAAATAACATGAACCGATTTCCAGGTATGCTCGCCAATAGCAAATCGAAAATGTGGTTATTATTATGGCGATTAACACTGAACTGGGAATTAGTTCAAAAATTCATGAAAGCGATCAGAGCTGTGCGGAGGGGTCAAATTATTAGAGTGGATGGGAATTTAGCCATTTAATTGAAGGAAAATTCAAGTTCCCCCTGAGGACTTACCTTTCGTCCAGCATATTTGATTAAGAGAACATCGAACGTACATCGAAACAAGTTGGGTGGTATTAAAATTACATTATTACATCGAATTCCGGTATGCGATCCGAACCAGCGCAGATTTGCAGACGGGGCCTTTAAAGTTACCTGCCCTTGTTCGCTTATGGCAACACAACAAAAAAATCTAACTTTGCTGGGAACCAAGCGATAGTTTGAACACCTTTCAAACTTTTCGAGTTCAGCGCAAACCTCCCAGGGATTCATCAACTCTGTACTGCAAACCTTGCACTTTTGTGTAGTCAACATGTTCTGATTGCCACCTCAACTGAGTTGAAGAATTTGGCACATCTCGAGTGCATTTTTCAAGACCTCGTTAACAATGAACTTGTTCTTATCGTTGAAAAATGGAAATTTCTATAATACAACAGCGAATGAAATGTCTAGGCCATTCCATTACTCCTGAAAGCGTGCAAGCCAACTCAGAGAAGGTGCAAGGTATCACAAGCTTTCCGCTGCCTAGGATGGTGAAAGGCCTCAGAAGGTTATTTGACATGGTATACTACTCCCGTCGTTTCCTGCCTCTCACCACCAAATTTTACTCAGTGCCTTCCTGTGTGGCCCTAAAAGCAAGAGATCACAAGAGGCTGTGTGATCTCTAAAAGCTGTCAAAGCATTTGAAACCACCAAATAGAAGCTGGTATTCCCTCAACAGGATGCTGTCCTATTCGGGTTCGTCGATGCGTCAGACAACGCAATAGACGGTGAACTTCACCAAATAATAAAGTTGACAACAATTGACTCCCCTACGATGGGAGAATATCAACACCAAAGATCTGATGCCTGATGCGTGAATAGGCGGGGCATTTGCATAGGAAATACTCCGTGGATTCCGTTTCCTCATTACAGGAGGGACGCGTATCATCTTGAATAATTCCTATTCTGAACATACGACCAGCTAGTGGATTATGGTCTGTCAGAATGCCCACACTACTCCTGCAAGTCTTACTGCTTTTTGACAAGATAAACTTTGCGGTACACATGTTCGATTCTGGTAGGAAAGTTTGACATGTCTAGCAGCATTTAGGCTCTGTCACCTGTCATTATGGGAAATTTGTTCCCAGTTTTTGAAGACAGACTTAGCCAATGCTACTGGTACTCCAATCGCTGGTTCGGGGTCCCGGCATGGGGGAGATTGATCCTTCTTTTGCTAAAGCATCCGAGATTTCATTTGTCTCAAAGCCACAGGGACCAGGTACCCCAAGTAGTTTCACCATATTGAATCTAGAGATAGAGTTCACACGGTTTCTGCGTTCCTGAACGATTTTCGAGGTGATCAGAGGACTACTCGACGCCCTCACTTCAACCTAGCTATCACCGTAGATTGCGATGCGCCTGCCCTTCAATCGCTCGTCAATCACCCAGTTTGTCGCCCTTAAGATCGCATAGACTTCGGCTTGAAAAACTATTGCGTCCCAAAGGAAAAGCCCACTTCTCGTTTTTATTCGAGAGGTAGCCTCGGTTTTGTTTTTGAGCCATCTGTGTAGAAGACTACCATATATCCCGCCTCGTACGTCTTCAGGACTTCTCAGTTCTCTCCACGCTTCAGGGTAACTTCATACCTTCTACCAAGCAGATATGTGGGGACACGAGAATATGAAGGCATTGGAAGAACTGGATTCAGTACTCCCAGTAACTCTTCCAATACTCTGTGCCCGCCACATCCGTTGTTTCTCCATAGATCTAACGGAATTAGTCTATGAGCTACTCTCATTGTAGTGCTTTGAATAAATATATTCAGCGGCTACAAATTGAGTAATGGATTTAGAACTGCACCGGATGTCGTGCTCATGGCTCCAGTGATACCCAGACACACAGTTCTTTGCAGTGTGGACAGTTTACGGTGAAAACCTTTTTGTCTCAACTTAACCCACCACGGATGCATAACAGAACATCGACCTAATTATATCAACATGTATCCACATTACCACATGAGGCCTAAGTCTCCATGTCGAGGCAAAGATCCGTCTGCACAGCCCATAAGCTGTGAGAGCTCGTTACGTCATTACCTCTCCATGTTTGTTCCAAAAAAGCTTTCGCTCTAGAGTGACTCCCAGATATCTCCCTTCTTCGCAGAGTTGAAGGGTAGTACCCCTCATCTCAGGGAGGCAAAGTCCATCCAGCTTTCTCCTTTTGGTGAATAATACCATTGTGGTTTTATTTGGATTAAGTGAAAAACCATATCTGAGGCACCAACTGTCTATCAAATCAACGGCACGTTGAATATTTCTACACACTGTTCCAATATTCCGATCAACAGCAAGCGCAGTCATCCTATCAGCATAAGCTTGAGCGTGTATTGGCAAATTTTGCAGTTCGCACAGTAATGAGTCGATCAGCATCACTAAAACTATGCGCTCTGGCGGCGTCACAAAATGTTTGAAAAGGCGCACAGTCAAACGCCCCTTCAATATCCTCGAACACCCCCATCGCGTAATCACTCTTCAGAGTTCTAAGTGCTCCATACCCTCCTTTAGCATTGTTGGATGGATGCCATCCATGCCAGGTGGTTTGAACTGTTCAAAGGACAGTATGGCAGCTCTCACCCTTTCATAGATAACAACCGCTTTCGCAGTGTTCCAGTTCACCTTGCAGCACTTGCGTGTTGAAGAGGCTGTAGAAACTGTTAACTCTCCCCCTACTACTTCTCTCACCCGTTCTCCCGGGTCGTGTACTTTCAGGAGGGTCTGCACTGATTCCAGTCTGGAGCTCGTGAAAATATCGTCGGCTTTTCGAAAAGAGTCCAACTTGGCTGACTCATCCCTTTTAAGGACTCTGCACAGCCTTGAAGTCTTTCTTTCGCCTTCCAGTTCCTTACAGTACGCTCTTAAGGGGACTCGTTTCCAACACCTAACGGGCCTCTTATATTCACGTTGTGAGCTCCTGAAATTTAACAAGTCTTCCTTCATATTAGGTAAGGAGTACTTCACCACGATTTTCAAACGTATCACATCCAGCCGAGATAATACGCAAACTTCCCCCAAAACGAAAGTGAAATCATCCCCGCCATTAAAGCACTCAGACAAAGTAAAGCCGGTCGCGCCACCAGTGCAATCACTGCTATTTCCATGTATAAGGAAATCCGTGGAATATGAGATCATTCCCAAAGAGCGGAACAAGATAATGATCGTTAAGACTCCAGCACCTGTCTCATATGTGACAATTGGCTTTCTCCATACCAATAATAGCTAAAATAATCCTGAAGCACCTCAAGGCGCATTTCCAAATCTTGACCGGCAGGAGCAGGCTGGTATTCGCTCTGAATCCCCATGTGCTGATCACCTCAACAACCTGTGAATATGTTTGGATTGCTCTACGCTATTATCCGATCGACTTATGATGAGGCAAATAATAATCGTTGACGCAACAATCCATATTGGATACTGTAAGAGGCAATATGGTAAGCATTGCGCTCGCTCGAGATAATTACCCTGATTTGACTCAGGTACTCATTCACAGCTGAGTCAACTGGTATCCGACATCAAATCACGATACAAATCCCACTGCCACCAGTGAAATTTGAACCGCGATCTTCCGTACGACAGCCTTGCGCCCTAACCACTAGGCTATCCGAACAGAACAAGCAAAGCAAATGGCACACGCTAAATCAAAGTATAATCTTAGTGAAGTTTGGGTTTCAAAGGGGAACCCGCCAGGAATTCCTTCTCCACATTGGCAATGTTTCCCATGCTGTCTTGTCATTGAGGGAGGACTTCAATGGACCATGACATCTTTCCTCCGTTACGCTGATTAGAAGGCAGAAAGGCAAGTAGAGTAGAAATGAAAAAAACACCAACAAAACCAAGGCTCTTAGTCTGATGGGTCATTGCACTTGTCCGATTTGATGGGCATTTAATGGACAGAACATTGAAGGTGTTGATTACTATATTATACATAGATCACTGTATATTTCGGAATCACCTTTTCTATCGATGGTGGCATAGAACTTGATGTCGCTCCGTAGTTTAACAGTGATAGATCCAGCTTGGCTTTTGTGTCCAAAATCGGGAATGCAATTTCATTAGTGCCAACATTGAGACTGTTCTATGCTCATGTTCTTTCTGTATAGTTATATAGGAATATCACACGGAAAGTGACCACTGCTCCCTGGAAGCTTCATGCCTTCATCAACACTAACTTGCCTACCTTGTGCCATCGGGATACTCTGGACTGATACAATGTCGAACAAAGAACATTGGTATGCAAGCCAGTAACACGTACACAGTTCGATCAGAATGCGGAAGTGACAATAGATGGGGAACACACTAAGAATGTCGTCTACATCTGGTGATGCCACGCAATTGAATACACACTCCCAAGACGGCCAACGGGATTGACCTCTCCCCAAGGTTCACAAAGTTACGAAAGATCGTCCTATGTTAGACGCCTGCAACTGAATTCCAAGAGAGCCAAGAGAGGAGCAAGAAGGTTATATGAAACTTCCCTTTAGTGATTAGAGAGCTGCTAAATAGTATCATGAAATTTGTGTGTTTAAATAGAAGTAATAAAATGATTTAAATAACGATTAAGTTTGTTGAAGCAATAAACTAAGGTTTTAACTAAGCTTCGAACAGTGAAAAACGTCAAATGATGTCAAACTCTTTTATCACTTGTTCATTAAGTCCGTAATGGATATGGAACCACTGTACTGAGTGATGTGCGAGCTTGCACATAGCGACCAATCTGAGGTTTCTGGCAGATCCAGCAAAGATATTGCCAAAATTGATAAAGCAATTCTCTTTTGACACTACCTGGACTGTACGGGCAAAGGCTAAAGAAGGTAACAGGGGCTTTTGAAAAAAATAAATGAAAGGGACGCACTATGTTAGAATTTAGCGCGATTTGGATTTAACAAAGTATAGGAAAAAAGTTTGAAGCCCAAGACCATTAAAAACTGGAGTTCATACAAAGATACCATAGCAGTTCTGAGGAGCATTACACTAACTATGCGATCATCGTGGGAATGGTTTTGTGACGGGCGAACTCACCGCAGGGAGCTTGAAATGAAACAGAGTAACATCGACAATCTTACTATGCCAAATACCAAGAACAAACCTTCCTTGGAGGTTGCGCACAGAAAATATTTCTTTCCGCTTTACTACAGCAGCTAGCATTGGGCATCTGGAGTACGAGACAGCTTTTGCAGAATCACTCAACCGTTGCAAGTACTGAAAAGTATGTGGACTCAATAATAATTTACCAAAAATTGCTGTATTGTGTGACCTAGTTTCACAAAAGTAATTGGCCTATACTCTTTTTGAAGATGAAGATGCTGGACAGTATCGGTAAATTAAACGACACGAAGGACTTTTGGTTCCAGCGAGGTGGTTGCACATGCTGCACCCCTCGTAAAGCATAGAGTTATTGAACACAACGATTAGTCAAAGCTTCAAAAATTGATGGAAAGCGCCAGAAAGCAGCCGATTTATCTGTCACTTTTACTAATAGCAGGATCCTGCAGGAACAAAAGAAAAGAGAAGGATTACTATCCGCTGCACCACTCGTGGCTCTCAAAACAGCCATTTAAACCGAAAAGCTGCTAACGACGCATAAAGAGTGTAATAGTGTATCACTCCATTTCAAAATCTAATGACATGAAAATTTCTCTTTAAGCAAGGCACCGCAAGAGATAATTCACGAAATGCCGAAAGGGTACAATTCCTTGGAACTTTGGCAATAAATAAAATTCGTATATTTAAATATTAAGTTTTCATCAAAACAAATGGGCACTCCGTTTAAAACACAAAAAATTAACTTTATTTTTAAAAATGACTTTTTTAAAGTAAACTTAGTACAGTTCAACTGGACATTTGCAATTAATGTGAACGCCGCCGCGGTTGGAAACAGAAGAGACCGGCTTATTTCCATGCGGTCCTTACTGTCCCAACCAACAGCATTTTTCCACCGCTAATTCTCCACTCCCTTGGTGCGTTCCAAAATGAGTGAGTGGAGAGTTCCGCGCCATCTATCCGTCCGCATCCGCAACATTCGAAATAAATTTCGAATGCTGCAGATCCTGCCGCGCCACAGAACTATGAGGTTAAAAATCTTCACCGAGGAATTAGTCATAGAAAGAGGGCCGAGCGTAAGAATCCCTTTAAAATAGCTTGTTATATAACCTATAGGCCTAGCCCCTCGGAAAAATGGCGATCTTATTTTTCCATGGAGGTTTACACTACTTTGCAAGGTGGAAAATGATTAGAACAACACTACTGTGTCCGTAACATTTGAAGTTATTGTAACAGTCAATCGGCGTTATTATTACTGAATGCAAAATTAGATCAAGCCAGGTGTGGAATTCGCACATCGTTCGTAATGATTACGCAGACAGATTGACTGGCTGGGAGTCTGCCTTCACAGTAATACGACCAGAATCGCTTCTTGGCACCAAGTCATGCATTGTAAATTCTCAACGCGAAGTCGCAACGATTTGCGGAACCCAGTGGTAAATCTAAACTCTTGTTGCAGACGAAATTCATTGTGACATAAGCGCCCAAGATTACCAGCAGAGGGTAACTTAAGGAAAATGGATATGAAAACCTTAGTAGCGCTTATAACGCGGTCATGCTTCCTAAACTCTCATACATTCTCAGACGAAGATATTATGCTTCGGAAGGATCGTCTTTAGGAATTTGAGATTGGAATTTGAGCAGTATCAGTGTCTGGGAGATATCGTTAGGATCACAAGGGCCCTGGGCGTTACATTCGGAAATATACCCAAATAGACGTTTCAGAGCATAATACATTTTTGCTTGTAAGACCTGTTTCCCAACCCAATCTCACATAACTTATTTTGCTTTATCTAAAAACTCCTTGCTGTACTCCTTGTTAACGAATATATCACTATATCTGACTGTTTAGCCAAACAGGCCCAAAAAAAATGGTGGATTCGGCCTCCGAATAATTAATTTTTTCAGTTCTACAAACAAGTTTTTCATGATTCAATAATCTGAAATAAATAGCGCCGTCGAGGCTGATCAAAAAAATAAACTTGATGTGACTTTTGTTTCTCAAAGCTAAAACACTAGTAGCGAAGTGGTAAATATGGATTTCTTGAGTGATTGCGAGTGGCGTAAATCCAGCAAACCTGGGACAGCTGAGAGTAGCGCAGGACCCTCCTTGCTGGATGAAGGTGTCATTTTAAGTTGGTGCGACTCTTCAACGCACGCCTTTTCCTCCTTCCGCGACCTTCATCGCAAAGTATACTCCCATGACTTGGAAACCGGTTTCAAGAAGATTTTAGCTATGAAATTAACATTCAGGTTACCGATTATCACAATAGCGCAGTACTTCTTATTTACAAGATAATCATCTTTTTTATTAAGTAAATCCCACCAGTCAATGTTCTCTAAAGGTGACATTGCGATTATGATGGTTAATCTGAGTGGGAGAACTCCAAAGATAACAGCAAGCACATGGTTCCAGTACAATTTTTGATTTTTTTTTATATTATATTTTATATAGTTGCACTTAAAGTAACCGATGACGAAAATTTTTTCAACCACACCACCGTCAACAGTAGATTTAGGAGTTGACCTTTGGATGTGCGTAACAAAAGGCGCTTTAATACTGCGCTCAAAATGGTCTATCATTTAAGGCTCGCTTGCTACATTTCCGTGTCACATCTAAACACTAGGCAACACTAGGAGAGCAAGTGGGGAGTGAAGAATTTCTACCATTGCTTGCATCAGGAGATTTGCAAGAGAAGATAACAGGCATTTATTCTCTGGAAGGAAACAGAAAAGGCTTATAAAGCAGGTTTATACGTGGGATCATAGCATAATAATGATACTGCGATAGTGAAATTGTTTTTAAGTGGATGGTTGCACCAGTAAAGGTTGCTACACTTACTAATGAGCTTATCGTTCAAGCCCAACGGAATCATAATGAAATGGAGTTCCATGGACACTTTGAACAAAGTCAGAGAATAAGAAACCCAGCTGTGCCATATATCTGATTTTGGAGACGGAAGAAACAAAGTTGCTAATGTTATTGCCATACAACGACACCATTATACGTTTGGTAATGGCAGATTTGTGCGGATAGCACAGCGGTTAGAGCGCTGGGCTCTCGTAGGGGAAGGTTGCGGTTCGAATCTCAGTGGTGGCGGAGAGATTTGTATCGTCGCTGGATGTCGGATACCAATCGTTTCAACTTCGAGTGTGTACCTGACTCAAATTAGGGTAATAATCTCGGGCGAGCGCAGTGCTGACCACATTGCGTCCTACATTATACTGTAGTGTACCGTCATGGTCTTGAATGAAGCGCTCTAACACGCTTCAAGGCCCTGATTAAATTGGATTGTTGCAGCAGTAACCGGTAGGATTCACTGTGGTTAGCATTACGCTCGCCCGAGATTATTACCTTAATTTGACTCAGGTACTCATTCACAGCTGAGTCGACTGGTATCCGAGATAAAATCACGATAGAAACTCCACTGCCACCAGTGAAATTTGAACCGCCTTGTGCTCTAACTACCTGCCATCCGGACACATACTGGCGTAAGTCCACAAAATTTATTGGAGCTCCAAATAAATTACAAGAACCAGCGATATAGTATTAAAAAAAAACCGAAGATCAAGTAACTAAATCGTTTCGCCAATGAATCCACATTTCGGTGGTGGATAGTTGCCTTCATGCATGTCAAATCCTTACTTCCTTGCAACATAAAGAGCAACTCGCGAATATGTAATGAATTGAAAGTAATCACTTTATAAGTAGGAGCGACACTCAACTCAAGACCTACCACAAAAATGTATTCGAATCTTAAAGATATGACCTGGTCTCCATGTGTGCACCACTTTCTAATAGATGAATCAGCAGTACGGCTGATTCCACCGAACAACCCTAGATAATAGATCTACTTTATATTAACACTGGGATCGCATCCTTTATATCAAGAACCAGTTCTCGGGTCCCCAGTGTTGGCGACAATTCAAAGAATTTTTTATTAACCTACAGTGTCGAAGCAAATATGTAGAAGCAAAAGTTTAACAACGCATAGAAATAAAGATAATAATAAAGAACAACAATCTTTCTGTCATGTAATGGCCTCTTTGTCACATACTGCGGACTATCAAGGAGAATAATGGTCACGTCTGAGTTGATTTCATAATAATAGCCAACGAACAATCCATGATCGGGTTTCACTTCCAGTAAATACTGACAAAGAAGTCAACGATGGAGGACAACCCTGCACTTGATCGAAATCCCATCTTTCTCTAAGAAACCTCGCCAAAACCAGCACTTTAATGGCGAAATGAACTCATCTCTGAAAATACGAGCTTTATGTTGTGAAGCAATCCGTCAGTATTATCATTGTATATGGAGCTACGGTTTTCTCCCCAGTGCTCTTTGAATCGGGCATCATCAACGTAACTAACAGATGCAGTATCGAAGAAGAAGTCACTACCTTAGAGGCAAACAGGGTACATTTTACCATGATATAAAAACCCATGATTCCTTCTTGAAAGCTCACCCCACACGTACTCCTCGAGTACGTTGAAACCTTCCATATCGTTCGTGCATAAATCAATTGTAAACCAATTTACTAAACTACGTTAAAGGGTTTCAACCCAGTATCATCTGGATGCGAGCAGCCAAAACAAGAGTCGCTACAAGTACGTAAATTCACGTCCACTATTTTAGCGTTACTATGTGGGTTTTCCAACTTTCGTGGCGTGGTTGTGATACCTTGTGAGGAAATTCTACAGCAACCAGTTGTTATGCAATTGCCGAGTAGTATTGGTAAATTTCAGAAATGCATCCTAGAAAAGGGGCCGAGATGTTCGAAATCAACAGCTAATTCAGCATGGGAGATGGAATTTGACCGTGCCTTAGGAACTGGATTTACAAACTATTCAGTACTTAACTAGTAATATCACGAACTTCACGTGCTAGGGCTGAACTAGGTTGTGATTAAATTCGTCAGCGCATCTTAGCCAAGGGCAACAAAGAAGAGTCTTTATCACTATGCAAGAACGCCAATTATATCGAAGAGCGAGATCATCTTACTTAGTTCCTCCTACATCTTCGCATGTATCTGAATCATTCGAAGGAATCTCTAGTAAACAGGCGAGAAAAAGGCTTTAAGCACCGAATCAACCCTAAAGCTCCTATGCTCAGACTGCGAGGGAAGCATTCTCGGCGTAAACTTTGCGTTGGAATCACTGGAGATTTGTCGCAGCAAGTGGGACTGCGCTGAAGGGTACTCCTGTGGGCGGTGGCACTGAACTGACACTATCGTAAATTTAGTTATAAATCTGATAACGACAACCTGCGGGGCTTTCATGTCCAAGATGGCATCGAGGTGGGGCAAACCTCCTATGTACTGGGGGACACCGGAAATTCCGTAGCTCTCGAAGGAGTGTCATAAGTTCCGCGTTTGACACAACATTTAAACGACCAACAGAAAACGTGCACCACAATGACTGAGTACAGATCAGCGAAAAATTAGACTCCGTAGCACCATAAACGGAACCGAAACTCGCTGCTGGCAGGACGCAGGAAGTGAATGGGGACCCGCGGAAACTCGGTTACAAACTGATAACTCGAAAATCCTGGGCTCTGCAGAATGCAATCTGTTCGATTCTAGGCTGCAGAGGTATGGGATGATGGTCTTGGCAAGTATCATCCAGAAATCATTAGCGCCTTGCGACAAGGAGCCCGTTGCTCTTCTTGCTGATAACCGTATAGCTATATACAAGCACAAACGGAAGGAGCCGAGATAGGAGGTTGCTCGTGAAGTACGCCAAAGTACACTAAATAAGTGGCACTTCTCTCAAAAAAGCTTGGCTCATTAGCAACTTAGGTGCGTGGTTGAATCGGAGGCGTGGTGAGGTTGACTATTTCCTTACCCAATTCTTAAGCGGTCATACATATTTTCTGTCTTACCTTCACAAGATTAGGAAGGCACGATCTTCTGATTGCTTGTATTGGAATGGAGTTGTTGACGGCACCCACCACACCTTTTTTTATTGTGCCAGGAAGGATAGGATTCGTCAACAACTTTATTTAATCACAGGAAAGCTGCCTCCCGACCCTACTACCGACGGTCGAGCAGCGACGGATAGATGGCGAGAATATTTTCCACTTCTCAGGCCCACTGGTGCTCAGAGGTGGCGGCGACCCTATCGGCCAAACCAAAACCAAGTGGCCGAGGAGAACCTCCATAGTGGTGGCACCGGAAGACGCTGTAATCACTTTGGTTTGCCGGCCGTGATTCAGTAGGCGAATGCTCCAAAGGCCTAATCAGGGCGATCAGACCTGAGTCTGCACGGGGACTCATCTGAAGTGACAAATTGGTCACGAAACCTTACCAGGGGTATACTGGTACCATGGGAGCCGGGAAAGCCCCTGGACTCACATACTTCGGGTGAACTCTTGTTGTATGTGAGGACAGCTCGGTTATTTGCGGTTGGCCCCCCTAGTGGGAGTTTCATGGTGGTTGTGGTTATGCTCAAGCGAGAAGAGACCTTCGGGGCTCGACGTGGTGTTGCGTATCAACACGGGTGCCTTACTCCTTAGTTCGGTAGAGATTTAGGTAATTCTTGCATCCACCAGTATGAATGCTAAGCCATGCACTTGGTATAGACTGGTACCGTTGTTGCTTGTCTCAGCGGGGCTCTGATTGTGGTCACAAAATCAATCCCTGTCTGAAGAGGACCGTAGGATTAAGTCTCACGACAGGTGCCTGCGTAAAACACCATGGGCTTCACTGTCAGGCCAACTGAAGTCGAGGAAGCAATTAAAAGAATGAAACGGGGAAAGCAATAGGACCTGAGCTCTTGAAATCCAACAGCTGGGACCCAATACTGTGACTCACTGAATTTTTCAATCAGGTTATTGAGGTAGAACACCATTTGATTGCCGAAAAAAGAGCCACAGTTCCAATAAGGAAAAGGAAAGGTAGTCCAGCAGAATGTTCAAATTACGATCCGATCCGGTTGTTGTCGACATTCTTGACAACCACATTCGCAACATCATTCGAATAATCGTAAATCAAGCCGGATTTGTCCAGAACTGCGGAACTACTGACGCAATGCTCGCTGCGCGGTTACTCATAGAGAGACACGCATGGAAGCAAAGTTCTCTTCACATTGCATTTCAGGATCAGCAAAAAACGCCACAATAACTTATCCAGTATGCTGTAGAACCAGAATTACTCGTGCGCGTTCAATTGCTCTACCACGATCCGAAAAGTAAAGTTCGAGGTGTGACGGGTGTATCAAAACCGTTTCGGGTTTCTGTTGGTGTTCATCAAGGAAACGCCCTCACATCACTCCTCTTTGTTCTTGTTATGAACACCGTCACACGGGACATCCAACGTCCAGCGCCCTATACACTGCTTTATGCAGATGTGTTTTCCAGATGTTTAATAGCAAAAATATTCTCGATTAACTTGTCCAAAAATGGAATGATCGCCTCATGCAACACGGTCTTAGATGGAATCTGAATGAAACTGAGTTTTTGACGACCGATCTTCATGAAACAGCCACAATCACCATCAGTGGCAGGGATCTTGCGTCTTGTGGCAATGAAGACGAAGATATTGTGTTAGACTAGTGACTTGACACGCCACGATGACATCCGGGATGATGATGTAGGGTTGCACCGATCCTGGGAAAATTGAGAGAGAGGCGTCTTTGATGGTATGATCAATTCACTTGCCCAGATTGGTCTGAACATCGAAGTCGGTGGTAAATGATCAAAAAGCCGGCCGAAACAACGGTGGCTTAATATGCTTAATATGGTGGTAGGAAAGTCTCGCGACTGCATCCAGAACAATGATTTGATAGAAAAAAATGGCACAACTGATCATGAGCTGACCCCGCTTGTAAAGGACAAAGGCGACGTCAGGCAGATGCTAAAGTGAAGCCTTTTAGCGTATTGCGTTCGGGTTCTTCTCGTTGCAAAAAATATAGAGCTCCTCTCCCTTACCGTTCGTAAAAGGAGTTCCTTAATTTGGGGGCTACCCGAAGCGGGAGAGATCGAGGGCTAGGTTTTGTGACAAACAGGAGATGTTCAGTTGGTAGTCGGACGGAGTACCGTTGCGGGAGTCCAACGCCCTGTCTGTAAACGTATTCATTTCACCTACCCCCCAATAAATAATCCAAAGAATCTAACATATGTATATCGTCTGAACGATTTACGACAGTGTAAAATATTGCTTACGTGCACATATGTTGAAAAAAATCGGAGTTCTAAGTTGAGTCAGCGAGGTTACGCTTTGTCATTGGTACTTTTCCTTTCCATTTTGGGTGATGCCTTCCATACTGCGCTGAAGGACGTGCGTAATGGCGAACACTGCTATTCAAGAACTCCTTTCGTTCGTTAACAGTTGCTTCCATTCAGTTATCAGGTGACTCTGTCTGACATAACCTGGAATGGAGAACTATGTTGTCGACGTACGAAATAGATGCCTGTGGATAAATCACACATTAAGAAAGGTTGACAACTCCATCTCAGAATTTGATATATCACTCTCTGACCTTATGGATGCTATCGCCATTAATCGAACCTAGTTACAAAAGTGTGAGTGAATATAATGGGGAAGAGTCGTATTCTCATACGTTCATTATGCCTAAAATCCTCAACGTTTACTGCTCGAATGTCCGCATCATGATGGTGGTGTACATTATATTTCGAAAAACAACATCTGGCCTGCTCGTCCTGACTGTCAGTTTCCGTCGGTATTTAGTTTAGATATGTATGTTAGGATCTGTTTTATGGAAATCTATTTGGCATCGCCGTTAAATGTTAACTAAAATGTGTTTTAAGTTCGAGAGAGGTATGTGTCTGAGATTCTCTTCAGCTATGAGACTCCTATCTTCATTTGCCGTCGGTCCCGGTCGGAGAAGCTCTTAATCCTTCAGTGCTATTGAATGCACTGCAGTCCAATTTATTAATGTGGCGTATACTAGAAAAAAATAGGTCCCACCAGATGTTTCTCCCCATGTAGTACAGTATATATGAACTTACATTTCATCTTCATTTTTAAACTGACATTTGAAAAATATGTCACAAATTTTAAAATATTTTACACCAGGAACTGTATTTTTGACATTTTGAATAAATTTGCAAAGTCGTCTTCTAATAGTTATGAAAACTGTTAATTCGTTGCCCATCTTTAGGTTTGCGATTTGTGATCCAGTGCAATTTATCATTTCGAGTAACCAATTACCATCACAGGCAATGATTATTGCAGTCAGTCAGTCAGCAAAGCGAAAAGAAGTTAAGCCTGCCAATTACCAACTTACTGCACAATGCATCAGACCATCGCCGAAGGCAGCCAGGCATTCATTCCATCTTGGGTCCAGGTTTCCATGCAGCCGCAACACTCTTCCTTGAACACCTCCTATTGTCGTCACTGGCACTGACTTCGAAGCAACAGACACTGGGGCCGGAGGCACATTTCCAGTGTTGATGGTTGAGAGCTAGTAGATTCAAATTTCAAATGCAGATATTTCAAAGTATGGCATTTGAAACGGTGAAAGCTACTTCTTCCTTTCTTTGGTCCTGCATCTTGTGAAATACATCTTTCCTAACAGACAGTTTATTCAGTTGGTTTGATTGAAATCACACAAACACTAAGGCCATAAATTGGTAACTCTCTTCAGGCCCAGTGCATAATGTGCACCAATTCACAGTGCTTCGATGCACATGCCTGTTGTGTTAAATTAAAATTACACCTTCTCCAAGGTGGTGGTTAGGAATTGCGGTTACCTTTTGCAACGTACCTTTATTCAGCGAAAAGACCAAGGCCTACATGGAAGCCCAAGTTTCGAAACGGCGAATTTCTTGGGACCGGTTCAGTTCTACTTATCGCCTCCTCGTTATGCCTCGGCATTAATGGCTGGCTGCTTAATTTTCAAGTTGGATTCTGATCTGATTGTTGTAATTTTGACGAGCCGCGGCCCCCATTGAGTGAATCAAAGGAGCATATCAAGATGAAGTCGGATACTGACGAGGGGTTTTGCGAACAATCCATGAAAGGTGTCTGGTGGGCAAGTGCTGAGTAATTTTGTTAACACTTTTGCTAATTTGTTCGTTTTTCCTTGAAATAAGAACGATACCTTGGCGACTAGAGTCCTCTTTGTATTCTACGTTTATTTGGTTCTTGTTAAAGATAAACGAGATAATTACTTTCATTAGGCTTACAAATGAAAGACCTTTCGCAAGAATGTATTATCTGTATCTTGCATGGTAGACTGCCTGCAGACTGTGACCAAATGAAAATTATTTCAGAGGTGTCATTTACGTTTCCTGTGGGCAATTATCACAAATATGGCTGTGAATTTAATGACGCTAGAATATTTAAATGGTAGCTTCCGTAATAACAGAAACAGAAATATTACTTCCACCCAAAAATTAAAAGTGCTTCTCTAATATGACTTTATAAATATATATGTACTCGTGCATGCATGTCGTGCTTACATTGTTGCGTAAGTATACAAATATAGTTCTAAAGCAGCCAGAAGAGTGTAGTTATTTCTAGAGCTTATTTAACTTAAATTTATCTTTTGGGAAAAGGATCATTTTTATCATATAATCGGGCTGTTGTGCCTGTTAAGCATTTCCCAATCTGCCCCCTGGAAAGTAGCTAATTTACTTGAATACGACGCGGAAAAGTGCTATCGCGCGATGAATATTCTTAACTCCTTAACTAACAAGTCATCAAATTACCTTTTCGTGCAGAACCCATGCAATAGTTGGTGAGGTATCTAAGTGTAGCCTCCGTAAAGATAATAGCTAAAATAATCCTCAAACGTATTAAAACACGCCTCGAAAACTTGATCGATAGAGAGTGGTTTCCACTTTGGATTCACGGAGCGCGGAGCTTAGATATCCGCTTCATCTGTTCTTTATCGATTTCGACAAAGCTTTCGACAGCGTGAATAGGGAGGGTATCTGGAATACTATGTGCAAGAGGCGTATTCCAAGAAAAAAGAGTAGCCTTTATCATGTGCTACACCGAGGTAAAACCTCAAAAGAATTCGAAGTCCATAGAGGAGTTCGCCGATTTATTTCTTCCAGTTATAGGTGCCAACCTTCAAGCTATCTTGTCAAAAGGATGTGGAAAGCTTCCATGAGCCATAAATCGTTTCCTTAAACACATCGACAACGCTAATGATATCTGCTTGCTCTTCCATCGAGTTATCGATCTTGGCAAAATCGCTACACCACACCACCAAAACCCATCATCTTGTTTTCGCTATCTGAATTGATGGGCGGAAAATCAAAGGCATTCACCGATTTGTATATCTTTCGCCAACTACGGCCCTGGCCTTGATATCGCTCAACGCATTAACAACGCTACCTTCATTCTCGCTACTTAGTCCAGTGGAAGGCCCAGACATTAAAAAAGGCGTTGCGTTATGAAAACTACCCGCCGAAAGCTCCAGAAACTTTTGGTACGCAGCAATGAAAAAGTACAATTCCAAAGCGTTAACAGTGCAGACACTTGGATCCCTGCTTAAGCCACACCCAACATGTACTCCGAGTAATTATCGTGCACACGCATATTTCGTGAACACATTTTTATGCACTTCATGTATATTAATTGAATTCATTTTGAGTTTTTGTGTACAACAAAATCGGTCGGCTGTACTGATCATCACGGAATTTTGTGAGAAGGTGGTAACTATGAACGCCCATGCATACATTCTTCATTGAGTTTAAAAGGGTCCCCATACACCTAAAAAGGAGGTTTTCCACCGAATATAGTTATGTGCAATACTAAATGAAACATCTCGCTTTAGCACTTTCCAGAACCGGTAGTAGACATTGGTTGTAAGGTGGGAAGCACAGGGTCTGCAAAGTGAGCACTTATCTAAAGGTGTCATTCTCAGAAACTCAGTTGAAAATTCTGAAAAGTATCACGAAACTGCCACTACGTGGCACCAAGGGCCCCAAATACTCTCAATACCCATATTTACTTAATCAAGTTCATAATAGCATATTATTATATTATATGTAAATTGACTGGAACCCCGCTTAAGTTCTTCCTAAAATCCTAAAATTTTGCACTAATATAAGCTATGTTATAAAGCATGAGATTGCTGCCATGATACGACAAGGTGAGGGAAAATCGGACTATTATTAACAAAGTTACTATAGACCAAAATTTTCGCTCTTGTGCAAGGTTCAGGATCACGCAATAGCAATCAAGGTCAAGCTTTAATTTCTACTCTAAGCAGGTAATCAATCAATCACATCAGTTGACTTCAAGTCAATTTAGACTTTTTAGGAATATAGTTCTGCTGATTTCATGCCTACGGCTCTAAGGTAAGGAAGGCGTAAAAACTCCAGTTAATCCTGGTAGTTGTTACGTTTTCGACCAATAGACCTCTTGAAATCATCAGCCGAGGGTGTTAGGGCACCAGTTAGATTTTACCTAATACTGCATGTGGTTTACTTATGAAACCAGGGATTCTGGTTGTCCAAAGCTAGAGATTTACCAATTTTAAATGTACTGCTACACATCGGGAATTAGTTCCCGAGGTGCATGGTTGCAACACATAATAAATTGACGCAGCTGGTAGGCTTCGATAGAAGCCCAAGAGGCGCATCCTTCGAGCTGAAACATGTTGCGGCCAACCGCGGCCGATGGCGGTTGAGTGTAATTGACGCGGTATTCCCGATTCATTTTTCGATAGTAACCACATGTGTCTACATGTATTCCTGGTGTACCGGGTTAGTCCTCACAGAGCTACATTCTACCAAGAGCGTGGCATGATTTACGAATAATGACATGACTTCCTGGGTGAGCTACGAATATCGCAAAATAATCTTGTAAATAAAATGCGTCTCAGCAACTCCCCCTCAAATACCTTCCCTATCCTGACAGGTAAGTGTGGAATACTGTAACAAGGATGTTCCACTGCAGGTTTGACTGCTTACCCATTGCTCGTTGGTACGAATTCGGGACACCACTTTTAGTTCATTTAATGTCCCCCCAGAAACACAAAGAGAAACAGAAAGATAATCATCATCATCAACGGCGCAACAACCGGTATCCGGTCTAGGCCTGCCTTAATAAGGAGCTCCAGACATCCCGGTTTTGCGCCGAGATCCATCAATTCGATATCCCTAAAAGCTGCCTGGTGTCCTGACCTAGGCTCCATCTCTGGCAGGGTCTGCTTCGTCTTCTTTTTTTTTAGATAATTCCCAAGATAATACCCAAAACAGTTAAGGGCCGCTCAATAATATCAGAGTGGTCCTTTGCTCGTTGGCGTGTTGGCGGTTATATCGTCAGCCACCAGGATCGGAAGACCTAGGTATTGTATGGTTAAACGAATTTATTGTCCGATGCTACTATGTCACAGAACTGGCTACAATCAACAGCTTACAATCGATAAAGCATTTGTAAAGGAATCTATGCACCAAAACCGAAATATACCGACAGTCACATCGACTATAAATTAATCTCTCGCTCCATATGACATTCGGGATTACTAAATGTGTTACGGTTGTACAAAAGCCAGCCTGAATGTCCTTATTCGCCTGAAAACAGTCATGAAGAATTGAAGCATCAAGGTGTCGGTATCCTAACAAACATCAGTTGATTCTCTAAGCCCACTGTGGTTTTCTTTGGCCTGGAATCCGGTATCATATCCTTTGCAAGAAATCAAATACGGACTTCAAGCCAAATATAGAGTATTGTCAAAATGTACATTAAATCATTTAATTTATGTTGATCACAATGACCCACATTTATTTCTGCGCCATGCAATGAAGCCATATCTTTGAACCAGAAAATTGTTGAAAAATAGCAAAAAAAAATCCCAAGCTACGGCTATAGGAAGCGGACATGGAGACTACATAAGATCCAAGTAGTCCCAGTGGTAATTTTAGCGACAAAATTAGTCCCCTAATATTTACAGAAAGCGCTCTCATTCTTGCAACTTATGCTGCCGAAGAATCCAGCAGCAATCTGTTCTACTGGGCCCAACTCTAAATTTTCAATGTCTTCTGTTTATAATCTATATGTCACTACAGTTAAGCACCACTGGGTCAATGTTTGAAATATTAGCGACAATCGGGGAAGTAACAATGCATTTTCACATGGTCGCATAGACTTTGCATTAAAACGCCACTTTGCTGACTGTGGCTATGTATATTTCAATTTCTCACTTTCCCTCTTTTTTAGGATTCTTTAGCTCAACCATTATTATCTTTTCAAATTTTTAACTCTCATCCCGACTTTGTGTTGTACACAAAAACATACTGTTCAATTTTATTTTTTTAAGAGCCATTTTAATTCCCTTAGCCCTTTCACCATCAAATTCTCCAAACCGCCAACCGGTTATTCAAATATAATAGGTCAATTCTTCAAAAAGCAAAAGTTAATTAATCCTTTTTCTTGTTGATTCCCTGTAAATCATATGTCCCGCCACATGCATGCCCATGCTGTGTGGAAACAAATACAGTTTGTATAGCGATACGTCTCGAGAATGCAAAGCATTGATGTTCATATATAAGCAAGGAAGCAGTTCTAGCTGGACTATTGTCAGAACGTTGAAAGCATCAGCGAAGGGCTCTTGATGGAGGTTCTGGTGAGTCCATGAAGCAGCTAGTTCAAACGCACATCCTCTCTATAATTAACCTAGATAAAATTGGATGCGCTATAAATCTACAGATCAAGATGCCTTCTATTGTGGCAAACTACAGAAATAGCGAGAAAGGCTTTCACCGTGGCTTGTAGGTATTTACCATAGTTGCATGTATTTCAGATACGTACCACACACACACGCCCATCTGTATACGCCTAACTTAAAAGAAGTCCACATATACCCCTCTCCATGAGGTAATTAGCACGATCGAGTGGTCGCTGGAGTACAATCAATATGCCCTAGGGCCTTCAAGGGTATAGAGGGAGGGTATGTGTGCGTATGAGGTAGAAGAAAAGCAAAACATCCGAGCTGGCCCATTGTACTCAATTCCTTCGTTTAACGGACTACTCCTGATTCGCTTATGTATAGTAAGATTTCCATTAACGGATGTGATGCTTCCAGTACGTATCATTTTGGACAATTCCTATCCTGAACATATGCCCAGCTAGTAAATTATAGCTAATCAAAATGCCGACAATACTTCTACAAGTCTCCTTGCTTTTCAACAGGATAAATTTTCTGACAGCAAAAGTTTGGTGAACTTAGAAGCATCTACCACCTGCCATTATGGAAAGCTTGTTCCCAGTTTTTGATAACCACATTAGCCAATGCTACTGACATCCCATTTGCCGGTTCCGGTCCGGGTATGGGGGAAATTGAACCCACTGTTGCTAAACCATCCGAGATTTCATTTCCCTTTACGTTACAATGACCAGGTATCCAGAGTAGTTCCACCGTATTCAATCTAGAAACAGAGTTCTACATTCCTGAGGGATAAAAGGACAATACAACGCCCTCAGTGCTGCTTGGCTGTCGCTACAGAGTGCGATGCCCCTGCCCGTCAACGGACCGTCAATCATACAGATTGCTGCCCAGCATAATCCGCCAAAGGAAAAGCCCAATTCTCGTTTTCATTCGAGAGGTAGACTCCGGCTTCAGAACCCTGCCTTGTTTTTGAGCCAACGTTGCAGAAGATGCCGCATAACTTGCGCGCATTTTTCTAGTTCGTCCCAGATTTCTCTTCGTTTCCTGATAGCCGACAGTCAGAAGGCATTGCAAAAACTGCATTTAGTTCTCTCAATAACTCTTCCAATGCTCTGTGCCCCTCACTTCTATTGTTTTCCCATAAGTCTAAGCGAATCAGTCTATGAGCTGCTCTCATTGCAGTGTTCTGAATAAACAAAATCCGAAGATCGTAAATCGAATAATGAATTTAGAGCTGCACTGGGTATATCGTGTTCATGGCACTGGTAATATTTAGACACACAGTTCTTTGCAGTGTGACTAGTTAACAGTGAAAACTCTTTGGTTTTACCTTAATCCACCACACCACGGACGGACAAGCGAACATTGGGCTAATGATAGGAACGCACAGGTATATCTAAACCACTACCTGCGGCCTAAATCTTCATGTCGGGGCGAAGGTCTTCCCACACAGCTTATACGTGTTTGTTCCAAAGAAGCTTCTTGTCTAGAATAACTCGCAGATGCTCCACGTCGTCCGAGAATTAGAGGGTTGTACCCCTCACCTCAGGAATACAAAGACCATTCAGTTTCCTCTTTTTGTAAATAATACTATTCTGGTTTTTTTCGATTTACTGGAATTCCACGCTTAAGGCACCGACAGTAAATCAAATCAACGGCGCCTTGTGTATTTCTACACACTGTTTCGAGATCTTAATCAGCAACTAGCGCAGTAACGTCATACGCATAAGCTCGAACGTGTAATGGCAGATTTGGGAGTTCGCATAGTAGTGAGTTAAGCAACATATTCCACAGAAGTGGCGATAGCACACCCCCTTGAGAGCAGCCTTTCGTCGCTTCCACTGTTAGGTAGCGCTCAACACCTACTTCAGCGCACAATAATCTCTGCGTTAGCATAACATCTATATATATATATATGATTGCCATTCACCCTGCCATTACAAAAAATGGCCTACAGCTCCCCCCGATTTCGTGAAATGCTTACACTTTTCGCCTACGGTTCTGCACGAAATTCCCTTGGATTTTACTGCATGGCGTAGCCGGCAGTATAGTTGTCGCCCCTCCTTTAAGTGTGACCTATCCACTGCCACTCCCGCCTTCCGATCAAAGTGCGTACGAGTGCCAAGCCTGCGCAACCAAGCTCTTCGTTTCAAATAATGTCAACCAATCGCACTCCTGAAACGACGCAGACAGATCTTGACGAACCCTTAGAGCTTTTGAATAATCATGGAGTTCACTTTCATGTACTACTCCTATATAGCGATACGGAAAGAATGCCAGCACAGAGCAGCTTCAATTTGATCTTAGTGTTGAGGTAACTGGATTTCCAGATTTTAGACAGGGTAGCGAAAGCGGATCTAGCCCTGTTAATGCGCAGGGCAATATCCAGTTCGGTGCCACCGTCGCAGAAGCCATACCTCGTCAGACTGAGAACGTTGGCTTTCTTCGTGTTTATCTTTAGTCCAACTCTAATTGCCCCTCTTTCCAAATCCAGAGCCATATGGCCAAAGTCCATGACCCGGTGGGAGAGCAAGAAGATGTCATCAGTGTAGTCGAAGTATTTGAGTAAAGATGTCATTGTCCATTGAATTTCTTCACGTCTTCCGGGCAAACAAACATGAAGAACGCCACCGACAACAAGAAGAAATAATATCGGTGACAGGGCATTATTTTGGCGGACTTCGTTTTCAACCTCAAAATCCCCCGAGGTTTTGCCTCCGAGCAACACGTGACATTTATTATAATATATTTCTTCGGAATGCTCTTCTGCGTACAGCACTCCGAATACACTCCTTGTTCACGCTATCGAAAGTTTTGTCGAAATCGATGAAGAACAGATGAAGCGAAGATCTAAATTCTGCGTACTATTCCAAAATGATCCTTATGGTGTTGCTGTGGTCAATACAGAAGAATCCTGATAGGAAACTGGCCTGCTCTTGGTCGATCAATCTTTCCACGTGTTCTTTGATGCATTCCAGAATTATTTTAAAATACTATCCTTGCAGCGGCAGGGAGAACATAGATATCCCTCAAATTCTCACAATCAAAACGGGCCTCCTTCCTTGTGATCTTGAGGATAATCCCCTTTTTCTTGATCTTATGGCAGGCTCTGCATGCTCGAACAACATTGCAACAATCCATGAACCTGCCACAATTACCGTCGACCTAGAGAGCGTGTCTTGCTGTAGAAGTTAGAAGCAAACCGATACCAGATTCATGCCTCCTACTACTTGGCTTTCAAGAGTACAAAAGCACATTGTCGCAAGAGGGAGAGGAGTACTCTTCAGAGTGCCACCATATTGCATCTTTTACGCCCAGAATATCCAGCTTATATCGTTGGAGCTCCCGCTCAAGGTGGAGAAATCGAACATTCTGAGGCCAATTGCTCTGGTCGTCGAGGATCGTGCGCACGTTGCAGAAACCTATCATGGTCCTTTTTCAATGGCCAATGGTCGTAGTCGTGAGATCAGTTGCTATCGGAGGCGTTGTTGACGTTTCTGTAGCAATACAGTTTCAAAATTTCCAGGTTGCTGGCCCGCAAGTTTCTATCCCTGTTAGTCGCTTTTCCGACTATGAGTGGACTTTTTTGGAAGCTTTTGGAAAAGCTTACAGTCAACGGCCCATCAATGACCAGGAACACCGCATCCCGTTCTCGTCTTTGAGAGTTGCGTCCTCTATCTTTGAAGCCAAATTGTGAAGAGTAGACTCACTGGACTTTCCACGTCGACAAGTGTGTTGGTTTTCATTTAGCAGATTTGGTTTTGGCATCTTCTCGCGAATGTAACCCTCAACCAGTCTCTACAGATATTTCAGCAAAAATCATGTTAAGCTGCTTTGTCTTAGAGGAAGCATTCGAAAACTCTAGTACCAGCTATCAAAGAAGCTGCAATCAGAATAGGACTGGAGCGATATCTGGCGTATTCGCTAGCCTCTATGCTGACAACCAGGATAATCCAGTCTGATCTGGGAGGTAGGCACTTTACCAGAGCTGTGACCACAGGTTTGATCCGGAGTGAAAGTGCAGGCGTATGCCGACGACATGGTGATATTGGCCTTAGGGATGTTTCAATCCGTTATCAATAAAACCATGGAGGGAATGTTGGGAAAGGTATGCCCGCGGACAACAAACTGCAAACTCGGTATAAATTCAACCAGAAGCCACCTAAGTAAGGGCACCCGGGTTCTACCTCCCGTTTCAAAATGAAAAGAGATTAGTCCTTTCCTTCAATGTGATGTAGCTGGATGTGATTCAAGATACTAAATTAAATTGGAGGATAGACGTAGTAGTAGGGCCTTGCCTTCTACGCTTGCAGGAGGACCTGGGGGGGGGGGGATCTTCTCCCAAGGATGGGTCTCTGAATTTACATAATTGTGGTTTGCCCATCTTAATGTAAAGTTCAATTGTCTGTAACAGGCGCTGAGTGAAAGGTAGAAGCTTAATGCGATTTAAGGAACCACCTAGAATTTCTTAATGTACTACTACACCTCCGTCCTCCCCCTGGAACCCAACTCTTGGCATTGTCCATCGACTACCCCCATGCAAGCCGAACTTCTAGAGGAACTTGGTGGACATTCTAATTAGGGCAGATTGAGGAACCGGCGAGTTGTTGCAAGTTCTGACACGGTGTTGTTCAACGACGGATCAAAGATGGTGTGAGGAGTCGGCGCGGGGGTTTTCTCAGATACACAGCTAAGGCGTACGGTCTCCTAAGATTAACCAGTGCATTTCAAACGAAACTGCAGGCGATTCTGGAGGCCTGTCGATAACTTGCACATGGTCCAAGTTCCAAGGATACCATAGCCGTTATGACCGACAGCTAAGTAGCCATTAACGCCTTACACTCACTGATGGCATCTTCCAGGCTGTCTCTGAGGTGCAGGAACCCGCTGAAGCGTCTGGGCAGGACGCTCAAAGTCACTCTCCTCTCTTTCCCGGTCAAAAGAGCATGGTGGTGACAGGGGCACAGCCTGCGTCTCGCTAGCGACTATCAGGAGCCAAATTTGCTCGCACTACTTAGCAGCCGCTGACTTCAGATGGCGAGTGCGCATCACCTACGCCAAGGACTTGACTCAACCACCTATAATAAGACTCGATTGCGAAAGCACTTGTGTCAAATGCGTCAAAATGCATACAAGACTGGCCCATAGAGAACCATGCCGCCACACTCGGCGTATCCCACTATTCTCATTGCTGAGGCTGCAGAGAGAGGGAAAACACTCAAGCGCATCCTTTGCAATTGCCCAACTCCGTTCTTAGGGGATTTCAAAGAGATCTCTAGGTTCAGGGTTGGAGAGCTACTATTTTCCGTGGATGCTATAGCCCTGCTCTTACGACCGCAGCCATGGTCTTGGGAATTTATTCCATCGAAACAGCGCACTACAGCGTTAATTGGGCCCTCAGAGTTGGTAGTGATACCTACTCTACATTATGAAATTATAACTCAGGTTGGAAAAATCAAGGATGCTAGGAACACCGACACTGAGAAGAAATTGTAGAGCGAAGCTTTCCTATTAACATTTCATTATCAAATCTAATATAGTATTTTCGATACTTGCGGGTTACTAGCCCACAAATTGCGTTAGCTATAACTTTTACAAAGGTTTCCAAGTAAAAGAATAGAAAAATGCTGCATTAAATCCCGCACAATGTAAAGGGCTCAAATCGCAGTACCAAAAAATTGATGACGATTTTAACGCAGGAATATTTATCAAGTCCTATTATTTAAACAAATGAATCAACCGGATTTATGCTGAGCTTCATTGTTATCTATAATGGACTCGGTAAACTGGCAAGCCCTCATGAGTAGTATTGACCACTTTTTCCAAGCATTGTCTTTGAGTCAACAGCTTTGTTTATATATGGCTTCCTTTCCATCCGGAAACGGAAAATCTTTGATTTGTATGTGCGGAATTCTCCAGGCCATTTTAATTTAGCAATAACACTGGACCTGGCAGCGACGTATGTTCATATTACTTGTAAGATGTGCAAACAGGGAACAAAGGTACCATCACCCGTTCGCAGAAATCGCAAAAACTTGACAAAAGATTATCTAACCAAAGTTTGCTTTGGTGTGATTAGCAGACAAGAACTCATAGACTAAAAATATGCCGCCTAACGTGGGAAATGGAAGAACTTTACGATTTATTTGAGAAACATATGCGAGTATGTATGTATCCGCAAGTTATGCATACATTGATGGTGAAAATTACAAACTGTATCCAATTTCTATTGAATGTTGGGAAAACCGAAATTAGTTAATTGCATAGTAAATATGATGGGATTCGAATACAAGTTTTGAATAGAAAATAAATTCAGGATAAGATGTAAGCCCTTTTCTATCCAGAGCCAGTCCCGTTGCATCTCTAATTAAACTTTAGGCTCTCGTATTGAAATGTGGATGTGCACATATGGACACTTGTTTGCTTCGAGTGAAAATTCTATATGTATTTCCCTTTGACCTAGTTTCAGTGAGGCGTTTTCCTCCCAAATAATCACATCCAAAATCAACAGTATCACCTATCCATGCCGTTTCCCTTCGACATCGACAATTTGCGTTTCATCACTTTTCCAGATATGGCACCTTTCTATTGTCAATGTAATTAATCATCTATCTGCCGGAGTTGTTACTGTCTCGGCAGCATCTGGGAGCGGTGAGATACGAGTAGCTGCCGAAATGTCTGCTAGGTGTATAACGAAGATACATATACTTATCTTTGGTATGTAGATATGTTTATATGGGTCCCGATTGTTGGTATAGCAAGTATTCGAAGCGTGATGTTATCGAAATTTGCAATTTCCTACACTGTCAGAACCTCACACTCACTCCTCGTCGTCATCTTGATTAAAATCAAATTTTGAAACAGTGATTGGTCCTGCATTGACAATATCTAACGATGTGCCGGAGGCATTAAACGAATTTTGATAGAGTATTTGTCCCAGTTTATCATGAAAATAATTGGATCCGGCAAAAGTCGAATGTGCCGGCGTGTATACCTCAGATGATAACGGTCGGAGGGGATGGACTCAGGTGTGGCACCAATAATGTGTCGAGTTATTGGTGAAGGTGTTAATTGATAATTTTGAGAAATCTTCCCAGAAGCCGAAGAAAGGTAAGCAACTTTTACGTATCTTGGCTTGTGTTCAAGATGAAATGAAATTCATCTGTTCGTCGGGAAAATTTGAAAATTATTGGATACCCATATGACTGCTTATTGTGGTTGCCATCCATGTGCATTTCAGTGCCAGGGTCCAAAAGTGGAGTAATTCCCAATACGTGTATGGTACTTTTGTATTTTATTCTTGAACTAATTTTTTAAGGAGAAAGCTGAAGAATCTAAATTCGCTTTGTTAGCATGATTTTCCGTTTCATTTCAATCGTATTGGAAACGCCATATGATGATACACATAAATAGTTCCCATCAATATATTCCATTATTCGGTTCTCGTATGTACTTCTGACATGGGTGAAAGTCATGTTTGCATTAAATTTTTTTCGAAATTATCGACAATCAAGACGAATTGACAGACAGCAAGAGCGCTCAATCTGACAAAAAGCCGTTTAATGAATAGTGAAAAGTTCGGTTAAACAAACACCGTAATGTAAACAGGCAAGTATAGTATAGGATGCAGAGCTCATATCCGAGGCATGTACACTTTAATTCATATTAACACAACACTTCGCGTCTTCATATATCCTCGACTTTCGACTAATGATTTTATCGACAAGATACTCCCATCTCAAATTGCTTTCATACAATTAAAAGCGCTATTCACACGCCTACACCTGAAGCTATTACGGCCTAATAGCATATAATAATCTGAGTTGGGAATGACTGCGCATCATCGAGGAGATGACGCTAATAACAGATTTTAGCGAGGTTCGAAGTACGCTCTTGGCACTCATCGACATATCGATGCATTTCAATTACAATAGAACCATTAAATACCATGCTCGTGTCTTTTTATAAGAGATTGGATCCAAGATAAGTGTCTTCAGGTACGATTCAGTGTTCTGCAATTCTCTTGTCATTTGGTAAAATTTTATTAGATAACGTTAAGGAAAGTCATTTATTTGACATTTGGGTGTATTTTCCATCCCAGGAAATTTAGTTATTAGTTTCGAACAATAAACAATGGTTACGTTTGCATGTTCGAGCATTGGCATCTATGTATCCAGGTGCATGAGTTTATTCTTAAGAAGTTGTTGCAATTTAGGTACACAATTCTTCAATTATTCAAGTGAATATTTGTGAATCATTCACTTTGTCAGTAACGGAAAGCAGTTTTAGTTTACTTGCGCAGAAAATGCTTTTAACCGAAATCTTAGAGGCAATTAAAAAGATAGAATCATTGCCAAAGTCACTGTATAAAACTAAAAGAATTGGGAATAATACTTACAGGGGATGGGAAGACGGACTTCAATGGGATCCCACTTACTACAGTGGCAGATGATGTAGGGGTGGAAAAAATCAAAACACTTTTAAGTAATAAGCTAGAGTTGATGCATGTCATTTAGCAGTAAGAGTTTGGGGGAATTGTGAGCAAAAAGGCCAATTAAGGAGTCCTTAGTTAACTAAATTAAGACGAGTCGAAAACCGCATGCAAGTTTTGTAATTTTCTTATGTTAAAGCGATAATGGCATTCCACGATCTAACTATCACTTTGTTAACAATGATAGACTTTGTAATGACATACTGCTTGTATGACTCTGTGATAGGTCCGGGAGAGGGCGTCCTTTGAGCACTTCGATCTTTCATGTTTCCTATACCAAAATTTCACATGTCCTTTCCGATTCGCACCAGATCCTGCAAATTTCAGAACCAAGAGGATTCGCACGAACCTTCCGAGATAACATCACGCGAGCTAAATGTCGACTCGCAAAACTCAACACCCGTGCCGCGATCGAAATGGACGATCCCTCGATCAATGTTCCTCCTGGTTCAGATGTATGGTGAGACGCGACCTTAGAGGCTTGCACCCCGCCTTGGCATCCTCAGACCATGCCTCTTCAAAGAGAAAGAGGACACAAGGAAGTCCTCCAATTATAACAAATTTATTTGAAATTCATGTTCTTAATAATATATCAAGAAACTGAAAATGAAATAAGAACCATAACTAATGTAAAAAGATAAACACAAATAACAGTACTAAAATTAAATAATAATTCTTCTTTTTCATTAGCCTTAGCCTCGTTCACAAATGGGGTCTGCTCGCTGTGATCAGTTGCGACATTTTGTTCTAACAAGGCTTGATTTGTCTACAGGCCTGGAGCTTTCAAATCACCGTTCAGTGTATCAAACTACCATTGTTTCGGCCGGCATTTTGGTTGTTTATAATCAATTTCGATGTTCAGAACAATCTTGGAAAGGAATTCTGTGACGCGAATTATGTGACCTTGCCATCGAAGACGCCCCTCCCACAATTTTTTTCATGATCGATGCAACCACATATAGATCGGAGGCAACCTCGGGAATAACGAGTTACGCTACTCGTATAATGTAACATCTTCGTTTCAACTACCGCAAGACGTCGTTCATTATCTGTTATAGTTAACCAACACTCAGAATCGTAGAGAGCGACTGGAACTTCAGCTGTAGAACGCCACTGCATCTAGGTTGCGCTAATGAGTGAAACAATTTCATAATGTAGTTTTCCATTGCCGGATAGCATTAACCCGAGATGTTTAAATTATTTAGTTCTACTCAAGTCACTGATGGTGCGCATTGATCATCAGAAACTCAGTTTTGTTCAGATTTAATCTGAGACTGTGTTGCATGAGATTATTTTTGTTATTAGATGTAAAGAAAATATCATCTGCATAAGGCAGGGGAAGGGAGCATTGGACGTTGGCTGTTCTATGAGACAGTGTTCATAACCAAAGCCAAAAAGAAGTGGTCCTTGATGAACACTGACAGAGGCACGAAGCCGCTTTTATACACCCGTCACACTTCAAGCTTTACTTTTCTAATCGTAGTAGTTCATGTCTACCTTGTTCAGATCTAGAAGTGCAACCTGAAGAGGGCGATGATTTTTACAGTGTTTTTTCACGGGTAATTGCGCAGCATGTATTGCGTCAGAAGTTCCACAGTTCGTGAAAAACCTGGCTTAATTCACGGTGGCTTGAATGATTTCGCGAATGAGGTTGTCAAGAATGCTGGACCGGACGATAATTCGAATACGCTACTAGACTATCTACCTTATTCCATATTGGAGTGCCGGTACTTTCTTGCCAGTTAGATGGTGTCCTACTTTCCTCAAGAACCCGATTGAAGAATCCACTGGTCCACAGTGTTGGTTACCAACTATTGGCTTTCCAGAGCTCAGATCCTGTTGCTTTTCCCAATTTCATTTGCTTCCTCGCCTTCGGTGGGGCTAACAGCTGGAATTCTTCCAAATATCGGCAATGCTTGTGTCAGTCGGTAAGCAACAAGTTACAGAACATAAGTGTTCGATATCCAACCAAAACAGGCAGCGATCAGCAGAGTAACATCCAATACATGAACGAGCCGATGTAATGCGATATAAAAAGGTTCGATATAAAAAAGAAAAGCCACTATACAGGATGTCCGTTTATGATGGTACACATTTTAATGGTGGATATTACCGCTTGGTTTTTACCGTTGGGTTGAATTATAGGGTTTTCCGTGCAAAGTGTCAAAAACCTTGAACTTCCCAAAAAATTGTCTATTCCCTCAGTAATTTAATCCCATATTTGATACCATTTTGGGAAACTACATAAAATTTCTTATAAATGGATATTTTTTTAATTGCAAAGGTCATCGTCACTTCGAAGATATAACTTTTTCAATTTTAAAGAAATTTAAAAATTGATCTTTTATCCATTATTTTAACGGTAATGTGAACTCACAAACCTGCAAAGGTGATAATAGTTGCTTTATCAAAGTTTTGTCCCTCTGATTCGTTTCACCCTCGTTGCAGATATCACACATGAAGATGGAAGCTAGGGAATTTCATTCTCCGAATCGCAACAAGTCACAGACTTCTCAAAGCGATGTAGCCTAGGCGACTAAGGTCTCTTTGGGCGGTAAAAGATTAAATGCAAACTCCGAACCGCGCGCTTTCAAAGCGTGTTCAAGAGTTTTGTCCTAGTTTCCGAGAGAAAAGCGTTAATTCTCAGCTGGAACGGGGAACTGCAAAAACTCAGGAAAGTGACCAAATGACTTCGGAGTCACACTTGTAAAAGTAGTAAAAATGAAGCCTAGTTACATCTTAGGAACTCATAGCATTAACATAATGTACATCATCATCATCATCAACGGCGCAACAACCGGTATCCGGTCTAGGCCTGCCTTAGTAAGGAACTCCAGACATCCCGGTTTTGCGCCGAGGTCCACCAATTCGATATCCCTAAAAGCTGTCTGGCGTCCTGACCTACGCCATCGCACCATCTTAGGTCGGTTAGTGTGCATTGAACCAGTATTAGTAGACCGCGTTGCCCTGAGCGAGCGCTGATCCCTCCGTGAGTTCCAGGATCGCCTAATCGTAGATCAGATCTGAGGGGACTGGGCTAGGGGCTTCGCCCTCGAGGATATATCTGTTCCTGAGTGTTGCGGCCAACGAGATCCCCAGGAGGGCATGAAGACAAATCTATTGCGTATTGGTGGACAACGAAAATTGCAGAGCTCCTGAAACAGTGTCACAGACTCCGCCGCTTGACATAACGTCTAAACGACTGTAAGGGGTCATGTACCATGATGACCGGATACAGGTCAGCCAAAAGGAAACTCCGTAGCACAATAAACAACAGCAAAGTGCGCTGCTCGCAGGATCTGGTCGACGATGTCGATGGTGGCCAATGGGGACTTGGACACAAATTGGTACCCCAAAAAATCGGGGTTTCGAGGAAACCCTGTTTACTTAGGGCTGACCAGATAGACCGCATTGTACGGGCGCTACTCCTTGCGCACCCCGTAAGGGATGATGACGTCGACGAGGAGAGCCGCGAAGACTGCCCACATTTCTCTATAAAAGAGTCGGAACAGGCAGTTCTCTCTATGCAAAACAAAAGATTTTATCCAACAAAGGTATACAAAGTAATCCTCTTCTCATTGCAAGGTGGCAAGGGTCAAGCTGATCAGCAAAAGGAAAGGCGACGTTGAGTTACCTCCTAATTATATGCTTGGCACTGGCGGGAAAGTACTCGAAAAGCTCATCAGAATTAGACACGCTGAAGCGATACGCACTGCCGGAGATTTATCCCCCACGGCAGTTTAGTTTTAGAGCAGAGAGAACCACAGTTGATGCTGTTATGCAAGTCGTGGATGCGCTATCTATGATCATTATCATCAGCGACGTAACAATCGGTATCCGGTCTAGGCCTGCCTTAATAAGGAACTCCAGACATCCCGGTTTTGCGCCGAGATCCTGGCTGTCTGGGATCCTGACGTCATCTTCTTTTTCTACCATAGATATTGCCTTTATAGACTTTCCGGGTGGGATCATCCTCATCCATACGGATTAAGTGACCCGCCCACCGTAACCTATTGAGCCGGATTTTATCCACAACTGGACGGTCATGGTATCGCTCATAGATTTCGTCATTGTGTAGGCTACGGAATCGTCCATCCTCATGTAGGGGCCCAAAAATTCTTCAGAGGATTCTTCTCCCGAACGCGGCCAAGAGTTCGCAATTTTTCTTGCTAAGAACCCAAGTTTCCGAGGAATACATGAGGACTGGCAAGATCATAGTCTTGTACAGTAAGAGCTTTGACCCTATGGTGAGATGTTTCGAGCGGAACAGTCTTTGTAAGCTGAAATGGGCTTTGTCGGCTGACAACAACCGTTCGCGGATTTCATCATCGTAGTTGTTATCGGTTGTGATTTTCGACCCTAGATAGGAGAAATTGTCAACGGTCTCAAAGTTGTATTCTCCTATCCTTATTCTTCTTCGTGTTTGACCAGTGCGGCTTGATGTTGTTGGTTGATTCGTCTTCGGTGCTGACGTTGCCACCATATACTTTGTCTCGCCTTCATTGATGTGCAGCCCAAGATCTCGCCCCGATTGCCGCCTGCTCGATCTGGATGAACGTCTCGGGTGGTTCTTCCCATGATGTTGATATCGTCAGCATAGGCCAGTAGTTGGGTGGACTTGAAGAGGATCGTACCTCTTGCATTTACCTCAGCATCACGGATCACTTTGTCGAGGGCCAGGTTAAAGAGACGCATGATAACGCATCCCCTTATCGTAGACCGTTGTTGCTGTCGAATGGTCTTGAGAGTGATCCTGCTGCTTTTATCTGGCCTCGCACATTGGTCAGGGTCAGCCTAGTCAGTCTTATTAATTTCGTCGGGATACCGAATTCTCTCATGGCCGTGTACAGTTTTACCCTGGCTATACTATCATAGGCGGCTTTAAAGTCAATGAACAGATGGTGCAACTGTTGCCCATATTCCAACAGTTTTTCCATCGCTTGCCGATGAATTGCTCGTACTGTTTCTCCTAAACTTGGTGATGGCAGTATTTATCCGTCGTCTTCAGTTGGCGGGACCTCCAACTCGCCGATGTTCTGGTTGTTCAGTAGCTCATCAAAGTACTCAACCCATCGCTCTAATATGCCCATTCTGTCGGAAATCAGATTTCCCTCTTTGTCTCGGCAGAATGATCATCGAGGTGTGTAAGGCTTCATCCTGCTGACTTATTCGTAAAACTTGCGCGCCTGGTGCGGTTGCTCCCTATACTTTTCTAGTCCACAGACTTGTTGGTTCTCCCAAGCTTCCTTTTTCCGTCTGTGAAGTCGCTTCTCCGCTCGACGGAGTTCGTGATAAGTCTCTGCGCGTGCCCGCATTCTTTGAGAATGAAACATTACTCGGTATGCGGCATTCTTCCGTTCCGTTGCTAGCTAACATTATAACTAACTAAGCTAACAATATAATGTACATAGATACCTATAGTTTGGTAGTGCTTTTGGTCATTAATTTGCGAACCCGAGAAACTTTACACTACGAAAGTTACAATCGTGTAAAAGCAGTGCTGTAGTCTTCCAAACACGGCTATTTATGCAACGTTCGCCGCATTGAATAATAGCCTTAATTGAAAGGAGTAATTACAATGTGCGCATTACTATTGTTAGTCTTTACCGCGGAAAAACTGTTGCGCTTGTACGCTAAGGGCCACACTTCATCTGTGATGATTTGGTAGGGGATATCATGATGCTGGTCTGTCCAACCCGTTTTTGCGAGAAAGAAGTAAAGGCATCGGGTACTGCGCATTCGGGGTGGGTAACCGCCGACACCGAATGGAAAGGGACTCAGTGGTAGCTAGAAGAGAATAGGCCGTCCTTTATTCGGAAGAATTGGACTTCCATCCATCAGATTATCAAATTTGGGATAAGTTAGAGGAGATGGCCCGCTATGAACCCCCGAAATTTCAAGTCCCTGAAATACAGTCTAGTCCAGTTCATTAGATTATTCATTAGATTATTCAGAGCTCTGGAATGAGAGCAGCTCATAGGTTAATTCGATTACGTCTATAATGAAACAACGAGGGTGCTGAAACATAACATGGGAAGAATTATCAAAAAAGTGAATGCAGTTTTCGTAATTCCTTCTGATCAACTGATCCTTGTATATCTCTTTGGTATAATATATGAAGTTATCCTCAAACGTAGAGAAAAGGAACCAATCAAAAAATACGTGGCAGAATATACTAAAGTCTTCTATACCAATGGTTCAAAAATAGAACAGGTTTGTGTAGGAGGAGTGTACATACTTTTCGAATAAAACGGGGAGTGGACTTTTCCCGTGGGATAATATACAACGATCTTTCAAGCGGAAGTACATGCAGTCTTAAGCGATAATCAAGCTGCATTGAGGGCGTTTAGTAGTCGTTTGATCGCGTCAAAAATCCTTCAGGAAACTAGGAACCTATTGAACACTATCTCTAGATTCAATACTGTAGAACTACGTGTACTCTGGGTCATTGACTTGCCGAGGGAAATTAAATCTCGGATCCCTAAGCAAAAGAGTGTTCAATTTCGCCATGACCGGACCGGAACCAGCAGCTGGAGTGTCACTAGGTTTGACTAATGCTACTTTCAAGAACTCCATGTTTTTTCGACAATGGTGCAATAGGTATCCTCGTGCGGGACGTCTGCAGCTGACTTAAATCTCCCACCAACTTTCCCGTCTAAAGCTCCTCCTTCTAACTAGTGTTGTCAATTACAGACAACTATTCCCGGACAGACATCGTAAATCATCTATCGAGTGAGGAGCAGTACCTTTACGAATAGAAGAATTGTGTATTGTACTGCAATTTATCTGATCTGGCTGTATGCTGATGAAAAACCACTAAGCAGATGTTTCGGAAAGGACTATTCTAGAAATTTTCAAAATAAATATTTAGTTACCCGTATACAAAAGAAAGTGCACCTCAAATTCAATTTATCGCTCCTGCTGCTCAAATCAGCAGGTAACACGGCTGAAAAGTAATGAAACGCCTACTCACTTAACTCAGGCAAGAATTCTGACATTTCATGCTGTGATATGTTTACGGAGAAATTTATCCCTAATTGATGTTTGTTTTATTCTTCCCTGGAACTTCAAACGCGCTATTAGCTTTTCAGAGATAAATCACTACGTAATAAAATATTCTTTATAATTAGTAGAGATAACATGTCCTACGCTTTGGAAAGGACAAAGTGTTTATTTTCCTAAGAACCAAATACCCTCCCATAAGATTGAAAAGTATACCTGCAAATATGAACTTATTCTTAGAAAGGTCGCTTGGTCTTGAGAACTTTTCCATTAGGCAATGAACTTTTGAGGAGTAACGCCATAACGAAATATCAGATTTTGGGTAGACCAGGAACGCAATTCTCAGAATATGCTCCCTTTTCGCTAATGAATAATTCAAATTGTCCTGGAAAATTTCGCTGCTTCGGAGATAATTTTTTCCCAACAAGTGTGGTGGAATAGAGTAAGAAATTTGGAAGCTTGAAAACAACTACCGCCTGGAAAATTTGAATATTTTCATTTGACTCCTACTTTCATTTCATCGGTTTCACAGTTGATAATTTAGAGGAGTAAACATGGATCGTGTTGGCGGTTGAAATGCTGGATACCTCCCAGAAGTTGTTCAGAATATACAAAGCCGAAAGCGTAGCTTCCAGATGCTGTCGTTAGCTAAAAGCGACCTCACCAGTAAGAGTGAGCGATGTACTGTGTGTGTGTGGGTATTTGCTATAAGTTCCTTTTCTGATAGTCCCTCATAGTTGAATGAACTTTGAACCTTATGAAGCGTTCAGGACAAATTATGTAACGGCAACATTGGTATCATATTAACGTTGCTTACAGAGGACCAGTAATCCAAACTTTATTAACTTAGTCGTCATCATTACCACATGATCCCTATGAAGATTCCCCGGTATGTGGTGTTCTGCGGTGCAGGATTCAGAACCGAAAAGCACAGGTTGATGGTACCGGGAAATCCGACATTTGGCGAAATGTAAACAGCTCTTTTGCATAATTAAAACTGAAGTGTTTCACTGCTGCTGCTGTTCTGTTCTTCTCGGTGCCATTTAATATGGAAATTTCATGGGAGCGTACCTCCATGACAGGAATTCGCGATATACACGTACTGTGAAAACGCAACATCCTTGCAAAAAAAATTGGAAGGATATACCGTATATATCGTAGCGCAAGTGCAGGGTTAAATGCGGGTTATAAGGTGAAAGAGCACTCCACAAACTGAATGACTAATTTCGAACATGGCGGCGGATTGTAGTCAGTCATTCGTCTAAAGCAACAACAGCAGCGCGGAAAAAATTGCAAATATTATTCGGAGCACATCTGTTGTTTCCCCCGAAAACATATAGCGGTTACGAAGCAAGAATAACAAAATTGTGCAATATGCAATAATATGGAAATATGAATATTTATGAAGAGCCGTCGGTTACCCCAAACATGAACCGTATATGGAATGGATATATTGACATGCTGTTATTGCAGACAAGATGATCGCTTTCGAACTCCAATTAAATCAAACATTCTGTATCCACTTTAAAGTGGAGCTGCCGAAGTTGAATTGTGCGCGTTTTAATAAAATAGTGAAGTGGAATCACTAATTCATTAGTGGAAGTACAAATTTGCTTTTAAAATGGCGAATTCTGGAAATATCTGTCTCTGAGGCACCTCTCCAGTGTTTTGACATCTTAAAAGCAAAAGATAGTTCCTTGTCGTTCTTCCTTTTCGATGGCGCTACAATCAGATGATGGTCCTTCGCCCTACGAAGTCTTCGTCTTCATTTTTTCCATTCGAACCACCACGACCTTCAACCTGAGTTCATCTACCTAATTCCCGGTTTTTCACGTGGTCATTTACCTTCTGACTTGCTTCCGAGTATGTCCGTCGGAGGTTTTCTTTCGTACATATGCTATACATGGCCTGTCCAATAAAGCTTTCGAATTTCAATATGTACGGTGGTTTCTAGTTCATCCTGTAGTCCTATAATATCCTGTAATTCACATTCTCCTAGACGATTACTAGTCTTGTCGTGGTATGGGAACTCGCGTAAACAAGACTTTCCAGTAAAAGAGAAATGAAATTTGAAGGCGTAGTCAAAGCCCCAAGTCAAGAAGTGATTAAGTGCTGAGTACTGCAGGGTCACAAGGGTTGAAATTTGACCGAGAACGGTACTAGGTGACCCCACTTTCAATTAGTCTTTTCTCGGTAAAAAGGGGCTTGACCGCTTTCAACTTAATTTTTCTAGTAAAACAAAGACCACGGTAGCTAATTATGATAAAACCGCAAGGAAAAAAATCAAAATTAAATTTTTATCATGGCAGCCCGACCATGAGTGAGAGGGTTGCCTTGAGCTAGTCGAAGGAGAACCTGAATTTGGGATCAACCCAATAATTAATGGACCAGCCGCAGTAGGCCCTTACCAGGCAAGCTAAAGTCATCCAAGCCTTCTGCTCGGGACAAACTGCCTTCAGGCAAATCACTTCTGGAAAATTTTCGGGTTGTACCAAGGCTAAAAGGAAAAGTTCACCCCCCCAAAGGGCAGCAAAGACGGCTAGACCACCAACGGCTAAGTCTCCATTTACAGCCAAGGCTGTCGAAGCCAATGGATGGATCTTGTATTATATAATAATACGAACAGCCTAGTTGAAAGGACTACATTATGGCAAAGTTTTCGTCTAAGTAAATAGGTGTGCTAACCTTTGGCAGGCAGTACTATCCCGCCCTTAGTCATCAATGTGAACGTGAGCACCCCACCTAGATACTACTAGGCAGCGAAGCAGGAAGGAGCCTATAGGCCGGTAGCTATTTATGTCAATGTTCCTGAAGCAGATATCAAGAAGGTTCTTAAATGAACGGGTTGCCACCATTGCTACGGCAACAGCATCTTCATCCAAAACATAGAATAGATACAATATTTCCCAAATAAATAATAATAAATGCAGTATTCTGAAGGAAAATACTAGCTGAAACATCTACAGGGTTCGGCAGCATAACTTCCTTTTTTAAAATGCGCGCCACTCAGATAGTTGATGTCATAGCGGAGCGCTAGTGGTCTCGTTTAAGAGGGGATACTGTAAAGTTTTGTCCCGATACGGTTCAGTCGCCATCATGCGTTGGAATAGTGAGGAGTGTGCCTTTGCCGTTGAGGTTTACTTTTCAAGCGGATGTTCGGTTATTGCAACACAGCGTGCATTTCGGAATCGCTTTAATTTAGCCCCGTTGGCTCCCGTCCCAGACCGCAAATCAATTGTTACATGGGTCCCTACATTCAGACAAACTGCAAGTCCGACAAAAATAGAACTAGAGTCCCTCGGCCCGTTAGATCACCTGAGAACATTGAAGCAGTGAGAGCGTCAATGTTGCGATCGCCACGGCGTTCCGATCGTTCTGTGAGAAGAATTCTTCGTGATGAATCATTTTCATCCCTATAAGGTGGCGATAGTGCAGGAACTTTCAGAACGTGACTTCAAATCTCGGATGAACACGTGTGAGCTTCTTCTTGATGTCGTTCCCGAGGGTGCTATTGTTTTTTTAGCGATGAAACCCATTTTCATTTGTGTGGGTCGGTTAACAAACAAAACATGCGCTACTGGGCTGACACCAACCCTCGAGAATTGCATCAAAAGCCTTTGCATTCACCCAAAGTCACAGTGTAGTGTGCAATTTCCTCAGCTGGAATTATTGGTCCCTGGTTTTTTGAGGAAAATGAGGTTACAGTGAGAGTGAATTCGGACCGGTATATAAACATGCTACAGAATTTTTTTTTCCCACGGCTAGAAAATTTGGATTTGGGGGACACTTGGTTCCAACAAGACGGTGCAACAGCACACACTTCAAGAGCATCGATGGCTGTTTTGAGGGAACACTTTCCAGAACCGTCCAAGAACCCTACAAGATTTGAAGACCAACATCCAAGAAGAAATTGCCAACATAACACCTGCTATGCTAACAAGAGTCATGACAAACGCCAGAAATCGGTTTATGCAATGTATGGAGAATGGGGGACGTCACCTAACAGATTTGATCTTCAAAACAATGTAAATAAAAACTTTAGACATGTACCTACATTATAAAAAATAAATAAATATTTTCCGATGCATACAATAGTTTTCATTGAGTTTTGAAAAAGGAAGTTATGCTGCCGCACCCTGTATATACCTAATACAAAACCATAGGTCGTGGATGAGGCAATCAGACACTTCAACTTCCGACATGCTCACTTGTTTACGACAATGAAAGTGCTAGATCCCCCTCCTGCATGGTGTTTTCAAAAGACCTTTAGGTTTCCTTGATTAGCGGCCTATGTGCAGCAATACCACAACAATCAAATTAATCATAAAAAGTAAGCAGGGAGATCTAATATATGCCAAGCGTAAAGGCACGAGCGTAATAGGAGAATACGATGTAAAGGACAGTTTGGTAGTAAGTGAACTCCAGATTCTTAGCGTGGATAGTGGACCCACTTCCTTCGACGCTACATTGGCTTCACTCACATTGCAGTTCTTATCAAAGAGTGGAAAGTATCTAACGATATTACGCTTTCGGATCGTTGATCATTGATTTCGGAATGGACTTGGATTTACCGCTAATCCGCGCGAAACAGAACTGACCGCCCAAGTTGCGATTTTCGGGAGAAGCATCAAAGCATGAATTCCACTGGTGGAATTGAGAAACCAACCTCAATACGTTTATATGCACCACTTCTTCTTTGTTCTCACGTTTTAATATGGTAGTCACTTATATTGAAAATTAAACTTTTCCAATGATGATTTCATACAGAACCCTACTACTCGCATTATTCCGCAAAACTTTAAAATCCATTTCCATTTCAATTTCAATATTTTAAATCTAAAATGGAATTTCCTAATATTGAGAAATTATCGTTGAACTTTTACTTTCGCATAGGCTTACTCATGTTGCATATTATTAAGCGCATATCCAATGTTCATTTCTGGCCGGGGTGAAGAGGAATTTATTTTTGTAATTTGAAACAGTTTTTGCTATCGTCACCACCTACGTTGAATTTCAAGTTTAAGATCGGGATCAATCAAACCAACAACAGTGAAACCTGGGGAGGCTGAATGAGGCCGAACGGTGAACATCTGGTCTCATGGAATTGTTGGCCAGCTGATAGGCATGCAGTTTCATGTTCATATATTCAAGTGTATTTTTTCAAAATGGAATTTATCTTGAAAAGCGTCGTTACGATTTCTCTGCTGTTCACATCAGTGCCTGCTTTCATCTCGTTCAAAAGGGTGCTGTTGACATTTATTTTCGTTGTCTCTGAGAAGTTCTGTGCCGAACAAATCTAGTCACCGTTAATTGGATTATCACTTCTGGAGATGAGCACGGTCAGCTTTTATGGTCTGTAGCGTTTGGGCTTCAGGAAGTCATTTTGACTGCTGCGACCATGCTATCTGCGCTCGGAAAAGTGTCGTTCGAGGCATTTTCGTGATCTATAATGCGGCCATTATCCCGGCCCGCGCGTTTCGTTTACTTTTCACACATGAAACTCACGAGAAATCAAGTGATGGTTCCCACGACACCGCATTGACGGGTACTCCAAATTATCCTACGTACGCCATCGAGAGAGCCAGTCCAGAGCAGCTAAGAACCAAACTCAGAGACACAGGGCGATTCTCCGTTTTATGGAAAGCACGGTCTTTGGATATGAAAACGGAAACTTCAAAAATCCACATTCGGTAGATTTACATTTCCAACTGCAAAAAAGGATGTGAGTTGATTTACCTAAATACAGCAATTGGTATCCGAATACTATCATTGCTTGTACTGCCATCAGCAACATGTGATTCTGGTATCACCTCACTAGATCAGAGGTGGCTAATTGATGCTCGGAATGCTCATCGTTTCCATATTTTTGCGGAGATGAGGCTCTGCTTTTTGAGGCCGACGTCGTCTCTTTTTTCATACGCAGAAGTACCAATATTTTCATTTACCAGTCCAGATTCGTAAAACATCAATTTATTCTATAAGCATGAATGATGAAATTGAGGGATAAGAGTGGAGTTAGCCCTATGTGATACGATAAATTTAAAAAATTGAATGAAAATTGAATATTAATGAAAGCGAATTATCTAGCGAGGTTGCTTTTTATGGAAGTGCCGAATCGGAAGAATGTGCACGTTCATGTACCACGTGTTTATTTCATTCAGATGATCGCTGCTGGTTGAATATTTCTTCTAAATCTTAGAACGGTAAAGATAAATGTTTAGAAAATATTCATTCAACGTTGACAGCGGTATTATCAGAAACTGATTCTGATTCCTCAACACATAAAGATAAAAACTCGAAAAAAAATCAGATCTTTGTAAACAAAATCTTCAAAGCTCTTCAAGTGCCTCAAGATTGAATCAGATCATTGTCAAAGGACGTAATCAGCAGTTGTTTAAGCTTCCTTTGCAGAACGGGTGGAGCACAGAAAGCGATGAAGAAACATCAAACCATTTGCTTCAAATACACACGCAAGGCACCACCCAAAATCTTATCTAACTTCAGGAAGTAAAATGAGCATTTAACTCGTTCCATACAAATACAAGTCCGCAGTTCCGAATGCCATCATTTCTGCTCTGGCAATAGAGGAAATAGATACCCTGAGTCTAGTCTTCTACTAAAAGAATTTGGAGGCTTGTTGATCTGTTCAGAAGGAGTACATACATCCCTAGGTAGCCACTTCATTATTGGGGGCATATCTATCTGAAAGACAAATCTATAGAAACAACAACAACACTCCATGATCTGACGGCAAAAAAGAAGGCAATATCCGAAAAGGAGTACGCTTTAGCCGTATTCATGGCCATTGAACGTGCCTTCAATCCTCCCTCATTCGCAGCGATTTCTGATGCGGCAAGATAGTATTGAATCGATCCACTATTAGTCAGTTGGGTTCTACATATGTTGAAATAGTAGGAAATCCAAATATTGATTGGACGGAAGTTTGCTGAGATACGCTGTGTTAGCGGCTACCTAAGGGTAAGTGTCCTCTCTCCTATGATTCCTTGTGATGGATACTTTGCTATGGCTCTCGGAAGTCCCGAAAATCTTTGTGCAAGTATAATTCACAGTTGATCCTTCCGTACCCGACTCACGGTGAACGTCAGGAAAGCTTTACTAATTGTATTCACTATGGCCATAAGTTGAGGCAGTGAAAGCCTATCTATTTTGCCTCCAAGCTAACACCCAAGCGTGATATTCAGAAGCAATACCAGAGATACTGCAGATTACTTTCCTGCTGCTGGGTTGCGATATGCGGGGATTATCTGGCAGCTGAAACTGCTCGCACAGATTCAAAGATTCCGTTTCCTAAGTATTACAACTGCAATGAGTGCTAGGCCGACCGCGGCACTAGAAGTTATCCTAAATCTAACCTTCACGCGTGTAGGCTTCAGACTATTGGCGCGTCCACTCGTATGGCTGTGACCGAATAAATTTTGTATTTCAAAACTGTAACTAGTGTATTTATATTATAAAGTTAATCACCATTTCTTAAAATTCTTCATTAATTTGCAGGCCGCGGAGGTCTTCTCTTTTCTTTCCTATCTCTTCCTTGATTCTGAATGGTGAAATGCTTCGTAGCTGCCGCGGTGTGCAGGAGGCATCTGTCCTAGTTAGGACATGAGTCGGAATACTTAGATTCGCATAGTTTCAGCTTCCATATTAAGATTCGACTTAATGTCGAGTACAGGTTCTCCCGTTTGCAACTGGCTGTCCGGAGACCGAGTAGAACGAGTGGCAAGACTTGCTACCAATAAGACTCATCTTTCGCCCTTATATCGGCTTTCAGTGCCATGTGCCATCTTCCAAGCATACCATTAGACTGTGACTGGGACGCGGTTGCCCATGTCGTTTCGCCTAGAGTTTGTCTAATACCGTGAAAAGGGAGAAGGGAGCTCAGCACAAGACTGCGCCGAAATGTCTTTCGGAGGTATCGCCTGAGACCACCGCGTGTACCTATGTATGATTTTGAGGCAATACCTGAAATGGTGCAAATTTCTCATATGTTTTGTAGTTTTGCATTCGTAGCCCACCATCAATCACTGTTCTTGTTCACGGACATCCAGGAATATTTTGTGGTAACTCCCCGGAAGCCTGGGTGAGCTAAGCCGCAAGCGGCGTGAAATACTTCCGTATGGAATGGACCGGAATATATGGCATTGGTCCCTTGGACGTTGAACCGAAGATAGGCAACTCCTTAAATATATATTTGTGAACACTGTAAAGGCTTCCAAGGCGATATTTTGTTGCCAGGTAAGCGGCTAATAAGTTCGTAATCGTAGCGGCTAATAATTTATAACTCGGCGCCTGCTAAATTTAGTTCACCTTTTGGTGAAGGGTAGCACTTCCAGCAGCGTCTGAAGTGTCGAATAATACAGCCAGGGATGCATCTTACTGAGGGAATGCCAGAAGTGTAGCTTTCATTAGCTATTACTTAATGGCCTCAAATGCCTAGGCAGCCTTTAGGGACTGGTCTTCGGGCTAGATAGGTAAGCGTTTATAGCTGGTTGATGGTTGGTGCTAGAAGCTTAACCTCCTCAAGAACATTCTCAGATTCTAAACTGTTGTCGAAAGTGGGGAGCTCGAAATTGCGTACACTTTGACTGGGTCCAGTTGAATTCTTTCAGGGATAACCAGGTGGACGAAGAACCTTACCTGGAATTGCAAGAATTTGCATTTCTCGACGGTACTAGGCTTAGGTCTCAAGAAGATGTTCAAAAAAGCTATCCAGATACTCTAAATGCTCAGACTCAGAGAAGGACGCAACTAGAACATCAAATGGACATACGAAAGAGTAGTGGAAGTTACGCACCACTGCACAGATCAAAGATTTGCATATTATTAAAGGAGTGAAATCAGAAATATAATATATTATAAAAGGTATAAAAGGCTTTATGTTTCCCTATGTGAGAAGCATAACGCAGTTCTCCATTGGCTGATAGCATTGACTCGAGATATTTAAATCGCGCAGTTCTGCCAATGACAGTAATCTGCCCAAAACTGAGCGATTTAAATATCTCAGGTCAATGTTATCAGCAATGGAAAACTGCGTAATGAAATTGCTTGACGCATTAACGCAACCTGGATTAAGTGGCATTTCACAAGTGGTGTTCTTTGTGAGCAACCTATCAGCGAATGTCTCAAATCTAAAATTTATCGCAATGTCGTCCGTCCTGCCGCTCTCTATAGTTCTGAGTGCTGGCCAACCATAAAAAACAATGAACGGCGTCTTGCGGTAATGGACTTGAAGATGTTGTCTTGTACTGGTGGCGTGACATGTTTTGATCACGTCCGAAATGAGAATATCTGCGATCTATATGGGGTTACGCCGATTGTAGAAAAACTGCGAGTGAGGCGTTTTCGATGGTGTGGTGACGTTATTGACAATATTGGTCTAAACATCGAAGTCAATGGTAAGCAACCAAAAAGTCGGACGAAACAACGGTGGCTTGATGCGTTGGATGCGCATTTAAAGGCCTCCAGATCTGGGGTTTGATATAATAAAATGGCGAAATCGATCACGACGAGCTGACCCCGCTTGTGAACGGGACAAAGGCTGAATGAAAAGAAGAAGATGTGAGGAGCGACGACTGCACGACAGCTCCGTGTCACATAGCTAAAAATTCCATTGCCCTCTATTTTTTAGAAAGGGATTTAAATTCACACTCTGAGCTTAATATTATTGGCAAATGCCAAGAATTTAACCTACATCAGATATAAACAAGTCGGGAAACCGGAAGCTTGACGCTTCAGGTATAAAAGGTTTTGTGTTTCCCTATGTGAGGAGCATAACGTAGTTCCCCATTGGCTTATAGCGTTGACCCGAGATATTGACATCGCTCAGTTGTGGGCAGGTTACTGCCATTGCCAGAACTGAGCGATTTAAATATCTCGAAGGGCAGGTTACCGACATTGCCAAAACTCAGCGATTTAAATATCTCGAGTCAATGCTATCAGCCAATGGAGAACTGCGTAATGAAATTGTTTCACGCTTTAATGCAACCTGGATGAAGTGGCATTCCCCAACTGGTGTTCTTTGTGATCGACATATCAACGCACGTCCCAAATCTAAAATTTACTGCAATGTCGTCCGTCTGCCGCTCTCTATAGTTCTGAGTGTTGGCCGACTATAAAGGACAATGAACGGCATCTTGCGGTAATGGGGACGAAGATATTGCATTGCACTGGTGCCGTGACACGTTTTGATTACGTCTGAAATGAGAATAGTGACGAGTGCACGACAGCTCCGTGTAATATAGCTAAAAATTCCATTGCCCTCTATTTTCTAGAAACCGATTTAAACAAATCATTTGATGGAATGCCCTGTGTTGATAATGGTCAACCTCATACGCTTCACACGCTGAGCTTAATATTATTAGCAAATGCCAACAATTTAACCAACATCAAATATAAACAAGTCGGGAAACCGGAAGCTGGACGCTTCAGCTACGAAAGGTTTTGTGTATTTCTTAGTACGTAGCACGTAATATATCCATATATTATGTGAGAGTATCTACTTTCGGGTGATATTGACATTCATAGTCATCAATTTTCAAAGAAGCAACAACTTTGAGGTGTTATAACTTTGTTAGTAATAGCGTGATTTCCACCAAACTTGGCAAGATATAATTAATTTGATACCCCACATGACTATATTTGATGAAAACAAATTTTACACCCCCCTTTTGCATGTATGGGGACGCCCCCTTAAATTCGACGTAAAAAGATGTGTGTTTACACAAAACCTTAAAAAAGGCTAGGGAGAATTAGATTCTTAGATCTATGCTGGTGAGAAATTCGGAGGTCATAGGATGAACCTAAGGGACGTTTTTTAGTAAAATTGTAAAAAGTAGTAATATACTATTTGTAAGTTTATTTGAGCAGATATCGAAATGGAACATATTTTGGGGCCTAGATTTCATCTGGACGCACCACCCTGATTTTTTCCGGATTTTTAGGTTGGGTCGTTTCCGAAAATGAGTCCTGTCTCACTTCAAGTGCGTACATTTTGACTCCTTACTCACGCACAATTTATGCCAAAACTAATGTCAAGTACAAATTGAAACCTTTCATTTGATACCCTACACAACTATACCCGGTGAAAAAAAATTTTGAATCCCCCCTTTGCATGTATGGGGCGCCCCCCTTTAAACTTCACCTAAATTTATGCCACTCGCTGTATGCGTGGGATTTCATAGCTCCCATCTATTCACCAAATTTCGTTCAGCTCGGTGTAACCGTTTTGGAGAAAAATGTGTGTGACAGACAGACAGACAGACAGGGGGTGGGGGCGGGGTGGTTTCAGTAAATTTCTGAAAGTTGGTAATATACTATTAGTAAGTTTATTTGAGCAGATATCGGAATGGAACATATTGTGAGGCCTAGATTTCATCTACCATCACCACCCTGATTTTTTCAGATTTTTAGGTTGGGTAGTTTCCGAAAATGAGTTCTGTCTCACTTTAAGTGCGTGCATTTTGCCTTCTTACTCACGCACTTTGCAATTCACGACAAAACTAATGGAAGTTACGGAAAGTACTAGAGACCTTTCATTTGATACCCGACACGACTATATCCGGTGAAAAATTTGTTTGAATCCCCCTTTTGCATGTATGAGGAGTCCCTTTTAAACTTCACCTAAATTCATGCTACTCACTGTATGCGTGGTGATTTCATAGATACCATCTGTTCACCAAATTTCGTTCGGATCGGTTTAACCCTTTCCGAGGAAAGTGCGTGTGACACACGAACAGGCAGACAGTGAATCCATTTTAATAAGGTTTTGTGTAAAAAAAGAAGAGAATAGTATTGGGGATACAGGTCTCGGTTTTTCCTAACGATCTAAGAAAGGTTGTGGGTTCAATGTGGGATATGTTATGCAGATTCATTAGCAATTCATAGTGGCACAGAGCATAAGATGGAAGTGCTTATATTCACTATAATGGAGTGCCAAGAAAACGCTAGCCGAAATCCTAGTATCATGTCCGCCAGCCTGTAATAACACGTGCGGATGGACCAGGAGTTTGCTGCCACAAATTTTAAGGTTTGCGATATTAATAAAATAATTCCGGGATACCGGAAGAACCGAGACTACAGTGGCTGTACCGAGAAGGTAGTGGCGCCACCCACCGCGGTTGTAAATTTTTTAAGCAGCGAGGTATTGCGTTACGGATAGCCATTGCCAGAGTTACTAAATTTTGTGGTCTCTTCTACAACGTTTTGGCATTTGTTGAGTTCCCAGAAAATGCGTGTGGACCATGTGCTTTCCGGAAGTCTCTGCTGCATTTCAAGCGCCAGCTGACTAGGGGCGCTGTCACCAAACCATAGTTGCGTCAGTAAGTGATTTGGCTTGGGTGTTTCACACACTAACAAATTTTCCACTTCCTGCCGAAATTCCCATTCCAGGTGATTTTTCGCTCAACTCGCTTGGCTCGCCAGGCACATGCTGACTCGATTCTGATTTAGGATAATTTTTGTAACAACTTATGACCCACTGCAATGAAAGCTCACGCTGGTTGCAATCGCGAAACTTCACTATAGGTGTTCCACGTACAGTAGCTCGATGGCAAATTTCTTGTTCCTTTCGCGGGGAACTTTCGTTCGAGGCTGGGGGCACATGGCTACTTCCTGCTTGAATGCTGACGTAGTTGGATTAGGTGGTTCACATACCGTTGGAAGTACCAATACCGACTGCTCCGACAACTCACTCAGAAACGGCTCGGTAGACAGAATTGTTCCTGGCGGCAGGGGGCACTTGTGCATTCCCAAAAATAATTTTGGAGTCTGCACAAAGCCAGTCGAAGTTAGCGGTAGGAGCGGGGAATATCCTGTCTTGCATCAGTCGCTCACGTCCTCTTTCACTCTTCCGAGAGCATGGAAGAGCAGGCGTAGCACGTGGCCCTGGGTTAGTCCAGACTCTGATTGTCGAAATTGTTTTTTTCTTTTTTAGAAGTCAAGGACTGCCCACTCTTTGCAGGGCGTTTACAGTTGTCAGCATTCGTCATGCTAGTTGCTCGATTCGCCACATAGCTATGGGTCCATCTGAAAATCTCTTGGTAAACATCAGGTGACTCCGATGCCAATCATCTTTCCAGATTTGCCTATAAGTCATTTGAGATTACAGACATAATAATCTTCACCGACGGGTCAGTCACGGAAGACGAATTCCGCTTAGGGGTTTTCTTCGAAACTTTAATTATGGAATTGATCCGACCCCTCAGCAAAAATAATGACCATATTCCAGGCGTCCAGTGTCCGGATAGCTGTTAGAGCACAAGGCTGTGGTACAGAAGGTCATGGTTTAAATCTCACTGGTGAGATGTCATTTTATCAGCGGCAGAAGAACATTTGCGGAAAAACTGGCGAGGTCGCATCATTCGGACCTATTCCCTCAGTCGGACAACATTAACAGCAATAGTAATAACAATGCTACCAGTTACTGTTGGAACTTACCTGACTGAACAAAATAGTCCTGAACATCGCTGATAGTAAAAAGGCTCACTTATTAGCTCGATAAAGGTCTGGATTAAAATTGGTGGGCCGAGAGCCAGCATTTACCATCTGGGCATCTACTATGAACTTTACCCTAAATGGCGAAATTATAAGGATTCGCGCAGCCGAAATGGGAAATTTGAGTTCCTGCCCGGGAATTTCAGAGCGGCATTTTTATTGTTATTATTAATCAGGATGCGGCTTTTGGGTTTGAAAAGTGTGTCCAGATTCGCAAAAGAATGTGAACACCGTAGAATTTTGCCTAACAGAAGGTCTGAGTGTTGTGTGTGAAGTAACAACTTCCAAAGCCAAATTAAAGTAACTAACTTTTGCCACAAAACCTACTGTAAACAGGTATTTAGAACTTTTCACCCTTGAAAATATATTAGCACTACTAAAGTTTTATATATATGTAAATAGCCGTGAGTGTATGCTTTGTAAGGAAGCCAACCGCTGAATATACTTTCAGCAAATTTGCTCTCATAAAAGTAGAACAGCATATTTATTGCTCGCTAAGGCAAGGCAAGAGATGTACAATGCCTTCATCCAGATCGAGCAGGCGGCAATTGAGGCGAGATCTTGGGCTGCACTTCAATGAAGGCAAGAAAACCAACCAACCAACAACATCCAACCGTACTGATTAAATGGGAAGAATAAAGATAGGAGACTACAATTTTGAGACCGTTGATGATTTCTCCTATCTAGGGTCGAAAATCACAACCGATAACAGCTATGACGAAGAAATCCGCGCACGGTTGTTGTCAGCCAACAGAGCTTATTTCAGTTTGCAAAAGCTGTTCCGCTCCAAACGTCTCACCATAGGATCGAAGCTCTTACTGTACAAGACTTGCCAGTCCTCATGTATTCCTCGGAGTCTTGGGTTCTTAACGAACTTTCGGCTGCGTTCGAGAGAAGAATCCTCCGTCCTCCTAGGTCAGGACGCCAGACAGCTTTTAGGCATATCAAATTGGCGGACCTCGGCGCAAAACCAGGACGTCTGGAGTCCCTTATTAAGGCAGGCCTAGAGCGGAAACCGGTTGTTGCGCCGTTGGCGATGATCATGATAAGGTAAAGCAATGAATATTTCATTCTCTTTATAACAATAATATAATATCGGCAATACCTTCTTGTACTAGAGAAACACTGACCTGTTCGAGGAGTGCTTCTAAATATATATATTGCATTTTCATCATAAAATATGTTATAATGTCTTTCAATTCACTCAACCACTTCGTGTAATTTATAGAATGCCTTTTTCGGTCTTACCAAATCATATCTTCAAAATATACGAAGTTTTCCTTCAGAGAAAATAACGTTCCTTTTTTTCCAAAAAAATCTTTCCCTAGGTCATCCATTAGTGAATGAAGCACCGTGAAAGACGTCCCTTCAAAATATGATATGCTTTGAACTATGCTCCATTGAAATTTTCAATGAAGGAGAAAACTGTCCTGAGTTTCCGGATCGCCGGTGATGTGAACATACAAGCGGGAATCCCTTATCTGGTCCTCATACCAAGAAATTGTTTGCGTTGGTCAGGTCGCCAAACATCATCTACTCATCTTGAATTTTTTATAAGGGGAAGAGATCCGATTTCAGGAATTGTATGTTTTCCTGAAAATGTTGATTCATTTCGGAGGATGTTTTATTTATTTACGTGTTTTCCGTTTTCACCTTTGCTTGGCTGAAATTTAGGAGAGAGCAACTGTGACTGAAAATTATAATTGAGATTATAGTGGGAAAACATGGGCTCAGGTACAATATGTACATCATGTACAATATTGTGAATTTGTCCAAACAGAAACTTGTAAATAATGATGACCTTTTTGAATTCTAAATGTGTTTGCAAGTTTAAATACCACATAAATATTTGTACAAACAACTTACTTCCTAATTCCTCCGCGAAAATATCAGTCCTGGGATCGAAAATGTTATTAGCATGTTAACAAGGTATGGAGATAAAAACCGTTCGGATTATATGACAAGACTAATATGTAATTGGTTCTGGGCGCCTCATAATTGAAAAGGAACAAGAAATGTGAATTACCACCACCAAATCCACCGTATTCCCAATACGTCAATGGAGTATACATGCAAACATATTCATTTCCTTTTAATGAAAACTTTATTGCAACTTCTTGAGTTATCATTACGTGACCGGGACAAATCCGCAGTGAGCACCGATTCGGTTGGGAGCTTCTACTTAGATTTTGTCGTCGTTTGCATTCAACTTGAATATTATTTATATGTATGTCTCCACTAGCGGCAGCTCCGTAAGCTTTGAACAAAAACAATTGCTACAATATGAACCACATTTTCTCGCTTCCAGTAGGACCTTTAATTCCAAGATGACTCTGTGGCCCTCTTCAGCTGTTCCAGCTAAGGTATTGCTTTCATATGTTATATATATATGGTTGCCATCTACCCCTTGGTACGATATAGCATGTCAACTATACCTATCCGTTCGCGGTTACCTGAAATCCCCCACGACTTCCCGAGACACTCGCACTCTTCCTCTACTGTTCTGCGCCCAGGGCTTATGGGCGACCCATTGGTGGACCATCTTGGGAGAGTGAATTGTTTGACCTACCCGCTACCACTTTCGTCTTCCAATCATAGTGCATACGTGTGCCAGGCATGTGTGCCGACCAAGTTCTCCGTTTAAGATATTGTCGGGGCAGTGTACTCCGATGATATGGCGCAGACAGGTGGGGCTTTCGAGTAACAGCTGAGTTCACTTTCCATGTGCTACTCCCATATAGCAACGCAGAAAGAACTTAACAAGGACACAGAATAATCTCAATTCGATCTTGGTGTTGAGGTAACTGCATTTCCAGATATAGGACAGGAGAGACAAAGTGCATCTACCGCTGTTAATGCGTTGGGTAGCATCCAGTTCGATGCCACTGTAGGCAGAAACAACGCTTCCAAGATATGCAAATTGATCGACGCCGTCGATGGTCTGCCCATTAATGATAGGGAGAGTGCAGTGACACGCCAAACTGTTTGTTTTGTTGGTGTTTATTTTCAGTCCAATTCTACTTGCCTCTCTTTCATTCAGAATCTTTTGGCCAAAATCCATGACCCGGTGAGAGAGGAAACAGATGTCATCTACGTAGTCGAGGTGGTTGAGGAAAGATGTGATCATTCAATGAATTACTGGACGTCCTCCGGACAAGGCAACATGAAGAATGTCACTGATAACAAGAAATAATATCAGTGGCAGGATATTATTCTGGGGGACTTCGCTTTCAACCTCGAACTCCCCTGAGCTTTTGCCTCGGTGCAGCATGTGACATTTCGTGCCATAATATGTTACTCTGATAATAACTAATAGTTTCTCTGGAATGATCTCACATACACTCCCTATTCACGCAATCGAAAGCTTTCTTGAAATCGATGAAGAGTAGGTGCGGAGAAGTTCTAAATTCCGCGCACTATTCCAAAATGGTCCGTAGTCTGCTGTCGATCAAACTTTCGATATGTACTTTGATGCGTCCCAGGATTATTTTACCCATTATCACTGCACTTCTTAGAATCTTAAAAATCATGCCCCCCTTTCACTCTCTGGGAAGGGTCTCCGATTCTCAAGATTATCATGCAAGTGGAGGCAGCAGATCTGCAGTAACTGCAGGTACAGCGATAAGTAACTCCGCGGGGAGACAATCAAACCTAGTGGCTTCATTTCTTTTGAGTGGATTGTGGCCGACATGATTTTTATTTTGCTTAGAGGAACAGTCCGTATTCGCATGTTACGGTGACTATCCACTTCATCTACAAGAGGAGAAACCTAACCGCATGTGGTACGGATAACAACCATGGTGAAGCGTTCCTTCCATCTCCTCAGTTACTCGTCGGGACAGATGAAAAGCCAGCCGATAACGGCCTTCACTGGATAGTCGAAAGATTTGCGACCTCATGCAAAATCTTTTCTGATGCGGTATACTCTTCTGAAATCATTGCGATCTGTGGAATCTTTAGCTTCACTGACCACTGCAATAGCAAATCCTCTTTTGTCACACCGCGCACAATGCTCTATTTCTCGGGATTTGGCTCGGTATCAGAGTTCAAGAGTGCCACGCAGCCCAATGTTCATCGATATGCTCAGGCGAGCTACTTAGTATATCTGCCGTTCGATCAGCAAGATAGCTGTCCCAATATCAAGCGACAGTTCGATCATACAAGCGGTCGATAATGAGCTTAGGGCAGCTCCCCAATTCTGCGAGAAGTGGCGGAAGCAACATGCAAGCGAACGTGAACGACCATCAGATGGTGATTCATTTCGAGGCCGATATCAGCGCCTCTCTTTTTACCCACATACAGGGGACAGCTCCTAAATCTATTGCTGATCGCGAGCGACCGATCTGATTGCTCGTACGGTGTCGGTAATTTGAGACCCAACTGGTCTTATGGCTTATCGACGGTGGGAGCGGAGTGAGGAACCTGTGGGCAGAGGAATTAATTTTATTTAGCCGTTTCCTTTACCAATGTCGGAATAAAAACAAAACTAACTCTTGTTTTACACTTTTTTTCTTCTATCCGGCTTCTTCTTACATCTTAGCCTGCAAAAAAAATCCACCTCTGTTAAGTGTCAACAATCTCTTGGATTTCCATTGAGGAGGGTTTCTATTCGCCATCAGATATCTATCTGGGGGTGAGCGAGCACCCAATCATTCCATCTAGGTTCAAACTTTTACAGTTTGATGACAATATATAAGTTGTGCCAGGTATTCAGACGAGGTGTAACTGTCAGGATACCTGAGGCCACGACTCGGAAGAAGCTTCCTTGGCTCATAGCACATGCTCGCAGGCACAGATAAAGAAGCTCAAGCAACACTTTCCAACACGCAATTGCGGGAATCCCTGAGCATGTGCCCTTGAGGGAGCCTCCGCCGTTTGCGGCGCACATATGCGGGCACAGATATAGAACACAAAAATAGTGGATCACTGTTAATTAATTTCAGCTGCCTTTTGAGTTTTTGATATTCACTTTATTTCCACAATGAATTATTCTTGCGAAGGAGAAACTGCTGTGAAGGAGGCTCACCTCAATTAAAGAGCTTCGGAGATTTTGGACGACAGATCTCATCGTATCCAATGTTTCAGGTTCCTTCTGAACTATTTGAAGGAAACATAAGACGTAAAGGTTGTTTAGCTCTTGCAAAGGTTAAGACGTGAGGTGATGCAGGAAAGCTGAAGTTTGAATCGTGTCCGCATTCCCAGAGCGAAAATTGGGACGTAACTCTATTCCATTGTGTTTACAATCTACAAGATGACTTCTAAGTATTCTGAATGTTTATTAAGTTCAAAATCCAAATCTCCAATGGTGCCGAAGAAGAAAGAATTCCAATAATATTCTCTAGAAAACTTTCGAAGAAGGATTATTTAACGAAAAGGAAAGCACGAACAGAATTTATCCGAAAGGCAAATTATAGTATAAAATTATTATTTTGTATACTCAGCAGCAATAAATAAAGTCGAGCAGTAAAAGAGGAAAAGAACAGAAAGGAGACCCACCCGAAAATAATAATTATTTCCAAACTCAGACGACGTGGCAGGGCGTAAATAAATTAGTCTGAGCAAAACAAATACGTGTCTGCACGCTAAATATTGGCACCGTCATTGGAAAAACTAAGCAACTCGCAAAAGCCATTCGGAGAAGGCGCCCAGCTTCACCGCGTACGCACCACAGACAGGCCAACTTTATGCTGAAAAAGGAAAGTTCTCAATGCAGGGACCTGTAACGTGTCTGCTGATGAACATGTCGTCATTGTTAATGGTCATGTGCGTGAAAAGGCAGACGGTAGTAAGTGTCATGGGATGAAGGGATTTGGACACTCATGACCTTGTACTTGTGAATACATGGTTCATCAAACGTTTCTCTCACCTTCCTACATTTTATAGTGGGAACAGTAAAACGCAAATCAACTATATTGTTATAAGACGCTGGCATCACCCTCACCCTATGAGACCATCGCACCTCAACATTGGCTGTTGATCTTGCGAATCAGGCCACTGATAAAACAGCATGAGGAACGCACTGGTCCGGCGCGTATTAAATGGTGACAATTTCGTGAGAAGGAATTATCACACTTACGTGGTTACCAACTATTACGAATGTGGAAGAATCGTAGGACCGAGTTAAAGACAAAGCAGCCTATGCAAGCCTCGGTGCCACTAAGTCTTGTAAGCGGTTCAGCAAAGGGGATACTTGGCTTTGGAATGGAGATCTTCAAATGAAAATCCATGGAAAGAAAGGCCTTTACATACGATGCTCAACGATAAAACGCTGCCCAATTGGCAAATTTACACGAACCCCAACGAGGAAGCAAAGAAAGCGGTGGTTGTTACCCGAGCGATCCATTAGAAAGACAAGAGCAGACGGAATGTCGGATATTTCGTTATTGACAAGAACGATCCTTTGCTTAGGACCGACGAGCCGCGACGGATAGAATATTTCGAGCAGAATTGAACGGAAGAATTTGTTGATTCTCAACTTCCTCAAACATGCCGATATTCGGAGCAATAACACATGTCGGCACCACTAAATTCATTCAATTCGACATCGCATCAGAACCTGGAAGGCAAAGAGGTGAGACACAACAGTGTGACTGTTTCAGGAGAAATCCTGGAGGATGTGAATTCAACTCGGCTGTTTGCGATTGGCCCCCTAGTGGAAGTTTCATGGGAGTTGTGATTACGTTCAAGCGAACAACGGTCCTTTGCGCCCCAAAGGTGGTGCTGCGTTTCAACACGGGCGCCGTACTCAGTAGAGATTTTTACACTGCTGACTTTGTCTCAGCGGGACTCTGATTGTGATAACAAAATCAATCCCTATCTTAAGAAGACGAGATAGGCACCCACGTAAATCCTCAGAGACGTAACTGTCGGTAAGTGAGTCCCCGGGTCAACTGCTCCGTGAGATGAAGCAGTTGGGCGGGGATAAGATCGGGTTGAGCTGCTGAAGTCGCTGTGGTTGCCGCGACTCACGGAGAGCACCCAGAATATCTTGCCGTGCGCGGACCCCGGATCTTTGGAGGTATTAGCGAACAGCGCTGACAAAATCCACAAGGTGCATACGCGCCCGGTGGTCATTGAAGTGTCGCGGCAAGCCAAATAACCGAGCTTTAACAGACGGTGGTAACAAATAACCGAGCTTTAACATACAGTGGTAACTAAGCTAGCGACAACAATGGGAGCTTTGCGTTTCGGAGGTAGGTTCCGAACTCATTCACGATCCACCAACCGAAATGGGCGATCGGGTAGTCGCGCGTCGGGGACCTCAACGAGTCCTGCCGTACCACCGCATTTTTGCCGATAACACAAAGAAGTGTATCTGGCTGTGCACATTCACGGCATCAAAAACCTGAATTCATTGGAACCTTCAGCGGCGAATACCTAGAATGCAGCTTCACCAGCCGCCTAATAATCTATGATCCTTTGGGCAAGCGCCATTACCTAGTTGGCATAAGTGCAGACGTCTCGATTCTTCTGGTATCGTGGAGTCACAAACTGATTCCGCCACAACTAAAACTAGCGGCGGCAAACTCCTCGACCATACACACTTACGGTAACAGGCGAATGAACGTAAGTCTAAGACTTCGACGAACGTTTTCATAGCATTTTTTGATAACGGAAATCAGCTATGGATTGCTAGTGAATCTGCAGAATAGGCCTTTTATAGATCTCGCAACCTCGTGAAGGTCCTCGAGAAAACTTGCCATCTACTCAATTGTCAGTCTTTCTATCACTTTCAAAGAAGTAGCCGACCTTTGCATTCGCCTTCACGACCTTGGATTAAGCCAGAGCGTATCATCAAATCTCTGCAGCTCCAGAAGACATTTGGAAAACGGTAATTTGCACACCCTTCGGAATATTCGAGTTCACACGGATACCCTTTCGGTCTATGCATGCGGCGCAAACGTTTCAGAGGTGCATCTACTCTGTGCTGCAAAACCTCAATTTATGTTTCAAGTACTTGGATGATGTATTGGTTGCCTCTTCCTTTGAGTCTGGGTATTTGTAACCTCTCGAATGCATTTTTCAACGTGTCCTTGTAGCTGGGCCTGTACTTAACATTGAAATATGCAAATTCCTCCAACAGAAGGTAAAATTTTTAGGCCATTCCATTTTCCTCTTAGGGAATCTACCCGGACACCCCAGACAAGTTTCACGCCATCACAGACTTCTCACTACCTAACTGTCGAGAATATGGCAAGGTTTTTTGGCAAGTTAGACTTCTAATCCTCAACGCCTACTTGGCTGGGCCCAAGACCAAAGACTCACGCTTGATTGCGTGGCCTGTAAAGGCTGCCCGGGTATTTGAACTAGCCAAACGGCAGCTAGCGGACGCTACATTCCTGGCATTCCCTCAACCAGAACCATCGCTAGCTGCATTCGTCTATGCCTCAGACATCGCAGTAGATACTGCGCTTCATCAAATGGTGAACCGGCAGCCGCTGAGCTTCTTTAAAAGATATTGAGTACAGCTCAACGATCGTGAACCGCTAGCTGCATACATGGCAATCAAATACTTCTGATGTTCCCTAGAAGGCAGGCTGTTCACAGTATTTAAGGACCACGAAGCTGTTACCTTCGCTTTTAAGCAGAAGCCCGACAAAGCATCCCCCCGCCGACTTCGGCAGCCAGCACATGTTCGGCAGGACAATACAGTTGCAAATGCTTTATCATGCATTTCAGAGGTAAAAATCCCTGTCACGGTCGATTTTTCGGCAATCGCTGAGACATAGAAGGATGACGCAGTGCTTCAGAGCCTCAGGGATAATTTCAAATATAAGTTTCCCTTTTTCGGCTCAACCTCTGAAATACTCTGTGGGACTTCTTGAACGGACCTAAGCCATGTAGTCCGGCCACTTTTCGCAAGGAAGTATTCCATGCAGTAAACGATCTAGCGCACCCAACCATCCGGGCAACTAATCGGCAAACATATCTGGCCCTCAATGAATAAGGTCCCTTGCAAGATTCGCCTGGCTTCAAGTATTGGCTCACAATAATCGATATGTTCACACGGTGACCTGCGTAAACAATAGCTCTGGCCGACATTCCCGCGTAATTGTGCGCTGGGTTTCTTCGTAGGGAAGCCGCAGTCGTTACTGACCAAGACATGCAGTTCCAGTCTACTCTGTTCTCGGAGTTAAGCAAACTCCTAGGCTTCAATCCTCAATCCTGTGGGATGCTGGAACGCTCGCATGTGACGCTCAAGACCGCTATAATGGCACGACTCTTCGCGGTGCGCTATAATGGCATGACTCTTCGTGGTCGCAAGTCCTCCCTTTTGTTCTACTTGGCCTCCGTACAGTCCATTGTGTTGAGTTTGCCGCCAGCTCCGCGAGTTAGTATACGGTTGGAATTTGACAATTTCCAGCGATCCTGTGTTCGATACCATGTTAGCGCTTTCCATTACTAGGCTTGCGCTTGCTCTGCGACGCCGTGGCCAAATTAAAATCACCCCCCACCATCCCAACTTTCTTCGACGAAGGCTAACGCACCCAAGAACTTGGATGCTCGCATACCCGCCTTGGTTCGCGTGGATGCTTCCCGGAAGTTCCTGCAACCACCATATGATGGCCCATATGAAGTACTAAAAAGAGGGGAGCACTTCATTAGGCTTGACGTCAACGGCAAACCCACGAACGTCAACATGTCCAGGTTAGAAGGTTTTAACCTCTGGCGCTGAGGTCCCGGGGAAGAAGAAAGATGCACAGCGCATGAGATTCGGCCTACCGCTCGTAAAATTGGCGGGCCAGGAGTCGGGTTTGGTTGCTGAAACCCACTATCAACTGGGGGTGGGTTAGTGTGGAGGCGCTGCATGGTGTAGCCGCTTAGCGGAGATTCTACCGAGCTTCACATCAAAGAAGCGCAGTACAACTCATCACTACTAATATTCACCTGAGCAACTCGATTACTTGTCGATGTCAGGATGAGTGCCGTGAAGCCAGCATAGGTGTTAGCCGGTTGTGATATTTGAGAAACGAGTTGATCATCGATCATCGCATGCATTTTACGAGAGATAGACTAAATTGTGATGTTGGGTCGGGCTACCAAAACATGCCACAATTATCACCTCAGCCTCATAGCGTCGGCGGCAGAAAACTATCGAAGGTTCCGGGGTTCTCAAGGCGATGTGCATCAGTTACTCGTAGTTCCGCTTTCATAAAGAAAGTCTCTCGATGTAGGTATAATGCTACTAAGGAGTTAGAACTTTTCACATGGTTACCGAGGTACCCACCCGAGACACCACTCCTCGTGTCGTCAGCCGCTTATTAAGGATTACAAACGAAATTCTGAAGGCAGTAAATAAATGAATATCTAATAATTAGCTACAAAATTGACAGTATTGCACATACTCGTATAACGTCATTTAGGTGCGGAAATTGTAACGCTTTTAAGCAGAACGACTACCTACTGTGGACTACGATTTCTTTACTACAGTTCGTTTATTCTAATATTTTATCAAGCGAAGTATGTGTAGTATTCCCTTGAGTAAAATGAAAAGCTCAGAAACCGCCTTCTTTGAAAATTTCTAGGATATTTCCAGTTAAATAAAATACATACTCTACATCAAATTCAGTACGTTTCGAAACGGCAACATTTCAAGACAACTCCAGCGCCTAAGGGGAATTAACTTCGTAGATGAATAGTTTCTAGACCACATGCTTCCCTATAAAGTATTTAAGAAACTGATATAGCTTCATTTAAAATATCTTCTGTCTTTAAATAGAGTTTGCCAAACTATGTGCACACTCTTACTTTGATAGCATAAAAAGTTTGAGTTCGAAGATATTCGAATTCTCCCTCGCCGAAGCAAACTATGTAGTATGATATTCCGCAACAAGGAAGTTTCCCTTTGTTGTGAAAATATTCTAAATATGGAGCGGAACCATTCGCAAAATAACGTGTGAGCTAAGTTCCAACACTTTGAGGTACTGTCCTTATAGCAAGAGAGTGAGATTAAATTTGATCGGAAGCGTTATTTGCAACAGATCAGATTTCTCACGTTTGCATCAAATAATCCATTTCCTGGAGAATGCAAATTGTATTCTCAAGTGAGTGAATATTTCCCATGAACACCTACAAATGTTTAGCCGTTATTGGGCCCAGGATCGCTATTCCTGAAAGTAGGTACAGAAAAACTTTGAAAGAAATTATGCCATATGCATTAGCCTGGAAAAAATGGCCATTAACAATTTTCCCGTGTAACGTGTTATATTTGCCATTCAGGTGAGTGTGTAGGACGAAGCGCCGCTGTACACCTGGCTATGGTTCATAAATTTGCCATGAAATTACTAATGGCCCTACTTGCGCCCATAGATCTCCTATTTGTCTAGGACCTGAAGAACACAAAACTCAAGGACTTTGCGGTTACAGTTGGAAAAACCAGCGACCCAGCTTGTGTATGTGTGCTAGTGGGTACTGCGTTGTTTTTAATTATTTGTTTGCCTTTCTTGCGGTTTACTTCAGTCTTGCGTTCTAAGAGCCAATATTTATGTTGATATTTTATGAACGGATGCCATAAATACCTATGCAAATAGAACGCAAAGTGTTTTCCGCCATTTGAAGCGCCTTGCGCCATCTCGCTCCTCCTTATTTTCTTCTTTACCTTGGGATATTAAGTGTTTGTTGTTTGAAATGAGGCGTGCTGTGATTTATTCTCCTGCTTTTAGTGGAACTACAACAACGGGGGGTGAAGGAGAATGCGATGCTGAACACTACAAGCGCTAATAAAAAAATGAAGCACTTCCTCATGAAGTCTTTTTCAGGGTTGACTTCTTTTGAAAGTGCCGCACAACAATCTTCACAGACTCCACGGTCCATATGCTTCTTGCAGAGCACAAACAAAGTAAATAGGACTCGGAGCCGGCGCTAACATTTCCTGCTATTTGCATTTTTTCTAAAAGAGTTTCTTTGCCGTGAAGGAAACACAATAGTTCTGGAATGTAGATAAGTTTGTGAGAATTGGACCAAATGTTAAATTAAATGTGCTTAAATGCCCTTACTGAAATTGGGACAAGAGATTCTTCAAAAGAGGTTTCATCTTCTGAAAGTTTGGATCTCTTTTGCGCTTGTATTTTAACGACAGTGTGGATTTTTATTGCACTTAATCTCAGGATAGAGAATGGACTAAACAATTTAAGTAGTAAAGTAGACAGACGGCGTTTGAGAAAGATTGAAGCCGGCGAAAATAAGATAAATAAAAATATATGTGTTAAGTACTGACTTTTAGTATAGATAAATTATTATTAAATAATTTGAATATTATTCTCCGCCGAGTTGTATATGTATATATGCACATAACACAGATTATAGATACATGGCATGGTTTTTAGCAAATTTATTTTTACTAATAGTTTTCGGCACTTTGAAGGCAAATTTAGATTCAAATCCAATAATTTTGATAGCGATGTAGCGTCCACGCCACAAAAGTATACAACAAATAAAATGTATCAAAACTATATTAAACATAAAATACGAACACTGTACACACCAAAAAATAAAATCTAATTATCGCCATATTTATTCATAGACTGGTTTCTCAAAAGCAATCATTTTGTTTTTATCGAGCTTCCTCATACAACATATGCATACACTTTCTAATCTATTGTTTTACGGGAACTTGCTCAAGACATATTTAAACAATATTATACACCGGGTTCTTATTTTACATTTTTCTCCAAACACATGCATCAGCATCCATGAATAACAGACACTTACAATACACATGAAATTGAACTGTATAAAGGGACTTAGAAATGTTAAAATGAGTTCAGTTTTACTACTACACCGAGATCGAGCACATCAATTCGTCGAGCGCGCCAAGTTTCTATAATAATTTGATATCTCGCTATTATTCTCACACTCAAAATCCCGATCCTGTTATCATTTTTATAATAAAGTTAAACTCGTGTGCTTATAGTCTTAATATAAGTTCCATTGAGTAGTTCTTATAGCATAAAAGTGTAGAATTTTACTTATTTACCGTACCATACCTCCCAAAGCGAAATACTATTTTTGAAGGTTTTATGTAAAACAATGGAAATCTTCCAAATATACTCTCCTGAACACGCCAGCGTGTGGGATTCTTACCCTCTAAAACCACCCTGACTCCCCCAAGCCCCGTGGAACCACCATAAAATATCGCATCACGGAGTGGAGCTAGCTCACTTTAGCTTGGTCAACTTTCGCCTCAACGCTGCATACATAACCGCGCTTTTCTAATCTCCTCTGTCTTTCGCTGATTGCTCTGGATAGACGCAACCATGGAGTTAATTGCATCCCAGTCTTTTTGACATGCTAACATTTTTCGGATCTAATTTTCTGGTACGAGAATCTCTCCTTGAGTCTTCAGTGAGAGTCTGAGTTTTTTTTTTTCCACAAATCTGGGACAGTGAAAGAATACGTGCTCTGGATCCTCTGGGACTCCATTGCAGTTTGGACAATCGGGATAGGTATGTAGTTTAAACCTGAACAGGTACTGGCGACAAGCATCATGCCCCGTGACTAACTGGGTAAGGTTATAATTAATCTCACCGTGCCATCTCTCCAGACACTCCTTGATGGTAGAGTGTGTGTCCACCGACCCTTTCCTGAGTCTTCCCAATGCTCCTGCCATTTATTTAGGGATCTCTTACTTCCGGCATTATTCGTCTGCGATAAAGCAGAGATAGACTTCGCATTGTATATAATGATGTGATGATATGATTCCCAGTTTGAATACGGCGCTTGGTGATGAGGACCGCTTCCATTTTTTCCTCCGGAAGTGTCAGACCAGAACTCTCCAGCCAACCCTTAGCAACACTGATCGCTTCACATGAGTATAACTCAGCATCTTTGAGATTTTTTGGACTACAATCAGCGCTATATCGTCGGTGTAAGCCACCACCGTGGCTTTCTCCGGGGAAGATTAAGTACATGGTTGTACATGATGTTCCACAGCAGTGCGTCCAGTACGGAGCCCTGTGGGATACCCGCGGAAGCAACATACTCCTGGAATCCGTCATCAGTGTCATGCCAAAGCCTCCGTTCTTGTAAATAGCTGTTGATAACAGCCGCAAGATAGCCGGGAATACCAATCCCCGCCAGAGACTTCCATATTAGGTTCCAATATTTGCTAGTATTACCCTTTCCGTGGATTGCATCTTTGGCCGAGCCAGTAACCATTTTGGTGGCATCAAAAGTTGATCTGGCCTTACAAAATCCATACTGTCGATCTGAAAGGCCTCCCTGGCTCTCAACAACAGGAAGTAATCTATTGTAAATTACCCGCTTAGCATTTCCCGCACAGTGTCCAAAAGACTGGAGACTTACCAGCTTTAGGGACTAGTACTAACTTGTGTCGCTTCCATGATGCAGAAAATATCCCCCCGCACATGCACGCTTCGAACAACTCACCGAATAAGTCCGGTCTGGATTTCACAGTAAGCTCAAAGGCCGTAATCAGCGCGCTATCCAGACCCGGAGCCTGTATGTCTGCTTGTCACACGCATTTTTCTCGAAAAAGGCTGCAGCGATTGAAATCAAATTCGGTGGAAAAGTGGGAACTATGAACGCTCAGGCATACAGTGGATTACATCATTCTAGGTTAAACTTTAGGGCGGTCTCCATATAGGCAAAAGGGGAGTGCAATTTTCTTTTCACCAACTATAGACATGTGGGGTATCAATAAAACGACCTCGATTAGTACTTTCTGATGCAGGCAGTTTCCTCATTTGTTGGAAAGGTGGAGTGTGCGGGGTGTCGAAAGTGATCATATCTTTCACAGACCCACTTTCAGAAACTACTCAACCGAAAAATCCGAAAAAAATCAGGCCAATCAGGTCCCTTCACACCGATATCTGTTCAAATAAAGTTAATAATAGTATATTACTATAATTTTTAATAATTGGCTGCAAAACCCCTTAAGTTCAACCTAGAATCACCAGAGGCAGCAACGTACACTATAAGATAGATCATAATCCAATCAAATTTGGTAGAGATTGCACTATTACTAACAAAGTTATAACAGGTCACAGTTGTCGCCTTTGTGCAATTGCAAGCCTTTTAATGCCAGTATCACGCATATATTACGTGCTAGGTAGGTTCTAATGGGACAAATGTCCACCTAAATATTTTTATATAAGAAATACACAAAACCTTTCATACCTGAAGCGTCTACCTTCCGCTTTCTCGAGTTGTTTACAAATATCAGCTGAGATATCCCACGCATAACATTACAGTGTCCGGATAGCTGAGTGGTTAGAGCACAAGGCTGTCGGACGGAAGATCGCCGTTCAAATCTCACTGGTGGCAGTGGAATTTGTATCGTGATTTGACGTCGGATACCAGTCGACTCAGCTGTGAATGAGTACCTGAGTCAAATCAGGGTAATAATCTCGGGCGAGCGCAATGCTGACCACATTGCCTCCTAGTGTACCGTTACGGTATTGAATGAAGTGCTCTGACACACTTCAAGGCCCTGATCCAACATGGATTGTTGCGCCAACGATTATTATTATTATAACATTACAAACAAACGATTGAGTATACGTCACTTGTTTGCTGTTGCAGTCTGGCCAACAATTCAGATGGGGCGAGGTTTTTGACATTTTTTTTCACTTTAAAATGCTCATAACTATACAACATTAGCTCCTTTGTCGTTTTTTCGAATTTGTCTCCGTAAGGATGTCAGCTAGCATGTACATACTTTTTTAGGTAGTACAAGGCCTCGATGACGTTCTTTCAAGCAGGTGCCTAATCTGATGGTGGCAGACGTCAATATGCATGTTCCAGAACTTGAAATAAGTTTTGTGCAACTTTGGTTATCCTTGAATAGGGGTGATTGATTCTCTTAGTCGGAAATACACGTCTTAGCCATAACAGGGGCCTCTGCTCCAAATGAAGTTGCAATTTGTTCAGCCTCTGTGGAAGACATTTCTAGTAAGGCTTCTCACCCGCCCAATTTACGCCCACCTTGAAAGTGAGGCAGACCATTTTTCCATCCTTTTCTGTCCCAGTTCTCCAAGAATAAATCCTGCATTCAGATCCTAGCTACTTTAGTCTCTTCACGCTTTTACGTAACCTCGGAGTCTGGTCAGACTGCTCTCTAAAGAGTGATTCAACCAGTTTCCCGTTCAGGTACGCACCTTCACATCTAAGTACGAATATGAAACTTGCTCTATCAGTGCCATACGCTCCCCCTCGGACACCAACTTGTCGTGATGGGGGAGCCTGTGAGGAGTTGCCAGATCTCCAATCAGGCACGATACGGGTCTACTTATTGATGTGTAAATATGTAAATATTTTATTTAATGCAAATATGTTCATTTAATGTAAATTTGTTTATGCGCTTGTTCTCTGTGAGTGAACCAAAATGGCTATGGGAAAGATATCGAGAACATAAAACCATCATGGAAGACGTAAGAGGGAGTGAACTTACGGTGCGATGGCTTGGAATCCCAGTACCGGTGGCTTTCGGGAGTGAGCAAACGAGTTCCAGACGTCGATATCTCTCGACCGCAGCGCCTCGGTGGTGGACAACTTGGCCACCGTGGCATCTAACACTGCAAGTGATTTGGATTTGGAGAAGGAGGTGCTCAAGCATAGTACCACCGTACCGAGCACGGCAGCCACAAAACAAAGATAAACTGAAGACAGATCGTTGACTAACAAAGCAGCAGCGACAGCAAGTGGTACTCCAGGACCAAGAAAGAGACCAGTGAATAGGTCTGAGCGGGATCCTCTAAGTAATCAACAGGTGCCTAAGAGAAGGAAGGCGGACAGGCAATTCCGAAAATTGGCACTGAAAGCGTTGCAAAGCTCAAGACGAACGGAAACTATGGGTGGACTGAAATTACCAGCAAACAACTCAGGAAACCGGAGGCCAGACGCTTCAAGTATGAAGGTTTGGGTATTTCTTTTATAAAAGCTTTTGAGTGGACATTTGTCCCATTATTCTGTTAAGGGAAAGTCGCATCGCGGCCTTAAAGAACTATTTGTCCCATTAATACCTAGCACTTAATATATGCATATAATATGCAAGAATATCCACTTTCGGGCGATGCTGCCATTCAAAATTCAGAATTTGCACAGGAGCGACAGCTTTGACCTATAATAACTTTGTTAGTAATACTGCGACTTTCACCAAATTTGGTAGGATCATGCCCTATATTATAACCTACATTGCTACAGTTTCGTGATACTAGGATAAAGGCAGCTAATTACCAAAAATTATAGTGAAATGCTATCATTAACTGTATTTGAACAGATGGTGTGGGGATACTTCGGATCGTTAGCACCAAATAGTGGCAGCTTCCTATTTTTTTCAGATTTTTCGGTTGGTGTGTGTTCTGAAAATGGGTCTGTGAAAAAAATGATCAATCTCGACCTCTCCACCTTTTGAACAAATATCAAAATTAAGACCGGCCTCGGAAAGTACTAGTCGAGATTTTTCATTTGATAGCCCACTATATTTGGTAGTTAAATTGGACGTGGAATGATGTAACTCAATGTATGCGTGAGCATTCACTGTTCCCACCTTTTGATCAAAATTGGTGTCAATCAATATAACCCTTTCCGAGAAAAATACACGTGACGGACAGACAGGCAGTAAACCGATTTTAATAAAAGCTTAAAATGCGCAAAGAAAAGCGAAACTTCAAATTCGCCCGAAAGGGATTATTATTTTCATCAAGGTCATCTGTCCTACGCGGAGATACTAAAAAGGTAAAAGCTGATCTCGACCTAAAAGATCTGAGCGGAAATGTGAACGGAAGGAGAAGAAAGGAGAAACTTCAACTGCCTTGAAGGCAAAATTGAAGTTGGAATAACTTATGGAAGAGTCCATTGTGAGTTTGGGAAAAGCCTATGACAGTACCCAAACGACCACAATACGAGTACCAGCGAAGGAAGCGGAGAAGTTGTTGGGAGCTTTTAAGGGAACAGATTTCTTAAAGTAGTGCTTTAAGGAATGCACTAGCGGCATCAATTGATCAGATCGATGAAGGAGGTGTTGTCAGGGAGTGGAACAGCAACCCCAAATACCTACCTATTGTCCCAAGTAAAGGAGAGCCGGAAAACCTGCATATTGCCGGAAGTGGAAAATGCCCGGAATTTAGGAAGGCGCTGCCTGGCATAGACAAATAAAGTTTATTTAATTAAATGCCAATAATTGCAGCGTCAGGATTTACTTGAGCAGATCACCTACGAATCTGAGATAGAAACTGCTATCATAAGTGAACCGTATATAAACTATCGCGGTAGCGTATGGCTCACCGCGGGGATATCGGCTTGCGGTTGACACATCATTCAAGTCAGGTAAACATGGTCTTTAAGTGGTGATATATGTATACAGCTGCTACGCCCGACCAGGTTTGACACAGTCTGAATTCGAAGAAATGGTTGACAATCTTGTTCTCGACGCATGACCACGAGGTATTCATTTGTTAGTAGAAGACCAAATTACTGGTGGAATGGTGAAATGGCTAGCCTTCAATCAGCCTGCCACCGAGGCAAAAGAGCAACTCAGAGGGCGGTAGGTTGAATTGATTGGGTGAAAAGGAGCGCACCTATAAAGTAGCCAACAAAACCCTCAAACTCGCCATCCAACAAAGCAAGAGCGAATACTTTAGGGAGGTGTACGCAGAAGTGCACGTAAACATCTGGGGGAGTGCTTATATAATTGCAGTGGGACGATTCAGAGACCATTTATTCTTGCAGATCGCGTCCCTTCCCTTTTCCTGAAAATGATTCAGGGGTTATTCCTCCAGCGACAAAGATACGGCCAGCTTCCAGCAACCTATGAATGTGGCACCGATTCCACCAGACAGTAGAGACGAGCTCGTGGAGATCTGCGGTAGAATAGGTAACAATAAAGCCCCCGTTTGGACAGAATACCGAATAAAGTCCTTAAGCTTGTCTAGAATTCCAAACCTGACATATTTGTTGAGTTATTCGCGTGTATATCCGAAGGGATATATCCAGCGACAACCAAGTGGCAGAAGTTGATACCGCTACCTAAGTCTGGCAAACCTCCAGGAGAACCATCTTCATACAGACCCATATGTCTTCTCGACACTTTGGGGAAAAGTTAGAGCGGGATACCAAATATATGCTGCTCCTTAGGTCAGCTAGACATCAATCTCTTACGGCAAACTTTGACCCAGGCTTCCTAAAAGTTGATGAACGCCCTTGAATGGAACGAGCCAAGAAAAATCCTTCGAATATTTCGAGAGGAAGATGGCTGAAGAATTAAATGCAACAGTGAGCTGTTTGGCAATGATGAGGATTTGTAAGCCTCCAATAAAATTGCGATGTTCAACGAATAGGCAACTCAAAAATACCTAAAAAACAGAGAAACTAAATGCCTCTAGACAGGAATCCATACCGACAGTACTTTATTATTAGGTATAAGATACTGGCGGCTGTAGAAAGTGATCCGAACGATTTAGAGACAATTCATTTCGGAAGGCAAAACTGCAGTCGTACCAAGAGGAAGGGTAAACTTAAAAGATAGGTCTCAGTGCGGCAGGAGCGAAAGTCAGCGGATGAGTCAGAGGTGAAGGTAGGATGCAGGAGGTCCGCCATTGGCTATGCTCATGTGGTGAACTTCCGAAAGCATTTCCGGAGCAAATACCAACCCATGAAAACCTGGAAATCACCGAATACTTGATTAACATGGGAACGTTTGAAGGATGGAGTAAGGAGTTTATGTTCACCAGCATATGCTTCTGAATAGGTCTTATACTCTTAAAGTATGCGACGGAGGACATAGCAAGCTCGCTTAGGACCATATATCAGGAGGACATATGTTACCAGTCTACCTTCCCGAAATCGCAACGATTGAGATGGAGAAACTTCTGCGCGTCCTAGTTACTCGAAATATAGATTTTTGTATGTGATTTTAGGAAACTTTTAAAAGCCAGGAGGGGAGCAGAGGCTAACTCCTCAGGATCATGTTAGCCGACCGATCTCTGAGGCCATTAAATGCCTCAACTGCCCCATCAGTTACAGATTTGTCAGCATATCTATGCAAGTGAACAGAGAGAAACAAAAAGGGACTTAGGAGACATCGGAAGGAAACCCTGCCAAGATCTCCGAAGAAATGTCGGAGGGGTGGCAGTGGAATTTGTATCGTGATTTGTTGTCGGATACCAGTCGACTCAGCTGTGAATGAGTGCCTGAGTCAAATCGGGGTAATAATCTCGGGGGAGCCAATGCTGTTCACATTGACTCCTATAGGGTACTGTAACCCTGTAGTGTACCGTTACGGTCTTGAATGAAGTGCTCCAATACGCTTCAAAGCCCTGATCCAATTGGGTTGTTGCGGAGGAAGATGTCACTCCGACATTGGAGAAGAGTTCTAAACACTAATGTAACCCAGGCCACCGCCAAATTAGACTACATGTATAAGTCGGATCTATCATAATAGGAAGGGCAGTTTCCGTACAGCGCTGACTCAAGAACCCTCCGTGTATAGGGGACAATTGGCAGCCTGGCAAGAAGGAATGCAAGTAATTGGAGACCTGTCCTGTGAAAAATCAAGAGCTTCTACTATTCTTAATCAAAATTTAAAATAAACACGTCGTTCAGAGTTCCTGACTGGAGACATTGTGCATGTCTAAGTCCCACTGAAAGTCTTGGGATTAGCTGAGCAGCAATCACGGCATCAGCATTCTTGTTAGGAAGCGACGTTCTGATCCCGCCAGAATAAGACGTTTTACTGAAGAAGTTCTATGAGAAGACGTCGCTACCATTTCTCCTAGGCGGCATTGCCAACGCCCACCGAATTTGCGCTTAAAAAATAACGTAGGGAACGCGCTAACATTTCTAACCAGCACCTCTCTCTAGAGGTACTCTAACAAACATTCTGATGAACGGGCTGGTCAAAAATTTGAGAGTTTTGGATGAGCCATCAATATCGGATTATAGAATAATTAGACTCGATATTGAGAGCAACTTGAATGTAGAAAGAAGAGCAAGGAATTCGAGGTGAACAGATTGGGGCTCCTATAAAAGGCACCTGAGGGGAATTACGGCTCGTCTGCAGATAGAAACAGTTGCAGAAGATCTCAACAGAGCCGCCATTGAAGCCAGCTATCCGACTAAGACAATCAAGTCATCAGAGGATGTACCTTGGTGGAAGTAAGAACGAGAACAGAGGTTTGAAAACTTCTCAATAGGACGAAACAAACTGGATACTGGAAGAGCCACTGACGGCGTATGTCAGTGCGATCCGGAAAGCAGAATCAAACAGCTGGAGGTAATTCTGTGAAGGGGTCATACAAAGCACAGAAGCATCCGGGCGATAGAAGCGAGAATGAGGAGAGCAGGGTACATTTGTTTCTCAGATGTAGGATATGTACCATGAGCAAGGGGGCGGGTCGTTATTCCAAAAGTGTGTAAGAAGGACATTTTTGACTTTAAATCTTTCAGACCAATTTGTCTGACATCGTTTGTATTCAAAAGGGTGGAGAAGGTCATTTATTAGAACTAACCTTTCAATTCTTGATCCCCTACATCCATATCAACACACACACCGGGCAGGACGATCAACCGAGACTGCACCGTATCAGCTGATGCTTGAACTACAAAATACTTTAGAAACAAAGAAAATAGCACTGCGTGCGTTATTGGACATCGAAGGGCGTTCCACAACACATCGCACAGAGTGATATGAGACGCTCTGATCCGCAATTGGGAAACAACGAAACTTTCAGGATGTGCAGGATGTTAAAGAGAACTGGCAATATAAAATTAAGAGAGATACAAACCCTATTATCATGAAAACTACTCAAGATTGTCCACAGGACGAGGTATTATCACCGTTAGGATGGGCTGTGGTAGTTGACGAGCCCCTAGGGGAGCTAACCAACACTGGAATACAGGTCCAAGGTTACGCTGGAGACATTGTTTTATTTGGTGTGGGCAAATATTAGAATAACCTAAGTAAGAAAATGCAAATTGGACTACGAATTATTAGCATTTAGTGCAAGAAGGAGGCCTGTGCATCAATTTAGCCAAGCCCAATATAATACTATTCGCCAGATAGTGCAGGCTGGTTGACCTGAGAGACATTAGACTACATGACAAGAGGATGGAATAATAGAGGCCAAATATTTGGCAATCAGACTCAATCAAAAACTATTCTAGAAGGTGCATGTTGAAAGCATTTGTTGGAAAACCACAAGGGTTTTGATGAATTGAACGTCCGCAACAGGAAAGAAATGGGCATGTACAACGAAAATGCTGCACTCAATACACTGCAATAGTAAGGCCAATGATTACCTATGGGAAGTAAGCGCATGCAGATTTAAACTCAAAACAACACGCGAGCAGTTAGTCAAACTTTACTGACTGGTTTACATGTATATTAGTGGGGCAACAAGAAGATGCCCAAGGGTATCTTTAGAGGCCCTTCTAGGAATGTCTCCTCTCCATGTGCTCATACAGCTGCAGAGGAAAGTCAACGAGGAATAGACGAAAGATTTATATTCTTTCTATGCGGTGGAGTTAACATAAGAACGAGGTTTTATTTCGGTAAGAGGCTTGAAATACGTTGGGGCAACAAGGCAAACTTGGACAACGTGGGAGTGGCTTAAATCAGTCACTGATTACTTCGTACCAGGACGGATCCCTCACAGGAAGCGGGCGCTGGGACACATTAGTCCAAGGAAATCGTACTTTGAACCAATGGGTAAACACACTAGCGTATTCCAGGAGGAAATGTACGCGATAGATAGATCTGCCTAATTTAACCTTGAAAGGAACTGTGCCGGAAGAATATTGCTATTATAATCGACAGCTAAGGGGCTGTAAAAGCACATAGGTACAAGCAGGTGATTTTCAGACTGCTATGGGAATGCCTTAACAAACTAAGCACCCTCGGCACGCTCAATATGATCTGGACACTCGGTGTTGCACATTGGGTTAGAAAGCAATGAGGCAGCGGACGAGCTGGCCAGGAAAGGAGCAGGGACACCGCAGCGTGGAACAAATCCCTTCTGGGTAATCAAAAATTGGTTCACGAGGAGGAACGACTGCGGGAATTGTACTCGACGAACCTACCAGAAATGGAACAGTCCAGAGTGCTCACGAGGGAATACTCACTGCAGGAGCGTAGAGGAAATATTCATTGGTGATTGAAAGCTAAATTATCACCTGTCTACAGATTCTGTGAGAAGAGTGACGAAAACTGTACACATATTCTGGGATAGTAAGTCAAGTAACTGGGGGAGAAGTGAGAAATGAGAAAGAGGGAGCTCGGTGCACTTGAAATACCACACGCTATTTGGAAAGGACAACTTCCACGTATCGGGAATGGGGAGAACACAATACAGAACATAGAACCTAACAGTGTATGCCGGGATAACTTTGTACGACCTAGAGTGTAATATTGCAAATTAACCAGGAAACTATGTCAAATTCTTGCCCTGGTCCATAAACTCTCCACCTTAATAATTATTGAACACTTTAGATTGTTATATTTCAAAAATTTGGGTACGTATTCGAAGCAAAATAAATCTAAAGTGCTTGAATATTTCAATTATCTTGGCCATTACTTTGTGGTGATATTTTTAGACTACTATTTACTCAGCTGTACATTGTAGGCAGTTCACAGTCTTACACAATTTAAAATATCCAACTTTAATTAATGGAATTCCATCAGCGGGTTAAATCTTCAAACAGAGCTTCGTTTCACATGATTCTGCAGCCCTTCTTACATTCCAATAATCAGATGCAGATTAGCCTCACAGGCTCATTTGCTGGTAATAAGATGCAACTTTACGCTATTTGGTTCTCTTTAATTAAAACTTCATAAAAAGACATCAGATTAAATCTCTACCCACCAAGACAAACCACAGGTTTCCAGCCCGACTTCATTCAAATATGCTTCCGTAATTAAACCCTAATCAACGACTGGGAAAACAATGGATCTGCTTTTCAGAATTAGTGTTGAAAATGAGACTCAATTCACCAGCAGACATCTGCCCTGATGTCCAAATGAGTTCGCCTACCGCTACTGAGCAACATGCACCTTATCATCTCCCTAAACCAACAAAACAAATGTAACAATCAACTTGTTATTAGTAATGGAATTCAAAATGAGTATCATAAACAGCTCTGGCAACATTCGAGAAGAAAAAACTAATTTAGATCAGAGCCAAACGGAGCAGATCGCCTCCCTGTGTCGGCAATAGACGAAAGGATTGCGGGTACAGGACTTTGCACCTGTACACCGCCTCTAATGGAAAAGTCAAATGGAAACTCTTAATCGAAGGATTTTCACGTTAATTTAAAATACCAGAAGGGTTAACCCTGACAGGTTTCAGCTCCCGATGCGCTTATCTTCATTGCCACACACACGGATCTGGAGATTGTTGTCAATTTTCGGTATACAAGAAATTAGAAAACATGGGAAACTGACACAGGCGACTGGTCAACTGCTTTTCCTTTATTAGTTATGCCGGCATTTTTCCACGTTACGAAACGACTTTTTATCTGGCCTTACAAGGTGTTGGCTAGAATAGGTGAGGGTTACTAACAGGGTGATTCAATGAATGATGTGAAACTTCACGGTGAAGTTAAAGACTTTCAGTGCCCAAAGATTGGATTGAAAGTCGCACTAGATGAGTGCTTCGTGGGATGAATTGGTCTCCAATTTCAAGGAAAAATATATGTGTGGCACTGGGCGGTTTTCATTATTCTAAAGTAATCCTACCGCAGGATTGGTAACACGCTCCGCAGAATATACTATCAAAAGTAAACACTCAGCAAATTTTGAGATAGAACAGAAACACGAAATAGTTCCGTACACAATAAAGTTCTGGCGGAGCGCGGAAAAGGACGAAGGAAAGATCAAAAACATCTGCTGATTCTATTTGTTTGCTGTAATTAGAAAGAGCTGGTTCTTCAATTTCACTAATTAACTCATTTTCCACCTAAGTGAAAACCAAACGCACACAGCCGCGTGGCTTGCGTTCTCATTAATATTATAGCCCACCTTGGTAGCAACTAATTCACTTGAAAAGGGTTCAATACTTTCTCCTCACGGCGATTGGTCTTTCCAGATGGTCGGCGGTGGCTTATTACCTTGGAATCCCTCAATCCTTGAATTCCTGAATCCTTTTTATGTTATACTAAGCAGAATGTTTCTCTGTATTCAACGTGAATGGATTTCGTTGCTTTTATAAATGGAAGACCTCCCTTCCATTTCCATGTAGCAATTCACGGTCCTGGCAGGACGAACGTCAAAAGGAGGTAGGTATTTGCTGTGTTGGCAGATTTTATTGCTGTTTCATTAAGTCTTAATCAAAATGGACTTTTTCTTCTTTTAAGTGGAGTAAGTTCGCAGTTGAAAAGGTCTGGAATACTGGCAGAGAGAGCCATGGAAAAGCCTTCTGAAATTCATTTAAAATATAATGCAGAGAACATCATAATCAAAAACAATCATGCCTTTAATCTTTAAGAGTGCCTGGCACACGGGAATAGAGTCAATAAACAGAAGAATTTCTGCTTGAATTTGAAGGTGGATTGATACAACCAATTAGGCGAAGTGATTTTAGATTTCAAAGTTGATGTCTTGAGATAACCGAAAGGTTTCCAATATATATTTAGTATAATGGCTCGTTTTCTCGATTTTCTTTTTTTGGGACAGATTGACTAACAAGATAATGATACTTGCATTGTCAGTATCTTTGTTGACTAAGACGGGGTCCTGATCCCTCAAAAGCACACGAATTTCCTTTTTGCAATAGTGTACTCACGAGTGCAAGAATATGTACAATAAATAAGAGTGCCTTTTAGAAAAAAGCAAATCTTAACCAGGTGAGATTGTATGCGGCAACTTCTCGGTCCAGTCCTTTGTATTTTTGCGATGATTATGTTTCGAAAAGACAAATTTCATTGTTTTCTGAGCTACCACGAATTCAGCTGTTTAACTTTAAACTAATTCCCAAATTACTACTCAACCCACATTCAACGGGTCATGCTACTCCACCTTACGATAAATGTCATCCATGCCAGGTGTAATCAAATCATCAAAGGATAGTACAGCAACAATTTTTTTCAATGGTAACCACCCCCTCCGCAATGTTCCAGTTTCTCTCCAAATACTTTCGCGCCTCTGTGTCACAGTCATTTCCTCCCCTATTGATACGAAATTTCCTGGAAAGGGGGACTGTGGAACTGTGAATCTCCTCGCATACAGTGAGTAACATTTTTCTACGTTAAGTTTAAGGAGCGATCGCCCTACATGCAAAAGGATTTTTTTTTACTGAATGTGGTCATGCGGTCTCGATGAGCACTTTCGGTTTTGACATTAGTTGCAAATGGAAAGAGTACGGGGCTCCGAAAGAGGTCAATTATTTCAAGGTGTAACCAAATATTCTTACATAAAAAATCAACAAGACCTTTAATATCTGAAGCAGCCAGCTTCAGGTTTCCCGACTTGTTACTTCTACAAACGCAATTCTGAAGATCTAAGCTTTCGTCGGTCACGATTTCACGCGGGAGCTGTTTAGCTGAATTTGCATCGGGTGATCGCGCAAACTCTTTCAAAGCACTCTGAATGTTTTCCATTTACAATTTCTACATTCCGCTTTTATCAGCACCGAAGTCTTCAAATCCCTAAGGAGTTACACGTTATTGCGGAGTAATTTACTAAAATTCGCCCAGTCCAGTTTCTTAGGATTTTTTATATTCCAGTCTGTTGACCCGTAATTGTCAAACTGAATACTAAGTAATAGTGGTCTAGCAATGAGACATCGTCTAACAGAAGACCAATACAGGCTATACATACGTTACCAGATTCCTTATTTTCTGAGTCAGTGGAAAACGCAGAGAATCATAAGATATATAAAGACGCCTTTAGCGTTTCTTCTCTTACCATTAACCTGGCATGGTAATCTGAACGCAGTTAGACCCTGGGCACAGAATTATGTTAGCATTTTTCCTTCTAGCAAATTTGATACCACTTCAGACAGTCTTGGTCTTAAAGGTCTTCTACTAAAGCGAAGACTGTGACTTGTTGGTGAAACTTTCGTGCCTGATGCCGTTGTTCCTTGTACTTTTCGATTTCACAGACCTGTTGGTTCTCAAAGATTTACTTTTTTCGGTATGAATTGATTTCACCGGGTCAAGTCACAGGCGCATTGACTTCTTAAAGGGCAAGGATCCACCTCCAACCGCTGCATTTGGAAAGACAGTTGGACAATGTACAAACTATTGTGGGCGTATGAGATACGATCATTGGGTGGTATATCAAATCCTTTACCGGAATTAGTATTAAAGAAGCTCGACTCAGTACAACATAAATAGACAAACACTGTAACGAGCCTCGGAGTCGGCAAAACAAAAGAGGATGTTAAGTCTTATTCAGCTGCTGGGTGGAATCGGTAAAAAGCAACTCGGAAAGTTTTGAAAGAAACCAAAAGGTTTGTCAAATGATTATTATGTAGATATTTTGCAAAGAGACTCTCTCTCACGAGGCGACGCCCAAGTTGAAGCCGATCCTTATCAAAGAACATAACCATCTGGAGCAAAAAGTACACAAAGAGCGATGAGAAAAGACTGGACCATCTGCTCAGCCAGCCATGTACAGCCTTCACACCAGAGGCTGGAATTTGGCATGCAAAATAGTGCCTCTTGATTGAGTAAAATGAGCATTAACTCAATGGATGGCACAGATTACAGCATTCCTATTCTAGTCATTGAGGCAATTAAGACTTTAGTTCTGTATACTATTCGTAGTGTTTGCTCACATTGCTCATAGTTGAGATTAAATAAAAGCATTTAAATGACCTGGCGTGACATCAAGATAGTATATATTCCTGAACAAAGAAAAAACACATACATAGGCGCCGAGTGATCAGAACTACTATCATAAGAAATAGAGAGGATAGTAGTTCGGTTCGCAAAGAATATGTGCCCACGAAAATGCAAATCTATGTAGACAGTTTCTGGAATAAATTGAGAAAAGGAGTAGGCCCTAGGGGGGAGTCAATCTGCTATTAATTAAAGTAGAAGTAGTAGTAGTAGTAGTAGTTCCAAACTGTTGTCAGACGAAAGAAAGATGACGGGGGTTGCTCACAGGATACGCAATCCAAGCGGAAACATACATCATTTTATTGGCAACAAGAAATGTTTGTGACAAAAATGGGGAAGTCAGACCAGTCATAACTATTCCGAGAGCCAGGCAACGGTATCGGTAATAATTAGTACCACAATATCAAATCAGTTAGTGTGCGGTTGCTAACAGTTACTGCTGAAACTTGGCCAATCGCACGAAATACTCCCAATGTTGGTGCCAGAATATTCGAACATCGCTGTTAATAAGAAGGCTGACAGCGTAGCTCAAGAGGGGTTTGGTGCTCAATGGTGGAACCGGAGCCGACATTTGGCATGAGGCCATTCCCTGTTAAGTTGTGAGGGCACACGCAGCCGAATGGAAAAATTAAAATTCTCACCCCAGGAAATCTTTGAGAAAGAACTCGGGAGCTCCAGAACGACAGTATACACCCGTGCACTGAAGAAGGGAACAAGTTGTGCACGAAGCACTTATATTTGCTTAATAAAATAATCACTACCAGCGACGGTGTCCACTGGAAACATCACGAATCACACATTGATTGATTACATCGAAGAATATCTTATAGATCGTACTCAGCAAAGTGATACCTGCATAATTGCTGCATTGCATTATATCTCCTTTTCTATTCAAGGCTCGTTGCGAAACCAGGCATTGATTTGCTCTCCCACACCTTGAGTATCAGCTGATGAACTGCACAATTACATAGGCCCTTAGCGACTTCTTCTTAAGCCTATGAATTGCACGAACTATTTTTTCTATGCTTGGCAACATTTGTCCGTCTTTCTCACAAAGTGCGTCTCCTCCCAGTACTTTTCCAGTTCAAAGCAAAACCTTATTAAAATTGGTTCACTCTCTGCCAGAAGTGATTGTAGCGCTAAAGACCAAATTTGGTGGGAAAATGAGATATGTGAACGGCCACGCATGCGTTGGTCTATGTGGAACTTAAGGGGTTCCCATATATGCAAAAGAAGGGTGTAGATTTTTTTCTTTCATCAAATATAATAATGCCCCCTCTCCCTGGGAGTCCCCGGAGTCGTCGACAACTGCTTGCCATCGTCGATGGAGTGATGTGAGTCTAGCTCCCGCAAGGTGGTAGTTCTGTGTATCAGAAGCCAGTCCGTTCGGAACCCTGGTCGGTTAGTGTGCATTGAACCAGTATTAGTAGACCGCGTTGCCCTGAGCGAGCGCTGATCCCTCCGTGAGTTCCAGGATCGCCTAATCGTAGATCAGATCTGAGGGGACTGGGCTAGGGGCTTCGCCCTCGAGGATATATCTGTTCCTGAGTGTTGCGGCCGATGAGATCCCCAGGAGGGCATGAAGACAAATCTATTGCGTATTGGTGGACAACGAAAATTGCAGAGCTCCTGAAACAGTGTCACAGACTCCGCCGCTTGACATAACGTCTAAACGACTGTAAGGAGTCATGTACCATGATGACCGAATACAGGTCAGCCAAAAGGAAACTCCGTAGCACAATAAACGAGGAAACCCTGTTTACTTAGGGCTGACCAGATAGACCGCATTGTACGGGCGCTACTCCTTGCGCACCCCGTAAGGGATGATGACGTCGACGAGGAGAGCCGCGAAGACTGCCCACATTTCTCTATAAAAGAGTCGGAACAGGTAGTTCTCTCTATGCAAAACAAAAGATGTTATCCAACAAAGGTATACAAAGTAATCCCCTTCTCATTGCAAGGTGGCAAGGGTCAAGCTGATCAGCAAAAGGAAAGGCGACCTTGAGTTACCTCCTAATTATATGCTTGGCACTGGCGGGAAATTACTCGAAAAGCTCATCAGAATTAGACACGCTGAAGTGATACGCACTGCCGGAGATTTATCCCCCACGGCAGTTTAGTTTTAGAGCAGAGAGAACCACAGTTGATGCTGTTATGCAAGTCGTGGATGCGCTGTCTATGATCATTATCATCAGCGACGTAACAATCGGTATCCGGTCTAGGCCTGCCTTAATAAGGAACTCCAGACATCCCTGTTTTGCGCCGAGATCCTAGCTGTCTGGGATCCTGACGTCATCTTCTTTTTCTACCATAGATATTCCCCTTATAGACTTTCTGGGCTACATCATCCTCATCCATATGGATTAAGTGACCCGCCCACGGTAACCTATTGAGCTGGATTTTATTCACAACTTGTCGATCATGGTATCGCTCACAAATTTTGTCGTTATATAGGCTACGGAATCGTCCATCCATGTAGGGGTCCAAAATTCTTCGGACGATTCTTCTCTCGAACGCGGCAAAGAGTTCGTAATTTTTGCTTGCTAGGAAACCAAGTCTCCGAGGAATACGTAGGGACTACCGACATCATTGTCTTGTACAGTAAGAGCTTTGACCCTATGGTGAGACGTCTCGAAACAGCTTTTTTAAGCTGAAATAGGCTCTGTCGGTTGCGCAGATTTCATCGTCATAGCTGTTACCGGTTGCAATTTTCGACCCTAGATAGGATAAATTATCAACGGTCTCAAAGTTGTAGTCTCCTATCTTGATTCTTTCCGTTTGGTTAGTGCAGTTTGATGTTATTGGTTGGTTGGCTTTCGGTGTTGACGTTGCCATCATATATTTTGTCTTGCCTTCATTGATGTGCAGCCCAAGATCTGACGGCGCCTCCTCGATCTGAATGAAGGTAGACTGTACATTTCGGGTCGCTCTTCCCATGATGTCGATATCGTCAGCATAGGCCAGTAGTGGAGTGGACCTAAAGAATATCGTACCCCTCGCATTTACCTTAGCATCATGGATCACTTTTTCAAGGGTCAGGCTATAGAGGGCGCATGATAGGGCGTCGCCTTGTCGTAGACCGTTGTTGATGTCGAATGTTCTTGATATCCTGCTGCTTTTATCTGGCCTCGCACATTGGACAGGGTCAGCCCAGTCAGTCTTATCAATTTTGTCGGGATACCGAATTCTCTTTTCGAGGAAATCGTGAGCTTTAATGCAACGCGATTCGTGAAACCGTTTTCCCAGGAGTACAGCTTGGTAGCGATCGTACCACGCTTCTTGATTTCGCAAAGCCCCCTTTATAAAGTCTATAAAGTCTGTTGCTTATGAGTTAAATAATTTAATTTAATTTTTATGATTTAAATAACTTTAGTACATAAAGTGTACTAGAAACTCAAAACTTTGTATACACTCTTTTCTTAATTGAAATGTCAAAATTCATTTTTAAGGTTTTGTTTGTAAGCAGTCTGTCTGTCCCAAGCACTTTTCTCGGTTTTAGGCGAGGGAGACTCGCTTTCATCCTTCTTCGTCCGCAGCTTTTCGTTAAGAAAGAGCAACCAGCGATCGCCACGTGGAGGTTGAGATAGGGTTTGGTAGTAGAGCTGTTGGTGTTAATTCGGCAGGCGTTTGCTAGGTTTTATGCTCCATCGTGGGTACATTTCGCACTGGGACCTATACTGCCCTTTGACCATCTCGACAATCTTCTTCAAATCAAATAAAATGTCTAGATTAGTAATTTCCAAGTAACGTCTAAATTTTTAAATCGATTTCGCACCGGGGGACTGCAGGGTCACTTAAATTAAGTGGCTATTTTCTGAAACTACTGACCAAAAAATCTGAAAGAATCATCATGATGCCTCTATATGATATCTAATTCAGGCTTTAATATGGGGTAGCCTACTGGAAAGTTACGGTGGGTCAAAATTGCCTCCTTTATGTCAAATTGGTACTCCCTAAGAGATAAAATGTCAATATCACGTCGAATTGAATATCGGGTACGTTCAACGTATATACAATACAAGCTATGTATAAATGAAACCATCATGTACACGAATATTGTCATATGAAAGATCAAGAAAACGTTTCATACCTGGGGCGCTGAGCTTGCGTTTTCCCAACTTTCACCGGTATATGTTGGTATGCAACTCTGAGCTGGTTTTTAATCACAACCCCTACCATAGAGAGTGCCGTACTCACCACATGAAAAAATACGTACTAAAATACAAACCCCTGCGAAAAGGTATCATTATCCCCGCCGTCCTGGATTAACTATTAGAAGTATTTATTATGAATATCTAGCAGGCGTCTATTTTCCCATAACTATGATAATACGTATGTGTTTAAACCTAATGTTGACGATATACGTAGAGAAGGAGCATGAAAAAGTGCCCCATCTTGTGGCCATCCCTCTAGAAATCGCCTCGGAGCACCTTTTAATATCGTCAGGAAGATATGTTACATCTCATACAGCGGAAGCAAATAATGTTCAGATTTAACAATCGTCATTTATTAGTCAGTCATGGATGAGTAATCAAACCAGAATGGAATTGCCCCCATCCGCCAAAAACAAAACATTTAGTTCCAATCGGAAATATACGGTACGTCATTTAATTAGAAGTACAACAAAGTCTATTCCAAAGCTGATATCATTTAGGTTTTTGTTTCGTCTTTTTCGGACCTTATATCACATGTTGAAATGAAACCTTGATTGAGGAAAAGACATAATTTGGAAGAAGCTCCGAGTTCTCTCCTGGATTGGAACCTTACTCCTTATTGTTTTATTTTATGGTGTAATATACAGTAGTGTTCATGCTCCAGTCGATGGTGGTAAATAAAAGTTTCAGCCCAAGAACACTAAAAAGAAAAGGCAAAAGCTGTGTTTCTGAGTGCTTGAAAGCTAGGAAGAGCATCATTTCTAATATGAGTATCTTAACTGACATGACATTGACAAAAGATAATTTCAACAGGTAAAACTGCGTTCAGTCGATGTTAAAGGCAGCAGTTTGCTTTTACGTGGTATTAATCCGATTCGAAAACATATGTACATATGATTATGCAGGTCTGATTATACGTAAATGCATATGCTTATTTTGTATCCCAGTCAAATCCAAGTATATTCAATATCAATCTTCTACCACATGTTCACCAAGGATTATTCGCAATGTTCTCATTTTGCCAATAACTGCACAGCACAATATCATCTGCCATCCACGATCAAAAATCATTCCTGCCATTTGGAAACGCTCCCAGTAATTTTACGCTGGAATTTACGCAAGAATTCGCAGACGTGCATGCGTTGCTCGTTATTCAAACATGCACCACGTACAGCTGAATATAAACCCTGCTCCTGCTCTACGTACATACACTTGTCGCATGTCGAGTAAATTTTTGGATTTCTGGACGGTTGCCAAAATCCCCTAAAAACAGGTTCCATTTTCACTAAATCCCGACATTCGTGAAATGCTAACGCTAAAGATTTCGAATACTTCCACGTGACAAGTGTTTTACACTTGTTCCTTTGTGTTGCACTTGTCCGCTTGTCCGCAAGGGATTTGTCCCGTTGTCTTCTGCAACAGGATATCTGCTGAAATCTGATTAAGTGCATACATCGTTGTTGTTTGGCGTAGATATGTGAAGTCATGTGGGGAACGACCAGACGCACATAAGGAAAATAAAGAGTTCTATGACAACAATGGGAATCATGAAATTGATGTATAAAATTGTCTGGCTCTCACTATGAAAGTCGATTATCTGTTGTATCTGTCTATATGGGTTGTACAAAGGACGATCCTTTATTGGGCGAATGAGGCTTGGCAACTTTGAGTACTATCTGGTATCTACGACTGCCTCCATATGTCTACGAGTGAATCAGATTATAGATCTGCTCAGTAAAAGTATTGCTGTAACCCCATTCAAAGTGGATGAAAAGTTTTCATATATGATATATTGTCTGTAGTCAATGATTGCGCACGTAATATCTAATTCTCTCTATAATTTTCTCTGGTCTGGCAGAAAATTTGAAGTAGGTTTTAGTTAAAAAAAAAACATTTAGTGCTCAGTTTTTCCAGTTCTAGCTTTAATGTAGGTAAAGTAGTATGTAATATTCGGATGGAATATCCCCCCTTACCCATTTGTGTAAAAAGTGTAAAAAGAAAACATAAACAAACATGCCCAGCCATCGTTCTGTTTGTCACAAGCACATTTCTGCGAAAAAACTACACCCATCGCGAGGAACCTATGAGAGCCACGTCGTCCTCTTCATTTTCATTTGTCTTGTTCAGAAGCGGGGTTGGCTCGTCTTGATCGGTTGTCCTATTTTATTAATAATAATAATCGTTGGCGCAACAATCCAATTGGATCCTTGAAGTGTGTTATTATTATTATTCTGTTAAGGGAAAGTCGCACCGCGTCCTTAAAGAACTATTGCGCCCCTTTTATTGGTTATAGTGTACCTTTTAATCATAGTATCTCAAACAAGCCCATAACCGTCAGGAAATTCAGTATGTTCCCTACTTCCAGATTTTTCAACTTTGCATCTAGTATGTGTTCTCCCAGGTGATTCGACAAGTGTGCCGAACACTGTTCCAGGATGTGTATAGAGGCTTCATCACAATCTGCGCAAAACCTGCAGGCAGTGTCCGTAGATATCCCTAGCTTCCCTAGGTGATAGTTTAGCAGACAGGGACCAGTGAGAATTCCCACTATGATTCGGAGGTTGTTTTTGGTGAGGTTTAAGCAATCCTTTGTGCGTATGGGTTCGTATCTCCCAATAAGCTGGACTGCTTCATTCCTGGTAGTCCCGCCCAGTATAGTTCCCTCAACCATTTGTTAAAATCATAGCCATGAAACAGTTTCCGATTCCACTGAAGAGTTCCGGTCAGTGTAAAGGCGTCCCTGCTCCCTTTTTGGCTAGTTCGTTCACTGCCTCGTTGTCTCCCAACCCAGCATGGCTTGGAACCCAGAGTATCCAAACCTTGTTGGACGAGCCGAGTGTATTCAATCTCTCAAGGCATCCCCATACCAGTTCACCTGGTTGGACCTAAGGGCCTTGATCACTGCTTGGCTATCGGTGAGAATAGCAATTTTCTCCCCCTGTATGACACCGCCACCCGCTCCCTCTGCTGTGAGGGATCCGTCAGTGTACCAAGTAATCAGTTGCTGGTTTAAGCCGTATGTCGCAGCCACCCTCTCACGGTCTACCTTGTTACTCCAACGTGTTTCAGCCTTCTTATCAAAGTGAAATCTCGTTGTCATAGAAGTTAGATATTGCCTTCTATTTGTAGTTAAGTCTAAAATTGATATACCAGTAGCTTACTCCAAACTACAATTTTATTTTATTATGTATATACATATTTCGAGAGGAACTTACTCCCTTCATCAGTACAGCTACTGAAAACAGTTGCGATTCTACGGTTCTATTTATACTAAAAACATTAATTACCTAAATTATTTTTTAACGAAAAAAAGAAGAGAAAAAACATTAAATTTGTTAACCTAATTATCTATTAATTACCGCGGCAAGTTTTATTAATATTGAGGGGCAATTACCGGAATCTGTGTTTAATAACCGCGTCGCATCTTCTCTCAGAATTTCTAGACTTTCCCAAGGGTCCAAGGTTGTCGATCGGTTTGTGTGACGCAAGAGTTCAAGATTTTCGCGTTGAATGGTATGGGCTTCCTCGACTATGTGCGCTGCGACTGATGATCTAATGCACGACTTTTGTTTCCGAACACTACTTACCACTTCATTAAATCTAGTCGTTATCATGCGTTTCGGCTGTCCTCTGTATATTTTATTACAGTCGCTGCACGTTATTCGGTAAATCCCGCTTTTTTCCTACGCTGCCAAAGGATCCTGGACGCTTCCCAGTAAATTTCGCAAGGTGGCCGATCGACTCGAACCTACGACTTCCAGTTGGTACTTTTTTACCCAATTCCTGATGTTGTATATGGAATACTTATTCGTCTGGTGGTTGCCTCCCTCTGTTGTTGTATAGGCATGCCTATTATGTTGCTTGACTTTCCTTTCGATCTGAAGATTATACCCATTCTTAATAGCGGTGTCAATAATATACTGTCGTTCCTTATTGAAACCGTGTTCTGAAAGAGGGTATGTGATCAGTCGATGAATCATGCAACTATAGGCAGCAATTTTTTGGAAAAATATGTGATGTGAAGTTACTGGTATTGTTCTCTGCGTTGCTGTAGGCTTACGGTACATCTCGAACTTAAGCTTCTCGTTAGAATTGACGATATTTAGATCCAGGAAGGGTAGAATCCCCCCTGTTCGTTTATGCAGAGCCTGGCAAGTTTTGCATAGATACGAACTTTTCTTCTCCATTCCGGGCCAGATCCAAACTGGTTCAGCCATCTCTCGAGTCCGAAAATTGACTCTTTCGCTGGTGTGCTGGAAAACAATGCCTTCACATCGAACGACACCATCACCTCATCATCACCCAACCTCTCAATGCGTTGGAGCTTCTGTATTAATTCATGGGAGTTAGCAACTGAGTACTTACTATTCGTCATCCCAAGGGTCTCGCACTCATTAATCAACCACTTGGCTATGTTGTACGTCAAGTTCGAGTCGGCAATGATTTCTCGCATCTCAACCCCTTCCTTGTGGATCTTAGGTTGACATCTGATTCTTGGCAGCGCGGGATTAGATATTCGAAGTCGCCCAATATTCGGGAATACCACACTAGCTTCCTTCAACGCTCGATCGACCCTTTTGATGGATTCGGGCAACGTTGTTCCTCAATTCGAAGAAGTTTCCACTCTCCAATTTTCGAAAAATAGCCTGGTCATACTTAGCTTTTTCCATAACGACGACGTAGTTTGCCTTGTCCGCCTTGAGAAAGTATAACGGTTTATCACAAAGTTCACGTATTGTTTTTAAATCGCGTTTACAAATTGACGGCGAGTTATTCCGGATGATTTTACTTAGACCCAAACGAATTTCATCCTTGATCTCGTTATCCAAGAATTTTATACCCGCCTCGATATTAACCACGGTTTCGTCAACAACCTTGTTTGGTGGTACCGCGAACGTAAGACCGTTATTTAACAATTTCATTTCGTTATCACTCAGAAATATATATATACATAATAAAAGTGTAGTTTGGAGTAAGCTACTGGTCTATCAATTCTTGTTATCATGTTATCCCTTGGTATCGGTAATTTGGGATACCGCCTAAAAGGAATATCAATCTTCCTTCGGTTTGGGCAGCTCAGATACTCCCGGCCATCCTGAGTATTGCCCTCCTTACCTGCATCTGTATGTGCAGATGGAGATGGGTTAATCCCAGAAGGACCTCCAGGGATGCTGTTGGGCATGTCCTCATTGCCCACTGATACACACGCAAGCCAGTCCTTGGAGCTTGTGTAATTCCCTGGCTTGTGACTGAGTTCGGTTCTTCCTGCCCAGATTACCCCTCCATAGGTACTACTATTGTAGTATATATCCAAAGAAGTACCTTCGGGCTGCAACCGCCTTTTTTTCTTGCTATGGACCGACAAGTGTGAAGTGACAAGTGTTTCCGACATGTGTCTTCCAGAGTAATTTTTGGTCTAGCGGAATTCCCAAATATTTGACCTCTGCTTCTCGTTTCACCTCCATATCATGTTATCTTATGGCTCTGAGGTGATCTAGCTTACGCCTCCTAGTGAATGGTACTATGGTGGTTTTGGCTGAATTGATCCGCCGTCCCACCTTCCTGCACCAGGCACTAGTAACCTTTAGTCCAGTTTCTATCACATAGGGTGTCTTCATATTTGCTCCTACTTTAATCTGTCGTCCGCGTAACCCTGGATTTGTATCCCAATATTTGTTAGCACGTCCAGGAGTTCGTTATAGCGATTGGTACCAAATTTAGTGGAAAGGTGGGAGTTACTTTCTTTTATATTTAATTTAAGGGCGGGGGGGGGGGGTCCCCATCCATGCAAAAGGCGGGTGTAAATTTTTTTCACCAAATACAATCATGTGGGGTATCTCGGTTAGTACTTTCCAAAGCCGCGGAGGGTCGAAAGTGATCATTTCTTTAACGGGCCCATTCTCAGAAGCTGATCTGAAAAAATCAAGAGGGTGCCACTATATGGTACCTAGGCTTCGAAATACCTTCCATACCGATATCCTTTCTCGAAGAAATTGGATATTTGGAAATGAATCGAGCGACCACACGGCGAGTTACCCCTTAACCCAGCGAACACGGAGGTTATCCCGCATATTTCTATCGATTTAGGCATGTTAATTCGCCAAATTGCCCAAAGTATCCGAATATTGCAGAGGACGCAAAGCACGTTTTTTGTCATTGCCCGAGATTCGTTTCCCAGAGAACCGAGGAGCACTTTACACCTGAAAAAAAACCAAAGGGAATATAGACCGAAGTCAAAAGGGTGATGGCAACCACCCAAAAGAAGCTTAGACAGGAAGAAGTCAGCTGGAGAAATGAACAACAGAGAAACACGAATCCCGCCCCGGAATGTAATATCATATGGGAGTCCCGCGGGGAGAGTGGAAAGAGAAGGAGGTGGTAAGAGTCCCACATAACTGTGTGGAAGGAGGCAGAGGTCCCTTTTGAACCTCTCCATTTTCCTAATACGTGATATACTGGAATGCTTAACAACTTCTAAAGGATATTGTAGTATTCGCTGATCCTGCTACTAAGGTAATATGCATACTCACCATCGATATCGCTGCACTGCTTCAGTAGTTCTTTGGAAATTTTCACTCTAATTAATCAAAAACACAAGACATAAAGTTCGTTACACTAAACTGAAACTACCCAAAGTAAATCTGTACACATAAAATAAGTTGACTAATTCTTCTACACTTCATCCATTGTTATTCGTATGAATTTACTAGATCCGTGACAAATGAACGCGGAAGCTTAGGTAATCGATCTAATTGGCTGAAGATACATGTTATGGCTAACTAATGCCCTCAAGCACCTGTTTAGGAAGAATCTTGCTATTATGTTTCACACAGCAACACAAACTTGCCGCTCTTAGCTTTAGATTGCAAAATTACCCTGAATTCGCGTAACACCTGAGGTTTGGCAGCGTCAAACACACGTACTCGTATGCACATATGCGTATGCAGGAGTATTACTTCCTGAAAAGTTTGAAGCTTAACTTGAATACTTGCTTGGGCTACGCATCTGGCCCGTTTGTTGGTATTGTAGGAAATATTATGAAAATCGGAAAAAAACAAATGAAGCTCGTATTGATTGGCTTGAGAACATGAGTTGGTCAACTCAGGGTGATCGTAGTGAATTGTAAGCTTTATAAAAATAGTTCCTTAGTTTACTATAGTTCTTTTTAAAATAAAACTATTAAAAGGAAAGGTTTCCAATTTAACTATAATAAATAAAATTCTATAGTTAAATTGGAAAACTTTCCTTTTAATAGTTTTATTTCTATGATAAGATGTAATCAATCAAAAACGTTTCTGTTTTGGGTGATTTTTTTCTTATCGAGCATGAGGACACGGTCAAAACCTTCTTATGCAATATTTATTGAGCCATCTCTAAATACTTGCTTTAATTACTCAAAGAGAGATTCCTCCCTATTCTGTGGCAGGTTGTAAAACAAACCCGCGTCTGTTTTGGAGAAATTCTTCGCTCCAGCAAGTTGAAGATGCGATGGTGCATGATGCAGAATTTTTCTCTTATTATGTATGTAATTTTGTTATACAGAACCTTAGGAAAATATTAATCCTCTCAACAATATCCGACAATATAACCTGCTAAAATATTTAAGTGAAGAGCTTATGCAAATATGCATGCTGAAAATATATCTGGTAAAAATCGTATTTTCAACCCCATCCCCCATAAAGGGTGGAAAGCTTATGGAGGAGGAAGGGGAAGATGCCCGATAAAAACTTGTAGAGGTGTTGCTTAAAATGGGTTCTTAAGGTTTCGTGTAAAACAACAAACCGTTTTTTGGTCTACCCGTCTGTCTGTCCCATGCAACTTCCTCAAAAACAGTTATACTGATTGACACCAAATTTGGTGAGAAAGTGGGAACTGTGAACGCCCACGCATACAGTGCGTTACAACCATTCACCTGAACTTTAAAGGGGATCCCCAAATATGCAAAAGGGGGTGTAAATTGTGTTATCATCAAATATAGTGATGGTATCAAATGAAAGGCCTCGGTTAGTACTTTTTAAAACTGCTCTCAGTTTTGACATTTAATTTACTAAGGGGAGGGCCGGGGCTGGAAAGTGGCAATTTCTTTCACCGACCCATTCTCAAAACCTAGCCAACAAAAAAATTTGAAAAAATCACGAAGTGGTTACTACATATGAAGTGCTAAGGTTCGGAAATACCCTCCATATCTATATTTGAAAAATCATCATCAACTGCGCAACAACCGGTTTTGCGTCTACGCCTGCCTTAATAAGGAACTCCAGACATCCCGGTTTTGCGCTGAGGTCCACAAATTCGATATCTCTAAAAGCTGTCTGGCGTCCTGACCTACACCATCGCTCCATCTCAGGCAAGGTCTGCCTCGTCTTCCTTTTCTACCATAGGTATAGCCCTTGTAGATTTTCCGGGCTGGATCAACCTCATTCATACGGATTAAGTGACTCGCCCACTGTAAACTATTGAGCCGGATTTTATCCACAACCTGACGTCATGATATCGCTCATCGATTTCGTCGTTATGTAGGCTACGGAATCGTCCATCCTCATGTAGAGGGCCAAAAATTTTTCGGAGGATTCGTCTCTCGAACGCGGCCAAAAGTTCGCAATTTTTCTTCCTACCAACCCAAGTCTCCGAGGAATACATCAGAACTAGCAAGATCATTGTCTTGTACAGTAAGAGCTTTGACCCTATGGTGAGACGTTTTGAGCTGAACAGTTCTTATAAGCTGAAATAGGCTCTGTTGGGTGACAACAACCGTGTGCGGATTTCATCGTCATAGCTGTTATCGGTTGTGATTTTCGACCCTAGATAGGATAAATTTTCAACGGTCTCAAAGTTGTAGTCTCCTATATTTATTCTTCCCGTTTAGACCAGTACGGTTTGATGTTGTTGGTTGGTTGGTTTTTGGTGCTGACATTGCCACCATATATTTTGTCTTGCGTTCATTGATCTGCAGCCCAAGATCTCGCGTCGCCAGCTCGATCTGGATGAAAGCAATTTGTACGTCTTGGGTGGTTCTTCCCATGATGTCGATATCGTCAGTATAGGCCAGTAGTTGGGTGGACTTAAAGAGAATCATACCCTTCGCATTTATCCAGAATTATGGATCACCCCCGAGGGCCATGTTAAAGAGGACTAATGATAGAGCATTCTCTTTTGTAGACCGTTGTTGATGATGATGGTGTTAAAAGTGATTCTGTTGCTTTTGCCTGGCTTCGTACATTGGTCAGTCTAGTCAGTCTTATCAATTTCGTCGGGATACCGAATTCTCTCATGGCCGTGTACAATTTTACCCTGGCTGTGCTATCATAGGCGACTTTAAAGTTGATGAAATGATGGTGCAGCTGATGTCCATATTCCAATAATTTTTCTATCGTTTGCCGCAAAGAGAAAATCTGATCTAGTGCTGATTTGCCTGGGGTGGGGATTCTTCAGTATGGGCCAATGATGTTCTGGACGTATAGGGCTTTCTGGTCTACCAAGATAGAGGAGAATATCTTGTAGATGGTACTCAGCAACGTGATACCTCTATAATTGCTGCACTGTGTGATACCTCCCTTTTTATGCATAGGACAGATAATGCCTCTTTGCCAGTCGTCGGGCATTGATTCGCTGTCCCACAACTTGAGCGGAAGTTGAAGAACAACTTGGTGTAATTAGTCGCCTCCATATTTGACCAATTCGGCTGTAATTCCATCGGCTCCTGGCGACTTACGATTTTTAAGCCGATGAATTGCACGGACCGTTTCTTCTATACTTGGTGGTGGCAGTATTTGTCCGTCGTCTTCAGTTGGCGGGACCTCCAGCTCGCCGATATTTTGGTTCTTCAGTAGTTCATAAAAATACTCAACACATCGGTCTAATATGTCCATGCTATCGGAAATCAAATATGCCTCTTTGTCTCGGCAGAATGAACCCCGAGGTGTATAAGGCTTCATCCTGCTGACTTATTAGTAAAACTTCCACCCCTCGTGCGGTTGCTCCCTGAACTTTTCAAGCTCACAGAGTTGTTGATTTTCGTAGGTCTCCTTTTTCCGTCTGTGAAGTTGCTTCTCCGCTCGCCGGAGTTCGTGATAAGTCTCCGCGCGTGCCCGTGTCCTTTGCGAATGCAACATTACTCGATATGCAGCATTCTTCCGTTCCCTTGCTAGCTTACATTCACCGTCGAACCAGGCGCTCCGACTCTTTTTGCGGCTGGCGACAAGTATGTTTGGGGCCGCATTTATGATAACGTTTTTCAGGTGGTTGTGAAGATCATTTGTTGATGCTTCATCTCCAGGATCTCTGTTGACGGCAGTTATTGCGGCATTCATTTCCCTCTTATCGGTGTTGCGGAGGGCTGTGTTGTGGATGGCTTCAGTGTTACCACTCACCTGATTGTCGGAGGGGATTCTGGTTGGTGTTGTTATTTGATCCCGGAGCATCATGCCAACGAGATAGTGATCCGAGTCTATATTGGCCCCCCTATATGTTTTGACATTCATCAAAGCTGAGAGGTAGCGGGGTTCGGTTAACACATGGTCAATTTGGTTGAAAGTGGTCCCATCTGGAGAGGCACACATTTGTTTGTGGTCCGCTTTCCGCGCAAACCAGGTACTTCCAACAACCATTTCGTGTGACACTGCTAATTGAATAACCGGCACTCCGTTATCATTTGTATTTCGGTGTAAGCTATGGGAGCCAACGTATCACCTGAACACGTGCTCCGTCCCTACTTGGCTGTTAAGATCCGCAAGTATGATTTTGATATCATATCTGGGACAGGCTTCGAGGGTTCGTTCTATTGCCTCGTAGAAGGTATTGTTCTCCGACTGTGCAGGCTTTTTATTAGTGTAATTTTTAGTAATTGATTCCAAAAGTTCATACTAAAATCATGAAAGTTTTCTGTAATTTTGGCTCTAGTATAGAGCCAACCGAGTTTAGTAGAATTAGCATTACTAGCAAAGTTAAAGTAGGTCATGCGAATTCTAAGACTTTGAATGTGCATACTCATTACGCGCTAGTTACTAATGGGACAAATGTCCACTTAAATGTTTTTTTAAAGAAATGCACAACACCTTCCAAACCGATGAGCACGTTATAGTAGCTGATTAAGATGGTCTGTTTCACAATTTTCAAACCTAGTTTGAGTTACTGAATAATAAAACCGCGTGTTAACAAAATCGACGAATAAATTGTTAAAGCCGGAAGAGAAGATCTCAGTCGATCGTTACAAACTTTAATTGATGTGTTTTAACCAAGTATTGAAGAAAAAATGGCACAATTTGAGCAGAGACACGATAAAGTCATTCTACAAATGACAATGCTCGTCAATACGTGGCAAAGCCTGGCCACTCTCAAATGGGAAGTTCTACCCCACCCGCCAGGCTCACCTGGTATCGTGCCGTCCGACTACTACCACTTCCGATCGATGGCTCATGCCTTGGCAGATCCGTATTTCGCATCATACGACGATGTCAAAAAATGGGTCGATTCATGGTAGCATCCAATGATGACGAGTTCGGATGAGTTGCCCGAAAGATAAGCAAAAGTCGTTGCTAGCGACCGCCAAATGAAATTGTTTGATATTCTCTTTACAATAAAGATCAATAAATCCTGGTTTTTAATTCATAGACCCAAAGCCATTATTGCTGGTTAGAAAGACAATCAATTATATGGTCATAAGACTATCTGGAAATCATACCATAATCTGTTATAATCACTAAATGGGAAGAAAAGCAGAGAAATGGCAAATAATTTTGGAATTTCAGATTTCACCGGCAGATCAGTTTTTAGAAAACCCGACTGTGGAACTGGCTCGGTCCCTCCATCTAGGCTATTTTATTGTCCCGAGTCGCGCGATCTGTTCGAAGACTCGGCCAGCGTTGTCAACATATGAAGAAAGTTTATTCTGGTAACACCAGTTGCTGCTCATACTTGGCCAACAAAATACTCCTCATGTGGGTGCCAGGACACTCGACAATCATTGGTAATGTGGAAGGTGACAGGTGATTGGCTCGTCAAGAGTCTGATTTTACAATAGTCGGGCCATAGCCAATATTGGCATTAGATCATCGACTGTCTACATAACTCTGAAAGATGAAGTTGCAAGGGTTCACAGAGCAAATTGAAGAAGTTTGAATTTCTGTCGGGACGCAAAAATCCTGGGCTTTACGAGTTTGGCGCGAAGGCATAGAGTTTTAATGAGACACTGCTTCTTAAACTACTCTGTGGAAAGCTTGGGATGAGTATCAGTTATATGTAACAAATGTAAGAAAGGGAGGGGGCGGTTCTGTGGCTGACCTTCTCAGATCCTCGAATAAGATACCTAGGAAGGATTTCATTCAAAGAAAAATCTGCATACTCTCTGCCTCTGGAAAACGTTTTCAGATTCACAAAAGCTAGCGATCACCATTAAATAGGTATTTTCAATGGACAATACAATGGACTTAATAAAAGGCCTAGGCAAGATTGGATTTCCAGGACGTTTATGTTTCAGCTAGTTTATTTAATAAGAATAGCGTTAAAGGGTAACAATAAGGTTATAAATATTGGGTTGGGGAAAAAGAAATGTCATATTTTATCAATATACGGCGATGTGTTGTACTTATCGCATCTCGGGTCATACTATACGGCGATTAGAAGACGACAATCTGCGCTACAAGTGTCTCTTTGACAGTGTTGTGATCGTACGTTTGAGTTTCAAGTTATAGCGCGTCAAAGATGCGCAAGAAATTCGTCATATTTGACGTTTTTACTACCTGAGAGGTAAAAATGCAATGAAGGGGGCCGAAAAAATTTGTAAAGTATATGAGCCCGATACTCTAAAGATTCAAACAGCACGGCGTTGGTTCGGTCGATTTCGTTGTGGTCCAGTGGATGTCGAAGGTACACACCGTACTGGTAGGCCAATTGTCGTAGAAACCGATAAAATCGTCGAAGTATCCAAGTAGACCAGCATGTTAGCATTCGCTCGATTGGCTAGGAACTGGGTAGAGACCATAAAACCATTTGGAACCATTTGCAGAAGAGAGGATTCCAAAAAAAGCTGGATGTTTGGGTGCGACAAGAGTTGACGCAAAAAAATCTCTTGGGCTGAATCAACGCCTGCGATGCACTGCTGAAACGGAACGAATTCCACCCATTTTCGAAGCGGATGGTCACGTACGACAACCTCAAGCGTAAAAGATCGTGGTCGAAGCGCGACGAGCCGGCCCAAACCATCGCCAAGCCCGGATTGACGGCCAGGAAGGTTTTGCTGTGTGTTTGATGGGATTGGAAGGGAATCATGCACTATGAACTGCTCAACTATGGACAGAGCCTCAATTCAGTCCTCTACTGTGAGCAACTCGACCGTTTGAAGCAGGTGATTGACCAGAAGCGGCCAGAATTGGTCAATAGGAATGGTGTTGTGTTCTACCAGGACAACGCTCGGCTTCATACATTTTTGATGATCCGCCAAAAGCTACGGGAGCTCGGATGGGATGTCCTATTGCACCTACTGTATAGTCCGAACCTGGCACCAAGTGATTACCATCTCTTCCGGTCTATACAAAACGCTCTTGGTACTACTAAGTTGGCATCAAAAAACGCTTGCGAAAACTGGCGGCCTGAGTTTTTTGCAAATAAGGGGGGGGGGGGATTTTATAAGAGGGGGAGTTGCCTTCTAAATGGCGACAGGTTTGCGAACAAAATGGCGCATATTTAATCTAGGTCGGATAATTCGAAGTATGTTAAATAAAGCGTCAAATTTCGGTCACAAATACGACATTTTGTTTCCCCAACCCAATATTTCCCATATTTAATTTTCGGTTATGAACTTTGAGTTGATTTAACATTTAATATTCCTAAATCGTTCAGATTTATTTTAACTATAAATTCGATGGTAGCAGCTAAACGGTTCATCATAAACGACCTTACGTAGCAATTCAGAATATCTGAAAATGTCCGGCTGTTCAATATAAATCCAATCTTGCTCAAACATTTGTTGCTCCTATAAATTTCTTAACATGTTCTGAAACAGCAGACGTGAAGGAGTCCTTCCCGTTTCCTGTTATATTTTCGACAGCAAAGGAAATCCATTTGTTACATTAATTAGCTTATTCAAAAGGCAGTTTTGTTTTGGGCTAGGATTATTACTTAAAGTAATTCATGTGTGAATGTAAATTGTTCTCCCACATGTCGACAAGAAACACAGTGTTGGTGAAAATTGTGTGTTTCGTGTCTATGAAGGCACCTATGAAATGTTTTGACATATGATTCTTCCCTTGTTTCTGTGGAAATCTGTCTCCAGTCCTGGAATTAATACGCTCACTGTAATAGTTTTTCTGGAGTAGGAACGGAGCGCAACAGTCTCACGAAACCTTATCGTAATCCTCATTTTACGTTATGATCTCTTAAGCACCCACTTAAACATACAGCCCTCATATGATATATGAATATGTGACAGGTACATATTCCATGCATATCCTTCTTCGACTGGAACTGGACTCTTGTTCATGTTCTGGTGGCCCGATTTTCCTTAAGCGTTACTCAAGTTACGCTTCGGGAGACATTTAACGACTCTAAATATACATGAGTGAGTATGTTACATATGTGCCTTACTATACATGAATATTAGCTAATGGACGTTGATCAAATTTCATCGCTACCGACAACTGAGTCCTAGCAGCACAGTAAATGCAGCAACCTCAGGTTATGCGGCCTTCCTGCGAAAATTGCTCAACCATTCTTGTATACAAACCAGGAACAAATTACCATGATTTATGGGTGAGTGTAACAGCTGCGGCGGACGATGAGATGGTTAAGTATGTAGAAGTGACAAAATATTGAATTTCATGACTAGAAATCTCAAGAAGATAATTTTGTAGGAAAAAATCGTTAATGGGAAATTGCATCTTCTGAAAATTAGCTGAAAAAGTCATAAGATTGTGAACAGAGTAACTGATGTGAATCTCTGCATTGAAGACCTCACACAATTTGCCTAATGAGGTTAATGAGAATGCTTTTGCTTTTTCCAGACAATTGGTGAGTAGATTTTAAATAATGGATGGTCTTTGCTTACTTTGCTCACTGGGAGAGTTATTTTTATTGAGAAATATATATGGTTACCATTTGCCCCTTGATGGGGTACAACGCGTCAACCACATCAAGCGCCATCAGTCGCGCTAATATAACAACGTTTCAAATAACGAAGGCGAATAAAAAGGACAGAAATTTGTGGGCTAGCAACCTGCAAATTTCGAAAATTTGGTACTACTGAAATGTCAACAATGCCTCTGATGGAAACTAACTTCATGGCTTACGACATTTGGCCATGGAAAGCGGCTAGCCATTGGTCCCCGGAATGCTTGTTTTCTTCAACTCGAGGAAGATTTCTAGTAATCTAAGCTGGAAAATCTGAGCCTAACCAAAGTAAGATTTTAGGACCCTTCCCTCTTACAGAAATGTGCTTTTCTACTTTGGAAAGTGGTAGCAGGCGCGAATCCATTGTCAAATGTGGGAAAAAGAAAGGCTCTGACATCGGCGCCGAAAGAGATCACGATCTAATGGTCGCTTAATTTCGATTGGGTGTTGTGTCCAGCGTTTCTTGCATGGTTGGAGAGCTGTGACCCTTGTGGACTGCTTATATTATCCAACAAATGACTATGGATTTGGAAATAGAACCAGGTTGATTCGGGACAAGGACGCCAGTGTGACCGGTCACCATAGTCATCCTGACCTCAGAAGTTTTCAGCGACCGTTAACGAATCATCTAGGTAGTAGAAGAGTGAACAGTCAATCACCGATACATGTCGGAACACGGGTAATGTGAGCCTGGCTCTGCCATGGTGGTAGTTGTGGGGTGCATTAGGAGCCAGCCAATTTGGGGCCCTTTTGGGCTGTGTGCATTGAGAGGATATTAGCAGACGTGTTGCCCTGAGCAAACGCTCCTGACCCGTTCCTGACTATCACTCCTGGATCATATTTCGTACATCTGGAGCACATGAAGGGCAACAGAAGAACAGCAGCAGCAACCGCGACTCGTGCTGAGAGGAGCATAAGGCCCCAAGTGGATCGTAGATAGCCCGATGCAGAACGAAGTGGTGAAAAAAGGAGAAAAGAGGGAGGCCCCTGTGAAGGGGGCTTCACTCAAGTAGTGTCCAAGGTTCAATTGGAGAAAGTGAAAAACGACGTGAGGCAACAACACGCCGTATCATCAGAAACACCTTCGCCTGAAATCAAGGCGGACACGAATGGAGGAGTATCTCAAAAGGGGACTATACCGCTAAGTCCCTCTTATTAAATCGATGGTAATCCAGACCTTTGCGCAAGTCCTCAGCGAAATCCGTTAAAGAATCAATAGCGGATAAGAAATTTTTTCCATTCAGAAAAAGAAAGAGTGGTGGATTCTTTAACGAATTAGACCTGAAAAGAACAAAGGCTGTGGCGGAAGTTTCCGAATATACGGTTAAGAACCGTAGTGAAGTGTCTTTTCCTTCTTTAATTGTTCGTCACCGTGGATATGAAATCGGATGTTGCTGTCCTTCACAGGATCATCGAAAGATTTGTGACCACATGCAAGTTCGATCGTGATGCCGTATACACTTCTGAAATCACTACGTTCTGCGGCATCTTCCGTTTCCCAGACCAGCACAATAGCAGATTCTTTTTGCCGCGAGGCACTCTACACTGAATTTCCAGGGATTTTGCCTAGTGTCGGAATTCAATCGCGTCACGCTCGCCATCACTCACAGCGGGCAACAGAGCCTACAACTCTTTCCGTTCATCCGCTTACACAATTTCATAATCAACTACACCTTATGATGACCCTACGTCGCACCCGAGAAAAGGCCATTTTTGATGGTCTGCGTGGCTATCTAGAAACATAATGGTTAGTCAAATTTACCTGCAACGTACCAAAGCCTATTTCTAAGGTTCTGTGTGGAGCAAAACCTTACTATAATCGGTTCGATGTCTGTCCTTCTGTCTGTGCGATCCTCTGTCACACGAGATTTCTTCAATTATTACTAACAAAGTTATATAAGGTCAAAGTTTTGTACTCCACTTCAACACATTGTATTCCAAATGGTTCTCAGCCCGCCATATACTAATGGCTGGTCGCATTAATTTGAAAAGCAACTCAATCCGCCATTAATAGATGGCGCCCCGAACTGCAACATAAAGAATTGTCGCTAGATGACATTTATAATACAACACTTTGGTTAGTTCAAAATAATATTTGTCAATTATCTGCAAAAAGACTTAACAACTGTCATAACTTTAAAAACCTTGCATTATTCAAATATGTTGAAAGACCCGTGGTCTTCATTTCGAGAAATAAGAAGCAAGTGTCTGGCTTCAAACGAAGAGAAAACTCGCTTCTTTAGTGGCAAATGGCTTTTTACGATTTTTTAAAGATTCACTTTTTTGAGTTACGCTACATTTGTCGCAGAGGTCTGATATGTACACATCAGTACGTAATAATAGACAATGTTTGTTTAGGATGACTATAATATTTATGTGTTTAATATTATATATATCCGAAAGTTTTGGAATATATGAAGGAACATTTTCAATTTATAGCTACCTGCGCCAAGAAAAACGCGCATAGAAGGTTCCTCACATAAGATGAACAGAAAACCTTTATACCTGAACCACCCAGCTTCCGATATTCCCACTTGTTTTCTACTGACAGCAAAACGTGCAGATTTGCAGAACTGCTGTTTTATCTTTCTTGTACATGAACCTTGAGTAATCAGATCAGATCAGTAAAGGGGGCTAGGATCTACTAGGATGGCAACTTCTCAAGACAGAGCTTGTATCCCCATATCAAATTCATTAGAAGCACACGTGCAAAGACGATTTTGTAGTGAGGACCCAGCTGCGGTGACGAGTTATTTGAGTTTATCATCTCAGTTGGTCTCGCGGCTCCTAACGAGGGGGATTCCAGAACATTTGTGGCTCTCTACTTCTCTTAAGTCAGCCAGTACTTCTCTTAAGTCAGGGTTGATCCTTCCACGGAGGATGTGTGTGACAGTCGCATATATGGCGCCGGTTGATCAGAAAGCGATTGACTACGCTTCAATCTTCGAATCCAAGCACACACTGACACCACTGACTGATAGAAATGAAAGTAACATTCATGAACTTAACGGCAGCTCCAGCTTTAATAACTATTATGGATTTGCCAACCAATGCGGATCTGACAATTTTTACGTATATGACTAGCAGGACGATAACAATTCGACTCTATGATGCCAGGCGCTAATGCTTAATTCCATCGTTCCATCGAACTGATCGTGCGTACACTACCACATCACCGCATCCTGAAAGCTGATTTTTGATCTCTGCCCATCCACCGGTTGCTTTTCCCTGTGAAAGTATTGACTCACTCCACTTTATAGGAAGATTCCGGGCTACTGTGCAGTCATGTGCAGAGTAATACCGGGATTATAACCAGAACCGAGCACACTTTCTTTCGTAATATCTGTTAACTTGTGAAAGACTGCTGACAACTACTTCAACTACCTGACCGGCTAGAAAATTTCTTAATGGAAGACATATTGATAATGATGTTACGTTGTGGACTGAGACCCGACGTACGGAAGCAACTTCTCTACCTCCTATCTAATACGTGGTAAGCATCTAGGAAGTCCTCAGTTTGAGTAGCAAGAGTTTGTCTCAGATTCGGTCCGCTGAAATTATCGGCAGATTGGGCGTACTACGAAGACTGTTTGGAAGAACCCAGAATCTTCTGGTACGAACGTGGGTTTCTAAGCACGCTCAATCTATTCAGCCATTATACAATACACCATTATGTGAAGCATACGTGCTGTCATTGGCGGGATATTCCGTTAGAAGCGGAGGTCGAGTACAATGGGCCACCACGGCCTGAATGCTCAGAGGCTATACTTTCTCCCCCACCAGAAACATACAACACACACACAGATCATCCTTCTTTCTCCTGATGATATCAGTTAGCTTCAAGGTTATGAACAATCATGCCTATGACTGTGTGCGCGGCGCGAAGAAGCTGAACCAAACAAAACCAAATCGACAACTTTACGAACAGTGGTATATTTAGGAATTATCTTCTGAATAAAGTGAGGCAATAACGCCAGACTCGAAGGGAATCATCACCTGAGTTACCTACCTGCCCTTGATTATTACGTCCACCGAAGATGCGAATGAGCAACCTTCAAGTAGAAGTTTTCGCAAAAAATAATAGCAATTTTTCTACCGATCATTGATCATTTATCGGGTGGATCGCTCCAGCTCCCGAGGGTGAAATAGCTAGTCACCATAACATGGGCATCGCGTAGCTAAACCAAATGAAAGTAAAATTACCTCAGCTATTAATGTCCCGAAGCCCCTGGGTCTCTTCGGTCTTCTTATAGAACTGCATATTACAGCTCTAGCGGTTTCTACTGAGCTATTATTTTCACTGCCAAGTCCTGGCAATTTTCCTGGTGAGTGGAAAAAGGGTATATTCTAATGTTCTGAGTAAAGGGTCGTTCCTGAGGAACTAGTAGTTATTACCAGAGGAACATTTGACGGACCAAAACGTCAAGTTGCTGCATTGGAATTTGAAGTCCTGTCACCGATATGATTTCGTTTTGTTATTGGTGACGTTCCCGATGTTTGCGTTTGCCTTCGTTACTTTATCCAAAATTTATAAATGCAGATACCTCAAGTCGAGGTTATGCCACATCAATATTCTGCCTGTGCTGCTACATAGAAGAAATACCTAGAAAGTAACGACTATTGCTACTCCAAGTTTTCGTTAACTCCTGCATTTTGAACGAATAACTTAGTTGGAATAGGAACCAGGTACCCGTGAATGATTTGTCCGGAAGGAGGAAGTGGCAGGTGGTAGATCACAATTTAAGAGACAGCGATAATTCCATTGTCGAATTTGAAATGAACTTGGTGGGGTGTGCAGTCAATATTCAAAATATAATATAGTAATATACTATTATTAACTTTATTTGAACAGATATCGTAGCGGAGAGTAGGGTTTCTGAAGATGGGTGCTTGAACTCCTCCCATTTGCAACCAATTTCAACCCCAGTGCCAAATCGAGACTTTGAGATAGCCATATTGAGTTAAACTTGTGATAATATAATTCACTGCATGTGTGAGATTCATAGTTCAACCTTTCTACCGAGTTTCGTATCAATTGCTGTAACCTATTATGAGAAAAGTGCATGCCGCAGACAGAACGACAGGCGAACAACAAAAATCGAGCAACAAGCGGCGTTAATGCTAAATGCGTTCTGTTATATAAGAGAGGTACAAAACGAAGTACATTGCTTGAAGAAAGGGAAAGCAGTAGCAAAAGTAGCAATACAAACGACCTCAAAATCAACACCCTCGGTACGAATTTGGACTGGAGGTAATAACCCAGCGGCGCCTTCGAGTTGGAAAAGAAATATGACAGCCTCGCAAAGAGCATAGGAAGACTAATATAGAACCCCAGAGCGAATTCCAAGGCGCAAGAGGGAGAAAACACAACTGGTTCAATCAGCAAACTTGCCCAGCAGAAGTTTACCGAACCATCTGGCGAAACTCATCAAAGACTCTACTTGGACGAAAATAGTGAAAAAAGGAAGACCACAAAAGAGATCGCGCTTGGATGCGCTGATTGTAAGAAGAACAGGCGTGCGGTCTGTTGATAGTTAAGGCAGATAGTTCCCTTCCCTACTTGAGTACATGAAGCGGATAAAACGCAAACAGAAAGAGTATTTAGTCCTTGAACTTATGCCTGAAGAGTGTAAGTCCCACGATCTCCATAAGAAGATTGAGTCATCACTGGGCAAAGCAGTGGAGGTAATGATGAGCCAGAACTCAATGGTTATTGAGTGCAACGGCACATTCAGTTAGCAAGATTAACTTCCAAACAAGCTGCCACAATTTAATAATAATAGCTGGCAATTTGAATGCTTGGGGCGAAGGCTGACGTAGTCGCGAAACAACAGCAAGAGGTCGCTTATGGAAGCATTTGCCAGAACAACATTGAGTTCTGGCAAATAAGGGGTTCTTAGTTATCGGAGACCGGATATGGAATCGATGATAGACTTTATGCTTGTTAGCGATGCATTATCTAACGATTTTCAATGACAAGTGAGCGAGAAATATAACATACGTACAGCGACCATCAGGCTATCATCTTCCAAATGGAATGTAAGACACGAGCGAAACATCCAAGAGACTTGATTAGCGAATGTTCGAAGAAATACTATTGCAAGAAACCATATCGATGGGAAAAGTGACAGAAGTTGTCGAAAGTATACATGTGATGCTTCGCTGCCACATCGCACTTCACTTAAGCAACTTATGGTGACTATGTCATTAATCAGAGGTGAATGCTCCTCATCAACCACCAACGCAGATTTACTGCCGGATGTCATTGGTGCCCTCTCCCTCCAAATTCCAAGTGAATCAAACCTGCTGGCTATTCAGATAGATCCCGAAGGTAACCGCTAAAGAAACCCTGGAAGCTACAAAGGGGATTGTCGAAAATGAAGCCCCTGGCATTTCGAGTAAAGCTCAGGTAATGGCCGACAAAATAGCTATAAAGTGGCTTGTTGGACCATTTACGACGATATGCCCAAACTAGAGATTTTCCCGATAAAGTGAAAGCAACCGAAGTTTGTGCTAACCTTCAAGCCAAATAAGCCTATGGGCAATCCTTTATCTTATAGGCCTATGTGCCTCTTAAAGAGAGTCGGCATACGTTCCGAACGGATTATCTCGGTTTGTACCGATCACAGAATGTGAGAATGCACCCTCAAATAGGCAGTTTAGTTTCCAAAAGGCAAGATTTACTGTCAATGCGGTCAGTACGGTAGCAAAAATTGGGGTAGAATACCTTCAATAAAGGAGTGACAGTAATTGGCTTCACAGGCGACGTCGGTGTGACTATCGTGGCACAAGATATTAAGGGAACCGAGGTTCTCACAAACGAGGCAATTTTTTATTTCAGATTTTAGATTGGAAACGACATGAGTGTACTAATACCAGATACACGCTATATGGTTGCTTATGGTAAAATATCTAAATAAATAAATAGCAACTTATCTACATTATCCTCCTTGATCTAAGAAAGGCGTTTGACCACTTGTTATACAGGCTTATCTAGACGCGACCCATGCTGCCAATAGTCCCGTTGTTTCCTCCAATCGTGCTGTCGTATTATCTATTTTGATGGTAACTTACAAGCTAGGTTAACAAAAAATGATCCAAACATCTGCCGAAAAAGGAATGATTTGATGCGTTATGCAATGGTAACTTTTGGACTTTATCCAGATCACCTGACGTAAATAGTGCACTCAATTCAGACGAGACGATTTCACCACCGAGTGGGACAAAAGTTAAAAAAAAAGGAAGCAGAATCTGAAATTAGGAACAAGGTGGTTTTACCTGGTTTCGCGATTGTATTAGGTTAATGTGGAATAGAAATTAAACGGTTTTTCAAGTAATGTTGCATTAAGGAGCTATGGGGTGGTAAATTGTTGATGAAGAAACTGCACTAAATCACTTGTGATAGCAAATTTGAATAAAAAGACGATCTGAAGGGAAAGTCATAATCAGAAAGAATTATTTTCTCCTATGCACTGCTTCACAATTCAAATGTTCCACAAAAACGCTGCTGCAGAAAGTTTTGTGGAGTTATTGTCTATAAACTTCAGTCTTCGTCTTACCGCAAATTGATATAAGCTTGTTTTTGCAGTGGTACATGCATGATCCTATTTGCTTATTTCGCATCACTTTATGTTCCTTTCGTTTTTGCTATTAAGACACTTTCAGTCTTTGCCTGCGCGCTTTTTGCTACAATAAACTGAAAAAAAATGAATAAAAGGACAAGAAGATTTCACTCTTGTGAATGCGAATCTTATTTTGAATAGTATCTGAATGCAAGCACTACTGCACATTTTGCTTGAGCTCTTTACCATAGATAGAAACCAAACACTAACATAAAGGACTCAAAATCTCACAGAATATCACGAAGGATAGAATATTTGTAGAGGAGAAGTGGCACTATTAGCTTTTTAATGAAGTGATTTTTGGACAAAATGAAAGTTGGGAGTCACGAGATTTAGGACTAAAGCTTTGCTTCTAGTTTCCCGCAGTGATACGGAAATGACTTGCAAAAGAAATATGTTCAAATTTGTAGGTAAGAGTAATGAGGATATGCCTGATTCAATTTACGGCTACTACACACCCCTGTTGAATTAAATTCCGTCTCTAACAGGTTTAATGAAGAAAATCTTCCGACAGATACAAGCCATTATAAGTAAAGCAACATACAATGTCAACAATTTCCGAAATAAGAGACACTTCCTCTATCCTTCATAAACAGGACAGTCACGATGAAGAAATTTCAAGGAAAGCTGGTGAAAGACAAAGTATCAGCAGAGTAAACATCCTTCTTTCCATTCAAGAAAAATCTCTCAACGAGCTATTTGTGGGCTCGATGAGAATGAATTTGTGCTGCGAAACTGGAGCAGCAGAGGATTTGCAGTATTCGCCAATCGGGGAAAGGGAACGAAGAGACAAAAGCCCAAGATGCTTCCACTGTAGTCCTGCCGTCTGTGCACAAGGGCACATACAATACAACCACTTAGCTTTGTGGGACTTAAGCATTTTTATCAGTTATAGATGCTTCCGTTCTGTAACCTAAATACTTCATGGCATACATTCGGTTAAAGCTTTCCGAATTCGGGAGACGGGGATGGAAAACTATTTGATACGAAAGTTAATGCTCCACTGCACAATTTGCTTTGAGTCTAATTGAAAATCAATGTTTCGACCAAGTTTTCGTCGTGCTCTTCTCCATTTTCGTTGATAAGTTTATGTGGTTTGCTTTTTTTGTTATTGTAGATTTTCTAAAAGGAACTCCACGCTTCACTTATGCAGATCATAAATATTTCTGATCCTCTTGGCAAGATTAGTTTTGTCAACTTAAGTTCCAAGTTTTCGCATGACTTAATGCGATTGCAATCTGGAAGATTCTAGGGAGTCATTCGGGGATGAACTTTTGGGAAGACGTTGGTACAAGCATTCATAATGTCGAAGGAATTTGCTTTTGTACTCTTGTCAATTTCAGTTGCATCCATGGATTACTACGAGAATGTATATGTTAACCTACTATTTTGAGATAGTTTTGAGGCAAACTTTGAAGTTATGGCTATCCACTGAACACTGAATACATAAAGTGGAGAGGGCTTTTCTTTAGTATGGAATGTGTACATGGTAAAGTAATTGTGGTTTAGGTAATTGATGGTAATGAGACATGGAGATAGCCACCACATTCCCTTTTGACGATCTCTGTTGCAATTCAAAGGTTTCATTTTCACGAAATGGCTGAACCAACTGGCACGAAACCTGATGTGAATGTGTGATCTGTAAAACGATTTGCATGTAACCAGTGGCATGATTTTGCGTTTCGGTTAGATAAAAATTACCCATATGTAGGAAGGAGGGGTGCAATTTGTATTTTTCAAAATACGGCCATGCGGAGTAAACGAAAATAAATCAATTAGTACATTTTAAAGCTTTAAACATCGACTATAGGATAAGTATGAAAGGCCTTGCTCTCGGAATCCATTAAATCAAAAATCTGAACAAAAGATGAATCAATTCTGGCAGCCGTTCAGCTTCTTCTCCAAACAGTTAAACCCCGCTCAACGGAGGTACAGCACCTTCGATCGAGAACTGCTCGCCGCGTACTTGAGCATTAAGGGCGTGAAGGCCGTTTTTTTGGGCTTTTTTTAGAAATTTTTTGTGAAAAACTGGATAAAGACACAAATACGAATTTTTAGATTTATTGATATCTTGAGCGTTCGTGGTAATTTTCCCAACCCAATCGCATAGTTCGTTATTGAAATACAGAGCAATTTATACACCCATCTCCAAAAAAAGGTGTTTTTCTGCTGCCATGGTAGAGGGCGCTGTGATCATCTTAAAGAAAAAAATAAACGGCATTTTAACGTACAGACTTAACTACAGTCCGCAAACTAGGATTATTAAAAAATATTAAAAGATAAATTTTTGGTGCCGTGTTAAACTTTTTTTTGTGAATTTTTGTGTTTTTTTAAGGCTTCTTTCATCATCATCAACGGCGCAACAACCGGTATCCGGTCTAGGCCTACCTTAATAAGGAACTCCAGACATCCCGGTTTTGCGCCGAGGTCCACCAATTCGATATCCCTAAAAGCTGTCTGGCGTCCTGGCCCACGCCATCGCTCCATCTTAGGCAGGGTCTGCCTCGTCTTCTTTTCCTACCATAGATATTGCCCTTATAGACTTTCCGGGTGGGATCATCTTCATCCATACGGATTAAGTGACCCGCCCACCGTAACCTATTGAGCCGGATTTTATCCACAACCGTACGGTCATGGTATCGCTCATAGATTTCGTCATTGTGTAGGCTACGGAATCGTCCATCCTCATGTAGGGGGCCAAAAATTCTTCGGAGGATTCTTCTCTCGAACGCGGCCAAGAGTTCGCAATTTTTCTTGCTAAGAACCCAAGTTTCCGAGGAATACATGAGGACTGGCAAGATCATAGTCTTGTACAGTAAGAGCTTTGACCCTATGGTGAGACGTTTCGAGCGGAACAGTCTTTGTAAGCTGAAGTAGGCTCTGTTGGCTGACAACAACCGTGCGCGGATTTCCTCATCGTAGTTGTTATCGGTTGTGATTTTCGACCCTAGATAGGAGAAATTGTCAACGGTCTCAAAGTTGTATTCCCCTATCCTTATTCTTGTTCGTGCTTGTGTTTGACCAGTGCGGTTTGATGTGGTTGGTTGATTCGTCTTCGGTGCTGACGTTGCCACCATGTATTTTGTCTTGCCTTCATTGATGTGCAGCCCAAGATCTCGCGCCGCCTGCTCGATCTGGATGAAGGCAGTTTGAACGTCTCGGGTGGTTCTTCCCATGATGTCGATATCGTCAGCATAGGCCAGTAGTTGGGTGGACTTGAAGAGGATCGTACCTCTTGCATTCACCTCAGCATCACGGATCACCTTCTCGAGGGCCAGGTTAAAGAGGACGCATGATAGCGCATCCCCTTGTCGTAGACCGTTGTTGATGTCGAATGGTCTTGAGAGTGATCCTGCTGCTTTTATCTGGCCTCGCACATTGGTCAGGGTCAGCCTAGTCAGTCTTATTAATTTCGTCGGGATACCGAATTCTCTCATGGCCGTGTACAGTTTTACCCTGGCTATGCTATCATAGGCGGCTTTAAAGTCGATGAACAGATGGTGCAACTGTTGTCCATATTCCAACAGTTTTTCCATCGCCTGCCGCAGAGAGAAAATCTGATCTGTTGCTGATTTGCCTGGAGTGAAGCCTCTGTGGTATGGGCCAATGATGTTCTGGGCGTATGGGGCTATCCGGCCTAGCAAGATAGTGGAGAATATCTTATAGATGGTACTCAGCAACGTGATACCTCTATAATTGCTGCACTGTGTGATATCTCCCTTTTTATGTATGAGACAGATTATGCCTCGCTGCCAATCGTCAGGCATTGATTCGCTGTCCCATACCTTGAGCACAAGTTGATGAACCACTTGGTGTAACTGGTCGCCTCCATATTTAACCAATTCGGCTGTAATTCCATCGGCTCCTGGCGACTTATGATTTTTTAGCCGATGAATTGCACGGACTGTTTCTCCTAAACTTGGTGGTGGCAGTATTTGTCCGTCGTCTTCAGTTGGCGGGACCTCCAACTCGCCGATGTTCTGGTTGTTCAGTAGCTCATCAAAGTACTCAACCCATCGCTCTAATATGCCCATTCTGTCGGAAATCAGATTTCCCTCTTTGTCTCGGCAGGATGAGCATCGAGGTGTATAAGGCTTCATCCTGCTGACTTGTTGGTAAAACTTCCGCGCCTGGTGCGGTTGCTCCCTGTAATTTTCTAGTTCACAGACTTGTTGGTTCTCCCAGGCTTCCTTTTTCCGTCTGTGAAGTCGCTTCTCCGCTCGACGGAGTTCGTGATAAGTCTCTGCGCGTGCCCGCGTTCTTTGAGAATGCAACATTACTCGGTATGCGGCATTCTTCCGTTCCGTTGCTAGCTTACATTCATCGTCAAACCAGCCGTTCCGACTCCTTTTGCGGCTGGGGCCAAGTATATTTGTGGCCGTATCCATGATAACGTTCTTCAGATGGTTGTGAAGATCATTAGTTGATGCTTCATCTCCAGGTCCTCTATTGACTGCGGTTATTGCGGCATCCATTTCCCTCTTATAGGTGTCGCGGAGGGTTGTGTTGTGGATGGCTTCAGTGTTCACTCTCACCTGATTGTCAGAGGGGATTCTAGGTGGTATTGTTATTCGAGCTCGGAGCACCATGCCAACGAGATAGTGATCCGAGTCTATATTGACCCCCCTATATGTTCTGACATTCATCAAGGCTGAGAGGTGGCGGCGTTCGATCAACACGTGGTCAATTTGGTTGAAAGTGGTCCCGTCTGGAGAGGCCCACGTATGTTTGTGGACCGCTTTCCGCGCAAACCAGGTACTTCCAACAACCATTTCGTGTGACCCTGCTAATTGAATAGCCCGCAGTCCGTTATCATTTGTTTTTTCGTGTAAGCTATGGGAGCCAACGTATCGCCTGAATACGGGCTCCTTCCCTACTTGGCTGTTGAAATCCCCAAGTATGATTTTGATATCATATCTGGGACAGGCTTCGAGGGCTCTTTCTACTGCCTCGTAGAAGGTATCCTTCTCCGACTCTGCAGTCTCCTCTGTAGGGGCGTGAACGTTTATGAGGCTTATATTTCTAAACTTGCCTCGCAAGCGCAGAGTGCATAGCCGTTCGCTTATACTTTCAAAGCCGATAACAGCAGGTTTCATTTTTTGGCTGACTAAGAAACCTACTCCGAGCACATGGTTTACTGGATGGCCGCTATAATATATGGTGTAGTGGCTCTTCTCCAGGAAACCGGTCCCTGTCCATCGCATCTCTTGCAACGCTGTTACATCAGCCCTATATTGGGACAGGGTATCGGCTAGCTGCTTATCAGCTTCATCTCTGTACAGGGAGCGCACGTTCCATGAGAAAATGCGCAAATCGTTGTTCCTTTGTTGTTGCCGGGTCCGTCGTTTTAATATCCGTCCTATCCGAGGCTCCTGTTGTGGCTTCGTAACGGTTGTTTTGCGTGTAGGATTGTCAGCCCTACCCAACCCCCAACCTGGAGGACCAGTTGGTACAATTTGTCCCGTTTTTAGGCGCGGGAGACTCGCCTTCATCCTTCTCCGTCTGCAGCTTTTCGTTAAGAAAGAGCTCCCAGCGGTCACCACGTGGAGGTGGAGATAGGGTTTGGTAGTAGAGCTGTTGGTGTTGGTTCAGCAGGCATTTCCCAGGTTTTATGCTCCATCGTGGGTACCAATCCACGTTTCGCCCCGGGACCTATACTACCCTTTGACCAGGCTTCTTTAATGAATAAAAAAACACTACTAAATGGGTCGCAATTATACTACAGGGTGCAGCAGCATAACTTCCTCTTTTAAAATGCACGCCACTCAGTTAGTTGATGTCATAGCGGAACGCTAGTGGTCTCGTTCAAGAGGGGATACTGTAAAGTTTTGTCCTGACACGGTTCAGTCGCTATCATGCGTTGGAATAATGAGGAGCGTGTCTTTGCCGTTGAGGTTTACTTTTCAAGCGGATGTTCGGTTATTGCAACACAGCGTGCATTTCGGAATCGCTTTAATTTAGCCCCGTTGGCTCCCTTCCCAGACCGCAAATCAATTGTTACATGGGTCACTACATTCAGACAAACTGCAAGTGCGACAAAAGGAAGAACTGGAGTCCCTCGGCCTGAAAACATTGAAGCAGTGAGAGCGTCAATGTTGCGATCGCACGGCGTTCTGCGCGCAAACACGCATCTGCCCTTGAGCTACCCGATCGTTCTGTGAGAAGAATTCTTTTTGATGATCTTCATTTTCATCCCTATAAGATGGCGATAGTGCAGAAACTTTCAGAACGTGACTTCAATTCTCGGATGAACGCGTGTGAGCTTCTTCTTGATATCGTTCCCGAGGGTGCTATTGTTTTTTTTAGCGATGAAGCCCATTTTCATTTGTGTGGGTCGGGTAACAAACAAAACATGCGCTACTGGGCTGACATCAACCCTCGAGAATTGCATCAAAAGCCTTTGCATTCACCCAAAGTCACAGTGTGGTGTGCAATTTCCTCAGCTGGAATTATTGGTCCCTGTTTTTTTGAGGAAAATGAGGTTACAGTGACAGTGAATTCGGACCGGTATGTAAACATGCTACAGAATTTTTTTTCCCACTGCTAGAAAATTTGGATTTGGGGAACACTTGGTTCCAACAAGACGGTGCAACAGCACACACTTCAAAAGCATCGATGGCTGTTTTGAGGGAACACTTTCCAGAGCGCCTTATCTCAATTAGAGGCGATTTGGAATGGCCGGCACGCTCTCCCGATCTGTCCCCTTGTGATTTTTTTCTATGGGGTTTTTTGAAATCCCGTGTTTATGTGAACCGTCCAAGTACCCTACAAGATTTGAAGACCAACATCCAAGAAGAAATTGCCAACATAACACCTGCTATGCTAACAAGAGTCATGACAAACGCCAGAAATCGGTTTACGCAATGTATGAAGAATGGGGGACGTCACCTAACAGATTTGATCTTCAAAACAATGTAAATAAAAACTGTAGACATGTACCAACATTATAGAAAATAAATAAATATTTTCCGATGTATACAATAGTTTTTATTGAGTTTTGAAAAAAGGAAGTTATGCTGCCGCGCCCTGTAGTTTCCGGACCGTAGAAATATGTTCTGAATAAGTCGTGAAAATTTCAAAGAATATCGTTTCGACATGCAGTTTCGAGAAAAACGCATTTAAAAAGTAGAATGCGATTTTTAGCCATGAAACCTTAACTGACCATTAATCTGCTATACCTAGTTCATAAACCTTAGGTCTCTTCAAAAAACACATGAACAGCTTTGCCTTCAATTCTTGTCCTTTTAGCGAAGTCATTCGAACATCATTCGGACTGATAAGTCCGTTCGGACTTAAGTACTTCCACTTCTCCCTAGAAGGCAGGCCCTTCACGCTGTTCACGGACCATGAGCCTCTAACGTATGCTTTCAAACAGAAGCCCGACAAAGCGTCCCCTCATCAGCTTCCGCACGTGAGCTTTATAAGCCAGTTCATGTCCGACATACAGCACGTGTCCGACAAGGACAACGTAGTTGCTGACGCTTTGTCTCGTGTCTCCGAAGTTAACATCCCTACCTCACTCGACCTCACGGCTATCGCCAAGGCGCAGTAGAATGACGCAGTAATTCAGAGCCTCAAATCAAACCCCAAATACAAATTTCGGGAGTTGCCTATCTTCAGCTCGAACCTCTCTCTCTGCTGCGAATACTCTGAAAAGGGACCTCGGCCATACATTCCGGCCACCTTTCACAAGGAAGTGTTCCACGCGTTTCACGACTTAGCACATCCAAGCATCAAGACAACAAATCGGTTAGTCACCGAGAAATACTTCTGGCCGTCCATGACAACAACTCCTGGGCCAGAGAGTGCATCGCATGCCAGAAGTGTAAGGTCACCAGGCATGTAAGAAAAGAAGTGGGCTCATTTCCCGACACTACCAACCGATTCCACACCATACACCTCGACATCGTAGAACCTTTGCGAGACTCGCACGGTTACAGGTACTGCCTTACAATCATGGACAGGTTTACGCGGTGACCTGAAGCAATACCTCTGAAGGACATTACGGCGCAATCTTGTGCCGAAGCCCTCTGTCTAGAGTGAATCCATCGCTTTAGCGTCCCTGCAGTGATCATCACTAACCAGGAAATGCAATTTGAGTCCACCCTTTTCTCGGAGTTAGGCTAACTCCTGATTTCAAACGCCATCGAACTACAGTAACCCAATGGGATTCTAGAGCGTTGGCACCGGACGCTAAAAGCCGCCATTATGGCACGCATGATCCGTCCTGGACTCAAGTGTTACTTCTCGTCCTACTCGGCCTACGAAAAACCCGCAAGCACGTCTTGGTCGGGACAGATGCTGTCTGGAAGCTGCTGCAGCCTCCATTACGAAGGCCCGTACCGAGATCGGACTACATAAAAAGGCTGTCTTCCTGTCCAGGCTGAATCCCGTTTGCGCCCCAAATAAACGCTGCGTTCGCTTCGCCGAATGATGGGGAACTTAGTTCCGGGTTTAGTCATTGAAACCCCTAGGTTTCATCTGGTGGCGGAGAGATGTGGCACAGCGGGGTTAACAACATTTGAAATTTATTTTGAATGTTGTGAATTCGATTGACAGTTTCCACCACCGGTGTTCTCCGTGGCGGAGTAGGCCTGAATTTGATAAAAAAAATAATTGAAGTTAGGAAATTAGATTGGACATACGATTTCTCAATGAAAAAGGTTCTAATTTTGATGCAATGTTAAAAAAATAAAGATTCTAGTTTTAATGCAGCGTTAAAAATAAAAGTGCGTTTCTAATGCGATGTCTTTTTGCTTTCTTCTAACATTCTCGCGGTACTCGAAAGTGCATTCATTAATTACCGCGTAAAGTGAATCTAGAACAATCAGGTCATATCAGACCAAAATGTCTATGTACCGCCATATGTCCTCCCTAGCCGTACAATATTTCCTTCCTGCAGCGACTGTGTTCCTAGCTGGGATCGTACGGCTTTGAAAATTTCTTCCTTCGTAGTAATCTTTCATCCAAGTCCCTACGCTCAATAATTAAGTGATTTTTACTTAGCTTTACTTTTTCTGTCTTTTCCAGTGAAGACTCAATTTTTTTCTGCAGGTCTTCGAACTTATTTTGTCCTGGTTTACATTCATAGCAATGAGTCGCCTTTCTGTGTTCGCCTTATGCGGTTCACCCTATCACCTAGCTCTGCCATCTATCTGTCTTTCACTCCTATTATCTCAGAAACGGTTACTCCTATTGATACGAAATTTGATAGAAGGGTGGGATCTGTGAATCCCATTGTATCCAGTCATCAACATAGTTCGGTGCGATTATAGTCATGTTGGATATCAAATTAAAGGTCCCGATAAGTACTTTTCGAAATTGATATTAGTGTCGACATTGGCTGCGAAAAGAAGGAATGGTCTAAAATGGGTAAATTATTTCAAGGATCGAAGAATGACAAACTAGATGCATAAACATTACGAGTCGGGTGCAAATGAGAAAAATCTCTACTCAAATATGCATATATAAGCAATACACAAATCCTTTCATACCGTGTTTAGCTTTCGGTTTTACGACTTGTTTCTCACTTTTTCCTATCACCCGTTCTTTTACTGAGTATTGTACTGAATAGCTTGCCTCAAATCTTCCTCCTTTAGCTGGGCTTTTGCCCTTTAAGATATTTACATAACATGGCGGAGTTCATCAACAACACTCGAACGATTTCCAAGTGTGACATTTGGTGCATTGAGTAATGTCTATATCTTTCTAGTCAGAGAAATTCAGATCAGAAATCTTGAATGTTACTCAGTGCACCTCTTAACCTAGTATTGTTCATTCTTATCTTCAGCCTTTGTCCCGTTCACAAACGGGGTCGGCTCGTCGTGATCGGTTTTGCCATTTTATTTTATCAAATGCCTGATCTGGATGCAATCGCGAGTCTTTTAAATCCAACGTGTCAAGCCACCATTGTTTCGGCTGGCATTTTGGTCATTTACCATCGACTTCGATGTTCAGACCAATCTTGGCAAGTGAACTCTCGGTAGTGCGAATTATGCGACCACACCATCGAAAAAGCCTCTCTCGCAACTTTTCCACGATCGGTGCAACCCCACATCGATCCACTTCCGATGTGATCAAAACTTGTCATGGCTCTAGTCCAACCCAACATCTTCGTCTTTATTACCGCAAGATGCCGTTCATTGTCTTTTATAGTCAGCCAACACTCAGTACTATAAAGAGCGACAGGACGTCGGCTACAAAGAACACCAGTTGTGGAACGCCAATTTATCCAGGTTGCGTTAATGCGTGAAGCAATTTTATAGTGCAGTTCGCCATTGGCTGATAGCGTTAGCCCGAGGTACTTAACCGTTCAGTTCTGGGCAGGTCACTGCCGCTGGCAGTGATTATGTCTGTTTCATGGGGATCGATCATCAAAAACTCAGTTTTAATCAGATTCAGTGTTGAAGCGATCGTATCATTTTTGGACAAGTTGCTCGAGATCATTTTTGCTATTAGATGCTAGGAAAACATCATCTGCATAAAGCAGTGTATAGGGTGCTGGAACTTAGATGTCCCGTGTGACGGTGTCCATAACAAGAACAAAGAAGAGTGGTGTGAGGGCGTTTCCTTGATGAACACCAACAGAAACACGAAGCGGTTTTGATACACCCGCCACACTTCAAACTTTACTTTTTGGATCGTGGTAGAGCAATTGAACCCGGCGTATGAGTTCTTTTACAATGAGTTCGTGTGGCGCATGATCAAATGCTTTCTCTAGATCCAGAAATGCAATGTAAAGAGGGCGATGCTTCTCACGGTGTTTCTCCATGGTAACCGCGTAGCATGTATTGCGTCAGTAGTTCCGCAGTTCTCGATAAATCCGGCTTGATTCACGGTTATTTCAACGATGTTACGAATATGGTTATCAAGAATGTCAAGCGCAACCGGATCGGATGGTAATTTGAATATTCTGTTGGACTACCTTTCTTTTTCCATATTTGAACTGTGGTACTTTTTTGCCAATCAGATGGTGCTCTTCCTTCCTTAATAACCCAATTGAAAAATTCGCTAAGCCACAGTGTTGGGGCCTTACGCTTCGCTTTCCAGAGCTCAGATGAGATGTGGTCAGACCCTGTTGCTTTCCTCGATTTCATTCGTTTTATTGCCCCCTCAACTTCTGTTGCGCTGACAGGTGGAACTGGTCCAAATGTCGGCAATGATTGGGGAAGTCGAGGATGAACACATTCTTCAGTTGAAATCTGCTCGAAATATTCCACCGTCTATCCGTCGCGGCTTGGCGGTTGGTAAGCAAAGTACCGTTCTTGCCATTAGCACGACAGAAGTGTATGCGTTGTTGTCGGCTTTTGGCATGTCGATATGGATCTTTCTCGCCATCTTGAGTGTCCAGTTTATAGTAAGCATGCAGAACCGCAATCAACGGCCGATGTTGATGTGCGATGGTCTAAACGGAAACGGCTTTGCAATTAGTGATGGCGGTAAGATGTCGGGGTCTTATGAGAATATAGTCGTTTTGTGTTTTACTGTTCCCATTATAAAATGTAGGAAGAAGAGACAATCGTTTGATGAACTATGTATTCATAAGTACTAGGTCAGGGGTGTCTCTAAAATCAATTACACGCTCGCCACCCTTATAGCTCGCTTTAAACCAATTTCCTCCATCGCATCTTTTACTGTCTGCCTTTTCACCCACATGAGATGACATTAGGGTCGCCAACAATAATGATATAATCATCAGCTGGAACGTTACGAGCCTTTTCATCGAAAAGTTGCCAGAAGGCATTTTTCTCGGCATCAGGTCGAAATGTCTGTGGTGTATATGCGGTGAAGAAGTGAATAGTGTGATCAGCAGCGGTGAGGTTGATCAGCCGATCATCAAATCGTTCGACTTTTTAATGGCATCACGGAAACCCTCTGAGATGGCAATGCCAACACCATATTGAGTGTGCGGGCTACCAAAATAGAAAAGTTTATAGTCATTTTTTTTGGCCTCCTACATGAGGATGGACGATTCCGTAGCCTACACACTGACGAAATCTATGAGCGATACCATGACCGTCCGGTTGTAGATAAAATCCGGCTCAATAGGTTACGGTGGGTGGGTCACTTAATCCGTATGGATGAGGATGATCCCACCCAAAAAGTTTATAAGGGCAATATCTATGGTAGAAAAAGAAGACGAGGCAGACCCTGCCTAAGATGGAGCGATGGCGTAGGTCAGGACGCCAGACAGCTTTTAGGGATATCGAATTGGGGGACCTCGACGCAAAACCGGGATGTCTGGAGTTCTTTATTAAGGCAGACCTAGACCGGATATCGGTTGTTGCGTCGTTGATGATGATGATAGCCATTCTGACCGCGTTCGCGTTCTATGACGTATCTTTTGGCACTAGACCATCGGGTTTCTTGCAGTGCGCAGATATCAGTGCACCTTTTCCGGAGGACTCTTACAATTTCCTCTGTATTTCCAGTTAGGATGCCAATATTTAGCATGCAGATACTTATTTGTTTTCTCTTTCTCAACAGACCGGGGTTCGTCCTGCCGCATCGACTGAGGTTGACGCCCTAGCAGTTTTCTGAGGCTTGTTATACGATCGGATCGTCTTGTTTCTAACAGCATTAGATGCATTTTCGTGGTTGATAGGATTTAACATAGTGGAATAGGATAGGATTTAACATAGTGGAATAATTCCAACTATACTCTTTCCCTGATCTCAGAATTTAATTTTTGTTTCATTGAGGATAGTACAAAATATTAGGTTGTTGCATATGAAATGGCCGTTTTGGCAATCAAGTGAAGTTAGTTGCAATTTTGGTGTATCAAACCACCACCAGTTGGCGCTGTTGGTGTTGAATATTGAAGTATAAATACTCCTATATTTAATCAAGGAGTCATTTCAGTTTTGACCATCGTTGGGATAACAAGGAACAGAAAGGAAAAAAAGGATGGAAAGGAACCAAGAACGTATACTTTTTCTGTATGAGTTCAAACTCGGTCATTAAGCGGCGGAGGCGACCAAAAACATTAACAGCGCATTTGGAGCTAATACAGTAGCCGAACAAACCACACGGCGGTGGTTCGAAAAATTCCGGTCAGGCGACGTAAATCGTCAAAGTAAGCCACGTGGACATCCAGGACCATCGATTGATAACGACGGGCTGCGTTTGCTAGTCGAATCCGACACACGTTAGTCTGTGAGGGACATTGCAGGGAAACTGGGCGTACATTATTCGACAGTTTCCCGGCACTTGCAACAACTTAGAAAGGTGAAAAAGCTCGACAAATGGGTTCCACATGCCCTTACGGAGCAAAACATGGCGCTTTGAATGGAAATTTGCAGTTCTCTACTTACCCGGTGACCTGACATGTGATAAAAGGTGGGTATTATACGACAATCGTCGTCGATCAGCACAATGGCTAGATGTTGATGAGCCACCGAAGCATATGCCGAAACCGAGCCTCCATCCGAAGAAGGTATTGGTGACTGTTTGGTGGTCTACAGCTGGAGTTATCCACTGTTCTTTTTTGGCACCTGGAGTAATGATAAATGCACAGAAATACTGTGCCCAACTCGAGGAAATGCACCAAAAATTGAGTATTCAACGGCCGAGATTGGTCAACAGAGATGGTGTGATACACCTTCACGACAAAGCACGACCTCATGTTTCCAGAACAACGGTACAAAAGTTGAACGAATTGCAGTATGAGACTCTGCCTCATCCACCATATTCACCGGACCTTTCGCCAACCGACTACCACTTTTTTAAGCATTTGGATCATTTTTTGGCGGAAAAACAATTTAGGAACCAAGAGGCTGTCAAAATTGCCTTCGGCGAATTTATCAACACCCGACAGTTGGACTTCTACCAAATTTTGAATCGGCTGGCACCTATTTTGATTAAATAAATAAATTTTTGTAAGCTTTACAGTCGTTTCAAATTTTAGTACCAAAACGGCCATTTCATTTGCAACAGCCTAATATTTTGCCTCAAACCTCCTCCCTTACTTGGCCTTGCGACCAGCATGCTATATTAATAGCATGGCGGAGTTCTCATATGTACTCTACTCGTGATAACTAATACGATTCTTCCCTTCTTACGTCCTGAATTAAAATTCAACAATAGGTAAATAGACTAAGTAAAGTCAGTAATCAAAATGTTTTGTCTTGAGATGTACTCAATAGTCAAAAATAGCCTAAAAAGATTATTAGTCAAACCTTTTTTGAGTTTGCTCCTACCATGTTAATAGCAGCTTTCTGTAATTCTTTCATACATGGTAATCCATAGAAGACGTGTTGAAAGGAGCTAGATATCAATACAAGTGGCGCAAGAAGTCGTTTGGGACAAGATGGAATGTTTCCTCTCAATAATTGAAAAATTATGGTTGTTTCGTGCTTATCCAAACCGATAAAAAGTCAGCCGTCATCCGTTACTCAATAAGCCACTTTAAAAATTGACAAAAAATCCTGCTTAAAACAAAAGACACTTATAAAGCCACCTAAGTGCTGTACTTGGCCTTATCTAACACAAATCAACCCTTAGCATATGAGCCCTGTTCCATGACATCTTCTCATTAGCGTCATGTTTGGTTCCGCCGACCAATTAGCTCAGATTCCTGGGGACACAAACAATCAGCGCTGTCAATTGAGCATAAAGTAATGACGCAATGTAATTCCCTTGTCCTTATCATGCATTAGAAACGGTGAATACTGTGTAACGGTTATACATTACATCGATTATGAGCTCTTCAACAAATTGCCCACAATATGCAATGATGTACGGGAAGAGCAGTATCGAAGGACTTTTTTCCAGATGTCTGAAAGTGCACCGAGAGTGGCTATATTTCGGAAAATATGCATGTATTTCTGGGTGCTGGGTAGTGAAGGATCATGAAGCATTTACCTAGGATGCGTTAGCACGAGTACTGTACGGCTGATTAGAGAAAGTGACACTTAAGTGGATGTAAAGTATTTGAACAAATGGAACGACAACGCCAGCTGTGAAACCAGGAACCTCTGAATTGCTTCGTAGGGATGGTTTTCCGCCGGTATAAATCAGCAGAAAATAGGGAGGATACAGTGTGATACTTATCTACTTATTACCCATAAGATTATGTTATCGCGACCTTAATCAATACCCACACACTTTATTGAGTAAAGAACTGGACTTATAAAACGGAGTAATTCAACCTCCCACATTCTGAACTTTTCGATTATCTGAAAATCAAAACTCTGAAGTATGACGCAGCCCTACCCACAAGCCATTTCCCTTCTTCGCAAAGCACGCAAGTGAGCATCTATCGCCGGCTGACACTGAAATTATTTCTTTCTTGGTGGGCCTGAACATCCGAAGATGCGTGTCACATAGACACCGCATTATCCTGAGAAGACAGATAATCGTGCGTTAACGAAAACCGATGGGATTAGGCCCTATGAATGGCTGCTCCTGTTTGTTTAACAGCGTGCCCGTACGCATATGTCCTATAGCTTCCAGGGAGACAGACATACAAAACACAAGACCTCTTTAATCCGGCACATGAGCAATTTTAACCTGATATGGATCTTTGTGCGCTTCTTGCGCTCAACCTCTTTGGCTGCTCCAATAAATTCATTCGCAACCACCAACGAAAAAAAAACTGAAAAGATGAAGTTGAGATTGTTGACGATAATCGATAAAATTGGTTTTATCTCGATTCCTTTTTATAAATGCTCTTGTTGTTGGGTCCCATCGAAACAGTGGGACGCGTATAAGGCTTCTGTCTTGCCTTATTTATTTTCTAATAGTTACATTTTAAAAGACCTCGATGTCGTCGACAACACCATTCAAATGGGGAACTGAGGAGCGAAGTTTTTTTTCTTTCTGCGAACTAAGTGCTGCAGCATCTCTAGCCTTTCTAGAGGATGTTGGGCTGTTTGCAGTGCATATAGGAGAAAACCGATTCAAGGGATAATTGAGTAATCCACCACCCAGTTATAATGCGGATTTTATATTGGAATTTGATTTCGAAATTTATTCCTAAACATACTCTGAGTGCCTTTGGTGGAAGAAGTAACTGAAAGGAGTTCATGAGGAATTTCTGGGAGAAGAATTGAACCTCATGATGCCGAAAGTTTTCGCAAAAACGAATCTACTTTGGAACGAAAACAGAAATGTTCATTTCTTCTCATGATTCCCTGCAAAATTTCATGCTCCCAAGACCATGAGTCTTGCATCACGTCGTGTTTCTTTTGGTGGCTTTTTGCCATCGGACGCCCAAGCATTTCATTTGCTTCACGTTTAGCCAAGCTGAAATGCATTCAAGGAGCACTTGGGGAAATGTCTTTGTTTTCCTTTTTCTACCTTTCGTTAACTGACAGATTAAAATTTATTATCCTAATTAAAGTAATACTTAATTAATAAGATCGGAGATTGTGCAAGTTATGCCTTTTATAAAGTGCATAAAACCGAAATTAAAAGGAGTATTTTAAGCCTTGTCGTGGATTTTATATGTGAAACTCTTGGAGGCTTTGAATGGGAAATAGCCGATGTCTTGTTAGTTCTTAATTAGTTGATTTGACATAAACGAAATTCATATTTTCATTTGGAGACCATTGACACAATAACGACTCGGATTCCATTTACACGTATCACTGTGAGGTGGCGGTAATTTTCAGACAGAAATTAATAACTGCAACCTAACGAGAATGCGAAAAGCGAAGAATACAAAAATTTCGCATTTTATAATAAAGTAAAGATAATATAATCACTAATAATAGTTTTTATTTAGCGATTGATCGCATCCACTTAATGTCTGACCGAACCAAATGGAGAACAACTTGCTCCCACGTTTCTGGTCAAAACAAAAGACAATTGGACGGTTTCGCCTAGGGCAAATGTAATCCGCCAGAGTAGCGCAGCCGATGCGGTTTGCAGGTATTAAACGCTTCTTTTTATAATTCACAGAATACAATGTGCGTCCGAATTATTAGACATCGAACGTAAATCCGCCATAGTTCAAGGCCAAATCTTGGTCGAAGCTAAAATTGTTAGGGCAGAGCTGAAGCAGCGTCTGACGAGTTAGCTCTGCCCTGTACGAAACTATCAAGCCGTCGGTTATCAAAACACTTAGGTCCTTAGTTATAACAACACTTTAATTTCAATTTAGTTATAACAACACCTTAATCTATTTTTGTTATTTTATTTTATTCAATGTAGAATTCGCAATTTTATTTTTCCTTTTTCTTACGTCTACGACTTCAGTCTGTTCAAGCTAACTTTTCACTAATTCAATTCAATTATTGTTTTTTTTCTTTTTCATGGCTTGTTCCGCCACGGAGAACACCGATGGTGGCCACTCTCAAATCGAATTAACAACATCCGAAATAAATTTCGAATGTTAACCCTGCTGCGCCACATCACTCCGTCCCCAGATGAAACCTAGGGGTTTCAGCGACCGACTTCAGAACCGTGTTCCTCATCATACGGCGAACGCGACGTTGATTTGGGGCGCAAACGGGCTCCAGCCTGGATAAGAAAGGAAGAAAGGAAGAAATGCTATCCACGCTCGAGAACACGGTACGGGCCTTCATATGGAGGCTGCAGCGGCTTTCTTGTGGCGATGGTTGTCTTTCAGCTGGCGCAGCAATCCCAAATCTGTAAGAACCGATCTCTTGTCGAAGACCGGATCACTTGGGAGTCTTGGGTTCTCCACGTATACCAGCTCCGCAGGGCTGGCAGCAAATTCCTCTCAACGGATTGTTTGTAGGCCGAGTAGGACGAGAGGTAAGACTTGAGTCCAGGATGGATCATCGCGTGCCGTAATGGCGGCTTTCAGCGTCCGGTGCCAACGTTCTAGTATCCCATTGGATTGCGGGTGGTATGCCGTAGTCCGCTGGCGTTTGAAACTCAGGAGTTTGCCTAACTCCGAGAAAAGGGTGGACTCAAATTGCATTCCCTGGTCAGTGATGACCAATGCAAAGACTCCAGAGCGAGGGATCCACTCTCGACAGAGGACTTCGGCACAAGATTGTTCCGTTGGGCGGGGTTTAACTACCTGGAGAAGAAGCTCAACGGCTGCCTGACTTGATTCACCTTTTGGTGAAGAGGCGCACCTGCTGCGATGACAGAGGCATCAACAAAACAGCTAGGGGTGCATCTTGTCGAGGAAATGCCGAGAGTGTAGCATCAACCAATTGCTGTCGGGATTTATCGAACGCGCGGACAGCCTCTTCAGACCACACAGTCTCTCGTGTCTCCTTTGTTTTGGGGCCAGACAAGTACGCGTTTGGGTAGGAAACGAAGATCGAAGTTTAGCATGCCGAAGAACCTCCTCAAATCCTTCACGGTTTTCGGACGCCGGGAAGCTTGAGATCGCTTGCACCTTGTCTGGCTTGGGCTGTATTCCTTCAAGGGAAATGAAGTGGCCCAGGAATCTCACCTTTGTCTGGAAGACCTTGCATTTCTCAACATTTAGGACTAAACTGGCCTCAAGGATATAGTACTCAGACTCTGTGGAAGAAGCAACCAAAACATTATCCAAATATACGAAACAGGACCGAGTGGATGAACCTTCGAAAGGTTTGCGCCGCATTGCACAACCCGAAAGTCATCCGTGTGAACTCGAAGAGTCCAAAGCGTGTACATATCACCGTCTTTGGAATGTATGGTCTGGTTAAATCCAAGGTCGAAAAGATGCGGCAGTGTGCGAGATGATGCGCAGAGTCGTGGACGAGTGGAATAGGATATCAGTCTGGAACAGATTGCGCGTTTAGCCTTCTGTAATCCCCAGTAGGGCAACTTAGAGGCCATATGGAGTGAGGAAGACCAACAGCTGTCCGAAGGTCTGCAGATACCCTGTTGCATAAGTTGTTCAAACTCTTCCCATGCAATAGCCAGCTTCTGGGGTGGTAGGGAACGCACCTTCGAGAAGATGGGGGAACCAGTTGTGTTAATGTGGTGCTGCACATTGTGCTTCACTGTTTTAGAGAGACTGCACTCGGTAGTAATCTGGCAGAAGGCAGAAGGGCCCGAACACGAGAATCGGTAATGTTTTCTAAAAGAACGGAAAGATTGTAACTTGGGTGAGATGCCATTTGGCCCGACGAATTAAGGTTGGGAGTGGGATCTATAAGAGACTTGTTTGCAAGTCCACCAGCAGTCCATAGTGGCACAAGAAGTCTGCGCCTAGTATAGGAAAACGGGTATCCTCCAGAATGAATCGCCACGAAAATGTCCTACGTAAGCCAAGACTCACGTCCACTTGCCTATACTCGTATGTGTTGATTCGGGAGGAATTTGCTGCCGCCAGTTTTAACGATTCAGGAAATAGTCGATGGTGCCGGGGTACGGGAAGAACCGAAACCACCGCACCAGTATCTACGAGATACCTGCGCCTGCTGAGAGGGTCGTAAATTGTTAGGCGACGTAGTGCTGCGTTCTGCGTGGCCGTCGCCAGGACGCCCCGCGGACCTTATTTTTTTGAGGTAGGCGCGAATTCACACGGAATCGTTTGAAGGTGGCTTTCTCGCCGAATCTGCGATGGTACTAACAGGTTCGTTGGTTGTCCTGACGACCTACTACCTACAATCGCGTGGTTAAATTTGGTGGACATGTGGAACTGTGCCTCCGAATGGATGACCCAAAATTCCGGATTCCGTCGCCAAAATGGAGGGATGCGGACAGCGTGGGCGGTCACATGAGGGTCTGATAGGTCTGCCGCATCTTGATTGTCAAACGACATGGCTAAAGCTAAGTTAACGACGCGAATGTTGTCGAAAACGCGGCTGTACCGGATTCTAACAAGGCCCTGCCCTAACTACGGCAGACCGTACCCACAAATGCCCGCTCGATCGAAACGCAGACATCAACAACGCACTCCGAAGCGGATGCGTAGGCCAAAAAGAAAAGAAAAGAACTCGCTACCAAAAGCGAAACTCCACTGGCTAACGTATAAGCAAAGTGTAAAAAGTCTGTTTGACATGGAATACCAATAGAATAAATAATTAATTAGTAATTAGGCTGGGATTAAAATTCGTTCCTAAGATACCTGAAAGATGTACATGTAATCATTTGTAACGACATATAAAACAGGTCCATTTTACGTAAAAATGCTTTGTTCAGAAATCGATAAATAATCTGATATTCGATTGTGGAGTTGACGGCCCCGGTTGGCTCCGATGCAGCTAAGCTTGTGGCCGCGGGTTGATGGGATTCTGGAATTTTTATAGCGTTGGTCACGTTGCTACCGCTGACGTCCTTGAAATTAGCAGCCTTGTTTGCGTCAGCAGCGACGGTTTGTCGCCAAACATGAACGGCGAAATGACCCAATGGAGGGAAGTATTAAAGGCGCTCGACGCACTAAGGTTTGGTTGAGGGGAAGATGACGATGGCGGTTGATTGTTGGTTGGTTGTATAACAACAACAATCAATGGTGCAGCGCTGCGCCAATAAAAGAACTTCCTGTCTGATTTTCTTGGCTCGGCTACTTCGCCATCAAATCTTGGTCCTGCTGATGTATCCTCTCACCAGACGTGCGATCGCCCATCGAAAGATGCCAGAAGTCCGAAAAACGACAAGATATTGAGGGTTCGTTAGGTCGTCGAAAAGCAGTCTTGGAAACACGTGTTGCCGATTTTGGGATCACCAATTTAGTTATAACAGCACTTTAATCTATTTTTTGTTATTTTATTTTATTCACTGTAGAATTCACAATTTTCTTTGTCCTTTTTCTTATGTCTACGACTTCAGTCTGTTCAATCTGACTTTTAACTATTTTTTTCAATCATTCAATTATTTTTCTTTTTCTTTTTCATGGCTTGCTCCGCCACGGAGAACACCGATGGTAGCCACTGTCAAATCGAATTAACAACTTTCGAAATTTGCTGCACCACAGGTCCATCGAGATGGACTTTTACCTAGTATGGACATGCTCACACAGCAAGGTCTAAATATTCTGAGTTTCAGGCCGTATTGGGTTAGGAGCCGTTGAGGCAACGTATGAACTGGCGGCTATACGGATTAGAGCCTTTTTGTGGAATCGGGAAAGAGGTATGCCAATGACCTTAAGGATGGCTCTGGGGGAACTTACCAAGAATGAGCCTTGGAATCATACTGCGAATACTTACGGGTCACTGCAGGCTAATCTATTACCGGAGGTAGCTAGCAATATTTGCGAGAAATGTCGGTAGATTCTGTGGGGAAAGTGATGGAACCCCCATCTGGGGAACTATGGCCGGTACTTGTAAAAGTAGGCTAATGCACTTAAAAGAATATCTAATATGTGAATATTTTTTAAGATGCAGTGCAATTTAATAACATTAATATGATATCCTCTTCGCTATTTCGTTACCTGCGAAGGCAATGAATTCTTATTAAGTGACCACATTTAAGTGAAGTATCACCTTGAAGCTGCCCTATTCAGGGGAGTTAACCATATTTTTAGACCCCTGTCTTATCAACGTTTTCGGTTGTTTCCAATTGAGTAATTCCTCTCTATCTGGGGTTATTAAGCATTCTAATCATTCCAAATTAAATGATTAAACCAAACTAGAACATATGCTAACATATGTATTTATAGAAGAAATGCGGAAATCTGCAAGGCGGAGGAACGTTGCACAAACGACATATTAAAGATTGCCTCAGTACATTTTAATGAGCGTAGATATTTGGGATTATCCGGGTCGCTTTTGATCAATCACGAAAGAAATTTTATCCCGAGAACAGGAAAAGTGGCAAAATTTAATAGTACGAATACACCAGCACATATCTCCAACTCCACTGAAACGTCTAATAGGAAAAACCCCAAGTGACATGTACCTCTGCGATCTTCAAAGGGAATGCCTGTTGGTTTTGTGCCTGGGCCTTGGCAGCAAGTTTGAGAACTTTCTCGCGATCTTTGGTTGGAAATTTGCAAGCTACTTCTGCCGTTTCTTCTGAGAAACTGGCTGTAATTTCAAGAAAATGTTACATTTATCTGTATCATGAGGCTCATCCTCTTTTTGCCATGAAAGAAAAATTGCCATTATTTTAATCAATCAAACTTTTCCCCACATAAATTATTTATAATCATCGGTCCTATGATTTGAGGCTTACGAATACACGCCAAGTCTTCCCCCGTTGTCGTAAAATGCGTTATTGTAGATCCCTAGAATGTTCTCTTTCTTTAACTCGAATGAGAATTACAAGGATATATTCTGGATATCTTGGGCCTCCTGCAGCGTACTCCTCTCCCTTCTGTCATATTAATGGCAATGTGTTTTTGTACTCAGTAAAACCAAATCCCTGACGGCTACCGCAGGACGCGTTTGCTTGACCTAGAAGCCGGTTTCTGACAGGATTCTCACTGCATGATTCCGGTGCAGTTTGAGGAACATCACAGCAACTGTACAGTGCTACTTATCAACATAGACTTCCAATACAGTAGAGAAGGATGAACAATAACTCGCACTTCAAGAGAGGATTCCTAAGGGCGATATTGTGGGAATAATTGGTAATCTAAACGCCAAGGTGGAGCTGAGAACACTTTCCTCGGACGTGGGGATGGAGAAGCACGGTGTTGGTGACTGTAACGATAGTGGTAAGAGATTTGTGGATTTCTGCAGCTTCCACCGTTTAGTAATTGCTAAAACAGTTTTCTAGCACCATGACTACCATAAGGTCAGAACGACCACTATGCAGCCAGGACTACATATAGGAACTGTCCTCTGGATGTCGTTAACAACAGAGGCACTGCCATTGGCCTTGAAAGGAATAACGATTTGATGGTTGCTTGCCTTCGCTTGCGTGTTGCGTCCGCCAATTCTCGCAGGGTTGAAGAAATGGGACCTCCAACTTCAAAATCGACGGCTTGTATGATCCAGTTGTCGCTTGATAGGGAAATCGGACGGTGGATACACTGAGTAATCTGCCTGAGAATAACGATGAAGAGACGCCATGAAAAACACTAATTTCTTGGGTGCTATTCGGCCACTTCCCGAAGGGGCGTCATCACATATAGCTGACAAAGGCGTCATTTAAGTGGACCGATGAACGGAAGGGATTGAAAGCTCTATTGACCGCTGGGAGTGATAGCTGGGTGACCCCGGATACGTGCAACATTCAAGAAATTGAAGATAGTGTCTATCGCCACGAAAGGGAGTTTACTATCACGCTGGTCAGGGAAATGGAAGATGCCGCGGAACGAAGTGATTCCAGAAGTGTACATCCCACCACGGAAAAACTTGCATATTACCAGAAGTCTTTTGATGGTCCTGTGAAAGACGTTAACATCTACTGCTCATCGACGATGAGGAGCATTTGAAGGGGCAGACAGAACACTTTACAACGAGAATTATTTACTGCTGCATCTGCAGCTTCTGGATCTATTTGTGTTCGTATAGAAATGCTGTGTATGCGAGACCCCCTGAAAGGGGAAGAAGTATATGGCAGTTAACATTCCAAAGAAAGATACCCGTTTTGGGTGATAGGCCTGCCTTAGTAAGGAACTCCAGCCTCCCCGGTGGTCACCAATTCGATATCCCTTAAAAGCTGCCTGGCGTCCTGACCTACGTCATTGTTGCATCTCAGGCAGTGTCTACCTCGTCTTCTTTTCTATCATAGATATTACCCTTATTAACTTTCCGCTCTAGATCCCTCATCGATTTCGTCGATATGTAGGCTACGGAATCGTCCATTCTCATGTAGGGGGCTAAAAATTCTTCGGAGGATTCTTCTCTCAAAAGCGGCTAAGAGTTCTTAGTTTTTTTTTTAGTTTTTTGCTAAGAACTCAAGTCTCCGAGGAATACTTAAGGACTGGCAAGTTCACTGTCTTGTACAGAAGAACTTTGACCCTATGGTGAGACGTTTCGAGCGAAACAGTTTTTGTAAGCTGAAATAGTATCTGTTGGCTGCTAACAACCGTGGGCGGATTTCAGATTTCCCATCGGTTGCCGTAGAAAGAGGGCACCACTAGTGGGGAATTATTGCCAAAGTTATAGAACAGTTTGCATCTCACGCTGCATGAACTAGTCATTTGATACATGGCAGTGCATCGACCCAGGGGATACCTATCTTAGGTTTTGACTTTTCCTGTCTAGTCCGTGGATACATGCGTTAACATGCGAGGAGTGATATCTAGAGGAGGAATCCGGCATGATGAAATTTTTAAGTAGTCTCGATATCGTCTCCGAGAAGTGTCCCTATATTCCAGAATCCAACCATAAACCGTTGACATAAGCGCAAGGTTGTAGCCGAAAAATCAATCCGATTACGTGGTGTAGTAGACGTTCACGAAGCGTAATCAATTACCAGAATTACAGACTGCTAACCCACAAATCTCTATGCCTTTCAGTCGCCTTTTACTACAAGCAGGGAATACTGATTCAACGCCCCATAGCTCAACAAAGGTACCAATTCCTCGTCTTAAAAGTAAATGCAATTGGTCTGCGAGCAGTTGTAATCATCGAGACGGCAAGGCGCTACAATGTCATTCAGACTTTAGGGACGTTTCCTTTCTTTTCTTTCGCACGGGCACGCACGGATCTAATTGCTGCCACTTAAAAAAATCTCAAAACAATGAAAAAAGTGCATCCACACTGAATGGCAGATACCATTGGTTGGAAAGCATATGACAATAAAAGATATTCAAAGAAAAGAGTGTAGGATATATTACAGTCCAAAAGTTGTGGCCTAAGAAGTAGTGGCCTAGTAGGTGATGGGTCTCAACGGAACGGTTGTACAGACGAGATACCAATGTCGGAGGTTATGCAGTTTCATTCAATGTAAGAAAAAATCGAGGATCTTTTCACCTTCTAAATATTCTGTCCCAGAGGCGATAGCATCTTTTACCTTAGATCAGGCGCTCTTAGAGAGGGTTGTTTTATGGAAAGGTGGGAAATGTGAACTTTCACGCATACAGTGAGTTAGATCATTCTACTTTGAATTTAAGGAGGATCCGCATACATGCAAAAGGCGGGTGTACATTTTTTCGCCAAATATAGCCATGTGAGGTACCACCTAGGCTCCGAAATACCCCCCATACCGATATCTGTTCAAATAAAGGTAATAATAATATATTACTATAATTTTTAGCAATTGACTACAAAACCCCCATTCAGTTGATCCTAGAATGACGATATTTCGCAGTGATGCAAGCTATAGCACAGAGCATGGTGAGTGTGACTTTAAGTCTTCTCTCTTATCTCCAACAGCGTATTTACCTTAGCTGCTTTCCGTAACAGAGGAGCACTCATCAATGTTAGTACGTCTCCCCCCTTGGGCACCACCTTGTCGTGGTGGGGAAGCCTGTAGTAGTTTACTACTAGGGTGTCCAAAATATGAATATGGAAACAAAGATATAAACTCTCCAAGTGCTAAGAAGTGATAGACTTTGAATCCATCCGCGACCATGAGCAATCATGTCGCGGCCGAGGCGCGGATTTTGGAGGCCTCACCACATTCATATTCGCCTATAAATAAATCTGTAGAAGGCATGCTTTCCCATTCAGTGGAAAGTTTGCATTTAGTGCCTACGGTGAAGTTAGCCAGAAAGGAAAGTACTGAAACTCTCAACTTGGGAGAAACTGGAAATTCGACTACGGCTGGCCCGTCCGCGATACTACAGCCCAAATCTACCCGCAAGCGGAAGAGGAAGGCCCGGCAGAAGGGAACTTTGGCCACAAAGGAGGGGCACTACAGGTAGAATCCTGCCTGTCCGAACCTTCTCATTCATCCTTACCGGGAAGAGCGGAAGAACGGAAAGCTGGTGACGTGGACGCTACTGGTTTAACGCCAGTATGTGGAAATGAATCCAAGCGGCCCGAACACCGTGATCCTGGAAAGACCCCAAGCCGGCGGCAGAAGAGAGCACTGTGAAGGAAGATGAACCACCTTAGGAATGAGGACATGTACGTGGCTGCACCACTAGGCACGGTAACGTCCAGAGAAATCGGACGCAAGGAAACGGAATCTCCGGCAGAAGGTGGGGATAAATTGGAAACCCTGGTAAAATCCACACTGGATGCACCAGACTCTTCTGTCAGCGGTAATGCGCGCAAGAAGCGTAAGACCAACACATCTGCTGTGGCCCACGCTTTATTGTGCTCAGCACCAGGGCTTACCTCCACGCGTCTCGCGGGGATTAGGACCGGTGTGCCGGGGGGTGATCAAATCAGCAAGAGAGATCTCAATGAAGCTGGTCCCTCCCACAAGAATATGAACACGAAGGCGGGAAGAAAGAGGGCATATGCGCAATCTGCAGCCTCTGTTCTGACTGTTGCCGTGGGAGTTTCCTCCAAGGATTGCAAAATGCCAAAGGGACAATTTACCATCCCCCGGGAATGCCTGTGGAAAAAAATGCTGGAGCCTGGAACGAAGCTACGATTTAACAATCAAGGTTTTCGTGATGGGCTTCTCCATTTGGAGTGCACTGACGAGGCTGCCTTAAAGTGGCTCCAGCAGGTAATCCCAACTTTGAGTTCCAACGTTCGGCCCAAGTTCACTATTGTGAATACTGAGCTACGCAGGGCAGAAGATGTCGGATGTTGGTTACCGGGCCCTCGAAGGAAGGCAGATGACATCATCCGCATGCTGGGTGAATAGAACTCGGGCATGGACTTTGGACACTGAAGGGTAAAGTTCAGGAATGCCAGGAAGGACAAATCTACAAAAGTTGGGGGGTTTCAACGTGGTATTCAAACTGGACCAAAAGAGTCAAAATGTGCTCAGGGGCAGTAACCATATGGTGCTCCACTTTTTCCTATATAGACTGAAATTTAGTCATATCAAGAAACTGTAGGGCATCATCCCCATTTTGAGAGCGAAGAACAATGATGGTTTTCGACACAATATAGAGCAAATTGCAGCACCTTCGGTGCGCTCTCCCACAATGGAGCTGCGCGCGGAGGATAGTGCATACAAGAGCGGAACTCCCGTATGGGGACTCGCACTGATGAAGGGACTACAGAATGAATCCTACCCGCTAGTAACTTCTCCTACACCTTCCAAGGAACAGGCGGAAAGAAGGGATGTCAGAAACGTGAACGAAATTTACTTGACGCCAGTTCGAGTGATCGAATCTATGCAAACCGGACACCGCAAACCAATTAAGGTGGAAAACAGACGAATGCTCTGCGGGATGAGACGAGATTTTTCATGGATGAGATCATGGAAACTGCGGCACTTCCAAGTACGGATTTTCTCAGAGAAATCAAACATAAGTAGATCGAGTCTCTGGCGGTACGGTGTGGGGGAAAACCCCGTCACACGCGGACTGCCGCATACGCTTCTTTTTTCCATAATACAATAGACTGAGTTTATGTCGAAAAACATAAAGATTGGTCAAATCAACCGGCAGCGAGAATGACAAAGCTACAGTATTTCCCCTACATCTTTCTGGTGCAAGAGCCTTGGGTTCGATTTCGTTTGGTTCGAATCTGTGGCATTGGATCAGTAAAGGGGGCTAGGACGACGAAAGATCTATAGGGCCGAGAGCTTGCGTCCTGATGTCAAGACGGTTAGAGGAAACTATGTTGAGACAGTATTGTTCCCAGGACTTAGCTACCATCATCATACAATACCAGATAAATGGCGTGAGGAAAAACATCACAGCTGCCTCCACTTATTTACCCTATGATTCTTTGTATTCTGCACCGACGCAAGAGCTTCGGGATCTGGTGGCGTATGCAGAATCAAGTGGTCTCGAGCTCTTAATAGGTTGCGATGCGAATGCTCAACATATTTGTTGGGGCAGTAGCAAATGTAATCCAAGAGGGGAGAAGCTATTTGATTTCATCACTTCAGCTGGTCTTATGACTGCAAGCGTAGTGTGCGTCCCTACGTTCGTGGGACCGAGAAGAAGCGAAGTAATTGACCTAACAATCTGTACCTCAAAAGTGTTAGAGTTGATTACATATTGGCGAGTGCTAAACGACGTTTCATTGTCAGATCACCGATATCTAGAATTCAATGTGACTATTGCGGGCGAACAGTCTGCAGTACAAAGACGGAACCCTAGGAAAACGGATTGGGCAAAGTTCAATGAACTTCTTGGCAATAAAGTACAGTTCCCTAGGCGGCTAAGGACTTCTTTGGCGCTGGAAGATGAATTGAAAACTCTGAACTGCATACTTTTAGAGTGCTATGAAGAGGCTTGTCCTATTTCTCGAGGCCAAAGCGGTAAAACGGTTTCTTGATGGAACAGAGAACTGCAAAAACTCAGGAAATCAACCAGGCGACTTCTAAACCTTGCTTGCAAAAGTAACAAAAACGAAGACTGGTTAAATTTCAGGAAGTCACAGCTTGAATATAAGAGGCTCGTTAGGTGTTCGAAACGAGATTCCTTTAGAGCGTGTTGTGAGTAACTGGAAGGCGAGAGAGAGACTTCAAGACTATGCAGAGTCCTCAAAAGGGATGAGTCGGCCAAGTTGGATTCTCTCAGAGAAAGCCGACGGTACTTTCACGAGCTCCAGACTGGACTCAGTACAAACCCTCCTGGAAGTACACCACCCGGGAGAACGGGTGAGAGAAATGGCAGGGGGAGAGTTGACGGTTCTTGCAACCTCTTCAACATGCAAGTGCTGCAAGGGGAACTGGAACACTGCGAAAGCGGTTGTTACCCATGAAAAGGTGAGAGCTGCCATACTGTCCTTCGAACATTTCAAAGCACCTGGCATGGATGGCATCTATCCGGCAATGCTAAAGGAGGGTATGGAGCATTTAGAGCGACCTCAAAGAAATATTTTTCGACGATGTCTTGCTCTGGGCTACGTGCCTTCCTCTTGGCAACAGGTTAAGGAAGTCTTGATACCGAAACCAGGGAAAGATGACTATTTTAATCCAAAGAACTTCAGACAGATCAGCTTGACTTCTTTCTTGCTGAAAGGTTTGGAGAGACTGGTGGAGCATTACATCCGTAGAAACGCACTTAAGTCACACCCACTTATTAAAAACCAACATGCTTACCAGCGTGGAAAGTCCTGCTCTTCATTTTTTGGTCACGAAGATGCAACTTTGAATGGTGAGTACGCGATGGGGGTGTTCGTGGACATTTTGTGATGCCGCCAGAGAGCATGGTGTTGACGATGCTTTAATTAAGTGAATCCACGCTATGCTAACGCAGAGATTGCTGTGCGCTGAGGTGGGTGTCGATCGCTACCTGACTGCAGAAGAAACGAAGGGCTGACCCCAAGGAGGTGTGCTTTCCCCACTTCTGTGGAGTATGCTGATCGACTCACTACTATGCGAACTGGAAAATTTGTCAATACACGCTCAAGCTTATGCTGATGATGTGGCTGTGCTTGCTGTCGATCGGGATCGGGATCTTGGAACGCTGTGTAAGAATATACAACGTGCCGTTGATTTGATAGACAGCTGGTGCCTCAGACATGGTCTGTCAATTAATCCAAATAAAACCACAATGATTTTATTCACAAAAAGAAGTGTAATATTTGGGAGTCACTCTAGATAAAAGACTTCATTGGTAGAAACATGTAGAGATAAAGATGAAACGAGCTCTCACAGCTTATGAGTTGTGAAACGGACCTTTGCCTCGACATGGGGACTCAGGCCTCATGTGGTAATGTAGATATACGTTGCCATCATTAGGCCGATGTTCGTATATGCATCCATAATGTGGTGGGTTAAGGTGTGACAAAAAGGTTTTCACCGTAAACTAGCCGCACTGCAAAGAACCGTGTGTCTGGGTATCACTGGTGCCATGAGCACGACATCCGGCGCAGCTCTGAATGCACTACTCAATTTGTAGTCCCTGGATATATTTATTCAGAGCACTGCAATGAGAGCAGCTCATAGACTTATTCGATTAGATCTATGGGGAAACAACGGATGTGGGGGGCACAGAGCATTGGAAGAGCTGCTGGAAGGACTGGATCCAGTTCTTACAATACCTTCCGATTCTCGTGTCCCTATATATCTGTTTGCTAGAAGATATGAAGTTACCCTGAAGCGTAGAGAGGACTGGGAAGACCCGGAAGAATGCGAGGCGGGATATTCGGAAGTGTTCTACACCGATGGTTCAAAACCAAAAGAGGGTTCTGGAGCCGGAGTCTATCTCTCGAATAAAAACGAGAAGTGGGTTTTTCAAGCCGATCCTAAGGGAGGCAAACTGGGCGAGCGGTTGAAGGGCAGGCGCATCGCAATCTGCAGTGACAGCCAAGCTGCATTGAGGGCATTGAGTAGTCCTTTGATCACCTCGAAAATCGTTCAGGAATCCAGAAACCGTTTACACACACATAAGTCCTATTTTAATTTTCATTGATACGGTTTTAGTATCGCCACACTTAACGCTTTGAATGTGAAATGAGTTAAGTACAGAAACAGGATAACATGAGAGCGAAAGGAAACATTCATGACGAACCGGGATCCAAATGCGGAGTACTCTCGCTCGTTCTAATTGTGTTGATAGAGGACGATGAGTTGAAGATCACTAATACAAACATCGAAAGCAGCAGAAAACAGCTTGGCTTTCATTATTCCTTCAAGTTCGTTATGTGGTATACGCGTAAGTGCATAAATCGGAGGAAAACATTTTTCCTTGCTCAATGCTGTAGCTTTAACATAAAGTTAATTGAAAAGTCAAAAATACATTCAGGGCCTTTCAATTGATCAAAATTTTATGATTGACATAGTTCACGAGGCAATAATCTATTCCATACAAAATATGGAGCACACATGTTCCAGGCAATAAATTTAATCAAATCCCCATCTTAGATCTCGGTATTTTGCAATAACTTTCAACTTAAGTGATTTGTCATGAGCAAATAACACAATTAGCCAATTCCGAATTGGCTCGTTGAAACATTCTTTCTTTCAATTTTTTTAGGGGTCTTTCTTGGAACTAATCGGCTGTTCCGACACTCTGAGTTAGTAGATACAGACTTCAGAAGTCGGCGAAAGCCTAAACAGATTTCGGCAAAGTGCTATCGAAATTTATGGGACACGAAACAAATAACTCTTTCATCCACATCACATAATCTTGATCTCTTTACGGCGTAAGAAATGTACGAGTGCTCATATGTTGGCCAGGAAATAAATAAAAATGTCACTTTGATCTTTGAACCGTTGATGGACAAAAATAACCCTATCCGGTGGATAAAAACATTGTCTGCGAAAAGGGCTAATGGTCTGTTTATACAGTTGTGGCGATGAAAAATATGAAAGATGGGTTTTGATGGGAGCGACGAAGCATGCACGGGAGCATCTTAGGAATGACGCCTGAATTCAATGTGTTAAGAATCTTTTAATGATATGAGAAGATTAGAGGGAAGATTTATTTGGTAGTACCGACAGGAAGCTTAACCATATCGTCGATATTTCAGACTTACTTCAAGGCTGATTAGAAATGAGTTTTACTGATTTTCAAGCGGAAACAATTGCAACCATAAGAATGAAAGTAGGCGTTGTGCCGCTTGGATACTCGACATCGATGTCCAAAGTGCACAGTGGTAAGACATATTGCTCCATTAATTGCTTTATCTATAGCAATTGTTGTCTTTATCTGTGGTCCGTAAATAAACGGAATTCAGTTTTTCTTTTACGAAATGGAAGAAGATGTGATTTCCCTGGAAAGGTAGCAAGATTGATTTGGTTGAGACAAACAGGTAAATAGATAAGGCAACGTAACAGTTTAGATAGTAGGGTGCTGTGGTGACCTTTTAGTGTTTGTCAAATGTAAGCTACATACCATGATCGCAAAGGTGTGCATATTTCAGGTAATGTAAATCTGTTAGCGCTTTCCGATATTTCTCACGGTGCTGGAGTCTCGACGCATCACCGCCTTCACGGTTCGCGGCGATCAATTCCACGATTCTGTAGTCAACTAGGTCTCAATATACTAGTCAGGCGAATTTCTCAGTGCTTAGGTTTGAATCCAACTGTTTTGGATTTTCTATTTATCTCGACACAACACAGACGCCCTAAACAGAAGTTTCCTTAATACTCTACTGATCGCAATGTCTGCCGATTTGATTGGTTGTAAGTTGCCGGTCAATTCAATCGCAATCGATCTTATAGCGGAATCTCTACTTTTGATGAAGATGCAAAATCGACAAAGGTCCCATTATTTTCATGACGGGCCCCAAGATCGTGTTTCGATATCACAGATCAGAGATATATATCATTAGCGCCTAACTCGATATGCAGGCAACCCATCACGATTGCAATGCCACCTTTACGAAAACTTTTTCAACTGCCGTCAGTTCCTCATGAAAAACCTTCTTTTTCACTGTATGGGAACACTCTGTTAGTACGTAGGACTTCAATATTGAGATGTTCCTTATTCTTAACCGCAATCTTTAGGTATGCCATGTCATGCCATGTTTAAAACTAGCTTCCATAAGCATTAGCCCGATACCGTAGTCACACTTACCACCGTCAAGCTTTCCGTGTTCAGCGTTGCAGGAGAGGCAGGAATTCAGTTAAAAGTCAACGCCAACAGGTAATGGTACTACCTACTACTTGTAATAAGATCAAATCTACTCACTAAGACGCCTAGATAATGCACGGTCATTTGGGTTATAGTAACTCATCCTTTCTCCTTTCTCAACCATCTTCTTCTAATTTGAAATAATAATTGACAATCCATGATAATTGATGAAAAAAAGAGAATTTAATGTGCGAAATTTGGCAAAAGTGCACGATATACCGGAACTTATTTCTTTTCTGCTATCCTTCTCTTCTCAAGTGGAAAAAGAGAATTATTTTCTCGCAGCAAACTATTGAGATGGTGCTGCGTTCGTTTATCTGAAGAATCAGAACCCTGATCGGTGGTGTTGGCTCTATGCAGCAGTTATTCTGTCAAGGATCCTCATATTAGAATAAATTTTGAATCTAATAATTCGTTGCATCTGGCAATTTTTATTCTACACTTCAACATATATTTTGGCTCCAAAACAACCACGAAATTTCAGAAGTTGCCGTTTGATGAGATAGGTGTTGATGAAATCTTGGAGCCTTTTAATGTCAGTGGAGGTCACTTTCCATGTGTTACCCTCATATAACAACACAGAAAGAACACTAACACAAAACAGTGTCAACTTGATATTGGCGCTAACATTTCCATGATTTAACACGAGGAAGCGAAAGCGAATCTAGGGCTCTTAACGTTCTGTGACATAGTCGGCAGAAACCACGCCTTCTAGATATATAAATTTATCAACGCTTTCGATGCTCTGTTATTAATGTTATATTGACAACACATTTTTTGTTGATGTTTATGTTCAGTCCAACTCTACCTCGCCTCTTTCGAAATCTAAAACCATTTGACCAAGATGCATAACTCGGTGAGAGATCAAACAGGTGTCATCAGCGTAGTAGATGTGTTTGAACTCCTGGATATCATCCTGATAAAGCAGCATGAAAGTGTGACCGTTAACAAGAAGAAATAACACTTGAGATAAGATGCAACCTTCGCCAACTAAACTTCAAATCCTCCGAGTTTCTACATGTGACATTCGACTCAACCGTATCTCACTCTGGTAATGGATATTAGCTTCTCAGATATGTCTCCAATACGTGATGTACGTCAGACACACTCCCTGTTCACGCTATCGAAAGCTTTCTCGAAGCCGATGAAGAGCAAGTGAAGCGAAAATTTGAACTGCGTGCATTATACCAAAATGATCGTATGGTGTTGATGTGGTCAATGTTGGAAATAGGAAACTGAAACTAGCTTGCTCTGTATCGATCAAGATTTCGAGATGCTCTTTGATACGTTTCAGAACTATCTTAGCTATTATCTTTCCGACGAAAGGGAGCTCTCAAATACCTCGGACCCCTTTCTTTGGGATCTTGACGATCATCCCTTCTTCCCCCCTCGGGGAAAGGTATCAGATTCCCATATGATATTTTCCATATGAGTGAAAATAGCAGAACTGCAATGACTACAGGTCCAGTGATAATTAACTCAGCGGAGAGACCATCAAGCCCAGAGGAGGAACTTCAAGGAATTCGAGCTCTTCACGCCTGCATTACTCCTAGCCGTCATTAGAGCCTTCAATCCTTTCATCAAGCCATTTTCACGGCGCTGCCGTCATCTAGACCTTATAACGCATGTTCTGGACATGGATGATAACCTGCGTAGCGTCCAAAAAGATCACGCGTCCGTAGCGATCAAAAAGATGCTCACCGATATTCTTCGACGGTTACTCAGTGAATCTACCATCCGATCAGCAATGTAGCTTCTCCGCTGTCGAACGACAACTGGATCATATAAGCTTTTGAAATTGAACTTGGGAGGGGCAGCTCTTCAATCCTGCGAGAAATGGCGGACGCAAAACGGAAGCGAAAGTAAGTAAGAATCATATTGTGATCCATTTCAAGGCCGATGCCAACGCCTCTTTTGTTACACACGTCCACGAGACAACCCATGCGTCTATTACTGATCTTAAGGTGGTCGAGCTGATTGTTCGTACGGTTTCGGTCAATCGAAACCCAAGTGACCGGGCTCTGTGATCTTTGTGGCCGCTGGAGAAATCCACGAACCTTACATCACTATCGCTACGGCTGCCCAGATGTGGTTCTCCATCACATGTCCGACCAAAGGATTGTTAGAGTTCACTTTAGCATTCAGATCATCCATCACCATCACAATGTCCCTTTTGGGAAGCCTTCCCTGAACTGCGTGTAATTGCTCGTAAAAAGCATCTTTCTCCACTATACTGGAAGTCTCCGTTGATGCATAGATCATAATCCGTTTTCGATAGCCAAAGGTGTTCGGTGTGAGGTCAGTTGTTTCGATAGGCAGGTGAAACATCGGTGGAGGATGCGATTCGTTGTGGATCCTCCTTTCCGATCGCGCACTCCAATATGAAGTTTTACCGTTCCACGCGCTCGGTCGAGCCGCCTTTTGTTTTCAGTTCCAGATTAAGCTCGCGTGTTTTTCATTTCGATAGGTGCAAACGAATCCCCATGTCTTTTTAGGATCTCGTGAGGACCCACGCACCGGAAAAGACACGTGAATTTTTGTGAAATGACACGTGAGGGATTGGACACTCAAAGACACCCCCACATTTCCGAGCCTGGCTACCACAAATGGGTGCAAGCCCGTGCCGATGAAGTGTTTCGATAAAGCTTTGATATTTACGGGCGGAATTTCACGGACAATTACGCCATCTTTTTAGGTTATTGGGAAAGCTTTAACCCCTTGGTCGTCTCCGGCCTCTCATCGCTGAGAGAGAAAGAGAGACAGAGAAAGTGTGTTATACAGGCAATATCTTCAGGGAATATCAAGGTGGCCTCAGATCCGGACGATCGACAACGGACAAGATATTTGTAGTTAAGCAGTTGCTTGAAAAATGCTGAAAATATAACATACGAATACGTCGTTGGGAAGGTGGCCGCAGTTGCTACCAGAGGTGAGCTACAGGTAAAATCTGCACAACTTGTGACGACCGCAGGCGACGTGGACATTCTTGCCCGATCGATGTCTCGTGAGGACAAAGTGTTCGGGCAGTTCGAGTGAAGCGTGCGTCAAAGTCAATGAATCCAAAACGAAATACATGTCCCAAACTCGAGAGGTGATTGCTGGAATGCTGAATATTGCAATGCGCAAGCATAATCTCGAACAGGTGGACCAATTTGTCTATCTACGAGCCCTACTTTCAAAGAACGGAATCGAAAAATTCGAAATTCAAAGGCGGATTAGTACTGCTCAATATTTTACGGGGTCCTCCGCATAATGAGATTGAGAAAAGTACACAGATGCCATAAACTACGCATTTAAAAAATATTAATGAAAGTTGGAAAAAAAATGCACCTTTGACATGTAATGTCTCCAAAAAGTAATATTCCCACTCTCTTTAGGAGTATTTCTGAATTGCCTACACAACATCAATAGGGGAGGGGTCGACTAAAATTGTGGAACTGGAACCCAGAGCCTACATGGGCACCATCCAACTTTTAAAAACCTAAAAAGGGTCAGAAACAAACATGTAATTTGCCCTCTAGGTGATGCGATGGCGTTGTTTGTTTGAGTAATTTACAAGTGTGGAGAGAATCTATAATGATAGCAATATTCTCCTCACCCATCCTGAAATCAATCTTGATGGCCTGAAGAACGGTAAAAAATTCAGTCGTAAAAAATGAACCGGCATCCAAAGAAAAATGTGACACTTGCGTCCCTTCCAAACCAACCACTACACGGGGCACAGGACCGATCACGCATAAACACGGCATCAGACGCCAAGACCAGAAAACCCCTTCGTTTGAGGCCTGGGCTTTGTCACACGTGGCGCACAAATCGCACGACAGGATAACCTGAATCCTATTAGAGGTTGTGGCATTAACATTGGGAATTACAGTGTCAAACAAGCTGCTGAAAGACTTATAGATCGACTAGAGACCATTTCCAGTATGCGGGTTCTGTACCACCAAATGATTGGTTTTGGAATTTCTTTCCTTTCATTTAAGAAATTGTTTGGCTGCCAAGATACGCCTTCTGAAACGGAGAGGCGGCTCTTTAGCCAAAATAAAAATCTGGGGTGGTTATGGTCAGCCCTGAGCATCTTCTCAGTGTACAAGCAGATATTGAGTTGAGCTTGTTTTCAAATTATTTTGGCTGATTTAATGGGCGTTACCACAGATCTATAGAGATTAATGGACTGACGCGGAATATAGCTCCCTGAGGCCAACCTATCTCTCTCTGAGGATGAGCTGTCTCTCCTCTAGGGCGGTGCATGGCTTTTCAGGGGCCAAGCTTCCGTCTACCAGGATCGTTAGTTAGTGGTGATAGCCACACCCTTTACGAGGTGACCCTACTATTAACAAAATGCTACGGATCTAGACTGGGGAGTCGAAAAACATCTGCCCCAATCCAGGGTGTCATGCGAACCGTACCCATTGGATAGTTTGCAGTCGGGGGTAACTGACTGTATTGGAACGGAGCTTCACTGATACCTGGTTGCCTCAGTGAGTAAGTTAGACCTTACCGTGCTACGGGGGCTATGGCACGGTGGACCTCCTAACCCCCATACTCGTCGGAATCAAATGAGTACCAGCAATAAAGAAAAAAAAAACGAAAACCAATAAAGCGGAACCCCGTATCGCACATAAACTGGTTAATCAGGCGGAGGCACATCTCGGAAATACTGAGAGCCAGGTGATTTCACCCAAGAAGGGAGAAGTTGGGACGTGAAGCAGTGGATCCAAGGTTAGCATTGGTATACTGCGTCGACAATAACCAACAAACGCCACTGCTCAAAAAGCAAGGACCGGCAAAAGCACGTCTGAGATAAATATATCAGACTTCAGGAAGGAGACAGGTTTCAGTGGCGCAGCTGCCAAATGGTACCTGCGCTATCTGAAGGAAGGCCTGAAACCCGAAGAGACCCTTAAAAGAAAGCTCAGGGTGGATCTAAGCCATTTTTACCGGAGCCGAGAAATCGGGGAGCAGGAGAGATCAACCCGCATGAAGGGAATGCTCCCAAAAATCCAAACCTGAACCCAAAGGGGGGAGAAAACCCGGGCAGGTCAGGAGTGTAGGAAACCAGTGAGGACCTCGTCATCAGGCAGATATGCAAGGGATGGAACTCGAAACTTGTGTTCACCGGAATACGCTTTCGACCAGGCCTTATACTGGTGGACTGCGTGACGGAAGACACTGCAGAGTGGATTAGAACCATAGTTCCTAAATTGCCAGGCTAGGAAGGGATAGAACTGTTAACATGTGCTGGGGATGATATATCAGGAGCACACATGGTGACAGTTTTTCTCCCAAAAACCGCGACAATAGAAATGAAAGATCTTATATGCCTCTTAATCGCTCAGAATGAGGATCTCCATACGCGACTATAGAGAGTCTTCAGAAGCAAGGTGGTGGGAACAGGTAAACTCCTCACGATCGGGGCAGATGACCGATCCCTTGAAGCAACCAAACGTCGGAGCTACCATATCAACTACCGATTTGGCAACATACCCGTGCATGTGCACAGGGAAAAGCCGAGGAAAGACACCTCGGAAGTGACACCAGGAAACGAAATCCGGGCTCCAACGGAACAAATCGCAAAACTGGTGAACTATTGTGAGAAGAGGGCGTTACCACTGCTCCCCGGCTGCGATGGCAGCGCTCACCACGAAGTTTGGGGAAGCAGCGACACCAATTGAAGAGGTGGGTACCTTCTTGAATTTATTCTTAGCGATAAGTTAGAAATATATAACTTAAGGAACACTCAACAACATTTGTGACCAGCACTAAATAGGAGGTACTAGACATAACTCTGGGAAATACTCTAATGAACGAAATGGTCAGGAATTGGAGGGTGCCAGATGAAAGCTCTATGTCGGATAATCAGATTCGACATTGAGGGTAACTCCGAAATTAAAAGAATAATAAGGAATCCCAGGAGAACGGATTGAAAATCCTATACAACGCACTTGAGCAACAACATTGCCCACCTTCAAGGGGACGGTGACATCAGGAGCGAACTGGAACTAGAAACAGTGGTGGAAAATTTCGACAAGTCGTCATTGACGCAAATGAGGCCAGCTGTCCGGCTAAAACAGTTAAGTCATCAAGGGATGTACCATGGTGGAACAGGAACCTAGCCAGAATGAGAACAGAGGCACGAAAATTCTTCAACTGGGCAAAACAAACCGTGGACTGGCAGAGGTACAAAAATGCAAAACGGAACAGCTTCAGCAAATTCTGTGAAGGGATCGAACAGATCACAGAAGCAACCAGGCTTTACAATGCTGTAGCCAAAGACGGGGGAAGAAGGAAGATGGGAAATTTACAGAGAATGAGGAGGACAGGGTACACCTGCTTCTCAGAACTTATTTCTCGGGGTCCTACCCCATGGTGGCAGGCGACAGCTTTCTGCCTGACACCCCAGCAACGAATAAAAGGGGAAGAAGGAGAACTAGAAACCAGCAAAAGACGTATGCTCAGAAGCTAGGCTAAAGTGGACAATGGGGACTTTTAGACCACTGAAATCACTCGGAATAGATGGTATTTTCCCAGCACTAATCCAGAGACGCCTAGGAATTATCTCAGAGTTTCTTCTGAGGGTGGTAAGGGGGAGCATAGTACTGGGATACATACCAAGGGCATGGAGACGGGCAAAATTGGCCTTTATTCCGAAAGAGGGTTAAAAGGATCCTTTTTGCCCTAAATCTTTCAGACCAATTTGCCTAACATGGTTCATACTTAAAACGGTGGAGAAGGTAATAAACAACTTCATTAGAATCAACGTTCGAAAGCTTACTCCCCTACATCACTGTCAACACACTTACCTGGCAGGACGATAAACTCACCTGAGAGCCAGAAGATTACATGATATGGAGGTGAAACGAGAAACAGAGGTCAAATATTTAGGAATTACGCTAGACCAAAAATTACTCTGGAAGACACATGTAGGAAACACTTGTCGGAAAGTCACGAGGACTCTGGTGACTTGTCGGTCCATAGCAGGAAAAAATGGGGTTGCAGCCCGAAGATACTACTTTGGATATACACCGCAATAGTAAGGCCAATGATTACCTATGGAGTGGTAATCTGGGCAGAAAGAACCGAACTCAGCATACAAGCCAGGGAATTACACAAGCTCCAAAGACTGGATTACATGTGTATCAGTGGGACAATGAGGACATGCCCAACGGTATCCCTGGAAATCCTTCTAAGATTAACCCCTCTCCATCTGCACATACAGATGCATTCAAGGAGGGCAATATTCCAGATGGTCAGGTGTATCAGTGAGGCGTGGAGCTGCCTAAACCGAAGTAAGATTGAGATTCTTTCTAGGCGGTATCCCGAATTGCTGATACCAAGGGATAACATGACAACGAGGTTTCACTTTGATAAGAAGTTTAAAACAGGTTGGAGTAACAAGGCAAACTGGGAGATCGTGGCTGCGACATATGGCTTAAACCAGCTACTGATTAGCTGGTACACTGACGAATCCCTTACAGCAGAGGAAGCGGAAGCCAGTTTCGTTGATCCCAGAAAAATGTACTTCGAGTCAATGGGCAGGTACATTAGCATATTCCAGGCGGAAATATACGCCATAGACAGATGTGCTACCTTTGATGTCCAAAGGAACCACAGGAGACAGAACACTGCAATTCTCACCTCGAGCCAAGAACGATCAAGGCACTTAGATGCAACCAAGTGAACTCTCAACTGGTATGGGAATGCCTTGAGAGACTGAATACACTCGGCTCGTCCAACAAGGTTTGGATACTTTAGGTTTCAGGTTATGTTGGGTTGGAAGGCAACGAGGCAACGGACGAACTAGCCAAGAAGGGAGCAGGGACGCCTTTACGTGGGCCAGAACCCTTCTGTGGAATCGGTTTCATGGTTATGACACTAGGAAATGAAGAGGAACGGTTGAGGGAACTATACTGGGCGGGTCTACCAGAGATGGAGCAGTCCAGGTTGCTTATTAGGAGATACGAACCCATACGCACAAAGGATTGTTTAAACCTCACCAAAAAGAACCTCCGAATCATAGTGGGAATTCTCACTGTTCACTCTATACACATCCTGGGACAGTGCCCGGCACTTGTTGAAAGTGTGTCGAGGCATCTGGGAGAATACTTAATACCAGATGCAAAGTTGAAAGATCTGGAAGTAGGGAACATACTAAAGTTGCTGACGGTTATAAACTTGCTTGAGATATTATGATCAATAGGTACACTATAACCAGTAAAAGGAGCACAATTCTTTAAGGACGCGGTGCGACTTTCCCTTAACAGAATAATAATAATAAGGATAGCCAGGTCAACCTTCTCAAAGGGCGTTGCTCACATCCACCACCACAGTCAACACCTGATGACCTTTACCTTTTGCTATGGAAATGCGCAAAGGGTATCATTGATGCAAGCAGACGTAGATTTTCCTGTCGGATAGGCATAGCAGTTAGCATGCAGGACTTGGTATTCATCAATGAAATTATTGACACAAACCTTGAACATAGAATTAAGCAGTTTGCCAAATGAGAGCAACAGGGCGGTAACTGGTCAAAAGTTCAGTTTCTTCAAGTACTTTTGGGATGGGTACCATCCGAATAATAGACCAGTCCTCAGCAGGACTCAACTTGCACCAGATGAGGTTAAGCCCCTGTTGCAGCGCAGAGAAAGTTTCCGGCGCCAACCAGGGTATACGCTGATAAGTGATATTATCCGTGTCAAGGGCGGAGGCACACTTGTGCCTAAGCAAAGCAGCAGTCAGCTCTTCTAGAAATATAATCGTGAATTGTATGAATTTCTTGACGACCCACCAGCATCAGTCAGAATCCGGAAATTGCAATGAGCTGACCACATCGAACGAATGCATGAGGGGAGGATTCGGAAACGATCGTTGTAAGGCAGACCCAATGGTAGCCACTCAAAACGGAATGAAGGAAACGTTGAGAGGACTCAGTAGACGCAGATTGCAGATTACTTCTAAGATTTTCTAACTGGAGGACGCGGTATTTGGATCGGGATAATTGGAAGCGATGCATCCACGAGACCAAGGTTCGGTTTGGGCTGTCGCCCCATCGAAAAGAAAAACCGCGCTCTACACTGATGAGGGAGAAATAAAAGATCGAAATTTCATTTGTCCCTTTAAAGGCCAAACACGAGGATAGAAGGTAGAGGGAAGAAGGTTTTGCTGCGAAAAGTGTTTATTCTCTTTAATTTGACATTTCAACCAGTTACAAACCTCTATTGTTCCTTTCCATATGCCAAGGATACGGAATCTTTAAAGTAATTTGGAATATATACCCAAAGATTGACGGTAATTGTCCATCGATTAAAGATTATCCGAATACAGCCCACTTACGGACATATAATAGAACTTTCTCACGAACCTTCACAACAATTATTCTGTGAATAATTTATCACTCATTCACAACAATTTAAAGTTCATGTAAACGAAACCAACGATTTTAAAGATTCATGAACAGCTCGAAGTTACTCTAAAGTTCGAAATTCCTTTTCACGGTCAAGTTACAAAGTTCCAAGTCGTTTAGTCGACATTGAATTCATATGCGTCCACCAGCGGAAAGGGTGCCACAAATCCAAACTTACCTCCTCGCAGCACATGTTCGTGTCATCAAGCTCGAATTACCCCGACACCATGATTTAATATAATAAATTATTTTCTGTACTTGCAATTATACACTAAATAATGAAGGGGCATCGTGCGCATTGTTTGCCGAGCGCGAGGATAGCATATAGAAGTGGGCATCCATTAATCTTCTTGGAATTTGTTTAGTGTGAACAAATTTGTTTTAATCGCGAGAATATTTAGTTTCCGCTTCAAATAATTCCGCCAGCTAGCTGCCCGCTAAAATATCACGTACGAACTCGCCACTGGAAAGTTTATCATGCTGACCAGTTGGTTGTCGGCTTGGCTATTCGAATTGGGGTGCGGAGCCGAAACTACAATATATGAATTTCGGGGAACATTTCCACGAGGCCTCCCGTCATTTGCATGGAAAACACAATAATATCATAAGAAATGAAAACAATTTCGCCACAGGAGATTGACACCATCAAAAACAGTTCTCATCGTGTTAGCAGCGCGCTCTAGCCTAAAAATTGGCCTCCTATTGTGAAATTTCCATAATTAGTTCTGGAGTGGTCCAAGTCAATTTCACCTGATGTCCGATTGTGAGAGATAAGAATGCGAAGCACCTGAGGAAGTGTACGGTGCCAGGCTGCGTATAGTCTGGCTCGTTAGACTCTGTGTACATTCTGGTGGCACAGACGCAGCATGGTCCAATTGATTATCTCGACGGCCTGCCAGTGATTAGAAGAATTGGACGAGAGCGAGCGAAGCCTTGCAGGGAAAAATGTTAGTTTTATTTGGCCGTGGATATATACATATATATGTATGTGCATGGGTGAAATTCGCGTTATTAAATCAGACTTAGGATTCAGGATTACATATACCCAATATATATATTCATTTAATTATGCCGGACGCGGACTAGACAATATCGCTCAATCGGTCCTTTCAAATCCAACTCTTTGTATATTTGCTGGAACAATTACTTCTGACAAGATCTACAAATGCGTAAAAAATTCAAGATCAAGATATCAACGGTGACCTCCTAATTTTTTCGACTCGAAGTTATGTTTGCATACAATCTGCATATATCAATTTGAGTTATTAATTAAACCGTTTTCCGTTCTTTCCCACTTTCGCATTCAAAATTCTATTCTTCTGGGCTTTATTTACATAAAACACATTAACGTAATTACGTTCACAACACCTTTCCACGCATTTACGGGTCGCTGCAGCCCGGACTAGTCGTCTTGGACTTAAATCTTGTGATTTTTTCGACAGCTACTGCTCATCTATTTACTCTGCATGTATGTAGATTTCGAGCCCCAAATGGTTCTTGTGTGGTAATTTGAAATTTTAATTTTCATAGCACTTTTGAGATACTTTAAAGTTAAAAGGATGAAAACTACTTTCAATGTATCGGTAAACTTACTTGATGTGAGTTTGTCACTCAATATACATATGTGGATATGTAGAGGGACATTCGAGTAATAAACGATCATGACATATTTGCATGTCATCTCCAGGATTAATTAATACTTTAAGCAAAATAAAATATTGACAGATTCATTCATAATATACTATTATTAACTTAATTTGAACACACATCGATATGGAGAGTATTTTGTGGCCTCGGCACCATATAGAGGCAGCTTCATGATTTTTTTCAGATTTTTCTGTTGGGTAGTTTCTGGGAATAGGTCCGTTAAAGAAGTCATCACTTTCCACCCCTCCCACTTCCCGCCTTTCTAACAAATCTCAAAACTAAGACCGGGTTCGAAAAGTACTAATCGAGGCCTTTCATTTGATATCCCACATGACCATACTTGGTGAAAAAAATTTTACACCCGGCTTTACATGTATGGGGACCCCCCCTAAATCTCAACATAGAAGGATATCGATCACTGCATGTCTGGGGGTCCACAGGTCCCACCTGCTCACCAAATTTCGTGTCAATCGGTGTAGCTGTTTCTGAGAAAAGTGTGTGTGACAGAGAGAGAGACAAACAGACAGACAGAAGCCTGCTATCAAATACTTGCGTTGGCACCGCTCGGGAAAGGCTTGGTGGACACACAGGCTCATCCCTGCCATCAAGGAGTGGTTGGAGAGACGGCACGCTGAGATTAATTATAATCTTACCCAGTTTCTCACGGGGCATAGAGGATATCGCCAGTACCTGTTCAGGTTTAAATTAGATACCTCACCCGATTGTCCAAACTGCGATGGAGTCCCAGAGGACCCAGAGCATGTATTCTTCCACTGTTCCAGGTTTGTGGAGGAAAGGAAGAACCTAAAGGAGACTCTAGAAGAGGTGCTCGTACCAGAGAATCTGGTGCCAAGAATGCTTGCAGGTCAGGAAGACTGGGATGCGATCAACTCCATGATCGTATCTATCCAGAGCACTCTGCGAAAGGAAGAGGAGACCAGAAAAGCGCGGTTACGTACGCCGCGTAGAGAGGAAAAGGGACCAAGCTAAAATGAGCTGACTCCGCCCCGTGATGTAATACCGTACGGTGGTTCCAAGGGCCTTGGGGGGAGTCGGGGATGGTGTTAGTGGGTAAGAATCCCACACGCTGGCGTGTCCAGGCCAGTATCTTTTGAAGATTTCCACCTCCTCAAAAAAAAAAGACAGACTGATAGACAGACATTGAACCGATTTTAAGAAGGTTTTGTTTTGCAAACAAAACCTTAAAAAGAAATTGCTTAGAAACCTGATTTTTAAAACAATATCTAAAATTTTTTCAACCAATCTTTTTCGGATGCTGAGTCAATAGAAGGACTTGTTTTCACAAACAAACCAGGATCCGGCTTATTTTGTGCAATCTTTAAAAGAAATGGGAAGCTGCACAGGAAGCTATGGGATAAAGATACAAACAAGTAGTATTAAAGACTGATTGTCTGAAATGCAACTCCGCCATGTTATTTGTAACTACTGTACTAATCCCAGATAAAGGAGAGGGATTTGAGGCAATCTATTTTGTACTATCCTCAGTACTTAAAACAAATATAAAATGCTCAGATCAGGGAAAGAGATAAATAAAGCATATTTGGAGTTATTCCCCTATGCTAAAGCCTTTCTGATCTCCTTTGGTGACAGGTTCCGCAACAGGCGGAGATAGAAAGTGCACACAATGCCACTAAAAATAAAATGATTGTGTTGAGAAATCCTAAGCCACAAAGAAATACTAGGGCGTTCACCTCAGTCGACGCGCCAGGACCGACCCGGGTCCTTTTCAGAAATAGGCAACCGTTCTTGGCGGGTAAAATAAATACGTTTCTGTATGCTATATATTGGCACCTTAACTGGAGAGACCGAGGAACTAGCAAAAGCCTTGCGCATTGATATTTGTGCCCTACAAAAAACCTAATGATCGGGTACCAGAAGCTACGATATATAATCCAAAAGCGGTAAAAATGGTTATAAGCTTCTCTATTTTGGTAGCCCACATACTCAATATGGTGCTGGCATTGCCATCTCAGAGGGTTTCCGTGATACTACTAAAGAAGTCGAGCGACGGTCATCAAACCGGTTGATGAAGCTCACCATTATATCAACAATATTCGCTTCGTCATTGCATACGCACCACAGACAGGTCCACCCAATATATTTCATAGTGGGAACGATAAAACGCATATCGACTATATCGTCGGAAGACGTCTATATTTTATCACTGGCACTAATTGCAAAGCCGTTCTATCTAAGGCCATCGCACCGCAACATCGGCCTTGGCAATCAAGCAACCGATAAAACAGCGTTAGGAATACACTGGTCCGCTGCGCATTCAATAGTGGCGATTTTGTGAGAAAAAGAATAAATTATCTGACATACACGATTACCAATGATCACGAACGTGGAACCAAGTTGAAGACACGACCTACAAAGCGGCCTATGCAATCCTCGGAGTTACTAAGTCAAGTAACCGCTTCATCAATCGACTTGGAAAGAAGGTTTATGAAAAGGACGTCTCCGAAAAACTTTTCAAGGATATAATGCTTGCCAACTAGAAAATTTACAAAGATGCCAATCGAGAAGCATAAAAAAAACAAGTCGGGAAACCGGAAGCTAGAATGAAAGGTTTTGTGTATTTCTTTTATAAAGAGATTTGAATGTGCATTTGTCCCATTAGTATGTAGCGCGTAATATATGCATATACAATATTATGCAAGAACATCCACTTTCAAGTGATACTGACATTCAAAGTCTTGAATTTGCACAGAAGCGACAGCTTTGACCTATTATAAATTTGTCAGTAATAGTTCGATTTCCACCAAATTCGCTACGATCTTGCTCTATGCTGTAGCCTACAGTTGAATTTCGTGATTCTAGGAGGAACTTAGGGGGTTTTCCTGTCAATTATAGTAATGGACTATTATTAACTTTATTTGAACAGGTATCGGTATGGAGGGTATTTTGGGGCCTAGGCACCATACAGTGACATCCTCTTGACTTTTTTCAAATTTTTCGGCTAAGTAGTTCCTAAAAATGGGTCCGTTATACAAATGATCACCTTCATCCGCCGCACTCCAACCTTTCCAACAAACTAATACCGGCTTCAAAAAGTACTAACCGAGACTTTCAATTTGATACTCTACCTGACTATATTTGATGAAGAAAAATTTACACTCCCTTTTTGCATGTATGGGGACCCCCCTTTAAATTCAACATAAAAGGATGTAACTCACTATATGCGTAAGCGTTCACAGTTCCCACCTTTTCGCCAAATTTTGTATCAATCACTAGAACCGTCTCCGAGAAAAATGCGTGCGACGGACAGACAAACAGACAGACAGTAAATCGATTTTCATAAACGATCGTTGTTGCCCGAGCGGTCCATTACAAACATCTTTACGATAAACCCGGACTGGCGAGAGGGATTTGTATCGTCAAAAACCGATGAGTGTTTCGTTAATGATAAGAAGGGTACTTTGCTTACAGACTGACAAGCGGCAAGCAATTCCACCTGTCAGTACGACTAAAGTCGAGGAAGCAATAAAACGAATGAAATCGGGGCAAGTTACAGGACCAGACGAGATCGCATCTGAGCTCTGGAGAGCGGAGAGCTGGGACCCAGCACTGTGATTCTATGAATTCTTCAATCGAGTTATTGGGGGGAAGGAAGAACACCATCTGACTGGTAAGAAAGTACCACATCTCCAATATGGAAAAAGAAAGGGAGTCTAGCAGAATGTTCAAATTCCCGTCCCTTCCTGTTTCTGTTTCATACCATCAAGGTTTTAAACGCATTTTTGACAACCGTATTAGCGACATGGTTCAAATAGTAGTGAATCAAGCCAGGCTTATCAAGAAATACAGAATTACTGTGTGTAGCATACCATGCCATGACCACATCCGAAATGAAGATACCAGCGATCGGTATGGGTTACATCGATCGTGGCAAAATTGTGAGAGAGGCGTCTTCGATGATACGGCTATGTAATTCTCACTCACGAGAATTCACTTGCTAAGATTAGTTCGAACATCAAAGTCGATGTTAAGGTCGAAACAACAATGGTTTTATGCGGTGCATGGTGATTTGGAAGCCTTACGACTGCATCCAGGCCTTTGACAGAGCAAAATGGCGCAGAAGAAAAAGGAAGATTATCTGAAATACAGCGGATAACGTAGGATTTCTCTTTTCAAGTGTAGCGAAATTATTATAATATTACTTGAGATGTGAAGGCACATCTCCCGCTTTATCCTGCATTGTCTCTTTTGCCATTGCAGAATCCGGGTTCGAAGTTAAACGCAACGACTCTGAAGAAGAAGACCGCTACAATACCTCCAAGGGCGTAGAAAAGGCGACCTTATTCTTTATATACTCCTCATGATCTGTTCTCTAGAGTTGAAAGTTCCAACTTTGCCATGATGATATAAAAAAAAACCCTACTTTGGCGGGCTATTTCTTCTTAAGGGTTGGGCACCACGATTAGCCGCAAGAGCGATTGAAATGATTGGCAGTTGTACAACTGTGTAACAAGAGCGGTTGGACAAACAGTGGACATTCTGTTGCCACCGAAATGGACGCCGTTCAGTTAGTTTGTGCTATCTACAACCATTTAAAAGCAAGAAAGGAAAGGAATAAAATATTGGATTCATCACGTCAATTAGCTGGTCAATTTGCAATTTGTTTTCAATAATTGCGAAAACACGAGGAAGTGATTTGATGAATTACTGCAGAAATTATCTGAAACCATCAAACAATAAAATACTATTTGGTGAGTGTATCAATCTCAATCTTTTATAAAAAGACATTGGAGTGTGTATTTGCCGTATTACTATAAAGCACGTAATATATTCATGTATTATATAAGAGTATCCACTTTCGGGTGATGTTGACATTAATAGTCGTAGATTTGCAAAGAAACGACAACCATGACCTATTATAACTTTCATAGTAATAGTGCGACTTCTGCATAGGATTATGTTCCATGTTATAGACTACATTACTGCAGAATTTTGTGGTGCTAGGACAAACTTAAGGGGGTGTTCCAGCCAATTACTAAAAATTATAGTAACATACTATTATTAACTTTATTAGAAAAGATATCGGTATGGAGGGCATTTCGGAGCCTAGGCATCATACAGCGTGCGGCAGTATAACTTTCTTTTTTAAAATGCGCGTCACTCAGTTAGTTGATGTCATAGCGGAGCGCTAGTGGTCTCGTTCAAGAGGGGATACTGTAAAGTTTTGTCCCGACATGGTTCAGTGGCCATCATGCGTTGGAATAGTGAGGAGCGTGCCTTTGCCGTTGAGGTTTACTTTTCAAGCGGATGTTCGGTTATTGCAACACAGCGTGCATTTCGGAATCGCTTTAATTTAGCCCCGTTGGCTCCCGTCCCAGACCGCAAATCAATTGTTACATGGGTCACTACATTCAGACAAACTGCAAGTCCGACAAAAATAGAACTAGAGTCCCCCGGCCCGTTAGATCACCTGAGAACATTGAAGCAGTGAGAGCGTCAATGTTGCGATTGCCACGGCATTCTGCGCGCAAACACGCATCTGCCCTTGGACTATCCGATCGTTCTCTGAGATGGCGATAGTGCAGGAACTTTCAGAACGTGACTTCAATTCTTAGAGGCGATTTGGAATGGCCGGCACGCTCTCCCGATCTGTCCCCTTGTGATTTTTTTCTATGGGGTTTTTTGAAATCCCGTGTTTATGTGAACCGTCCAAGAACCATACAAGATTTGAAGACCAACATAATACCTGCTATGCTAACAAGAGTCATAACAAACGCCAGAAATCGGTTTACGCAATGTATGGAGAATGGGGGACGTCACCTAACAGATTTGATCTTCAAAACAATGTAAATAAAAGCTTTAGACATGTACCTACATTATAAAAAATAAATAAATATTTTCCGATGCATACAATAGTTTTTATTGAGTTTTGAAAAATGGAAGTTATGCTGCCTCACACTGTATAATGGCAGGCTCTTGATTTTTTTCAATTTTTTCGATTTGGCCCGTTAAAAAATGATCCCTTTGAACCCTCCTCACTTTCCGACAAATATCAAACAAATACCGGTTTCGGAAAGTACTGATCGAGGCATTTCATTTGATACCCCATATGACTATATTTGGTGAAAAAAATCAGTCTGTACACCTGCTAGATGAATTGATACTAATGGTCGAAATACTTGTTAACGATGCAAGTCGCCACAACCCAATTATAACAGTTGGCGATTTGCACGTTGGGCTTGGGAAGATTAGGGTAGTCGCGAGACAAAAGTAAGAGGCTGCATACTATTCCACGATTTTTCATTCCTGAATATAGTTTGGCAAATATCGGCGGAATATAGGTCGGTAATAGACCCCACGTTTATTAATGACACTGTTTCAAAGGAATTGCAATGGCATGTAAGCGAGAAATATAAGTATATACAGTGAGCACCAGGTTATTCTCTTCCAGGTGAAATGTAGGACGAAAGCAAGACGAATCAAGAAAACTGGACTAGTGCGATGGATATCCAAGAAACTCGGTATACAAATGCTTGAGGAAGTAATATTGAAGGAGACCATGCCCAGGGGAAACGCTGTGGACAGGGCATCCAAAGCTGCTAAGAAGATATAGAAAGCATGTGACGTTTCCATGCCACGACGAACTGTATTCAGGAAAAATATGCCCAACTTCTGATGAATATGAAGAATGTCGCAAAGTCTGATTTGAAGGAAGGAGACTGAGTCAATGAAGCAGGAACCAACCTGGGTTTGAAGTATTTCACACCCGATATAGAAACACAGAGTAGAATTGCAAAGGACTCGCATCCATTTGGAGGTGCGTAAAAGGCAGTCATCGCATCAATCAAGGGTACAATTAACGCTCACCGTCCATCATCAAACCTGATTTGCTTCGAGATATCATTAGTATTCTTTCCCTACAAGTCCCAAATAACGAACGAATTTCAGCAATTTTCCCAAATCGAGAGTCATTTGGGCAAAGCGCATGACTTGGTGAGAGAGCAAACAGATGTCGTGAGCATAGCGGAAGTGTTCTAGGAAAGATTGTCACTGTCTATTCCTATACTCCTCTGGGTCTTATGGGCATGCTAGCATGGGATCTTACTTTAGTTCAGTACGTGACACTACGCCTCATCATATGTCGTTCTGATAATAGCTATTGGTTTGTCCAAAAATCTCCTCCTGCATAGAGTACCCCAGATACACTCACTATTCATGTTGTCGAAAGCTTTCTTGAATAGCAAAACTCCGCTGTTTCAAAATGATGCTCATGGTGTCGATGTGATTAATACAAGGAGATGCAGAGCGAAAAGCAGCCTGTTCTCTGTCGATCAAGCTTGAGAGGTGTCCTTTGATGTGTTTCTGAATTATTTTAGCTATTATCAGAGTGAAATCTGGGGAGGCAGACATACCCCAGGATTTCCACAAAAGCGAAAGAAGCTCAGTTGCTTTTCTGCATTTGATTACATTGATGGTTGAGATGATTTCTCTTCTGCTTAGAGGAACAGTCCGTACCTGCATGTTAAAGTGACTAGAAATTACATCCACAACAGGCGGAACTTCACTTGATGTGATACGGTTGAGAGCCGTAGTGAAGCATTCCTTCCATCTCTTGATCTTCTCGTCATTGTGGATGCGAAGTCGACCATTAACGACCTTGACAGGATCATCCACAAATTTGCGACCTCATGCAAGGTGTTTCGTAGTGGCTACTGCGCTAGTACCTTACCTTACTTTAAAGGTACGACCGTATTTACGCTACACGACGCGATACTACGTTTACCAGAACTGCTACGAAGCGGCACGCCCCTATTTCACCAGCGCAACAGGCAATTGCAAACAACGATATGTTTTGGCATTTTAACAGGGGGATACAAACAAAAACTCAAAAAGCGTAGCAGTCAACTGAGTTCACTATATTGAAATGACGCGCGACCGTGCAAAATATTCACTGCCAGGCGCGTCGCGTCGCTTAGCTTCGTTTAAGGGGGGTCATACTAAAGGGGGGTGTAACATTTTCTTCACCGAATATGGTCATGTCGATTATCAAATGAAAGGTCTCGATTAGTACTTTCCGAAATACGATATTAGTTTTGACGTTGATTACAAGGGGAGGATCTGTTCTCAGAAACTACCCAAACCAAATATCTGCAAAGATATATGGTGGCCCATATAAATATATTTATTGTAAGTATATTCTCTAGATAAAAGCAGCAGGATCACTCTCAAGACCATTCGACATCAACAACGGTCTACGACAAGGGGATGCGCTATCATGCGTCCTCTTTAACCTGGCCCTCGAGAAAGTGATCCGTGATGCTGAGGTGAATGCAAGAGGTACGATCCTCTTCAAGTCCACCCAACTACTGGCCTATGCTGACGATATCGACATCATGGGAAGAACCACCCGAGACGTACAAACTACCTTCATCCAGATCGAGCAGGCGGCAATTGAGGCGAGATCCTGGGCTGCACATCAATGAAGGCAAGACAAAATATATGGTGGCAACGTCAGCACCGAAGACGAATCAACCAACAACATCAAACCGCACTGGTCAAACACAAACACGAAGAAGAATAAGGATAGGAGAATACAACTTTAAGACCGTTGATAATTTCTCCTATCTAGGGTCGAAAATCACAACCGATAACAACTACAATGATGAAATCCGCGCACGGTTGTTGTCAGCCAACAGAGCCTATTTCAGCTTACAAAGACTGTTCCGCTCGAAACGTCTCACCATAGGGTCAAAGCTCTTACTGTACAAGACTATGATCTTGCCAGTCCTCATGTATTCCTCGACTCGGGTTCTTAGCAAGAAAAATTGCGAACTCTTGGCCGCTTTTGAGAGAAGAATCCTCCGAAGAATTTTTGGCCCCTTACATGAGGATGGACGATTCCGTAGCCTACACAATGACGAAATCTATGAGCGATACCATGACCGTCCGGTTGTGGATAAAATCCGGCTCAATAGGTTACGGTGGGCGGGTCACTTAATCCGTATGGATGAGGATGATCCCACCCGGAAAGTCTATAAGGGCAATATCTATGGTAGGAAAAGAAGACGAGGCAGACCCTGCCTAAGATGGAGCGATGGCGTGGGTCAGGACGCCAGACAGCTTTTAGGGATATCGAATTGGTGGACCTCGGCGCAAAACCTGGATGTCTGGAGTTCCTTATTAGGGCAGGCCTAGACCGGATACCGGTTGTTGCGTCGTTGATGAGGATGATGATGATATTCTCTAGAAATTGACTGAACTTTACCCTAGAATCATCAACTTTTGCAATAATATAGGCTATGTAAAGGCAGTTTTCAACGACTTTTACGCAGAATATCTTTTTTCAATTATCTTAACGCAATTTTTTGTTCAATTCAAATGCATTTCGAACAAATTATCTTATGCCTGAAAAAGATTTGTATCCAAATTATCATAAGAAATAACATTTAGATATATGATAGTGATATATATATATATTCGACACTATCATGTCGAATCCCAATTATTTTCCTCAGAATTTTTTTTTGAATATAACAAAAGGAAAAGTTAATTAGAAATTTGGCTTGACAGACTTTTTTTTGTCATAAAGGATCCCTTCAATAGTCACATTTGCAGATGTGAATTTTTGCATAGTAACTAACAATTACTAATCCTTCGTTTTCAGAGAAGACAGGTAGCGTTTTTACTTGGACAGGGAGATGTAAGTCCAAACTACTTACTTTTTATGTACTATCTTGAAACCGAGGCTACATTATTGATAACTATTCCGTGGTGAAACACAATAGTCAGTGCGTGCAGAGCGAACAGCTACATCATTGTCGCAACAATATTTTGATTCAATACTTAAAAAATTTGTTAAGCGCATTTAAGTTGAAGAAAAATGAGTGGACGAAATTCAGCTGTTAGCGAAGAAACAGCTGGAAACGTAAGCAGCGATGGCGAATATCTCAATGAGTGTATCGGCGGTGATTTTTCCAACTGCGACGATTATGGAGTAGATATACGTCAACTAGGTGGTAGTGAATATGACATGGAGGCAGAGGGTCCAAGTTTGGAAGATCCTTATGAATTCAAAAAGTGGCCGCTGTTGGTCAAACGACCCAACAATTACTGGAGACATAACGTTTTCAACATAAAATACGGCCCTACAAGTAACAACATGGACAATATGGGTGATGGATGATACGAGATGAGTATCACTGTCCACGAATGATATTTGGCAAGTTGTTGTTCTTTTCTTTGATACGGGTATAGCTATACCCCGGAGCCAAAAAAGGTGGGATGATTGCCTGGATGAACTTTGACACCCAAGCAACAGACCATTTTATATGACGGTTATTTCTCCAAAGCGAGCGCAGCGGTTGCTTCGATTTCTTCGTTTCAATGATTACCGCCCGATAGCCCAATATTAGATCAGGGCAGACATGTTAGAGGTCATCTGCTTTTTTGACGATAAATGGCGGGAACACGGGAAAAATACTCATTCCGGGAATATATACCATCGAAGACAGGAAAATACCGACCTATAACAATGCTTTTCCTATAAAGGCGAAAGTGTATTTGGGTAAATAGCCAAATAAGCCGAAAGCGACAAACTATGTATGTACAGTGGTTGGTAGAGTGTCTTGCTTCTCCCATCGCTAGAAAAGGACGAAATATTACCATTGATAATTTTTTTTACTACCATCAATGAAGCCAATTATTTATATAGTAAAGATACAACAATGATTGTTACAATAAAGAGCAATAAGAGCGACATACCGAAGGAATTGGTGGAAGTGAAGAATTGTTTTGCTTCGGCAAGCACCTTACTTTCGTAAGCTACGTTCCCAAAGGTTGTGCTGTTATCAACAATGCATCACACCGCCATTGTTCGTGAGAAGCAAAGCAAGCCCCAAATCATCCTAGATTACAATTCGGCAAAGTCTGGGGATGATTTTCTCGATAAGTTAGTAAAAACTTGCACTTTTCGACGAAAATCTTTGAAATAACCGTTGAAATTTTTTTAACTTGGTGGATGTAGCAGCAATAGTTGCTTATAATATGTATTACGGAAAGTTTCCACGTCCTCACAACGGCAAATTTAAACAAATAAACTTGTCGTGGAGTTTTCGTATAAGTATATTATTGGTCGAATCCAAAACAGGTCCACTATGCGGCAAAGTCTAATGACGATTATGAAAAGTTTGAAGTAATTCACCTTCGAGGAAATCCAACGTTCTTCTCGGAGAAGGGTACGAAGTTCTATATGTCCACGACGGAAGGACAATAAACTTGATACATTTTGCTGTAACTGTGGCAAGGGCAACACTTAAATATAGTAAACGAAAAGTGCATTCAAACTCGAAATGTATAGATCGAAAGATGATTACTAATATTGTTACTAAATTGTATTTCTTCTAATTGTTCTCGGGCATTTTTGTGTCTATTTTCCTTTCTCCAATACGTAGAGAATCGTTGGGGACATTATGACCCACCAGCAAAGACAACGTTATATTTTCCAAGGACAGGCAGAAGGTTAAAAGAATGTGTAGATTTGTAGGATTTCTCAGGGGATTGGGACATGTTTTTCTTGTTTCCCAAAAAATGATCGCCCACTTTTATTTTATTTACTTTTGCCTAATAGTTTGCTTGATTTTCTAGAGTATCCTTTTCTTTTTTGCCTTTAAGGACTCTTTTCGTTTATTGATTTAAATACTCTCCAAACTTGTAAAAGATATATCGAAGTGGTTTCATGTATGAGAGACGTTACCGCAGTTGTTTACCTTCTTTTGGGGGAAAATGTAGCTTTTAACAAAGATGTCTCCTTCAAAATGAAAACAAGTTACTTTTTTTATCTTTTCAAAATGAACGAATTTTGCTGTGTTTGTTTGAAACAAAACTTTATTGAAATCGATCCAATATCTGTCTGCCTGTCGAACCCGATTTACCCGGAAACCTCCAAACTGATCGTCACGAAATATACTATACTATATATAGCAAGCATCTTCCGTTGAAGGGTAGGGAAAGGAAGCTTTTCCATACATGCGAAAGGGGTTCCAATTTTTTTCACCGAATATCATCGTGTGGAATATTAAATGAAAGGGCTTAATTAGTACTTTTCGAAGCTAGTTTTATTTTTGATTAATGAAATATGTGAAATATGTGAGAGCGAGGGCTTCAAATGTGAGCCCCAAAAAGTGAAATAGGTCTCGTTCTCAGAACCTATCGGACCGAAAAAAAATCACAATAATGCATCTACATCAAATCTAGACTTTCGAATACATCCCATTCCGATATCTGCCCAAATGAAGTTAATAATAGCATATTACTATATTTTAGAAATTTACACGAAAAGCCGAACATAAGTGATAAGATGGGACATCATTCTGGAAAGTTTGAAGAAAATCCAATTATTATTAAGAAACTATAATTTTGTATAAGTTTGGCAAAAGTTTGCTATTTCAATTTACCGCATATGAAGATCAAAAATTTATAAATAGATCATATGAAAATTCTAAAAAATAATATGGCTTATGATATATTGTCCCTGTTGTGAATAAGGTTTCAAAAGGAAATCCTTGGGTGTATTTAAATGAGATTTATATTATTCATTTAAATATCATTAGTAGACTATTATTCAGCTTAATCAATAGAAGCACTCTGAAGAAACTTGATTTCTACCTGAATCGTACATAATACTCAAATATAGTCACTTGTTGTATACGTACAACACTTACGAAAAATAATTATGAAAATATGGTAGACGTATTTAATCAACAAATGGAAAATTAGCTTTTAACAGATATCGTTATATATATATCCGTTTGAAATTTTGTCTCCCTTTTTTATTAGCTTTATATAATCATCAATCAATCATCAAGAACGCCATTGAATTGAAGAAAACCACATCCAAGCCACTGACCACACACTTTCCGATATTATGGTAAAGAGGCACAATGTCGCATTACATGGACCAGACAACAACTGAAGGAACAAGATACGGCCGTGGAAATGCAATTGTTTGATGATGGGATACAAGAGCGAAGTTGAAAATATTTATTGGATAATATTTTAATGATTCCGAAAAAATACCGCGGCTTCCAACTTCAAAGGCCGTCTTCTTGAAACTACGTTTCCTAATTCGGTGACCAGGGAAAACCGACGAGTTTCCATCTGATTGACTAATTAACAACTAATCAAGATAACTTCTTCATTTGATTATTTCGTAAGATACACAAAAATACATTTTAGCCGTTGACCAAGAGAAATACAAGTAATTTTTTTTTGTCGAAAATGTGAATTTATTTTGCGCTCCTCCGTTATTCTGGAAAAACATCTAAAATTACGTATATAATTGTTTGTACTTTACCAGCACTAATGCCATGAGGACAGAGGCCCTTCAAAAAATCTTGTACGATTATGCGGTCTTGCAGCCATCGGTTTGTGAAAAATATTCAATCACGAAATTTTCCATTTCTCCTCCGATTGGCATATTAATTGCGGATTACAATTAATAATCTATTCATGTGCTTGAGCTCCTTGGGAACGGTATCTAGGGTGCTCAGAATGCTCAATGTCTCCAACTTGAGCGAGAATTCCAACGAAATAAGTTCGACATTCTGGGTCTAAGTGAAGTGAGATGTTAAAACTCAAGAGGGCACTCCTCTCCCTTGTGTGGGACTACCCTTTTGTAGTTCTGAATACCTTGCTCTGATATGTGATGGGGAGACATGGTCTCGCCTCGCTATCTTCGGCATACTGTTTGAACTCAGAACTTTCTATACACTCAGTTAGGTTTCTATTCCGCGACAACGAACATCTAATCGGATCGACCACTCGAACAGCAAATTTAAGAGATGTCTCCCGAATGGGCGTAATAAAACGGGTGCAGGCATCGACCTCTTCTAATGGTCGTGTACTGTCGCTTTCACAGCAGAGGATTGGCTCTACAAATTCAATACGGGCTCTCTCCGTTGTCCAACTGTTGTTCAACAGAATTCCGAAGTTTTCATGAGCTTTTGGCTAGTATTAAAAGTGCCCTTGTCCATTATAGAGGTGAAGTTGTCAGTCTCGTCTCCAAAGCACGTTACAAGATCTGGCTGACTGTGGAAAGCTGGAAGTCGTTCGATGAATGTAGGGTACTGAAAGTTTTCTTGTCGGATGAGAGTGCAGGCGAGCCTTTTATTGTGAAAAAGCCCGAAAACTTCAATGTAGTGTGCGCGGTGATAAAAGGAATTTCACCATTGCGCTGGCGATTAAAGTAGGAGTCACTACAATTATCCACGATTCCAACACAGTATATCTCATCGCGGGAGAGTTGTTTGTTGCCATTATCGTTCCGATGTTCCTGAGAGGAACGTTAATGGTAGGCTCCTCATCCTCGACCATGAGAAGCTGAGAAGGTAGAAAAAAGACTTCAACATGATTCTGAATCATATAAAATCCGGCGAAGTTCCACACTCGTGACTGATATGGCACGCCACCGGAATATACGGATATGGACTGTTTCTCCTGCAGAAGCAGAATTACCACTGCCATCAACGCACTCCGGATGGCTCAAGTAGTTACCGCGCTGGACTGTCGGAGCAAAAGGTCACGGTTCTAATCTCACTGGTGACAGTGGGATTTCCTATCGTGAATGGATGTCGGGTACCAGTCAACTCAGCTGTGTATGAGTAGCCGATTTAATTCAGGGAAATAATCTCGAGTGAGTGCAATGCTGAATACATTGCCTCCTACAATGTACTGTAGTCGTTATGGTCTTGAATGGACTGCTCCGACACACTCCAAGGCTCGGATCCAATATGGGCTGTTGCGCCAACATATTATTTTCCGAATTGTCACAGTCCCCATTTAGGCCCGGACGATCCTACCTACTTAAATCATAAAGGGGCGCTGGTGGTAGTGGCCGGTGGTAGGACAATGGGAGAATCCGTCGCGAACTCCCCACAACATCGAACATGCATGCAGAATGGTGTATTTCTGCATGGTTGGAACTAGGCTGCAGCCGCCAAGGATTTAGGTACAATGCCTGTAGCTGACAATATTATGGGAACTACAACCACTCGCTCGAGACGCCAAATTTCTTTGATTTCCCGAACCAATGGCTCATAGTTCACCTTATGAGGGATAGAAATAGCAATAATATACATGGTGCGACCCGTCTTGTCAACTAACAGTACATCAGGGTTGGTGTGTGCAATATGGCTATCAGTCAGAACTCACTGGTTCCAATACATACTATCAAGTTCTCCGGCTCATATCGGTAAACTGTACATGTTCTCGTGATCAGCCCATGTTTGGGTGGAAGGTTTTGATGGATCATCTTACATACAGTATTATGCCTGGTGAATGACACGGTCCAACGTCTCTAACGCCGAACCACACATTCAGCGCTGGTCGTTCTCCACCCGTTATTTCATGATGAGCTTTTTGTAGGCTCGGGTGGTGACCACGCCATCCTGAATAGCACACATGTCTCGCAAAGAGCTCCCCAGCACACAGCCATCTGTTCGACAAATGCAAACTGACAAATGGCTGCCAAAGACAATTCACGTGTTTAACGTGCATTGCCTTCGACTTCCATTCATTGATCCGCTCTTGGTCCCACTTCACCCCACTCAGATCACTCAGAACACTCACTTCACATCACTCAGAAAGATCGATCCTTCAAGTTAAGTGGAGTCAGTCCACAGTCTGCCTTACAGACAGCCGCCACGTCAACCACGACCCTACATCCAATGTCACGAGGCTCACTGGTGGCAGTGGGATTTGTATTGTGATTTGACGTCGGATGCCAGTCGACTCAGCTGTGAATGAGTACCTGAGTCAAATCAGGGTAATAATCTCGGGCGAGCGCAATGCTGACCACATTGCCTCCTACAGGGCACTGTTATTCTGTAGTGTACCGTTACGGTCTTGAATGAAGTGCTCTAACACACTTCAAGGCCCTGATCTAATATAGGTTGTTGCGCCAACGATTATTATTATTATGCATCAATTATTTGTATCTTTGAGGTATACATATCTTCCTGGGTTAAAATCACGCATGATTTTATCCCAATCGCAAACTTTAAAGCAATTGTTTTAGGATTGAGGGAGTCCTGGGTAGCCCCACCAGACATTTCCGCCCTTTTTATCCAAGACGGGTAAGTACGCAGTACGCAACTTTTTAGAAAAGCGATTTGTGTTTTGTCCCTGACAGGAACCTCATTGAATTCTGCCTCACCTGTGCCCTAGCAGCAGAGGGACCGAAAGTGTTATTCGTTCCCAAAATTGTCGTGTATGTCTATTCTTATTCAATTCATTATATTCGCCATTGAATCAACAACGAGACAATCTTAAACTGGCTTCCTTTGACTAGCCAACATTAAATTTGTTTGAACAAAATTGATAACCGATTATTCCATAAATTGCCCGCGTGAGGTTGGTACCAACAACCAATGCACGATCGATTAAATTCGCGATACCCACTTCTGCTATGCTTCCACATAAACCCTGATTATTACTAATTTATTTGTTAAATTCACATGTCCATCTTTTTTGGTCATTGTACGCTCTTTACAAATCCACCTCGGGAGTTGTTCATTTCTTCCTCAAAAATACACGAAAGTAAGTTGACCGCAAGACTCTCGAATTGGCTTCCTATTGTTCTCTAAATGGTTCTATTTGTCCAATTAATTCCTCATGGTTGTGGAGTGCTATCCACTTGAGCGTGGTGCTGAACCCAAAAACAAATAACGAAATACGGGCTGACTGCATGAGAGTGTCTCGCGATAATTTCCATATCCCTTGCTTCACTCATAATATTCATATATTCCTGGACATCAGTCATATTTTCGTCTTGCTGCGCTGAAGGAGACCCTCTCAATACCCCTTCACAAGAGTGCCACTCTCGGTGGAAACCCGCGAGTCCAGTACTTGATCGCCGGTACATGCTTCAATTGCCACCTGAGGAGGCTCTCCAGATCCGTTCCGTTTTTTCTGGGGACTTCTTACCGTGGCTGTAATGTTACCGTCCAATGAGTTTTATGCTGGGCTGAATGATGTCTAAATTATTTTTAATTTGGGGTTATGTCTTGTCTACGATTGTTCGTGAACTGTCAGAATTATTCATAAGTCATTTACATAACTGCGTGAAGCCAATTTGAATGAATGGAGAAGAATGGCATCGCGGCGATAGAGAAGATGGTCCAAGATATTAGGATGACTTGGCAACTTCCTGGCCCAGTGGAAAAGGTGAGGCAATTGTTTGTTTAATGATTTGGACTTCTGGGTGGAATTTTAAAATGCAGATAGTGTGACGGAGAAAAGACCCTGTGAACTATTCGCTGGCATGGCGTTTCCCAGTTTTGTCTAGAGTATGATTAAACAATTATTTAGTATTTGGCTAATAATAACAAAAGCACCGAAATCTCTCTTTGCCACAGTGTCACTTACCTTTATGCAATGTGAAGGGAGACGCTTTCAAATTTTTGTCTGTAAGATTGAATTCATCTTCTATTTTTATCTGTTTTCAACTATTTATATCTTGGCCTTTGTTTATCATTTAGTCGAAATCTAACTGCAATTTTAGATTTCAGCCCTTCACATCTTGCTAATTTTATGTTAAAATGTCTACTAATTATAGCAGAAAACTGTCCCAATTATCTACCTTCCTATTATCTGAGGAGTAACGCTGCACTAACTATAATAATATGATCACTTTGAAGTCACTCTTAATCGTTATGATAAAGCATTCAATGTATTCTCTTACGTAAATAAGTCAAGCTGGCGAAGAGGGCAAAAGATTTTCTGAAGGTGATTTTTCTCAGCTAAGAACACCGAGCTGTACGTCATAATGTTTTATATAAGTGGGAAACCACAATCATAATCATCAATGACCCAACAACCGGTATTCAGTCTAGGTCTGCCTTAGTAAGGAACTCCTGACATCCCGGCTTTGCGCCTAGGTCCACTAATTCGATATTCCTAAAAGCTGTCGGGCGTCCTGGCGTACGCCATCGCTCCATCTTAGACAGGGTCACACATTTTCTTTTTCTGCTTTCGATATTGCCCTTATGGAGTTAAGAAAATGAGCCACCGTGGGATAGAAGCCACACACGACCTCCGTTGAAACAGAGAAGAAAACATTAGAGTCTGTGTAAGCAAGAATGGGGTTCAATATTTAAAGGAGTTGCTGAGGTGGACTCTAGTTGAAACAAAACTACTCGATTAGCGGGATCTTGCTGGAATACTGACGGAGGCATGGAAAAAAGGCGAAGTATACTTTCCTACAGAAGTTGATTGGATGAGAAGGGCTCATGTAACCACGTGACGACTGGCATAAAAGCATTATATTTTCGTTATATAAGATAGGTGGTAAGCTCCACTGTGACAATTACACAGACTAAACATTTTAAGATTTTTTGCAAAACAAAAAGTATCTTTCTCAGAAACGGTTGTACCGATTGATACCAAATTTGTTGGGAGGTTTGGAACTATGAACGTCCATAGCAAAAGGGGGGTCCACTTTTTTTTTCACTAAATATAGCCGGGTGGGGTATCAAATGGAAGTTTGGTGGAAATCGCACAGTTACTAACAAAGTTGTAATAGGTCAAAATGAACGCTTCATTACAATTTTGAGTTTGAATATCACTTTCATGCGAAAGTGAATACTCTTTCATAATATATCATCATCATCATCAACGGCGCAACAACCATTACATGCTATGTTCGATGTACTACTTAAATGTTTTTAAATAACAAATACATAAAACGTTTCATACTTAAAGTGTCCAGCTTCTGGTCACCCGTCGCGTTTGTATTTGTTATGGCAAATTTTCACAAAAGTCCAATGAAGAAAACTTAACGCCGTGTACAGAAAAGATTATTGGTAGGCTTAGTAGGCTTTACAATGACGACGGAAGGCAAAGCATTTGCGGAAGTCCTTAGTGAAATCCGCTACAGAAGGCTTTAAAATTAGGCGGTCTGCAATCGATCACTTAATCAGGTGCTTGAGAAATGCTTGAGCAGGACCATGCTAGTAAAGATTGTAACATATTGTAGAAAATCCTGACCCGGTTTGAAATCCCACTGAATCTGGTACAAATGATGAAACTGCAAATAGGTATCGCACAATCCCTGGTCATCACGAGAGTTGATGTACAGCTTAAGCACAAACTCGAGCTTGAAGTGAGGAGACAGTATTTCTACCACTTTGTTCAATATAGATCAGGGTCCCGAATGTGCAAAAAGGACTAGCAAAATTAAACCAAATTTCAAAGGGTAGTATACAGTCCCAGGGCGAAACGTGGATTGGTACCCACGATGGAGTATAAAACCTGAGAAATGATTGCTGAACCAACACCAACAGCTCTACTACCAACCCTATCTCCACCTCCACGTGGTGACCGCCGGGAGCTCTTTCTTAACGAAAAGCTGCAGACGATGAAGGCGAGTCTCCCGCGCCTAAAAACGGGACAACTTCTACCAACTGCTCCTCCAGGTTGGGAGTTGGGTAGGTCTGACAACCCTACACGGAAAACAACTTGTTACGGAGCCACAACAGGAGCCTCGGACTGGACGGATTACACAAAGACGAACCCGGCAACAACAACGGAATAACGATTTGCGCATTTTCTCATAGAACGTGCGCTCCCTGGACAGAGATGAAGCTGATGAGCAGCTAGCCGATACCCTGTCCCAATATGGGGCTGATGTAACAGCGTTACAGGAGATGCGTTGGCCAGGGACCGGTTTCCTGGAGAAGAGCCGCTACACTATATATTATAGTGGCAATCCAGTGAACCATGTGTTCGGAGTAGGTTTCTTAGTCAGCCAAAAAATAAAACCTGCTATTATCGGGTTTGAAAACATAAGCGAACGGGTATGCACTCTGCGCTTCCGATGCAAGTTTAGAAATAGAAACCTCATTAATGTTCACGCCCCTATAAGAGGAGACTGCAGAGTCGGAGAAGCATACCTTCTACGAGGCAATAGAACGAACCCTCGAAGCCTGTCCCAAATATGATATCAAAATCATACTTGGGGATTTTAACAGCCAAGTAGGGAAGGAGCCCGTATTCAGGCGATACGTCGGCTCCCACAGCTTACACGAAAAAACAAATGATAACGGACTGCGGATTATTCAATTAGCAGGTTCACACGAAATGGTTGTTGGAAGTACCTGGTTTGCGCGGAAAGCGGTCCACAAACATACGTGGGCCACTCCAGACGGGCCACTTTCAACCAAATTGCCCACGTGTTGTTTGAACGCCGCCACCTCTCAGCCTTGATGAATGTCAGAACATATAGGGGGGCCAATATAGACTCGGATCACTATCTCGTTGGCATGGTGCTCCGAGCTCGAATAACAATACCATCTAGAATCCCCTCTGACAATCAGGTGAGACTTAACACTGAAGCCATCCACAACACGGCCCTCCGCAACACCTATAAGAGGGAAATAGATGCCGCAATAACCGCAGTCAAATGATCTTCACAATCACCTGAAGAACGTTATCATTGATACGGCCACAAACATACTTGGCTCCAGCCGCAAAAGGAGTCGGAACGGCTGGTTTGACGATGAATCTAAACTAGCAACGGAATGGAAGAATGCCGCATACCGAGTAATGTTGCATTCTCAAAGAACGCGGGCACGCGCAGAGACTTATCACGAACTCCGTCGAGCGGAGAAGCGACTTCACGGAAGACAAAAGGAAGCCTGCGAGAACCTACAAGCCTATGAACTAGAAAAGTACAGGGAGCAATCGCACCAGGCGCGAAGTTTTACCAGCAAGTTAACAGGATGAAGCCTGCCTGATGCTCATCCTGTCGACACAAAGGGGGAAATCTGATTTCCGACAGAATGGGCATATTGGAGCGATGGGTTGAGTACTTTGATGAGCTACTGAACAACCAGAACATCGGCGAGTTGGAGGTCCCGCCAACTGAAGACGACGGACAAATACCGCCACCATCAAGTTTAGGAGAAACAGTCCCTGCAATTCATCAGCTAAAAAATCATAAGTCGCCAAGAGCCTATGGAATTATAGCCGAATTGGTTAAATATGGAGGCGACCAGTTACACCAAGTGGTTCATCAATTTGTGCTCAAAGTATGGGACAGCGAATCAATGCCTGACGATTGGCAACGAGGCATTATCTGTCTCATACATAAAAAGCGAGATATCACACAGTGCAGCAATTATAGAGGTATCACGTTACTGAGTACCATGTATAAGATATTCTCCACTATCTTCCTAGGCCGATAGCCCCGTACCCCCAGAACATCATTGGCCCATACGAAAGAGGCTTCACTCCAGGCAAATCAGCAACAGATCAGATTTTCTCTGTGCGGCAAGCGATAGAAAAACTGTTAGAATATGGACAACAGTTGCATCATCTATTCATCGACTTTAAAGCCGCCTATGATAGCATAGCCAGGGTAAAACTGTACACGGTCATGAGAGAATTCGGTATCCCGACGAAATTAATAAGATTGACTAGGCTGACCCTGACCAATGTGCGAAGCCAGATAAAAGCAGCAGGATCACTCTCAAGACCATTCGACATCAACAACGGTCTACGACAAGGGGATGCGCTATCATGCGTCCTCTTTAACCTGGCCCTCGAGAAAGTGATCCGTGATGCTGAGGTAAATACAAGAGGTACGATCCTCTTCAAGTCCACCCAACTACTGGCCTACGCTGACGATATCGACATCATGGAACCACCCGAGACGTACAAAATCTCTTCATCCAGATCGAGCAGGCGGCAATTGAAGCGAGATCTTGGGGTGCACATCAATGAAGGCAAGACAAAATATATGGTGGCAACGTTAGCACCGAAGACCAGCCAACCAACAACATCAAACTGCGCTGGTCAAACGGGTAGGATACAGATTGGAGAATGCAACTTTGGGACCGTTGACAATTTCTCCTATTTAGGGTCGAAAATCAGAATCGATAACAGCTACGATGATGAAATCCGCGCACGGTTGTTGTCAGCCAACAGAGCCTATTTCAGCTTAAAAAAACTGTTCTGCTCGAAACGTCTCACCATAGCGTCAAAGCTCTCACTGTACAAGACTATGATCTTGCCAGTCCTCATGCATTCCTCGGAAACTTGGGTTCCTAGCAAGAAAAATTGCGAACTCTTGGCCGCTTTTGAGAGAAGAATCCTCCGAAGAATTTTGGCCCCTACATGAGGATGGACGATTCCGTAGCCTACACAATGACGAAATCGATGACCGATACCATGACCCTCCGGTTGTGGATAAAATCCGGATCGATAGGTTACGGTGGGTGGGCCACTTAATCCGCATGGATGAGGATGATAGCACCCGGAAAGTCTATAAGAGCAATATCTATGGTAGAAAAAGAAGACGAGGCAAACCCTGCCTAAGATGGAGCGATAGCGTAGGCCAGGACGCCAGACAGTTTTTAAAGATATCGAATTGGTGGACCTAGGCGTTCCTGGAGTTCCTTTTTAAGGCAGGCCTAGACCGGATACCGGTTATTGCGCCGTTGATGATGATCAAAATTAAACCAACTTATAAAATATATTTACATTATGGCACGATCAATACCCCAATCCAAAGTAAGTTTTTTAGATCTGAGCTGTGCAGCAAAGAAAGGCGGATATCTTCTTCTTTTTCTTCAGCCTTTGTCCCGTTCACAAGCGGGGTCGGCTCGTCGTGATTGGCTTCGCCATTTGGCTCTATCGAATGCCTGATCTGGGTGCAATTTCGAGGCTTTCAAATCCCCATCCAACGTATCAAGCCACCGTTGCTTAGGTCTGCCTTTTGGTCGTTTACCATCGACTTCGATGTTCAGACCAATCTTTCCAAGTGAATTCTCGTTTGCACGAATTGCGTGACCATACCATCGAAGACGCCTCTCTCGCAACTTTTCCACGATCGGTGCAACCACATAACGATCGCGAATATCCTCATTTCGGATGTGATCTAAACGTGTGACGCCACTAGTCCAACGTAGCATCTTCGTCTCCATTACCGCAAGACGCCGTTCATTGTCTTTCATGGTCGGCCAACACTCAGAACCATAGAGAGCGACTGGACGGACGACATTCCGGTAAATTTTAGATTTGAGACGTTCGTTGATACGTCGATCACAAAGAACATCGGTTGTGGACCGTCACTTCATCCAGGTTGCGTTAATGCGTGAAGCAATTTCATAACGCAGCTCTCCATTGGCTGACAGCGTTGACCCGAGGTATTTAAATCGCTCAGTTCTGGGCAGATCACTGCCGCTGACAGTGATTGTGCCTGTTTCATGGGGATCGGTCGTCAAAAATTCAGTTTTGTTTAGATTCAATCTGAGACCGTGTTGCATGAGGCGATCATTCCATTTTTGAACAAGTTGCTCGAGATCATTTTTGCTATCAGATGCTAGGAAAACATCATCTGCATAAAGCAGTGTGTAGGGCGCTGGACGTTGGATATCCCGTGTGACGGTGTCCATAACAAGGACAAAGAGGAGTGGTGAGAGGGCACTTCCTTGATGAACTCCAACAGAGACACGAAGCGGTTTTGATACACCCGCCATACTTCGAATTTTACTTTTCGGATTGTGATAGAGCAATTGAACCCAGCGCACGAGTTCTTCTGGCACGAAGTGTTGTCGTAAAGCATACCAGATGAGTTCGTGTGGTACACGGTCAAACGCTTTCTCAAGATCCAGAAAGGCAATGTAAAGAGGGCGATGCTTCTCACGGTGTTTCTCCATGAGTAACCGCGCAGCGTGTATTGCGTGAGTAGTTCCGCAGTTCTTGACAAATCCGGCTTGATTCACGGTTATTTCAACGATTTCGCGAATACGGTTGTCAAGAATGCGTTCAAAAATCTTCATGGTATGGGAAAGTAACCGGATCAGACGGTAATTTGAACATTCTGCTGGACTACCTTTCTTTTTCCATATTGGAACAGTGGTACTTTCTTGCCAGTCAGATGGTGCTCTTCCTTCCTGAATAACCCGGTTAAAGAATTCACTGAGCCACAGTGTTGGGTCCCAGGTGTTCGCTTTCCAGAGCTGACATGCGATGTCGTCAGGTCCTGTTGCTTTCCCCGATTTCATTTGTTTTATTGCCTCCTAGGCTTCAGTTGCGCTGACTGGTGGAACTGGTCCAAATGTCGGCAATGATTGTGGCAGTGGAGGATGAGCAAATTCTTCAGTTGAAATCTGCGGGAAGGATTCTCGCCATCTATCCGTTGCGGCTCGACGGTTGGTAAGCAAAGTACCGTTCTTGTCATTAACGCAACAGAAGTGTTCGATATCCTGTGTGCGTTCATTACGGCTTTTAGCAAGTGGATACAGATCACTCTCGCCATCTCGAGTGTCCAGTTTATCGTAAAGATTTTTGAAATGGTTCGCTCGGGTGACGGCGACCGCTTTCTTTGCTTCCCGGTTGGCGTTCTTATAAATTTGCCAATTAGCAGGTGTTTTATCGTCGAGAAATTTGTGATAGAGGCGTTTCTTTTCACGGACCTTCATTTCAACATCATCATTCCAAAGCCAAGTATCTCGGTTGATGTACCGCTTACCCGGCTTGGTGACCCCAAGGGTTGCAGAGGTCGCTTTGTGGATCGTGTCTTTCATTTGGTTTCATGATTCTTCCACATTCGTAATGGTCGGCAATCGCATGAGTGAGACCGTTTCTTCTTTCTTCTCACCAAATCGCCACCATTTAATCCGCTGCGGGCCAGTGCGTTCCTCACGCTGTTTTATCGGTGGCTTAATCCGCAGGACGGCAATCAACGGCCGATGTTGAGGTGCGATGGTCTCATAGGGAACGACTTTGCAATCAAGGACAGTGGTAAAATGTTGGCGTCTTATGAGAATATAGTCGATTTGCGTTTTACTCCTCCCACTATAAAATGTAGGAAGATGAGATAATCGTTTGATGAACCATGTATTCATAAGCACAAGGTCATGGGTGTCCGCAAAATCGATTATACGCTCGCCACCTTCGTTGCGCGCTCCGAACCCCTTTCCCCCATGGCACCTGTTACCGTCTGCCTTTTCACCCACATGACCATTAAGGTCGCCGGCAATGATTATGTAATCGTCAGCAGGCACGTGACAAGTCTTTTCATCGAGAAGTTGCCAGAAGGCATCTTTCTCGGCATCAGGTCGGCCTGTCTGTGGTGCATACGCGGTGAAGAAGTGAATAGTGCGATCAGCTGATATAATGGTGAGCTTCATCAGCCGATCATCAAATCGTTCGACTTCTTTAATGGCATCACGGAAACCCTCTGAGATGGCAATGTCAACACCATATTGAGTGTGTGGGTTACCAAAATAGAAAAGTTTGTAGCCATTTTTACCGCGTTCGCGTTCAATGTCGCAGCTTTTGGAACCAGACCATCGGGTTTCTTGCAGAGCGCAGATGTCAATGCACCTTTTCCGAAGGGCTCTTGCGAGTTCCTCTGTCTTTCCAGTTAGGGTACCAACATTTAGCGTGCAGACACGTATTTGTTTTGTTCGTTGTGTGCGGACTAACTTGCTTACGTCCTGACGCCGTCCATGCGTCAAGAGCCCTTGCCCATTTCTCGACAGGACCGGGGCCCGTCCTGCCGCGTCGACTGAGGTGGACGCCCTAGCATTTCTCCGAGGCCTGTGACTTAATCCGATCATCATGTTTGTAACGACATTCTATGCATTTTCTTGGTCGACCTGTCGCGGGGCCTGTCACCAAGAGAGATCAGGTAGGATTTAGCATAGTAGAATAACTCCAACTATACTCTATTTATCTCTTTCCCTGATTTCAGCATTTTATTTTTGTTTTACTGAGGATAGTACAGAGTACGTTGCCTCAAACCCTCCTCCTTTACCTGGGCTTGGGACCAGCATACTATGTTAATAGCATGGCGGAGTTAAGAAAGGCGGATATGGGGGTAATGATATCAGAATAAAATTTGTAACCAAACAATGAAAATCTAACAGGGCACAACATGACATATATCTTCGAGCATATCTTAGAAAAAACCTTAAGGAAGACAATGAAATTCAACAGTGAATGAATCTAACAAATGAAAATTGTCTTGTCTTAGAATGTTGTTGATGTTGATTGGTCTCGAGCCGACTACTTTTGTCTGGCTTCGCAGATTAGTCCGGGTCAGCCTAGTCAGTCTTATCAATTTTGTGTGGATATTGAATTCCCTTATGGGCAAGTGCAATTTTTTCCTATTTTACAGATAGTACTCAGCGATGTGATTCTTCTGTGATTGCTGGACTGCGTGATATCTCTCTTTTTATGTCACGTTTCCAATCATCAGATATTGATTTTCCGTTCCACACTTTAAGCATTAGTTGATGAACCGCTTGTTATAGTCGATTCCTTCCATATTTAACCAAATCGGTTATAATTCCATCAGTACCTGGCAACTTATGGTCTTATGGGCCGATCAATTGCGCTGTTTTTTTCCATGGTTGGTAGTAGCAGTATTTGTCTATTGTCTTCAGTTCATGGGACCTCCAACTCGCCTATATTTTGTTTGATCAATAGTTCAACAAAGTACTCAACCCATCGTTCCAGAAACTATTTACCCTGCCCTATTTGTCTCGGCAGGGTAAACTTCGAGGTGTATAAGGCATCATTCTGCTGACTTGTTGATAAAACCTCCCTTAGCGCGGTTACTCCCTGTACTTTTCGAATTTACGCACTTGTTGGTTCCCCTAGGTATCCTTTGTCTCTCTGTCCCGATGAAGTTTGTGATAGGTTCTCGTAAGAGCCCGCGTTCTTTTAGAATATAGCACTGCCTCGTAGGCAACATTCTTCCTTTCCAGTGCCAGCTTAGATTCATTGTCGAATCAACCGTTCCAACTTTTTTGGGGCTGGGAGCAAGTATGTTGGTGGCTTTACTAATGATAACGTCCTTCAGATGGTTGTGAAGATAATCTGTTTATGTATCATCTTCAGGACGTCTGCTCCCCCCTTATAGGTTTTACGGAAGACTCCGTTGTGGATGGCTTCAGTTTATTATGGAGGACTCTGTTATGGATGGCTAACATGTTCACCTTCACTTGATTGTGAGAGGGGATTCCAGTTGATATTATTATTCAAGGTTAAAACACTACGCCAATTGGATAGTGACTCCAATCTATGCTAGCCTCCTTTTCAGCCAAGCATTTCGTGCGACTCTACTAGTTGTATAATCGGCAGTCCGTTGTCACTGATAGTTTGATGCAACCCATGGCAGCCAACGTATTGCCCGTAGATGGGCTCTGCCCTTGTTGGTTAATAAAATCTCCAAGTACGATTTTGATATCATACCTGGGGCACGCTTTGCGAGTTCGTTATATTGTCTCGTAGAAGGTATTCTTCTTCGATTCTGCAGTCTCCTCTGTAGGGGTGTGAAAGTTAATGGTGGTTATTTTTCGAAGTTTGAATACGTGGTTTACTGGATGGCCACTATAATATATGGTGTAGTGGCTCTTCTCTTGGAAACCGTCACAGAAGTAATATCGCCATCACTTTGGTAATGCATTGATATTAGCTAATGCAGTGATGTTAGATAATGCGGTAATGTTGGGTAATGTTATAGTGCTTGGTGATGTTGGGATCGCGCTCGGTGATGGTAATGTGGTATTATACTTTAAGGTGATATCACGTCTATAATAAGTATATAATATACATCACCTACCCATCTGTACTCCAAAGCAATTGAAAACGATACCACAAAGCCCAGATTTGAACCCGATTGAACATTTTTGGGATCATCTGAAAAAAAACATAAAAAAACAGTCCACGCCGAACCGAATACATGAAATAATTAGAATAAAAGGATGTAGGACTGGGTATTAATACCGCAGTGGAATTAGTTTGATCACCTAAAGCTGATATTTAAACCATGTTAATCTTTATGGGGGAAATATTGAATGCAATTCATTGAATTTATTCGGCGGCTCGAAAGAAGGCAATGAAGAGGAGGATGGTAAGCTCGACATGAAATTTCGAATACTACTTCACTATGTTCGGGTTGTCTTACTTCAAGGACGGCAGACAAATTCTCTGGCCACTGACAAGATATAATAAATAGCTTACTTAACTTTTATCGAAATGGGACTTTGTTACGTTGACTGTAAATCGCAAACGTCGAAGCCTTTCGAAGATGATTTTGGGGTATGATGCTCTTCACTTTTCTTCGATCTGACGATAAAATCTCCAATGTAGAAGCGCGCGGTTTTATGTTGGTCTCAAAAAACAGTTAAATACGGTTAGAATGGCAATGTTCTGCCACCTATAATTTCCTTCTATGTACGTTGAAGGAACCACATATGCCAATGTTGTATATTTTCGCCTGAAATATGCTGGTATACTTACCAATTGGTTACAATATCTTCTGCGTTTACTCCCTCTGGCGTAAAGGATCCGTGGGTGTACCACGTGATTTCCCTGTTGGTCCAAAATGTTACAAATTTCTTAATGAAATGACATCTTGTTGTCATGTTCTTCTTTTTCTTCAGCCTTTGTCCCGTTTCCCCACAAAAGGAGTCGGCTGGTCGTGTTCGGCTTCTCTATTTTGTTTCACCAAAAGCTTGATCTGGATATAATGGCGAAGCTTTCAAATCCAGCGTATCAAGTCATCGTTGTTTCGATCGGACATTTGTATACTTATTATCGACTTCGATGTTCAGAACAATCTTGGAGAATGAATTCTCGTTAGCGCAAATTACTTGACCATATTATCGAAGACGTCTTTCTCGCAATTTTTCCATGATAAGTGGGTTTCGGAAGTGATCAAAACATGTCACGCCACAGTCTAACGCAACATCTTCGTCTTCATTATTGCAAGACGCCATCCATTGTCTTTTATAATCGCCCACCACTCAGAACCATAGGATGGATGACATTGCGGCAAATTTTAGATTTAAGATGTATCAACGATACATCTCGATACGTATCGTTGATACGTCGATCACAGAAACACCAGTTGTGAAACGCCACTTCAACCAGGTAGCTATCAGAATAAAGGTTACTCTTTCGAAACGAAGACTATTCTTCGGCGTCTCCGTCCAATTGGAATATATCTCAAGGCTAGAGTAGTAAGGGGCTCCTCTGAGAGAGATTCTAAGGTGATTTCAAGACTTGTCCGGAGCAGTGCTGGGAAAATTTCAAGACTCCGGGTGATTTCCATGATTTAAAAGTTTGCACTGTCCATCTTACTCTAGCTTTCGAGTATATCTCTTTCACGAGTTTCGAATTCACCCTTTTTCTCCATTCTGTTCGCTGTTGTGGTATCAGGTGCAATGCTATTGCCTTCTACCGTAGGGTTGACCCTAGCAAATGCGTTCTGAGGATCAGACGAAATCTGTCCTCCTCACATACGTAGACGATATTGCCCTGTCGTTGGCTATAGCTTAGCATAGCTTGGATGCTTTCGTTGTTTGTTCTATCTCTCTACAGAATTCCCTAAAGGAGCTTCGTTTTGCTTTTTCTGATAGAATTGCTATATGTCGTCAGTACGGCTTATACCTCTGCTAGTCCCTGTTTTTTTTTGCCCGGTTGAAGAGTTCTCGCACCTCCTTTGTCATTTTGGCAAGGTTTCTGTTTCACCAGAGTATGTCCCTTGATGACTTGACTATCTTAGTCGGAATGTTGGCTTCAGATACATCAGCGACGACCCCGTTGCGCCCTTCCACCCCGCTTCTAATTCCTGGTGTCTTGGTAGGAGTTTCAGTTTGTTCTTTTGGGATTCCGTTTTATTCTATCTACTTTCAAATTGCCCTCAATGTCGAATCTGATTATTCCGTGATCCGATATAGAAGGATCAATTTCAGAAGGTACTCACCTCTTCGATTAATGTCGCTGCTTCTCCAGACTTCATGGTGGGCGTCGGCATTGCAGTTGAGAAGAAGTGGTAGTGCCTTCCTCTCTCAGAGCTTCGCCAGTCTAACGACTGATTCCGGTAAGATTCGGATGTCGTCTCCTGGAAAAAATCTTGATGCCACTACTGTCTCTCGAGTTCATCCTCCGGCTTCCAGTAAGACTATGATAGCCATGAGGTCTCCAGTTAGAAATTCTGAAAGACGTACATCTCAAGTTTCTTTTGAGAGCGGTGTAAGCTCTTGGCCTTTCAAAAGAGGAATCCCAAATTACGTCCATACTTCCTCTTTGCAGTCCACGAATCTGCCCTCCCAGGGTTCTTGCAGCAGTACTATTCCAATGTTATCCTTTGAACTTGCCCTTGCATTTACTGCAGAAACAATTTTTGCATGGTGAACCGCGAAAATTTAGTTTATTACGCTAAAAATGGCGATCGAGTATTGATCTGGGACCATTTTTGTCATTAGTCCACTATAATCCTTGCCAAAACCAACCAAGAGGTTTTTTTTGAAATTTCGTGTTTTTGCGATGGACAGGCTGCTGAATTAGGTCTTTCTCGAGAAGAGATCTACATCTACCATATTGATTAAAAATTTTTTTCCGATTATCGATTGTTGTACTATGGCCAGCACGGAATGCTATCAAAATGAACGTAGTTAAAGATACAAATTAAGTCGCTACCCCTACAAGTCCGAAAGGTGGATTTCGCTAGAGCTAGGTTCTCAGGATTCCTGGGAGATTATAGTTTGCATGTCAGGAAGCAATTGCATGTATGCGCACGTTGTTCCCCTCATGAGGCTCCTTAGCAATCTGACATTAATAATATCTTCTCATGTGCATCGTTGCCAGTGGGTGGATTATTGAAGATTTCTTAGGCAATATCTCAGTCAAAGTTACCCATGTAATCTTTGTTAGTTTATGTAAACTCATATCACATTCATCCAAAATAGACAGAAAATAATTGAGACGTTCACTTCCGTCTCGGAGCCAATTGACTTTCTCTTACTATTGAAAATGTGCCCAGGTATAAACTTAATACCTCGTGCATTTGATAATATTCATTTTCAGCAGTTTTCGGATTCCGGGCCCCTGAGTAATTTCTCCTTCTGGTCATTCACGAAAAAGTTGCAAGTCACGCAAAAATCATATTATTAACTTCTTTAATGGAAACAGTTAAATATTAACTTTATATTTCCATTTCTAATTTGCAGAAGAAAGCTTTCACACATGGGTGCACTCTAGAGTTGCGAAAAGACACGGCGAATTACTGGGGCCAAGCGGCACATTTAATAGTCCATCAGGTATTCCGTAGAACATGCAATCATCGCCACCCTGCAAATTATTATGACACATCTGATTGCGGAGGCCCATTTTCCTAACTGTTGATTAACTCGTTTGATTTTCACCAGTCCGGGGTCTACCCGAAGACCCATTATCTGTAATTGTGGACAATATCGCTGCGGCTTGCACTTATGTGTAGTAGTTACTCAGTGAATTGTGTAAGCATTCAAATAGCGAATAATTGCCGTAACCAACCATTCATTTCACTTTATAGTTTCAATTATTGGCTGCGAAGCTTTTGTGGAGTTTTATTGTTCATCAACGGCCAACAGCTTCTGGACGGGATAATGCGCACACTTTTCTCACACAATTACCTTCCGTGCGAGTTAATAGATTCAGGTATTTTTGATAGTGGCGGGGGCCTGTAATTTAAGGGCATCACAGCAATGTGATTGCAATGTAATTCTCACCTTCTATCGTTGACATTGTGGTCAAAATAGAATGGCCATGCAAGTTGCCTCCGCAAAACTACCTCTTGCAAACAAGGAAGAAAAGTTTACTTGGTTGATACCATGGCCATCAGACGGTTTTTTAAAAATATTTCTTGGAAATTCCATTGTCCACATACCCTTAACTTAAAATTTTCTAACAGTGCCCAAAAGTTAAATTTCATCCCAAATAATTTTCTGGAAGAAATTTGAATGCTGTTATTGAGTGACTGCTTCACTCGAGCAGCAACAATTTGTTCTTGGCACCGAAAGAATGCTATAGATGTGTACAATCTAGATATATACGAGGCCATGGATTTCAACAGACGAGATTCACTTCCATCGACGTAATAATAAGTAGCTTGAAAAAAGCGCTGGTAAGAGAAAATATTTGGCCTAGTACCAAGTAAGAAATTGAATTATCTGTGGGGAAATCTTGCCGCATCTGATTACTTATTTCCTTCGCCAAATAATTGGCGAAGTTAGAAAGATAGTATCGAATATCATTGTATTGAATAAGTGCAGGAATTGTTGTAGCGAATATTCAATTATATCTTTTAACATGATTTATTAATCCGGATGTCGATTGTCAGTAAGTTTAGGTAATTAAAAAAAAGTTAATCTAAGAACACTCGTTAACTCGTCAACAGCAAATTTTGACACACGGGTCGTGTAAATCAGAACCTTATTATAAAAGGCTTGCTGCTGATTATCTGTTCGTCTGTCACACGTGCTTTTTCGAAAACGGCCCCGGTCAGCACCGTCATATTTAGGAAAGCCAACCTTTGGGATTATTCAGAAATCAATGACAGATGTAGTTTTCTTCAACTGATAAAGTTACAGCCCTATTAAGTATCTGTCGCTGGGCTATCGTAGCAGAAAGTCGGATACCAGACGACTCAACTGTAAATGCGAATCACAGTCAAATCAGTGTGCTCCTACACAGTTCAAGGGCCTAACCCAGTTGCATCGACAAAAATTATAAGGTCGAGACTGTAGAGGAAGCGTTAGAATCGCCTTTGGAGCCTCCCACCTGGCATGGTGGAACAAAGGTCTGTCCAATCGCAGAAACAACACCCTTCAGTAACGTACGTGAAGTCCATGCCAGGACATGCCACGTGCCAGCGCTGGGCTGACAAAAGTCAGATCTACAATTGAACCAGTTCCCGTTTCCCGTAAGTGTTTACATCGCCTTCGTTGGCCAGAACCACATCTAACTGGGGAAGTGCTTCTAATAAGCACCGCCCCTTTGCGTTAGCCTCTTTGCTGCCTCACTCGATAGCCCACGCATTAAAGTCACCGGCTATCACCTTTGGACCTCGTCCCTTTGCGTCGTGAACAAGATCATTTAACAGTTCCTCAAACTCAGGAAGTGTGAGGCTCGGTGGTGCGTAGCAGCTGTATACGAATACACCGCTTATTTTCGCCCACACAAAGCCACTAGCTGCCTGACGCATACTACATTGTATGGCTTGACGACCGCTTGCCCATATCGCCGCTCCACCAGTCGAATCTGTGACCCATACAGCACCGTCAAGATTTCTGTACGGTTCACTAATGATAGCAATCTCCATCGCGGATTCGTAAGTGGTCTGCGCAAGCAAATCTTGTGCGACCCTGCAATGATTAAGGTTTATTTGTATTTGTTGTATTTGTTTATTTGTATTCGCAATATGTCCTTTTTCCCCACACCTTCGACACCTTCGAAATGTCCAAACATTAAGCATTTGAAGCACCTTTTTAAAGAGATCTGTTCCCTTAGTCGGCAAACAACCCATCCAATCCGAATCTTCCCCACGGCCAACAACTTCTGCGCTGACTCCACTGGCAGTCGCATTGTGGCCGTTTGAGTACCGCCATAAGCTTTTCTTAGGCTCACGATAGATTCTTCCCTGAATTCCTCCAACTTGAATTGTTCCTTCAAGGCAGTGCAGATCTCTTCTCTGGATGTTACCTCATCGAGATCCTTGCACTGGATATAGATCTCATGTTTTTGGGAACGAACCGTGACATTCTCCCCAAGTGAGTTTAAAACTTGGTTACGAAAGCCGTCAGTTTTCCCCACGCTGGATTTTTTCAGTTCAAACATGAGATCCCCTTTCTGGTGATCTCCGGATTTTGCTGACATTTCCGCCTAGGTCTTTTAGGTCGGGGTCAGATTTCATCTTCTTCAGTATCTCCGCATACGTTAGATGTCTTTTGCTGCAGATTACAATTGCCTCCGGGCGAATTCACATCTTTGGTTTCTTGTCTCTTTTCTTGTTCACAACCTTCGTCCAACCACCGCTCTTATTTTCTCTCGGTTTCGCTTCGCTAGCCGACGTTCCTGCTTTGGGCACTTTCGGCCCTTCTGAACTTTTAGTTCCGTTTGTTGGACTGGTCGAGACTCCTTTTTTCCTTTCTGGTGCCTGTTGATTCACCAAAGCTTCGCCCTCTTTGTCTCGCACTCGCTTACTTGATCGAGGATCGGTGACCTTGTGCTTTGGTGGCACTTGGGTCGCCTGTGACACTGTTGGGACTGGAATGTCCGGCTTTTCCTTAGGTTTTCTTACTTCTTCCTGGGACCTATTGTAAAGCACCCTAATGGCTCTCACCATGTTCTTAATGGCTTGGTGCACGTTGTGCTTGTTCTTGATGAATTCGAACAGCTCAACTATTTTAGTCCCAAGCTGCATAAAGAGTAGTTCATCTGGGTCAAGTCTCTGTCCTCGATGAGTTTTGGCCAGATTACTCCTTTTCTGACTCCTTCGCCTTTTTCAATTACTGAGTTCCCAGGGACTTTCTCTTTTGCCGGCTTTGGTATTGGAGGTGATCGTAAAATTGATAAGCTTCTCCAGAATGGATCTATTTGCTGCTACTGGAGTACCTCTTGATCAAATCCGATGGGTGTCGACATCGCCTTTTTGGACCAGCTATCTCCTTTTACCCGATTATTCTTTGCCTTTGCAATTGGTGTTCTTTGTTGGTGTTGTGCTTTGTTTGAACACCTCCTTCTCCAAATCTAAAATAGTATTAGTATTAGTATTAGTATTAGTCCAAGTTGTCCACCACTTAGGCACTGCCGGCGAGGGATATCGACGGCCGGGAGCCCGCTTGCTCACTCCCAAAAGCCGCCGGTACTGGAGTTCCGAGCCCCTGCACCGTAACTTTACTCCTTCTCTATTCGTCCATCTTGGTTTTATTTTCTGGGTCTCCTTCCCATAGCCGTTTTGGTCCGCGCACCAGAGGTGAGCAAACACTAGCCCATGCACAGTCAGAAAAGAAATGAACACATATTTACACATCAATAGGTATGCTCCAATCCGACAGCTGGGGTCGCGCCTGATGGGAGACCTAGCCACTCCTCACAGGAGATAGAAACTAAGTCCCACGTACACAGTGAGTGACATAAACTTATCCCATGCAAAGGGGGGATTTAAACATTTTTTTCACCGGATATAGTCATGTATAGTCTCGGTTAGTAGTTTTCGATATTAGTTTTGGCGTTAGTAAGGAGTCGAAATGTATGCAATTAAAGTGAGATAGGGCTCATTTTTGGAAATTACCCCAACCAAAAATCCGGAAAAAAACGGGAAAGTGCGCTTAGATGAAATCTACGGCTCAAAATATCTCCCATTGCGATACCTGCTCAAATAAACTAAGTATATAACCAATTTTTAGAAATTTACTGAAAAAAAGAATTTCGCACCACCATAGAGGACCATATTTCTTATACACATGAAAAATTTTATGAAAATCAAGCTTAACGCCAAAGTTATAGCAGTTCTAGCTTAGCACTTTCGTGCAAATTTACTGCTTCTAAAGCCATGCAAATAAGATGCTCACGTCATCATTAACGAGAATGATTGACATTCGAGTGAAATATTAAAATTCCATTCATGAAGAATTTACTTCTCCCCAGCTCTTTTTAAGGTTTTGTGTGAAACAAAACCTTATTAGAATCGAGACGGTGTTTGTCTGTCCGTCTGTCTGTCTGTCTGTCAAACCCGATTTATTCGAAAACGGCTAGATCGATTGTCGCGAAAATTGGTGAGAGTATGTAATCTGGTGTTCCCTTTACATGCAGTAAGTAGCGCCATCTTGTGTTAAGTTTAAGGAGGGCTCCCCATACATGTGAATGGGAGGTGCAAATTTTTTTTTCACAGAATGTAGCCATGTGGGGTATCAAATGAAAGGTTTTAATTAGTACTTTTCGAAACTGGTTCAATGTTTGAGGTTGGGTGAAACATAGGGGAGTGAGAGCTCAAAATATGACCCCCAAAAAGTGTAACAGGTCTCATTCTCAGAACCTATCCAACCGAAAAATCTGAAAAAAATCAATGTCAAGCGTATGAGGTTGACTATGATCGATACAGGGCTTTCCATCAAATAAGAAAAAGGGCAATGGAATTTTTAACTATGTGACACAGCGCTGCTGTGTACTTGTCGCTCCTCACAACTTCTTCTTTTTCTTGAACCTTTGTCACGTGATCGGTTTCGCCATTTTATTTTATTAAATGCCTGATCTGGATGTAATCGCAAGGCTTTTGCATCCACATGCAGCGCATCAAATCACGGTTGTTTCGGCCAGCCTTTTTGGTTGCTTACCATTGACTTCACTGTTCAGACCAATATTGGCAAGTGAATTCTCGTTAGCGCCAATTACGTGACCATACCATAGAAAACGCCTTTCTCGCAGTTTTTCAACGATCGGTTCAACCACATATCGATCGCGAATATCTAATTTCAAATGTGGGCAAAACGTGTCACGTGGCCACTATTTCAAAACAACGTCTTCGTCTCGATTACCGCAAGACACTGTTCATTGTCTTTTATGGTCGGCCAACACTCAGAACTATAGAGAGCGGCAGGACGGACGACATTACGGTAAATCACAAAGAGCGCCAGCTGTGGAATGCCATTTCATACAGGTTGCGTTAATGCATGAAGCAATGTCATTGCACGGTTCTCCATTGGCTGGTAGCATTGACTCGAGATATTCAAATTGTTCAGTTCTGGCCAGGCTACTCCCGCTGGCAGAACTGAGCGATTTAAATTTCTCAAGTGAATGCTACCAGCCAATGAAGAACTGCGTTATGCTCCTCACATAATGAAACACAAAACCTGAACCTGAAGCGTCAAGCTTCTGGTTTCCCCACTTGTTTATAAAAGATCGCAGTTTCTTTTACTAATTCAATATTACAAACAAAAACTCTTTAATTGAGTGATTTGAGTGCTATTTGGTTCACGATATAATTTTGAGAAACAGCAAACGTCTACCTTCAATGTACTATTCTGATGGCTGCTTACCTTCACTTGATTGTCACAACTACCTCTGATCGGAGTAGGTCGTCAGCCTGCGAAGGTGACACACACCTTGAACAACTCCTCCGAAAATATTTATGTCCACTGGGCGGCCAACAAGAGCGCATTTGTCTCTTATATAGATGAAATTGTCAGCCACCTCCCAAAAGGAAGATAAAAAACGTGGTGGACGGAGGACAAGTCGAAGCGGGCCGATGAACATATGTAAGGAGTTAAGGACTCTGTTCATCGCTCCGGGTGGGGGATATCCTATTCGAAATCGATTCTGCTACAGTATACGGTACCACGAAATTGCAGGTGGTCGTGAGTCTTGGGATGGTCCTCTGATGTTACATTAACGGTAAGCTCCTCCTCCACGATGAAGAGGTACCGGAATCCGATGAAATTCCGCTTTTTGTGAATAACATGGCATGACAAACTACAGTAACATGCAAGTAGAGAGCGCTCCTCCAAAATTAATTTCACAGTCAATACACTCAAATAAGGTAAGAGCTATTAATAGAATTCGCTTGCTGCAAAAATAGTTCAATATCGCAGAATTTACAAAAAAAAAGCAGATGGGACGGTGTTCAACTTCCTTTTGGAGAGACGAATTGCCTCTAGAATCCTTAATGTGCGCTGAGATCCAAGGGCGAATTGCGAGGGGAAATTGCTCGTCGGAGCAAATAGTAAAAATAGCAAATTCACGCCAGATATTAGGGTCGATGTCGAAGACTTCCAACAGAATTCCAGCCTGAAGCCATATTTTGTAGAAACGTAGTTGTGAATTGTGTAGAAAATGTGGAGCAAATAAAAACTAGTCAATTTCATAACCTAATCTCGGAACATCGAAGGAGCAGATGACGAACCAATATCTATCCAACCGCCTACATTCAAAGAAGTCAAAGATGCACTTGATCGGAAGAAACTATGCCGGCAAACGGTGTGAAATTTAGCTGCGAGAACTCTATAGCGATAACGCCAAGCAAGCTGGTTCCAACAGTGTTTAACATCGCTATGGAGTACATAGTCTGAAAGGTGCTTATGGATTTAAACAGTCCACTACAATATAAATTGCCCCAAAGATTAGTAAGAAAAATCAAGTGTGACAAACTAGCGAAGGAATTGATCAAAATCATGACACTAACTAGAAGAAAGACCCAATCGGACAAAACATGGCAGTAAATGACTGCTAACTTTCACAAAAAACAATCAACAGACGGAGTATGTCAACAAAACATTTTACCTTGTATTGCCTATTCTCAAAAAAAAAATGATGACGAAAACACAGTTTGTAATATATAAATCTTCCGAACTTGACTTCAGTAACCAAAAGAAGTGACACACAGCTCGGTTGCCGAAATGGGAAGTCGCGATCGGTGGGCCCAGAAAAATAGAAACAAAGACTTCGGGTGGCCAAGGACGAAGATCGGCCTACAGCGCGACAAACCTTTCGACAGCGGCACCTTCGAGGTAGAATCTCAAAAGAAGTCGAAAACGGCGTTGATTAAGGTTCCATCTTGTCATCGATATCATTTCTTCCTGCTACCTTGGCCAGGGGAAGCAGAGGGGTTAACGGTCTATATCGTCTTTTCTTCAAATACTTCCACTTGGCTGATTACATCTGTTTGCTCTCTCATTGAGTCATGCTCTAAATTTGGAAAAGGAGGTAGAATTGGAGTGAAGGTAAACAGAAACAAAATCAAGGTTCTCATTATGACAGGAGGTTTCACCTTTCCTATCTGTATTAAGGAATAGAACATTAAAGGCGTTGATCAATTTGTATCTCTATCAATTTGTGTAGCGGCGATGGCACACCGAACTTGGTGTCGCTCAACGAATTATCAGCACTAAATCCGCCGACACTGTTTGATGTAAAATTTGTTTCGTTCGAGTGTGCCACTATATGAGGGTACTGCATGGATAGTAACCCCTATTATTACTCAACTCCGCTTTCATCAGCTCATGTCTGCATTATATCATTACATACAATAACTAGTCAAAAACTAGGTCTGGATGTTCTTCGTTTTTATTCAGAGAGTAGAGGTGGCAATGGATATATTACATATTAAGGAGTTGCAACAACTCCATTGCGGGTTATCCCATGCAATTGGACTCACTATCCCAGGAAGGTTGACGAACTAAGTGACTTCAAGTAGCGTAGGTCGAGCGCAGACCTCTCGAAAAATGAAAAATGAGTTCAAGCTCACTAGGTGTGGCGGGCGCGCTATGCCTTATGGAGGGGTGAATGATATTACGAAGCAATACATTCATCACCGCAAAACTTCGCCATATTATTTTCATAACCTGCTGGCCCTAAGTGCGGATGAAAGGGAAGAGTTCAACTCAATGTACTTGTGTGTGTGTGTTTGTTATGGAGGAGAAGTTATAGCCTCTGAACACTCACACGGTGGTAACCCCTTGTACTCGACTCCCCCGTCAAGCGGAATATTCCGGATTTGTTAATTTATTGCAAAATTTCGGTTAGTGGATGTGATGCTACCCGTTGGGGCGCATCACATTCCTCATTTCAAGGGGGCACACATCATTTTGAATAATTTCTATTCTGAACATATGTCCAGTGAGTGAATTATGACCAGTCAGAATACCTACTCCTGTAAGCCTCCCTACTTTCAACAGGGTAAACTTTAAGGTATGCACATTAAGTTCCGCCAGGTAAAGTTTGGTGTGTCTAGCAGAACTTCTGACAGGAAAGGTTTGGCATGTCTAGGCTCTCCCATTTATCATTATGGAAAGCTTGTTCTCAGTTTATGAAGAGAGCCATAGGCAATACTATTGAATCTTCAATAGCTGGTTCTCCTGTCCTACCATTGAGGAGATTGGCCTCGCCAAGATTTCCCTCTACAGAAAGGTGAGTAGGTACCCAGAGTAGTTCCACCATATTGGATTTCAGATAGAGTTCAAACGGTTTCCGCATTCCTGAAGGATTGTTGAGATCATCAAAGGACTGCCCAACGCCCTCAAAGCACCTTGGCTATCAGTGTAGATTGCGATGAGCCTGTGGTTAAAGCGCTCGTCAATCACCCAGATAGCGGGCTTTAGGATCGCATGTACTTCGACTTCGAAACCGTTCCATATTGTCTCAAAAGGAAAACCCACTTCTGGTTTTTATTCGAGAGGTCGGTGTAGAAGGCTTCCACATTGCGGCCACGCATTTTTCTAGGACTTCCCAATTCTCTCAACGTTTCAGGGTAACTTCCCAACTTATTCTTCAGATTCAGATCACAGTTGTATTCTCTATTTTTGAAACAAAAGAGTGAAAAGCAAACTCACAGGACTTTCCACGCATATTGTTTCTTATTAAGCGGGTGCGACCCAAGCGACTACTTTAACCTACTGCCAAAAGTAACGCACGTAGCCCAAAGCAAGACACGCTGGAAAAATGTTCCGTAGCAGTTGCTCTGAGTGCTCTATACCATCCTATAGCTTTGCTGGATAGATGAAGTGTTCAGAGGGCAGTATGACAGAAGGGTGGTAACAACCACCTTCACAGTCTTCCAATTCACCTTGCAACACTTACATATTGAAAGAGTTGCAGGAGCCTCAGCTCTCCCGGATGGTGTACTTCCAAGAAGGTTTGCGCTAATTCCGGTTGGGAGTTTGTGAAGGTATCATTGGGCGTTTACGAGAGAGTTCAATTTGCCCGACTAATCCCTTTTGAGGATTCTGCACGGGCTTGAAATCTGTCTTTTTTCTTCCAGTTCTTCAAAGGGGTCTTGTATCAGAAACTTAACGAGCCTCTTATACGCTGTGAATTACAAAAGTTTAACGAGTCTTCATTCTTATTTCTTTTGCAAACACGGTTCAGAAAGATTTTGAATCGTTTTACAGCTTTGACCTCGGGAAATAGAACAAGCCATTTCATAACACTTCAAAAGTGTGCAATTCAGAGTTTTCGATCCAACTTCAAGTACGAAAGGGGTCCTTAACCGCCTAGGGAGCTGCACTTTATTGTCAAGAAGTTTATTGAACTTCGTCCAATCCATTTTCCTACCGTTTTGCCTTTCTGTTATTATCATTATGTTCCCTCGCCTGCTCCCCACCAAGTTAAAATCTTTCACATTCATAGATTTGTCCTTGAGGCGTTCATGAATTTTACCCTCCATTGTCCCAAGTCTATGCCAGGCTCCTGTTCATCCAACTTGCGGATGATGTTTCATGCCTTCCTTCGAGGGCGGGGTTTTGTCCTGCGCAGCTCAGTGTAAACTTGGCCCGACACCCAGAACTCAAAGCCGGGATTACCTGCTGGAGCCATTCCTGTAGGATGGTGTATTGTCCCTATGACATTTTACCATTCTTAGAGGAAACTCCAATGGTAGCGGTCATAAGTGAGGCTGCAGCTTGCGAATACGTCCTCCTCCTTCCCGCCTTCGTGTCCGTGTTCACTTTGGAGATACAAGTTTCGTTGAGACCTCTCTTGCTCATTTCATCACCTCCCGGCACACCGGCCCTTATCCGCGTGGATGTAAGCATTGGTGCAGAGGACAAGAAAGCGTGACCCACCCTAGATGTGTTGGTCTTACGCTTCTTGCCTGCATTACCGCTGACAGAGGAGTCTGGTGTACCCAGAGTGGGTCTTACCGGGGTTATAAGTTTATCCCCACGTTTCAGATGAAGGTGACGGTTCTGACAGGCAGGATTCAGCCTGTATTCTCCCATAGTGGCTGAAGGGCCCTTCTGCCGAGCCTTCCTTATCCGTTTGCAGGTAGATTTAGGCTGTTGTACGCGGATGCAGTAGGATTTCCAGCTTCTCCCAAATAAAGAGTTGCCGTACTTTCTTATCTGGTTGGCTCGCCGTAAGGACCTAAATTAAAACTTTCCACTGAATCGAAAAGCATGCCTTCTGCAAATTTCCAAGTAGGGGGACATTAATTTGGTCAGCCCCCCCAATCCGTGCTTCGGTGGCGATCTGATTGCTCATGATCGCGGGTGGATTTGAAGTCGATGAATTTTACCACTTGGAGAGTTAAAATTTTTAGTTTCCATATTCATGTTTAGGGACCCTTAATGTAGTGGTAAGCTACTACAGACCCCCCCACCATGATAAGGTGGTGTCCGAGCGTGAGGTCCATATACATAAATGAAATGTTGAGGTTACGGAAAGAGATATGTAAAGTATAGTGGAAGTAACCTTACAATTGTAAATCCTAACTAATCTGTCTTAGGAGGTCTCCAGCGGCTAGGCAACCAAGAAAATATATTGATGTCATTCCGAGAAGCAATGATCATGCCAACAAGCTGTGGAGAAATACTATAACATGTTAACTTATGGTATATGACGCGGTAAGGAGTTCCCCGCCATCTACATGTACCACCCTAGAGTGCCACATCCCACTCAGTTAACACCTATTTATAGCAATGCCAGATTTCTCTAAATTACATAAAGGTTAACCTGTATAATGTAAAGGAAAAGCTTTATGATCTTAGTTAAGCAAACTTAAGGACCTATTTGCTTCAACTTTCTTATTGCTTTGGCAGTCATAGTATGTATATATCTCATTTTAAAAACAAACCGTCAGAAGTTTCCTCAGCATCCCCAGTACTGTTTTGAACTATTTCTGCAAATAAGACGCAAGTTGTAAGAGCGATTTTACAGTGAACTATTGCAAGGTTTGCTGAGGTATTTAATTACACGAAATTATGAGTGAAGCTTTTTGCTTACATATCTCTGGACATGAAAACAAATTAAATCGCATGTCAATTATAGAAGCCACTGCTTTCAGACTAACAACTCAACCCTCCTAAGCTGCACCCCGCCTGTCACATGCTAACTGGAGCTGTGAATCCAGTCTATTATATACACTGGAGTCTGCTCGTAAAGAGTAAGCATGAGTTTGAAATATTCCATGAACAACAAGTGAACAAAGTCATCGTTCCAGTGAAAGTCATCCCGGTATATTGTCATCAAATATTCATGAAATTCATAACTGATAGGACTAGCTAGACGCCACTAGACAACTATAAACTTGTAGGGATAGTCCTTAGTGCTACGGACCCCGTTCAGTCAATCGTTGCAGGCTCGAGCGCTTCGAAATTGCCTTGCGATGTTTACGAACAATGAGTTCAAGTCAATCGTGAAATTGCCATTGAATAATAATATTATTAGTGTTGTCCCGATGACTAGGTAACTTACCCTCAAGGATCCCATCACCGTCAATCAACCGTTGTTCAGAGAGATACGATTTAGTGTGAAATGGGTAAAGGCTTTTGCTGTGTAATGTTCATGGCATTGGTCAGGTTACAATTATATTGTGAAGGAAGTCGGTTTTCACTTTACCAACAGGATAGAGAGATCGGCAGTTCATAGAGTGTTGATGGGGAGATCTTAATAGACCCGAGCAAAACTAGTCCATCGCAGCAATTCCCACAATGCGAAACAACCATAGCAGAGATTTTTCAGAGACGTTCGGTAAATCATCCCTTTGAATTTGAATAAGACGAACTCATTATTTCCTAATCAAGACGAACTATCTGCTGAAATCTACATACATATTGCAAATTCCAAAGAACTAAAAGCCGCTGACCCATTTGGATATTCAATTAAACAGTTATTAATCCGTCAAATCCGCGAGTAGATTCTGAAATGTTGCATTTTCGCTTCTGTAGCAACTTTACATTTATCTTTCCATCTGCAGTAATACAGTCTTCCTAATTTGACTGCATCATCAAAACTGTGGGCGGATAATGATCCATCTGTTAACCTCGCAGACAAAGTTCATCAGTGTTCCGTTGCACACCATTTATTTATCGCATAAATGCAAATTCCCATGCAAACAATTTGCACAGTGTCTTATCTACTATATTTGCCATCTTCCATCTATTTACCGACTGCATCAGGTCTTAATCATCTAATCTCACTGGAAATATATTATCCTGTTGAGAAGCAACGCGAGCTTCTTACGATGGCGAGTACTTTGCAAAGCTGAAACACTGTGCACAATACAAAACTATTATTTAAATAAAATTATGTTGCGCTTAATATGTTTGTATGTTGGCAACTGTTATCCTCGTTGTTGAGTGTCGGATCATTTCGCGTTGGAGTGGCACCAGCGGGAAATCTGCCCTAGGAACCTACGATTTTAATATGAGAAAAATATTAAGATGAGAGGTGAAAGGATGAAGGGTTAAAAGAAATTGATCTTTCTCTGAAATTAAGCGTTCCAAAAATATGCCAAAATATGATATAATAAGAAATTAGATATAATTCCTCAACATTCTCATGGTCAACAGTTGGTAAGCATCCCCAGTTCGAGGGAGTTAATTATAAATTGATTCGAAGGAATAGATTCTAAGTAGAAGAAACTAATAAATTCGCAAGTCTTTTCCTACTGGACTGAATACACAATACATATTTGCATTCATATAAAGCAGATGTATCCACCATGAGGATAATACTGAAAATGCTCTCGTCGGGCCACAGAAGGAGCCAACACAAGACCAAGGACCTCCGTTATTTCGTTAATATGTCTGCTGCCTTCATGACAACAATCTTATACTCACTGTGATATATGGACATGCAAATTTGGGCAGAACGGAAGATACTCGTACGCTCCCGAATAATCCACTGAAGCTTGGCAAGCAAGAGAAGGAGAAACAGTGGATCCTTGCCATCAACATTCCAACATAATAAAAACAGACATGAATTAAATCGTCAGGATTTAATGCATGGGAGACTTGAGTGCATCGAAAATTTTCCCCACGACGTAAAAAGGACAAAACGGCTTGATGTCTCCCTCCAGATTAAAAATATCATTGTAGCGTCGTTCAAGCTGGCATGGAGTAAGGAGTAATGTGAGCGAACTTATCTTTTGTACTTATTGCTTTTTCTCTAAGTGGTTTTTGATGAGTTTGGGTTGTCAGGAGTGGAAATCGCTGAATGATTGCAAATTCTGTCAAGAAGGTGATTATTCAGAAAAAACGTTTCCCACTGCTGTTAATATTAGGTACGTCCCTTCTGAGATTATTTCCCCCCCTTTAAGTCAACGAAATAGAGTTTCTGAGTAAGCACATTGGCGAATCTTTCATATATAAACAAAGTAACATTGAATAGTGTTCTTCTATGACATTGCGGTGCAATGTTAGTCCTTGAACTCAAGCACTTTCCGCGCCCACTCTTTTAGGCCGGGGTCTTCCAATTGCGAAAACTAATCAGGTTGAAATTCTTGTTTTTAAATGAATCCGCTCATCTGATCTGACACATCCCAGGTGGCCGCCTGCCTCACCTTTGAGATAGGATCCAGGAATTTACTTCCCGATCGCATGGTCTGTCCATTTTAGATTATAAATTTTGACATCGATGATGACTTGCTCGCTCTATAAAGATATTACTAGAGTATCTGATTCGCGATTGGCTGTCCTCCAATAAGCCTTCACTTTGGGAGGGATTAGCAATTGCCAGTTTATTGCGTTGACTGCCTGCTTTCGACTTGAATTATCGACGAAGCCGCAGTACAGGACGGAGCGAAACAGTATCTTGTAATCTTCAAGATTAGCTTTATATATACATGTATATATGTGGGATTGCTATCTTGGTGAGGTATAGGGCGTCAACTAGACCTACGCACTATCGTATTTGGTTACCTGAAATGCGCTTCAGCTCCCATGAGACGTCTGCCCTCCTTCTCTTCTGTTCTGTGCCCAATGCCTCTGGAGTGACCCTCTCGTCGGTCAACTTGGAAGAGTGGATGCCCCTGCATGCGTTACCAGCAACGTAATTGTCGAAACTACATTTCATGGATATATAAGTTGATCGACACTTTCGATACTCTCCCAATTAATGCAGCTGGATAGAGTGCGGTGACCCATCAGACTGAGAACCTTGGTTTTGTTGGTGTTTACCTTCAGTTGAACTCTATTTCCGTCTCTTTCTAATTGAAGAGTCATTCGATTAAGGTATATGACTCGATGAGAGAGCAAACGTACGCATCGTAGCAGAGGTATTTGAGGAGAGTTGCCATAGTCCATTGAACTCCTCCACGTGGTGTGGACACAGCAGCATCGAGAACGCCACCTATAACAAGGAGAAATAATACCTACTCCGTTTTAGAGCTCCAATTGATCTAGTTGATAATTATTAGTTTCTTCGGAATATACTTCTTACGTAGGTCATGCCACATATACTCCCTGTTCAAACTATTGAAGCTTTCCCCAAATCTATGAAGAGCAGGTGAAGCGAAAATCTATACTCGTCGCACTGCTCTAAAGTTATCCGTGGTGTGTTGATATGGTCGATGCATGAGGGTCCAGAGACCAGCCTGCCTTCCTTGTCGACCCCTTGTGTCGACCAAGCTCTTGAGATGTACTTTGATGCGTTCGAGAATTGTTGAAACTATTGTCTTTGCGACGACAGGGAACACGTAGGTACCTCTCCAATTGTCACACCCCAAAGGGGTACCCTGCTTTGGAATTATCTCCTTCTACCATTCTCTAGGAAGAGTTTGCGATTCAAAGATTCCGTATGAGTGGAAGTAACAGATTAACAGTAGCTGCAGATGCATCGATAAATAATTCCACTGATTTCTCATTGGCCATTGATATCCTTCACTGAACCAGTGAAGACTTTGCGGCTACATACAAGCTCTTTGGTGATTCAATGAATACTTCTGGAGTCATTGCGCTCTGTGGTATCTTCCGTTTCCCTGATCAGGGCAAACTACGTTGGACTTCCCAGGATTTCGTTTCGTATCGGATTTCGGATGTGTCATGCCCACCCTCACTCGCAGTGGTTAATCGAACATTAAATTCTTGCGTTCATTGATACGCTACCAAGATTCCTCTGTCAAATCTTAAGACGGCCAGCTCCTCCATACTTTCAGACCGGCGACCCATTGTATCTTCCGTCCAACCAACAAGATAGCTCTCCCATAGCCCAGCGACAACCAGATCATACAAGCGGTCGATGTCCCCACTCTACAACCCTACAGCGGATGCAACACACAAGCCAGCAAAAGCGACCATTAGATAGTTATCCCTTTTCAGGGCGATATCGGCGCCTTTCCTGTTAGACACATTCAGCAGACTCCTAAATCTGAAATAATAAAAAACTAGTTGTTTTTTTTTTCGTTGGTGGTGGGTATTCTTGCAAATACCGATATTCCGGGAACCACTTGTTCCACTTGCTAACAAGTGGAAACTTGTTAGCACTGATGAAGCGAACAAGTCGTTCCCGAAATATCGGTACTTGCAAGAATAAATATCCACACCAACGAAAAAGAAACAACAAGTTTTTTTTTCTATTCTTATTTCAGATAATTAATCGTTGGAATCACCGCATAATTACACTCAGTCTCCTAAATCTATTGCTGATCACGAAGTGGTCGATCTCCCACGAGCAATCAGGTCGTGCGGTTTTGGTCTGTCGAATTTTTATGACAAGTTCTGTGCTTGAATAACGTGCCACCAATGACGGCGGTGGAATCAGCAGAAATCAATAAACCTCTTACCAATATTAATGCGGTCGATAGGGGCGCGCAAAGTGTTGTAGGAGACAACCTTGGTATTCAAATCAACCATCTCGACCACAGGAAGCCACCTCTCAACTGCGTGTAATTGCTCGTAGGGAGCATCTTCTTCAGTATATTGAAAGTCTTCGTTTGGACATGGCACTGAACAATTTTGATGCTCCGCGAGTGAGGAAAGAGGAGTACTCTCCAGAGTGCTACCATCTTACTTCGCTTAAATACTTGTTTGAAATTTTGTGAAAAGCAAAAGCTTATTAAAAGCAGGTTACAATCTGACTGTACATCTGTCTGCCTATCCCTTCATCTGCTTGCCTTTCAAAAGAAGGTGGAGAACGTCAAAGATACACGTGATATGTGTTAGTCATAGTCAATTGGCATCATTGCCAAGATGACTAATGTCACATCAACTGAGGCGATTCTAAAGTAAATCGTCATCATCCTTGCTTGAATGCAACATACTGTGCATAGTTTGCGGCAAGTATATTCCACGTGCTGCTCAAAGTTGAGTTTGGGAACTGCAATTTCTTTCAAGTATTTCATAATCGGCTTGGAAGTAGTGATATAACTCTTGTGGTGCTTTCCGTTTCTGGGATTTCCTAGCTGAAACTGAATGTTTTGTATGAGTGTAATTCAGCCTCCTCGAGATGCTCTATGACCACAGCCAGCACTATGCTCTCGGCGAAACCCACCACTTCTAAAACCGGGAATTTAAGAATATCATTTTAAAAATAATACTTCACAGTATAGTGCTCATTATCGAGTCCTTTGAGACACTCAAGTGCACTAGGTCCTTCTTTGATCCACCATCGACACCACACCAGAGTTTTCGTTTTTCAAAGAAGCTATCGACAGCAGGAACGAGATAGGCAGTTATGCTTATCTAATTAGCTTGAGCTAGTCGCACCTCCATGAACGTTTGCTCATCTATTGCCTTGCAGACTGGTCTGAAATCCATATTTGATTATGATTGCATTATGCTCGCTGTCCCCAGCATGGGGCTGATAAAATTGAGACTTACAACTGAACTAGACTCCTTTTGCGTAAATGTTGACATTACATGGTTAAGTAATAGATATGACTAGAAAAACGCTTCTAATAATCTTAACCCTCACGCTAGTCTGTCGCTTCTCCAGCCAGAACAGAATTGTCTAACATGTTTTCAAATTCATATACGTTTTGGTGGGGCGTAACAGTTGCACATGTATACACTGCTTATTTCTTCCCAAATAAAGGTGGCAGCCGACTAATTAATGAAATGTGGTACGTTAAGCTTTCTGTAGAGCTCACTTTTAATTTCTGATTCTCACCCTCACTTATTTCCATTTCTGATTCCTGAGTGGTCTGCGCCGACCTTGGGATGGGTGACATTTATTCGAATAAACTGCGTTTCTCCATTGCATTTAAGCCTTGTCAGATTTCAAGGATTTGTCACTTCTGGCAACCTGTTAGTTATCTCATCCCACTTTGTTTTCGGACAATGAGCACTTGGCGTCCCTATTGTACTGCTATTTCCCCACACTTTCTGCATCGCTTGATTCCCATCGCTCCATCTCAGGCAGGGTCTGCCTCGTCTTCTTTTTCCACCATAGATATTGCCCTTATAGAATTTCCGGGCTAGATCATCCTCATCCATACGTATTAAGTGACCCGCCCACCGCAACTTGTTGAGCCGGATTTTATCCACAACCTGACAGTCATGGTGTCGCTAATAGATTTCGTCGTTATGTAGGCTGAAATAGGCTCTGTTGGATGCCAAGAACCGTGTGCGGATTTCATCGTCGTAGCTGTTATCGGTTGTGATTTTCGACCCTAGATAGGAGAAGTCATTAACCGCGTCAAAGTTGTAGTTTCCTACCTTTATTCTTCCCGTTTGACCAGTGCAGTTTGATCGAAGCGAGATCTATTTTGTCTTGCCTTCATTGATATGCAGTCCAAGATCTCGCTTCGATTGCCGCCTGCTCGATCTGGATGAAGGCAGAGAATATCTTATAGATGGTACTCAGCAACGTGATACCTCTATAATTGCTGCACTGCGTGATATCTCTCTGTTTATGTCACGTTTCCGATCATCAGGTATTGATTTTCCGTTCCACACTTTCAGCATTAGTTGATGAACCGCTTGTTATAGTTGATTCCTTCCATATTTAACCAATTGGGCTGTAATTATATCGACACTTGGCAACTTATGGTCTTTTAGCCGATGAATTGCACGGACTGTTTCTTCTTTGCTTGATAGTGGCAGTCGCCTTCAGTTGGCGGGAGCTCCAACTCGCCGGTGTTCTGGTTGTTCAGTAGTTCATCAAAGTACTCAACCCATCGCTCCAATATGCCCATACTGTCGGAAATCAGATTTTCCTCTTTGTCTCGGCAGGATGAGCATCGTGGTGTGTAAGGCTCCATCCTGCTGACTTGTGCGCCAGACTTGTTGGTTCTCCCAGGCTTCTTTTTTCCATCTGTAAAGTCGCTTCTCCGCTCGCCGGAATTCGCGATAAGTCTCCACGCGTACCCGTGTCTTTTGATAATGCAATATTAATCGGTATGGAGCATTCTTCCGTTCCGTTGCTAGCTTACATTCATCTTCAAACCAGCCGTTCCGATTCGTTTTGCGTATTTATGGTAACGTTCTTTAGGTGATTGTGAAGGTCATTTGCTGCGGCTGTGTTGTGCATGGCTTCAGTGTTAGCACCTGATTATCAGAGGGGATTTTGAGTGGTGTTGTAATTCGAGCTCCGAGAACCATGCCAATGAGATAGTGATCCGAGTCTATATTGGGCTGCCTATATGTACTGACATTCATCAAGGCTGAGGGGTAGCGGTGTTCGATCAACACGTAGTTAATTTGGTTGAAAGTGGTCCCGTCTGAAGAGGCCCACGTATGTTTGTGGACAACTTTCCGCGCAAAGCAGGTGCTTCCAACAACTATTTCGTGAGACACTGCTAAATGAATATTCCGCAGTCCGTTATCATGTGTATTTTGGTGTAAGCTATGGGAGCCAACGTATCGCCTGAATACGGGCCAAACGCATTAAATTAAAAGTCAAACTAAGAGGCTAATCTTTTCTCCTCCCTGTTTCACTCACCAGCATCGTAACATGCTGGTACTTTGGATTTGCACAAAAAATTGAGCAGTATTTCACAAAGTACCTCCACTTTCCGCCCATTTTTCGAGCTCGCAGACCCCCCAACTTATACACCATTTTGCAAGTCTAAATCTCCTCAATACAAATGATCACGAATGATGCTCCTTTTCTCGAAATTTTCAATACTAACGGAGATACGAGCGTTTAAAGTTTTCCACAAGATTCTCTCACTTCCAGTCTGGCAATCCAAACCAATTAACCAAGTGTCCGGATAGTTAAGTGATTAGAGCACAAGGCTGTCGTACGGAAGGTCGCGGTTCAAATAGCACCTGGTAGCAGTGGGCTTTGTATCGTGATTTGACGTCGGATACCAGCCGACTCAGTTGTAAGTGGAACCACGGTAATAATCTCGGGCGAGCGCAATGCTGATCACATTGCCTCCTACAGTGCAACATAGTGCTGTAGGGTACCATTACGGTCTTGAATGAAGTGCTCTAACACACTTCAAGGCCCCGATCCAATTGGATTGTTGCGCCAACGATTATTATTATTAAACCAGATTATTGTCACTTTTACTTATGGAACGGCGGAATATTCCTAAAATATCAGAACTTGAATAAGGAGCATCAAGTTATCCTATCTCAAGACGCTATAGGACGAAAATGCTTCAGTGATAAGTGGCAAAGTCATAAGGGGAACGCAGGAGACATCTCGTTCAGATAAAGTAGAGGATAAAGTAAGCAAGGAGATTCCAGCAAGCAATCAAGAAGAAACAGCTTCTTTATAGAAGGAGACTATGCCAACGAAAACACACGATAATGGCTCGATTGCCATCTCAGCAATGGCAAAAGTTGGAACACACCGTGATCTTTTGGAAGGCGAAACCAAACCCGAAATTCACAGACTCTCATAATAATGAGTCATATAAACATAACAGCGATAGTTTTCCACGTCAATTGGGAAAGGTGTTGGAAGAGCCAGCTCAGATCAAAGCCCGAAAACAGCAGACAACAATCAAATGTAAAGATGAAGGTGGCAAATATGTTGTGTCATATGCAGACGCAAGACGGGTGCCTTAATTTGAATAAGTTTGACTTTCTGCCGAAGTCTTAAAAATTGGAATGACGTCTTCAGTCACCTTTCACGTATTACCAAAAAGATGTAAATTTCGCTCGTCGGCATAGCGAGTAGTTAATCGGGCTAGCGGGCTAGCAGGTGAGCGGAGCATCAGTAGGGGTGTGGCAGTCACGGTCGATGCGATAGCTATGGTCTTTGATCAACACCCATTAGTCTTAGTCTCTATATGCCAGAGAAAATCAAATTGAGTACTTTTGCAGATGACTTGTCTATAATTTTAATTTAATTTAGTAGTGACTATAATTTTAAAGCCCCCGCAAGTCATAAATCTGACGAATGCTCAAACTGCACCTGACAAATGAAAAGAAGGAGGTGGTCTTTATTACTATTTCAAGAAAAATGATAGCGTTCGCCAAGTCGTTCTAAAATCGATCATTATAGGCCTGGTTATGATGTTAGATGCCAAACTCGGCTTCAAGAGGCACTGAGACGTCTGGACGAGAATACTGGACAGCTGGGAACAGAAGGAGGTTGTGTTCAGCTTATCGGCCAATAGTACCGAAACTGGGCACAGCATTTAAGAGAAACTCGGGAGAGGTAGTGAGACCCATCGAAGATCCTTATAGACCTCTTTGTATGCAAGGCCCACACACACAGACGATGGCATTGGCAATGGAATATTTCCGAAAGGAACCATTGGATTCATAGTAATTGATTCTACACCATTGCCCCTGAAGACATGGAGAAGGAAATTACCACATGACATCGACTCTTACGTATCACGACATTTACAGGTACATATGAACATCGTTTCGGATTGTGCCGATCTCCAACTACCCTGAATACACCGGTGCACCCGAAGATCCAGAGTTCCATTGTCTGTCAAGAATATACGTGTGTTGAGCGTCACCCTCCACATAGATACCAACTCCTATAATTTCGCGAACAAACTGGTAACCTCAGAGGTAAACTAGAGCGCGGCAAACGTGATGATAGCTGCGATACAGAAAAACCTGTAAGAAAGTGATTCTAGATGTGGACCAGAGTTTTTCCCGTGAAGTTCTATTTCATCATGGTCCCGTGGCAATATGGGTAAAACATTGGAGGAGTATTAATGGGTATGAATCTCATGTACTGCTGGAATCTGGTGCGGTTACGCCTTTTTAAGATGTTCGCCGAAACAATAGTGATGGTAAGAGTAACAAGAGTAATGGTTTAACAAACCTGCCTAGTTTCTAGTGGTTCATTGCTCAGGCGCTTATTGCACTCGCAGTTGTCCTCTACTGTTCTGGGCCAAGTGCTCATGGGGCGACCCACTCGTCAGCCATCTTGCGAGTATGGATTCTACTGCATGGCATTGCCCACAATGCAATTGTCGTCCCTTCTTAATGTGTGATCTATCCACTGCCACTTCCGTCTTCCTATCATGTTGCATTTTTGAGCATTATGTTCATTTCAGCAGTGTTGCACATAACATAGTCATTTTAAATGATTTTTGTAAGAACTTCAAAAGCAACTACATAAATATCGATATTTAAAACAAATAACCAAAAGTTGAATTTTCTAGTGGTCTTTTAACTTCAAAGTTGCCCCTTATTTTCACTAGGCAATCTAACATTATCAGGATATATCGACAGCTAAAATCCCTGATTTGATCGTAACATGGCAGCCAGAAAGCTCCAGATTCGTCTTATTGCTCTCCTTGGTCGGAATTTGATATTTCTTCTGAGGATCAGAACGAATTCCAAAAAAAAGTTACCCCTGTCAGGTTCTACGGTCAGAAGATCGAAGTGATGGAAAATACGTTTGGAATGTTGAAAGGACAATGAGGCAGGACATTACCAGGGTGGCTTAAATCTGCACTACCAATAATGCTAGCAACCGTAGAGCATATAAACAGCGAATTTCTCGGTAACAGCAGCAAAGTAGTCTTTGTGCCAGAATAAAACAAACAAATTGAATGGGTACCCGTCATGACGTATACATTCAAAATGTTGTGATGGTTGAAGGTGAGTCGGGAAAATGTCCAGCAACAGTCAACAATGTTCAAATTCCGCGGTGATTTATTAGTATTTTCATTTTCATCAAAGACCTCGTAGGGTTGGAGGGTCTGAAAATAAAGCTCAGCTGACACGCTCCGAGTATGTTAGTGATAATAACCATATTAAACTTGGCGGAAAAGGCGAATTGTTAACCACTGGCTTCGGTTCAAATGCATTACGTTCATCCGTTCAATTAATTCCGTGTCATACTCTTATATAGAGAAACCATTAAAGATTGTGTACAAACAAAAATGTAAGTTGTGATAATCTCTGCTACAGGTCTCACTTTCAAATGAGCTCTTCTCATTTTTGATATCAAATTACTATTTTTGGATGCTTTTCTTTGAAAGATAGCCAACACTTGCAACTATGTATCGCCTTGCGTCCAAAAGTCAATTTAAAATATTTGCAGAAGATAATCGCATTCATGAACTTGATTAATGTTAGTCTAAGTCTTAATGGCACCGATGTGTATATATTTACAATGTTAAAGTCTAAGCTTATTATAAATCTGAAAAGGTTAACGTTCTCTTCTTGAATTGGATAAATCCACATCTTTTTCATAATTCTATGACATTCTTATTACAATCCCACAATTCCATGGCTTCTTTCGTATGTGGTATATTTATTTAGTGAATGAATGGAAACTCTCTTTTATTACCAGGTAACAATAAATAAATTGCGCTGACCTATGTGAACTGTTCTAGGCAAGCTAAGCTAAGTCGAAATGAAGATCGCAACAAAAGACCTGGCCGTAGGAGCTATCAATCAAACGTAAGAATTTCTTTAAGATACTCACATCTAGCGGCAACGAGGCGACAAGATACGTATTCCGTATTATTGATGGAGGACAATAATGGAAATTAATTGAAAGGTGGCTTCAATTGCGGTTAGCGAGCACCACTCATCTACTACTGTGCGTTTGTAGCGCACCGGTACATTCCTACATAATTCTGTGCATTATGAGGCCCATCAGCAGCAAGTGGCCTAAGAATCGTTTTTAATGTCACTCTTTTGATTTGAATTGAAATTAGTCTTTCTGTTGGAGATTCGAAGTGAACGCACAGCTGTCGGAGAGAATGGAAGGTGATCGCTAACGTTATTGATCGGTATCCATCATCTAGAAGCCTTGAGGCGTTAAAAGAATTTGGTGACTTGGTTCAACACTGAGAGCAGGTATGTGATTCAGCTTGGAAATATCATAACATGTGCATAGTTCGATACTTAATGTTTCTAAATATTCCTGTTTGATACTTCTCAGCCAACATATATTTCTCAGTTAGAAATAACATTGACATCTGTTTAATAATAATGGTTAGCGCAACTGTCAAAATGGATCAGGGCCTTGAAGTGCGTTTGAGCACTTCATTCAAGACCGTAACGGTATACTACAGGATTACATTACCCTATAGGATGCAATGTTGTCAGCATTGCGCCCGGCCGAGATTATTACTCTGATTTGGATCACGTACTCATTCACAGCTGATTCGACTGGTAGCCGACATCAAATCACGATACAAATTCCACTGCCACCAGTAAGATTTGAACCGCGACCTTCCATATGACAGCCTTGTGCTCTAACCACTCAGCTAACCGGACACGAAATCTGTATGGTACTTTTAAATAAACTATTCCATTCTAATCCAAGATTAGTTCAGGATTATCATCTAGCTGGAAGTGGTGATCGAAGAGTTAAGGTTATTTTTACCGACCCATGACTGGTGTGAACTGCAGTTCAAGATTCGTTCTTCCTGGCTTGCAGCACCTCGAGGTATTAAAATTGGCGCTAGGTTATTTGCAATAAAAACTGGGGTGTCCTATTGCTCACTATTGGTCCCAAAACGTACGTGTCCATAATCCTAAGTCCCAATTAGTAAAGCGGGTAAATAAATCAATTTTTAAAAGACTTCGGGAAAAATGCGGAATAGAATTGTCGACTGCAGTAGTCGACTGTCGAAATTTACATTGTTTTTCTTTCTTCTGTAATGTTTCAATGTGAGTTCTTTCCCTCCCCCAGTAATTCATAAAAAGTACCTCCCCACTGTGCGGACATCGGTCGATCGATCTCAATTTTCTCCCCAAGATGAGATCACCCTTATTTGTGAGCACTCCTCGCGATCTTTCTGGCAGTGTCGTCCGAAGAAATATAGATTTCCTACATTACCCCCCGCCCCCCCCCCAACGCTAAAATTTCCTAACAGCCAGCCCGTCAGTATATCTCCTCGCCTCATTTTCTCAAACTTTTGAAGGATTTTCCAGACTGCATCGTGCATGCAAAGTGGTTGATATACAGGCGGCTGATTAGGGCTTTTTTGTGCTTGCCAATCAGCGCCATCATTACCAGCCCAACAAGGCCAACACTTTTCTGGCAGCGTTTATAGCCCATTGTCTCAATCAATAGTGTCTTCTTAATGCTATTGTGTTTGGTAGTCGCTTGCTCAGAAGCCTTCCAAATCTCGCCTCCCTTCAACTAACAATACCAGTGATATTGTCCACAAACTTACAAAGCCACTCCAAGCAAATCAGCGATAGATCAGATCTTCTCTTTGCGGCAAGCGATCGAAATACTGTTGGAATATGGACAACAGTTGCACCATCTATTCATCGACTTTCAAGCCGTCTATGATAACGTAGCCAGGGTAAAACTGTACACGGCCATGAGAGAATTCGGTATCCCAACGAAATTAATAAGACTGACTAGGCTAACCCTGACCAATGTGTGAGCCCAAATAAAAGCAGCAGGATAACTCTCAAGACCATTCGACATAAACAACGGTCTACGAGAAGGGGACGCGATCATGCGTCCTCTTTAACCTGCCCCCGAAGAGAAGGTGATCCGTGATGCGGAGGTAAATGCAAGAGGTACGATCCTCTTTAAGTCCACCCAACTACGGGCGTATGCTGACGATATCGACATTATGGGAAGAACCACCCAAGACGTAAAAACTGCCTTCATCCAGATCAAGCAGGCGGCAATTGAGGTGAGATCTTGGGGTGCACATCAATGAAGGCAATACAAAATATATGGTGGCAATGTCAGCACCGAAGACGAACCAACCAACAACATCAAACCGCACTGGTCAAAGGGGAAGAATAAGGATAGGAGAATACAGCTTTAGGACCGTTAAAAATTTCTCCTATCTAGGGTTGAAAATCACAACCGATAACAGCTACAATGATGAAATCCGCGCACGGTTCTTGGCAGCCAACAGAGCCTATTTCAGCTTACAAAAACTGTTCTGCTCGAAACGTCTCACCATAGGATCAAAGCTCTTAGTGTACAAGACTATGATCTTGCCAGTCCTCATGTATTCCTCGACTCGGGTTCTTAGCAAGAAGAATTGCGACCTCTTGGCCGAGTTCGAGAGAAGAATGCTCTGAAGAATTTTCGCCCGTCTACATGAGGATGGACGATTCCGTAGCCTACACAATGACGAAATCGATGACCGATACCATGACCCTCCGGTTGTGGATAAAATCCGGATCGATAGGTTACGGTGGGCGGGTCACTTAATCCCCATGGATGAGAATGATCCCACCCGGAAAGTCTATAAGGGCAATATCTATGGTAGAAAAAGAAGACGAGGCAGACCTTGCCTAAGATGGAGGGATGGCGTAGGTCAGGACGCCAGACAGCTTTTAGGGATATCGACTTGGTGGATCCCGGCGCAAACAGGGATGTCTGGAGTTCCTTATTAAGGCAGGTCTAGACCGGATACCGGTTGTTGAGCCGTTGATGATGATGAGTCAAGATTTCAAGTTTCCGAAGAGAAGGTTGACTTCAGGTTAGAAACCGGAAAGCTTCTCTCCAAGATGCCACTCACACTCTTTCGACCTAATTCAAAGAGAATTCCGCCAGCCTCTATTTTCAGTATGTAGAATATTTCTTCGCTATTGTCTTCAAGCTTGATTTACTAGCGGGTCTCGTAGAGAACTTCTCCAAAGGTCTTGGAGGAACTGGCTGCTCCTCAATAGCTTTTATCAGTAGGCATCCTTTATGTTAGCAAGCCATTGGCTTTAGTCACAGGGTCTCACATTGAATCTGAATAAAACAAAAATTCTTGACTATCGATCCTAATGAAACAGGCAAACGGATCAATGCTATGAGCCAATGAAATGAACTACGTTATGGAATTACTTTAGGCATTATCGCTACCTAGATGAAGTGGCGTTCTATCAATGATGTCTCCCCAGTCATCCTCTATGTTCTGAGTGTTGATCGACTATAAAGACAATGAATCTACTCACGGTAGTAGAGATGGAGGTGTTACGAGGGACCAGGGGGTAACACACCAGGATCACATCCGAAATGAAGGTATTCAATATGGGGTTGCAACCATCGCAGATAAATTACGAGAGAGGCGTCTTTGATGGTACACGTAATTCGCACTGAAGAGAATTCACTTGCCAAGTTGTTTTTAAACATCAAAGTCTGTTCTAAGCAATGGTAGTTTGATACGCTAGATGGTGATCTGGAAGCCTCGCGACTGCAATCAGGCTTTAGACAGAACAAAATAGTGTAACTAATCAAGGCAAGTATGCGAACGCCAACAATCCTAACTCTTACATAGAAAATTGATTATTATCCAATAGGGCCTGCTACCTAATAGGGCCCCTGGTTTCAAAGAAATGATAGCCCTAGGCAAGTTGTCAGAAGTAATAAACGTATCACTTGTACTAACATACGTACCTAGATGATGGAAACTTTTGGAGGTTATGATGGTCTCCAAACCAGGGAAAGAGTCATGTCAAATCGAATTGTGTAGGCCAATATCACTTCTCACAACTATTAACAGTTATTTTTGGTACATATTTCAAGAGACCGAGATGAACCTAATGATTTACTTTCATAAAAGACAAACTTTTTAAGAACTAAACCTAGTTGCTGTAATTGAGTTTCAATTCCTTTTATCAATTAAGTTTTCGCCAACAAGGCTGTCGAGTATTGCTCTGCCATTTCAACCTTACGTTATAATTAAGATATGACTGCATCTTATAATAACTATTGTGCCCCACATGACACCTTAGTCCCCTTTCAATAGAAAGAACGTCCGATACCACACCTTAATATCAATCTACTTTCCCACCTTCTTTCCAATCGATATCTAAATTCGATACCGATAACAAAATTATTTGTTCCGCACTTGATACTTTCAAAGCCTTAGAACAAACCTGATTGGTTGTAATAGTTGTGTGATAGGTGCCCTCATAAAGTAAATGTTCAAATCACTTCTGAAGAATCTTTTCTATCAAACGGATCAGATAATTTATTTTCATCGAGATTTTTACCGCAAAGTTCTTTTGGAGGCAGTTTGAAAAGATTCAATCAGAGGCTTTTGTCATTCAATCCCAAAAATCTTTTGTACATATTCACTAACTTTGCATACTGCCAATCTTGCCTAGTTCAAAATTTGTGATCGTTTCGATAGATAGCTTAGTCAAATAGAATTAAGAGGAGATGGATTTATCGAACTTGAATCGATCTCTTGCCAATCTTCGTAGGCATTGATATGATATATTCACATATAATTGTGTGCATGTATGGGTCTACGGGGATTCTTTAAAGATTTGAGATTGGTATAGCTTGGAAAAATACTGGAAACGGAACTCGAATGATGATAATTTCATTAGCATATACTTTAGTTTTAAACGTACGGTCTGATATATATACATCTAATCAATTCGTTATAATTCCTCGACGTACCCCGCCTATGGTACTTGCGAAGGACTGCATTGAAAATGGGGGGGGGGGGGAGGAGGCGGATCTTTGTCCTCTTTTGTCAGGGTTCAAATTTGTGGAGTAAATGGCAAATAGATTTGATATGAAGGGAAAAAAAGAAAGAGTGATTTAACCTACTAAGTACAGCCCACAAATGTATCTGTCTAAAACTGAAGGCATAGCTACCAAATAAACCACTTCAATGATATTTATCCGAATATCAACAACCATAATACTAGCACAGCCTCGACAATTACCTACTTTGCCATGGTAGGGGAGACAAATAAGGAAGATCCTCCGGGGAACCAGGGAGCTAAGCGGTTATCAAAATACCAAGCCAAAGTGTGACTATCATGCATAGTGTTGAATGGTCACAGGGGTTAAGAAGTAGTCATCAACGGTGAACTCTACAAGGCGAAACAAAGTTTTGACTAACCCTGTCTGGACAAAAAGCGACTCTGCTTAGATTGACTTACAAATACCTACCCCAGTAAAATAAATGCCACGGCATTCAACTATGATAAATCGCACAATATAAAGCTGAAACAAAATACAAAATATCAATCCAAATTCGTCCTTAACGGCTGAGCTGGAGTTGTCTCCTCTCAGCACTACTGATCCGACGACATAGTGGCTGAGGCCACATTCTAGCTCACGGGAAAGCTCTTGCTTTCGGACAAATCGTCGTACATAAACCGCGGGTTATTAGTGCAGAAATCAATAGTTATTGGTGGGGAAACTGCTTAAACTTCCGACATGCTGACCTGTTGTATGCCAACGGAAGTAGGGGACCCTGTTTCTGCATGGTGGTTTCAGAAGATCTCGAGAATATCTGCGTTAGATAGCTACCGTATGTGATGGCAGCGCCACAATGGTCAAACCATTCATAAAATTCATCAGGGAAGTGAGGTGATTTTTTGGTGTTCTATTTATTTTGCCTACCGCGAGGACAAAGTTCTCACTGGAATTATTATGATGATGATGGTTTTTGTGTGTGTGTATGGTGGGGGAGAAGCTGCCACTTCTGAGCACTCAGGCCGTGTTGGCCCATTGTACTCGCCTCCCCCGATGATGGTACTAGCAGAATTATTCAATGCGGTCAAGTTGAAGGTCATATGGTAGCCGAAAATGGAGAGTATCAAACGATATCACACTCTCAGATCGCAGACGCATTAATTTGTTATTGGTTGTGGAACGCAAATTGGACGCAGTGCCTGAGTTACGATCCTTGGAAGGCGTAACAAATCCAATTTTGAATTTTGAAAATAGCCCAGATAAACACATCTAGCATGGTAGAGCGCTTTCCACTCCATACCTTAAAGAATGGTAAAACAACATAGCAAAACGCACTCCTAAACCGAAGTTTGAAATCTGATTCAGTCACTTATCGCAATGGGTACAATTTAACCGAGAGTCTTTACTCTGGCATGTAAGGTGGTATCACAGCTGCGAGTAAAATGGGCATTTAACTTGTTCCTTATTACATGCTCACATCCTAACTACTTACTCTGATGTGAAGGTGGTATTCATTCCCAAACAAGGGAAATCTATCTACACGGGCGCAAATAGGTATATTTGTATTTTTGGGTCGTTTAGGCTTTTATTGTTTATATACATATATTATTGTTATTCATTATTCAATCAAATAGAAAAATTATATTACACTACTTCGTAAAGTAGAATTAGAGGAATACTTTACAAGTATAGCTGCATATGTATATGAATTTGACATTATTGTTGAACTGCAATACCTGAACAATATTTGTCACACTACTAGAACATGATTGTCTTCATAGTCCTAAAACTTTAATATAAATAACGCCAACCCATGGGGGGGGCTTCTTAAAACTCCAAATTAGTAAACAAGTTTGACCAGAGGAGTTTGGTATGATAAGGGTCACTGAGCTCAAAATGCACTTAGATTTAATCTGGCCGGTATGCGATGTCCAATACCCCCGGTGCTCAGAGGTGGCGGGGAGGAAGTAACCCTGTCGGCTGAACCAAAACCAAGTGGCCGAGGAGAACCTCCATAGTGGTGGCACTGGGAGATGCTGTACTCACGGACGCACGGGGACTCATCTGAAGTGGCAATAATCACGAAACCTTACCGGGAGTATACTGGTACCATGGGGACCGGGATAGCCCCTGAACTCACATACTTCAGGAGAATTGCTGTTGTATGTGCGCTCAGCTCAGTTGTTTGCGGTTGGCCCCTTGTGGGAGCTTCATGGGGGTTGTGGTTGCGTCCTAGCGAACAGAGACCTTCGGGTCTCTGCGTGGTGTTGCGTTTCAACGAGGGTGCTGTACTCCTTAGCTCAGTAGAGATTTTGGTAGGTTTTGCATCCACCAGTATGAATGCTGAGCCATGCACTTGGTATAGACTGGTACCGTTGTTACTTGTCACAGCGGGGCTCTGATTGTGGACACAAAATCAATCCATGTTTTAAGAAGACCGTGGGATTAAGTCCACGAGACAGGTACTTACGTAAAACCCCCTAGGACTCACTGTCCAATACCCCCATCCAAAGATCATGTTCTTGCTTTGTTATTTGAACATTTCTTTGAAAAAAGTGTTTTTTTTTCAAATTTCAACTGGTTTTCAAGATTTTTTATAAAGCAAAACCTTATTAAAATCGACTGAATGTCTGTCGGCTCACAAAATTTGGAGAGAATGACCAGTCTATAATAATAGTAATCCATATTGGATCAGGGCCTTAAGACCGCAACGGTTGACTACAGGAATACAGTACCCTGAAGGACTCAATGTGGTCAGCATTGCGATCGTCCTAGATTATTACCCTGACTTTGATTTACTCATTCATAGCTGCGTCCGCTGGCATTTGACATCCAGTCCCGATAACAAATCCCTCTGCCATCCAGCCCAACGTTCTAACCACTCCAGCCATCTGAATGTGACCAGTCTATAAATCCCTTTAAATGCAATGAATAGCACGATTTCGTTAAGTTCAAAGGGGTGTATGCAGTTGTGATGGCCCAGAAAATCAAAAATTTGACAACATATTTTTAGGCATATAATCTCAAAAATATTCTCGAGATATGCATGTATATTATCTATATATAAAGGAAATCCTATTCCCTTGGTCATGACTTTTCTGATGTTATCATCATCTTTTTTTAAAAAGGTTTCCAAATACTTTGTAGATAGTTTTTACGGAAAGATAAATTAGCAAACCTACGCAGAAAATTGCAAAACTGGAGAAAATTATCACTTTTGAGACTTTTCTTATGAAATAGTGGCTCAGAACCGTCAGAAGTCTATGTAAGTGTATGTGCTAAGACCAGCTAAGGCTGCAAACCTGGCGATTTTGTTGAATATGTGACATCACCAAAGTTCCTGCGCTGTCCGCTAGGCGGTGTCTAGAGTATCGATTTTCGATATCATTGGCTACCGTAGAATTTAGCTTTTTGATTATCAGTGAGTAAATATCATTAAGCAGAAGTACTGAAGTATTGTTTTACCCTGTAAGGTTGCAATCCTGGTGGTTTCGATGAATATAATTAGTCACAGCCAGGTCCCATTTAGCAGTCGCTATGTTCATGCTCACGACTGTGGTGACTTCCATTCCATTTGCTTGAGTTTTTTGAATCACACTTCAACCCGGAGGTTTAATGGCGTCCCGAACATTTAACTATCTTGTCATGCTGGAAGCGATCTTAAGGGGTCCATCCGGTGTGAAGGCCGTTTTGTTTCGCCTTTTTAGAATTTTTTTTGCGAAGAACTGAATGAAGATACGAATACGAATTTTTAACCATATATTTATTAATATCTTGAGCATATGTAATAATTTTTTCAGTACAATAGCGTTGTTGATTATTGAACTGCAGAACAATTTATACACCCATCTCCAAAAAAGGTGTTTTTCTGCTTCCACGCTGTGATCACTTTAAAGAAAAAAGTAAACGGCGTTTTAACGTACAGACTTAACTACAGTCCACAAACTAGGATTATTAAAAAATATTAAAAACTAAATGTTTGGTGCCTTGTTAAACTTTTTTTGTGAATTTTGGTGTTTTTTTACGGCTTCTTCAATGAATAAAAAAAAACCCACACAATTAATCGCAATTATCCTACTTTGCGGACCGTAGAAATATGTTCTTAGTAAGTCGTGAGAATTTCAAAGAATTTGGTTGTATAGATTTTGGGCTATGGTGGCAGCCGATTGTCAACATGCGGTTTCGAGAAAAATGCATTTAAAAAGCAGAACGTGATTTTTAGCCATAAAACCTTAACTGAGCATTATTCTGCTATATCTAGTCCATAAACCTTAGGTTTCTTAAAAAAACACATGTGCAGCTTTGGCTTCAATTCTTGTCGTTTTAGTGAAGTCATTCGAACGTCACTCGGACCGATAAATACGCGTTTTATTAAGGAAATCGACATAAATCTGGTCTGTGACTTAGTACGTGTTTAACACAATAATTTCCGAAGGACTTCGAATATCAAAAAATCACTTTGCCCACATATTCTACACTATATCTAGATATAATTGATGCCAGAAAAAAGAATTCAATTCCGCCGATCCGACACACGGGATGACCCCCTTAATTAATTGCAGCACGCAGTTTCGAGTTCAGATTACCTGAAATTAAGATCACTTCTATGTGGCTCTTCCAAAATCACATCCAGTTTTCAATTTGTTCAGTGAGTTTTTTTTTAAAATGATCGTTTAAAAACAAATTATAAACAAGGATTAACAAAGGTCGCAGCTAGCTCACCGTGATCATGCCTTATATTACAATTTTAATTTGTCGGCTTTTGGTAAGTTTTGATAGGCAAACACATGGCATATACAACCCGGAAAAATAACGTGCTCAAAGTTTTTGGAGATGTTTTTCGCTAAAGAACCAATCGAACGATCTTTACATTACATGTTTATATATGATTTTGTAGCAAATTTTATGTAGAATAAGATAGGTCATTTTAATTTAAAAAGAAAGTTGGCATAGAGTAACTACTTTCATATTTGGTGTTTCCGTCAATTTTTTGGACGGGAAAAAAACGTGCTTAAAGGCTTTTGGCTGATTTATCGGACAGAAATCATTATCAAAGGAATTTTCTTAGTTTATTGTTGACTTATTGTGCTGTTAGGAAACAATTGCCCGAGAAGCTGAAACTTCTTATCGTTAAAGTTGTACAAAAATGCCTCATTCGGAGAGTAGTTACTCAAGACTTCAGAATCTCGCCGTCCGATTCTATAATATGAACCTCAATGAAAGTACGAAGGGTTGCAAACGTCTGAGGAAAGCAACTAAGGCTCAGGATCGTCCGGTTGTCCATATTGTCTAAAAAGATCCATTAAAAATGACGTCCTTACGTAGTAGATTACGCCGACAACTCGTGGAAGTTGGGAGTTACCGAGCAGCCAGAAATATTTTGCGAAGGACATTATTACATTAAGTTGTTGGATGTATCAGCAAACCTCTGCAACCCTCGGAGTCACCAAGCCAGGTAAGCGGTATATCAACCGAAATACTTGGCTTTGGAATGACGAGGTTGAAATTAAGAAACCCCTCTACCACAAGTTTTTCGACGGTAAAACGCTGGCCAATTAACAAAGCGGATCATAACAAAAATATTTTCGATAAACTGCACACTCGGATTGGCGAGAGAGATCTGTATTGATTTGCCAAAAGCCGTAACAAACCCACACCAAACGGAAGTGTTATAATAAATTGACAAGAACGGTACTGATGATGGCGAGAATACTTCGAGCAGATTTCAACTGAAGAATTTGGTCATCCTCCACTTCCGATATTTAGAGCAGTTCCACCTGTCAGTGCAACTAAAGTCGAAGAGGCAATAAAACGAATGAAATCGGGGAAAGCCGCAGGACCTGACGACATCGCATCTGAGCTCTGGAAAGCGAAAAGCTGGGACCCAACACTGTGACTCAATGAATTCTTTAATCGGGCTGTTCGGGAAGGCATCTGACTGGCAAGAAAGTAACACAGTTCTAATATGGAAAAAGAAAGGTAGTCCAGCAGAATCGAGAATATAACGAAAATTCACTTGACAAAATTGGTCTGGCCATCGAAGTCGATGGTAAATGACCAAAAGGCCGCTGGAACAACGGTGTCTTGATACGCTAAATGGGGATTTAAAAACCCCGAGATTGCATCCAGATCAGGCATTTGATAAAATAAAATGGGGAAACCGATCACGACGAGCCGACCTCGCTTGTGAACGGGATAAAGGCTGAAGAAAAAGATGAAGAGCGCCTATCATGTGTACGGATAAGCTTCCACAATACATTTGCAAGTTAGCATTTTAATGTGGGTACTGCCTGTTAGATATAGAGTACCCTTCACTTGTAGTATATCGAACATTTGACAAAAACAGCTGCCTACACACGGCCAATTAACAAAAGTGAGCGAGATTTTCAATGGACTGGATTTTCGGGCTCAACGCCACAGTGCAGTTATTATTACCAAAAAAATCGACAAACTATTGTTTTTAATTCGCATACTTATTTATTTTTTTTAATATTTGTTAACTTTGTTTGGAAAAAATAAATTGATTTTTAATGAGTGAACACGGTTTTTTTCGTCCAAAATATTGACGAAAATAGCAAGAATGAAAGTGAAAATTTATTTTCAAAAATTTAAATTACAAAACTTATTCTGTATAAAATATGCTAAAAAATCATATATAAACGCTTCGGTAAGTGTGCAGGAAACTCGATCTGCGACATAGAACGCGAAATCGGTAAAAACTACTATAAACTTGTTATTTACTTTGGCAGCCCACTCAGTTAATTTAGTTTCTCTGAGGGTTTCAACAATAATTCAATATTATCTCAGCTGATATCACTATTCATTTCTTTACCGGATGCAAACTAGAGACAAGTTGACCCGATGCCGAAAAAGTTGTTTTCTAGCAACTACTTGACACAATTACCTATAATCTTCCTCCAGATACCTATACCGTCATTGCGACAGCGATTTTACTTTTGACGAATGTCGAAAAAATTTCGAATCCACAAAGCCTATCATTTGTAACCTTCTGCGCCACCAAGTTTGGTAAGAAGTTCTTAACTCGGCTTCGGAAAGATGGCTTCCAAAAGAACGTTTGTGAGACAAAACTCTTCTATCATACAAAGACCTTTATGATAAATTGGACGGCGAGAGAAATCCATTTCCATCCATTGTCAAAACTTAACCACTCCCACGGGGATCGTCCTCCCAGCACCGGAGAAGTTGCTAATAGGACCCCAAGCCAAGGTGGAACAGCATACGCCGAGGGCTGCGTGGCCAATGGGGAGCTTAGTCTTTAGTATGCGAACTCTGAATACCTTGGGCACCTTCAGTTTCAAATAAGACCCTTACCCTGGTGTCCGGGCCAGCCAGGGTGGACATTCTTCCCGGACTACTCGTGGGACCAAGACATGGACTCAATTAACAAAAAAACTAAAACGACGATAGAAGAGGAGGAGATGATGCCAGGCGCATCATCGGAGGACGAGCTGCTGGCCTCCAGCCAGGAGAGAGTGGCCGTCGAGAGCAGTACACTCGGTGCCAGCCGTAGCACCGTTATGCTGAAACCAACCGCAGGGGCCCCCCGGAGCGAGGCGTCAGACGAACTAGTGGCTTCCAGCCTAGAACCCACTGCCGTCAAGCTGGGTGTAGTGAGTACCAGACATAGTACTACTCACCCGAAACCCTCAGCGTCGGGGGATCCCTCGAAAGCAAAAACCGACAAGAATGTCGGTCGCCGGAAACCGGCTAAGAAGCGGAGGTCCACGGGTGTCCTGCTCAAGAGCCAGTACCAGAAGGCCATACATATTCTCGGCAAGATTGCCAAGAATAAGGAGGCCGGTACTGTCGACGAGCGGGATGAAAAAGACTTCGCTAAATACCAGGCGATTGTTGATGGATACAACAGCAAACGCCGGGCTGACGAGCAGAAGGCGAAGCCCATCGCTCTAAAACGCAACCGATCTCAAGACGAGGTCGAACAAGATAAGAAGCGGAGCAGAGTGGGCAAGAGCGCAGACGCCAAGCAACATACGGAAGAAATTGTACAGCAACCGTCAGCAGGAGTCACTTACGTGTGGCGCTGGCGGATGGCAATTCTGCTAGCGGCAAACTAACACTGGAGGCGTGGACCAGTGTGGAGGCTAGGCTGTCGGGCATGGTCTATGAACATCTCGTGGAGACCGGAGGCAAGCACCCGGGACTCACTTCCCACTTTGATTCATCTCAGGTGGTCCGTGGGTTCCACGTAATAGCTTGCATGGACCAGTTATCTAAGGAATTTCTCGGCTCGTGTGTCGCTAAGATCAGCGACGCCTGGGAGGGCGTTAAGCTCAAGATTATCCCTTACGACGAGATTCCCAGGAGACCGGTCGCTCGCATCTGGTTGCCGAAGATTCGCATCGAGAAGGACAAGCTCGTCCATTTCCTGCGCCTTCACAACCCCGGGATTCCCATGGGTTGTTATAAAGGAGGAGGAACCACAGATAAACAGCCAGCCCGTACTACTCCGCATAAACGAGGAGTGCCTGGAGGCACTGAAAAAGGCTGATTATAAAGTGTGGTTCGGAGTCAGGAATGCCAAAGTAAAAGTGTTCCGTTCTGCGAAACCGGACGACGACCTTGACCCAATCGACGCCGCCAACGAGCTGTTGGAGGAGATGACGATCGACGGTCCGACGGGGGCTGACAAACCCCCCACGCAAGCAGATCAAGCTGAGGGTAACGCAGATAAATCTGCAGCACTCGAAGTGCGCCTCGGCTAATCTGCTCGTCTTCCTCTTAGAGGAAGACATCGACATCGCATTAATACAAGAGCCCTGGGTCGGAAGCGACCGAACCATCAAAGGGCTCCAAAGCAAATATTTTAATTTATTCCACAGCATAGGAGCCGCTGATCAGGATAGACCTAGAACATGCATTCTTGCGAGGAAGAGTCTACACGCTTTCCTGTGCCCGGACCTGAGTTCCAGTGACCTAGTTGTGGTAAAGCACAGCAGAGAACGTGTATATTCCTCGGCGTACATGGCTCATAACCGATCAGCTCCACCAGAAGAACTACAACATCTGACGAACACCATAACACCAAAGAAAGCCAACCTGCTGATAGGCTGCGACGCAAATGCAAGGCATACGCTTTGGGGCAGCTCCGAAATCAACGAAAGAGGTGAGTCATTCTTTGATTTTATTATTACTTCAAATCTATCGGTGTGTAACAGGGGCAGTACACCAACCTTTCATTTCCCCTGCTCGGAGAACTGTGACGGTTGGGAGGAGGTCCTTGATATCACCCTAATAACAGACAACGGGATACTTAAGGTGAAGGACTGGAGAGTGTCTGACCAGAGATCCTACTCTGACCACAGTTGGATACTCTTCAGTCTAGATCTCGCCGCAGAGGTTCCCAAGCCCTTTAGAAACCCCCGGAGGATCGACTGGAGAAAGTTTGGTCAGGTAATTAAGAACAAACTCTCCGGTGCGCAAATTGGTAGGATTGGCACGACAGACGAATTGGAGTCAAAGGTCGGGGCTCTGGAGAAGGCTTTTGATACCGCCTTCAAAGTCTCGTGCCCTGCTAAGTACACCAAAAAGACCTTGCCACCGTGGTGGAACGAAGATCTCTCTAGTCTCAGGAAACTGACCAGAGAAATCTTCAACATCTGCTACAGGGAAAAATACTGGCAGCCATATAAGGACTGCCTAAAGAAGTACAAGTCGGCCATCAGGACCGCCAAGAGGCGGTCTTGGCTAGACTATTGTCAGAGCATTGAAGGCACTAGTGAATCCGCGAGGCTCAATAAGATTCTGTCCAAGGAACATAAGAGTCCATCCTTCCTTAAAAAGTCGGAAGGCTCCTGGACGGAATCTTTTAGTGAAACCTTGGAGCTGCTGGTGCAAACGCACTTTCCCTCCAGCGAGGAGAACTGTGAGTCAGAACCTCGCTTGGAGGGTTTGCGGCAACCCCAGCTGTGCGAGACTATCAAATCGGTAATTACCCGGTGATAGGATCGGCTGGGCTATAAACAGCTTCTCCACATACAAATCTCCAGGCCCAGATGGCATAATGCCAGTCATGCTACAGAAGCAGCAGGAAAGGGTTGTGCCGTGGCTTGTTGAGATTTACCGGAGCTGCATCACTTTAGGATACGTACCGCAGTCCTGGAGACGCGCACGGGTGGTTTTCATACCGAAGGCCGGCAGGCGAGATCATGAGTCCGCGAAGGACTTTCGGCCAATCAGCCTGACCTCTTTCGTGCTGAAGACCCTAGAACGCGTCCTGGACATTCACTTAAGGACGATTATGGAGAGAACGCCTTTCTCTAAGTCCCAGCATGCCTACCTCAAAGGAAAATCCACAGAAACCGCCCTTCACGAGGTAATTGGCACGGTTGAGCGGTCGCTGCAGTACAAGCAGTATACCCTTGCTGCCTTCTTGGATATAGAAGGAGCTTTCAACAACGTCAGCACCAACGCCATCAAGGAAGCCTTGACCGGTATTGGATTGGAGGAGTATTTCACGCATTGGATTATATCCATGCTGAGTACCAGGATAATCCAGTCCGATCTGGGAGGCAACCACTTGACCAGAGCTGTGAACAGAGGCACGCCCCAGGGTGGTGCTATCTCACCGGTGCTCTGGTTAATAGTAATGGACAAAACTTTACGTACATTGGACAGCAGCGGGGTGAAGGTGATGGCGTATGCCGACGACTTGGTGATATATGTATCAGGGATGTTTCTGTTCATTATGAGCGACATCATGGAAGGAGCGTTGCGAAAGGTGTGCCTGTGGGCCGCAAGATGCGGACTCAGCATAAACCCAACCAAAACGCAACTAATGCTATTCACCACCAAGGCAAGGATACCTGAATTCTATCTACCACGGCTGAATGAACAAAGATTGGTTCTTTCCTCTAATGTAAAGTATCTGGGTGTAATCCTGGATCCTAAGCTAAATTGGAGGTTGAACATAGAACTGAGGGTTAAGAAGACCTGTAGGCAAGAGAACCTTTGCAAAAAAATGGGGTCTCCGGCCGAGGATGGTTCTCTGGATGTACACCGCTGTAGTGCGTCCGATCCTGACGTACGGCTTTATTGTATGGTGGCAGGCTTTGAAGAAGAAATACAATAGAACGAAGCTTAATAGGATTCAAAAAACCGCGTGTGCAGGTGCTACGGGGGCTCTGCAGTCCTGCTCGGTAGATGCTCTCAATGTACTCCTGCATCTCCTCCCTCTAGACCTCCACATCAAATATGTTGCAGCGTGCAGTGCCGTCAGACTACGTGAGTCCGGATGCTGGACAGCGAAGTCCTACGGCCACAGCAACATCCTAGATGAAATACCTCGAGAAATCTGGGCATCCCCCACGGACTATCTTACACGCAAGCTGAACTTCACGAGAAACATTGCTGTGGACCTTCCAACCAGGGCAATGTGGAAAACCGGCGGCGTGTTGCAAGACTATGACACGGTATTCTTTACGGACCGATCAAAGATGGCCTATGGAGTCGGCGCGAGGGTTTTCTCGAATACACACGGTGTATCCAAGTCGTATGGTCTCCCAGGTTTCACCAGTGTATTCCAGGCGGAAGTACTGGCGATATTGGAAGTCTGTCGATGGCTGGAGCATGATTCGAGCCCCAAGCGTAACATAGACATTCTGACCGACAGCCAAGCGGCCATCAAGGCCTTGTACTCAACGACGACATCTTGCCGGTTGGTGGGGCAGTGCAGAGACACGCTCAACCATCTGGGCGGCACGCTCAAGATCACTCTTCTCTGGGTTCCCGGGTATAGGAACATAGATGGAAATGAGCGGGCTGACGGATTGGCCAGGCAAGGCTCTGCTCTTGGCAGTCCCTCGGGGAATACAGTCGGTGTTCCGCTGGCGGCTGTCGGGGGCCGAGTCTACTCGCACTACCTAGCAGCCGCGGGCCTGAGATGGCGAAGGCTTACAAGCTGTGCCAAATCTAGGAGAATTTGGCCCGCTTATAACATAGCCCGATCATGAGAGTTCCTGTGCCAGACGCGTGCAAATGCATTCAAGATTACGGCGGTCTGCACGGGGCACTGGCCCATAGGGGACCATGCCGCTAGGCTCGGCTTACCCTACAACTCCCATTGCCGAAGCTGCGGAGAAGGAAGGGAAACCCTCATGCACTTTCTCTGCGATTGCCCAGCTCTGGCTCGAGTCAGGCTGCGGACACTGGGCAAACCATTCTTTGGGGACCTCAGTGAGATTTCTAGCTGCAGGGTCGGAGAGCTGCTTTCCTTCGTGAACGCTACGGGCTGGCTCTGAAGACCCAAGCCAGCTGGACTCTGCTTCCCTGTTCCCATAACAACAGTCACGGTCTTAGGAGTTTGTGGCATCAAAACGGCGCACCAATGCGCTAATTGGGCTCCTCGGAGCGGCCACTGATACGTACCCCTACCTACCTACCACATATATTGCACTAATGAAAGGATCAGTGCTTATCGGTACACAGGCTGGGACAGAATACTTCGAACAGATTTCAACGGAAGAATTTTCTCAGCTTCCACTTTCACAAGTAGTGCCGACACCTGGAGCAACCAGACAAATGAATTCGGAGAAAATAACAGGAAATGACAACATTACGGTTGAGCTCTGGACAGCGAAGAGAAGGGACCCAACATCATGTCTCAATGAGTTCCTCAGTCAATTTACATGACTGACTACCTTGCCAAGAAATGAGCAAAGGAAATCGCGAACGCAAGTAGTCATCGCTTCGGCGTCTCGGAGAGATGGATTGGCGATTCGAATGAGGTAAACTCTTCTAGCTGTTTTGGTTTACCGCGATTTCAAAATTTTGTCAGAACTTGAACAGTTACGTGTAGACTTAACTCTTCTTAAGACACGATTTGATTTTGTGACCACAATCAAAGCCCCGTTGTGGCAAGCTACACGAGCACTAGTCTATACTGAGTGCATGGCTCAGCATTCATATTGGTAGATACAAGACCTGCCCAAATCTCTACCGACTAAGGATTACGGCACCTGAGTTGAAAAGCAGCAGCACGTTTGAGTTCCGAAGGTAACTTGTCCGTTTGGATGTAACCACAACAACCATGAAACACCCACTAGGCGACTGCTATATTCAAACCAGGAATTTTCTTGGGGCATATAAATTCAGATGGCTAACCCGATTCACATGATACAAGTATACCCTTAGTAAGGCTTCGTGTCCGAACCACTTCAGATGAGTTTTGAGATCTGATGGCCGTTATTAAGCCTTGGAGCATTCACAGCAAGCCAAAGAGAGAACAGCGTTTCCCGCTGCCACCACTTGGAGGTTTTGGTCTAGCCGACATGGTTGCTGCCCCGCCTTTCTCGCCAACAACTCAGCATACCAAAGAAGTGGAACTACGAAAAATAGTTGTCGGAAAGCAATTTGTGCTCTGCTTCTTACGGAATTCATTCGTTAATTCAAAGGCAATTTTTCGGTAGCTTTGAATTTAGGTCATCCGCTTTGTTGCACTTTAATAAACAAGAAAATCATACTGCATTGCACTTTTTCGCAAAGGAGACATCCTTATGAAATTGACGCTTCCGACTGAATCAATGGCAATGTCCATCCGGAAGCTTGCTGCTTCAGATATAAAAAGTTTTGTTAATTTTTAATGTAAAAGTATTTGGGTACTCGATTGTTCATTTATATTTACCTTGTAGTGTATATACGTTCAATATACCCAATATTCAATTCGATGCTCTACTGACTCGTTATCTCTTAGGGAGTAGTAATTTGACGCGGAAGGACAAATTTTGACCTACTGTAGCTTTGTTATTAATTGCAAGATTTACACCAAATCTTTCAGGATGCTTCTCCATATTAAAGCCTATATAACTCCATATTACGAATCTAGGACGAAGTTGAGGGAGGTTTGTAGATAATTTTCAAAATATAATGACATACCATTATTAACGAAACTATTTAAGTAATATCGCAATGGAGAATGATACGTGGCTGGCTACATTCGGTGAAAAAAAATGTGTGGCTTTCTGTGTGTGGTTCAGCAACTTACAGTAATATAATTCACCGCATGTTCATAGTTCATAGTTCCAACCTATCCAACTTCGTGTCAATAGGTGAAATAGTTTCTGGGAAAAGTGAGTGTGATAGAAATAAAAATAGACAGACGACCTGTAAACCGATAATAAGGTTTTGTTTTCAACAACAAAAATAAAGGAAAATCTCGAAAAGAGTTGTGTTTTATGTATGTGTTTATGTTTATGGTTAGGCTTCTTTTGGAATAGTTGGGTATAGATGTTCAATATATTGCCCGCAATTTCCTCGTGACGTACCAGTTCAAAAATTGTCATATTATTAATAACTTCGCTATATCAAATAAAATAAACATGCATATTAGAAAAATCAGAGACTATATTTGGCAGCATTTACTTACATTTACTTATTGAAAATGCTCTCGAAAAACGATGAACCAAATTTGAAGAAAAGTTCGTTTAGAAAAAAATATTCCTTTTGGCACAAGTATTCGTTCACGAATGAATTTTTACAGTGGCGGCTAGTCAGATGTGCTGCCAAACGAGGCCGAAGTGTCTGATGGTCTCTCCCACTGTTCCGTAGCTTCAGCAATGCGAATTGTAGGATATGCCGAGCCTAGCGGCATGGTTCCCTATGGGTCAATGCTCCGTACAGCCCGCTGTAGTCTTGTATGCATTTGGACGCGTCTGGCACAGGAGCTCTTGTGGCTAGTTTTTCTTATAAGCGGCCAAATTCTCCTTGACGTAGCACAGGTGGTAAGCTTTCGCCATCAAAAGCCCACAGCTTTCAAGTAATGCCGCCAGCGAAACATCGACTGCACTCGCCGAAAGACTACCAAGTGCAGAGCCAATCCGTGAGCCTGATCATTCCCCTCTATTTTCCTATGATCGGAAACCCAGAGGAGGGTGTTCATGGCTTTTCTGCACTGCCTCAGCAGCCTGTAGGATGCCATCGCTGAGTACAAAGTCTTATTGGTCGCTTAGCTGCCCACCAGAAAGGCTATGTTACGCTTGGGGGTCGAATCATGCACCAGCCATCGACAAACTGCCAGTATTGCTAGTACTTCCGCTTGGAATACACTGGCAAAAGCCTGGGAGACTATGTGATTCGGATAGACTATGTGTATTCGAGGAAACCCTTGTGCTGACTCCACAGACCACATTCGACGTTTGAAAAATACTACGTCATAACCTTGCAACACGCAGTCGGTCTTCCACTATACCCTGGTTGCAAAGTCTACAGCAAATTTTCTCGTGAAGTTCAGCTCGAGTGTGGTATGGTCCATGGGGAATGCCCAGATTTCCCGAGATATTTCGTTTATTATGTTACTATGGCTATAGTGCTTCGCTATCCAGCATCCTGACGCACTTAATCTGACGGCACTGCACGCTACAACGTATTTAGTATAGAGGTCTAGGGGGAGGAAATGCGGAAGTACATTGAAGGTGGACAGAGAAGGACTGCAGATACCCAGTAGTAACTGCACACACGGCTCTTTGAATCCTATTAAACTTCGTTCTATTTTATTTGCTCAAAGTCAGCCACCATACAATAGAGCTGTACGTTAGGATGGGACGCACCACAGCGGTGTACATCCAGAGAAGCATCTTCGGCGGAGACAACTTTTCTTTGCAAAGGTGCTCTTGCCGGCATAGAAAATTATGCAGGCCTTCTTAACCTTCAGTTCTATGTTCAATCTCCTATTCAGCTTTAGATCCAGGATTACATCCAGATACTTTACACTAGAGGAAAGAACCAATCTTTTTCATTTAGCCGTGGTAGGTGGAATTCAGCTACCCTTGTCTTAATGGTGAATAGCAGCAATTCCGTTTTTGTTGGGTTTATGCCGAGTCCGCATCTTGCGGCCTACAGGCTCACCTTCCGCAACGCTCCTTGCATGATGTCACTCATAATGGCTGGAAACATCCACGACAATGATATCACAAGTGGTCGGTATACACCACTATCTTCATCCCGGTGCTGTCTAATATTCGCAGAATTTCGTCCATCACTGTTGACCAGAGCACCGCAGAGATGGAACGTGCGTCTGTTCACAGCTCTGGTCAAATGGTTGCTACTCAGACCCGACTGGACTATGCTGGTAATTAGCATGGATATAATTCAATGCGTAGGATACCCCTCCAATCCAATACTGGTCAAAGCTCTCTTGGTTGGTACTAACGTTGTTGAATGCTCCCCCTATATCCAAGAAGGCAGCCAGGATATACTGCTTGTACTGCAGAGATAGCTCAACCATGCCAATTACCTCGTGAAGAGTGGTTTCTGTGGATTTGTCTTCGAGATAGGCATGCTGGGATTCAGATGAAGATACTCTCTCAATAATCGCCCTTAAGTCCAGGGCACGATCTATGGTCTTCAACACGATAGTGGTGAGGCTGATTGGTCGAAATTCCTTCGCGGAATCATTTCCGCGTCTGCTTGCTTTCGGTATGAAAACCACTCCTGCGCGTCGTCAAGACTATGCTACGTATCCTAAAGAGATACAGCTACGGTAAATCTAAACAAGCCAGGGGCACATCCCTTTTCTGCTACTTCTGTAGCATGACCCGCACATTGATATGCGGAGAAGCTGTTTATAGCCCAGCCGATCTTATCTTCGGTAATTACCGATTTGATAGTCTCGCATGGCTGGAGTGGCCTCCTCCTCCTCGCTGGCGTCTGAATCGAATTTTTAAGAAAGAATGGAAACAATTCCCTGGAAAGAATCTAATTGAGATTTGCGGATTTGCTGGGGCTGTCAATGTCCTGACAATAGCCCTTGGTCGCCTACCAAGATCGTTCCTTCGCGGTCTTGATAGCCGACTTTTAGTTCTTCAGGTAGTCCTGGTCAGTTTCCTGAGGCTGGAGAAATCTTCATTCTACTACGGTGGTAGTGCCTTCTTGCGGTATTTAGCGGGGCGCGAGACATTAAAGACGGTATCAAAATCCTTTCCAGAGCCCCGACCTTTGACTCCAGTTCGCCTTTCGTGCCAATCTAGTCAATTTGCGTACCGGAGGGTTCTTAATTACTTGACCAAATTTTCTCCAGTCGACCCTCCTGAGGCCTCTGCAGGGTTTGGAGACCTCTGCAGTGAGATCTAGACTGGAAAGTATCCAGCTGTGATCTGAGAAGGATCTCTGATCATACACTCTTCAGTTCTCCATCCTAAGAATCCCAGTATCGATTAGTAAGGTGATATTCTCTGAACCGTCACAATTCTTCTAGCTAGAGAAATGGAAGATTGGTGTACTGCCACTGTTACAAACCAATAGGTTTGTTGTAATAATAAAATTAAAGGATGACTCGCCTCTCTCGTTGATTTCCGAGCGGCCTCGGAGCATATGCCTTACATTGGCTCCGCAGCCTATCAACAGGTTGCCTTTTTGTTGCTGTGGTGTTCGTCAAATATTGTAGTTATTTTGATGAAACTGGTCGGTCGTGAGCCATGTAAGCTGAGGAAATGTTCACGTCCTCTGCCCCAGCCTGCTCCAATTTGACCACGACTGTGGCTGACTAACTGGCTGGAACTCAGCTCCGGACACAGAAAAGCGTGCAGTCTCTTCCTCACGAGGATACATGCTCTACGTCTGCCTTAACCAGCGTTTCCAGTGCTATGGAATAAATTATAATATTTGCTTTATAGTCCTTTAATGGTTCGGTCGCCTCGGTGGGGGGGTTCGCCAGTCTCTGTTCGAACGGCGATCATTATCTCCTTCAACAGCTTGTTGGCGGTGTCGATTGGATCCAGGTCGTCGTCCGGTTCTGAAGAGCGAAACACTTATTATACAACTTTGCGTTCCTGACTTCGAATCGCACTTTATAGTTATATTGTTTACCTTTTCCAGTACCTGCAGGCATTCTCCCTTTACACGGCGTGGAAAAGGTTGGCTGTTTATCTAGCGTTCCTCTTCCTTGATAACTATCCGGTCGTCCATGGGAATCCTGTCGATTTGAAGGCATAGGAATTGGAGGAACTTGTCCTTATCCATGCGAACCTTCGGAAAACAGATACGAGCGATAAGTTAGAGAAAGTGCCTGGAAAATTTGTTCTCACAAGCTATAAGGAGGGACTGACGGATAATCTGAGATGAATCAAAGTGGGGGATGAATTCCGTGTGTTTACCTGTGTCGTCCATCTACAATAGGCTGGTCTTAACGCTGGTCCACACTTTCGCCGCAAGTTTGCTGCTGGTGGAATTGCCATCCGCCAGCACTCCAAGTAAGTGGCTCCCGACCACACGCTGAAGGGTTTCGCAGTTCGTGCCCGTCTGCTGGCTGTTGCTGCTTAACTTTCTCCAGAGGTTGCTTAGCGCCCGAGAGCTTGCTCACTCTGCTCTACTTATGTTTCTGTTCGACCTTGTCTTCAGAGCGATTGCGTTTCAGAACGGTGGGTTTCGTCTTCTGCTAGTCTGGCAGGCGTTTGCTGTTATTTTCCTTAACAACCGTACATGGCTTTTGCTATCGACCCATACGAGATGCTTTGGAAATAATGCCCGTAAAATGTGGGTGATCTGCTCGGTTTTAAGTATACAGCAGGATCTCGATTTTCCAGGTGACAAAATTATAACTGTTTACCTCGTCGACCATGTCTAGTCAGGAACTAGCTTCACTTTTGTTCATCGCGCTGCGGCGTCTTCTTTTAGTTGTTCATTACCTTTATTGTGGGGCATGCTTCCGACCGGGCGTTTAAACGTTGTGCCAAAAGTAAAGCTTACGATACTCCTCCCCCATGGCGGAAATTCTCATTGTCCATCAGTACATAGAAGGCTTGTCACGGCTGGGTGTCCTCCGGGGCTTAGAAACTTCATAGGTTTCGGTAATCAGGTTCATCACTGAATTTATTACGGTGCTAACTACAATGCCACCACCTTCACACATGAATTTTCCTTTTTCAAGATCACGACGAATCTCCTGGTGTCCAGTGCGCTGGGACTGGTGCACGTCGGCAAATAGCATGAACTACTTCGAAAGCGATGTATTGGTGGTTGCTTTCCAAGAAGCCTTGCTGAATTCGCTCCCGTCCACTGACGACGCCAGTGACTGCCATGCAAAGAGTACGTTAGTTATGCTTCCTTCGTAATCATGGCGCTGGAACGTTAATATAGATTCCGTATCTTAAACTACGAGCCCAGTTTTCGTCGCCATTTAGAGCTTCCGTTTGCTTCTGGAGTCTGGGAGAGACATGCCCCGTTCAAGGGCCCTACTACAGCGCCGCTTAGCGGATTCACCTCTCTTTGCCAAAAACCCGTCCTTCCTTTGTCTCATTCGATGTTCATAATGAAAACTTTCCAGCTTCACTGTCTCCGGGTTTAATCTTACAGCAGATCCTCCTTCGTTTCCTCGTCTAAACTGTAGCTAACAAAATGCACTACTTTCTTGGAAGTCACTTATGTCATACACGCTTGTGCACTAAAGTTGAACACTCAACCTGAAAACAAAATAACTAAATATTAATTTTTGCAATTTTCAAATAACTATCCTACAATTGGCCTTCAGTACTCCTTTCTTAGAAATCTTCCGCCCGAACGAACAATATCTTTTGAATTCTATAGGAATTTAATTGAAATTCTTCAATTAACTATTTACTTTATTACCCAGCTAATGTATGTCTTGCCAGGGACGAGGTTCGAATGGTGCAAAAGGTCGGGGGTTACTTTATGGCTTCATTCAAAATAATGGTAATTTAATGTCTTTCAGTTTTTATGACGACCTTTTGTGATACAAACAGCCAATCCACTCAAAAAACTAATTACAGCCTGGTATTATGTCATTTGACAGTAGGAAAACTCCCGCTGTTTGTTCTATTGGAAATATTTCTTGCATGTCATTTTGGTGAATCTCTCGATTCATCCTCTAACAGAAAATGATGTTATTCGTTAATTTGTTTCTGTTGATTGATTGAGTTTTTTTCCGCGCAGAACTACTACTTGTTCGGGGAACGTTTTTCACACCTCTCAAGACGTTTTTTGCCTTTCTCTGATTCTGCTTCGTTTGGGCCAATCTGCTGGGATGCTAGTTCTACTTAACGTGAGAGGTATCCATGGTTAAGTGCTTGGAAAAATAGAAAAATATCCAGAAACACTAACAAATCATCAATTCTAACAAACACTTGTTGTTAATTTCCCGAAAAAAATTAACAGACAACCATTTATCATAATCGAAGGTAAGGTAGCCGAGCCTAGAATTGGAAGGTGGTCGTTGTATTCGCGGAGTTTGCATCTAACTTTATAGCAAGCAGTTCGGATATGGACAGATAAAGATGAGAGTTAGAAGATAGGTAGATAGTAATTCTCATCATATGCAACCATTGGAGGGGCTCCCTTAACCATCTTCTTGTCATGCAAAGCATACAGACCGTACTGAATTATACAATGTATTTCCATTACAAAATCAAAAGTAGTTTTGGGTCGGTTAGATTGTAGACGGCGCAAAAATATTATCAGGTGGCACCTTTTTGACCTCCTGGTCGGTGTGCTTCCTTGGCTCGACAACCATGCAAAAGGAAGAGGATTTCGAAGCCGCCGTTCAAATACATGTGGTGTCTAAGTCAGTTAATGTGTTTTTCTTTCTTCTTTGATGTCTTATTAGCGAAACGTTTTATTAATTGCATCTTTCTGGAATAGAAACTAATTTTGTGAAATTGTTTTGAAAAGGCTCAAGATATATTGTATGTAAATGGTGTTACATAAATGCTAAGTGCTACAAAATAGACATTGTAATCATCTTTTTTTCTTAGATGAACTTAAGACTTGGAGAGGAGAATACTAATTCTCTAAGCAGTTTTCATTTACTCAATTTTGAAAACAAAAGATTGTTTTGCAATTGAGGGACACATGGTGTATTTATTTTTCGCACATATCAGTATTCGCAGAGTTAATTGCTAGCTTGCTCAAAGTATTTACAAGCTGGTCAGAAAAGTAGATTACCTTTGGTAATCTCTGAGATTATAAGTAGAAATGATTGGCAGTAGTAGGGTCGAAAAGCCCTTTTTAAGGTTTTGTGTAAAACAAAATCTTATTACAATCGATTCACTGTCTGTCTGTCTTTTTTTTTAGGAGGTGGAAACCTTCAAAACACTCTGGCCTGGGCACGCCAGAGTGTGGGATTTTTACCCACTAAAACCTTTCTTTTCCTCCGCGAGTGCCAGTCCAGCACTCTCTAACCAAGCCTTAACAATATTGATTGCTTCGCTTGAGTACAACTCAGCATCCTCGAGATTCTACCGCCGTGGCCTTCTCCGGAACCCGAGCGTTAAGTGCATCATTATACACCATGTTCCACAGTAGTGGGCCCAGTACAGAGCCCTGTGGGACACCCACACCACCACACAATATTTACTGGTACAACCCTTTCCGTGAATTGCATTTTCGGCCAAGCCAGTAACCATTCTGATGGCATTAATGGTTGATCAAGCTTTACGGAACCCATACTGCCTATCTGAAAGGCCCGCTCGGCTCTCGACGACTGGGGGTAGTCTATAATAAGTAACCTGCTCGAACATTTTCCCCATAGTGACATATTGATCTATAAGAGAACGGTTCCCCTGGTGGTTTGCCACCTTAGGCAGCAGCACCAGCTTCTGCCGCTTCCACGGTGCAGGAAAGGTACCCTCGGACACGCACGTTTCGAACTACTCCGCGAAAACATCCGGTCTACATTTGACGGCAAGTTTGAGGGCCTTATTCAGTATGCCGTCCAGACCCGGAGCTTTGCTGTCGCCTATTCGACTGCAGATCTCCAACAGTTGCCCTGGTGACTGGTAGAATCGGCGTCACATTCAAGGGACGCTGAATAGTGTCAGTACCCCCTCCTATTGGGGAAATAACCCCTGGATTATTTTCAACAAGAGCATAGGGCACGTGATCTGCGGAGATGATCGGCCTCTGAATCGTCCTGTCACGATTTTATAGGTACTACTCCACGGATTTATGTCCGCTTCCAAACAGAGCTCCTTGAAACATTTCCTCTTACTCCGCTGGATGGCGAGCTTGAGGTTCTTGCGAGCTCCCTATAGTCATGCTCCTTTTCCCCTTGATTGATCCTACCGATTGCCTTCTGAGCCATTCTTCTAGTGGGAATGAGCATCTCCTAGGCGTCGATGTGTCACATGCCTTAAAAATGCTTTGTGTAACATGGAGGTCCCTGCTTTGCTAGGCAGGTCTAGCCACACTTCCATGAATGTTTGCTCATCCATAGCTTTTGGAGACAATCTTGGTGTTCCTTTGGATTTCGGCTTACGGTGTGCGGGTCTTCTGCCTTGTGGCTCCGTCCTTAGTTCACAGGTGATTGTCTGGTGATCGCTGTACGTAAAGTCATCGCTAACTTGCCTGGACATGTCACGTGCCAGCGCACGGCTGACAAAAGTCAGATCTACAATTGAACCAGTTCCCCCTTCCGATAAGTGTTTACATCACCTTCGTTGGCCAGAACTAGATCTAACTGGACAAATGCTTCTAATAAGCACCGCCCCCTTGCGTTAGTCTCTTTGCTGCCCTACTCAATAGCCCACGCATTAAAGTCACCAGCTATCACCTTTGGACATCGTCTCCTTGCGTCGTGAACAAGAGCGTCTAACAGGTCTTCATACTCAGGCAGTGTTATGCTTGGTGGGGCGTAGCAGCTGTATACGAATATACCGCTTATTTTTGCCCACACAAAGCTACTAGACGACTGACGCATGCTATATTGTATGGCTTCACGACCGCATACCCATATCGCCGCTCGCTACGTTCACCACCGGTTCAATAATGATAGCAACCTCCATCACGGATTGGTAAGTGGTTTGCGCAAACAAATCTTGTGCGACCTTACGATGATTACTTGTATTAATCTCATTTTTTCAATACAGTTAACGCCTTCCTAAATTCCGGGCATTTACCACTTACGACAATATGCCGGTTATCTCATCCCTCCTTTCCTTCGCACAAAATGCATTTGAGGTCTCTATTGCACTCCTTGGCAATATGTCCTTTCTCCCCACACCTTCGACATCGATGGGACTTATTGAAAGTGATCATTTTTTTAACGTACCCATTCTCAGAAACTACTTAACCGAAAAATCTGAAAAGAGTCGAGAGGGTGCCACTATAAGGTGCCTAGACTCCATAATACCCTCCATACCGATACCTGTTCAAATAAGGTTAATAATAGTATATCACTATAATTTTTAGTAATTGGCAGGTAAACCCCCTTTAAGTTCCTCCTAAAATCTCGAAACTGCAGCAATGTAGGCTACAAAATAGAGCATGACCCTACCAAATTTGATGGAAATCGCACTATTACTAACAAAGTTATAGTAGGTCAAAGCTGTCGCTTCTGTACAAATTCAAGACTTTGAAAGTCAGTATCACTTGAAACTGGATATTCTCGCATAATATATGCATCTAGCTTCCCATTTCCCGACTTGTTTTACTTTTAGCTGATCTGCAAATTTCTAAACTTCCGAGGACGTCCAATGTATTTGCTGAACGGTGTTCAGCAGTTTTAAGTTGTTTATGCTGAGTTTACACGCTTTCTTTGGTTACTAATGATCGGACCTTCAAATTTTTAATCGTTGACGGAACAATCCATACTGGATCAGTGCCTTGAAGTGTGTTAGAGCACTTCATTCAAGATCGTGACGGTACACTATAGTATATTGTAAGAGGTAATGTATTCAGTATTGCGCTCGTCGGAGATCGTTACCGTGATTTGACTCAGGTATTCATTCACAGTTTAGTTGATCGGTACTCGACATCCAATTACGATAGCAAATCCCCTCTGCCACCAGTGAAAAGTGAACTGTGATCCTCCGTTGCAACAGCTTACACAAAATATGCTGCAAAGATGTAAACAGTGAACGCCTACTCATGCAGCGATTGCAGTATATTACTATGTTTTGGGGAAGTTGCCTAGAAACACCCCCCCCCCCCCCCTGAAATTACAGCAATAATAATAATATCGCCAAGGGATGTGCACTGCGACCTAAAAGAAGTATTGTAAACCTAGTGCCCCTAAACGATAGTAAATCGTTTAAAACGATAACCGACAGAAACCTTAATATATTCCCTACTTCCAAGTCTTTCACCTGCCATCTGGTATTAAGTATTCTCCCAAATGACTGACCTTACTTTGCACAAGTGCTGGACACTATCCGAGAACACTCTCCTCACAGAATCTACAGACTTTGCCTGTAGATATCCCTAGGGTTTCCAGGTGATAGTTTAGCCTGCAGTGATGAGTAAGTATTCCCAATATGATCCAGAGGCTCTCTTACTGAGGTTTAAACAATCTTGCGAGCGCTTGAACGCGCCCATGAACACCATGAACTGCTCCATTCTTGGTAAGTTGACCCAGTAAAGTTCCTTCAACTGTTCCTCTTCATTTTGCAATGTCGTAGTCATGAATCCATTTCCAACTCCACAGAATGGAATTTACCTGGTACGATCTAATAGTTGCTTTGCTGTCGGTAAAAATAGCAACGTTTTGCACGTTATATGTAGTTAATTTCGAGGCTGAAGGAGGCACATCTGAAAAATGCTGGTATGCTTACCGCGCTTCAAAGTGCGTTTTCCTTGAACGAATGACCTCAGCGCCTGCTCTATCTGAGAACGGAATCCGTCAGTGTACCAGGTAATCAGCTGATGGTTTAAGCCGTATGCCAAATTCACGGTTTCCCAGTTCGCCCTGTTGCTTGAACGCGTTTCAAACTACTTATAGAAGTGGAACCTCGTTGCCATGTTCCCCCTTCGTATCAATAATTCGGGATGCCGCCTAGAAAGAATATCAATTTTCCTTCGATTTGGGCAGCTTTCTGCCTCACTGGTACTCCCGAACGTTCTGAAAATCTCCCACGTTTCTGGCATTTGTGCGCACAAATGGAGAGGAATCAATCCCAGAGGGATTTCTAGGGATGCCGTTAGGAAAGTTCTCATTGCCCCACTGATACACAGGCAAGCCAGTCTTTGAAGTTTGTGTACTATCTAGCTGTTGTTGAATTCTGTTCTTGGCCTTACTATTGCATTGTATATCTAATACAGCATTTCAGGCGTGCATCCCTATTTCTTGAATGCAATGCAAGTCAGCAGAGTCCTTGTGGATTTCCGACATATGTTTCGGACATGTGTCTTCGACAGTTGTTTTCGGTTTAGTGCCATTCTCAAATATTGTTACCCGTTGTTACCCGTTTCACTTCCATCTCATGTAATGCAATATCTCTTAAGTGATGAAGCTTGTGCTCCCTAGCGAATAGTACTATATTGGTCTTGGTTGAAGCAGCCTCGGGTTTCTGCACCAGTTGCTAGTGATACGCAGTCATATAGGGTATCCTCGTTCTCCAAAATATTAAAGCAATATCATCAGCGTAACCCTGCGCCTGCATTCCAGGGTTTGCTAGCTCCCATAGGCGCTCATCAACCTTGTGGACCACATTAAAAAGTGTTCATCACAATAGAATTGGAAACTGCCGGTACTTTTGATTTCGTTCTCTCTTACATTTTGCCAATCCAGAAGGCCAGAAAGTGTTCAACTCCTTTGCGGATTAGGCATCTCGCACCTCTGTATGCGATGTGTTGTCGAACGCGCCTTCGATGTCCAAAAACGCACACATTACTATTTCCTTTGTTTCTATGACATTCCGTACTATATCTATCATCTGATGCAGAGTAGTTTCGGTTATCCGTCCTGCCCGGTAAGCGTGTTGGCATGGATGGAGGGGATTGGATATTAAACGTTACTTCCAGTTTAGTTTTCTACAGCCTTCTCCACCGTTTTAAGTACGAAGAATGTCAGGCAAATTTGTTTGAGTTTTAAGAAGACCCTGTCCTCATCATTCTCGGTAAATATCCCATCTTCCTGCTTCAGGCAGTCTTTAGATGTAGGTCTGGCTCTGTAGGTTGTTTTATCCCTTCACAGAATTCTCTCAAGTTTTTTCGTTTTCCTTCCCTGATCGTATTGCTATATGCCGTCAGCACAGTTTTATACCTCTACAAGCCGTCAGTTTGCTCGGTTAAATAGTTTTTGCACCTTCTTTCTCACCTTGGCAAGGTTCCTTCTCCACCATGGTACCATCGATGACTTGACTGCCTTAGCCGGGCAGCTGGCCTCTATTTTGCTCCTAATGTTACCGCTTATCTACGGGTGAGCGATGTTGTAACTTAATGGCTTGAGTAGGAGCTCCAACTTGCTCTCCTGGGATTCCTTATTATTGTATTTACTTTCGAATCACCTTCAATGTCGAATATGATTGTTCTGTGATTCGACAACCTACAATTCTTAACCATGTCGCCTTTCATATGTTCCTTAGAGTTATGTCTAGTACCTCTTGTCTGGTGTTTTTCACGAATATTAGTGTGCTCCCCATATTATTTATAATATATTGTGAGCCTTGGCATCGCAGCCAAGAAGAAGTGGTAACGGCTTCCTCTCGCAGAACTTCACTACTCTAACGACTAATTTCGGTAGCATCCCGGTGTCGCCTCCTGGGAAATATTGTGATGTCACGACTGCTTTTCAAGCACTTCCGCCGGCTTCCAATGAGACTTAGACAGCCATGATGTATGCAGTTATAAACTCTGAAAGACATACGTATATATATATATATATATTTTTGAGAATGCGGCACCGTCTTGATTTTTTTTTAGAAAAGCAATGCCAAATTACTTGCATACTTCCTCTTTGCGCGAATCTAAGCCAGCACTATTCCAATGTTATCCTAGGAACTTGGCTTTGCAATGACTGCAGATGCAACTTTTAAATTGTGGAGGTTTACCTGAACTATTCCAATGCTAGCCATCGGCTGCGTAGGTGCTTGGAACTCTTCTCCAATGTCGGAGCATTAGTCTCCTCCTCCCGCATGGCACTGTCTTGCGTTTTGCTGTCCAACTTAAGCTCGGAACGGCTAGGTCAAGGTCGTCCACCTCTTCTATGGGCGGTAGTACCACTTCCTTGCCCGGTCCTGCCCTTTCAACCACTGTGGCTTCCGCAATTGAGTCGGGACTTGGGTAGGTGCTTCCTAAGAAGTATACTTCCTTAGTTTCTCCCTGTGCATATGCACAGGTATGCTGCTAAACCTGTAGTTCATGAGACAATTACGATCTTAATAACCTCTGGTTATCGGTCGTCTACCATGATCATGAGGAGTTCGCCTTCCTTCTAAAAACTCTTCTTAACGTGTGTGGATCCATATTAACAGCGTCGTGAGGTTGTAGAAGTTCCCCTAGCTCAATCGCTGTGGCTTAGAGAAAGTAGACCACCGCCACATGTTCCTTTGGTACATCATCCCCAGCAAATGTCGACAGTTCCGTCTCCTTCCATATATAGTCCTATCTTATGGTTCTAAACCATTAGGCGTGTCGACCGTCGCGCAGTCTACCATTATAAGACGTGGTAAAAACCATATACCGGTGCACAAGCTCTTTACACCATGTTTCACACATCTGCATGACGGTGAGGTCCCCAATTATTCCTTACTCCTTACGGATGAGTATTTGCTTGGGAAGTACCTTCATAGAGTGGGAGATCGAAAGCTCTTTACCGTAGTAGCAAAGTTAACGGCGGATTTCCCGGCTTCTGCTTTCACCTCTAACAGTAACGAGATTTACCCCTTCTTGAGTTCGGGTTTAGGTCTCCTGGGAGCATTTCCCTCTTACAGGCTGATTTCCGCTGCCCCTCGTTTTCTTGGCTCTGATGCTGAAAGGTTAGATCTATCCAGAGCCTTCTTAAGGGCTTCCTCTGATTTCTGGTCGCTCTCAAAATAGCACAGATACAATTTGACACCTGTGCCACTGGGGCCTGTCTCCTTTCTTCCGTCTGGTATAGTGACGGCTTCTCAGTAGGGCAATATTGACCATGGCTTACTACTTCACCTCTCAACTTCTTCCTTCATGGATATGGTCGTCTGGTTCTCAGTGTTACGGAGATGGGCCTCTGCTTGTTTGCTTGTGAACACGGCAAGGTCAGGCCTACTCATTGATTCGACTAGGTATCAGTGAATACAATTACCCCCACCGCAAGCTATCCAATGGGCACGGTCCGCATGGCACTCCGGTTTGGGGGGTATTTTTGACTCTTTGGTCTAGATCCGCAGCGTTTCGTTAATAGTAGGGTCACCTCGTACAACATATTCCCATCAACACCCACTAACGGTTTTGGTAGACAAGAGGCTTGGCTAGAAACTCACACATCCGCCCCTAGAGAGATAGGTTGGCTCCCAGAAGGCTGTATTTCACATCACGTCAAAGAGAATCAAAGTGTGAGTCTAACAACCTCTCTGGGAATCATGCCACCGTTACTACCACTTTTCCAGCGACTCGCATCTTTCCGAATTTTGATATTCGGCATTCCCCTTCGATTGCTCCCGCATGTTAGTGCTTCCTCCCAAACTGGTGCCATATATAATAGTGTAGAATGAACCATTCCACAGATAAACTGCGGCTGTATTTTGGGCTTCCGATGTTAAGCATTATCAGTAGTAACGATACACTGATATTTGCCGCTATCTTAAAAGAATAGTGCAGGTGGTCGTTTAAAATGATCTTCGCACCCTCAGATATTTGATAATCGGCTTTCAAATGCCTGCTGATAAAAAAAAAACGACGTGGCATAGATCAGTGGAAGAAGAGTGCAAGCTCCTTTAAAAATCTTGGAGCGAGTTGAAGCTTATTGTAAGGAATCGATAGCGATGCTACGAAGGTGCGGTCAGTATGGCAAGAATATTTATGCTATCAAGCTTTTCAATACGTCTTTCTTTAAGTTGTGGAGATATCTGCTCTTCAGCTTGTTCATAATGGCTTTTCATTGTTTCCTTACCAATGTCACTGATCCTATTGTCCTTGTCGAGGCAAAGTCTCACTGTCAGATCACTTATTTTTCAAATTTAGTCTGACTATTGCAGGCAAACAGACTATAATACAAAGTCGGAATCTTAGGAAATGGATTAGAAAAAGTTCTATGAACTTCTTGGCAACAAAGTATAGTTCCCTAGGCGACTAAGGACTCGTTTTGAGATAGAAGTACAATCGGAAAATCGAAGTCGTACATTTGTAGAGTGCTTTGAAAAGGGTTCTCCTTTTATCTGAGGCCAAAGCGGTAAAAATGTTCTCTGGTAGAACCAAGAAGTACAAAGGCTCAGGAATCAACTAAACGACTGTTGAATCGTGCTTGTAAAAGCAATAAAAATGAAGACTTGTTAAACTTTCGGAGCTCACAACATGAAGATAAGAAGATCGTAAAACGCTCAAACCGAGACTCCTTTACAGTGTAGTATGGAAAACTGCAAGGCTAAGAAGAGGCTTCCACGCTGCGCAGAGTGCTTAGTAAGGATGAGTCGGCCAAGTTGGACTCTCTTAGAAAGCCGGAGGCAATTTTTATGCTTTTCTAGTCCATAGTTCCATCCAGGAGAACAGGTGAGAGAAAAGGGAGGGAGAATTAGCGGTTGGTGTGTTAACTGAGCGGCACATTCCCGACAAGGCGCTAAGGCCCACTGAATGAAAACCAACGCGATAATCAGCATGAAATCCCTATGAGTCTGCTCTTCACTCTTTGATTTTAAAGATAGAAAACGCAGCTCTGAAAGGGGAGCACGCGATTGGAGTGGTCGTGGCCAATGAAGGGGCGTTTGAATATGCGCTTTTCAAAAAACCTTGCAAATTGACCAGAGAGCATGAAACTTTAATTAAGTGCTCTACTAACACATTGATTGCTGTGTACTGAAGTGAGTGTTGTTCGCTGCCTAACAACAGAAGTGACGAAAGGCTACTGTGGAGTATGTTGGTCGACTCACTACTATGCGAACTGGAAAGTCTGCTAAAGCTCGAGACCTCGTTGATTTGACGGGCACTTGGTTCCTCAGGCATGGCCTTTCGGTAAATCCAAATAAAATCACAAACCATTGTAAAAAAGGAGGAAACTCAATGGTTTTTGGCTTCCAGAGATGACGGGTACATCTGGAGTCACAAACAAAAACCACGAGCGCGACCAAAAATTGTGATTTGCCCTATCTACAGAAAAGACATGTGAAAATTACAAAGTCATCTCACTACTTTGTACGCCCTATAAAATCTTCGCCAAAATTCTTGGGTAAAGAATTAGACGCCATCACCCGAGCTTTCAGACTGAAAGATCAACCATTGACTAGCTATTTACGGTCAAAAAGGTGCTAAGAAGCTGCTGGGAATTGAATATCGATGACCGTTAAATATCCTTCCACTTCAAGTAGGCCTATGACAGTATTGATGGAAATTAACTGTACAAAGTGATGCTTAATTTGGGAATTCTAGCAAAATTGGTAAGTCTTACCAGAATACACAACAGCGGAGGGTATAGTCAATAATAGCCTAACAGGTGCGTTTAAAGCAAATTTCAGATTACAATAAACACGTGGGCCGACACCCCTACTATTCATTCTACCTGTTCATTGGGCAGGTTATACGAAAGTTGCCTCTGGAAACAAAAGGCATACTGCTGTATAAGTGCTACCAAATCGTCATTCGGACGATGGCGCGATCTTTCACATCAGTAAAAGAGATTTTTATCGACCTCATTAAAACAGCAAACCAAGTTGGTCTACGAATTAATCAAAAATAGACAACAAACAAAGGAATTCGCGACGGCCTAACGAACAAAATTAGAACGCGAGCTAAATCTGCAAAATTAAAAAAACCGTTCGACGACCCGCATGGGGCCGTAAGTCTCTGGACCGGAGCACCACCACCGAGAAGGAAAATCCACGACGGATCACAATCGCGATCATTGTTTATTCTGCCTCAGATAGTTATTGAGGCGCGGCCCCTGAGGTTTCCCCCCATCCTCTAGATCCCCAGGCCACTATTTAGAGAACGTCCCTATTAAGGTCTTACGGGGGTCAAGAAGGTAGAGGGAGGGAGGAAATCCTCAAATAAAAAAAAAAATAAATCGAATTCATAGTATATTCACGCGAAAAGCAATCAAATAAAAATCATCATCATCATCATCAACAGCGCACCAACCGGTATCCGGTCTAGGCATGCCCTAATAAGGAACTCCAGACATCCCGGTTTTGCGCCGAGGTCCACCAATTCGATATCCTTAAAAGCTGTCTGGCGTCCCGACCTACGCCATCGCTCCATCTTAGGCAGGGTCTGCCTCGTCTTCTTTTTCTACCATAGATATTGCCCTTATAGACTTTCCGGGTGGGATCATCTTCATCCATAAGGATTAAGTGACCCGCCCACCGTAACCTATTGAGCCGGATTTTATCCACAACCGGACGGTCATGGTATCGCTCATAGATTTCGTCATTGTGTAAGCTACGGAATCGTCCATCCTCATGTAGGGGGCCAAAAATTCTTCGGAGGATTCTTCTCTCGAACGCGGCCAAGAGTTCGCAATTTTTCTTGCTAAGAACCCGAGTCGAGGAATACATGAGGTTTGGTAAGATCAATGTCTTGTACACTAAGAGCTTTGTAGGTCTCGGGTGGTTCTTCCCATGATGTCGATATCGTCAGCATAGTCGTCCCTAGTTGGGTGGACTTGTATTTACCTCAGCATCACGGATCACTTTCTCGAGGGCCAGGTTAAAGAAGACGCATGATCGCATCCCCTTGTCGTAGACCGTTGTTGATGTCGAATGGTCTTGAGAGTGATCCTGCTGCTTTTATCTGGCCTCGCACATTGGTCAGGGTCAGCCTAGTCAATCTTATTAATTTCGTCGGGTTACCGAATTCTCTCATGACCGTGTACAGTTTTACCCTGGCTATGCTATCATAGGCGGCTATAAAGTCGATGAACAGATGGTGCAACTTATGTCCATATTCTAACAGCTTTTCCATCGCTTGCCGCAGAGAGAAAATCTGATCTGTTGTTGATTTGCCTGAAGTGAAGCCTCTTTGGTATGGACCAATGATGTTCTGGGCGTATGGGGCTATCCGGCCTAGCAAGATAGTGGAGAATATCTTATAAATGGTACTCAGCAACGTGATATCTCTATAATTGCTGCACTGTGCGATATCTCCCTTTTTATGTATGAGACAGATAATGCCTCGTTGCCAACCGTCAGGCATTGGTTCGCTGTCCCATACCTTGAGCACAAGTTGATGAACCACTTGGTATAACTGGTCGCCTCCATATTTAACCAACTCGGCTGTAATTCCATTGGCTCCTGGCGACTTATGATATTTTAGCCGATGAATTACACGGACTGTTTCTCCTAAACTTGGTGGTGGCAGTATTTGTCCCTCGTCTTCAGTTGGCGGGACCTCCAACTCGCCGATGTTGTGGTTGTTCAGTAGCTCAGCAAAGTACTCAACCCATCGCTCCAATATGCTCATTCTGTCGGAAATCAGATTTCCCTCTTTGTCTCGGCAGGATGAGCATCGAGGTGTATAAGACTTCATCCTGACTTGTTGGTAAAACTTCCGCCCCTGGTGCGGTTGCTCCTTGTACTTTCCTAGTTCGTAGACTTGTTGGTTCTCCCAGGCTTCCTTTTTCCGTCTGTGAAGTCGCTTCTCCGCTCGACGGAGTTCGTGACAAGTCTCTGCGCGTGCCCGCGTTCTTTGAGAATGCAACATTACTCGGCATGCGACATTCTTCCGTTCCGTTGCTAGCTTACATTCATCGTCAAACCAGCCATTCCGACTCCTTTTGCGGCTGGGGCCAAGTATGCTTGTGGCCGTATCCATGATAACGTTCTTCAGGTGATTGTGAAGATCATTTGTTGATGCTTCATCTCCAGGTCATCTGTTGACTGCGGCTATTGCGGCATCCATTTCCCTCTTATAGGTGTTGCGGAGGGATGTGTTGTGGATGGCTTCAGTGTTCACTCTCACCTGATTGTCAGAGGGGATTCTAGGTGGTATTGTTATTCGAGCTCGGAGCACCATGCCAACGAGATAGCGATCCGAGTCTATATTGGCCCCCCTATATGTTCTGACATTTATCAAGGCTGAGAGGTGGCGGCGTTCGATGAACACGTGGTCAATTTGGTTTAAAGTGGCCCGTCTAGAGAGGCCCACGTATGTTTGTGGACCGCTTTCCGCGCAAACCAGGTACTTCCAACAACCATTTCGTGTGACCCTGCTAATTGAATAATCCGCAGTCCGTTATCATTTGTTTTTTCGTGTAAGCTATGGGAGCCAACGTATCACCTGAATACGGGCTCCTCCCCTACTTGGCTGTTCAAATCCCCAAGTATGCTTTTGATATCATATCTGGGACAGGTTTCGAGGGTTCGTTCTACTCCGACTCTGCAGTCTCCTCTGTAGGGGCGTGAACGTTAATGAGGCTTATATTTCTAAACTTGTCTCGGAAGCGCAGGGTGCATAGCCGTTCGCTTATGTTTTCAAAGCCGATAACAGCAGGTTTCATTTTTTGGCTGACTAAGAAACCTACTCCGAGCACATGTTTACTGGATGACCGCTATAATATATGGTGTAGTGGCTCTTCTCCAGGAAACCGGTCCCTGTCCATCGCATCTCTTGCAACGCTGTTATATCAGCCCTATATTGGGACCGGGTATCGGCTAGCTGCTCATCAGCTTCATCTCTGTACAGGGAGCGCACGTTCCATGAGAAAATGCGCAAATCGTTGATCCGTTGTCGTTGCCGGATCCGTCGTTTTAAAATCCGTCCTGTGGTGTGGCTTCGTAACAAGTTGTTTTCTTTGTAGGGTTATCAGCCCTACCCAACCCCCAACCTGGAGGACCAGTTGGTACAATTTGTCCCGTTTTTAGGCGCGGGAGACTCGCCTTCATCCTTCTCCGTCTGCAGCTTTTCGTTAAAAAAGAACTCCCGGCGGTCACCACGTGGAGGTGAAGATAGGGTTTGGTAGTAGAGCTGTTGGTCTTGGTTCAGCAGGCATTTCCCAGGTTTTATGCTCCATCGTGGGTACCAATCCACGTTTCCCCCCGGGACCTATACTACCCTTTGACCACCCATAAAAATATAAAGGAAAAATGAAATGAAGTTAAAGTAAAAAATATATATAAGAAAAGTAAAATCAAACCAAAACAAAAAAAAATATTTAAAAGAAAAATAAAATCAAAATAAAAAATGAGAAAGGAAAAAGTGAAATTAAAGCAAAAAAACTTCCACTTTGATTACACTCCGAACTCGGCGTAGCGTGTATTTGTTGTTGTTTTGTTTCTTTCTGTTTAATACGGAAATTACTTCACTCAACAGAAGGAAAAAAGAAAAATATGTATTCGGAAATACAACTGAATTCAATGCAAAAAAATATAGAACCGAAAAACTTTTGGTTTCTCTTTTCTTAATTTTCTTTCCAAAAATCCTCCCAGCGACCCGCACGCAAAGAGGAAAATGTCTCGCACATACTCAGAACCAGAAATTCTTAGAGGTCGTGAATGTTATCTTCAATGAATGTCGTACACTCTATGAAGAAGGTTTCCCGTAGTTCGAAACACGATTGTTCCCGCGAGAAATTGAGGAAATTCACGTTCATCACAAGCAAGCTCCTCTTGGACAATCGTTCTGACGTTTCGTGAATTACGCCCTCTTCGCAGACAGCCCATGCACAAATTTCCCAAAACTTAACGTTGTTTTAACATCCAAAACTTTGCACCGCTCTCTCAGCAAACCAATTCTTTGACCTTCTGACTACGCCCCCCCCCCATCAATCATTCCTTTTTCAGCTAACTTTCTTTCCAATTCACAGAGTTATCTGATTCTCTATTACGAAGATGAAATCATTCCTCAAGGCATTATATTATTTCTCCGAATTTTGGAAAAGGAAACTTACCTTCCTCCTTGCTCCAAGCTGAAATCTGGGAGATCACGGAGTTACCTCCAACTTTATTCTCCATGACTCCAGCACAAACAATGAAATTTTGAAATCCCACCGGCCGTTGATTAGCTGTCCACCCACGAACCGGTCCCCATGCCGCTACGCTCGCCTTGAACTCCGAGAGTTCATGTCACAGCGTACGCCTACGGATGCGGCAAATCATTCCCCTCTGTCAAAATCAATTCGCCCGAATGCATTCAATAATGTGCAATCTGCGGCGAGCATTAGGGTAATTTCACATTATGGAATGTATTAATTCAACAAATTATCATATTTCAGAAAGAGCCGAATGAGATTCCGCTCTCGTCGCGAAGCCGCGGTTACTACAGGTTTTTGCACTTTTCTTCAGCTGTCTTTCAACACACCGCTCTAGCGCTACGAATTCGAACTCTCTGTCTTATTATGAAGTATCGATTATAAGACTTTCTGGCTACCCACAATTCTAAGAAAGAAAGCCCACTACATCTTTTATTAAAAAGTAAATATTTTCCAGCGTACGACTCAATGTGCGTTACAACTCATCTTAAAAATATTTTCTTCAATTTCTCCTGCTATTCACGGTAATTCCTTTCTTAAGATTTGCTTCAAAGCGTACATTAACTACTGCACAACGACTGCGACTTATACCATCCTTGGACGCAATGTGTATAATTCCAAACTAACAACCCACCCTCTCTCTCTGTAAATAATAACTTCCCAGTTCCTTTACCACTGCATGACTTTTGACAATAATGAAAAAATTTCCACGTGAACCTTACCATTGTACTTCAACTGAAGCATTTCCGTCCTGTGATCCCTAATGCAATCAAAAACCTGTAAATTTTCTGAAGAATTTTTCCGGAACAAATTTCCAGCACTTAACCTAAGTGAAGGTAAACTTGAACTTTGCTGGAAAATATGGAGACGAGAATTCTTGGAATGGATTCATACAATGGCAACGTTCAGACGCTACACAACCTCAGAATTATTGTCGATGTGATGAGACCATGACGAAGATGGTCCTGCTGCAGGGAAATAAGCCAAAAAAATAAAGGTAGAACTTTGAAGCCTAACTGCATCTTATCATACAATTGCCGTGGTTTGTAATGTAGAATTATCATAAGGAAAACCTTGCAATTTTCTACGCAACTTTAGGAAAGTGATCCGTAAACAAGTTCGAACGGCTCCCATGAGGAATTAGGACAGAACTATGATATTATAAAAGAAATAAACGTTGATGAGGTAGAAGCGCTAGGCTGGGTTTGAAGTGCTAACGAATTGTAAATTATTCTGATTTTACGTTAAATACTCCAACAATTGGGAAATTTATTTCGATAACTAATATTCGTATATTCGAATCCACCACTGTGTTCATGCTATGAGATAAGTAATCGTTGTTGTCACCGTCATCCCTACGCTTGAAGTCGACTTGTTGAAGGATAACAACTCGAAGATGGAGACGACGAGAGCACATAAAAATATGCTCGAATGGGATTTGAGGATCGCTGCGAAAAGGGAAGGATTTTTTTATTTCACTTAATTTCATTGTATACACTACCATCCTTGCAAGGATCCGCCAGCAAGCCTTGTCGTCGAAGAGTATAATGAAACAGCTGAAGCATATTTTCTCCCAATGCCCACATAATCAGATAGCAGAAACCTGGGAACTTTGCGTCACAACTTTCATGGTGTACTTTCGTAGATGTCATCATCCTCATCATCATCTCAAGAAATACATAATTATACTCTGCACGGTCTTGCTCGAAAAGTTTTGCTTTGATATCCGATATCCTTGGTAATTATCTCGAACGAAGGGATCAGGCTGCAGACCGAGATTGGGATTGTATCCGAGGAATATGATATAATATTGTCGCAGAGAAGGCCTGACACGACAACCGGCTTGGCCATTCTTTTCTCAAGAAACAGCGAAGGTAAAATAAGGATCTCCGTGTGGTCTTTTGAAATCTGAGGTCGTTGTCAAGTGACGACATCCTCCGAGAAATGCGCTGCTTTTAATGTACAAGAAAGGAAAATACCTACGATTACGATTAGAGTAAGGCAATCCTTTTGTCAGCTCTATACATTTAAGATGGAAATAAGAACGCGACAAATACAAACGAGCTGGCGGAAAAGAAAATTGTCAACCTGAGATGAGGAAATCCCCTTTGTTCAAAAAGGGTCTCGTCGGTTTTGTTCTTAACAACATGCTATCGGTTTTCGAGTTTTCAATTGCAAAACCAGAAATTTATGGTTTTCATTTACAAACGATTCCACCGACAATTGCTGCAAATAAATTATGGGTAATCGTGCAGAGGACTAAATGGAATAGGTGCAGTACTTTGTATGTGAAACTCCAGGTGGCCATTGTGTGAATAATCGGAAGTAATTTAATCAATGCTTGTGGTGATTCGATCCGATTTACGTTTGTGAGCATTTTAATCAAACCAATCACTAGTTCATGGTATGATACAGCAAACAAAAGTTTAGTTAATTATTTTTCTGACTTTAGATTTAAACTTTAGAAGTCCACACCTTAAGGACTAAGACCACCTTCAAATTTTTTCAACCTTTTTGAAGGTTTTGTGTAAAACAAAACCTTATTCGAATCGGTTGGTTGTCGGTTTTTTTTGTTGTTTATAGAGGTGGAAAGCATCGACTCCCCACCCGCTACACCCCACGGAATTATCTAGAGATCATCATGGGGCGGGTTAAAGCCCTATCGGCTTGCTCCTGCGGTGAGAATTGTTCTCTCCCTGCTGCTTTTTGGTAAGCGCTCTAACCTTCGAAGCGTCTCCTGAATACAGCTAATGGTGCTCTTGACTGCATCCCACACTTCTTGGGATTCGAGCATTTCCGGAATGAATGTTTCCGTTCGTAAGCGTCTTCTCAAGAGTTGAAGCGGTCCCCTCTCGGACGCACGAAGAGTATGTGCACCTGGTCCTCTTATTCATTTATACACTCAGGAGAGAAGGGAGAATCCCCAAGTCCAAAACGATGTAAATACCGGCGGTATCTACCATACCGAGTTAAAAATTGGGTCATTTTCTCCTATACGCCTGAACGTTATGGACTTTTGTCCAAACGAGTGCTGCAAACAGTAAAATGGATGAACACACTCTAGCTAGCAGTGTCGCCGGTCGTTTGGGTGCTCCAATATTGGGCATCATGCCAGCTAACGTAGCTACAACTTTCGTTGCAAAGCTGAATATAGGAGAGAACATTCGGTTGGTTTAAGGATCTTATTATATGCAGTTGAAAGCATTCCTCACGTTGAGGTATGGTATAGTATTTTTTGTACCACCCTGTCACCTCGATCGGCCGGCGTGATTGTGTGGACATGCCTCCCGCTTCTTCTACAATTGGAAACAGCCTGTTGCATATAATACGCTCTAGCAACTTTCCTATACTGTTCAGCGACCATGGCTCTCCAAGTGGTTTACCACTCTTTGGTAGCAGCAACAGCATTTGCCTTTTCCACTGAGACGGGAAACGAACCACTCCGGTCTTGTTTTTATCGCCGCCTTCAAAGCGACGTTCGGTATTTCGTCCACCCCGGGTCCTTTTTTAGCCCCTACATTTTCGCAGGCAATGGTAAGCTCAACCTCTGTTATGCTTGAGATATCCGTTGTGCGATACTCTCTTTCGATCGTAATAGTGCATTTGCTTTGCTGTGGGAATAGATTGGTCACTATTCTTCGCAATAAAACTGAGCACTTTATCTGCGGAGCCTTGCTTTCATTCAATTTTACCATTACCACTCTATAGTCCCCTCTCCTCGGATTGATGTCGGCCTCTTCGCAAAGTTCTTCAAAGGAGTTCCGGTAATCTGTGAGCGTTATTTTTGCGCCTTGGCATACATGCATCACAGGCTGTATCTTGCTGTATCTGTTGGTGTGGAACTGTCCCTAAATATCTCAGTGAATATTTCCACATCAAAAATTTTTGAACTCCGCTGCTTCACCTGGCATGACTTTATGTCTTTTGGATGCTCCATTCCCCCGTTCTCCACCACACTTCGTTGTGATCTCATCACGGTCCCTACACTCCACAGTTATCTCGTGGGTTAACTGCCTTATCGTAACTTCCTCACTTATGGATCTACCAACCAAGCTGTGGTAGTTTAGCGTCCTTCCGTCCTACGTCTTTCGAAGCTCCAGGAGTACTTCTCACTCCTGCGTTCTTCTGATCGGTGTGACATTGTCTCCCAGGCCGCTTAGCGTCGGATTTTTTGCAGAATCTCAACATGAGGTAGGTCCCCTCTGCTTTTGATAACAATTGCATCCGGATAGAGCCTCCTTCTCTTCACCTATGTCCTTGTTTTCACGGTTCTCCAAATATTTGCTAACATTTCCTGGGGTTTTATTTGTGAAGCCAATTTGGGGTCCAAACGTTATAATCCCTTCGTTACTGTTTCCTTGGACCCTCGCCTTTTCTTTTGGTGTTGGGAGCTTGACACAAGTAGCCTCCACTCTTTCTCTGCTCCTCTTTATGCCTTCTATAACGTTCCATATTGGATTTGTTTGAGCGGCTCGTTCCACCCTTTTGATAGCAATGGGTACCTGTTGTCCTGTATTCGCTCAGTATTGGTTTGACGAACCTAACTCACTCATGGCTTTTTCGCAGGTATCTTTAAGGTTTCGAACAATCACCTAAATATAGCGATGAACGTGATGCTTCAAACCCGGCGAAATCGTATAGCGTGTTCAGGGTATTACCCATCTCCTTCAGGCAATTTTTTACCTTGAATACTTTTGCTGGGACTGCATCAACTCTCTCGTTGTTGGCATGCACCGCTTCTTCTTTGCTGAGGCCGGTACAGGCTTTGCCACAATCAATATCTGGTCATCTATCCGTCTTCTCGAACCTGGGTGGAGAACAAAACATCTTACCGCTGCGCTTAAAGGAATCCAGGTCCGTTACCTCCTCCTTATCACTCCTTGCAGTATCTACTTCGATGGTCTCATAATCAACAAGAATGACGTCAATATACTCTTTTTCCTTCAATATTACCGGTATTTTGTTTCCAGAATTTACTGGTATTCTGAATTTGGTGGAAAAGTGGGAACTGTGAACGCTCACGCATATAGTGAATTACATCATTCTAGGTTGAACTTAAGGGGGTCCCCATACATGCAAAAGGCGGTGCATGTCTTTCTCATCAAATATAATCACATGGGGTACCAAATGAAAGATCTCAATTAGTACTTTCCGATGCCGGTTTTAGTTTTGATTGAAAGCTATCATTTCTTTCACGGACTCATTCTCAGAAATTACCCAACCCAGAAGTCTGAAAAAGATCAGGAGGCAGGAGGCAATCCCTGAGTATTTAAAACTTATATCCAAAAGTATTTATGTTCTACAACAACACTTAGTGCAGAAGAACTAATGCGCTGGGTTCAATTGCTCTACCACGATCCGAAAGTAAAGTTCGAAGTGTGCTGGGTGTATCAAAACCGCTTCATGTATCTGTTGGTGTTCATCACGGAAGCGCCCTCTCAATACTCCTCTTTGTTCCTGTTATGGGCACTGTCACACGGGACATCCGCCCTATTCACTGCTTTATGCAAATGATGTTTTCCTAGCGTTTAATAGCAAAAATGACCTCGAGCAACTTGTTCAAAAATGGAATGATCGCTTCATGCAACACGGTCTCAGATTGAATCCAACCAAAGCTAAATTTTTAACGACCGATCCCCATGAAATAGGCACAATCACTGTCAGCGGCAATGACTTGACCAGAACTGGGCAGAACGGGTCAATGCTATTAGCCAATGGACAACTGCGTTATGGAATTACTTCACGTATTAACACAACCTTGGTGAAGTGGCATTCCACAACTGAATCACAAAGACGTATAAACAAACGTCTCAAATCTAAAATTTACCGGAATATCATCCGTCCTGTTGCTCTCTATGGTTCCGAGTGTTTGCCGACTATGTAGACGAAGATGTTGCGTGATATGTTTTGATCACATCCGAAATGAGGATATCCGCGATCGATATGGAGTTGTACTGATCGTGGGAAAACTGCGAGAGAGGCGTCTTCGGTGGTATGGCCACGTAGTTCGCGGGAATTCACTTGCCAAAATTGGTCTGAACATCGAAGTCGATGGTAAACGATCGAAAGTCCGGCTGAAACAACAGTGGCTTGATACGGTGGATGGGGATTTAAAAGCCTCAAGATTGCATCCAGATCAGGCATTTGATAGAGTCAAATGGCGAAACCGATCACGGCCAGTCGACCACGCTTGAAAACAGGACAAAGAGCGAAGAAAAGAAGAAGAAAATTTATGTGAAGTAACATTTCTTAAATGGTCGAAAAAGCCGATGTTGCTAGTGAAGTCTCTACCGTGAATAACTCGTGTTTCTCGTAATTAAATTCCAAAACCGCAAGCTCGATGCTTCAGATATGAAAGGCTTTGTGCATTTCTCATGTAAGTATTTTTGAGTCCAAAACTCTTCCATTTGTCTGTATATAATCCGTAACGTCCATGCATTTAGTATGTCAAACTACTCACTTTAGCGTGATACCAATATTTAGTGTTTCAGATTGCAGTAAATTTACTCGGAAGCGAACTTTAAGCGACTTCAACTTTCTCAGTAATATTAAGATTTTGATCGAATTTGGGAATAGTAGGGTTCATACTATATTATTACATTTTCTAATTTAGTTTCGGCAGTTGCTGGATTTAATTTAATACTAGCACTAAATGTCAAAGATTTACGATTGGATGATCCTACCCCTTGAAATATGAAGAGCGCTGGTGGTGGTAGCCGGTGGTAGGCTAATGAGAGAACGCATCGTGAACTCAACGTAACATGGACCACATATGCAGAATGGTCTACTTCTGCACGGTTTGAACCAGACTGTGTGATAATCTCAGGACATGAAAGGAAGCGGTGGGGATTTAGGTAGAACACCTGGAGGTGACAATATTATTATAACTAAAATAACTTTCACGAGACGACAAATTTCCTTGATTTCCCGAGCCAACGGCTCTTTTTTGATATTTGCCATTAGGGGAGATCTTCGAAATGGGTCTTTGTCCTTTGGAATACCTCCTGGTGTCTCTCCTCTTCAATATGTGCAGTCGATGTTGTTGCCCTTTTTGTCGTCCACCGATCTGCTTTGAACTTATCTTTCTTCGATTGCCGGTGCTCTCGTTAGAGTGCTTCTTCACTTGAACACCCCCTTTTCCAAACCTAGAGCACTTGTAGCATTAGATGGCACGGTGGCCAAGTTGTCCGAGGCACTGCGGTCGAGAGATATCGGGAACCGGGAGCCCGCTTGCTCAGACCCAAAAGCCGCCGGTACTGGAGTTCCGAGCCCCTGCACTGTAAGTTTCCTCCTTCTCACGTGGTTTTATGTTCTGGGTATCTTTCCCATAGCCATTTTGGCCCACGCACCAGAGATGAGCAAACACTAGCCCATGCACAGTCAGAAAAAAGTTCATGAATACATATTTACACACCAGTAGGTTTGCCCCAATCCCCCAGCTGGGGTCGCGCCTGATGGAAGATCTGGCCACTCTTCACAGATAGTCTGTCTGTCTGTCTTTTTTAATAATAATAATCGTTAACGCAACAATCCATATTTAATCAGGGCCTAGAGAGTCCTCTTAGAGCAGTTCATTCAAGACCGCAACGGTACACTACAGCGGTACACTACAGTGCACTGTAGGAGGCAATGTGGTGAGCATTGCGCTCGCTCGAGATTATTACCCTGATTTGACTCAGGTACTCTTTCAGAGCTGATTTGACTGATATCCGACATGCAGTTACGATAACAAATCCCTCCTACGAAAGCCCAGATCCATCCGGACACAACTTTTTTTGACAGGGGAAAATCCATCATGGATACACATCTCGAATGCCGGACTCTTACCGACTAAAACCTATTTTTTCCACATCCTCCCCGCGGGACCAGCGTTCTGGTATAGTTTCGCTAGACTGTTCAGTTCTTAGCCGTTTACTTTAAACGAGCTGCTATCACTTTGCGCAGCGTTAATTGCAGTAGCTTTCCTTCTATGTCTCCACTGGGTTCCTCCGGCTGTTGGCAGCGTCATTTGTGAAAATAGGGTAGGTGAATGCGTTTACGAAGGGATTGTTGGAATCTAGCAACAGTACGCTGTCGGACTACGAACTAAACACCTTCCAGTCCTCCGAGAACTAGCCTGCAACCGTTTGACACATTACTTCGGGATAGCCTTTTCCCTCTCCGGCTTTCGTAGCTTTCAAGTCAGGGAATTCCTTTCACCAAGGCGAGAAGAATGGTGGAAGGGAGTTGTTAGTTCAGAGAACCCCTTGCCATTCGGTCGAGCTCAATTTTCTTCGCAACAAGAAGACCCCGAACATAACGCGCAGCACGACTCTATCTACTAGCCACTCCTCAGCATCTCTCTGAGACTATTGTCTGGGGAGAGGTCCCATGTCACTGCATGACGAAAGTGGTCCTATCTTACATTCCATTCCAGAACACACAATCTGGAGATCGTGTCTTGTCAATCTTGTTTAGGGTAAGACAGAAAACCACCATGCCCCACGTACAAGTTCGGTAAGGGAGTAATCAATTTCACAATGCTTTCACTTTAGCCACAGATCTAAATTGTCGATGAGCCGCACTGTCGCGCTCATTTTCCAAGAGAATTGCCACTCGAAAATATACGTTGACGATCTTCATGGGCAACTATGTCTTTTAAATTATCGCCTTTGCGGCTGTATGTGGCTTTACGTTCCTTGGAAAGGAGGACAACGTGGATCACTCCCGCGATCACCGTTACTGCACTTGAGCAAGGCGTCAGCTGGGTAGCAGCCCATACCTCCGCACCATAAAATAGATGCGACAGCGTTGCTCCCATAAGAAGACATTTCCTGGTAGATACAGGTTCCCTAATATTCGCTGTTAGCCGACTCAAGGCCGAGACTCCAGCTGCAGCCCTGTCCACTGTTTGATTTGCTCGAAAAAGCTCATCTTCGAGTCGAGCATTAAACTAAGATATTTAACCAGTCATTTTGACTGAAACCAATAGCAGTCATCCATCCGCTTACCCATCGCATCAATATACCATCGCGTCAATATACCAACTCTACTTTGCGCCTATTCAACAATGCTTCTGGCAATAAGTGTTGCAATGTCATTTGTATAACCGCGCAGGCGCCACCTTTCTGACATGCCCAGTCTTAGCAGAATATCGTAGGAAGTGTTCCGGAAGTGCGATTCTAGTGTCTCATAGAGCGGAGAGTGGTCTTCCCGGTAATTTGCATCCACGACCTCCATAATAGAATCCACCGTAGATCTCCCTGCTCTGAACCAGAACTGCTAAGTCCCCAGCAGTGCGGATCGTTTTAGCGAGTCTACTCCTGATAAACTTTTCGAGCACTTTTTCTACCGTGTGAAGCCTACACAGAGGTCGGTATGCAGGTGGTAACTCAGGGTCTACTTTTCCTTTGCTGATTAGTGCGAGTGTTGCCACCTTCCAGGGACAAGGAAAAGTCCCTCGTTCAGGCGAGCGTTGAACGCCCTGAACAACAAGTCTGGCCGTTGACGGAACACCCGTTCGTAAACTTCCACCAGGAAACCATCAGGATTTGGTGCCTTCTTTTTTTCATGGTGAGAACTGATTTTTCGAGCTCTCTTATTGCGAAAAGGGGGCAATCTTCGACGCTTTCCCCGCTGTTGACATCAACTCGGACGAGATGTCTGGGGAGTACTGCCAGTGAAAATGCGGTCTATCTAGTCAGTATTTATGATGCATGATTTTCGCAGAGTCCGGTTCTCCGGGTGGCAAGTTTATAGCCCCACGGCAAGTTTATAGTCCCCCTCTCATTGACTAAGTTCTGCCAGAGGCGAGCGTTGCTTTTATTTATCGCGACATGGAATCTCCTTTTTGACAACCTATACTTTGCCTTTATGGTCGGTATGTCCCTCCGGGTGTGTAAATATTGTGCCAAACAGCGAAAGTTGTGGCACTCCTTGCGTAGGTCGGCAATTTCTGCGTCTCGGCTGGGGGCCCTCCAGGGCACGAAAGCCTCGCATGCAACATTAGCAGGTTCATCATCTAGTTTACGACAGCGGCGGTACCCGTCGAGATGCCATGAAACCGGGTTCATGTACAGGTTTTGTTCGCTGATTAGCACTAAATCAGTATACTACCCATTCAGTTTTGATTTTCCCTTTGCTAAGGAGTTTCCTAGCAAATTGCGCGAGGAATTCAGCGAGTTTCCAGCCCCGAGCATTCGCAGAAGTGATTCCTCTCTGGACATTGGTTACCTGTAGAAATTCACGTTTTATGACCTCCTTCACTTCGACCTTTTCTGGTTGGCAGTCGAGATCTTGAATTTCTGGAGAGCACACAGACTATAGGCTCTAGGTTAGGAACGAGAGCCTTCTCCCTCAGTAACCCCTGAACCACTTCGCAAAACGTACTCTTGCCAGTCGGCTTCGGGCCTAGTTCGACGAGGTCTCCCCGTTACGGAAGACACTTCTTTTCCATTATCTTCGGATTTCATCCTGTAACAGATTTCACTGAGGTCTTCCGCAAATATCTTGCAGGATCGACGGTCCAGTCCTTCTTCGTTTCCTCGTCTTTTCTGTTACTGGCTTTTAGTATATATCCTCCTTGTCTTTGGTCAGACGGGTTCCTGACGACATAGGGAATTCATTCCCTCCATTTTTCTTTGTTTTCTTTTCTAGGGCACTGAAAACGACTTGGAGAAAGTCTCCTTCAGGCGCGCCTTCCTTTTTTCGTTTTTCCCAGTTCGCTTTGCAGTGGGCTATCTGCTATCTGTTTGGCGCCCTTTAGAAAAAGATGTGGTTCAGTAGATCCTTCAGTTTCATCAGCCGGTTTTTGGCGCCTTTGCTGACGTTCTTCTGGAGGGACATACGTGGTCGGAAACTCGTCACCACAGTCGCGCATTTCTTGATAAACCTTCCCTCTTCGACTCTAACTAGAACAGTTGGATGCATGTTAAGGAAGGGCGACAATTCCATTGCTGCGCCGGGAATTCCACCACTGATCATCAAATCTACAGACTTTTAGCACTGATAAAGAGAAGAAGTGGGTCCCGAAATATCGGTGCATGCAAGGTTAATAAATATTACTAGTGAATAGAAAAGGCAAGTCTTCATTATTTCAACGTCTACTGTATATATTAACTTCTTTACTTAATAATTCGGGTTTAGAGTAAAAGCTACCTATTTGGAAACAGAAGTTGACCACGAACATATAAATCTAATCACTAAACGATGACGTTGCACCCAGGACCCAGAAGCGGAAATTTGGACGCTAGATTTCCCATTTCCCCTTTCAACTCAACACAGCCGTGTTACTGCAACTGCACTTTCAATTTCTTTACAGCAAGATGGGCTGTTTTAGGAAAACTGGATGCGACAGACTGGCTGTAAGTGGGTTTTGTGCTAGGCAGTATCTTCCAAATATGAATGAAATGGTTATTATTCACATTATGCCTTTCCAGGAGTGATTGGAGGTGATATTTAGTTAGTCTATTTAAACTTGGCGCCCATATATTTATTTCTCTATTACCATCTTAATATTGGGCCCAAATAGCTTCAAATAAAGGCTGATACAAATTGACGATAAATTTGCTTACCACCTCTTGGCAAGATGGAATAAGTTTAGCTATTATCCTACCAGGACATCTGCTTCATTTAAATGTAACGTTCGTCAAAAAAACCAGAGTTCCAATAAACATCTTAATAGAATAATAACGAATTTTGCAAATCCCTTAACGAGATTTAGGTAAAAGTAAATTTACTTCTTCCCGCACAACTTACATTTCTTTGTTCCTTAAATCGTACGTAAATTAAGGTTCCATTCAAATCCATCGATCCGGCGCATCTACAGACTTCTCAGTCGCGTCATTCCTTTACATTTCACATATGTACCACTGTCAACGATTTCTCGGCAGACGGCAGTTCCTTATTTTCTATTCATATTCTGGTTCGGTCCCATAATAAACCAGAAATGAATATTTTGTGGGTATATTATTGTATTATTCAACAAGACGATAAACTATCCTCTGTGGATTTAAGAGGCTGGACCTTCGAACGCTCAATACCCTCTGAAGGCAGCGGTGATTGTCCTGGCCGACATAAATACCTGATCCGATGAATGGACGTGGTGTAATGCGACATTCGAATAAAGCACATTAAAAAAATGTTAAACGATATACCAAACCGGATCTCGACGAAAGACTATGACAAAATGTCACATAATTGGGGATTAAGGATATTTAATACTGAATTCTGTTTGATAGTCAAACATGGGGAATGTAAGTGATATAGAGGAGAAGAGCAGCCCTGTGCAAAGTCTAGACTGTAATATCTGAATAAAAAAAAAATATATTTTTGGGAAAGGTTGCCAAGTGTTAGTTCCTTTTCCTGGATGTAGAGGCCATTTGATTCCGAGCATGGTCGCTTATATACTGGTTAGGGTACCTTGGAAGATGGCGTTCGGTAAAGAATTAATTTCTAACAGTTTTTGGAATGAAAGTCGAGTCGAGGTCCTCTCAAAATTCGAACCGATGTCACAAAATCACCAGTCTCTCCTCATTTTTCACCAAGAAGCAGTAAAGAACGCATTTAAGGAAGGCAAATAATGCGTTTTACATGGCAGGCGGATCACGGAACTTGATTCCTCTTGGAATCGATTTCCAAGAAAAAGAAGAACCCAAAAGAATAAATCTCCACCCTCGAACATTTCTTGCAGGAAACTTGCTTTACATAATTCAAAAGTCTTTAGAAGTTTTCAAATTTGAGCATGTATTCATATACACTTATGTACATAACTTCGTCACTGGTGTGCAAATTAACGAGAAAAGTACAAAGGGAATTTCAATGCAAAATTACATAAAATATGGGGTAGGCCTGAATATCAAATAACTCATTACGGTACCTGCAATCTAATTTGCTTTGATAGTAGTATCGGAAAAGTCTTGAATAAATTACCAAAGGACTGGAATCAATAGTAACTTCCGACTTGCCGAAACTTGGCTTTGGAAATTATAAATTTTTGCGAAAATTGAACCCACAGCATTCAGCCAATATCGCTTGTTTGAAAGTCAAATTTCAATCATGAATTATTAACATTCACTTCCTGATGTTCTGGATAGTAATAGTAGTATTAATTAGAAATAAGCAGGAAGCAAGAGCGGCAAAATATTAGCATTTAATAAATTTAAATTTGAACTTTGCTACCGTTTCTGCGAAAAATGTAAACAATAGCAACTACGTTGAATATTCTGAGCTGAAATATAATTTCCAATATCTGCGTGGGACTTTGATAGATGGGGCCCTTCAGTACCAGTAACTTTCAATATTTACATACAGAAGCAACTTAGTTAAGTAACTCATAATTTTCTGAAACAAAAAGGAAATTGTAAATATTTCGAAACTGAATTCGTAAGAAAATTGCCAATTATTGCTGCGTCTTCCTACGTAGTAGTCGCAATAGTGTCCTGATTCGGGATCATTTAACGATACCTGAGGTGCAAACAAGACAAAATTAAGGAAATGCGTAATAGTAAATTGACTTCCCTAGAGGATGTTGAATATGGAACTTGTACAGTTTCTGATTTTTTTAGAAACATTTTATTTTCAACACATAACGAAAAATAATACATGGTCTGGAAAATGCGCGAAAAGCAATTCTAGAAACTAACGAAAATAACTCAAATTTGGCCACGGTGAGCCTTCAAAATTAATTAATTAAAATTAAACACTCTAAAAACTACAATTGATACTAGAAAAGAAACAGTATTAACGCAAAATCTGGTTTTACAATAGGTAGTCGAGAAGTGGTAAAAAAACGACAAAATAGTTAATAAAGAAATATAAAAAGAAAATAATAATAAACAACCTGATCTCTATTTTTAATAATTTCAAGCAAAACTGTTAACTTTTAGTTAAGTTCATGTACTTAATCTACACCTAATTTATAATATATTGGGTTGGGGAAAAGTAATATCGTACTTGTGATCCAATTTTTACGCTTTATTTAACATACTTAGAATTATCTGATTTAAGTCAAATATGCGCCGTTTTGTTCGCAAACTTGTTGCCCCCTCCTTATTTGCTAAAAGAAAACTCAGACAGCCAGTTTTCGCACGCCTCTTTTGAGGCCAACTTAGTAGAACCAAGAGCGTTTTGCATGGACCGGAAGAGATGGTAATCACTTGTTGCCAGGTCCGGACTATACGGTGGGTGCGATAGGACATCCCATCCGAGCTCCCGTAGCTTCTAGCGGGTCACCGAAGATGTGTGAGGCCGAGCGTTGCCCTAGTAGAACAGAACATCAGTCCTATTGACCAATCCTGGCCGCTTCTGGTCAATCGCCTGCTTCAAACGGTCGAGTTGCTCACAGTAGAGGACCGAATTGAGGCCATAGTTGAGCAGCTCATAGTGGATGATTCACATTTTTACCTCTCAGGTAGTAAAAGCGTAAAATATGACGAATTTCCTCCTTAGTGGACTCCATCTTTGACGCGCTATAACTTCAGACTGAAACGTATGATCATAAAACTGTCAAATAGACACATGTAGTCCAGATTGTCGTCTTCAAATCGTCGTATAGTAGGACCCTATGCGATAAGTATAACACAAGATATGTTTAAGTGTCGCCATCTATTGACAAAATACGACATTACTTTTTCCCCCAACCTAATATAATTCAAAGCTAACCCAAAGATACTTTTAATCTAAGGTAAAACAAGTCGGGAAACCGGAAGCTACACGCTTCAGGTATAAAGGGTTTTGCGTATCCTGTGTGAGGAATGATGACTGCAGTAGCATTTCCATATGTGAATAGTTAAAAATTCAATTTCTCTTTATTTTTAAAAGCCATTTACACAAATAACTTGATTTGGAATATGATAGCAGTCAACCTCATACGGTTCACACCAGGAGTTCGATATTATTACCAAATGTGAAGAAGTTAACCCACAACAGATACAAACAAGTTGGAATACCGGAAGCTGGACGGTTCGGGTATAAAGGTTTTGCGCTCAGCTTGTGTGGGAAATTTCCTATGTACCTTTTCCAATTCGTACATATCTAAAAGTTCTAAATATTCCTTGATATGTTTCCAAATAATAATGAGGTCACTTTATAGGATAAACTTGGTAAATTTCTAAAATATGCTAATATGCTATTAATAATTTTTTTGAGCAGATATAGGAATGACATGTATTTTGAGGCCTAGATTTCATATGAATGCATCCATGTGGTTTTTTTTCATATTTTTCCGTTCGGTAGGTTCTGAGAACGAGACCTGTTACACTTTTTAGGGAACACATTTTAAGCTATCACTGTCCTATATTTAACCCAATATCAAAAATATTAATAGTTTCGAGGAGTAAAAGATAAGATAAAAAAAGGGTTTGTTACACACAAAACCTTACAAAAGGCTGGGGAGAAGTAGATTCTTTAGGAGTGGAATGTCAATATTTCACTCCAAGGCTAATTATTCTTGTTAATTATGACTTCAGAATCTTATTTGCATGACTTAAGATGCAGTAAATTCGCGCGAAAGTGATAATTTTAAGATGTTAAAATTTTGACAGTAATAAGCGGATGGCCATGAACGCTACCGTCCCCTATGCTTATGCTTGGACTTTTCAGTCAATTTCTAAAAGTTGTAATATACTATTAATAAGTTTATTTGAGCAGATATCGGAGTGAGACATATTTTGAGGCCTGGATTTCATGTAAGCGCATCCCCTTATTTTGTTTCAGAGTTTTTTGTTCTATACTTTCCGAAAATGAATCCTACCTCACTTCATTTGTGCACATTTTTCAGCCAAACTAAAATTAGTTTCGGAAAGTACTAAGACGGACCTTTCATGTGGAAAAAATTTTGCATCCCCATTTCATGTATGTGGAGCCTTCTTTAAACACCACACAAATTTATGTCATTCACTGTTAACGTGGGATTTCATAGTTCCCATATGTCCACCAAATTTCGTTCGGATCGATTTAGGAGTTTTGTGACAGAAAGACAGACAGAGAATCGATTTTATTAAGGTTTTGTTTTACACAAAACCTTAAAAAGTAATTAAAGCTGCCACAAAAATATTATAATCAGCAATCTTAAGGCTAATAAAATAAAAGAAACATTTACTGGCGATATTGTTCCCGTAATCTGGTATGAATTTGCACGCATCTGACACAGGAGCCCTCGCAATTGAGTTTTATTAAAAGCCGGTCAAATCGACACAGACTGTACCCGGCGAAGGACTGCCAAGAGCAGAGCCCCGCCTGGTCAATCTCTCGGCCCATTCATTACTCTCCATGTTCCTATGATAGGGATTCCTTGAGCGTGCTGCCCAGACTATTCAGCGCGTGTCTGCACTGCTTATAGGATGTTGTCGCTGAGTACAAAGTCTTAATAGCCGCTTGGCTGTCGGTCAGAATGGTTATGTTAAGCTTGGGGCCCAGAACTTGTCCCAGCCCTCAGGTTTCCAGTATCGCAGTACTTTCGCTTCGAATACACTGGTGAAACTTGGGAGACCATATGACTCAAATACATTGTGTATAATTGAGAAGATTTCCGCACCGATTCCACAGACCATGTTTGATCCACCGATGAAGAATACTACGTCATAGCTTGCAACACGCCGCCGATCTTCAACTCTACCCTGATTGGATAGTCTACGGCAAAGTTATTGGCGAAATTCCTCTTGCGTGTTGCATAGTCCGTAGGGAATACTCAGATTTCCCAAGGTACTTCGTATAAGATGTTACTATGGCCATATGGCTTCGCTGTCCAGCATCCGGACTCACGTAGTTTGAAGAACTGCACGTTAAAACGCAGGACTACATTGAGAGTATCTGCCGAGCAGATGAATCCCATGAAGCTTCGTTTTATAGTACCTTTCGATCAAAGACATACAATACAGCTGTACGTTAGGATGGGACGCGCTACAGCTATGTAAATCCAGGGAACCATCCTCGCTGGAGACCCCATTTTCTTTGCAAAGGTTCACTTATAGGCATAGATAGCTAGGTGGCTATACAGGCCTTAATCCGTAGTTCTATGTTCAATTTCTAACTTAGCTTTGGATCCAAAATTACACCCAGATATTTTACTTTACTTTTTGTTCCGCTTCTATCCAACATTCGCAAAATTCCGTGGATCACGCGTCCATTAACCAGAGCATCGAAGAGATACCGCCACCCTGGGGCATGTCCTTGTTCACAGCTCTAGTCAAGTAGTTGCCTCCCATCCAACCAAATTATCCTGGTTCTTAGCGCGGATATTGTCCAATGCGTAAGATACCCCTCCAATCCAATACTTGTCAGGTCTTTCTTGATGGCGTTGGTACATTGTTGAATGCTCCCTCTGTCATATCCAAGAAGGCAATGAGGGTGTACCGCTTGTACTGCAGTGGCCGCTCAATCGTGCCTATTATCTTCTGGAAAGTGGTTTCCATAGATTTGCCTTTGTGCCAACAATGCTGGGACTTAGAGAAAGGCATCTCCATAACCGTCCTTAAGTGGATGTCCAGGACACGCTCTAGGATGTTAAGTACGAAAAAGGTCAGGCTGATTAGTCAAACGTCCTTCGCGGACTCATGGCCGCGCCTGTTCGCTTTCGGTATGAAAGCCCTTCGTGCATGTCCCTCAGGCTGTGGTACGTATCCCAAAGAGATACAGCTCCGGTAAATTTCGACATGCTACGGAACAACCCGTTTCTACTGCTTCTGAACCATCGCTGGCATTATGCCTTCTAGACCCAGAGATTTATATGTATATAGCCCAGCCGATTTATCGTCGGTAATTACCGATTTGATAGTCTCGAACGGGTGGAGCGGCTGCATACCCAAGATCCTGTATCACAGTCCTCCTCGCTGGCGGGAAAGGGTGTTTGAACCAGCAGCTCCCAGGTTTCATCTGAAGATTCCGTACAGGAGCCTTCACACTTTTTATGCAAGGATGGGTTCCTATGTTCCTCGGACAGAATCTTGCTGACCCTTGATCATTTGTCGGGGCTTTCAATGTTCTGACAATAGTCCTACCAATCGCCGACTTGTACTTCTTCAGGAAGACCTTCTATGGTTGCCAATTTATACCTATAGCAGATAGGCTGGACAGATCTTCATTTCACTACGGTGGTAGTGTCTTCTTCTTGTATTTAGCAGGGCACGAAACTTTGAGGGAGGTATTGAATGCCTTTTCCAGAGCCCCAACATTTGACTCCAGCTCGTGGAAGTGTGGATGCACCGCTGTGTGGAGTCGATTAGCGGAGATTCACCATGGATCGAAACTCACCCACTTAACTGGCTCGCCTACCTGCTGGTAGCAAGTTGACAGCCACGAGGCCTGGCAGAGAGTACACTTCTGTGAGAAGTAAAGAAATAATAACGACAATTTTCAATTTTTCCAATTTTAACGTTTTCCAAATTAATCTAATTAAGAAGTAAAATTAAACGAATCAATGATTTGTTATTAAATATAAACTAAATTTAAACTAAAGAAGGTTAATGTGTGTGTCCGGATAGCTGAGTGGTTAGAGCATGAAGCTATCGTACGGAAGGTCACCGTTCAAATCTCACTGGTGGCAGTGGGATTTGTATCGTGATTTGACGTCGGACACCAGTCGACTTAGCTGTGAATGATTACCTGAGTCAAATCAGGGTATAATCTCGGGCGGGCGCAATGCTGACCACATTGCCTCCTAGTGTACCGTTAACACCGTACCGTTAACCGCTAACACATTTCAAGGTCCTGATCCAATTGGATTGTTGCGCCAACGATTATTATTATAAGGTTAATGTACTGCCCCTGTTATACATCAAGAAGATTAATAATAAAATCCATGACTCAACTCTTCCATTGATTTCCGCTGCTAAAAAGCGTATGCCTACAAATTATCAACAGGTTGGCATTCTATGTTGTTATGGTGGTCGTCAAATACTGCAGTTTCTGTGGCGAGCTGCTACGTTCTTTGGTCCCGCCTGCTCCAGTTTGCCCACGAATGGACATAGAAAAATGTGCAAGCTTTTTCTCGCGAGGATACATGATGGTTTGATGGTTCGGTCGTCCGATTCAGTGCTTCTGTGCTAGTGCGATGTCGACGTCTTCCTCTAGAAGGAAGACAAACAGATTATCTGAGGTGGACTTCGAGTGCTGCAGATTTATCTGCGTTACCCACAACATGATCTACTTACGTAGAAGGTTCGTCAGTCCCCGCGAAATAGTCGATCCTTAGAACCACTAGCCCTTCTGCCGTTTCGTTCGGGGTGGTCATTGGTGTCTCTCGCATGGCCTTTCGGCCCAAATAAAACCAAAATGGTATTACAAAAAGGATGAAACTGAATGGTCTTTGAATTCCAGAGATAAAAGGTACCACCCTTCAACTCCCCGAAGAAGTGAAATATCTTGGAGTTATTCTAGACAAGAAGCTTCTTTGGGACAAACATGTGGAGATAATGTTGAGAGAAGCTTTCACAGCTTATGGGCTACTTAGGCGGGCCTCGACATGGTAAAAAGGTAATCTGGCTAGTCCAACAAATGGAGCTAAACTTTCAGAAGGGGAAAAGGCCTAAAGTGGCAATGTCGGCTACTGAAGCGAAACCCAAGGAAAATAAAAACGGTGGATGGCCTAAGATCGTAAATTAAAAGAAAAACCAGAAACCAAAGGGAATTGTAATCTCCAGCAAAGGAAATCTCTCGAATTCGGAGATACTAGAAAAGGTCGACGCTGACCCCGACCTGGGACGCCTAGGCGAAAATGTTTGCAAAAGCCGTCTCGGTACGCTCCTAAAAAACATGAGATCTATATGCAGTGCAAGGATCTCGATAAAGTGACCTCCAGTTCACTACTACCAATGGAGATACCGAAAAAGTTGTTGGTTGTTGGGAAAGTTCGAATTGGATAAAATGTTTGTCGTCCAAGTGAATAGATCTCCCTAAAGAGATACTTCAAATGCCTGACCCTTCGCAAAAGTATGCACTAGTGGCATCGGCCAGTTGATCGATGTTGAAAATAAGAAAAAATAGATTGCCAAGGAGTGTAAAAGGAACTCCAAATGAATTTTGTGCGAAGGAAATGAGGGACGGTATAGCCGGCATATCACCAGAAGTAATAGATACCCGGAATTTAGGAAGATGCATGCACTGAAAAAATGAGGTTACTACAAATAAACCTCAATCATTGCAGGGTCGCGCAGGATTTACTCGTGCAGACCACTTTCGAATCCGCGTCATCATTAGCGAATCCTACGAACGGTAGGTGCATCAAAAATTCTACGATATCCCAACATATCAGTATCTAAGCCCATTGTTATAAAATAGTTCCGCTTAATAAACTTGATGACTTCCGGGTTCTGGTATATTCGTAACCAAGCCTCTCGTGCACCTTCCGTAACTGCATTTTCTGCAGCCAATATGCGACTTCTTCGGGTCGCCGTTTTTTTTGTGTGTATTCTATCGATGTTGTTTCCACTGATCACTTCCCTCTTAGCAGTGATAGAACCACTCCTGCGTCACCTCGGACGATATGCCAATCGTAGGATCACATTTCGTTTTATTGCTGGTGCTGAACCATTTTGGAGGCTTTATGATGTCTTCCCCTCATCTACTTCAGACGCCATCGTACCCCTCAATTATTAAGCTTAGCTCCCTCGCCTTCTTTTCCAACCCAATTTAGAGCCGGCTATGGCGAAATCCTATTTGAATATATAACTATGTTTTCATACATTATAAGAGTAGCATTCCTATACATGCCATAATAAAACTGCCTATTAACAGCTACCATATAAATGTATCTTTTCCGATTTGCATGTTCAATTTGTTTTGACTCCAGTTTGCTAAATGCTAATTTCCCGCAATCGATTCTGCATCGAATCATCAATTATTGTATATGGATGTGTTGAAAATACACTTCGTTTTCCCAGCGGACGCTGAATGAATATTACACGTTTTTGGATTAATAATAATTAATTGTTTCGTTTACTGGTTTATCAACAGGTTGCTTCGATCTAACATCAATTTGTATCGCGCGAATGACCAAAAAGGTATTAATTTGTGAAGAACAACAACCGGCCTTACACAAAAAACCCCAACTTGTTGAGAACCTGTTGGTCTGGTCCATTCGCTTTGGTCCGAGTGCGTCCGCTACAAAGTAGTCGATCAAAGGAATTCTTACTTGAACTGCATGGAACCCAAGAGCCCAAGAACCGAAGCGAGACTGAAGACAATCTAAAGGAATGATTCACGTCGTTTGATGAAAAAATGACGTGCTAGCCGCGGCTGTTTTCTAATCTAAATTCAAATACCTGAAACGCCCAGAAGTTTGATTTCGAGCCTCCGCACGTCTGTATGCGTGGACGAATGGCAGGCATTGTCCGGAAAACATTATTTCAACAGCTGCATTTGAAAAATGATAGAGTTAAATTTTTCTTTTCAACTTGTGGTCGACACAATGCACAGCTGGATGTCCCGAAACAGGATCCCCCGGGGTGGAGGGCTCGTTTTAAAGTAGGCAAATCGGTAGCGTGGAGGTGCCTACCGCAGCCATTCCGAAAATGAATTGCATTATTTCAGGTTCTGTGTACGGAATGTCTGAATTCGAGAGATTTAGTAGAAGCCTGGCGAATTCAAGTATTAATATTAACAATTTTAATTAAAAATGTTATGCGATAATGCCGCGGGACCGGAAAAAAATCGTCTGGTTAGCAAGCACTAAGAGCCCATACGAATCGATACATTGTAATGGACCTTGAACTGGTGAACATGAAATTTTGTTATTTCCATTGAACAAATGAAATTTACGAACATGTTAAGATCGTTAGATTGAACCGTTTTATCTGGGCAGTTTACTGAATCAGATTTACGAAAACTAAGCTGTTTCTCTGTTTGCCATAATTGATTTGATTGTAGTATAAAAGCTGCTGTGATTCCGAATACAAGCGGGCAGAACAGCAGGTTGACTGAAGTTGTTTCTGCAGTGGAAGAATGATTTAATATAATTCCGCTTTTCTCACAGAAAATAAAAGCGCAACTCAGCGTGCTTCTACTTCACCATTCTTTCAGAAAACGTTTATTGCGCCCCGGAAGTAATCAGTGAGCACATAATCTGTACAAGTTCCCCCTGGAACGCTCACATGACATTATCCCGCTGCAATTCCTCCGTTTGGAAAGTCATTAATAATAACCGGTAAAAGAGATACACCCTCCGACATTCTGTATCGCAGCGGATTACTATATGTGCAAAATCTGAACTCGGAATTGTTTTTGTTACCTAGCTTGGATCGGGAACACGCTCGTACACATTTCTCTATGCTCCTTGTAAAATAAGTTCTCATGCAAATCGAAATTCTTTTTTCCTTTAGCCTTATTATGAGTTAGATAGATACATACCTGCATATCTCCAATAAAACTAATAAAACTATGGTTCCAAGTAGCTCACAGTCGCGATAGTAACAAATAATTTCACGTCAAAGAATCCATTCTGAAACCTTTCTGACCGTCAGTATTCCTAAGCACTGAAAGTCGAACAGCTTGGGATAAATTTAACCAATCGTGATGCAATTTTTTAAATTATCTTCCGCAAAATTTCCTTTGGATATGTATCAACAATAATAGCGCAAAGGAAAGTTTCGTTGCCTCCTATAACTATTTTGCTTCTTCAATGGTTATGGTGTACGTATTAATTATAGTATGTATATTATCATACTGACAGAAATTTTAATATATTCCCTTTTTCTAGGTGACTGGCATCCTCACAGAATCTCCACACATGGTCCAAAGATATTCCTAGCTTCCCCAGGTGGTAATTTTGCCTGCAATGACCAGTAACTACTCCCGTTATTATCTTACAGATCTTCTGAGGGGTAAATAAGGCAATGGTAGATTTTCCCAATATAATTCCATCACCGTTCCTCTTGATTAATTAGTAATATGGCCACGAACCCCTTCCCGATTGTACATAAGGATTATGATTGGCATAAGTGCATTCCTGCTCCTTTTCTGGCAGGCTGATCCGCTGCCTCATTATATTATCCATTATTCTACGGGCTAATCATATTCAATTTATTAAGGCATTCCTGCAAGGTGAAAGGGTAATATAGGTCCGAAGAAAAAACGTGGATTAGTACCCACAATGGGGCATAAAACCTGCGAAACGCATACTGAACCAACACCAGCAGGTCTACTACCAAATCCTATCTCCACCTGCACGTGGTGACCACTGGAAGCTGGAGATGGAGAAGCATGAAGGTGAGTCTCCCGCACGTAAAAATGGGACAAATTCTACCAAATGGTCCTCCAGTTTGAGGGTTCGCTAGGGCTGACAACCCTACATAGAAAACAACCTGTTACGAAGCCACAAAAGGAGCCTCTGACTGGACCTGGATTGACTACGAAACGACGAACCCGGCAACGAGAACGGGATAATGATTTGCGCATTTCTCATGGAACGTGCGCTCCTTCTACAAAGAAGGAGCTGCCAAGGAGTTACCCTGTCCCAATATAGGGCTGATGTAACAGCATTGCAGGAGATGCGTTTGACAGTGATCGGTTTCCTGGAGAATAGTCACTACACCATATATTCTAGTGGCCATCCAGTAAACGATGTGTTCGGAGTAGGTTTCTTAGTCAACCAAAAAATGAAATCTGCTGTTATCGGCTTTGAAAACATAAGCGAACGGCTATGCATTCTGTGCTTGCGAGGCAAATTTAGAAATATAAGCCTCATTAACGTTTACGCCCCTACAGAGGAGACTGCAGAGTCAGAGAACGATACCTGTTACGAGGGGATTTTAACAGCCAAGTAGGGACGCAGCCCGTACTCAGGTGATATGTTGACTCCAATAGCTTACATGAAAATACCAATGATAACGGAGTGTGGGTTATTCAATTAGCAGTGTCCGCAGAAAGCGGACCACAAACAAATTTGGGCCTCTCCAGACGGGAGCACTTTGAACCAAATTGACCATGCGTTGACCGAGCCCCGCCACCACCCTGCCTTGATGAAAGTCGAAATATGTAGGGGCCCAATAAAGACTCGGATAATTATCTCGTTGGCATAGTGCTCCGAGCTCCAATAATATGAGTTGATACTGAAGACATCCACAACACAGCCCACCGCAACAGCTATAAAAGGGGAATAGAAGCCGTAATAACCGCTGTCAACAGAGATCCTGAAGACGAAGCATCAATAAATGATCTTCACAATCACCTGAAGAACGTTATCATGAATACGGCCACAAACATACTTGGCCCCAGCCGCAAAAGGAGTCGGAAGAGCTGGTTTGCCGATAAATGTAAGCTAGCAACGGAACGGAAGAATGCTGCATATCGAGTAATGTTGCATTCACAAAGAACGCAGACATGCGTGGAGACTTATCACGAACTCCGTCGAGCGGAGAAGCGAATTTACAAGGAGCACAAGGAAGCCTCGGAAAACCAACAAGTCTGTGAACTGGAAAAGTACCGGGAAGAACTGTGCCAAGCACGGAAGTTTTACTAGCATGTCAGCAGAATGAAGCCTTACACACCTGGATGCCCATCTTGCCGAGATAAAGAGGGAAATCTCATTTCCGACAGAATAGCCATATTGGACCGATCGGTTGAGTACTTTGATGAACTGCTCAACAACCAGAACATTGGCGAAGTGGAGGCCGCGCCAACTGAAAACGACGGACAAATATTGCCACTACCAAGTATAGAATAAACAGTCCGTGCAATTCATCGGCTTAAAAATCATAAGTCGCCAGGAGCCGATGGAATTTCAGCCGAATTGGTTAGATATGCAGACGACCAATTATAACAAGTGGTTCATCAACTTATGCTCAAAGTATGAGATAGTAAATCAATGCCTGACGACTGGCAACGAGACATTATGTATCCCAAAATAAAACGAGAGATATCACACAGTGCAGCAATTATAAAGGTATCACGTTGCCGAGTACCATCTATAAGACATTCTCCGCTATCTTGCTAGGTCGCATAGCCCCATACGCCCAAAACATCATTGGTCCATACCAAAGAGGCTTCACTCCAGGCAAATCAGCAACAGATCAGATTTTCTCTCTGCTGCAAGCGATGGAAAACTGTTGGAATATGGACATCAGTTACACCATCTTTTCATCGACTTTAAAGTCGCCTATGACAGCATAGCCAGGGTAAAATTGTACGGCCATGAGAGAATTCGATATCCCGACGAAATTGATAAGACTGCCTAGGCCGACCCTGACCAATGTCTCAAGCCCGATAAAAGCAACAGGATCACTCTCGAGACCATTCAGGATTAACAACGGTCTAAGACAAAGGGATGTCCTATCAAGTGTCGTCTTTGATTCGTGATGCTAAGGTAAATGCAAGAGGTACGATCCTCTTTAAGTCGACCCAACTGCTGGCCTATGCTGACGGTATTGACATCGACCCGAACGACCCGTCGTATAAACTGCCTTCATCCAGATCGAGTAGGCGGCGCGAGATCTTGGGTTGCACTTCGATGAAGGCAAGACAAAATATATGGTGGCAACGTCAGCACCAAAAACCAACCAACCAACAACATCAAACCACAGTGGTTAAACAGGAGAATAAAAATTGGTAGCTACAACCTTCAGACCGTTGATAGTTTTCCTATCTAGGATCGAAAATAACAACCGGTTAGAGCTGCGATTTCGAAATCCGCGCACGGTTGTTGGCAGAAACTTTAGTAATTAGCAGGAAAAATGCCGAACTCCTGGCTGCCGAACGCGGAGAAGAATCCTGCGAAGAATTTTTGGCCCCCTACATGAGGGTGGACGATTGCGTAGCGCACATAACGACGAAATCTATGAGCGATACCATGACCGTCAGGTTGTTGATAATATCCGGCTCAACAGGTTGCGGTGGGCGGGTCACTTAATCCATATGGATGAGGATGATCCAGCCCGAAAACTCTATAAGGCAATATCTATGGTAGAAAAAGAAGATGAGGCGGAACCTGCCTGAGATGGAACGATGGCGTAGGCCAGCAAAACCGGGATGCCTGGAGTGCCTTCCGGATACCGGTTGTTTCGTCGTTGACGATGATGGGTCCTGCAGCATTTTCGAATTCACCTGGTTGGACCTAATAACCATGGATAACCGCCTGAAAACCAATGTTCTATCCCCAATAGTTCTTCTGAAAGTTGAAGATGGCACATTTATCTATTTACTTATTTTCCCCTTCTTTGGACCAATTACGTCCGCCCCTTCTGTTGTGAGAGTCAAGTCAAGGTACCAGGTTATCATTTCCAGGTTTAAGGTCATTGAAATTCGTGTAACTCCCTCGCTTTTGTGCTAAGTGTAGTTCTATCTGCTCAGATTACCAACCCATGGATAGCCATTTGTCTTACTATTGCAGTGAACATCCACAGTCGAATTTTCGAGGTGTATTGCCCTTTTAGTCTTATTATAGACCGGCAAATCGTCAAAATCCTTGGTGGTTTCCACTATATGTTCTCAGAATGCGCCTTCAAGAATAGTTTTTGGTCTAATATAAGTAATAAATAGTTGGCGTCCGTTACTCTTTTAATTGCCATGCCATGTTCTCTAATGGCTGCTACGTACGGCCTTCCTGTACCTACTACTAGTAATTCTCTAGGGTGTCCTCATGATTAGTGCAATATCGTCAGAGTAGCCCTGAACCTATATTCCTGTGTTTGTTAGCTCTTCTAAGAGTTCGTTAACTACCATGCTGTTGAAACTTCTCCTTGCCTCCCCTCTAATGGCCTGCCCATCCAGAAGGTCAAAACGTTCTCCACTAATTTGCGGATAGGGCATATCTCTTCATGCAATGTGTTGTCGAATAGTTCTTCGAGATTCGAAAATGCACACAGTACTATACCCTTCCTTTCTATTGGTCTGAAAGGTGTAGCATTCTTTCGGAATATAGGCTCACCTCCAAGGTGACACTGCCCTACCACACTTAGTAAAGATTCTTTGATATTTCCAGGCTCCTATGAAAGAGTCCTGGTTATTTCCCTTTATCCCCCTTCTGTCTATTACTATAGCGCCAGACAGATTGTTGTTGTCTTCACAGTGGCGTAGAACCCCGGAAAATGAGTTTTGAGAAGCAGATACACCATGCAAATGTCCTATTTTCTCTTTTTAGTCAGACAGAGGATATTGTCCTATCCATGGCCAAGTATAATCTGATTGCTTCTCCGATTTGTTCAATTCCTTCACAGAATTCTTGGGAGCAGTTTCACTTTGCTTTCCTGTTTGCATTGAAGCACATTATCAACCCGTTTCTGTACCTCAGCCAGTCCTCCCCCCCGTTTTAGTTTGCTCTTGATAGACCCCTCACATCTGTTATTGATGATGCCTTATATAGAAGTCCCAACTTGTTCTCTTTGGATTCCTTACTATTACTAACGACGAATCAGATTACTTTGCAACCCGACAGAAAGATAATTCTTGACTAACACATTCGTAAGATTATTTCCTAGGGTTACACCTAGTACCTCTTGGCTGGTGCTGTTACTCACCTTTTCTATTTGTGCTGTTGCTTTCCCAGATCTCAATATGCACGTTGGCGTCGTAGCCGAGGAGAAATGATAGCGCCTTGTTCTCGCGTTGTTTCATCAGTCTAATGACTAGTTGTTTATGTCGCCTCCTGGACGGTAGCCTAATGCTACAGCGGACGCATACATTTCAAGGCATTACACTACGTTACAAAAAATCGATTTTTCAACTCCATACACCTAATGACCTCTTAAAATATTTTGCAAAAATTGGTGCAAAAATCCAGCTTTAATATATGAATTTCTTCTATTAATTGTCTTATACAGAACAAACCTTGCCTTCATATGACCCAGAGTAGTAGATTAATTACATGTAAGAGTTGAAACACGATTCCAAAGATATGCGACAAATAAAACATTTAAAGCTTTGAATGCGTTTTTTCGAAATGAAGCTTTTTCAACTGGACGCTAGTTAATCTCGGAATCTACTCAACGGATTTTAATAAATTTTTGCGTGTCTATTTGTTAACATTTTCTACAAGACAATTTACTATATTTGCACCGAATAATCTAAAAGAAAATGTCGACGTGAAACTGCGGGGGCTTTCGACTAGCCTGCGTAGGCGTTCGAGGATCGGGGGCCCATTGTCTGAATCTAATGGTGCACTGGCAGGAGACGGCTATATTCTGGGAGACCAGGCATCCTAGAATTCTTCTAAGGGAACAGCGTGACGTCACTGCAGACGTTGCCGTATGATGTCAATGACACCCGTAATTTTTTATCTCGGATGCCGATGAAAAGCACATGTTTGTACACTCCTAAACTGAGCAAAGATAAGACAAAGTTGCGTTCCTGCAAGTTTGTCAGCCAGCCCACTCGAAAAAATTGATAGAAAGTTTTCTTTCATACGATTTTTGCCCATACGCGCTGACGTGCCTCTAGGTGGCTAACCTACTAAATTACCTTATAATCAGATTACTATCAATGGGTTTGCAGAAGACACTGCCATCCGAAACAACAATAAAGTCGCTTTATTGCGAGTAGAACGAGTGCTTTGGAAAATAAAAATTCGTGGAATTAACAACGAAGAAATTGGACCAACGTGCTTGATAATCAAGAGCTCCCTGTTGTCAGCAAAAAATCAAAATCGAAATACATAACTCAAAGACCACAAATGAAAATAATTTGTTCAATAACTGCTAACTTGATAGTAATCATCAGCCCACTAAATTGTCCTCAGTGTCTTAACTTCAATCAACGTACTGGCTGTCGTTAAAGTCAGCATTTCTTATTCGCGTTCAACACCACCGACGGAATTATATTGACTTAGAAGAAGAAAAAAATATAAAAATTAAGCTAGAAATTAAAATAATGTAGGTTAAAGGTTTAATTATATCCAATAATGTTTAATAAAACAATAAAATATTTTCGGACTCCGTCCCCAAGGAACCATTATTTCGGTATTCTTTTGTTGAATGGGTTGGCCGTTAGGCCCACATGTTGATAAAATGATACCCAGGTAACCGAGTCTATATACTTAATCTAAGCAGTAAGCGATTACTCAAACGATATCCATTTCAACAAATTTAATCACTGTCGATCAAGTTCACAGGAAACATACAAACAATATTTCAAAACAACATTCTTAGTTTCGCATGCCCCTTGTTTCTCACAAAAAAAGGAAGAACTTTAATCGACAAAACCAACAAAGACCTGGTCACAGCAAAGTAATAATGAATCACTCCCCAGAGTATCAAAGTATCAGTTACGAAGGAGACAATTTCGCCAGGTGTGAGTCTGGCTATTCTTCAAATTCGCTGTGATATCCTTGTGCGAACAATAAGAGTAGTAACCACTACAGCCTACCTGCCTGTGGAGAACCAGAGGACCATTTTATTATGGCTCTTTTTCTTGTGGGTATTTTGTCACACAATTGTCCCACAAACAGGAGTGAATAACAATTCATTGCGTTATTGCTGCTATCTATTTAAGGGTGTAGTAAATTGTCGTGCGAATTGTGATAGTGACTGAATGGCCATAGAATGCAGACCCGGAGGCAGAAGTTATTGTTTGTTTGAAAGTGAACGTGAGGCATACAAAGGAATTCGGTAGACCACCAGCAAATTGGGCAAAAATATTTATCCATGCGAAGAAAATGAATTTTATCTGAAAAAGTGCGGAGTCCCTTCAGACAGAAAAGACCGGTATCCGATAATGTAATATTGCATTTTTAACTCTAAAGAAAAGAATCATCGCCGGAATGGGGCTGAATATTAATTTCATCTTATTTTATGGACTATACCATGTAAAAGTTCCAACTTCCAATACTGAGTTTAAATAAGCAACATTTCATTCGCTTTTAAGCATTGCAGTAAACGCTATTAAAAGCAGCGTTGTCTTTCCACCAAAGAGTTTTCGAGAGGTTACCCTCAATTATCCGAGCTAAGTAAACAGGGACACCCAGTCCAGCCAAGATGCTCTTAATGCAACCTCAGCTGGCATTGCCAATGACCGTGTGAGCCCGTTGCTGTTACATCAAAAGTAGAACGGGCTCGCCGAAGCCCATATTGCTGCTCCGATAAACTATCCACTAGCTCGAGAGACGTAAGCGGCCTATTGTATATCGCCCTCTCCAACATTTTCCCCATAGCATCTTAGAGACAAATTAGGCCATACGAAGAGGGTGCCCCCCTTCTCTTACGCTTATGAACCATATGGACCTGATTTTAAAAGGCCTTTCAGGAATTTCAGCTGCCTATACCAATTTCAACTGCTTTCGATATTATTTCTCTAGCTCCCTCTTGTTCTTGGTCTTCTCGCTCGCAGACAGGATGATGTAAACAGCCAGATTCCCTGGTTCTACATGCAGTTCCGTTCCCTACTTTGTTGGAAACGCCAGGAATGTGTCTAAGTTCGAAAGCTCCAGTGAATTAGCCAACGATCCCGGTTATTTTACTCCTGTTGCGCATTCGACTGTCACCTCTTCTATTTCTAATGTCGTGAATAATTACCTGCTGATCACTGTAAGTGTAGTATTCATTCACCCCCCACCACAGACCATCGACGATTAAGCCTAACCCTCTGAAGGTGGGCACACATCCAACGCTGGCAAGTAGAATATCCAGCTCTGCAAAAGTTTCAAGTAGATTTTGCCTCGTGATGTCCTTAAAGCAACGTACCCTCTCCGAATGACCGGCCGTTGAAATCGCTGGCAATAATTTTACAACACCAAACTGTCTAACATCTCCTTCCATTACCCTGTTGTTGATTTTAGGCCTTACAAAACTGACTGCGAGGATTCTAACTGTTTCTTGAATGGATTGCTTTTTACTTACCCACACCCCTTTTCCAGATGTGTCTTTTACCCACGTAACGCTACGTTTGCGATAGCAAGTCTAATTCTGCCTCCTGCATTTCAAGTATAATCTTTGAAATTATCTGTATTAGACACATCCGAAGCATGTCTTGACAGATATCATAGTTATTCCCAAGAGTAGAACTCGGCACAACTTATTCTTACCTTGTCTGCCGTAATCAGCATAACCGCTGGTCAAACCGGCAAGCTAATAATAGTGCCGCATATGCCAACATCATCCCCTTTATCGCACTTTCTTCTATTCCACTAAGGGTAAATTGTTCCCTAAGTGGAACACAGATATCTTCTTGACTAAGTCCTTACACTCAACTATTATCTCTTGCTTTCAGACTTTCACCTCTGCTTGCTCACTTCGCAACTTTTCCACTTAGCGACAGAAACTATCCGCTCTCTTCTCGGTGGATTTATTTAGCGTAAACATCAGATCCGCTTTCTTCATTCGCCACATATGAATCACACTATCACCCCAGTCTGTCAATTCCCCTTTCACTTTCAGCAGGATAATTGATGATTATTTCTGGACGGATCTTCTTTTTCCGGTAGATTTTTATTACATCCCTTTGGCTACTGCTCGAACAGCGGGTGAAACTTTTACCCACTCAAACCACCCTCCACTCCCACCGTGCCCCGTGGAACTACAATAAGGCATTACATCACGGGGCGGGGTCAGCTAGCTTGATTAACTTTCGTCTCTACGCCGCGTACGTAACCGCTCTTTTCTTGTCTTCTCTTCCCTCGGAGTTTGCTCTGGATAGATGCTAGTCTTCTTATGTAGTAGCATGCTTCGCGCCAGATTTCCTGGTATCAGCACCTCTCCTCGTGTCTCCTCCAGTTTTTCCTTCCTTCCACATCCCTTGGAGAGTGGAAGAATAAGTACTCTGATTTTTTTGGGACACCATTATAGCCCAATCGAGTGAGGTATAAAGTTTAAACCTGTGCAGGTGTTGGCGATATCCTCCTGTGAGCAAATCGGTAAGATTATAGTTAATTTTACCGTGCTGTCTCTCAACCACTCCTTGATGACCGCGATGAGCCTGTGTGTCTACCAACCCTTTCACGAGTTTACCCAACCCATTGGCATATATTTAAAGACGTCTCCTTTCCACATTCTTCATTTGCGATAAAGGGGAGGTGGACCTGATGTTGCATATGTTCGTCATCTCCACTGCCAAGATATCAATTGGTATCATTCAAGAGGCGACCAGCGCCACATCATCTGAGACGGTGCAGAAAGCAGAACGCATCTTTAGGGTCGTCCTTCAGTGGACTGCACTCAGTTGGTTACCGTTAAATGTGACCTGCAATGCGTTTTCATAAACTGGCGCTGCATTGAGCAGAATCGAACTCACTACCCTAGCTATAAAGAATCTGATAACACCTCGTGAGTCTCCCACCTTCGGCATCATTGTTGCCCGATCCAGTGTGTATGTTTAGTCGTGAGCATACTGCACGTGGTGCTTATAACTGAGCTTTGCGTATCTCCCAAGTATTTGACGGCAGGTTTGGAATCAAGAACATGATTCCCAATTTAAATATCGGAAAAATTCCTTTTAAAGCACATGATGATAAGAACCCCTTCCTTTTTTTCCTCCGACTCATTCGAACCGTCATCGGTGTCATGCCAGAATCTCTTTTGTTGAGAGTAGCTGTTGACAATAACTGCGAGATTGATGGGAATACCAATCCACGCCGGAGGTTCCAATTAGCCACACTGAATGCATTTCTCGCGACCAGGGTCACCACCACGCAATATTTGCTGGTACTACCCTTTACGTGAATTGCATCTTTGTCCAAGCCAGTAACCAATTTGATGGCGTCAATGATTGATGTGTTTTTACGGAACCCATAATATCCATCTGAGAGGACCCCTGCCTGGCTCCCAATAACCGGGAGTAACTTGTTGTAGATTTACCTGCCGCTTTCAAAAGACATATAAACCTGTAGGAGGTGGGCTCATCAGGAAGTTTGCCATCGTTAGTTAGCTGCCCTAACTTCTATCTCTTGCATGCTGCAGGAAATATCTCCTCGGATATACGCGCATCAAGTATGTTTGGTCTGGATTTTACGAGAATCTTAAGAGTCCTATTTGGTATATCGAAGGCTGGCCAATTCGCTACTATACTGGTGACCCGCACGCCGCAACCTATTGGCTGGGATCTTCATCCTCATCTAGGAGGCCAAAAATTCTTCGGAGGATTTTTCTATTTTTCTCTCGAACGCGGCGAAGAGTATGCGTGCGCGGATTTCGTCGTCGTAGCTGTTACCGATTGTGCTTTCGACCCCCGGTCTCCAAGTTGTAGTCTCCTATCTTTATTGTTTTCGTTTGACCGGTGGGATTCGATGTTGTCGGTTGTTTGCTCTTTGACGCTGATGTTGCCACCATGTACCTCGTCTTCCTTTCATTAATGTGCAGCCCAAGATCTTGCACCCCCCACTCGATATGGGTGAAGGCTACAAACTGCCTCGGGTTCTTGCTCCCATAATGTCAATATAGTGAGGCTAGGCCAGTTAGTTGGGTGGACTTAAAGAGGATGGTGCCTCTCGCATTTACATCTGCATCCGTCCGCGCTGCGAAATTCGGGATAAGTATCTATGCGCGCCCGCGTCCTGTGAGAATGCAACATTACTCGGTATACAGCATTATTCCGTTCCGTTACTAGCTTAAATTCATCGTCGAACCAGCCGTTTCGACTCTCCTTGTGACTAAGGCCAAGTATGTGTGTGGCCGTATCAATGACAACTTTCTTACGTTCTGCAGGGGGTTGTTGTGCTTCATCTGCAGGTAATCTGTTAGTTTCGGTTATTGCGGCATCCATTTCTCCCTTATGAGTGTTACAGAGGGCTGTGTTTGTCAATAGCTTCAGTATTCACTCTCGCCTGATTGTTAAAGAGGATGGGATTGTAGCTGGTGTTGTAATTTGCGTTCGGAGCACTATGCCAACGAGATCTATAGCAAGGATGAGAGGTGGCGGTGTTCAATCAGCAAGTGTCAATTTGGTTGAAAGTGATCTCATCTGGAGAGGCCCATGTATGTTTGTGAATCGCTCTCCGCGCAAACCAGGTACTTCCAATAATCATTTCGCGAGATACGGTCCATTATCATTGGTATCCCTATGTAAGCTATTGGAGCCGACAAATCGCCTGAATACGGGCTCGGTCCCTTCTTCACTAATGAGACTTATGTTTCTAAATTTGCCTCGCAAGCGCAGAGTGCATAGCCTTATGTTTTCAAAAGCGAAATCAACAAGTTTCATTTTTTGGCTAACTAACAAACCTACTCCGAGCACATGGTTTACTGGATTACCGCTATAAGATATGTTGTAGTGGTTCTTCTCCAGGAAACTGGTCCCTCTTATACGCATCTCTTGCAGCGCTGTTAAATTAGTTTTATCGGCTAGCTGCTCAGCAGCTTTCGACTATATGCCGGGTTCATCGTGTTAACGTCCAACCTGTCCGAGGCTTCTTCTGTGGCTTCGTAAGAAGTTATTTTCCAACCCCCAACATGGAAGAACATTTCGTACAATTCGTTCCGTTTTTAGGCACAGCTTCACATTAAAAAAGAACTCCTAGCGATCATCACGTGGAGGCGGAGATAGGGTTTGGTTGTAGAGCTGTTGGTGTTGCTTGAGCAGACGTTTTCCAGGTTTTATGCTCCATTGTGGCTACCAATCCACGTTTCGCCCTGGGAGTTATACTACCCTTTGAATGCTGTGCACATGTACCCTATTTATTTTCGCCCACGCAAGGCACTGGCTGTCAAACTCGCTCCACCAGTCGAATCTGTAACCCACACGACATTATGACGGCTTCTATGGGGTTCGCTAATGATGGCAATTTTCACCTCAGATTCGTAGGTGGTCAAGTAAATCCTGACCGAGCCTGCAATGGTGAAGGTTTCTTGGAATAGACCTCATTTTCTCATGATAGTCAGCGCCTTCCTAAATTCCGGACAATACTTCAGGTAATGTACCGGTTATCCCGTTCCTTTCCTTTGCACGATAGGCATTTGGGCTCCCAATTGCACTCTTTGACAACTTTATCTTTCTCCAGATACCTCCCGCATCGATCAGATAGATCAATACCACTGGTGCATGCCTTAACGGTAAGCTGTTTTTCCTTTTAGGCGCCTTTCTTTTCCCACACTGTCTTATTTTGTGGCAGGTTAATGCAAATATGATAAAGTGTCACTTGGGTCACCTGTGATAGTGTCGGGGCAGTTTCGAACTGTCCTTGCAATTGCGTTCCTCCCGCTGCGGTTTGTTACTATAAGCTCAGTTAGTTCAGCTATTTCTGCACCAAACTGAATGAAAGCTAACTGCATCAGCGCTCTGTTTCCCATAAGTCCCAATCATGTTAGTGTTTTTAAATAGTCCTTCACCTTTGGCATTCATCAGCCTTCCCTCCGCTTTATCTTTTATGTCTCATGGCACCGGAAGAGATCTTAGAGTTAACGAGGTACTCCTAAGTGAGACCTCTTTCTTGATTGTCAAGTTGCTCCTGCTGTCGCTCCTCTTATTATGCACACTGTGGGTGTTTTTACCGGTTTTGTGTGGCGGGAATCCCATACATGCAAAAGAAGAGTGTCACATATTTAAGGTACTGTGTAAAAAAAGCTTATTAAAATCGATTCACCGTCTGTCTGTCACACGCACTTTTCTCCAAAACGGCTTAGCCGATCCGAATGAAATTTGGTGGGCATATGGGAACTACGAAATCCCACGTATTGAAAATGATCATTTCTTTCCCGGACTCATTCTCAAGAGGTTGCCATTATATGATGTCTAGGCTCCAAAATACCTGCTACACCGATATCTGTTCAAATAAAGTTAGCAATAGTATATAATTATAATTTTTAGTAATTGGCTACAAAACCCCCCTTAAGTTCATCCTAGAATTAAGCAATTGCAGCAATGGAGGCTATAATATACGATTGTACCAAGTTTGGTAGAAATTGCGCTGTTTCTAACAAAGTTATAATAGGTCAAAATTGTCGTTTTTGTGCAAATTGAAGACTTTGAATGTCAGCATCATGTGAAAGTGGATATTCTCAAATAATATATGCATGTATTACGTTCTCGGTAGTAATGTAACATATGTCCCGTCAAATGTTTCTATAAACGAAATATACAAAAATTTTTATATCTGAAGCGTCTAGCTTCTGGTTTCCGGACTTGTTTATTTATTCATTGTAATATAGGGTATCAAATAAAAAATGTCAATATTAATTTCCGAAGTCCATAGTAGTTTTGAAATTGCTTGTAAACGGGGGGAATAAGAGAACCAAAAAGCGGTCAATTACTTTAAGGACCCGCTTTAGTCTTGTACTAGACTTGTAGTATTGATGAAGGGTACAGGTTGTTCCCGAAATATCGGTATTTGCATACAAGTCTTAATTATTTCAAATAATTTAATCGCTAGAAACACCACGAAGTTATACTTCGATTCCAAGACCCGTTCCCAGAATTTACCCCAACCTGCAAATTTGAAAAAAATATAATAATAATAATCATAACAAAATTGCCTCTTTTGAGCAAATTCATTGGAATCTAAGACTGAACGTTAGAATCACACTGAAGTGAATAGTTTCACAAGCTAGCTGCATACCCATTATGAACTGGGCACAAATAAGACAAATGCCCACTCAAATGTCCTTATACAGGGTGCGGCAGCATAACTTCCTTTTTTAAAATGCGCGCCACTCAGTTAGTTGATGTCATAGCGGAGCGCTAGTGGTCTCGTTCAAGAGGGGATACTGTAAAGTTTTGTCCCGACACGGTTCAGTTGCCATCATGCGTTGGAATAGTGAGGAGCGTGCCTTTGCCGTTGAGGTTTACTTTTCAAGCGGATGTTCGGTTATTGCAACACAGCGTGCATTTCGGAATCGCTTTAATTTAGCCCGTTGGTTCCCGTCCCACACCGCAAATCAATTGTTATATGGGTCACTATATGACAAACTGCAAGTGTGACAAAAGGAAGAACTGGAGTCCCTCGGCCCGTTAGATCACCTGAGAACATTGAAGCAGTGAGAGCGTCAATGTTGCGCTCGCCGCGGCGTTCTGCGCGCAAACACGCATCTGCCCTTGGACTATCCGATCGTTCTGTGAGAAGAATTCTTCGTGATGATCTTCATTTTCATCCCTATAAGATAGCGATAGTGCAGGAACTTTCAGAACGTGGCTGTTTTGAGGGAACACTTTCCAGAGCGCCTTATCTCAATTAGAGGCGATTTGAAATGGCCGGCACGCTCTCCCGATCTGTCCCCTTGTGATTTTTTTCTATGGGGTTTTTTAAAATCCCGTGTTTATGTGAACCGTCCAAGAACCCTACAAGATTTGAAGACTAACATCCAAGAAGAAATTGCCAACATAACACCTGCTATGCTAACAAGAGTCATGACAAACGCCAGAAATCGGTTTACGCAATGTATGGAAAATGGGGGACGTCACCTAACAGATTTGATCTTCAAAACAATGTAAATAAAAACTTTAGACATGTACCTACATTATAAAAAATAAATAAATATTTTCCGATGCATATAATAGTTTTTATTGAGTTTTGAAAAAAGGAAGTTATGCTGCCGCACCCTGTACAAGAAGTACACAAAACCTTTCATATCTAAAGCTCAGCTTCAGCTCCCGCTTTCCCAACTTGTTTCCTTTTGGCTGCATGGCTTTATCGTAGGTAATGTAATACACCTTATCAGAGTCCTGATATTTTGGTGGATATACCGCCTCTCATTGATGAGCTCACAAAGTTCAGAAACTCTGTTCCAATTTGCTTTCTTGTACAATAGCAGTATTAATGCCCATCTGGGACGACCTGAATACCTTGTCCGGCGAGAGGTAATGTTGAAATTCAAGCTACGAGTTCTTGCGAAAAGCTTCCGCCATAGATCTTATATCTACTCAAGTATTGTCTCTTGTAGCATTGAATTAATTTAATGTGACCTAGTTTCCCACTGTTGAGGCAATGCAGTCACTTAGGATCGACGACCCAAAAATCGGAGGTACTGGGTTTCCAAAGCACTGTAAAGAAACTATTTGGTTTAGTTTCTGGGTATCCTTCCCAAAGTGATTTTTAATTTTCACCTACCCAACCTGCCCATGAGTATGCCCATGCACACGTATTCCATGATGCGTACTGGTGTATACCCATAAGGAATCCATCGAGCGTTTCTGTATCCGCAGGAAGAGACGCCTGTGTTGGGAGATAACTCCACACAACTCTTCACTCGGGGTTAGATAATCACTATTGAAATTTAAGCCTAATTTGAAATTTTTATTATTTTTTGGTTGATGATGTCTGGTATGACCTTCGGTTAATCGGGAAAATTAGGTCCCTCTTAGCAGAGCCCCTACTAGTCAGATAGAATCAGATGAAACTGGGGTTTGCCCAGTACCCAGAGTTTACCGTTTATGACCACAACTTAACCCCAGCAACCATTCAGCCCTCACCACAGTAGTCACAATTTGGCTTGGGAGTTGATTACCGCTTACCTCCAGGTTTCTCCTCTAGTTCCTCAGATAATGTTCCTTGCTGATCTCACTCCACAGCGCCAAATAGGTAATCGCCAAGAGAGTCCTGATGATCTACTTGTCCGCCTTTCCAGAAAAATAGGTCCTACCGCATAGTACACATAGGAGGAGGGAGGTATCTCGATGCTTGATAAATTGTACTTGTTTTCGGCTGCATATAAAGCTCCACGGTGGATGAGAATTGACAAAGGTTTTGAGCTTGTGGTGGTAGTTCTGTGGTGGCTAGCACTTTCACAAAATAGTCAACATCTTTCTAAATTTCAATTTCAAAGATTGTATGTGTTGCGCACATATAGGAATAAACAAAGATTCGAATGATATCTTTTCCATTGTTTAAGGGAGGAACATTTTATTGATAAATTACACTCAGTTCGACGACGCTGCTTCAAAGTCATCCACAGTTTCAAGAAAGATGAACCATGAATGCAAGAAAATGTAATATCCGTTAAAAGGTCACACTTGTCCAACGGGGGTCTCTCCTTCGCATGGCATCCACGTCGCAAATAATTTACCATAGAACGATTATACGAGTCTGGGACAATTCCATCGAGTTCTAGTCAAGGAAACACTTCCCTATTTCAGTTTTTCGTGCCCGTTGACACTGAAACGAATTGTTATGAGCTAGCTAAGCAGGATCGTTATCAGTTCCCGTCGTGTGACCAATTCGTTCCAGCCATTTTTCCTTGGCCAGAGAATAGCTACATATCAGACTCTAATGTCATATGCAATTTTCCTTACTTTCCACAAAAATTTCGAATTCTTGCACAGCACACCGTCACGACGCAAGTAAGAAAAGTGTGACCCCATGTACTTCAAGGAAAAGTACAAACTCGCACACACGTCTAATGGCTTTTCACTTTTGATTTACGATTATTGCAGCCATAAAGCGATTATCTTGAGAAATAGGCGATTCAGGAATGATAGTCACAAAAGTCTGAAATGGTTTTCGTAGATTCATGACCTCATGTCTTGTCAACTAGAGATCTTTTGGGACCTGAGACGCTTATACTGGAGAGAATGCTGCGAATGCATATTTCTAGTGGTCATGGAATGCATGGAATGCATGCGTCCAGAAAATGCAAAACCTTTTCCGGCACGTGCAGCTCAGTATCTTAATAGGCGTACACTCAACTATTGTATCTGTCGCGAGGATGAAAATAAGCAAAGTCCTTCAGGTAAATTTGAAGAAAGGTGAAAGGGCGGTGACTGATGATGCCAATATTCTCGCTTAATGATAACGTTCATTTGACACAATTTTTATGATCTAGAAAGCAACATATTAAGCATCTCTGCCTTGTAATCACTTCATCGTTTTCTGCATTACGTTCGACCCAGGAACTTCAATTAGCGATAAGGCATCATGTACATTTTGACTCTGCTGCAAGCCCCGTGCATTTACAGGTGTTCCAATTTCTCAAGACAAAGAAATTTTCAACCAGCATCGCTGCACTCAGGAACAGTGGTAAGTGCAGCTTGGCTCCCATTATAGTGCAAATCAGGCGAGCAACTTGTTGAACATGGATTGAAGCATAATAGACAAACGACTTGCCGGTTTTATGCAACTAATGATAAATTGTTTGTGGGGAAATTGCAAGCATCTCGCAAAATTGCAACGTTAGGAATGTTATCACCTCGCTCGATCCAATTTCCTGCCATCGCGGTAAGTGTTGCAGTGCAAAGTGCAACCGCATCTATGGTAAACTGTTCACACCTGATTGCACAATCGTTTCTAAGATTTTCCCGAGGCTGTGGAGATATTGATAATGATGGTTTTGGTTAGTGGCTTTTACGTATTTCACATACCATGAGATTACCTTTGTTTAGTCTTGCGGTACAATGGGAAGGTGTTTCTGTGCTCCCATTGAGTGTTATCGGATTAGGAATGGATCCATAATAATTTTCTGGTCACATGCAGAAAACGGGAAGCAGGTTCATTTGAGGTGGCTCTTTTATCGATTCCATAGCTCAACATCCTCTTTTTAATATTTCAAAAGTGCAGTGGAATATTAAGGTTGGGTAAAGGAACAGTAAAAAAGAGTTAGACTAAAGGCTGAGCTTGAGACTTTTTGGATATTGGAATCTCCATTAACTACAATCAAACATTTTATCCCATTCTTATGCTAAACACAGCAATTGTTAATAACGTTGTTTTCTGGCACTTGCTGAAAATCCCGGCAGCATCTCTCATGTGAAAAGGTTCAAAGCGTTGGACGGAATCCATCTCTTTGCTAAGATCTTCACAATGCATTACAGTTTCTCCTGATTTTTCTTGCAATTTTGTACACGCTAACGGTCGCATATCGTGAAAAGCACCAACATCTTTTGAAATTTCGCAAACACGCTGCACGGTAGAATTTTGTCACTTTGTGTCGTTGCATCTCTTCTTTGCTGGTATTTCGCGATACCGCCAAGTTTCACACGATTCATTGCGCAATCCGTTTTTTACACTCCTTGCAACTCTTTTGCGTGCTTATCTTACTGATACGTACTGGAAGCTGCCCTGCGAGAGTAAGTACGTTCGCGGTACTTCTATGACTACGCCGACACATGTACAGATTTGTTACCAGTCAACAGTGCTCCTTGCATAATCCGTGAAGTGAAAAATAGCCTCAGCACTAATGTGGCACACTATGTGGAGTACAGGTGAAACGTTTGTCTGTTTGACTTCTCAAAGACCGGTCGGCACACGGAAATGTTCTGTGGAGTTTGAATAGTTGCGAATAGTTATATTGTGGTAGGCTTTGATAGAAAATAGGTCGACTACACCAGAACTTCGGACGACCTGTTTGCATGGAAGAGCATTGAAGTTTGGAGGCAACAAATCAGATACGATGAGGTAAATTTAAAATCTTAAACTCAAAGGCAAAAGTACGTTATTTTTGTAGGTTTACTTTATTTGCATAATACACAAGACAAAAGAGCAAATGATCATTCACTTCAGCATTCTTACTTCCAGCACCCTTTCTTGGTACTTACTGTACTTGCATTTATAAGAGCCGCCTTCTACCTAGCCTATCGCTTCAATATATCAATTGCACGTTTTCATATGAACAAGTTGTATTATGTTTAAAAAATAATGCAAGTATTATGCAATGCGGACGGAGAAAAGTTGTTGCCTGCCTCACGTTGAAAATCTGGCCAGTTGCAGTTGTAAGGCAAAGGGATAACGTGTTGCATACTAATATCTTGCGATAGAATGTAAGTGTGCACGCTTTACCTTTCACTTTACTAATTATCTTTCTTAGGACACTTCAATGCAAATTGAAAATTGCTACAATTATTCAAGTGAACAATTTTTAACGTGTGGGAGTCTCAACTGTTTGCTGGTAAATAATATCCAAACATTTAGAGTCTTTCTCTCTAGCCTGACTTTGTATAGTTGTTTCTGGTTACGATTAAGATGCTTTACTCTTTTAAGAGTTTCTGTAGCTGCTACGTAACAACGGATACGGGATCAGTTTATTCCATAGCAAGCCCATAAACACAAATAATGGCAACGTACTTTTTACTATCCTCAGTAAGGGGTCAAGCAGTGGAGTACAGGATAGACTAATAGGAAACCCTCTGGGGTTGATATGGGGCTCCCCAGGAGCTAAGCCTCACGTCTACTAACACCACTAGTGAGTGGTAACAGCCGGGTTCGAGGTAACCCTATCATTAACGAAACGTTACGGATCTCGGCTGCGGAGTCGAAAAACACTTACCCTAATCCATGCGAACCGTACACATTGGATAGTTTACAGTGGAATAACCCCAGAATAGACCGCATTCTCGTGGAATTGAAATAAGTACGTCTGCAATGAGGAACAATATAGCAATAAAAAAATTGGACCCCGTACGGTATACAAACTGGTCTATCAGGCGAAGGCACATCTCTGGAAAACTGAGAGCCAGATGACTGCATACAAGAAAAGAGAAGTTGGGAAGTCAAATGAAGGAATCAAAATAAAACTAAAAATATTAAAAAGGAAAAGTTTCCAATTTAATTATAGAATTTTATTTAAGTTGAGCTGCTACCTCAATATAAAGAAAATTCTTTCCTTTTTAATATTTTTATTTGAAAAATTTATAAAACTTAATGGAATCAAGGTCAACACTGGCCTACTACGAAGACCGCAATCAACAAAGATCCCCGCTCAAAAGACAGAGATGAGGAAGAGTACGTCTGAGGTCAGTGTATCAAACAGGCCTCAGTGGCGAACGTACTAAATGATTTCTGCATTAACTGAAGGGAAGCCAACAGCAGAAGAGGAACTTAAGAAGGCTCTGAACAGACCTAAGCCTTTAACACCAGAGACAAGGGTGCAAGGAGCAGCTAAGATCAGTTCACAATATGGAAATGCTTTCAAGAAACCCAAACCTGAACCCAAGAGAAGAGAAATCCTGGGGAGGTCAGTGGTGAAGAAAAGTTCCAGGAAGCACGCCGTTAGCTATGCTAATACGGTAAAGAGCTTTCGACTGGTTACACTGCCGAAAACATTCATCATCATCATCATCAACGGCGCAACAACCGGTATCCGGTCTAGGCCTGCCTTAATAAGGAACTCCAGACATCCCGGTTTTGCGCCGAGGTCCACCAATTCGATATCCCTAAAAGCTGTCTGGCGTCCTGGCCCACGCCATCGCTCCATCTTAGGCAGGGTCTGCCTCGTCTTCTTTTCCTACCATAGATATTGCCCTTATAGACTTTCCGGGTGGGATCATCTTCATCCATACGGATTAAGTGACCCGCCCACCGTAACCTATTGAGCCGGATTTTATCCACAACCGGACGCATGGTATCGCTCATAGATTTCGTCATTGTGTAAGCTACGGAATCGTCCATCCTCATGTAGGGAGCCAAAAATTCTTCGGAGGATTCTTCTCTCGAACGCGGCCAAGAGTTTGCAATTTTTCTTGCTAAGAACCCAAGTTTCCGAGGAATACATGAGGACTGGCAAGATCATAGTCTTGTACAGTAAGAGCTTTGACCGTATGGTGAGACGTTTCGACCGGAAGAGTCTTTGTAAGCTGAAATAGGCTCTGCTGGCTGACAACAACCGTGCGCGGATTTCATCATCGTAGTTGTTATCGGTTGTGATTTTCGACCCTAGATAGGAGAAATTGTCAACGGTCTCAAAGTTGTATTCCCCTATCCTTATTCTTGTTCGTGCTTGTGTTTGACCAGTGCGGTTTGATGTTGTTGGTTGATTCGTCTTCGGTGCTAACGTTGCCACCATATATTTTGTCTTGCCTTCATTGATGTGCAGCCCAAGATCTCGCGCCGCCTGCTCGATCTGGATGAAGGCAGTTTGTACGTCTCGGGTGGTTCTTCCCATGATGTCGATATCGTCAGCATAGGCCAGTAGTTGGGTGGACTTGAAGAGGATCGTACCTCTTGCATTCACCTCAGCATCACGGATCACTTTCTCGAGGGCCAGGTTAAAGAGGACGCATGATAGCGCATCCCCTTGTCGTAGACCGAATGGTCTTGAGAGTGATCCTGCTCCTTTTATCTGGCCTCGCACATTGGTCAGGGTCAGCCTAGTCAGTCTTATTAATTTCGTCGGGATACCGAATTCCCTCATGGCCGTGTATAGTTTTACCCTGGCTATGCTATCATAGGCGGCTTTAAAGTCGATGAACAGATGGTGCAACTGTTGTCCATATTCCAACAGTTTTTCCATAGCCTGCCGCAGAGAGAAAATCTGATCTGTTGCTGATTTGCCTGGAGTGAAGCCTCTTTGGTATGGGCCAATGATGTTCTGGGCGTATGGGGCTATCCGGCCTAGCAAGATAGTGGAGAATATCTTATAGATGGTACTCAGCTACGTGATACCTCTATAATTGCTGCACTGTGTGATATCTCCCTTTTTATGTATGAGACAGATAATGCCTCGTTGCCAATCGTCAGGCATTGATTCGCTATCCCATACCTTGAGCACAAGTTGATGAACCACTTGGTGTAACTGGTCGCCTCCATATTTAACCAATTCGGCTGTAATTCCATCGGCTCCTGGCGACTTATGATTTTTTAGCCGATGAATTGCACGGACTGTTTCTCCTAAACTTGGTGGTGGCAGTATTTGCCCGTCGTCTTCAGTTGGCGGGACCTCCAACTCGCCGATGTTCTGGTTGTTCAGTAGCTCATCAAAGTACTCAACCCATCGCTCTAATATGCCGAAAACATTCCCCCAGAAAATCCACATTCAAGAGGAGGAGGTAAATTGGCTTAGGACAATGGTCCCTGACCTCCCAGGATGAAAGGGAGCCAAACTGTCGACATGTGCTGGTGAGGATACACCATTCCAAAGTGCGCAATTGGGTACGACGAAAAAGCTTCTACGCCTCTTCATCACTCCAAATATGGATGTCCACATGCGGTAATTGGAAATTTTTATAATCAGGGAGGAGGACAGAAGCAAACTCCTCGCGATCGTGTTGAATGATCGATCCTTGAAGAAATTGCGGAAATCTTAGAGGCTGAAAGGACAGAACCGAGTAAGGAAGTGGACCTGTTGCTTACAGAAGAGGAAAAGTTGGACGACCTACTCGTAGATCTTCAAGGGCTCAAGTCGAACAGCGAAACGCAATTATCATGTCAGAGGAGAATGATAATACTCCCATATTAAAGAAGAGCTCCAAGCAGTAACGGAGTCGATGAATGGCATTAAAATAGTCCAGGTAAATCTTTACCAAGCAAGAGCAGCATTTCCAGTAATTTCAAGGGTTAATTCCAAGGGTTAATTCCAAGGGTTAATTCCAAGGATAACATTAGAATTGTGCTGGCTCAAAAGCTATGGGTGTGCCGAGGGAGATTCGTTGGAGATAGCATGCAGGTAATTCCGGATTCCGCTGGTGAAAAACGAAAAGCTTGCATAATTCTCATAAGAAATATAAAATGTACTTATATGTTTTTCAGACTTGCTAAGGAACACTCTTATGAGCGGTTTGGCCAAGAATTGGAGAGTGTCGAATGAGATTTCTATGTCGGATAACAATGTCAAATTTTACATGGTGTGCAACTCGGAAGAAGATGGAATAATAAGAAATCCCAGGTGAACAGACTGGAACTATTACACAAGGCACTTGAGCGACAAATGTTCCATCTACAGGTGAGCGCTGACATCAGGAGCAAAATACAGCTAGAAACAGTGGTGGACGGCTTCAACAAAGCCGTCATTGACACATAGAAGACCAGCTGTGCGACTACAGGTAAGAGAGCCAAGTTATCAAGGGACATACCCTGCCGAAACAGAAACCTAGAAAGAATGAAAAAAGAGGTGCTAAGACGGGCGAAACAAACTGGGGACTGACAGGGGTACAAAAGAGCACTAACAATATGGAGTAACGTGATCAGGGAAGCAAATGGAAACAGCTTTAACCAATTCCATGAAGGGATAGAACCATCTACAGAAGCATCGAGTCTATACAAAGCTATGGCCAAAGACAAGGCAATATCATCTGTCTGTGTGAAGCAGGATGCTGGTAAAAATGAGGGTGCACCTGCTTCTTAGAACTCTTTTTCCAAGGTCCTATCTCATGGCGGAAGGTAATGGTATTCTGTCTGACAATAGACACTGGACAGAAGGGAGAAAAACTGAATTTGAAACTAACGAAAGAGGTATGTGCGGAAGATTCAATAAGATGCACAGTGAGAATTTTTAAACCGCTGAAATGACCCCGAATAGATAGCATTTCTCAGCGCTACTCTAGAGAAGTCTAGAAATCATATTCGGAGCCTTGGGTTATATAACAAGGGCGTGGTCTTTATTGCGAAAGTGGGTAAAAAAATGCTTTTCACCGTAAATCCTTCAGACCAATCTGCCTGATATCGTTCACAGTTAAAACGGTGAAGAAGCCATAGAAGCCATAGAAGCTATAGAAAGTAAAAGTAAAACAATTGTGTACTTTTTGATATCGGAGGAACTTTCGATAACACATCGCACACAGAGATACAGAGATACAGAGTGGGAAACAGTCTTGCCTTCTAGATGGGCAGAATCTTGGACAGTGGGCATCTATTTGCCTATAGGTAAATATTCTATTGTTGTAAACACCCCTCGAAATTTCCCTGAAGGCAATATATTATCACCAGAGCCATTAGAGTACATGGCAGTAACAGAGTAAAAGAGGCCAAATATTTGGGAATAACATGTTGGAAACATATGTCGGAAAGCTAGGAAAGCTAAGGTAATTAATCGAAATACCGGAAGCTGATCCTTCGGGTGTAAAGACTTTGTGTTCGTCTTTGTGACTATGGCTAAAATCACAGATATTCCTTAATATTTTTTTTCAAACTACAAGACATACGTACATATTACAGAAATAAATATAATGCTCAACCTAAACAAAAAAACATTGCCTATTACCGCATACTATATTTATACTTTAAGTCCACCCAACTACTGGCTTATGTTGACAATATTGACATCATGGGAAGAATGACCCGAGATGTGCAAACTGCCTTTATGCAGATCGAGCAGGCGGCGATCGGGGCGAGATCTTGGGCTGCACGGGAAGAATAAAGATAGGAGACTACAACTTTGAGACCGTTAATAATTTCTCCTAACTACGGTCGAAAATCACAACCGATAACAGCTACAATCATGAAATCCGCGCACGATTGTTGGCAGCCAACAGAGCCTATTTTAGCTTACAAAAACTGTTCCGCTCAAAACGTCTCACTATGGGATCAAAGTTCTTACTGTACAAGACAATGATCCTATCAGTCCTCATGTAGTTCTACCATGAACTTAAAGCGGTTTCCGGCTAAATTTCAAAAATATACTAATATACTGTTATTAACTTTACTGTTCAGATATCGGACCGGGATATATTTTGAGGACAAGTTGTCGTTTAGATACACCACTGTGTTTTGGGTTGGATAGGTTCTGAGAACGAGACCTGTTACAGTTTTTGGGGATCATATTTTGACCTCCCACTCCCCCTACGTTTCATTCGATATCAAATATGGGACCAGTTTTGAAAAGCACTAATTGAACCCTTTCATTTGAAAGCTCACATAGCCACATACCGTGAAAAAAAAATATATGGGGAGCCCCCTTAAACTTAACACAAAATGGCGCCACTTGCTGTCTGTAATGAGAGCAATTGATTACATGCTCTCACCAGTTTTCCAGTTTTCGTCACAATCGGTCCAGCTGTTTCCGAATAAATCGGGTATGATAGATCGACTGACAGACAGACAGACAGACATCGACTCGATTCTAATAAGGTTTTGTTTTACACAAAAGTCACGCAAAACCTTAACAAAAGGCATCGAACCCGAAGCTAATGGGACTGAAATTTCTGAAGTGCTCTCAGAAGACTGCGTTAAAATTAAATACTTATATAATATTAAGGGGGGTAGGGTTAATTTGGTTGAAAAACAGCATGTTTTTAAGATTTCTTTTGCGGATTCACATGGTACCAACTTATTTAGCCAATTTCCATATAATAATGAGACATTTGAATATATACCGAATTTCCATTGGAAAAAAATTAAAATTGAACGAGTAACAGTGAATTCCCGGAGGCATTTCGTGAAATAGTTCTTTTGCGGATATCACGGTAAAGTGAGCTCTATATTTCTCACAACAGAGACTATCTTGGTTTTCTTTTCATTTTTTTTTTCAGTTTTAGGGTAAATTCTGAGTAGTTTTATCGCAAAGATAGTTTGAAGGTTCAAAGGAAATTATCTCACGAATTACGAGGAAAGTCAGTGCTGAATTACCTTCATTAATACTTGAACTCTGCGGGTATGATCTTCTCTTTGGTTTTTGAAAAGAATTACCTAAAGCTTTGTATTCATATAACCTGCGTAGTTCAAACTGCATAGTTCTACTTATATTAAAAGTTTAAATTTCATTTTTCAGTTCGAAAATTTTAACTTTATATGTGCATATGTGTGGCATATTTAGGATTGAACGAATAAAAAAAGGTTTTTCTCATTTGTTTCACAAGCTACTATTTGGCTATGTTAACACCTTATATGTAGGCGTCGATGGGACATTTCATCCAGTAAGGGGCTGCTTTCTTATTTCTTACAGAAAAAAAAGGATATGAAAAGTTTTATTCAATGCTATTCTGTTTTCAATTATTACATGTGTACATGCATTAGGGTGTAGCAAATTTTATTTTTTTTGATAATTTATTCGGAATATCTGCTGAATAGTTGTGTGTCACTAACCCAACAAAAAAAATCAGTTGGCTCGTGCTATGTTTTGAGGCGCCCCCAACATCATAAAGTTTCGAAAAAATCACGAATTTTCTCGTACATAGAACCACACATATTTTATGAACGCTGAATTACATCCGTAGCCTACATAACGACGAAATCTATGAGCGATACCATGACCGTCAGGTTGTGGATAAAATCTGACTCAATAGGTTACGATGGGCGGGTCACTTAATTCTTATGGATGAGGATGCTCCAGCCCGGAAATTCTATAAGAGCAATATCTATGGTAGAAAAAGAAGACGAGGCAGACCCTGCCTAAGATGGAGCGATGGCGTAGATCAGAACGCCAGACAGCTTTTAAGGATATCGAATTGGTGGACCTCGGCGCAAAACCGGGATGTCTGGAGTTCCTTATTAAGGCAGGCCTAGACTGGATATCGGTTGTTGCGCCGTTGATGAAGATGAAGAAAGAAAAGAAAAAAGTTTATCGCGCAACAGAGACATGAATTATTTTGACGAACCTTGTTGTTCTCGTTCTTTAACTGATGACTTACCATCAAACGCAGCAGCTCAAGCGATAGCTTAATTGTGCCTACTTCTAGTTATGACCACGAAAAGCCAGAACAGTCGAAACAAAAAGCTTCGTCGCCTCAAAAAAAATAGAGATTAAATTTACCATTATTAGCCCTTGCCTGCCATCGTACTGGAGTCTCGGACAGAGCCACTGCCATAATAGCTTCTTCTGTTCTTAAAGATGTTAACATTATTTCATCTAACGATCCAAGTAGGGTCATTGAGCGTTAAAACTTGCGCCGAGAGAGAACTAAAATGAGATCAACTTGACACGAAACGACACACAATAAAATCATTCGAGGTATTTATTTTGATGGGAAAGAGGGCAAAACTTTGATTCGTATTCAATAAGAAGGTAAATTTTATAGAAAAAGGCTGATGGAAGAGCATTATGTGATTTTATCGGAACCAGGAAGCGGCTATTTCGGGCACGTTATATATGAGTCGGGTTCTGCTAAAGGTATTGAAGATACTATATTAACTTACTTGAAATATAAGTCGGTGAAACTAAGTGAAATAACTGTTGTTAGCTGCGATGGAATAGTAATGAACACAGGTTTCAAGAATGGTATTATTCATCTGATGAAGGAAGATTTAAACAGACCATTGCAGTGGTTTATCTGCCGGTTGCATTTTAATGAATTAACACTGCAAAGCTAGTCAAATTTTAAGGTTCTATGCCACTGAAACAGACCCACAAGAAAAGTTAGTGGTATTAAGCACGTACGTGATGAAAGTTTGTGGTGCGATGTAGTTTACAACAGAATGTAATTCCTCGTGCACAAATGGAGCTAAGAATGTCTGGCAACAATTTGTCTGAATCACTATTTAAACTCCGATTTGAAGATGATAATTGACAAGGTAATCCAAAGAAATGCATAGTGCGGCCACCCAGAAAGTCTTCTCATTGTTATGCTTGGGGACGAGAGAGAAATTATCCGTGATCTAGCATATCAAACAATTATAAAAACCAGATCAGGGAATGCTCGAGGACGTTTAAGATGTCGGCATTCAACTTCGATGCCAAAGGCTATACCGACATTATTACGTGGCGAGACTGTGCGATAACGGAGCCACCACTTACTTTGAATGTGTCTGATGAAGCCTTGAAAGTTATTGTCAAGAACGGTCTCGGCACATGTCAGAATCTTCAAGTTGGTGAACGAAGCTTCAAGTGCAGTTTGAGGGGAAAATAAACGTCAACGAAGGCCTAATTTCCATGCAAAAGAAAACAATTTGATATTTAATTATGTATTTTTTTATGTTTCTAAATAATTTCTATAATAAATCATAATTTCAAAAAAATAACTTTTTTTCTGATTTTCAACTATGTTGGGGCACCTAACATTAAGCCAAGTAGGCGAACTTGTGTTCGCTTGATTTATTTCAAATCAGGCAACTTTTAATCGCTATGCCGTTGAAAATAAAAAAAATAAAGAAAGTCCATACTGGATCGTTCCACCCTAATATCCATATATATGAAAGCAAATGTGTAGAAAATTAGAAAGGCGGGCACACATATTCGCACTAACAGACATTCATTTCGGGGTGCATTTTTCCGTAATAAAACTCCTCTATAATATTACGTGACGGCTTCACACAAAAAAATACACAACTACTAGCAAAAGAGGAGTAATTCGTGGACTAAACAATGCAAACTATCATACTGAATTCATATCTTTCAAAGGTAAATGAAATATGGCCTGAGTGTCTGCAACTCTAACTCGATATTCGTTTGGAACCCGCTACTGCTTTTAGCATTCTGTTCGTATTGTTTTGAGAGTTGTAAGGGCAAAGTTTAATAAAGAGAACAGGACATATGTATAGACATACATGTAGCAAATGGGCTAAAGCACTTGCCTGCAGAGGGAAAAAACACAACAAATCTCAACTGGAGTTAATAAATAATGGCCAGTTTGCAGATAATGCAAGTCGTTTGCGGAGGGACTGTTTCTGGAAGCCAAGGTTGAGAAATTGGGACCCGTAGCTCTCACTGAATTTGGGCTGAGTATTATCATCACGATAGAATCGATCCAATGAAAAAATTATCTGCAATTAAGACGGAAAAAAAATCTATAATCAAAATCCGATATCTTAACAGTTCTGAGCTCTTTATTATTGGGCTGGAACACTTCCGAAGTTTCATCCTGCCCACGTAACTTCTCTCAAATTTCCATTCTATGTAAGCATCGATACCTGAAGGAAGCACCTATCCCCAAAGCAAATTTGCCGGGACAACTCGTCCACGATGAGCTTCGCAAACTCAGAAAATCTGTGCCCATGAAATCCATCAGATCTTATGCCCATACACCCATTGTATATATGAGGAGCACTTTTGCATTTCCTTTGCCGAATTGCTTTAGTATGCAAATTACTTGACCTTTCTGTTGGTCAAAACCACGAAATGCATTCAATGTCTGGGACCCGGGAGCACGGCCATCTAGTAAAGACAAAACGCCACAAACAGCCTTCTTTCCGGGCATCATTTCTCGCCATGAATTCAAAACGGCAAAAGTCCAATTTGAATATTTTATTCGGTCTGCATTCATTCAACAGAAAGCTGCAGTTCTGCTTGCCCGCAGAAGATATTGTTAATTGTTGTCTTCGACCTGATGGCGACCTTCAGTATGAAAAGGGATGAGTAGCTGAGTCGGGCTTGTGACTGGTCTTGGAGATTAATGTTCGCATAATCTACAAATGGATCGCTTTTTTGCCATGAATGAGTTATGATCTAGTCATGGGACTGAATGTTGACTTGTGGAAGAATTGTATTGTCAGTGATGTCATAAAGTTACGGCATTATTACTTCAGTAACATGGGATCGGATAAGGAATCCAGTCTAGACAATTAATTAAGAAAGCAATGTTCAGATTGCTGACTCGACCTGAACCATAACTGGGAAATTTTTGACGTGCCATATTTCTACGAAATAGGGCTACAGGCACTTAGACATTGGTTAAGTCGACGTTTAATATACTGTTTTGCAATTTACATGAACTTGGATGACTCTTCTCTACACTATTCCAGAACTTCGCTTCCAATTTTAAAAGACAGTTGAGCAAGTATGCATGCATTCGAAATCTGAGGAGAAAATGAAAGTCAAATATTGCTTCTTTAATAAAATCCACGCCAAACATTTTTTCTTTACGATCATGTATAATATGTTACAATCTTTGTATCTATATATGTAAAGTGCAGTCAATTACACAGAATTATATGAAGGAATGTGAAAACTGCTCTATTGGCTCTATCTTCTCAAAATTCCACGTACATGTACCAAAGTTAGTGTTATATAGGACCTTTTAAATTACACTTTCCTGGGAATGCCAGTATGTGGGACTTTTCCCACTAAAACCACTGCTTGATTGCAGATAGTTTTAATTTTTTCATTGGAGGTTTCGCGTTTCTAACAACTGCCAAGATGCCTTTTTAAGGTTTTGTGTAACACAAAACTTGAGGAGAAGGAGATTTTGTGTAAAACGAAACCTTATTAAAATCGATTCAATGTCAATCTGCCTGTCTGTCACACCCTCTTTACTGGGAAATGGCAAAACCAATTGTCACACGTCGGATACCAGTCGACTCAGCTGTGAATGAGTACCTGAGTCAAATCAGGGTAATAATCTCGGGCGAGCGCAATGCTGACCACATTGCTTCCTACAGTGTTCTGTAGTGTACCGTTACGGTCTTGAATGAAATGCTGTAACACACTTCAAGGTCCTGATCCAATATGGATTGTTGCACCAACGATTAATATTATATTAATTGTCACAAAATTTGGTGAGAGCGTGTGGTATCTGAATCCCTTTACATAATGCAAATGGCGCCACTTTCTGTTGTATTTAAGGGGGGGCTCCCCATGCATGTGTAAGAGGAGTGTACATCTGTTTCACAGAATATAGTCGTGTGGAGTATCAAATGAAAAGGGTCTGTCAGTACTTTTCGAAACTGATGATATTTTTGACATCGCGTAAAACATAGGGGCGTGGGATTTAAAATGTGTGCCCCAAAAAGTGTAACAGGTCTCGTTCTCAGAATCTATCCAACCGAAAAATCTTCAAAAATCACAATGGCGCATCCATACAAAATCTAGGCTTCGAAATATATTCCATTCCGACACCCGCTTAAATAAAGTTAATAATGGTATATTACCATATTTTGGAAATTTACCCAAAATCCCCCTTAAGTTCATTCCAGAAGTACGGTTATATTATTATTCTGTTAAGGGAAAGTCGCACCGCGTCCTTGAAGAACTATTGTGCTTCTTTTACTGGTCATAGTGTACCTGTTGATCATAATATTTCAAGCAGGCCTGTAACCGTTAGGAACTTTATTATGTTCCCCACTTCCAGAAGTTTCAGCTTTGCATCTGGTATTAAGTGTTCTCCCAGATGCATCGACCTACTTTGCACAACTGCCGGACACTGTCCCAGGAAGTACATAGAGGTTTCGTCCTCCTCCTCACAGAACCTGCAGGCAGTGTCCGTAGATATCTCTAGCTTCCCTAGGTGATAGTTCAGCCGACAATGACCAGTGAGAATTCCCACTATGATTCGGAGGTTCTTTTTGGTGAGGTTTAAGCAATCCTTTGTACGCATGGGTTCGTATCCCCCAATAAGCACCCTGGACTGCTCCATCCCTGGTAGGCCCGCCCAATATAGTTCCCTCAACCGTTTCCCTTCGTTTCTTAGATTCATAGCCATGAAACCGTTTCCGATTCCACAGAAGGGTTCTGGCCCATGTAAAGGCATCCCTGCTCCCTTCTTGGCAAGTTCATCCGTTGCCTCGTTGCCTTCCAACCCAGCATGACCTGAAACCCAAAGTATCCAGACCTTGTTGGACGAGCCGAGTGTATTCAGTCTCTCAAGGAATTCCCATACCAGTTTAGAATTCACCTGGTTGGACCTAAGTGCCTTGATCGCTGCTTGGCTATCGGTGAGAATAGCTATGTTCTGCCCCCTGTAGTTCCTTTGCAGATTAAAGGAGGCACATTTGTCTATGGCGTAAATTTCCGCCTGGAATATGCTAGTGTACCTGCCCATTGGCTCAAAGTACATTTTCCTTGGACCAATGACACCGGCACCCGCTCCCTCTGCTGTGAGGGATCCGTCAGTGTACCAAGTAATAAAAATAATTGCTGGTTTAAGCCGTACGTCGCAGCCACGCTCTCCCAGTTTGCCTTGTTACTCCAACGTGTTTCAAACTTCTTATCGAAGTGAAACCTCGTTTCCATGTTGTCCCTCGGTATCAGTAATTCGGGATACCGCCTAGAAAGGATGTCAATCTTCCTTCGATTTAGGCAGCTCCCCGCCTCACTCATATTCCCGGCCATCCTGAATATTGATCTCCTTGCCTGCATCTGTATGTGCAGATGGAGAGGGGTTAATCCCAGAAGGACCTCCAGAGATGCCGTTGGGCATGTCCTCATTGCCCCACTGATACACACGCAAGCCAGCCTTTGGAGCTTAAGTACGGTTATAAGTAACAGAATAATGTATAATCTTGGAAAATTTGACAATAATCGAATTATCATTAACAAAGTTATAAAAGGTCAAAGTTGTGTATTTCACTTGATTTTATCGCCCTATAAAACGTCTATGACGTTATCATGATTTAAAATGAACTCATCTGAACGGCGGAGCTGGAGTTTGGAAATACATTTGTATATCAAGAAATATTTTGAATTGGAGGTATAGGCGAATGGGAAAATGTGAATTGGGTATTTATCATACAAGTTGAACACAAAACCTTTATACTTGAAGCGACTTGATTTTTATTTGGCCTTGGAATGTGGAAAGGTTCAAAACCTACCGTTGACTCTTATCATCATGCGGTTATGTGGGACGTTTACTCACCAAAACCACCTCCTTCTTCTTCGCTTACCCGGCGGAATTGCCATTTCGATATTACGTCGCGAGATGGATCAGAACTGCAGCTAGTATCGTTATTTATCGCATTCATTAATTTTTCCCATAACCCTCCAAGCTATTTCAAACGGTAGCGTGTGGTGCACGATATTTTCGGGTGACAATCGCGCGCCGGCGTCAATTTCCGCTTCGATGCTGTAGGTGGCGAACCTCGGCAGTTCAAAGCAACATGTTCCGCATCCTCCCGAATCTTCTGGCATTTCGGGCAATGTAAGGAGTCATCACGCTCGAAGCAATAAAGGTATGCACGGTATCCTCAGTGTCTGATAGAGAACTGAGCTAAGTGTAATAACCGCGTCTTCGTTTGACCCACTTTGAGTCATCTGGAATAATCCTATGAGTCCAAAGGCCCTGAATCATTCTGTATTTTTTGCGACTCCAAAATAACTTTACTTCATGCTCATTACCGACGATAGTTACAGGACTCGCGAATTGCATATGGTGCGTTGACCCTCGTCAGCCAAAATGTCAATAGGGACGTTTGTTTGGTATTGTATGGTAAGCACGCGACATTCACAATGCACTCAATAGATATGGAACCGCGAGTTGTCTCCAATTTGCTTCTAACTTCAATTACGATGCCCAAACTGAAGCTGCAGCAAGATGGAGCTGACAACTCTGGAGATAACGAGCCGACGGCTTGCCTAGGGTCACCTATATTTGGTAGCATTCTTCCAAACAATGTAGCAACCGTTTATTGCAAATTCTCAAGATGCGGCTTGAATTTCAGCCTTTGGTCAATCGTGACTGCTGGATCCGCTGGAATTCATGTATTCGGTATTCAAAATACACGAAGAAGTAGTGACACTTTCTCACATCACTCAAGCCATCCCAACACAATGTCCCGGCAACGCAGTTTTCGATAACGGAAGCAACAGTAGTGAAAACAAAAAATCATATACAGTACAGCAAATTAATTTTTGGGTGGAGCTTTGGGGTCCCCCAGTATGCTAAACATGCTGAGTGGATTACCTTGGAAGACACGCACCATGCTTCTATCCTGTGCGTGGACTTTATGGATATTACCAAAGAGAAGATTCGACGAACCGTAAACAGCGCAAAGAACTAGAGGAGCCCTGGTCTGGGTTGGGACCAGAATTTCTGATACAAAAAGTTCACTATCATAAATAGTCCACTGGTACATGAGTTAAACCACAACATTAGTTGGGCGCAGGAATTTCGACCCTGCGTCCCTACGGGAATGATGTACGTTGCTCCTCAAATAGGCTCATTGAAATCGTGAGTTTAAGTCCCGGTTCGCAGGTTGGCAGGCAAATTGGTCCGAAAGATTTAGGGTGCAAGAGATCCTTTTTACCAGCTTTAGAATGAAGGCCGCACTTTGTATGCCTCCTTGAAGATTTCAGTGGTTAAAAAATTCTCGCTGTCCATTTTACACTAGCTTTTAAGCACATCTTTTTCCCAATCGTCTCTGTGCTTTGTTCAAACCCTTCACAGTATTTTCCGGAGTTATTTGGCTTTACTCCTACGATTGCATTGATGTTAAATCGTCGGTGCGTTTTTGTACTTTGCCTAGTTCCCAGCTTATTTTTTCCACTGCCCTCATATTTGGTAGGTTCCTGTTCCACCTGGGTAAGTCAATGATAACTTCGTTGGGGCCTTCCAGTACTGTCTCAAATTCCACTTCGTCCTTGGTATCGCCTCCCATCTCTCGATGTTATTCCCTAGTTGCCTTTACCTAAGAGCCTGAATCAATTCTGCTGGCACTCCCTACTAATCCTTTGTTTAAGCACTGTCCTCAACGTCGAATTTTATTGTCCAACGTAAAGGATTCCTCTGACCCCCTTCAATTTTCGCCTAACGTATTTATCTCGTTTTGTTAATAGTAGGACAATTTCTTACACGATATGACTTATCACGCATTTACGGTTTTAGTATCTCCTTTATATTCCTTAGTGAAGTATAGGGCATCCATACAGCCAGACTGTGCTCCAGTTTCACTATCATCATACTTAGCGCTGTGCAAGTGATAAGTTGGGAGCAGCGAGACAAACACAGGACGAACACAAACAACTATGACGACTAGGATTCAAACCCAGGCCAGCGGAAAGGAGATTCTAAGCCCTGCAACCATCGCGCCGTCAAACTAATCAAAGAGTTATGTTCAAAGTTTGCCTGCTTGATGCTGAAACTATACATATATTGCCATGGTGTTATAGAAAAGTAGAAGAGTTCACTTCAGCCCTTAGGAGAATGTAATTTTGCATTTTGACAGCCCCGTGTAAAATTCAGTTTTTCTGCCTCCCAGGGTAGATCGATCAAAACTGCCTACCTGGTAGCCAAACTCGTCCAGTTTTCAACAAGCCATCAGAGATATATGTAGCCCCGTATTGTCCTCCTAGAAGATAACACTACGATATTCCCTGAATTTTATACGCTTTTCTTAACTATTTCATTCAAACTCAAACTCAAACAAAATCCCTCTCTCAGTTCTCGGTAATGGAGATGCAAATTACACATTTGGCTCGCATAGGATAATTCGTATATCACTGCGCCAGCAACATAGTATTCTTCCGTGCCGATCTAAATTTCGGGATCATTTGCGGAATTTGAGCTGGTCCACTGGGCGATTGGGCGTTATCGGACATTTTCGATTTCTCTCCTCTAGTGACAATTTGACTCATTAATTTTCACACAAATTATAGGACATAAACTTTTCAAATTTCCTCAGAAATTCGCTCCGAATTAAACGATTAAGACAGCTTTTCAATAACATTTGGCTTCTCAGATATCATTCACTAATTTTCACGCGTTTACCGAGGCAAAATGCTTCTTTAAAAATTCTAAGAATGAAATAATTGGAACCAAAGCAGCCAATTGATGACGAACCGTATCCAGTTGGGAGATATTTTCTCCACCTTTTGCGCTCCGCAACCCCTCTTGTTAGACTAAGTGAGAGTCTTCGGCTACAAAATGGCAACAAATTACATAAGTTCATACAGAAATTAATCATTGGATTGATTTGGGAGTTTGCTTTAAACTGTAGTAAAATTATCGAAATTATGGTCCTGCGGACTATATAAAGGCGTTTCGCCAAACGTATTTGGATCCAGAGACGTGTGGGGAGTTTATGTTAGGTTCACTAATCCTCTTAGAACCTGAATACAAAAAGGAAATACTTCAACTCCTTTGGAATCACCTTTGAATATGCTGACTTTCAATTTGAGGCTTTACGGGCAATACAAATTGAGGTTAGCCTCTTTGATAAATGCTCATCGTGAATTACATACGCAACAGTGATGAAGTAAAGAAGGGTTGATTCCAGGGGTTTTATTTCTGAAAATTTCCAATCAATACGTAACTGGGGACGTATAGAGATTTAATTTTCATCTCCATTGTTGATGACCGCTAGCGAAGCTTATGCTTGAAATGAAAAGTATAATAATGTCACGACTGACATTTGACATGACACTCTCTCCGCCGACGGGTCAAGATTAATGAAGAAATCGAGGTGTGTGTGTGTGAATATAGACATGATATCCAAAAAACTCTAATGCGGTGATCAAAGGATAATATAGGTCCCAGCGCGAAACGTAGATTGGCACCCACGATGGAGCATAAAACCTGGGAAACGCCTGCTGAACCAAAACCAACACCTCTACTACCAAACCCTATCTCCACCTCCAAGTGGTGACCGCTGGGAGCTCTTTCCTAACGAAAAGCTGTAGACGGAGAAGGATGAAGGAGCCTAAAAACGGGGCAGATTGTACCAACTGGGTCCTCCAAGTTGGAGGTTAAGTATGGCTAACAACCCTACATGGAAAATCGAAGTTACAAAGCCACGGAAGGAGCCCCGGACAGAATGGATTTTAAAACAACGGCAATGAAATCGGAACAACGATTTGCGCATTTTCTCATGGAACGTGCGCTCCCTGTACAGACATGGAACTACCAAGCAGTTAGCCGATATCCTGTCCCAATATAGGGCTGATGTAACAGCGTTGCAGGAGATGCGTTGGACAGGGACCGTTTTCCTGGAGAATAGTCACTACAACATATATTATAGTATTCAGTAAACCATATGCTCGGAGTAGGTTTCTTAGTCAGCTTAAAAATGAAACCAACTGTTATCGGCTTTCAAAGCACGGTTATGCACTCTGCGCTTGCAAGGGAAATTTAGAAATGTAAGCCTTTTTAACAAACAATTGCAATTAGTCTGCTTAAAAACCATAAGTCGCAAGAAGCCGATGGAATTATAGCCGTATTGGTTAAATATGGAGGCGGCCAATTACACCAAGTGGTTCATCAACTTATGCTCAAGGCGTGGGGCAGCGAATCAATGCCTGACGACTGGCAACGAAGCACTATCTGCCCCATACATAAAAAGGGAGATATCACGTAGTGCAGCAATTATAGAGGTATCATGTTGCTGAGTACCAGCTGTAAGATATTCTCCGCTATCTTGCTAGGTCGAGAGGGCCATATGCGCAGAATATCAGTCGCCCATACCAAAAAGGCTTCACTCCAGATAAATCAGCAACAGATCAGATTTTCTTTCTGCGGTAAGCGATGGAAAAGCTGTTGGAATACGAACATCAGTTGCACCATCTTTTCATCGACTTTAAAGCTGCCTATGACAGCACAGCGGCATCCTGACGAAATTGATAAGACTGACTAGGCTGACCCTGACCAATGTGCGAGGCCAGATAAAAGCAACAGGATCACTCTCAAGAACACTCAGCGTCAGCAACGATCTAAGACAAGGAGATGCCCTAACATGTGTTGTCTTGATTCTGGCGCTGGAAAAAAGTAAATGCGAAAAGTGCGATCCTCGTTAAGTCCACTCAATTACTTGCCTATGTTAACGATATCGACATCATGGGAAGATTGGCCGGAGACGTATACACTGCTTTCATCCAGATCAAGTAGGCGGCGCTAGATTTTCGGCTGCACATCAATGAAGGTAAGACAAAATATTTGGTGGCAAGGCACCAAAAACCAACCAACCAACAACATCAAACCGCTGGTCAAGATAGGAGACTACTACTTTGAGCCCGTTGATAATTTCTCCTATCTAGGGTCAAAAATAACAACCGCTAACCGATACTAAGATGAAATATAAAAAGAAGACAAGGCAGACCCTGCCTGAGATGAAACAATGGCGTAGGCACTTTTTATGGATATCGAATTGGTGGACCTTGGTGCAAAACCGAGATGTCTGGAGTTCCTTATTAAGGCAAGCCTAGACCGGATACCGGCTGTTGAATTACTATGAGGTGATTGTGAATATTGTTTTTAAGTAGAATAAAATGTATTGAAACGTAATCCGGTCAGTTTTATTAGCCTCACGGCTTCTGTTCCAAGCGGATATGATGTATGGCAAAATACTTTCCCAAAGTGATGACCCCCATGCATGTGAATGGAGGGTGCAACTTTTTTTTTCGTAAAATGTGATCATGAATGGGCTCAATTTGTACTTTTCGAAACTGGTTCCATATTTGTTATCGGGTGAAACATAGGGGAGTAGCGGCTCAAAATGTGACCCCCAAAAAGTGTAACAGGTTTCGTTCTCAGAATCTACCCAACCGAAAAATTTGAAAAAATCACAATGGTGCATCTCTATGAAATCTAGGCCTAAAAATAAATCCGGTTCCGATATCTGCACAAATAAAGTTAATGATAGCATATTTCCACGTTTTAGAAATTTAGTCAACAACCCCCCTTATGTTCATCCCAGAAGTAATTTGTATGGTAATAGGGTATAACATAATGCACAACTTCGTCAAGTTTGAAGAAAATCAAATTATTATTAACAAAGTTATAGGAGGTGAGACTTTGCCATTTTTCGTGAATTTCTTGCATTCTACAACCTACATGACGTCATCATCACATTTTAATTCGTATCACAACGAAATAAGATCTTATGAATGGGGTCAGAAAGAATTATTTTGTTTTAGTTTTTAGTCATGTGTATATAAATATCAATTACTCTAAACAGACATGTGTGTATGGAGGTATATAGTATATGCGTGCTAATGAAGTTTGCGGTTAAACTCCGTCATGCTATTAACATAGTATGCTGGTCCCAAGGACAGGTAAAGGAGGAGGGTTTGAGGCAACGTACTCTGTACTATCCTCAGTAAAACAAAATCAATGCTGAGATCAGGGAAAGAGATAAATAGAGTATAGTTGGAGTTATTCTACTATGCTAAATCCTACCTGATCTCTCTTGGTGACAGGCCCTGCGACAGGTCGACCAAGAAAATGCATACAATGTCGTTACAAACATGATGATCGGATTGAGTCACAAGCCTCGTAGAAATGTTAGGGCGTCCACCTCAGTCAACGCGGCAGGACGGGTCCCGGTCCTGTCGAGAAATGGGCAAGGGTTCTTGACGCATGGACGGCGTCAGAACGTAAAGCAAGTTAGTCCGAACACAACGAACAAAACAAGTACGTGTCTGCACGCTAAATGTTGGTACCCTAACTGGAGAGACCGAGGAACTCGCAAGAGCCCTTCGGAAAAGGCGCATTGATATCTGCGCTCTGCAAGAAACCTGATGGTCTGGTCCCAAAAGCTGCGACATTGAACGCGAACGTGGTAAAAATGGCTACAAACTTCTCTATTTTGGTAACCCACACACTCAATGTGGTGTTGGCATTGCCATCTCAGAGGGTTTCCATGATGCCATTAAAGAAGTCGAACGATTTGATGATCGGCTGATGAAGCTCACCATTATATCAGCTGATCGCACTATTCACTTGTTCACCGCGTACGCATCACAGACAGGTCGACATGATGCCGAGAAAGCTGCATTCTAGCAACTTCTCGATGAAAAGACTTGTCACTTGCCTGCTGACGATTATATAATCATTGCCGGCGACCTTAATGGCCATGTGGGGGAAAAGGCAGACGGTAACAAGTACCATGGGGGAAGGGGTTTGGAGCGCACAATAAGGGTGGCGAGCGTATAATCGATTTTGCGGACACCCTTGACCTTGTACTTATGAATACATGGTTCATCAAACGATTATCTCATCTTCCTACATTTTATAGTGGGAACAGTAAAACGCAAATCGACTATATTCTCATAAGACGCCAACATTTTACCGCTGTCCTTGATTGCAAAGTCGTTCCCTATGAGACCATCGCACCTCAACATCGGCCGTTGATTGCCGTCCTGCGGATTAAGCCACCGATAAAACAGCGTGAGGAACGCACTGGCCCGCAGCGCATTAAATGGTGGCGATTTGGTGAGAAGAAAGAAGAAACGGTCTCACTCATGCGATTGCCGACCATTACGAATGTGGAAGAATCATGAAACCAAATGAAAGACACGATCCACAAAGCGACCTCTGCAACCCTCGGGGTCACCAAGCCGGGTAAGCGGTACATCAACCGAGATACTTGGCTTTGGAATGATGATGTTGAAATGAAGGTCCGTGAAAAGAAACGCCTCTATCACAAATTTCTCGACGAGAAAACACCTGCTAATTGGCAAATTTATAAGAACGCCAACCGGGAAGCAAAGAAAGCGGTCGCCGTCACCCGAGCGAACCATTTCAAAAATCTTTACGATAAACTGGACACTCGAGATGGCGTGAGTGATCTGTATCCACTTGCTAAAAGCCGTAATGAACGCACACAGGATATCGAACACTTCTGTTGCGTTAATGACAAGAACGGTACTTTGCTTACCAACCGTTGAGCCGCAACGGATAGATGGCGAGAATCCTTCGCGCAGATTTCAACTGAAGAATTTGCTCATCCTCCACTTCCACAATCATTGCCGACATTTGGACCAGTTCCACCAGTCAGCGCAACTGAACCCGAGGAGGCAATAAAACAAATGAAATCGGGGAAAGCAACAGGACCTGACGACGTCGCATCTGAGCTCTGGAAAGCGAAGAGCTGGGACCCAACACTGTGGCTTAGTGAATTCTTTAACCGGGTTATTCAGGAAGGAAGAGCACCATCTGACTGGCAAGAAAGTACCACTGTTCCAATATGGAAAAAGAAAGGTAGCCCAGCAGAATGTTCAAATTACCGTCCGATCCGGTTACTTTCCCATACCAAGATTTTTGAACGCATTCTTGACAACCGTATTTGCGAAATCGTTGAAATCAAGCCGGATTTGTCAAAAACTGCGTAACTACTGACGCAATACACGCTGCGCGGCTACTCATGGAGAAACACCGTGAGAAGCATCGCCCTCTTTACATTGCCTTTCTGGATCTAGAGACCACACGAACTCATCTGGTATGCTTTACGACAACACTTCGTGCCAGAAGAACTCGTGCGCTGGGTTCAATTGCTCTAGCACGATCCGAAGAGTAAAATTCGAAATATGGCGGGTGTATCAAAACCGCTTCGTGTCTCTGTTGGTGTTCATCAAGGAAGCGCCCTCTCATCACTCCTCTTTGTTCTTGCTATGGACACCGTCACGCGGGATATCCAAAGTCCAGCGCCCTATACCCTGCGCTATGCAGATGATGTTTTCCTAGCATCTGAAAGCAAAAATGATCTCGAGCAACTTGTTCAGAAATGGAATTATCGCCTCACGACCGATCCCCATGAAACAGGCACAATCACTGTCAGCGGCAGTGATCTGCCCAGAACTGAGCGATTTAAATACATCGGGTCAACGCTACCAGCCAATGGAGAATTGCGTTATGAAATTGCTTCACGCATTAACGCAACCTGGATGAAATGACGGTCCACAACTGGTGTTCTTTGTGATCGACGTATCAACGAACGTCTCAAATCTAAAATTTACCGCAATGTCGTCCGTCCAGTCGCTGTCTATGGTTCTGAGTGTTGGCCGACTATAAAAGACAATGAACGGCGTCTTGCGGTAATGGAGACGAAGATGCTACGTTGAACTAGTGGCGTGAGGATATCCGCGATCGTTATGGGGGTGCATCGATCGTGGAAAAGTTGCGAGAGAGGCGTCTTCGATGGTATAGTCACGCAATTCGTGCAAACGAGAATTCACTTGCCAAGATTGTTCTGAACATCGAAGTCGATGGTAAACGACCAAAAGGCACACCTAAACAACGGTGGCTTGATACGCTAGATGGGGATTTGAAAGCCTCGAGATTGCACCCAGATCAGACATCGATAGAGCCAAATGGCGAAGCCGATCACGACGAGCCGACCCCGCTTGTGAACAGGACACAGGCTAAAGAAAAAGAAGAATGAAGTTTGACTAATTCAGATAAATATATTTGTACATTAAACCAGCGGTATTTAATATACGTGCTATATATGTACATATGTATGCTTTTACACACGAAGTAAATCGGAAATATGGGTATGATCAATTTATAGGCAGTTTGTTTGTTTACGGTGAGGATAATATCTATGGCTGTAATATGTACAGTAGATCAGACGTATGTTTTGTAGTTTGGAAAAATATGAAGGAATATGTTGGATTTGTAGCTATATACGGATAGAAAAATGTGCGTTGAGGTTTCTTACATGAGATGAACACAAAACCTTTATACCCGAAGCGCGAGCTTCCGGTATTCCAACTTGTTTCATATTTACCATAGTGACTCCATGATTGATGGTCAATTTGAGTATTATAGATGATTTGCTTTGCGCCCGGCAACAAGTTTTGACTGTCAAAAGGCACTCTTATCGATCCTAACTTGAAGAGCTTGAAACTCTTCTTGTAAGGCGTCCGACATTTATGTAAGTATTATATTAGGTACTACTCTAGGGTAATTTCCAACCACGGAGGCACTGCCTTCATTAAACAATAAAATACCTATCACTAGTATCTTGATATGAACCTGGGGCACGAAAATCAAGGAGTTGATCCGATTGAAGTACTCTGACGTAAAAGCCTTGGTGGATGAATGGAACTTTCAGTGATGGAGAATGTACATATTCGAATTCTCCATCCTGGGCCTCTTTGCTCAAGGTAGCACGTCTAGCCTAGCGTGAGAATAGTGACAATATATAGTATATCTGATAAAGTCGGTATACTATATTTATGCGAGGTTACTCCATTCATCTTTTTTGTCGCATCGCCCCAACTGTTGTGCCATACCTAAAATGGTGGCCAGAAAGAAGGGAGATTGCCCAAAATGTCTAAGCTAGTAGTTTCTGAAACAAGCGCTTCAAGTACTATTTGAAAACTGTAGGTCAAAATGGAACGGGGTCATATTGGTGGGTTGACACAATAAATGTTTTCCTCGCGGTTTTGTCGTAAGAGACACACAAATTGAAAAGACTATCAAATTTCTGGCTTTGACTGTCTAACTAGTGTAATTTCACGGCGACGATCAAGCACACATGTTATTCGAATCTATTTTTCCAGAAAGTGTCTAAGGCCAACCTTCCCATTATTTTAGACTTCCATAGTCAGCTTTGTATATGCAACTGCTCTCAGTCAGGTAGTAAAATTCAAGAAATAGAACTAAAAAATTATCTTGAACAACTGTGTGAATTTATAAACGGTGTTGTATTGTGTATTGTATTTATTTTTAAAAAGTAGACATAAAATCATACAAAAGAAACCTTTACTTTGAATACCATATATAAACGAGGATTAAGTACTTGCAATGATTGGGAAGCTTAATATTGATTATTTTCCATTCATCTGTGAATTAAATTATTTACCCGAATCGGCTCCTTGTTCGACTTTTTACAAATTTTTCCTTTCATTCAATTTTATCCAATTTTCCAAAATTAATCTTCAACATCACGAAAAAATTGAAAAACACGAATATCGGTAGTTATGGCATATCAACACCCAGCCATGTGTCCGAAATGAAACATTATAAGCAGGATCAAAATTGCATAAAGGATAAATTTATCACGATGTAAACGCCATAATGTGAAATTTTAAAAACAACGTGGAATAAAATAACAAAAAAAAAGTTTGCAAAAATATCGTTTCACAGTAAAATGAACGCGTTGATACGCGCTAATGCACACATGTCCATGTAATTGCAGTTGGCTGCAAATCAAATGCAGCAGCTGCAGTAGACGCGTTCGCATTAAATAAAAATTTAATGCAAATATTCATCAAGTGACGCTGAATGCAAGTGTACGGATTATATGGTCGGAGGATACCCAAAACAAAGCTCACGTTAAAATAATTGGTGACGATTTTTTACATTCCAGTGCACTCGGAGCCATAATGATGGCATATTTTACTTTTGTTTTAGGAAAAAGTAGTTAAATTTCAAAGAAATGAGGATTGAAATAACTGCGGCATTCGAAAAACATTTTGATGAATCAATTAAACCCCTCATAAGCCATAATTCCGAAGTAAAATTTTAAACAGATTAACTCGGTAACGGTCACTGGTTAAAATTGCGGTCGTTAACATTGTGCTTGACTACTCACGCCATCTAGGATCAAACTTTAGATTTTTTTTAAGGTTTTCTAGGCTGGTGGGATATACTGAAATAACGTCTAGCGATTAGTTTACGCCATTTCTTCCATTTCGACCAGTACAAAAAGGGACCAGAATTTGAACGTAATTATTTAAGGAAACCAAATCTGAGGTCCAGTACTAATGGACTTGCAGCGTCCACGTTAAGCTAATCCTTGGGAGCTACCATTGCTTTCAAAAATGTATCCAGGGTTTTGGGTGATTTAGCACCCTTTGCGTGTGCTCATCTTCCCCGTCTAAGCCCAAATTGTAGTGATATCATCCAAGGGAAGGTAATTAAAAGTTACAATAAGGTTTTATGAATGAACCAAATCCAGAAGTTTTCTGAATCTCCGGACGGCCAGACAATTTTCTTCTTTATAATACTGTTGCTTTTGTAGTTCTCGGCGAATTGACCTAAAGGAGTGTAATGGGCTATGTTCAGCTTTACTCGAACGCTTCGATTATATTACTATATATGTATATTCTTTACTTGTTGGGTCTGCTTTAGCCTCGAAAAGAAGCAAGTGATGTCAATATCTAGATCGACGTCATCTAGCGATGGACTGCGAAAGTCCACACAGTCATATCCGATCGCTGCGTTGGCAAAGAAGACAAAATCAGCCAGTTCAGTAAAGCATTGAAATGCTGTTGAGAGAATATTGGTAATAAACTTGGTATGATCACGCTCTATGTTATACCCAACTTAAGGGGGGTTTTGCAGGCAATTACTAAAAACTACAGTAATATACTATTACTAACTTTATTTCAACAGATATCGGCATAAAGAGTACTTCGGAGCCTAGGCACCATATAGTGGAAGCCTCCTGATTTTTTTGAGATTTTTGGGTTGGGTAGTTTCGAGAATGGGTCCGTGAAAGAAATGATTACTTTCAACCCCCGCAATCCCCACCTTTCCAGCAAATGTTTTAGTGGTTAAAAATCCCACACTCTGGTGAGCCCAGGCCAGAGTCTTTTGAAGATTTTCCCTTCCAAAAAAAAGAAAGTGAACTAATTTTAATAAGGGTTTGTTTTACGCTTTTTTGGCGCTTCGGATATAAAGGTTTTATGTTCCTCTTATCTGAGAAACTCTCTACGCATATTTTTCCATTCATATATGGCTTAAAAACCCAAAATCTTCCTTCAGACTTGTTTTTCAAACTACAAGGAATACACACATATTGCAGACGTAGATATTATGCTCACGCTAAACAAACAAACATTGCCTATTACCGAATACTGTACTCTATATGCATGTACATAAATTTATCCTATACATATTTCCTTCACTTCGTGCGAAAAATATACCTATGTATGTAAAAAGTACTTGTATTCAATACCGCTTGTTCAATGGACAAATATATTTGGCTGAATTAGGTACTAGTCCAAAACTTCATTTTCATATGCATAAAAATACATACATATGTCTGTCTGGAGTAATTGATACTGATATATACTGCGACCTCTCACTCACGTGGACTCGCTTTTTTGTGGCATTGACAAATTGGTACGATGACGTTTTGGAATGCACGAAATTAACAAAAAGTGCAAAAGTTTCACCTTCTATAACTTTGTTAATAATAATTGGATTTCCTTCAAATTTCCCAAAGTTATGTCTTATGTTATCTCTTATGCAAATGCCAGTAGTTCTAGCATGAACTTAAGCGGGTTTCCGGCTGGATTTCTAAAATAGAGTAATATATTATTTGTGCAGATATCGGAATGGGATGTATTTTGAGGCCTAGATTTCATTTAGATACACCACTCTGATTTTTTTTTAAATTTTTCGGTTGGATAGCTTCTAACGGACTGCGGATTATTCAATTAGCAGGGTCACACGAAATGGTTTGTTGGAAGTACCTGGTTTGCGCGGAAAGCGGTCCACAAACATACATGGACCTCTCCAGATGGGACCACTTTCAACCAAATTGACCACGTGTTCATCGAACGCCGCCACCTCTCAGCCTTGATGTATGTCAGAACATATAGGAGGGCCAATACAGACTCGGATCACTATCTCGTTGGCATGGTGCTCCGAGCCCGAATAACAATACCACCTAGAATCCCCTCTGACAATCAGGTGAGAGTGAACACTGAAGCTATCCACAACACAGTGCTCCGCGACACCTATAAGAGGGAAATGGATGCCGCAATAACCGCAGTCAACAGAGTTATCACGGACTCCGTCGAGCGGAGAAGCGACTTCACAGACGGAAAAAGGAAGCTTGGGAGAACCAACAAGTCTGTGAACTAGAAAAGTACAAGGAGCGACCGCACCAGGCGCGCAAGTTTTACCAACAAGTCAGCAGGATGAAGCCTTATACACCTCGATGCTCATCCTGCCGAGACAAAGAGGGAAATCTGATTTCCGACAGAATGGGCATGTTGGGGCGATGGGTTGATAACTTTGATGAGCTACTGAACAACCAAGTAATGCCACCACCAACTTGAGGAGAAATAGTCCGTGCAATTCATCGGCTAAAAAATCATAAGTCGCCAGGAGTCTATGGAATTACAGTCGAATTGGTTAAATATGGAGGTGACCAGTTACACCAAGTGGTTCATCATCAACTTGTGCTCAAGGTATGGGACAGCGAATCAATGCCTGACGATTGGCAACGAGGCATTATCTGTCTCATACATAAAAAGGGAGATATCACACAGTGCAGCAATTATAGAGGTATCACGTAGCTGAGTACCATCTATAAGATATTCTCCACTATCTTGCTAGTCCGGATAGCCCCATACGCTCAGAACATCATTGGCCCATACCAAAGAGGCTTCACTCCAGGCAAATCAGCAACAGATCAGATTTTCTCGGTGCGGCAAGAGCTGGAAAAACTGTTGGAGTATGGACAACAGTTGCAACATCTGTTCATCCACTTTAGAGCCGCCTATGATAGCATAGCCAGGGTAAAACTATACACGGCCATAAGAGAATCCGGTATCTCGACGAACTTAATAAAACTGACTAGGCTGACCCTGACCAATGTGCGAGGCCAGATAAAAGCAGCAGGATCACTCTCAAGACCATTCGACATCAACAACGGTCTACGACAAGGGGATGCGCTATCATGAGTCCTCTTTAACCTGACCCTCGAGAAAGTGATCCGTGATGCTGATGTAAATGCAAGAGGTACGATCCTCTTCAAGTCCACCCAAATACTGTTCCGCTCGAAACGTCTCATCATGGAGTCAAAGCTCTTACTGTACAAGACTATGATCTTGCCAGTCCTCATGTATTCCTCAAAATCTGAAAATTGCGAACTCTTGGCCACGTTCGAGAGAAGAATCCTCCGAAGAATTTTTGGGTGAATAGACGATTCGTTGCCTACACAATGACGAAATCTATGAGCGATACCATGACCGTCCGCTTGTGGATAAAATCCGGCTCAATAGGTTACGGTGGGCGGGTCACTTAATTCGTATGGATGAGGATGATCCAGCCCAGAAAGTCTATAAGGGCAATATCTTTGGTAGAAAAAGAAGACGAGGCAGACCCTGCCTAAGATAGAGCGATGGCGTAGGTCAGGACGCCAGACAGCTTTTAGGGATATCGAATTGGTGGACCTCGGCGCAAAACCGGGACGTCTGGAGTTCCTTATTAAGGCGGGCCTAGGCCGGATACTGGCTGTTGCGCCGTTGATGATGATGATGATGAGGTTCTGAGAACAAGACCTGTTGCAGTTTTTGAGGGTTATATTTTTAGCCCTTACTGTCCTACGTTTCAATATGAGGACGAGAACCATTTTCGAAAAGTACTAATTGAACCCTAACATTTGATGCCGCACTTGGGCACATTCTGCGAAAAAAATGTTGTACGCTCCTTTCACTGTCATGGGAGCCCCCCCCCCCCCCCCTGAAACTTAACACAAAATAGCGCCGCTTGCTGTTTGTGAGGGAAACAACACGCTCTCACCAATTGTGACAATTGGTGCAGCCGTTTGCGAATAAGTCGGGTGTGACAGACAGGCAGACATACAGACAGACGGACATCGGCTCGTCGAGGACACTACCCTGGGATACTGCTGCTTTGATGTTACATTCTCGTGATGTGAAAGTTTTAAATCTCCTGCTAGTCAGATACGACACAAGAATTTTTTGGGTATTCATTGATAGCTCTTCCCTGATTTTTTAGATGGGACTTTCATGCCACACCTTGTCGAATATTTGCGCAACGTCAAAGAATACGGCCAAGCAGTACTTTCTACCTTCCAAAGCATAGCTTATCTCGGAGGCTAGAACTTGTTCAGCGGTTCCATTTTTTATTCTGAATCCGAATTGGTGAGAAGAAATAACCCCTTTTTCATTCAAGTGTTGTTGTAACTTAGATAGTGAGGGAAGCAGGATTATCGATATAGAGGATGTAACGAGCGTAGGATCTTTACCCTCCTTTGAGATCAACGTTATTTGCCACAACTTCCAGCATTTCGGAAAGTTGGCAAGGCGTAAGACCCCATTAAATGTGTGTGCCAGTTGAGTATGTGCAGATCTCGGCAGTTCTTGAATCATTTTGCCCGTAATAAGGTCCAAACCAGGAGCTCTTTTGGGATAAATCCGGCCTTGTGAGAATTGTAAAACTTCGGAAACTTTGAAACGAATCGTTTGGAGTGCACCTTTGGGAATCGTTCTTCTTTGATTGGAAAACGCCTCTCAAGTGTCGAGCAAAGATTGAATCTTCTCGGCATCACTCCTCGCCCAACTGCCGTCCGACAATTGGATCGGTGATTTGCGCAGGATTGGCCTATTGGGCTTCTTCGCTGCTCTCCAAAGGGAATAATTCGTGGTCGGAAAAGGCTCGATAATGTATTTGGTTCTCAATTCGTCGATATGGCAGCCTAGAGAGTTTTGCCTCTAGGCGATATCAATCTCGGGCCCCAATACATGTGTTTGGTATTGAAGTCCCCAGTTGCAATAAATCTTCTACCGGGCGAGTTGAAGTAGGTTACAAACAGTTCTGCAGAGAAGGTAAATCTTGGAGTGTAGTATACAACAGGAATAGTAACCGGATCCCCGCATTCTACTACACATATAGATGTGGCTTGCATATAGTCCTTAGCAAAGTGCTCAATTTCACTAAATTTTTAATGAGGATTCTGAACCTCCATGATCTTTTCCATTAGGATACTTAGTATATGGTGGCAACGTCAGCTCCGAAAACCAACCAACCAACAACATCAAACCGCACTGATCAAATGGGAAAAATAAAGCTAGGACAATACAATTTTGAGACCGTTAATAATTTCTCCTATCTAGGGTGGAAAATCACAACCGACAATAGCTATGATGATGAAATCCGCGCACGATTGTTGGCAGCCAACAGAGCCTATTTCAGTTTAACAAAACTGTTCCGAAACGTCTCACCATCGGGTCAAAGCTCTTAATGTACAAGACAATGATCTTGCCTGTCCTCATGTATTCCTCGTTTGTGGATATAATCCGGCTCAATAGATTACTGCGGGCGGGTCACTTAATCCGTATGGATCAGGATGAACCAGCCCGAAAAGTCAATATCTATGGTAGAAAAGAAGACGAGGCAAACCCTGCCTAAGATGGAGCGATGGCGTAGGTCAGGACGCCAGACAGCTTTTAGGGATATCGAATTGGAGGACCTCGACGCAAAACCAGGATGTCTGGAGCTCCTTATTAAGGCAGGCCTAGACCGGATACCGGTTGTTGCGCCGTTGATGATGATGTACTTAGTATCGTAAGATTTGTAGCCGGGTATCACAAAATTATATTTCTCGATAAGATGAGTCTCCGATATTGTAATTCCCTTTTATGTTGGCTAATACTATTGGCAGTGGCAGAGCTCATTTTTGGTGAGAAGAATTTGGGGAGTCAGAGTCTGGTTTCGCATCAGTTCTGGCATGATATTTTGCATTGATGTCGTAAATTGGTTCATGCTTTGAATGAGTTGTACCATTATAGATTCTAGATTAGTTGATTAGTTGCTGATTCAATGCTGTGTTGATTCAGGACGATTAAATTTCACAGCATCAGCATAAGACAAACTCGACTGGGTTTTAGTAGGCACAATTCTGTTCGGAGCGAGTTACACATGACTCACCTATTCCTCATAACCTACCCACTCCTCACCCCCATAAAGACACCCACATAACCCCATTATTCCAAGAATGAATCATTCCCAAGAACTGCAACAATGTATCATTTTGCATTAGTTGACATTTTGCATTTAATTAAATCTCACAACCCAAAATAATGACTTTATAAACATCCGGCCTATCCAGATAAGAATATCCAAATATTGCAAGCCAAGCGCATTCAGCATATTAATATCCACATTTGTTTATCCCAATTGCATCCGCTCAAATAACAAATCATTCTTTTCATTATGGGAATAAACTGATAAGAAGTCAATTAAAGAACCAAACGCAAAGTATATAAAGAAGAACCACGGATAGAAGATGGTTCTTGTTGTGCTCTTCCTCAAGTAGTGATGGTCAGTGTAAATATTTAAAGTAATTAAAGTGAATTAAATAAAGTATTGTTTAAATTGAATAAAGTGTTTTTCATTCTATTGGGCCGGTTGCCCAGTTAAAATATATATTTTTTAATAATCCCGGAGAACGGAATTATAACTGGCGCAGTCGTACGGATTTATGAAGGAGAATCTTCTAAATCTAAAACAACCTACTCAAATAAAAGTGCTCTAACAAAGTGAATATTCAGTCATAAGAAGGAAAACTTCTTTGACTTATAAAAAATATTAACTCTAAGTGCACAGTGCACAGTGCACAGTGAAGAAAATTCACAAGGATAAAATCGAACAGTATTCTTAGACCATTAACCTCTTAAGAGGCTGGGTAAAAGACCTGTTCTTAACAAACAGTAAAAATACCAGTGAACAGAAACAAATCAATCAACCATGGTAGACCCACAATTACCATTGGAACTACCATTCCAAGAGCTTATTAAAGAAGCTAGACGATTACCAGTCTATACCGGACACAGCAGTGAATACTCACTGAATACCTGGATCGACGAAGTGAACACACTATTGGCTTTAACACAACCCGGAAACGAGCAATCCTACATCTTCAGGCTGATACTTCATAGAATTCAAGGAGCAGCTAGAGATGCAATTCAAAAAGTTAGCGAACAAAATTGGCAGAACATCAAAGCAGCTTTAATCTTCACCTTTGGCGTAAATTAAAGTTACAGTAGCATAATAAATAAAATTCATAGGGTGAGTAATAATAATAGGTCTATTGACGATATTTATACTACTCTTAACTCTTTGTTAAATAAACTAAATACAAAATTTATCCAAGACCCACAACAAGCAACCCATATTGAATTTAGTCCTATCAGAAACGAAAGTCTGGTAATTAATAAATTCAAGTCATTAATTCCTGAATACAAGGCATACTTGTTAGAAATTAGAAATTGTACCACATTAAATCAAGCTTACAGCATATTATCTGAAGTTCGTCAAAATATTGACAATGATAATCAACCACGTAATAACAATAACAACTACCATAATAACCCGCGAAATAGTCACAGGAATAACCAAAATCAACGTAATAATAATAATCGACCCAGTCACAATTACAATAATAATCACAGACAAACAGATAACAGACAAAATTTTAACCAAAACCCTCGTTACAACAATTATAGGTTTAATAATAGAAACAACAATAACAGACCTAACAACTACAATAATCAAAATAACCATAATAGTCAAAATCAAAATAGACAACAACACCACTACCATCAGAATAACAGAACAGAGTCTATGCAAGTAGACAACTCCAATCAGTATCGTAGAAATAATTATAATCAAAATCAAGTCCAAGAACCGATGGATGTAAATTTTCAGGAAACAGCCTCGGAAATATCAGAAACTTGCTACCAATAATTAATTTGAAAATAGAAACGGAGACCATTCCTGTTCTATTCGATACAGGATCTTCTACATCAAGTATAGATGGAAAATATTGCAAAATTGGCGAAATAAAAGAATTAGAAAACCCCATTCCAATCTTGGGATTAGGAGATACATATTAAGTAAATCAAAAATTAAAAACTAATATGCCACTCGAGTTCAATCTCCCTAATAGTCATAAAATATTATGGAACGTTATGGATTTCCAAAACAAAAAATTCAAAGCCATAATAGGACAAAACATACTGTACCCTCTTAACGCAAAATTAAATATCGGAGAAGGGAATATTGAAATAAATAACGTTAAGTTGTCTTTCAACTATGCGGCACCTGATGAGATAAATCATCAAACCGAGTTGGAATCCAATACTACGACTAGAAACAAGTTGTTCGAAAGTTTAAACAGTGAAGAATCAAAAACATTAAGGAAAATATTCAAGGAAAACGAGGATATATTCTATAATGAAGGCGATAACTTGACTTGTACGACTCAAACAAAACACGAGATCGTAACAAAAACGAATAAACCCCTGTATTCTAAAATTTATCGATTTCCCCAAGTACATGAAGGAGAAGTTAGAACCCAAATAGAGGATATGTTGAAACAAAACATTATCCGCCCTTCAAATTCACCATATAATGCACCTATTTGGATAGTACCCAAAAAATTGGACAATTCTGGCAAAACAAAGTGGAGAATAGTCATCGATTACAGAAAATTAAACGATGAAACAATAGAGGATAAATATCCAATACCGAATATAGAAGGCATCTTTGATAAATTGGGAAAAGCCCAATACTTCACAACACTAGATTTAGCTAAAGGCTTCCACCAAATTGAGATCAGCGAAAATGATCGTTTCAAAACAGCCTTTTCTACACCACAAGGACATTACGAGTTTAATCGAATGCCCTTTGGATTAAAAAATGCTCCTGCTACGTTCCAGAGAATGATGAACGAAGTTTTGAAGGAACACCTCAATAAAATATGTGTTGTATATCTAGATGATATTCTAATATTTGCAACTTCCCTGCAAGAAATGGAAGTTAACATCAGAAAAATATTCGAAACACTCCGCAAATACAAATTAAAAGTTCAGATCGACAAATGTAATTTTTTTGCTAAACAAACCGATTATCTAGGTCACATACTATCAGTTGATGGAATAAAACCAAACTTAGACAAAGTAAATATAATCCGAAACCTCAATATCCCAGATACACAAAAGAAAATAAAATCTTTCTTAGGCATCACAGGATATTACCGAAAATTTATAAACAACTATGCAAAAATTGCATCACCATTAACAGACGCCCTAAAGAAAACGAACAAAATCAACATAAATGATCCTAAATATGTCTCAGCCTTTGAAAAACTCAAAGATTTAGTAATTAATTATCCTATACTACACTATCCCGACTTTAAACAAAAATTCGTCCTAACTACCGATGCTTCAGACAAAGCAATTGGAGCCGTCCTATCGCAACAAGGACATCCTATTTCATTCGCGAGTAGAACCCTCAACGAACATGAACGGAACTATTCGACAATAGAAAAGGAGTTACTAGCCATAGTATGGGCTACCCAGTATTTTCGACCTTACCTGTATGGGGTAAAATTTGATATCCGCACAGATCATAGACCCCTTGTTTGGCTTAACAACCTAAAAGAACCTAATAGTAAATTACAACGTTGGAAAATCAAACTGAACGAGTATAACTTCGATATAGAATATGTAAAAGGAAAGGACAACAAAGTTGCTGATTTCCTCGGTCGTATTAACGCAGATAATCATGAAATAAATATGTTAGAAGATGATGGATATTACGAAGGAATAAGTGATAATGCAACAATACACTCCGGGGAAGAAGACCAAAATGATCTTATCCCAATTAAAGAAGGTATTGTTAATTTATACAAAACGCAGATAGTAATATTAAATAAAAAGAAGAAAGAATCCGAAACTATTAACAAAAGAAGGAAAATATATATAGATAAAACAGATATAAATAATGGAAATCTAGTAAAAGATATATTGCGACGATACATACCAGAGAAAGGAACAGTAGGAATACACTGTGAACTAAGTGACAGTGAATGGAACAAGATCCAACTAATAATTGTCAGTCTATATTCTAACAATAGTAATCTAAAATTTATTAAGTGTACGAATAATGCCGTAGACCTCTTAACAGAAGACCAACTTCTTGAAGAAATCAAGGAAACTCACGAAAACAGTAACCACAGAGGAATCTTAGAAAACTACGAAGAAATAAAAAACAAGTTTTACTTTCAAGGAATAATAAAAGTAATAACCAAATTTATAAACAATTGCGAAACATGCAATCTAGCCAAATATGATCGTAAACCTATTAAACCAGAATTTCAAATTTCGGAAACACCCAAAAACATAAACGAAATAGTACACATAGATATATTTCAAATAGGAAAGAAACAGTTTTTCACCACAATAGACAAATTTTCTAAACACCTCTACACGAAGGAAACCCTAGACAAAAACGCAATTACATTTATAAATCTTCTCAGAGAAAGAAATGCAATAATAGGTAAACCGAAAAAATTAATTGCTGACAACGAATTTAACATGGTAAACATAAAGGAATATTTAAGGAAAGAAAATATAGAAGTGCATTTTACATCACCAAAATCACATACCGGAAACGCTGATATGAATAGATGTCATAATTCCTTGACAGAACAAATTAGAATCCTAGCAATTACAGAACCGGAACTCAAAATCGAAGAAAAAGTCCTTAAAGCAACAGAATATTATAACAATACTATACACGGTACAACACAGTATAAACCTGTAGAAATTCAACAAGGCCAAATTAACAAAGAAAAATTGTACGAAAAACTGAAAAGCAAAAAATGTAAATGGATAAACTATCAGAATAGGAAACGAGAAAAACAACCAGAGATCGAACAGAAGGAAATCTATATTAAAAATTATACAAATGAAAGAAACAAAGAACAACCAAAATTTAGGAAAGTTGATATAATCAAAGGTAAAAACGATGAAATACTATTAGTGAAAAATAACAGAATCCGAAATAAAATACATCCAGAAAGAATAAAAAGAATAAAGAAATACACTAACGTAATAGAGCAATCTAAAACAGAGATAACTGATGAACAAAAACTAACTATTGAAAAAGCATTAAATCAAGGACCGCAGAGTGAAACATTAATAACAAAATTTGGAATGAATATAACTAGAAAAGACATTAATACATTGAGAGATAACACCTGGATAAATGATCAAATTATAAATTTCTATCTGAACCTTATTGCTGAAAGAAGTAAAGAAACAAATCACCTACCAAAGGTATACGTAATGAATACATTCTTTATGCCCTGTCTTCAAAGTAAAGGATACAATGCAGTAAGCCGTTGGACACGTAAAGTAGATATATTCGCATTCGACATAATATTAATTCCAATACATATAAATCAAAATCATTGGTGTATAGCAACAGTAGATCTAGGAAATAAAACAATAAAATACTACGATTCATTAGGAGGAACAAACGATGAAGTACTGAGAATATTATCAGAGTATCTTGAAAAGGAATCATTAGATAAACGTAACCAAATTTTTGACATCACACCCTTTACGAGAGTAAACATAGAAGACGCACCAAAACAAGATAATGGAAGCGATTGTGGAATCTTTAGTTGTAAAATAGCGGAATTCATAACTAAAAACGCTGAATTAAACTTCACCCAAAAAGACATTCCTCAATTTAGACAAAAAATGATATTAGAGATATTAAACGGAAAACTATTCTAATATTACAGCGACCAATCCTATGGACAACTATAATATTCATTCTACTAACATTCAGTCAGATAACAAGTGCCGAAATAACAATTGAAAACGTAAAATCTGAATCCGGAATAATTTTAATCAAAAAGGACCCAATTAGACTAATAAAAGACTATCGTAGAATATACCATAAAATAGATTTGGAACAATATGAAAAAGCTTTAGAAGAAGTTACTAAAGTTATCGAACCAAACCCATACACCCTTGAAACTATAAAAACCATAAAAGGAGAATTAAAACTATTAAATCTTAACAAGTCCAAAAGTAATACTTCCAAACCTAAAAAATTGAATAGAAGGAAAAATTCCAAAAAACCAAAAACTATAATCCCACAAGCTATGTCAACATCAGACCCATTATTCGATATATGCAATTCAGCATTAGGACAAAAATCTGGATATAAAGATATCTGTAACTATAACATCAGAAATAGAAGAGGATTAATAAATCCGATAGGTAGTGTATACAAATGGATATTTGGACTAATGGACAACGACGATTATGAAGAAATTACGGAACACCTAAAAATAATTGATACTAATAATCACGCTATAATAGAGTCAATGAATAAACAAATCGAAATAAATAAAGCTTTCGAAAATAATTTAAATAAGATTGTATTTAGCATCAACCAAACTAACGAGCAATATAAAAAATTAACCATCGATATAAATAATGCCACAAAACATATAAACGAAATACTAACAACAATTCAACTAAATCATAATCTGGATCTGATAAAAGACGAACTTGAGAAAATAATAGATAATGTAAATTCAGCCAAAGCAGGAATAATGACTAGATCAATATTAACCTATGATGAAATTGATTCCCAAAGGATAACTTTTGAAGAACTAAAACAAATAACAATTAATGTTTTAAGTAAAGAAGATAAAATAATATTTGTTGTCAGTATCCCTATACTCACTCCACCATTATTAACATACTATGTAAGAAAAATACCAAACAATAAATCAGAATATTTGAATATAAACATAAGCGAAGTAGTATTATATAACGATCAGTATTATAAAACACAAAAACATGTAAAGTTATTAAAAACTACATTAACTTGTAAGAATCCTAACTGTATCACAAAAATAGACAATAATGAAACAATAATAGAAGAAATAGAAAAAGGACTTCTCTTAATAACAAATATACACGATAATATTAAACAAAACTGTAATGAAAAAACATATCACCTTGATGGAAACTATATCTTGAGATTTAGCAATTGTAAAATAGAAATCAAAAACAAAGACATATACTAATACGGTTAGAGAATTTCAACAAATATTAACTTTAAATCTAATTAAAAATATTACCAACTTTAACTACGAAGTAAATTTAGAAAAAATACAATTGGAAAACATAGAAAATCAGAAAAAGATAGAAGAAGTAAAATTTGAACATAAAAGAAATATAGTAACAACAAGTTCTACATTTCCAATTATAATCATAATAATGATTCTTATTACCATAACATACCTATATTGTAAAAGACAAAAAACATCAATAAAAGTAGAAATAAATAAAGACGTAGAACTATCAGAAATTAAAGACGTCAAGGATAACGTCAATCTTAAGGAGGGAGGAGTTACACATGACTCACCTATTCCTCATAACCTACCCACTCCTCACCTCCATAAAGACACCCACATAACCCCATTATTCCAAGAATGAATCATTCCCAAGAACTGCAACAATGTATCATTTTGCATTAGTTGACATTTTGCATTTAATTAAATCTCACAACCCAAAATAATGACTTTATAAACATCCGGCCTATCCAGATAAGAATATCCAAATATTGCAAGCCAAGCGCATTCAGCATATTAATATCCACATTTGTTTATCCCAATTGCATCCGCTCAAATAACAAATCATTCTTTTCATTATGGGAATAAACTGATAAGAAGTCAATTAAAGAACCAAACGCAAAGTATATAAAGAAGAACCACGGATAGAAGATGGTTCTTGTTGTGCTCTTCCTCAAGTAGTGATGGTCAGTGTAAATCTTTAAAGTAATTAAAGTGAATTAAATAAAGTATTGTTTAAATTGAATAAAGTGTTTTTCATTCTATTGGGCCGGTTGCCCAATTAAAATATATATTTTTTAATAATCCCGGAGAACGGAATTATAACTAGCGTGGGAAACAGTGTTTGAATTTAGCTTGAGTTGCTAGCTCTTTTTATTCTCATGCTTCAACAGCAAAGTAAAGGCTCTGATTCGTTCTATTTCTAATCGTGAATTTCGTCCTTCAGATATTGCAGAGGATCTACTGGCTGGCAGTTACCATGCATGCCTGTTTGATCTTCTAATGTCCGATTTTTTGGGTGGCATTAACCAGCAGTCGTTATTTATCATGGAGACTGGTTTGAATTTGTATATCTACCATTAAAAACTACATATGTATACCGATTTCCAGGGCGATCGTATGAATAAAGTAGAAGTTGATCTGTCGCAGCGCCATCAAACGGCAAATACACCAATTTGCATGGCGATCGGTTGAAGGGTTCGTAGCAACAACCATCGCTTTTAAATAATAGATAATTAAAAAGCAAGGAGAATGGATGTAAGAATTTAGTGACCCAACAGCAAACTGACTCCAGCATAAAGTTGCATTTTAAATCGTTTTGAGCGCATGAACACCGAACAGTTGGCGTTGATGAGTTGCTACATGCTACTAGTGGCAGCATCGAAAAGTTGAAAAAAATGTTATCGGAAATAAAATAGCGAGAATTGAAAGACCTTCATTACTATTAGGAGTTTCTAACTATGAGTCATCTAGCACATAAACTGCAGGTGTGTACTGTAAAGCGGGTCAACGCTAATTGTAGTCGACTCAAGCTCCATTGTAACCTCCACAAGAGTAACTATTCTGAAAATATCTATTATGCCGAAAAGCTCATATCAACTACTTAAGGAATAGAAAATCTTAAGAGATGGCACTGGCAGTTATCACGAATATATCAAGTACCGCATCCTTGCAGACAAATGTTGTAACCAGGAAACAGAAGTCAGAGTTCACTCGAAGTAAGTACCAGCACCGGGACGAGAGTTAGTGCGACCTCGCAGCATCAACACCGAGGCGTGACACAAATTGCAGAACACAGTATGTATGTATGTTCTGTACGGCAGAAATCGCGTAACTAAGATAAAACTACTTGCCAAAATGAAGAATACCACCACGAAGAAAACTTAATAAAAAGCTTAAGGCAACCAAAAAGAACTTCCAGTTGGCTAATTGGTCCCACGTCGAAACATTATGTACCCCTTTTCAAAGATAAGAAGGCAAAATTCGAAGAACTTCGCCCGGTGCAAACAGCAATATTTTGGGGTTAGACTTCAAGATCGAAAGGCCGGGGCCGGAAAGCAAATCTGTCAACACGCTGATGGGTAGATTATGCGTCATTGACTCTTTACACTTTTCGCAAATACCGGAAAATTATGAACCAGAAACAACAAATGATATTCTACTGTATCAACCGTTTATAACTGTGAAAACACTGCAATATAGCACAGCACCTGGGCCTGATGATTTACTTACATAGATATGGATAACTCTAATTATTTGAAAGAGTTTTTCCAAAAATATGAAAAACAGCATTTTGTCCTGGTAAATGACAGTAAAGGGAAGAATTTACATTTAGACCGCTTTGTGTTTTAGACGCAGCCGACAAGAAGGAAAAAATGGTAAAACCGAGCTCAGTAGAGGACAAACAAATAGAAGGTTTGCCTCAACTACAGACCTAACCTTTGTGAGCCCAGCACTGGCGCGTGGTATGTCCTGGTGCTTGGTGTGCCCTGGTGAGTGATATATACTGGTTCGTCAGCGAGGAGTATATCCACAACCATCATCACTTCTCCACAGTGCAGAAAACTATCATGCCCGAAACCGAGAAAGATGTCTGGCTGGTTTGCAAAAACTTTGGAAGGGTAGACCTTCATGGAGCTGTGGGTAGACCAACCTAATAAAGCAAGCGCCTCTAAAGAGTTGTCCCTATGGCCCAATCCATCGTCAAAGCATATGTAATTTTTTGTTGAGGATGCTGGGAGTCCTAAGTCCGTACCGGAAAGTGGGGAAATTGTCTCTTAACGTCAAGTTTCAGCCCACTACGTGGCAGCTTTACTAATTTATCCTCTGTTAAGGAATTTTCTAACCTATTGGCCTTGGATCACATACCGAATAAGACCCACAAGTTTACCAGACCGGACATGTTCGCTGAGTTGTTCAAAGCGTGCATCTCCGAGAGGATATTTCCTGTGATATAGAAGCGGCAAAAGTTAGTATTACTACCTAAGGCTGAAAAAACCTCCAGGTGAGCCAATCTCTTATAGACCTAAATGTCTTTTGGATACTGTAGAGAAAATACTAGACCGAATAATGTATCATACAATGTATTAACTCCCGGTTGTTAAGAAGCAAGGAGGCTTTCAGATCGACAGTGTGGGTTCCATAAAGCCAAATCAACCATTGGTGCCCAAAATTTTTTAATGGCTTGCCGAACATACAGTTCACGGGTAGTGCCATCAAATATTGGGAAATAGTGATCTTAGACTATTCGGCTAATTGGAACCTGATATGGGAATCTCTAGCGAAGATTTATATTCCTGCTTTTAACGAGAACGAAGGCTCTGGTCGGACACTGATGATGGACCGAAGGAGTACGTTGTCTCCGCGGCTGTCCCGTAGAGTTCTGCACTGGAGCATGAGCCTACTATACATAATGATAAATTGATAGCGTGTGATGTGAAGTCCCCAAAAGGAAGGTATATGATACCTTCAAAAGCAATCGAGCAATGATGTAAAAAAGTAAGAAGATATTGGGGCCGAACCCTATCGCCAAAGACTAGAAGACAGAGCATAAAGAAAATTGCGAATAGGCGCAGTGGTCTAATTGAGAGGTAGCACTAATGTTCCTGAAAGAATTCAAAAAATTCCATAATGTGTAAAAAAGTAATAGTGCATTACATTACTTACATTACCAGGGCTAGCATTTTGAACTTCAGTGTGCGAAACGCTTTCCAATGCTATCAAAAAACGAACAAATCACTAAATACATTTTCCCGTCCGTATGACACTCATCTGAGATGAGGAGAAATTTATGATGGTAGCTTTCGTTGCAACTAATTACACGATTCAAATCATTTCTCTTTGCCCTATCATCCATGAAAAGATGAGAGCATCAAATGGGCCCGGCGGCAACATGACGCGCAGAAATTCTGAATTACAAACAACAAAAATAATATAATTAATTGAGCTCGATTGGTTGACCCTGACGGTAGAGGAATTGTTTTGTCACAGACTTGATATATGGAAGGAACTTCTTGCTCATTCCTGAACCGTCTCTCAGATGACTGTAATAAATTTCAATCACACGCACTCAATGATAACAAATTCCATGTAATGCAAGTTGAGTGCGTGTTTAATGCCTCAGTGGGATGAAAGAGTAACTTTTAAAGTGAATTTCACTTGGCCTTTTAGGGAATTGATCGGTTATTTTAAATTTCAATTTGGATTTCAATAGTGGATTAAAATTGATTTCATTTTTATTGAGATTGACCTTCTGTTCAGGGCGCTGGTACATCTAATTTGAGAAGGTAATTTAACAGATAAAATAACAAACGAACTTTTAAGTGTTACAAGAAGGGTTGCTGGGATCCATATTGTGGTAGCAGTGTGACGAATGAAAAGAAATTATCAAATTTCTTGGAATTGATGAAGAAGGCTTCGTAAAATACATATGTACATAAATGCATATACTGCACTTCATTCCTTAAAATTCTAATCAAGAAGAATTGATCATTTAAGCAGCTCCATGGAATACGTTTGTAATTTAATCAAGTGTGTGTGCATGGGGTACTGAAGAACTACTATACTTATCAGAACTGTTGGACGTCATATATTTTAGAATATTACGTATTTCTAAAAGCTTCAACATTTTGCCTAACATTTGCTAGTGTCCCAATTATATTCTCCTCCAATGCGTGGATATTGGATATTGTTTCTGGATGTGTGTCGAAGTTTCACTAAACTACTGAAAGAATCTGTAGATAGTGATCTCGGATATTCCCATTTTCAATAGGTGGTATTCTAGTTTACATTAGTGAGCCTCATGACTATGAATCCCTTTTTGTATTTAGTTTTCCGTTTCGTGTGATGCTGACATTCAAAGCCGTAGATTGCATAAAATTTGCAAAAAAGAAAAAAAATTATCTATTATAATGTTGTTAGTAATAGTGCTATTTCCTCCAAACTCGGTAGTATCATTCTCTACATGATAGCCCACATTACATGAAAATTTTGTTATTCATTCCAGAAGTGAACTTAACTGGGGTCTGCAGTTAATTTATGAAATTTATAGCAATACATTATTATTAGCTTTATTCAAACAGGTATCGGTATGGATAGTATTCTGAAGCCTAAACACTATATAGTGGCGCCCTGGAAATTTTTCTTCAGATTTTTCGATTGAGTAGTTTCTAAGAATGGGTCCATGAAAGAAATTATCACTTCAACTCTAACCCTACCCTCCCCCTTTACAACAAATATCAGAAAGTACTAATCGAGACATTTGACTTCCCACATCCACTATATCTGACGAAAAAATGTTATATCCTTTCTACATATGTAAGCTCTGCCTAAACTTAATGCGAGTTTCACACTACCCTTTCTTCGAAACAATAGTAACAAACGTTTCTCGGAAAATGACAGATCGTGGGTGTGTGGCGCGGCAGGATTCGCGGCATTCGAAATTTATTTCGAATGTTACGAATACGAGCGGATAGAGGGAGCACCGGAACTCTTTACGCTTTTTTAGAACTCGCCATTGAAGTGGAGAGTTAGCGGTGAGAAAGTGTTGTTGTTTGGAAGCAGAGGGACCGCATGGAGAAGGGCCGGTCTCTTTTGTTTCTAGTCGTCACCCAAAACGGACTTTGTTAGGTTAGAACACTTTTCAATTAGATTGTCACTGGTTTAATAGATAGTCAATATTTCCTGCTTTTCGTTTTAATTTCGTGCCTAATTTCTCAACTTTGGAGTTGCTAATGATGCCACAATATTGGGTTACACCGATCATATAGCGAGGATTGTTGGAGCAAAACAATCACTACTACAAAGAAGTGACTGCTAGATGTAGATCTTACACCTGCAGTGGACAACACAACTGCCACATAATCATTTCAATTGGGAAAGCACATCATCCTTTCAATATTTCAAACTTTTTAGGTTAAACTAGAAGGCACTATCTATCAAAGGTGTGCAACATTTTAGCAAGATCAAGAAAGTACTCGGGGTGAGTCGGGGCTTAAAAATACACTCAGAGCCTTCTCTGCTGAAACTTTATTGCTACCGAAACGTCAGCAACGTCTCGGATAGGAAATGATCTCACGCCGAACGCCTTTCATTATCGAAAACGATTGGTATCTGCAATGTACGCACGCTCCTCGATGGTAACGATAGTCATTAGAATGCTCGCTTGAATGGGAATTCCAGCGATGTAAGCTGACCTTTCTGGGCCTAAGCAAAGTAAGATGGTGGGACCGGAGAGTAGTCCTTTCCCTCTTGCGGCAACGTGCTTTTATACTCGGGAAAGCTCAATGGTAGCCGACACAAATCTGGTATCGGGTCGCTTTTAACGGTTACCGCAAATCGCGCTCTCTTGACCTGGGAGCGGGTTTCTGAGAAACTGTTCACTGCAAATTTCCGACACAGGTTAAGAATCATCACAATTGTATAATGCTATGTACCAACGGAGGTTTCCGTTATAATTGAGTAGGATGCTTTCTACGAGCAATTAAACGCCGTTCAGGAGAGGCTTCCTAAAGGTGGCATCGTGATCGTGATGGGTAATCTGAACGTCAAAGTGGGATCTGACAACCCCTTGCTCGAGCATGTGATGGGGAAACACGGTCTTGGCAACCGCAATGATAATGGTGGTGGTGTAATGGGCACGATCAATGAGATTGACCACTTCACTATAAGCAGTAGATTTAGGAATGGTCTCTTTTCATCGATTCCGAAATCGCTTTCGATAGCGTGAACGGGGAGTGTATCTAAAGTACTCGAGGCTAGACGAGCAGTCCGCAGAAACTAATAGCTAGTATCAGAGCGATATATGATGGCGCAAAATGTCGCGTGTTGCACAGAGGTAAAATTTCAGAGGATTTTTAATTCCCAAGAGGAGTTTGCTAGCGCCACATCCTATCGCCGATATTATTTCTTCTTGCTATCGCTGACGTTCTTCATGCTGCCTTGTCTGGAAGACGTGAAGGAATTCGATGGGCAATGACATCTTTCCGCAAATACTCGGCTAGATTTCAGTTATACAATTCATTCCCTCGGGATTTGAGTCTTGCAAGTGCATATTTGTTCAATGTCATTCAAATTTAGGTATTTTGGGATTCTTCTTCTCTTTCCAGATTTACTTACGCATCAAACATTTCCATTTCTTCAAGGAACTCACTAAAGTTGTTGCGCTATGTTTTCTTCAAAGCTCCTTTTTCGGCTTTCCCTTATGCATATGCATTAGAATGCAATCAAATCTGCAATAGTAACCATTTGTGCCTCTTAGTAATCCGTCATTCATCCCAGGAGCATTTTCACTCTTTTCTGTGCTTGAAGACTGTCCATATTTGCTTATGGTGATCGTAATTTTGACTATTAATGAAGCCTTCACATTTGATTCTGATATATTACATTCAGCATATGTCGAAAGCTGAGGCCATTCTAGCTTGGCAGTTTGAGGATTCAGGCTCAAAGTAGCTCTGTAGTACGCTCACATTGTCTATCCTATCCTATCTTGGCTCCTCCTTCTTCCTTCTTCGTTTTAAGCTCACTTTTCTTTCCTTTTGTAGAGTAACCTGTAGTACTCACCCATTTCTTGCCATGGTTAGTAAAAGCTTAGATCATTCCAGGCTCTCTTAAGGGCGCTTTATGTAGCAGAGGTAGTTTTCAATAGGTGCAATATTAAGACCTGTCTTTCCTACGTACGCTATCAGTAACTCAGGCAATCTTTGATGGTCTCTAGCTTCTGTTCTTCACATTGTTCTTATAAGGCTTCAGCCCTATGCTTGACTGTCTATGCGAAGCGGACAGTAGGGGCTAGGGAAGAAAGCAAATCGACAGCCGAAAGCTTTATGTATTTCTTATGAATATTTGAATGCGCAGATATTCTCTTTGTATGTAGTCTACGGGGTGTATGAATTTATTATTAAACAATAGTATCATTCGGAGTATGTTGCTATGGAGGGTATTTTGAAGTCTAGATATCATATAAGAGCAGTTTCAGAATGTCTTTTTGGTATTTTTTGCTTGGATACTCGTTTGAGGAGAAAGTCGAGGCACATTCCTAAAAACATGAGATCTGTTCTATATACAGTGCAAGGATCTCGATGAGGTAACATCCAGAGAAAAAACCGGCCCTGCGAACAATTAAAGTGTAACGAGACAGAGAGAAGAATCAATTGTGCGTCTGAGGAAAGCAAATGAAGGTACTTAAGGGGGTCATCCCGTGTGAAGGCCGTTTTTCTTGCCTTCTTCGAAAAATTATTTTGAAGGACTGGATAAAGATAGAAACGTGATTTTTTCACCATATGTTTATTGATATCAGGTTATTATTCAGCTTGATTTCGTAGCTAATTTTCGGAATGCGTGTTAATTTACAGACATCTCCAAAAAAAGGTGTTTTTCTGCTGCCACGCTGGAGGGCGCTGAGTTCATCTGAGGAAGAAAACTAAACGGCATTTTAATGTGGGCAATATTCTACGGTCCGCAAACTAGGATAATTAGAAAATATTAAAAGGTAAATTTTTGGTGGGCTTTTAAACTTAATTTTTTGTATTTTGGTGTTTTTTACGGCTTTTCTTATGAATAAAATAAAAACTACTCGTCCGATTGCAATTATCCTAGTTTGCGGACCGTATAAATATATACCAAAGAAGCCGTGAAAATTTCAAAGAATTTCGTTGGATAGATTTTGAGCTATGGTGGCAGCCGATTTTCAAGATGCAGTTTCAAGAAAAACGCATTTGAAAATTTAAATGTGATTATCAACAGTAAAATTTTAGCTCACCATTAATCTGCTATACCTGGTCCATAGAGAGCACCCTCCGTCTTTTCAAAAAAGTCTTGTAAGGCCGATTGTTGGTCTCTGGTTTCAATTGTGGCTCTTTTAGTGAGGTCATTCCATCGTCGTTCGGACCGCCAAATTCGCGCTTCATTACGGCGGTCGGCATAAACCTGACATATGTGACCAACTTGATATCCCATTGTCACTAGGACTTTGAGAATGCCATTGAATCCTTCATTGAAAATAATTACAGCCAGAAAAGTGGCTATTTCTACGACCTTGGCCCCAGAATGAAGGTGTTTAGCAGCGAAAGTCCAGATCAATGCATTTAACGACTCATTGTTATTCTGGGTCTCTGCTCTTAAACATCTGTTCAAGAGATCATCTCGTGCAAATCTTCGTAGATTGGTTTGACGACTGTTTGAACTTCTTCAAGGTGCCTTCTCGTGGTGAAAACTATCCAGTTCTCCTTTAGCTTCCGTTTTGCGCCATTTGCACCAACTGTCCTCGCTTGCTGGACAATTTTGATGCTGAGAATTTTCGTCGGTAGGACATTTATGGAAGAAAGTTGTCCAAATTTCTTGCTTCATTGCTTCTATCGAATTTGCGCGTCGACGAATAGCCAGCCCAGAAAATGTAGTGAGGTCCTTATCAATAAGTTTTACAGCCCATTTTCCACCAATGCCTTTGTGATTCTTCTTTGCATTTCTAAGCCGCGTTCCCATTCTTTTCCGACATGTGCTACACATTCCTTTTTTACTACTACGTATATTTTATTATTTGCAGAAATACCGGAGAAAACTCCAGCAAAATCCAATATACAATATACAAAACTTGTCGCAATTGGAACATCCATGTTCATGCTTGCTAAAAGTTTCTTTGCTGATGTTGATGCGAAGTCCTTTTTCTTTTCTGATAAGTATCGATTCCCATGAAATACTCATTTTTTAGTGCGAGCATGACGTTGAACGTTAAAGCGATCTGCCTTCGTAAGATCCATTTAAAAAAATCACTGAACACACAAACAGCACAATACTTACAACAAAATATAACTGAGTCTTTCAGTGCTCATTCTAGACTGGATTATCCTTTTTATGCCAATCAGCAAATAAGTTTAGACAATTGAGTGGTTTTCCATCTTTTTATATTTATACTTGTGTTCAAATTTATAAGGCGCAAGTAAAAAACTAATAGGTAAAAAAAGATTCGGTGCTCTTTTTCATCGAGTACTCTAGCCGCGGCTGCAAACTCCTTACCTGTTTAACCCTGTAATTTCTGAAGGACTCGGAATATCGGAAAATCTCTTTGCCCACATAATAATAATAATAATCGTTGGCACAACAATCCATATTGGATCAGGGCCTTGAAGTGTGTTAGAGCACTTCATTCAAGACCGTAACGGTACACTAGGAGGCAATGTGGTCAGCATTGCGCTCGCCCGAGATTATTACCCCGATTTGACTCAGGTACTCATTCACAGCTGAGTCGACTGGTGTCCGACGTCAAATCACGATACAAATTTCACTGCCACCAGTGAGATTTGAACCGCGACCTTCCGTACGACAGCCTTGCGCTCTAACCACTCAGCTATCCGGACACAGTTTGCCCACATATTCTCCACTATATATAGATACAATTCATGCAAAAAAAAAATCGATTTCTCCAACCCGACACACGGGATGACCTCAATGCGACTGCCAGTGGAACTAGCGAGCTAGCGCATAAGTCGTTTCCTGCTGGAAAAGTTCGAATTAGATGGATTCTCTATTCTCAAACCATCGAATGCCTTACGTTCGGATAATCTGCGAAGGCATGTACAAGCGGTATTGATCGGTCCGATTGTGTCTGAGATGAAAATTCAACCGCTAGACAACCGGTGGAGCAAAGATAGTGTTTCAAGGAGCTCTGCCCGCAGGCCGACGGTTGTAGAATCGGGGGGAAAATGTTGTTAAAATAGATTGCTTCCGGTTATCGAGAGGCTAGGAGGCCTTTCAGATAAGCAGTATTGACTCCGCAGAGTCAAATCAATGATTGATGCCATCAAATTGGTTAATGGCTTAGCTAAAACAGCGAAAATAAGAAAATCTTTGGCAAAGATTGGTGTTCTCACCAATCTCGCTGATAGCATCGATTGCTAGTTGCAAGAAAAGAGAGTCGGGTATGATACGAATGATGGACCTCAAATCTACATTGTCGACGCTGGTGTCCCACAGGACTGCGTGCTGGGTCTACTATTGTGGAACATCAAGTGCAATGCCGAATTCAATCTTCCAGTTCCAGAGGATGCCGTGGTAATGTGTTACACCAACGATATCACATTGATTATGCTCTCAAAGCACTTTTGCTCATGCGAGGCAATCAAACCAAGTGCCAGAAGAGAATTATCGCTCACATTGGTACTGGGGGTCATATCATCACCTCCAAACCAGCCATGAAATGCTCATGAGTAATGATAGATGCAAAGCTTAGTCTGTTGAAGCAGCGTTGGTCTTTTGAGGATTTCCACGTCATCAACACCGGATAGATAGACCAACATCGAAGAATGCTGTGCTACACTTTATTTCTTGCAGGTACGGGGAAGGGGTATATTTTGAGGTCTTGATTTGCTCTTTGATTTGATGAGGATGCATCATTATGGATTCTTCCAAATTGTTCGGCTGAGTAGTTCCACTTTCAATTTGCGATTTTTGCCCCGTTAATCTTTAAATTTTCAACTAATATTAAAACTAGCATTTGTTTGAGACTGACAACTTTTATTTGATGCTCATACAAGTACATTCGAAAATAGAAAATCTCCAGCGTCATTTTGCATTCTATTCAAGACTCCACCGTTATTTAGCCTTTACACCATCGAGGCTCAAAATTTAGAGTTGAGTTAGATCATATTACGACCCAGACAAATTGCGACGAATAGCTGGAACTTTCGAGTAACAGTGCCGATCGCATGCGCTGCTTCCATATACTATTATACTATCGAGATACTATTGACAGTGGTTTGGTTTTTTTTTTTTCTAAATCATTTTTATTTTTAAGAAATAGGTAACAATAGTATACAGATTGGAAAAATGAACAATAAAAAACAATCTTTTAAAATAACAAAAATAACTTAAATCTAATGGCCACTGTGGTCTCTCAAAGTTTTCGAATAACAATTTACAGACAAAGAAGAGAAACAGTAAGAAATAAAAATCTAATTTTACAATAAGTTGTCGGGAAATGGTCAAAAACCCAACAGAATTCACTTGGCCTTAGTGGCAAATAAAGAAATATAAAAGTAATAATAAATATTTCATCGCTTCAAAAAATACTTTTAACTTAAATTATAGTTCTTAAAACTATCATAATTATATATTTTATGTTATACATTTTTTCTTTTTTTTTTTACAATAACATCCATACAAAAAAAACAAAGAATAATAACGTATATATTTATAAGTTACAACTGGAGACAAAATCAGCACCCGTTCAATATGTACATATTTACAAAGCCCCACCAACAAACAAATGGCAGAACTGAGCACGGCCACCGCTAACCGGCATCCCGCAGCCACCAGTACCAAGATTTCTCTTTTTCATCCCGCTTAATATCAATTGCTCTCGCTCTGGAGTATCTCCAGTCGAATCCCGGAGCCCCCACTGTCAAATTCGGGGGGTATTCTATCCTTTTGTCCGTGGCCCGTCTATGTATATGATACATAACCGGATCACCGGCAGAATCAAGAATTAGACCATTCCTGTCAAGATACACGAACGCTTCGGGAGGAATGAAGCCTGTCGTGAGAGTTTTCTCGAAATACCCATCATTTGGGTAGAACGGCTGCGAAACCCAAGGGTTCTCACCATGCGAAGCAGATCGCACTATATGCGAATCAATCTGACCATAACTGTGTCGATTCTTGGCACAGCAGCACCTGCATACATCACTTCATTAGTTACATAGTGCTCATAGTTTGACGAAGCAGTCCTATTAAGCCCCGTGCAAGCACGCAGACATTTCCTTTCAAAGATCCTTACTTTCTCCATTTGGCTAGCACTCAAATTAAACCAGATAGCACACCCGTAGGTGAGCACCGGTCTAACCAAAGTAAGATAACAAATAATCTTAACGTTCCGGCTAAGATGTGGAGCATAAAAGAGTCTTCGAAGAGACATGAATGCCTTGCGAGCGCTTTCTAGCGCGACTTTAACGTGCTCGTTAAATTGGAGACGCTCGTCAAGACGCACACCCAGATATCTAACGCACTTCTTATGAGGAATGCGCTCAGAACTATCCTCGTTCGCGACAATGTGGAAATCTCTCCAATTCCTTTTCAAGTTCCTACTAGCATACGCCAAGGAATTTCGAAACAGAATCGTTTCACACTTTTGCGCATTGATTTTCATCCGCCAACTGTTCGTGAAGAAGAACATTTTGCGGTATTTGGAGTCGAAAGAATTCGCCTCCAAATACCGCAAAAAGTGTAGGCGCAGTCACTGTCCCTTGCTGTAATCCATTCAGAACATGAAATTCTCTACTAGTAGTGAGATTTCCGTCCGTAATGACAAAGCACTTGCCATACAGCATACTACACATCATCGCTACGAGGTGACCGGGAAACTCATTCTTCAGGAGCCTGAAAATCAGTCCATCCAACCAGACGGTATCAAAGGCTTTCTCCATGTCTATAAGGCAAGCGCCTACGCACTCACCATTGTTCCGCCAGCAAATATCAGACGTTACCTTCGTTATTGCATGTATTGTCGAGTGTCCAGATCGAAATCCGAATTGGGCGTTCGGCAATAATTCCTTCTTCTTGATATGCCCGTTCAAGGCTTTCAATACCAAAACCTCAAACACCTTGCTGATGTTAGGCAGCAAACTGATTGGGCGGTAGCTTTGAGGGCTGGATAAATCCTTCCCTCTCTTTAAAATCGGGAATACTCGGGCTTTCTTCCATTGTCCTCGAAAGAAGGAATTGTTCAATAAATTATTGAACAAAATGCAATAATTACGAATGGCAATGTCTGGTAAATGCCTGAGGACCACGTTGGGAATGCCATCCATACCGGATGATCTCTTATTGTTTACTCTTCAGAATATGGAAGTTAACTCTACACATGAGACAAAGTAATCAAGCAAATTATCACTCGGTATGAGATCAGCCTGCAACGCAGAGCTAAATTGGAGAATTGTGGTGCCGTTCAGGCTATATTTGAAATTGTGGACATCTCGTTCTACAATTTCCGAAAGTCGCGTTGGCTCTAAGTCCGTTCTGGGCCGATGCACCGATTCAAAGTGCTCCCCTATAAGTTCGAGTTTCAGAGCATCATCCATCACGATGTAATTGCCTTGCGCATCAGCAGTTACACTATTCGTGTCTATACCTGAGTCAATAAGGTGTTGTATCTCGCTGCCATCGACTTTAATTCTCGATACAGTTATTCGTGACTTCTTCCGGAATAACGTATTTATCTTAGTAAACATGGAATCTGGATCGCTTGTTGAAATACCCTTTAACTTCTCCCGCCATTGGAAGTTCACTTCATTTACGTAATGTTGACGGATAAGATCCCGCGCGATCTTTAGAAGTGATTTGAACTCAACCAATATGGGATGATGATAGTCCCCATATCTTCGATAGATTTTGTTGACGCGAGTAAGCAGAAGGCTTTTCACTTTTTTCAACCGTTTTATGGCTGCAGTTTCATATCCTTCCATATTATTGCGAGGTTTAATCTTAGGGACGACTTGTTCAATTGTTTCCAGCGTCAAGTTCTCCAGCTTGAGAAGATACTGAAGTATTTCCTCGTTGCTCAAGTTCCTGTCACCTGGTGCAATTGTACTATCGTTTTCCCCATCAAGAGGTGGGCATTCCTCTCGATGTCCCCGAATAAACCTCTCTTGGAATTTCTTCCAATTTGTTTGTTTAAAGTTCAGCCTGTGGACGCCACTGTCCATCGGCAGAAGGCGAACTCTTCGTCCATCAAACAGAATTTCAATAAGAATAGCGTTATGGTCGCTGTCGTAATGAACAGTCTGTAGTTTCCGTTGAGGATCCTAAAATTAAAGTTCAAGCGCGCGTCAACAATGCACAAATCCAGATAGGAATTTGCCCTGGGCCAGGTTGGACTCTCCGACCCATATAATTCGCATTTATACTCTATCTGGTATTGCTCTATCCAAGATTTGAGGAATACCCCTCTGGGATTGTTTGTGGCGTTTAGTCACGAGGTATGCTTAGCATTCAAGTGGCCAGCTATAATATAGTAATTATGCAGCCTATTCAGTTCGAGTATCGTGAACAGAGAATGGAATTCCTCCTTGAACTTGGCTCGGTTGTTTCCCACTGCATAGACTGACAGAATGTATAAATTCCCTCCTCTAGGCAGTGAAAAAAGAATACATGAGACTTCGATACACTCAAAGGTTTCAAATTCAGGCCTATTAATATGCCTGAAACGATAATGGCGACCCACAAGTATTCCGGTACCACCTCCCCCATCACAATTTCGTCTATCGTTCCTTACGAATTCAAAATCCTTGAATGTTATCGAATGCCTCGGATTGAGGTGGGTTTCTTAAATCAAGACTATGTCAGGCTGTTGTCTGGCAGCGAAATCAAGGAGCTCCGCTCTTCGATGGATTCCTACGATGGAATTTACATTAATCGCGATGATCCGGAGACCATCCAGTGGTACCGCTGTGACTGCAGACCTAGCAGCGGGCATGCTGTTTGTCTAAATATTCTGTTATGCTATTTTTTTTGTATTGTGTACGTGTAGCGTATGCTGCAGGTTTTTACACATGGTTAGTATTTTATTGAGGATAGTGTTCATCCCGCCACTTGCATCTTGTTGGGGCTTCTTAGCTCCCCCTTGTCGAACTACTTCTGCAAATGGGATCCCCGAGACAATTGGTGCCGAAGGGACGGTACCGTCCAACGCCGCTGACACCTTCGTTCTTTGGGCCGATCTCGGTGCCTGCTGCCTTGTGACCTTAACATTGCGGTATGCAGGACATCCACGGTACGAAGCCGGATGCCCTCCGCTTCCGCAGTTATCACAGAAAGTTTTTTCCTTGCCATCTGCTTCAGTCAGCGAACATTCAGCTGCGGTATGGTCTTTCCCGCACTTTACACATCGTAAGGTCATTTGACAGTTCACTGCCGAGTGACCATAGCGCTGGCATCTTCGACACTGGACTATTTCGCCCCTTAGGAGGCGCTCAAAACGAATGGCCTGATAATTAAGCGACCTGATGCCGATCAGATCGCTTCCCCGGCTCTCCGGGCTTATCTGCACGAGGAAGTGCGGCAGGATTCGTTTTTCCAAAAGGGATCTCCTCGTACTAAACCGTGACACTGAGAGGAACTTGACCTCAGTTCCCGTCTCCCGGAGCATTTTGAGCACCTCATCGGGCTCTTCCTCCGCATCCAAGCCTTTCAGAAGGAAGGTTTGCACCTTCTCTTCCTTTGGAGTGTAGGTGAAGTGAGGAGCCTTCACTCGCTCGAGGACCTCCCGTGCTTTTTTGAAATCTGCAATTTTATTGCATTTGACTTGGGCTCTCTCGGCCCCCGTCTTTTTAATAACAAAATTTGAGAGCCCCGCGCTCCTATTAAGTAGAGTGGCTAAATCTTTACCACCTAATTTATAAACATTAAAGGGGGCACCCTTTCCCTCTTTTCTTTATTTCGGGTGCTAATTGTATCCCCAGTCGGACCATTTTTTAAATGTTCACTCGTACTGGCATTATTTTTTAAATTTTCACTCGTACTTGCATTATTTTTTACATTATTTGACATTTTTTCTTGAGTTTTGTTTTTTTCTTTAATTTTTTGGAAACATAGACCAAAAACTCACCCAATTTTCCATCTTCACTACTGCAACTTGCCTGGTTAGCATCCTCTTCTGGGACATTTCCATCGCCACCGTTGTCGCTGACTCTCGTATCGTCTGCTTTACTGCGCTCTATGTCCTCCATACGGACAGATTCGCTGTCGAGAACTTGTTCGCCCTCAAGGCAGCCCGGTTCCTCCATGACTGCCAAAGTAGTCGAAGAAAGCTTAACCTTTTTTCTGGCTACCTTTGGAGACGGCGGGCCCGCCTCCCCAGCCATTAACTGCTCTGTAAGCTTTCCATTTTTTTTTATCAACATTGCCAGTTGCTTTTTCAAATCTTCGAGTGTCTTCGCCAGCTCGCCATTTCTTCTTTCAAGATTGGCTATTCTCACTTTGACTATTTTCAAGTCTGGATCCTCCTCATTGGGGACTCCACGACCGATCCGAGTGCCCCTAGGCCTTATGGTGGGGGGCCGGTCTGGTCCGCCACCCGCCGCGGCTCGCCGCTCATTCCCGCCAAGCCAAAAAAAACGAATTTTTTCTCAAAACTTTTTAAGGAAAAGTAACTTAGATAACAACTCAAAAGTAAATTAGTTTCAATTAAGTTTTAAATTATATATTAGTATCTTGTTATTTTCTTGATAAAAGTTAATTTAATTTCAATTTTAAATTATTTCCAGGGGTTTGGTTAACCCAAATAGGATGGGCGACATAATATTGCAAACCTCTGTTTCGTTGGAATTTATCTTCAGTCTAAATATGTTTCCTGCTTCTCCAAAATCAAAGCCAGTTAGCCACTATTAAGAGCATTGTCGAAGTATTTCAGGAAATTTGTCATGGTCCATTGGAAGCATTCCACGTTCTCCAGGAAAGGCGATAAGAACAGAGCTTTCACCTCAAAAACACAGATTATGTCTTCATTTGTTACTCCGGTAATAGCTGTTAGTTTTTCTAGAACCGAACCTTTCGTATCTTCAGGTGTTCATCATTGTCACCGAGTAAGTGACAGTTAACCAGCTTGATCGAAATATCGAAAGATTTTCGAGCCTCTGAATTCACTTTGCTTTGACTTCCCTCATAAAGGTGACAGCCATTACGCACTTCGCGAGATCTGCCATAATATAAGGGTCACTTTTCTTCGAGAATTTTCAATGGAGGCCAAATACTTATATATATTTCGTAACCAATAGATTCATCCTTATCCCAAGCATACTCCAGTAAACCGTTTAATCGTCTTGAAAGATAACAGAAATATCTCGCTTTTTTTAATTTAGCTATTATATTTATTTTACTACTAATACTTCCAATGGGCGGGTCTTGCATTAAAAAAGTTCCCCAAACAGCAACCAACATTTCTTATTCTATACATATTATATAAATGTTTCTCCACTATAATAAGATACAAAATTGTCTTCCGGTAATGAAAAGTAAGTAATGCATATTATCTATGTACATTTTGTATATCTATCATAAGTGAATGTGCCGTACAAAAATCATGTTTGCTGCTGATGGTAAATTAATACGAGGAAAAGTGAAAACCTTCCGCACTTAGGAGACATCTCACCAGCATGTAGCACCATTTCCACATGAATTTCTAGGTAATCATCCAGCTTCTTAATAAACGGTACAAACTACTGTTACATTTCTCCGATAAGGTCTTGGTTTTCGCTTCTCCCACCAAACTAGACCACACAGTCGTGATCACAGTTGCCACCATTTCCTCGTTCGTAACATTGTATGCCAACTGCCAATATTGAATCGGACTAAAATTAGTCAGACCAGATTTCAAGAGAATCGTAAAATTGAGATATTTACAGGCACATAACGTCCTCAAACGCCAATTTACATAACATTATGGGCTTAAGTATGATTCTGTGTTTACAAAATGAGAAGAAAAGACTAAGAAGAAATATTTTCCTCCACCTCGCCAACAATGACTCCACAAGTTAGCGCCGTGCCTGATGAATTTGTGGGTGTTGTTTATTTAAGAAAATATTCTTTCTTTTGAATTTCATGCATAAATTTTCGGATTCTATTGGCTGCGGAAGAGTAGTCCATTAGAGCAAAAGCTGACGATAAGTTTTGAAAGACTGCACTTAACCCAGTGTCAAAAGAGGTTAACGGAATATGTAAGTGTTTTAATGGAGTACCTGCCTTTAAGTGAACTGTGGCTCAATTTTCTGTCTCCAATGTCGGAAATTGCGAAATACTTGAGAAGCTCTCCATGTTGCAAGTCAATTTAGATAGGCACCCTCTTTTTACAAGACAACAACTTCCATATTATTACGAGGGAGTATCATAGTATCCAACATCATTATGGAACGTGACTTTTTATTGTTGCTGGACCGTGACCTAAATTTGGTCGACATTGCAAAAACGATGTCTTTAAAGTTTGCATTTGCATTTTCTATGCTACAATAGTTGATGATGTTTATCACATCCATAAAAGGGAGTCTACACTTTTCCAATACTTGGTTCCAATTAGAACATTTGTGTTGTCACTGCAGGTTACACCAGTCGTTAAGGGATCAACTAAATTTTAACAGTTCATGGATACTAACTCTTACAAGGTGAACATTTTCAAAAGATTAATTACAGAATTTAAGAGGTTTTACCACTAAAAAACCACTTCTTGCTAAGCTATAACTGAGACTTCCCGAACCAGCAGCTTCCTTTGCATATTTCAGCTTGGCAGTTATACGGAAAAGGCGCTGCGGTCAACCCCAGTACCTTGGTTGACTTTGGTGCCGAATTGGTTATTCCTCAAAAGCTGTAGTCCTTCAGCAGTTTTTCCTTTATGAAAGCATTTCATTCGGGTTTACTCATGTCGGTGTCCTGATAAATTTGTAACACTGGTCAATTTTTGAACTTTCGTATTCTCTCAGGAACGTAGTCGCTGACTATGCTTGAGTACATGTGCTTTGATAATTTCATTAATTCTTTGTATTTGAAGGTCCCCGTACAGGTATACGTTTCAAATGTATCAGGGAGCATCTACTACGCTTTGCAGCACTTTCTTTTGGGAAACCTGCATAACTCTCAAGTTAGTTCCCTCGGCAAAACCTCCGACCTGTATACTACACGTGTATCATCTTTCGATATCTTTAACTCTTTTTTTAACCTTTTGTTAATTTAGGTATTAAACTATTAAAATCGGGCTAATGTCTGTCCGCCCGTGTGTTTGGCTGTCTGGGAAGTGAGAACTGTGAGCTCACTTCTGACATTTGAAGAAGGGGGAAGTGCAGGGGCTGGGAACTGATCATTCATTTCAATATTTCTCAGAAACTACCCAACCGAAAATGAACCCAGCCTAGACATCGTACTAGGCCTGAAATACCGTAAACACGGAAATCCGTTCAAATAAGGTTAATAATAGTATGTCACCATATTTTTAGAAATTGAGTGGAAATTCCCCTCAAGTTCATCTCAGAATCATATCACAGATTGCAATAGAGAAGGTTGATACTTTGGTGAAAATCGGAAAGTATAAGAAAAATTATATTAAATCAAAATTGTCGCTTTTGTGCAAATTTACTTCTTCTTTTCCTTTAGCGTTTGTCCTGTTCACACGCGGAGTCGGCTCGCCAAGGCACCATGCAGCATATCGAACCACTGTTGCTTCGGCGGGTCTTTTGGTCATTTACCATCGACTTCGAGTTTAGACTAATTATGAGCAGTGCATTCTCGTTAGCGCGAATTACATGGCCATACCATCGAAGAAGCCTTTCTCGCAATTTTTCTACGGTCGATGCAACCTCATCTCGATCGTAGATATCTTCATTTCGGGTGTGATCAAGGCGTGGCACCCCATTAGTCCAACGCAGCATCTTCGTCTCCATTACCATAAGGCGCCGGTGATTGTCTTTCATAGTCGACCTACATTCAGAACTGTAGGACGACAGGACGGACGACATTGTGGTAAGCTTTATATTTGAGACGTTTGGTGATACGACGATCACAAAGAACACTATTTGTGAAACGTCACTTCATCCAGGTTGCCATAATGCGTGAAGCAATTTCATACCGCAGTTTTCCATTGGCTGATAATATTGACCCGAGATATTTAAATGACTGAACTCTGGGCAGACCACTGCCACTGCCTGTTTCATGGGGATCGATCGTCAAAAAATCAGTTTTATTCAGATTCAATCTGAAACCGTGTTACATGGGCAATCATTCCGTTTTTGGAGAAGTTACTCAAGATCATTTTTGCTATAACACCCTACGACGCGGTGAACGTTGGATGTCTCGTGTGACAGTGTTCATTACAAGAACAAAGAGTAGTGGTGAGCGAGCGATTCCTTGATGAACACCGACGGAGACATGAAGCGGTTTTGATACACCCGCCAAACTTCGAACTTTGCTTTTCGGATCGTAATAGGACAATTTTACTCAATGCGCAACATCTTTTGGTACTAGGTGCTATGGCACATGAGTTTCTGTCGCACACGGTCGAAACGCTTTCCCCAGATCCAGAAATGCAATGTAAAGAGGGCAATGTTTTGCACGGTGTTTCTTCTTGAGTGACCATGCAGCGTGTATCGCGTCAGTAGTTTTATTATCCTTGACAAACCCCGCTCAATTTATGGCTATTTCATCGATGTCGCGAATACAGTTGTTCCGAATGCGTTCAACAATCTTGAAGATATGAGTCAGCAACCGGATCGGACGGTAATTTGAACACTAATTTTTTTGTTGGACTATCTTTCGTCTTCCATATTAGAACTGTGAGATTTTCTAGCCAGTTATCTATCTATCTATTTTCCTCAAAAACTCCATTGAAGAATTCACTAAGCCACAGTGATGGGTCCCAGCTTTTCGCTTTCCAGAGGTCAGATGCGCCTTCCCCAATTTCATTTGTTCTATTGCTTCCTCAACTTCGCTAGCGTTGACAGGTGGAATTGCTCCAAATGTCGAGAATGCTAGTGGAAGTGGAGGATGAACAAATTTTTCTGATGAAATATGCTCATAGTCTCATCATCTATCCGTCGCGGCTCGTCGGTCGACAGGCAAAGTTCTTCCCAATAGAATAGAAAAGTCGATACAGATCTTTTTTAATGGACCACTCGGGTGACAGCGATCGTTTTCTATGCTTCACGACTGGCATTCTTGTAAATTTGCAGTTGGTCAGCGTTTTATCGTTAAAAAACTTATGGTGGAGGCATTTGTATTTATGGACCTTCATTTAAACATGGTTATTCCAAAGCCAAGTATCTTGATTGACGAATCGCTTATCTGGCTTAGTGAACCCGAGGATTGCAGAGGCCGCTTTAAGTTAATTCCACGATTCTTCTTTATTCGAATTGGTGATTTTGTAAGTGAGATCCTTTCCTCTTTCTTCTCACGAAATCGCCTCGCTTCCGCTTTCCTATCGGTGGCTTCATTCGACGACCTACGGTCGATGTTGTGATGCGATGGTGTCATAGGGAACGGCTTTATTATCAGTGACGATTGTAAAATCTAAGCATCTTATGACAATATAGTTGAGATGCGTTTTATTGTTCCTATTATAAAATGTAGGAAAATGAATCAAACGCTTTATGAACGATGTATTCACAATTAGAAGGTAATGAGCGTCCGCAAAATCGATTATACACTCGTTATCTTCATTGCGCGTTTCAACCCCCTTTCCCCCATGTCACCTGTTGCCGTCTGCCTATCACCCACATATCCACTTAGGTCATCAGCAGACAGGTTACAGTACTTTGTACAGAGAAGTTGCGAGAAGGCATCTTTCCCCGCATTAGGTCGGCCTGTGGTACGTACGCGGTGAAGACACGAATGGTGCGATTAGCTAATATAATGGTGAGCTTTATAAGCCGGTCATCAATTCGTTCGACTTCTTGAATGATGTCACGGAAATCCACAGAGTTCGCAATACCAACAGCGTTTGGTGTTTATAGCCAATTTTACCGCGTTCGTGTTTTATATCGCTGCTTTTGGCACCGCATCATCAGGTTTCTTGCAGAGCACACCTTCCGAAGAACGCTTGTCAATTCATCGGCCTTTCCAAAATTTAGCGTATTTGATTTGCTCAGACTAATTTATTTACGTCTTGACGCCATCAAGAACCCCTTTTTTCGAAGTAAGGTAGGTGAATGTGTTTACGCAGTGCAGGGCAGTCTTGGACTCCCACAATAGTACACTGTCGGACTACCAACTAAACACCTCCCCTTTCATCAGAGAACTAGCCTGGAACCGTTTCACATATTACTTCTAGTCCTCCCGCCTTTTCGGCTTTGGGAGTCTTCAAGTCAGGGAATCTGCCAGAATTCCCTTGGAAGGGATGTGCCTCGTCTCTCATTGCAACTACATTTCCAAATTGTTCAGTTGTACTACGAAAATCAGCATTCATTTAAACGTTTTTTTTCGTATCCTTAGAAGCATTTATGGTGCACATCATTGGCCTAATTCTTACTCAATGAGGCCGTTAGTAAACAAAATTGCTATATTTGGGCTGATGAAAAACCTAAAGGCTATCAAGAGGTCACTGTATCACTGTATCTACAAATTGCAACGGTATGGTGTGGTTTATGGGCCACTGCCGGTATTATTTAAGAAATCAGGACGAACAGAGCTGTAGCTTGGTTTCACGATTTGACATCACTCCTTTGGACCATTTACTTTGGAATTATGTAAAGCCTCCGGTCTTCGATGGTAAGTTAGCTTCAATCAACACTTTGAAAGACAGCTTTGCCCGCGTTATTTGTGAGGTACCAAGTGCTATGCTCGATCGCATGGTCCAGAATGGGACCATCAGGAGGGGCTAGTTAAAACGTAATCATAGGCAGCATTTAGATTTCAAAAAGTAAATAACATAGATTATCCTTTCCAATCGTAATAATCGTAATTTTCATCATAAAGTGCGATTTTGTGAATTTAAAAAATAAACGTCTAAATGAAGCACCTTGCATAACCTTGACCTGATTAGCTTCCCCGACACTTCCATATTAAGCGATTGGGAGCAATTTCATTGTGCGTCAAGTGAAAGTACATATTTCTATGTCACGTTCAGGCTGATGAACGGCTGGTAACTTGCATGCCCGTATTTCTAATCCTTGGCAGTTGTAGTTTTTGGTAAACGGCGCAATTTTAGGTTTGCTGGAAAGTTCCATGGATTCGATGGGGTCCTTACGATTTTTACACTGTGTAATTTGGCTGCCCATAGCGGCTATATGGGTGGATTTTCGAAATTTGGTCCACACCTTGTCTTTTTTGAAAGACAGACTCCCTCTCGAAAACCCGATAATTTCATATCTTCTACAATACAGATATAGAGGGATGCAAGGATCAAAACGCTTTCTGAGAACTCTAAAGAACTATGCACGCTGCGGGCGGAAACTATGCACGCTGAGAGTGTATTTTCAGATTTTGTAGTTTACAAAGCAGAGGGTCGAACATCATTCTTCACAGGACAGGCGATGGACAACACGCCTCCTTGGGAGCCTTTCGTTGTTTCTATTGTCAACAAAGGATCAACAACTACTTTAGTAAGAAACAATCTTTGCGTTAGCACAGTGTAGATTCATTTAACTAAAGTATAATAGATATCTCTCCTGTTTCTTTAGCAGCATTACATTTTTTTGCATAAGAATACAGTCAGAGATCCCTTTAATGCCTGTGGACAACCCCATGATGTACTCGGCTTCACGTTGTGTGACCTATTCTAAAGAAACCAAAAAGTTAAGGGCACACTCACATTTCAAGGAAAATGTTTTGAAGCTGATTTGCTCGTTCTGTTGTTCTTTAGGTTTGAATAGCTATATTTCACAGGCTTCGACATAACTACTTTAGCCTTCTACTAAGAAGTGGACAAGTAGCCCATAGCAAAACATGCTAGGAAAATATTTCACAGAGGTCGCTCTAGTTGCTTCATACTCTCCTTTAGCATTGCATGATCGATGTCAACTATATCATGTGCTTTGTGAAAGGTCTCCAGGAACCGCCAAATCGCTTTAAGGTCCTTTTCCGCATACGAGTTCCTCACAGTACGTTCCAGAAGAGTCTTGTTTCGAACTTCTTCATTCTCGCTTTTACAAGCTCGATTCAGGACTCGTTTGGATAATTTTCTTAGTTTCTGCACTTCTCAGTTCCATTAAGGGGCCTTTGCCTCGTTAACAGGGTAAATCTACTCAACGCATTCTAAAAAGGTGCAAATCGGAGTTTTCAATTGACGTTGCATTACCAAACGAGTACTTTGTCGCCTAAGGAGCTGCACTTTGTTGGAAAGAAGCTCCTTGAACTTTGCTTAATCTGTTTTCTTAGGATTTTTTTTTGTGTATTACATTCTGTTCGCTCACATTAGTTTAGCATCGAAATTTCTTCTAGCAGGCGTTTTTTAAAGTACAGTCACCAATTTCGCAAAAACTTTCGATAATGTGAACAGCGAGTGCATTTGTCATGCTGCACACGGAGAGGCATATCGGAGAAACTAAAAGCTACTATCGGAGTAACAAAATGGCGCGAAACGTCATGTGCAGCACTTTCTTGTTATCGGCGATGTTCTTCAGGAGGAAGGGGGGAGGATGTGGAGGAGTTCAATCGACTACGATATCTCTCACCAAATATCCCGACTGCGCTAACGCCAGGCAAGTAGATTTGCACTGAAGATAAGCCACAACAAAACCAAGGTTCTCCCTCTGACTGGTCATCGTACGCTCTCTATGCGCGTTAATAGACAGAGCATCCAAAGCGTCGAGTGTTGAGCAATTTGCATATCTTTGGAGGGTGATTTCTACTGACGGTGACATCCAACTGGATGTTGCCCAACGCATTAACAGTCTTAGATTTGCTTGGCTATCTCAAGACGAAAATCAAGTCGACTGTCATGTTGTATTGTCCTTATGGATAGTAGCACATGGAAAGTAACCCCCAACGTCACTCCAAGATTCCAAGCCTTCGCCAATACCTATCTGCGATGTATCATCGAAGTATGTGGACCTGACACTATCACAAAAGAAGAACTTGGTTGACGCACGCCTGGAACCTGCACGTTATCTGATAGGAAAGAAAAAATGGCATTGAATAGGTCACACATTAAGGAGAAGCGACAATTGTCACGCGGTGGAACCCACTCTCTCAGGATGGTCGAGGAGTGGATTGCCCCAAGAACGCTTGGTGCAGAACAGTAAAGGAGGGGTGCGGACGTCTCGGGAAGTCGTAAGTGGAGTTTCAGTCTGCAGCAGCCTCACTGGCAGATAGAGTTTAAATTTTTGTGAATCGACGCCTATTAAATCGTGCTTGATAGCTTATGTATTAGTATGATGATTTTTGGGACGGAATGAGAGATTATTTGCGTCCTTCGTGATCACGGAAAAGATCAAAGTGTGAGAATATTCATGTATGCATTAAGCTCAAGTATTAATGTATGTACATATTCAGAGATTTTTCTTAAGGAATCTAAAAACACTCAATTAAGTAATACATTTAAGTAGGGACGTATTCATCATCTGCTATATCAGTGGATATGTATGTACATACATACCATGCAGATAGTACAACCATACAGTGACGACAGTCCTGGAGACACGGTTTCCTGCAGGAACTTACCTGCTTAATATTCAAGCTTAGGGGTTTCAAAATGCGACAAATTTGCAGACAATTTTTTTCGTCGCCGCACAATTTGCTTCAGCAAAGAAAAGTAAGAAACGAAGAAACATGCCCATATCTTGATTTTAAGATCAATCTCCTAAGCTGGTTCCTTTTTTTCCCAATTTTGCATACACCATTATGATGACGGGTGGCAGTGGTGACCTGTAACTCATTTCAAAGCCTCTTAGTTGACAAAGCCACGTATCTACGGTATCCTGTCTCCTGTATTTAGCGACAACATTGAACCTTTCCACAAATTCTTTTTGCCGCAGCATAAACATGCCTCCGGCTTTTCTATTCTGCGAGACATCTCCTTATTTTGATAGCCATCTTTGGCATTCAAGCTAACAAAGGTTTTAAAACCGAAGGGAATTAAGCACTCTCTGCTGTTCGCAATGCTCTGTTATTCCAGGTTGGCTAAAGGCTAAAGTAAGAGGGCCAGGTGAGATTGCATTTTAGGTGCCTAATTCATTTCGTATAACGGAAAGTGTTGTAGTGTTGCCAAGACTCGATTAAGTAATTAAAATAGGAGTTGTTTTTAAGTCCTAAATCTGTAGGTTACATACACGTAATAGATACTATCTTCCTTCGCCGATATTTGCTTCTAATTCATGTGAAACCCACAAAAAGTCATTGATTACATAATACACTTATATTCAATACGATACCGCCTTGACTGAACTGACCACACAACTTACCGTTCCGAACAGGAGATCGTCTATATGACCATTCGAATGGCATCCCTGCAAGAAATAAAGAGTAAGGTGCACGGTTCCTTACCCGAAGATTTTCACTCAACGACCATATACTTGTGGAATGGACAAAAAAATTCGATAAAACCAAACAAAAGGACATTGTTAAATGCAAGTTGATAAAGGACGTGGCCACAAAACGCCTTCATGGAGGACGAGAACAAGCGGAAAAAACTTTGAGACGATTGCTTCAAAGAAGCGCAGAAAGAAATTGAAATTCGAAATTATTATGGGACAAATGTCGTCGTTGTCGTCGTATCTCGGTCCTCGTTATTGTCATTGAGGTATCTTTAATCCACACATGTAACTCGAAATCCTTCCTTTGTCCTCACCTCAATCCTTGTTTACTTTTCATTTGTCATTAGGATAAAGGTACATATCATGCCCAATGGAAACTGGCGAAAAAGAGGTGGCTTTGTGTGTCCTGTTTTAACGAGTCAGGTACAGGAAGAGGACAGGAACATATTAACTGTCGGTCGATTTTACGTCTCCTAAGGAGACTATTCAATGCATTCACAAAACAAAACCGAATAAGGCAAGGATAAACACTCCTTAAATATTTTGACTGGAAATGGACAGTTTATGGCTTATGCAATTTATTTGAAACGGAGCTTGCGGATTAGGATGTGCTCGGATTATAGCGAGCACAGGTACGATGTTCTTAGTTCTCATGGCAATTAAATAAGGAAGGGATTTATGCGCTATTGAATCAAATGAAGTATTGTATAATTTTGGAACGTTTTGGAACAACGTTGGTGGTTGTCTTGGTTCCTTAATACGTACATGTGTAATGTTTAGCGGAAGATTAGGGAAAAAGACGCAACGGTGGGGGAGATGAATTCCAGAAACATCAAAGTTTGATGTACCTCAATATGTTTCCCTTCTTCAGACGAATTTCTCGATTTTTCATGTGGATTTTAATCTATTTTGGACCTATAATAAAAACAGATCTAAGCCTTTTGCCTTTTATCTGAAACATGCCCACAAGAAATATCATTAGATGCCCTATCTCTACGTTGTGAAGTGGAATTTGTAGAATACAGTATAAAAAAGGTTTAAAGACTTCAAAACAAAGGCATGAATAGTGGAAATACAAATAAGGAGATCTTCTTACTCCAAATGGTCTGCCTTTTTGAATGCTGATAGCAAGTAAGTAGTAAATCAGTACGCCTCCCTCAGGTTTGCGACCACATGCAAGTTCGTTTGCGATGCCGAATAAAGCTTTTAAATTGTTGCTATCTACGGCAGCTTCTGCTTTCTTGGTCAGTGCAATCAGTAAGATCTTGTGGTGTAACTTCTGGATGTGTCCGACAACCTATGTAACACTCACACGAAAAAATGCCGTTTTCGCTGTAACTCAGTCGTCATCAATATTTTTAGGTGGGTTACTCAGGCTATTCGCTGTCCCATCGACATGATAGTTCTCCTACTGTCGACAAGCAACTGGACTATGTAACGGTGAATATTTAATTTAGGGGTTCGCAGCTCATTAAACCCTGCGAGAGGGGTGGATACCCCTCATGGGTCGTCAGCGATCTTTAACGGGTTGTTCACCATACGGGGAGTGACTTTCCCGAGCTGCCCGAGTAAATAGTTCTTACCCAGTAACTGGCAATATACCTGCCTGCTAAGTAGTACCCTTGAGAAAGCCTGTTGGTGAAGAACGAACCGCAAATGACTGGTACACCTCGGGACACACTGAAAATCATCGGAGCCGTCGACAGCACTCTGCCGACGTCGATGGGGTGATGCCAGCCTAGCTCGGCCAAGGTGGTAGTTGTAATATGTACCAGGAACCAGCTTCTTAGGAACCCTGATAAGGTAGTGTGCGTTGAACCGGTGTTAGTATACCGTGTCGATCCGTCCGTGATTTCTGGGATCAGCTAAGTGTAGATTAGGCCTCAAAGAACGGAGTTGGGGCTTTGTCCCCGAGGGTACACTCATTCCTGACTAACGCGCCTCGTTCCCATGCACACGATGCGCTGTTGAAATTTACTTTGAGGACAAACATAGCAAAATTAAAAAAATTGACGGAACATTAGGAAAGGAAGAACAGCTTACTGCATTTAGGCGCAGCACGCAAATGCAGCGCTCACCGCAGTGATGAGTAAAAGAAGTCGAGGGTTGAAATAAGCTCAAAAGCTCAGTCGAAATCGCTAGTCATGACCAGAAAGCGGAAAGGAGAAACAGCTGCTCTTCCCACTGTGAACACTGTAAGCGCCAAACGGATCACAAATACACCACTGAAAAGCGTACTATGGAAAGAGCGCAAACAGGAAGATGCGCTGAAGGAGATTTTATCGAAGTAGTTTCTAGGGCCCAAAAAAGAACGCAAGAAAGGGCAAGAGAAAAGAACTTGCTATGCCGTCAGAGACCCATCTTTCCAAAGACAGTGAAACTATAAACCGAAAACCAGTAACAGAGAAGAAGAAAAATGAAGGACTAGAAGGCCGACTCTGCTCATTAAGCCGACGGAAGAGAAGACATTTTCGGAAGTTCTCAGTGAAAATCGCTACTAGGTGAAACTCGAAGAAATTGCTCCCCTTTCTGTCTTTTAAAACGAAAACGAAGGGTGTTGGGTCCCCGTCGAACTAGGTTTGAAAACGACTAGCAGAAATGTGCGTTCTGCAAAGCAGTCAAGGAGTTACTGGAGGAGAAGGCTCTTCTTTATAGTCTAGAACCTACGTTCTCTCTCGAAATCAGGGATCTTTATTGCCTCACAGAAAGGAGGCCATAAAGCATGAATGTCCTCAAGTAACCAAAGTCTGGATAGGTATCACTTCTGTGAATGCTCACTGTGGTGGAAGTTACCGAAACTCCGAAACAGTGGGAAGATCTAAATTGGATGGACAGTATGCAAAGTACGATGAGGATATCCGCCTCCATGTACTGCAGGTGTCTGGACTATGGACACACGTCAGCAACTTTCAAGGGAACCGACAGGAGGGCAGCACGCCATAGATGCGGCCAGGTAGGTCAGTAAGAAACTAAGACTTGCAATGAAGGCGAAAATTGCAAACTCGATCGATAGTGATGCATCTGGTGAAAGCATTCCAAACCCTGGTTGTTCCGGCGGAGTCCAATCTAGCATGATGTGCATCCTACAACATAACAGGCACCGGAGTGCAACCGTTCTCGAGTTTTTAGAACAGTTCGCTTCGGAATTAAAAGCTGATCTAGTGCTAATCGGTGAGCAATACCGGAACAGGGATCCGGTTTCATGGCATCTCGACTTATCGACTTTGTCAGGCTTCGGTGTTGGTGGTAACGTTTTTTGGTATTCACCCAAAGCCGAATGAGACGATGCCGCACTTTCGATGTCGACTTGATGTTGTGGAGCACCCTGTTTCGGGCACGGAGGGGTGAATCCTGGTAGGCGGTGACCTTAATGCGAAAGCCCTTGAAGGGGCCAGTTCCGGTGGAAGTTTACAAACTCGTGTTCCACCAACGGCCAGATTTGCTGCTCAGAGCGTTCAATGCTTACATCAAGAAGGGAATTTTTCCTTGTCGCTGGTAGGTGGCGTTAATCAGCAAAGGGAAAGGACATCCTGAGCTACCTTCTGCATACCGACGGCTGTGTATGCATGACACGACTGGGAAAGTGTTCGACAAGCTCATCCGGAGTAGACTCGTTGAAGCGATCCGTGGTGCCGAAGACGTGTTTTCATTTCGTAGTTGTTTCACAGGAACTACCGTTGCTACTGCTTTGAAAATAAACATTTAAATTCCCGTGTCGTATTTTTATTGCAGTCTTTGAACCTGGATCATAAAAATATATGAATATTCTATTCAATTTTTACTTCGCCCTTTAAATTCAAGGTTCATCAGTGCGTGCGGTATATGGTATGAACCAGTTTGACGTGTCTACGTTGGGTGTTTCCTGTAACGTTCTTCCCGAGAAACCTATACTATTTCTTGACAATCATGCGCTGACAACAGTAGCCCGCCTCAGTTATTGGCTGCCCTGGCAGTCAATGGCACACTGTTAACCTTATCTTCAGATCAAGAAGTTGAATGTAAAGAGGGCGATGTCTCTTATAATGTTTCGTCATGAGTAACCATAGTCCTTGACAAACCGGGCTTGATTCACGGTTATTTGAGCGATATTGCGAATACGGTTGTCAAGAATGCGTTCAAAAACCATCATGGTATGGACAGCAACCGGATCGGACGGTAATTTGAAGATTCTGCTGGAATACCTTTCCTTTTCCATTTTGAAACTGTGGTACTTTCTTGCCAGTCAGATAGTGACTACCTTTCTCAATAACCTCATTGAAGAATTCACTGAGACGCAGTGTTGGGTTCCAGCTCTCCGCTTTGTAGAGATCCGATATTTTCATGTCCTGTTGCTTTCCCGAATTTCACTCGTTTTATTGCTTCCTTGACATCAGTTGCGCTGACAGGTGGAACTGCTCCAAATATTGGCAATGCTTTTGAAAGTAGAGGATGAACAAATTCTTCAGTTGAAATCTTCTCGTCATCTCTCCGTATCACCTCGTCGGTCGATGAGCAAAGTGGCGTTCTTGTCATTAATGTAACAGAAGTATTCGATATCGTGTGTGCGTTCGTATTGGCTTTTGGCAAGTCGATACAGATCCCTCTTGATACAGGTCTCTGTGGCCGTGTAGATCTTTATAATGTACCGCTTGAGTGGCAGCTTGCCAATTGGCAAGCATTTTATTTGTGGTAGAAACGTTTTTTTTCATGGACCTTTATCTCAACATCGTCATTCCAAAGCAGGGTATTGCGTTTGATGAAACGCTTTTTAAATGATGTGTGGGATTCAAATGCCAACAACGCATTAAATGTATGGGCTACCAAAGTTGAGAAGTTTATAGGTATTTTTACCGCGTTTGAGTTATATACGTATTTGATTTACTCGGACTAACTTATATATATTCTGACGCAGTCCATGCGTGAAGAACTTTTGCCCATTTCTTGACAGGACTGGGGCCCGTCCGCTGTGTCGACTGAGGTGAAGCCCTCAGCACTTTTCTGAGGCTTATGAGTCAACACGATCATTTTGTTTTTGATGACATTGGACGCATTTTCTTGGTTGGGGTGCCGCGAGACCTGCCATCAAAGAGATCAGGTAGGATTTAGCATGGTTGAATAACTCCAACTATACTTTGTTTATCTCTTTCTCTGATCTCAGTACTTTATTTTTGTTTTACCGAGGCAAATTGCCTCTTTCTGTAAATAACATGGCCGAATTGGGAATTAAAGTGAAGTTAAAGAGCAATAAAAGGATTCTACATACAATCCCGGGCTTAAATTTAGGCATAAAAATTTATGCGGTCCATAACAAAGACCACAGATAAACTAGTTCCTTGCTTATGATTTCACTGCGGTGCCTACACTGTACTTCCAATTAATTCTACCCGAACAACACCGTATAGAATTAAAGTGGTTTCTCGAACCTATGACAGCGTAGCCAGGGTAAAGCTTTCTAGGGTCATGCGGGGTATCGCGACAAATCAAAAAACAATCTGCAAGACCCGATAAAATGAGTAGATTCTTTCTTGAAAACCTTCACCATCAACAATGATCTAAGACAATCGAACGCCTTATGTAACGTATCCTCTTTAGCCTGGAAATCTACGACGCCGAGGAGCGTGCCAAGGACATTATACTCCACAAACCCATCCAACTGGTACGTTAGAGGGCGACACGTTATGGAAAGGATAATATAAAATTCATAGATTGCCTCCCTTCATATCGAACAGGCACCGCGAGATCTTGATGATCAAGGCGAAACGGAATACACATTAACAGTGTTAGTCAAAACAAACTGCTTCATTCGAACTATTTTATTGTGTACCAACTGACCAGACAGACCTGGTGTCTTACAGCGCTACCATGCGCCCATCAATTTCTGGTCACTTGTCTCCCTTAGTGTTTCTGCATAACCATGAATACCACGTAGACTATCAAAATTCACTAAAAGTCGACATTGAATTAAACTTTTAATATTGTACTAGACCCCGCCACAGCGCTGAACAGGCGGTAGAAGAATTAGCGGCGTCTGATACTTATCGAAGACTTCAGGTTTGCAGTTAAGATAAATTCTTTTTCAAGGTTTTGTGTAAAACAAAGCCTTATTAAAATCGGTTTATTGCCTGTCTGTCACACACATTTTTCTCACAGACGATAATAGCGATTGACTCAAAATTACGTCGAATTTAATGGGTTGGCAAATGGGATGTGTACATTTTTTTTTCACCCTACATAGTCATGTGGGGTATCAAATGCAAGGTCTCAGTGAGTACTTTCGAAAGCTTAGTTGTGACATTTGTTGGAAAGATGGGGAGTGCGGAAGGTCGAAAGTGATAATTTTTTGACAGACCTATTCTCAGAAACTACCCAACACAAAAATTTGAAAAAAAATCAAAAAGCTACCACTATATGGTCCCTAGACTCCGAAATACCCTCGATAGCGATATCTTTTCAAATAAAGTTAATAATAATATATTACTGCTATTTTTAGTAATTGTCTCCAAAACACCCTTAGGACAATGACCAATATAAGCTATAACATGAGCATGATTCTTCCAAGTTTTATGCAACTCGCACTATTACTAACAAAGTAATAATAGGGCAAATTTGTCGCTTCTTTGCAAATTTAAGACTGTCGATATCACCCGAGAGTGGATATTCTCTCATAATATATGTATATATTACGTGCTAGGTACTAATGGGACAAAGGCACACTCAAATGTCTTTATAAAAGAAATACACAAAACCTTTCAGCCTCTAGTTTCCGGTTTCCCGACTTGTTTCGTTTTGCGTCCAGTGGTTCCTATTCCCAATCGTAAAAGAAAAGCTGTATGTAGTAAACATTAAACGCGGAAGTTTTCTACAATTTTCTTAATTTTTCATTCTCTAAGAATCTTCTACGGAATATTAACCAACTTTAACAAAAAAAGAATGAAATCTGTAGAGCTGCTCTCAAGCGGTAGAGCTGCTGACCAAGCGAAATAGAGAATCATTTTTAAGGTTTTGTGTAAAACAAAACCTTATTAAAATCTATTCAATGTCTGTCTGTCTGTCACACGCACTTTTCTCCAAAACGGCCAAACCGATCCGAACGAAATTTGGTGGACAGATGGGAACTATGAAATCCCACGCATACAGTGAGTGGCATAAATTTAGGTGGAGTCTAAGGGGGGCTCCCCATAGATGCAAAGGGGGGATTCAAAAATTTTTTTCACCGGATATAGTTGTGTAGGGCATCAAATGAAAGGTCTCGATTTGTACTTTCCGAAACTGATATTAGTTTTGGCATAAATTGCAAAGTGTGTGAGTAATGAGTCAAAATGTACACACTTGAAGTGAGACAGGACTCATTTTCGGAAACTACCCAACCTAAAAATCCGGAAAAAATCGGAGTGGTGCGCCTAGATGAAATCTAGGCCTCAAAATATGTCCCATTCCGATATCTGTTCAAATAAACTTACTAATAGTATATTACTGCTTTTTTGAAATTTACTGAAAAACCCCCCTTAAATTCATCTTAGGACTTCCGAATTTTGTACCAGCATAGAGGACAATAATTTGTATATACATTAAAATTTCGTAGAAATCTGGCAATTAACGCCAAAGTTATAGCAGTTCAAACTTAGTAATTTCGCGCGAATTTACCGCCTCCAAAGCCATGCAAATCAGATGCTGACGTCATAATTACCCGGAATAATTGACATTCGCGTGAAATATTAAAGTCGCATTTATGAAGAATCTACTTATCTGCAGCACTTTTTAAGATTTTGTGTAAAACACTTATGTGAAATCTAATCTTCGAGAAATGACCTATTCCGGTATGTGCTCAAAAAATTTACTAATAGTGTATTATCAACTTTTAGAAATTGACAATAAAAATCCCCTTAAGTTCATCCTAAGTGTACTAAATTTTGCACCGACATAGAGGACGACCTCGTGCATGCACATGCCAAGTTTCATGAAAATACAACTATTATTGGGAAAGTTATAGCAGTTCAAACTTATCGATTTCGTGCTAATTAACAGCATCCTAAGCCATACAAATAGGATGTTGACGTCATAATTAACGAGAATAATTGAAATTCGAGTGAAATATTAAAATTCCATTCAAGAAGAATCTAATTCTCCCTAGCCCTTTTTAAGGTTTTGTTTGTAAAACAAAACCTTATTAAAATCGGTTTACTGTCTGTCTGTCTGTTCGTCTGTCGGTCTGTCTGTCTGTCTGTCCGTCACACGCATTTTTCTCGGAGACGGTTATAGCGATTGACACCAAATTTGGTAGAAAGTGGGAACTGTGAACGCTCACGCATATAGTGAGTTACATCCTCTTACGACGAATTTAAGGGGGGGTCTCCATACATGCAAAAGGGGGGTGTAAATTTTTTTTTCACCAAATATAGTCATGTGGGGTATCAAATTAAATGTCTCGGTTAGTACTTTCCGAAACCGGCATTAGTTTTGACTTTTGCTGAAAAGATGGAGAGTGTGGGGGGTTGAAAGTGGTCATTTCTTTAACGAACCCATTCTCAGGAACTACCCAACCGAAAAATCTGGAAAAAATCAGGGGGCTGCCACTATATGGTGCCTAGGCTCCGAAATACCCTCCATATCGATACCTGTTCAAATAAAGTTAATAATAGTATATTCCTATAATTTTTAGAAATTGATAGGAAAACCCCCCTTAGGTTCATCCTAGAATCACAATGCAGCAATGTAGGCTACAGTATAGATCATGATCCTGCCAAATTTGGTGCACATCACACTATTACTAACAAAGTTATACTAGGTCAAATCTGCGCTCCTCTGCAAATTCAAGACTATGAATGTCAATATCACTTGAAAGTGGCTATTTTCACATAATATATGCATATTTTACGTGCTACATGCTAATGGGACAAATGCACACCCAAATCTCTTTATAAAAGAAATATGCAAAACCTCTCATACCTGAAGCGTCTAGCTTCCGCTTTCCCGACTTGTTATATATAAAGATTATTGTATCATACAAAACTTGACGGTCCTCATGTATTCCTCCAAGATACGGGTTTCTAACAAATGAATTGTTGATCTCATACAGGCAAGTCCGTCGTAGACAGCCCTAAACCCTTTTGAGAACGACGGAGGCGAGAAGTTGGTTGTAAAATTTGCTCAGACTCATGGCATGTATGAGAGATGGAGATTTAGAATTCACCGGAATATATCCTCCGAAGTGTATCATATCATCATGGAAATTTGTAGGCTAGCAACCTGTAATTCCTGCATTTCCTAATATTTCGGAACCGGCTGTCGTACCTCGTAGTCAGAACGATCTTTCAGCTAAAACCTCTAGCACTCGTCAATGGTTTATGATTGGATTCGGGACTCCCCAGAATGCTCCAACTTAAACGAAGGTTTCAGCGATTCAGACTATATATTCTGGGGTTAAGTGAGGGTAGATTATGGGGCTTTGGGAAGCACTCCTCTTATGGCAATATTTTATTGTACTCTGGCAAGTCTACTAAAAGTAACCATTAATTCGATGTCGGATTAATGCGTGTTGGATCCGCAAGTCTGGTGAATTGCCATCGAAGACAATATTAACTGCGAAATTTCGATCCAGAATCTCCTAAAAATTATGTTGCAGTAATGCTCTCAACGCCAAGGTGGGCTACGATAACGCCTTACTGAGGCATGTCATGAGAAAACAGGGTCGTGGGAATCGTTACGGCAATGGTGAAAAGTTTATAGTTTACTGCTGTTTCACACTGATCTAGAAAAGAGCTTCCCAAAAGGACAATTGGGTTTCAATTAGATTATATTATAAACTTTCTTCTGAATGTACGGAACAAAAGAGGGTCTGTCATCGCCACGGAAAGAATCATCATATGACAGGCCCTTACCTTTACTTACCTGTTTCGCCTGCTTCTTTTAGGGGAGTGACCCAGCTATCGTTCGGCATTTGGAAAATTATCTTGATGATCAAATGACAGAGAGAGAATATTAATATATTAGACCATTATTAAAGTCGTTGGCCACATCCCGAAGGGCTCTTAAGATCTGGCTGACTGTGGAATCGTAGAAGCAGATCAACAAGCATAGTGAATTGACGATTCTTATTACTGCTTCAATTGCGAGGTAGTGTGTGTTGTACAGAAAAAAAATAGGACACTTGCAGAAACGTCGAAGTTGCTGCAAATAAGACTGATTTCAACACCTCATCATGGATAATTTTCATGTTAGCAGCTGTCTCCTTCGCTATGGTGGGCCAGTAAAAAGGTAAAACGGTTTCAAATAATTAAGACTTTCTTCTGTTTGTGCTAGTATTTCACCATGGTTCTTGACAGTTAGATATTCCAAGTTAAAGTGAAGTTCCAGTTCATGTAGATGACGGGCTTAATCAACGTAATAAGACGTCACTAACTGCTCTTAAAAAAAAGTGAAATTATGACGGGCAGAAAAAGTCAGAAAGCCCCCAAATTGCCCAACCGGACTCTGAAACTCTTCCATGCAGCTCCTGAAGTTTCCTCACAATTGCTGCTGCCATTTATCTGTAAATCCTGGGAAGCCAAAATGTAAAAAAGGGCATGATCGTCAAGATCCTGCGGTATTTGCGTGCTTACCATTGTTGCAAAGATAATAGCTAAAATAATCCAAAATGGCATCATAGAACACTTCCAAAGCATGATCGACAGAAAGCAACCTGGTTCCCGCTCTTCATCCTGTTGCACTGATCACATCGTTTACGCCCTTCGGATCACGTTGCGATAGTGTAAAGAATTAAAATTTCTACTCCACCTGCTTTTGATTGATATTGAAATGCGCGAACAGGGAGTCTATTTAGAGAACTCTGCGGAGGAGGGGCATTCCTAAGAAATTAGAAGCTACTATTAGAGTGAGATATAACAACGGAGAAAGTCAGATGCTACACCGAGATAAAATTTGGGAGGCATTCGTCATGGAAAACAGAGTCTGTGAGGGGTGTACCCCATTAAGGGTAAAATGAGAATCATATGTTAATTGCAGAATTGCATTACACAGAATCCCTTAGTTCCCATACTTCCGCTATTCATTATATTTCACTTCTATAGTTTGCTCCCTTTTCAAGTAACATGTGGTAGATACATGGATGAGCAGGAAGTCAGGTAGGCAATGATTCGATTTTAGAAACACTTTGTTTTGGAAATTCCCGTTTATTATAAGTATTTGCTTTATGCAGTCTGTTGACGAAGGATTGGATGGAAGTTGTGCGCGTCTCGCACCTTTTCGATTAATTCTCTCTAAGGAAGACATCATCTTACTGTGTCTAAAAATCCTGGTAAATTTCTTGAGAAGAAGGAGAAATCCTTCCATTCTATTGTTTTCGCTTTTTTATTCAGGCACATCTATAGTCCATTTTGCCAAAGGCTCGCAGCACCGCTATCAACCAAAACGTGTTAGCAAGAAAGTATTTTGTTACAAACTCATGTAAATAAATCATTTACAAGATTCATTGTATACTCGCAGCGTTCTATCGTTCGAAGGCACGACTTTTCTTCTGCTCATCTTCAATAAAAAATGCAAACCGTGAACGCTTTGATCGCGAGAATAAAAAGAACAGAAACAACGCTGAAATCGTACTCCAAGGAGGCGAAAAACTCCCCGCGAAAATCACGACTTGCATGCTAAAGATCCCAACGATGATGACAATAGGGGCGACATTACAAGAAAGCGAGCGTTATGCGAGTGCAACTCGCAAGAGTTCAGAATCATCGCCGAGTAGAATGCACTTTATTAGGAAAACTCGGCAATATGTCACATAAATTTCACGAGGCTAGGCACTCTTCCCGGGACTGTGGTTATCCCGAACGAGAACAAAATGCTGCTCCTCGTTTCTTGAGTCTGAAATCTTTCTAAAGCAGTCACGCCGGAGACGATGGTTTGGCCTTCAAAAAATTATGACTAAAGAATTTAAAGGAATGAAGGAATCTGGGGATGTGCTTCATAGAGGAGAGTGGGGGTCTGCGGTATCACCTACTATACTACACGTAGTCAAAATTGTGAAAAAGTGGAGCCTTCAGTGAATGCCTGGGTTTGGAAGTGTGGAACTTCGAGGATACAGATTAAATTACTGTAGAACACTAAAAGCAAAGCAAATGCAACCATTTTTTCAAAAATGCGTTTACACGGGGAAGTGGAAGTAACTGATTCCAAAATGTTTATACATTTACCCGTTGGACCCCCAGTAACTAATACTCTTCTATTCAACGCTTATTCTGAAAAGCGCAGACTGGACTCCAACAAAAGCAAGAGATCCAGCGCAAAATGCGCTAATTGATATGATACACAAAGTCGGAGCACAGCGACAGGCATATGAACATCTATGAGCGGTTGGAACGGCTAAGAATTCAAATCAAAGCTATCATCGCCTCACAATGTGCAATCCCGGGCTCAATGGCTGCACAGTATCTGCAGCGTAATTTGTCATATTATTGCAGGCTTTCATTGGCCGAGACCGTGACGTGAACCGCGACTCTGTAAAGTGATGAAATTTAATTTAGTCCCGCGGCGACATTATTCGCGATATTTTCACAGAACGCCGCTCAACGCGTGCTGCGATTGCCTAGCGTCCGGTGTAGGACGAAGGTATGCATTTATGAATGTCTGACGGGAAACTAATTGCAATCCTTTTTGGTTTTCGAGAAGTGCATGATAGGCTGCTGCCGCTGTTTCAAAGCATGTCTTGTGGGGTACGATTATTAATGGACTGTTGATTGTTGTGAGATTCATTTGAAATGACGACTTTGAAATTTGGAATTGAATTTTGTTATTCACCTCTACATACTTGATATTTGTATAATACTATATGCAAGCAGTATATTGCACAATTTAAAGTTGTTCATTTTTTCTCCTTTTCCCTAGATTCCTTATTTCTGCAATGAGAAACCCTCCTAGATTATTTGCCAAGTGTCGACCAACTGTCATAACTTAACTTTTAATTTAACGCGATTACCTCTGCTTTCATTAACGATATCCTTTTACACATTTGGATAGCAAAAAGTAAAGGACAGCAGGCTGTGGTGCTGGATGTGAAGAACGCCTATAAGAAGGCTGATCTGGCTACCCTTAACAACATTATGTCACATTTCCACTTTTCTGCTGAGATTGTTTGATGGGTGTCAAAGATAATGTTCTCTCGACGCCTACAATTAGGGCGTTCAAGTTGGAAATAGCATCCCCCAAGGATGCGTTGTAAGTCCAATGTTGTTTAATGTCTATACAACATCCCCGCATAATAAATGCTCTGATTGCATTGAAATCTTCCAATATGCGAACGATCCGCTCATTTTGGTCACTGGAGCCAATTGCTTGTCAACTTCCAAATGTTTTCAAAGGCAGGTAAATATGTTTGTTGATGAATGCCTATCAATCAATATAACCAAATTCTAATTTATATCCTTCAAGAGAATCAAGGTAACACTCCTGCATATTAAAATTAATATTCTTACCCTTGCCCATGCCGAATCCATCACCTTTTCAGGTAGGGAGATAACGAGGGCGTGTTCGGCCAGAGACCACTTGAACTCCAGTATTCCTAAAACAGAAAAGGCAGACAGGTTGATTAATTTTTCAACTGGTTTTTCTTGGGGTCTCACACCGCTAAAATATTTTGAAAACAAGCTTGTATCCTGAGAATACACTTGGGGATGGTTAGAACCACCCCGTTGAACCAGATTTTTGCTTTCGTCATCGAGCCGCCTCTCCACTTCATCATTCGGTGGTTCAGAGCCCGGATGCTAAAAATGGTCTCTCCTGGATCTGTAAGTCGTTCCGAAACTTGTGTGACACTACAATTCTCAATGTTATTCCCCCAACTTCTAATAAGATTCAGTTTATCCTGTCGTATGATTCGGGCCCACCTGTGGCAGAGCCCAGGTGGTGGCTGTGTGTGGCAGGGCGATAGAGGGCCTTCTGGCGTCTGATGCTGCGCAATGCGGTTTTCCTTAGATATCAGTTCGGTATTGGCGGCTGAACTTTTCGCCGTTCTTCAGGCCATCAAGGTGGCTTTCAGGATGGGTGAGGAGAAGGTTGCTATCATTACAGACTCTCTCCATACTTGTAGATTACGCAAACAAACTGTTAGACTCTGGTGTCTGTTCCTACAAGTTTATTTGACCCTCCTATAGATGTTCTGAAGGCAATTCAGGAATACTCCTACAGAGATTGGGAGGATGACTTTTTGGCAATATCACATGACAAAGGACCATTTTTCTCTAACATTCACGCTGCTTCATCCATAATAGAACCGGAAGCTACGCGTACTAACTAATCACACATATAACAAAAATTTTGCTCGAAAAGTTTGGAAACATAGATTCGAACAAATGTAACACTTGCATGCATGGTTAGCGAAGTTTTCAGTTTAGTTTAGTTAACTGGGGGGAGCCGCAGCTCCGAGCACTCAGGCTATTATTAGGCCCATTGTACTATCCCCGTAAGTTACCTATTCAATGGCTTCCCGCCTACGGTGTTCGCAAGCTTTAGCAAATCTGAGAACATTCTCAAGAGGCAGAGAGTGTGCAGATTTTTCATTGAAGAACACCATGCCAAGGTCTGGTTCGTCTGAGATCTGAGGATGCCGGCCAGCTGCATAAAAGGTGCAGGGCCGTCTCCTTCTCCTCACATTGGCTGCACACAGCCGAAACCACTCCCCAATCTTTTCCATATGGTAGTTTAAGGGGCAGTGTCCCGTCAAAAGCCCTACTAGGGTTTTCATGTCCCACTTCTTAAGGGACAACAAAAATGCCGCTCTAGTGGCCCTAGGCTCTTTCACAAGAATTTTTGTTTGCCGGCAAGAGTCCAAATTTCTCCACTCGGTTGCGTGAATCCTTGCAATTTCACCCTTCAGAGTAGACTTGACAGTAGATGGTCGGATTCCAAGAGCTGGTTCTGGCCCCACCATTGTGGATCCTGACCGTCGGCGAGCCAGTCTGTCAGCCTCCTCATTACCGGCGATGTTAGAGTGGCCCGGCATCCACATCAGTCGGCCAAGTTTCATCAGCACCTGATGACAACTCCACACCAACTGGCTTGATATGTTGTTGCCATTTAGCGCCGATAATGCCGCCCGACTGTCGGAACAGATTCCAATGGTGCGACCCTTCCGTTTTTGTCGCAGACATTCTCCTGCTGCCAATGAAATGGCATATATCTCCGCCTGGAATATGGTCGTCATTTTTCCGAGGGGTCGGGCCAGTTCTATAATCGGATTGTCAGAGAACACCCCTGCACCCGATCCATCCTCCATGACTGACCCGTCGGTGAAGATCATTAGGTCTGTAATCTGAAAAGACTTCTGGCCACTTGTCGACCATTCTTCTCTTTCGGTGATTACGACAGTGTGTGTCTTTTCAAAGACGAATCTGATCGGTCGGCATCAGGGCTACCGGATGTTTTTCAAGGAATTTCCAGATAGACGCATGTCCGTTGGATTGGCCGCCTTTCCACGCCCCAATGGTATCGAGCCTATATGCGTCGTTGACCGCTTTCCGTTTCACCTCCAAGTGAATGGGGGTAAATTTAGGATAGCTTCAAGTGCCGCAGTCGGCGTAGTACTCATTGCTCCAGTAATACTTAGGCAACCAACTCCAAGCTTCCTGCTGTTAGCAAAGTTCAGTCTTGGCCACCAGACGATGCATGCATACATCAAAATGGGTTTTATTATGGATGTATACATCCAGTATATCCGTTTAGGTGAAAGTCCCCAGGTCTTACCTATCGCATTCCTACAGCACCAGAGTAATCTGCAGGATTTCTGATATTGTTCCTGGATATAATGCTTCCACGTTAACTTGGAGTCGAAATGTACTCCTAAGTACTTGACTGTTTGTGCCAGCTGGATTTCCGCCCCTGCTAAGATGGGTAGCGTATAGCCTATGCCATCGCTCCACCTCAGGCATGATCTGCCCCATCTTCACACAACAACAAGATCTGCATAACAAGAACAAAGAGGAGTGGTGAGAGGGTGCTTCCTTGATGAACAATAAGAGAGATGCGAAGTAGTTTTGATACACCCGCCACCCTCCGAACTTTACTGTTTGGATCGTGGTGGAGGAATTGAATCCAGAGCATGAGTTCTTCTGGCGCTAAGTTTTCTCGTAAAGCATACCTAATGAATATCCCGGAATGCATTGTAAAGAGGGCGATGTTTCTCACGGTGTTTCTCTATGAATGACCATGCAACGTGTATTCTGTCTATAGTTCCATAGTTCTTTACAAATCTGGATTGATTCACGGTCGTTTCAACGATTTCGCGAAAACGGTTGTCTAGAATGGGTTCCAAAAGCCTTCATGGTTTGGGAAAGTAACCAGATTGGGCGATAATTAGGACATTCTGCCGAACTACCTTTCTTTTTCCATATTGGAACTGTGATACTTTTTTGCCAGCCAGATAGTGTTCTACCTTCCTGAATAACCCGATTGAAGAATTCGCTGAGCTACAGTGTTGGGTCCCAGCTTTTCGCTTCCCAGAGCTCAGATACGATGTCGTCAGGTCCTGTTGCTTTCCACGATTTCATTCTTTTATTGTTTCCTCGACTTCAGTTGCGCTGACAGGTGGAGTGGCTCCAAATGTCGCCAATGATTGTGAAAGTGGAGGATGAACAAATTCTTCAGTTGAAATATTCTCGGCATCTTTCCTTTGGACCCGGTTGGTAATCAATGTAGCGTTCTTATCATTAACGCAACGGAAGTGTTCGACATACTGTGTGCGTTCGTTTCGGCTTTTGACAAGTCGATTTAGATCTTTTGCGCCATCCTAAATATCCAGTTTCCGGGCAGGTATTCTTGTAAATTTGCCAATTGCCGAACGTTTTATCGTCAAGAAACTTTTGGTAGACGCGTTTCTTTGTACGGACCTTCATTTCAAGTATATTGGTTGGTGAACAGCTTCCCAGGCTTGGTGACCGTTAGAGTTGCATATGCCGCTTTGTGGATCGTGTCTTTCATTTGGTTCAGCGATTCTTCCAAATTCGTAGTGGCTGGTAATCGCGGAAGTGAGATAATTTCTTCTCACGAAATCGCCATCATTTAATGCGCGGCGTGCCAGTGCGTTCCTCACTCTGTTTTATCAACGACTTGAATCGCAAGGGAGCAATCAATGGCCGATGTTGAGTTGCAATGGTTTCATAAGAAATGGCTTTGCAATCAGTGAGGGAGGTAAAATGGCGGCGTCTTATGAGAATATAGTCGATTTGCGTTTTACTGTTCCCACTATAAAATGTGGAAAGATGAGACAATCGTTAGATCTATTCATAAGTACAAAGTTACGATTGTTCGAAAAATTGAATATACGCTCGCAACCCTCGTTTTGCGCCCCGAACCCTTTTCTCCCATCTATTATTGTCTGCATTTTTACCCCATTAAATACGCCTGCAATAATGACATACTCATCAAGAGGCACGTTGCAGGTTTTTGCGTCGAGAAGTGCCAGAAGGTATCTTCCTCGGCATCAGGTCGACCTGTGGTGCGTACCCGGCGAAGAAGTGAATGCGATCAGCGGATATAATGGTGAGCTTCATCAGCCGATCATCAAATTGTTCGACTTCTTTAATGGCATCACGGAAACGCTATGAGATAGCAATGCCAACAAGATCGAATCGATCAATGCTGTTAGTGCATGCCTTCGCGAAGCGTCTAAATATAAGGCAGTCGCATTGTTGCCTTTGGAGTATCGTAATTGATTTTTCTCGGATTTGAGGCGGATTTTTTTTCGAATTCCTCCAAGTTGAGTTGTTGTTTCAAAGGCAGTACCGATTTCTTTTCTGGATGTTACCTCATCGAAAATCCTTGCAATGTATATGGACCTCACGTTTTTGAGATGCTACCGAAACATTCTCACCAACTGAGGTATTGAACCTTCGTTTAGAAAGCCGTCAGTTTTTTTCTTTTCAGCTCAAAAATCCGCTTAGGTCTTTTAATTTGAGGCCAGCTCATCTTCGGAGGCCATAAATTTTCCTTCCTGGAACAATTGAGTCTGGCCGAATTTGTACCTTCGGTTTCTTTTTCCACTTTTTATTCACGGCCTTTTCTCAGATCTTTTTTCTCCTCCGACCCATTATATAGCATCCTAATGGCTCACGCCGTATTTTTAATGACTTGGTGCACGTTGTGATTGTCCTTGATAAGTTCGGATTGATCGACTATTTTAGTTCCAAGCTGCATGAAAGGCAGTTATTCCGGATCAGGGCTCGGTTGTCCGTAAGTATTGACCGGACTACTTCTTTTGCACACTTCTTCATCTTGATTGTTAAGTGAGTTTCCATGGGTTTTTGCAGTCTTTCATGCCTTACTTTTGTTGTTGGCTGCTCTTGGTAGAGTTCCGCTTCATTTCGTCACCAAGTAGTTGGTAGTACCAAGGTACTGCGATGCTCGGTTAGAGCGCTAGACTCTCATAGCGGAAGGTCGCGGTGCAAATCTCGCTCCTGGCAAAGAGTTTCGTATCTTGACTGGACATCAGATACCAGTCGATTCAGCTATGAATAGATACCAGGATCAACTCAGGGTTATTATCACGGACCAGCAAAATGCAGACTACATTGCCTCCTACAGTATACCGAAGACCTCTAGTGTAGCATTGCAGTTTTGAATAAAGTGCTCTAACACATTTCAATTCCTTAGTTCAATTGGATTGTTGCGCCAATGATTGATTTTATCATTAAGGTGCTGCGATCATGGGATATCAACGGTCGGGAGCCCGCTTAATCATTCCCAAAAACTGCCAATACTGGGGTTCCCAGCCCTGCATAGTAACTCTACTCCTCCTCCTATCTTCTTTGTCGGTTTTATGTTCTAGATATCGTTCCTATAGCCGTTTTGATGCACGCGCCAGAGATGAGTAAGCACATCCCCACGCACAGTGTGAAAAAACTATATGAACACATTTTACGCATCAATAGATATGCCCCTATCCACTACCTGAGGTCGCACCTGATGGGATTCTCTCCAGTTTCATCCTGCGCTGACGCTGAAAAATAATTTTCTCTGTCAAACACTGTTTCTCAATGTCATAGCCACTGCGATTCGCATTTGTGTGCGTCCAACATGTAAGTTGCTCGCTCCGCCACATTTTAGTTGAGCCTAGGAGACTCTCTTGACCATGCCCCGACGTTGAGGCTCTAATGGTGCGGACCTCGTTCGAGGACTTTGAACGAGTCTTCGTAAGGTGGCTGCTGCCACTTCCGAGAGGCGTTCGTCCTAATTAGGACGCATACATAATTCGAGAGCCCTTGTCACGCCAGCCACAGTTTTCGCATGGTTGACGGCTTCAGCTTCGGCATTGGGTTCCTGGACAGACACAACAAACTGGTAGTATTGCGTCCCGGCCTGATGTTGAGGACAAGGTCGCTGGTGAATTTCAGGTTCTCCCCGAACACCAGCTCGGCCGGTTGCAGTAAACTCTTCTTGATTGGCTGTCCGGAGGCCAAGTAGAGGAAGTGGGAGGACCTGCGACGAAGAGAATAATCTTGGGCCATTTTAGCGGCCTTCAGCATCCTGTGTCACCCTTCGAGCATCCCATTGGACTGCGGGTGGTACGCGGTTGTCCGATGGCGTTTGAAGCCAGAATTTTCCCCAACTCTGAGAAAAGGGAGGACTCAAACTGCATTTCCTAGTCGGTGATTATAACTGCCGGCACACCAAAACCTGGAATCCATTCTTGACAGAAGGCATCTGCATAAGATTATGCAGTAATGTAATGGAATATCTGAAACCGTGCGAGTCTCGCAAAGGGCCAATGATGTCGAGGTAGATTGTGGAAATACTTGGTGGACCGAGGGAACACTCCTACTTCTTACCGTAAAGCTTTCTAGTGTTGCACTTCCGGCATGCAATGCACTGTTTCTGTCTGGCCCAAGAATTAATGTGCTTCTTCATGGACACCCCGAAATACTTTGCCGTGACAAACCGATTCGTTGTCCGAATGCCTGTGTGCGCCAGATCGTGAACGCCGTGAAATACTTTCAGAAATTGACCTGAATATATGGCCTTGGTCCCTTGTCTGAAGTCTTGCAGTATATACTGGATGTTGAATCGAAAATGGGAAACTCCCTAAATGTGTATTTGGAGTTGGCCCTATCCTGCACTGACACCGAAAAACAATTTTCATTGTCAAAAATTATTTTTCGATGTCATGGCTACAGCGAATCCCACTTGCGTGCGTCCCACATGCAAGTTGCTCACTGCACCACATTTCGGCACCATTCGTCAGGCATTCATTCGCTGCCCCTCACCTTGAGTAGCAGGTGATGAACTACATTATGTAGTTGGATGTCACCATGTCTAACCAGTTCGGTTGTAATTTCATCTGCTCCTAGTGAGTTACGGTATTATTCTTCCTGCTAACTTGTTGGTTAAAGTTCCTCACCTGGTGCGGTTGCTACCTGTTGCCAATTTGGTTTTAAGCGGTCTCATCTGAAAAGGCTTATACATGTTCATAGCCCGTTTTCCACGCAAACTAGATAACTGTAACTTTGGTTTACAATGTAGGATTGTCAGCCCTTCCAAACACTACCCTACCAACTTGAAGGTGGTCCTGCTTTTAAGTGCAAATTTTAAGACTCGCCTTCATCCTTCTTTGCCTGTAATTTTCTTTCATTAAAAACGAAACTCCCAATAATTACCACCTGTAGGTGGAAATAGCATTTGCTAGTTGAGCTGTTAGTGTTGGTTTAGCAGGGGATTCCAGGTTTTATGCTCCATTGCGTGTACCAATCTGCACTTTGAGAGGTACCAAGTGCCCGGCACGAGATCTTGGGCTGCACATCAATGAAGGCAAGACAAAATATATGGTTGCAGCGTCAGCACCAAAAGCCAACCAACCAACAACATCAAACCGCACTGGTCAAACGGGAAGAATAAAGATAGGAGACTACAACTTTGAGACCGTTGATGACTTCTCCTATCTAGGGTCGAAAATCACAACCGATAATAGCTACGATGAGGAAATCCGCGCACGGTTGTTGGCAGCCAACAGAGCTTATTTCAGCTTACAAAAACTGTTTCTCTCGAAACTAGCAAGAAGAATTCCGAACTCTTGGCCGCGTTCGAGAGAAGAATCCTCCGAAGAATTTTTGGCCCCCTACATGAGGATGGACGATTCCGTAGCCTACATAACGAGGAAATCTATGAGCGATACCATGACCGCCAGGTTGTGGATAAAATTCGGCTCAATAGGTTGTGGTGGGCAGGTCACTTAATCCGTATGCATGAGGATGATCCAGCCCGGAAAGTCTATAAGGGCAATATCTATAGTAGAAAACAAAGACGAGGCAGACCCTGCCTGAGATGGAGTGATGGCGGACGGCAGACAGCTTTTAGGGATATCGAATTGGCTGACCTCGGCGCAAACTCCAACTTCTGGTTTCCCTACTTTCTTTGTGATTTAACTTAATGAAGTGACAGCGAACGAAAAATCAGGGATGCGATCTTTGCTTTCAAACTGACTTTGCCAATATTCCTTAGTTTTTTCAGTTTATTGTATGTTTTTTCGCCGTATTAATTAAATGTAAGTTAAGAAATCGTCTTTAAGTGCTAATTCTTGCAACGGAAAAGTTCAGTTAGATTATGCTGCATTTTTAAGTCAGGCAAAGAACACAACCTACTCATCTATTCCGCATAACTGATATAAAATGGTTAGACAATTGGAATATCTAAACGAGGGAAATTATCATGACTTCTTGAAGTTCCTGTCAAAAATTTTGACAGCAATATACCGATTCTGAGCTTACCCACTGGAAAACTCATGAGGTAGGTAGGTCACATTATCCGTGAAAGGTTTCTCGTCGACCAACAAATTAATATAACATTTTATTCAATCAGTAGAATAGCAAACCCTTGTGGGTTCAATGCGATATAAAAGCAATCCAAAGCGGAAAATCTTGGCATTATTCCCCCCTTGCCTTGGAACCCTCTCTGGTAATTTCCTTGAAAATTTCGGCCTAATTTAGAAAGTGCAAAATCATGATGACGGACATGGTGGTCATCCGCAATATCACTAAATTCACTTACCCGAAAACTAGATTGTGATTCATTCATACGTACTTAAGCTACTGAAAAACCACTAAAAGTGCTCATATAAAAGTTATTAAACCCTGAAAGCTTCCTCCATAACATTAGAAATATACAGTTTCCCACGACCAAACTAACGACACTTTCGTGCTTGGCAACATTTCTTTCAATTTCATTACTCTTACGATAATGATAAAATTGTATAATTAAATGTTCAACTGAGCATACATTCTAAATGTCCTTAAACAAACAGTCCACGGTGGATGCATTTAAGTCATAACAATGGGCTCACAAACAGGCAAACAACCCGTCTCTTCACAAAGCCGGAATAGGTCACACCATCGCCATCGTAATCGTCTGGGGAAATTAATTACAATGTCGGTGTACTCGTACGACGTCGCTTACAGAGAACTTTATAACAACACGCAAAATAATAGTTCGTGGAAGTCCCGAATCTAATACATCACAGGGTGACGGACAGGTCTTCTAAAAGGACGAATGATTAAAATATTTTTACCGAACTACCGGGCCATCAAATGCCCAAGGAACGTAAAACAATAGAGAAGAATACACATCAGCTCCTCCTCCTTTCTGTTCGGCCAAACACACCACATCTTTTTCTTCTGCCCCCGATCAAGTCGACCTCAAGGAAAGCCATAATTCCCTTAAAGGAATTACATTTTTGCTTTTAGCAGCACAGCATTTGCTGTTACTGTATTTATTCGAGGACGAAGTTTCGATGCTTTTTATGTGTAAGGACGAACTAGACACAACTGTTTGGCAACTTTAAGAATGACGGCACTTCCTGCACGAATGTTTGCCCGTCTTAAGTGGTTTCAGTGGCAATGATATTTGGTCTGTGGACTATAACTGAATCTCCCCTAAATGAAGCAGTAGAAGCAGGTTCGACGTAGATACTCACTGCAGATATGTTTGTTTGCATTCTTTGACAGTGATACATTAGTGGGACTGCTGCATGGGTGGAGCAAGGAATAAAAGCAGATAAGAATGGACCGGCAACAAATCTATCAAATTAGGAAAATTTTGGTTTTTGTTGGGTGCTGACTTTATTTTCCAGTACTTTGAAGATGCAGTGAACCTGCTAAGTCCTTGGTGGATATAAAAGATACTTCATTCAATTTAGTCCATTACGGAAGAATAATATACACTTTTTGTTGGAATGCTTTGAATTTGATCAAAAGAGAGTTCCTCCTCCTTCCCAGCTTGTGAAAAGAATTCTGTCACTGAAATAAAGCTAAAACTGAAGTTATGAGCTTAGTGCCATTGATTGCATGTTTCAAGTAAGTTCCAAGACTCGCTTCGTCACCGCATATATTACAGGTTGTCAAATAATTTTATTTTTACGCATCCTTTAGAGTGACTACCGGAACCTTAGATGACATTGGATTGCGATGTTGTCCTAGTAGTTGAGTCACATTTCCTATTTATGATGAAGCGCTTAATATTCCACCTGCCTAACAATATCCTCATTGATTTTCCGATGAACTGATTCATTCCCTTACTTCATTATTATCGTTATTTTTGTAGTTTTACGCGGGAGCGCGGGTGATAATAATATGGAACATTTCTATTATGTTTCTATTCGTTATTTCAACTATTGATTTTTCTGAGCAAATTACCATAATATCATTATAATCTAATAATGAGTTCGTAGGTTCGGAGAATTTGAATTAGACATTAGCAAGTAGGCGTATATCCTGTTGAATCTGAAATAGAAAAAGGCCAAGAACTTTAGCCAGAAATTATGACAAACGAATAGTCGCCTTTACCATTGCATTACCGACTACAAGGCTGACTATAAGAAAACTGCCAGTGGCTAGTTTAGAGGAAGCAAGTTTATTGCAATGTGTGACCTATACGACAACGTAACCTTTCGGTCGAAATTATATGGTCGCCATTCACCCTCTCTGGAGCAAAGTACGTCAATCACACCTACGCGCCAACGATCGCGGTTCGCTTTAATATTTGAAGGCTTCGAGTGAGAGGAACACAGAAATAATACTTACAGAGAACAATCTCAATTTGATCTTGATATTGAGATAACTGCACTTTCAGATTTCGAATAAAGCAGCGAAAGCAGATCTAGATCTGTTAATGCGCCGAACGACACCCAGTTCGGTACCACCGTCGGTCGGGAGAAGCTACGCTGTCTAGACATAGAGAATGATGAAAGCCTTCGATGGTCTGCCCATTAAGGCATATAGGGGGAGTGCGATTACCCTGACTAACTACCCCCGACTGACAACCTTGCTTTTGTTGGTGTTTATCAAATCAGCGGCGTTACCGATAGCCCAAAGAAACCTTCCAAGATTATTTCAGCTATTATCGCACGTAGATACTCCCCCAATTGTCACACTCAAAACGGACGGAAACGATAACTCCCTCCTTCCACTCTCTTGGAAAGTTCATAGTTCCATAGGAGTAGAAGTAGTAGATTGTATCGCGACTTAAAGACGGATATCAGTCGACTCAGCTGTGAATGAGTAATTATGGTAATATTCACGGGCGAGCGCAATGTTGACCACATTACTTCCTAGAGGGTACTATCATTCTTTAGTGTACCGTTACGATCTTGTATGAAGTGCTCTAACACACTTCAAGGCCTTGATATAGATTGTCGCGCCAACGATTGTTATTGTTATTGATGGCCAATGTGATTTCTCTTCTAGGAAAATTGTGGATCCTCATGTTACGGTGACTGGCCATTTTATCCATAAGATATGGAATTTCAGCGGATGTGATATGGTTAAGAACCATGATGAAATACTCATCAACCTTTCCCGCTGCTCGTCATCATGAATTGACCGTTAACGTCCTTCACCGGACCATCCAAGGGTTTGTTCTTCAAATTTGCGAGAAGTGGCGGACCCAACACACAAGCGAAAGTAAGTGATCATCAGATGATGATGCCTCTCGAGGACGATGTCGGCGCCTCTCTTGTTAGGCACATCCAGAAGACAACTTCTAAATCTACGGCTGATCGCAAAATGGTCAAACCAATTAATAGTACCGTGTGGGCTATTTAAAATTCAACACAACTTATGGGAAGGTTTGTAATCGAACAATCTGTTACCAATGACAAAGTGGTGAAAGCTTCAGAAATCACCAAACTACCCATCTGCGGTCAACAAGATTGTGACTCTTCACCGGATGTTCAAGAAAAGTGTTCTCAGAGCCCATGTTGGCATTCAGTTCACCTATCGCTATCACAGTGGCACCTTTAGAGAGCCTCGCCAGAACTGTATGTAATGGCTCATTGTAAGCATCCTACTTCATAATATCGCAAATTTTCGTTGGTCTATAGCCCTACACAATTGCATATTCCTTAACTTTCACCGTAATAAAAAGAAACCGCTTCCCGAGTTAACCGAACACGCTTTGCGGTAGCCGTAGTAACCTGTGTTGCAAGTTTTCCAAGCGTTCTATAAGGGGGCTAACAGTCGGCTTCTCATCTACAATAACAACCAGCAGAAGGCGTGGAAGGAACTCTCTACCAGATATCTGAACCCTATCACATCCGGTGAATTTTGTGGTTAAAATTGCTAGATATCAAAATATGCGGATACGAACTGCTTCTCCAAACAGAAAAGCAATCATCTAGGCCATCTATGCTTTCAAAAGCAGTGAAGCCACTATGCTTGAGGGTCTCCTCGTAGGGTTATTCGTGGTTGCTTCTCTCGCTTCTATAGATCCTGGGAATTCGTTGCCTTTCCCAGAGAGTGGAGGACGAAGGAAAGGCCTCTTTGAGTGTGATTATCTGTTTGCTTTTTTGTCATTGGAAAGATAATAGCTAAAATAGTCCTGGAATGCATCAAGTAACGACTCGAAAACTTGATGGACAGAGAGCAGGTTAATTTCAGCTCCGTATCATACTTCTTGATAACATCAACACTCTGTGAATAACTTTGAAGCAATGCGGGCAGTTTAGAACTCCACTTCTCCTGCGATCATCGATTTCGACAGCGTCAACAGAGATTGTATCTAGAATGCGCTATGCAGGAGGGACTAATAGCTGTCAGAAAACTTATGATGGCGTAAAATGTCACGGGCTACATCGAAGTAAAGTCTCTATAAGTGCGTGCATTTCTACGATCATTCTTTTCGAGCTTTACAGGGAGGTTCCATACAACATACTTCTGGTACAAAAGTCGTGGGTTCCATTTAATAAATCTGCGGTATTGGATCAGTAAAGGAGCCTAAGACCTTCTTCGAAGTGGGATGCTCAAGATCGAGTGTCCTTATGTCACAATTCTGAGAGGTAACTATGTTGGGACAATTCCGTTCCCAGGACCTAGTTCCGATCATCTCGATCATACCAGATTGAGGGCAATAGGAGAAACGTCATAATTGCCTCAGACTACTTAAACCTATGGTTCTTTGTGTCCTCTGCGGCTTAAGAAGTGAGGAATCTGATAGTATATACATAATCAAGTGTCATGGGAGTTCAACTCTTGAGAGGTTGTAGAGCCAACATATTTGCTAGGGACAGCAAATATAATTCTAGAGGAGAAGAGCTGTTTGATTTCATCACTTCATCCGCTCTCATGACTCACCGAGCCAAGAAAAAATTAAGTAATTGATTTAGTAATTTAAATAAAAAAAAGTACAAAACTTAAAACTACTCTGGTTACCTGGTTAGTGTCGCATAAGTACAAAGCAAATGAATGTTGCTTTGACTACAAAATTTATCCTGTCGCAAAGTAAAAGAGTAGTAGAAGTATTGCGAGCTATCGGACTGGCGACAATTAGCTAGCTGGACATTTATTCAAAAGAGTAAGTTTAAAAGATAATACGTGTCCATCCTGAAATAAAGAAGCGGAATCCACGAAATATTTTCTATGTGAGCGCGTCATTCCGTCGATAAGCTCCAGCCGCTAGATGAATTCGGGATATTCCATTAGACGCAGGAGTCGAGTACAATAGTCCACTAGGTTCTTAATACTTGGATGCTTTACATCTCCCAGAACATCAAAGACTCTGAAAATAAGACTGGAATGCATAGGTGGAATCCTAGGGAACTGGATTGGATAAACTTCAATGAACTTCTTGGCAACAAGGGCACTTCCCTAGGCGCCTTTATCTCCTGAAACTCTGAACCATGCAGTTTTAGAGTGCTTGGAAGAAGCTTGTGTCCACAGGTCTGAGGAAATGAGCAAAACAACTTCTACACACGTTTTTAAAGACTGAAAAGTGGTCGAATTTCAGGAACTATCAGGGGTATAAAAGAGACTTACACGAAGTTTGAAGCGCGGCACGTTGAAGAGTCTGTAAAGGAAATGAATCGGCCAGGTTGATTCCCTCTAAAAACCTTTGAAGACGAAACTGTTGCAGAAGAAACAGGAACGCTGGAAGAAGCTAACCGTGGAGTACAAATTGCAAAGTCATTTCATTATATGCCTTTCCAAGGACTCTATAACGCAGTACGTTGAAGTAGATGTTGATCACTACCCCAGGACAGCAGTAGCGAATAATTACCCAAAACAGTTGTAGTATTACCACTGCTGTGGAATATGGTGTGGACTGAAGCCGTGAAATGGTGTAAGTGAATATAGAATATGCCTTTTATTTTATTGCCAGCTTGTACCTCAGACATGAGCTTTCAGTAAATGCAAACAAAACCGCAATAGTATTATTTACAAAAAACAGGCAAGCGAAAAGTAATTACATTGCGAGAACGAGGGAAATACACCTTCAACTTTCGAAACAAGTGAAATATATGAGTCTTTTAGGATAAGACTAGAGCGCTGGGCTGCCGTAGCTGAAGCCCGCGGTTCAAATCTTATTGGGGGAAGAGGGTTTGTTATCGTCACTGGATGTCGGATACCAGCCGTGAATTAGTACCTGAGTGAAATCGGGGTAATAATTTGCGGCGAGTGCAATGCTGACCACATTGATTCCTACAGGGTACTGTAATCCTGTAATGTACAGTTACGGTCTTGAATGAACTGCTCTAATACACCTCAAGGCCCTGATCCAATGTGGATTACTGTGCCAACGATTATTGTTATATTATTATTTTATGATAAGAAGCTTCTCTGAAACAAACATGTAGAGATCAAACGTGTTCCTGCGGCTAAACTATACATACTTGCGAGAACAATTTTCTTTTTCTCTTAATCTTAGGTGTAAAATAACTTAATAACTTGTTTAATACGTTTATCGGTATGGAAAACTTCCAATCGATGAAATGTTTAGAAGACTGGGTACACGATCAGGGGATTATCAAGGATGAGGACAGGATGGGCGGGGGGAACCAGAGGCTGGGCTGAGCGTTAACGATGGGAGGCACTGTAAAATTAGGATTGCGTGTAGCTACCCGGGTAGAAAACTACTCTATAATAGCTTGGGGATTAAAAAGACGGTTTTGTGATTGGGGTGTTAGGAACAGAAGTTCCTCTTCAACGATCTCGATCTATATGGCCTGGGTAATGAGTAGGTTGGGATGTTATTAGGTGAGCAAGTTGAGGACATAATGGGCTAGGACGGGTCAATGCGGGGAGTTTGACAGAAGCCGTATAAAATCTGGTTCGAGATTCGTATGCGCCAAGCAGCTAATCAGCTTAACCTTCTGAGGTGTTGGCATATTGTTTTTGATGATAGGGCGTAGGAATCTAAAGGCCTCATTGACACGGGCCAGTCCCTCGGTAATATTGGATACGTGGGACAGGCAGGAATGTTGTGGATTTTCAGGGACACGTTAGAGATGTCCGTCCACCTTTTCGGTGTCAGGTGGGTGTTTCCGTGGAATTTGACGATTTCGTATTTCTGGGAATCTGGGATCTCTAGGGGAAGTATTTATAAATCTCGTCTAAATATGAATTCAGGTGCTTACCGAGGTGTTTTTGATGGAGGTATAGAGGTTCAAGCCATCCGTGTATTAGAGGACTTGGATAGGGTCTGGATCTGGTGGTGGTTTAGGGAGATCTCCGGTGAACAGGGAGAAGAAGGCGGTAGAAAGTACATTCGTGTGGGTACCAGCAGATTCGTTTTCTTTTGACCAGTCCATTGTTGGTTGGTTGGTTTTTGCTGCTAACGTTGCCACCATATATTTTGTCTTGACTTCATTGATGTACAGCCCAAGATCTCGCGCCGCTTGCTCGATCTGAATCAAGGCAGTTTGTACATCTCGGGTCGTTCTTCCCACGATGTCGGTATCATTAGCATAGGCCAGTAGTTGGGTGGACTTAAAGATGATCGTATCCCTTTGCTTTTCCCTGTCCTAGCAAGATAGTGGAGAATGTCTTATAGATGGTACTCAGCAATGTAATACCTCTATAATTACTACACTGCGTAGTATCTCCCTTTTTATGCATAAGGCAGATGCCAGTCGTCAGGAATTGATTCGCTCTTCCAAACCTGGAGTACAAGCTGATGAATCGCTTGGTGTAATTGGTCGCCTCCATATCTAACCAATTCGGCTGTGATTCCATTGACTCCTGGCGCCAAGTTTGTTTGTGGCCGTATTTATAATAACGTTCTTCAGGTGATTGTGAAGATCGTTTGTTGATGCTTCATCTCTAGGATGTCTGTTGACTGCGGTTATTGCAGCATTGATTCCCATTTTATAGGTGTTGCGGAGGGTTGTGTTGTGGATGGCTTCAATGTTAACACTCACCTGTTGTTATTCGAACTCGGAGTACAATGCCAACGAGATAGTAATCCGAGTCTATATTAGCCCCCTATATGTTCTGACGTTCATCAAGGCTGAGAAGCGGCGGGGTTCGATCAGAACGTGGTCAATTTGGTTGAATGTGGTCCCTTCGTAAGAGGCCTACCTTATCTGTTATCATTTGTATTTTGATGTAAGCTGTGGGAGCCAACGTATCGCCTGAATACTTGACCGTTTAAATAGTATGATTTAAACTTCTTCTTCGAGGGTTTGTTCTACTGCCTAGTAGAAAGTATCAACCTCGCTCGTTAATCCTCAAAGTGGTGATCCCGAAAGGGTGAATCGCCGGGTTCTAATTAAACAGAAACGCAGCGACAAAGAGAATGTCGAGAATAAGCAACACGCCTGCAAGAATGTCATGTCGGTATTAGCAACCACAAACCCCGAAACGATCACGTGACCAAGATGTGGAGGCAGTGGTGTCAATATCTCAACAAACGATTCAACACCGTACGTCAAAAATGAATCCAGAAACAGTGCTGCTGTCTTGAGTTTGTTAGACAGTGTTCGCACGCCAATGACTAGCGCGTCTATTAGTAACATCGATCGCCTCGAATCTTCTTACGGGAATCGAAGGAAACCCGATTTCGAACCAACACCATGAACCTGTGGGGACTGAAAACCGATCTGAGCTGGGCTGAACTGGGGCAGGTTGGCGCCGGGGTATAAATTGTTGTGCAGTTGGTGGACGCGATACACTACTCAGTTTGGAACGCTTCGATATGTGTATTCATATCAACGCAATACGAGTAGCTCAGTCAAGCAGCGTTGAGGGCGTCGAGCAGTCTCTTGAAAATCTCAAAAATCGTTCAGGGATCTAGAACTCGTTTGGTCCATATATCTAGATTCAATTACACTTTAGGTATCTAGTTAATGTGGTGGAGTGGGGAATGAAATCTTTAGATACCTTATCAAAGGAAGAGCAAATTACTCCTATCAGGTACAGAAGCTGTCCGGATAGCTGAGTGGTTAGAGCGCAAGGCTGTCGTAAGGAAGATCGCGGTTCAAATCTTGCTGGTGGCAGTGGGATTTGTATCGTGATTTGACGTCGGACACCAGTCGACTCAGCTGTGAATGAGTACCTGAGCCAAATCAGGATAATAATCTCGGTAGAGCGCAATGTAGTGTGTACCGTTACGGTCTTGAATGAAGTGCTCTAACACACTTCAAGGCCCTGATCCAACATGGATTGTTGCGCCAACGATTATTATTATTATAGGTACAGAAGTAACCGTTGAGATTTTTTTTCATCGCGATTGGCGTTAGCGACACATTTTTCCTTATCTTCCAGTTTTACCACATCAATATCTTTCATTGCAATATAAGTTAATAATTGGGTTCCTGTGCCAATTCCTATGTAATTTCAAAAAACAAATATGATATGATTTTTATAAATAACGTGAAAAGGAACGAAGCGTTAGAGAAATCAACCCAACTTTCCGAACTGCTTAGTAATGAAGCAAACAACAAATGCTTCGGTTGAGCTGTTCTTAGGGGATGGTAAACCCGAACAATTTGCAACTTTTTAAGTTAATGTAAATAGCTCTGCTACCAGAATGGCAATAGTCAACTGGACTGCTCAGGGTTTGGAAAGTTACTCAGCAAAATCATACCGAAAAACGCCGTCCATGTCGCCAATGTACCCACGCTCTTTTGCGTTTGGAGCTAATATCCTTAATTATGACACGGCGTCTCTTACGAAAATATTAAAAGCCATTTTTAAAAACTGATTTCATTCATATTTTCCACCCGACATTCCTTTCGGTGAACATATGGGTGGAGTGTGAGTGCATTTCAAATCGAATAAAAATTTCATAAATGTTGGCAGGATCAATAAATTATCATTAAAATTCACCATATATTCTGCTATCAAAAACTTAATCACTAAGTGGATGTCATTCAGACGTCCAACGCTTTCTGTAAGATTTATTGTATTTATTTATCGTGGACAGTTTTATTTTTATTCATACACAAAAAACCATTAATGGTCTCAGTGGTTTTTTGGTTATTTGGATTTGAAAGCGAAAACGGAATCAACAGCAACAAGCACTTTTCATGAAGACCGTACTATTAAAGAATCTTTCTAAGAGGCCGCAAATGTGGCCCATAAAGTGCCCCAAGACGAGTATTTAAACTCTAAAAAAATCGTGGTAAAAGAGGAATTAAAACGGCATTATGAATTTAGAAGGCACATTAGAGTGTATCGTAAAGAGACGCAAACAAACAAGCTGCCTACATCAAAAAAACATTCTCTAGCGCAAGAAATTCTGAAAACCCCAACTTTAATACAAGGAATCGCTAAAAGCGCTCATATATTTATGTATCTTTTACTGTTTGAATATAAATTCTCATTAAAAACAGCAGATTATCTACAAAGTCATGGGGGAAACGAATGTGTGACATATGTATCACGATTTCGTGATACTTTTTCACCTCAACTTCAATCTTGTCCGGAAATAAAGGGAATTATTTAAAACGCTTGGAAAAGATAAATGCTGCCATGTTTTACACTTAAAACGCTGTGAGGCTGCTCTGGTTTGGGGCTTTGATTGACAGTACTTTCTTGAATACCGAAATAATCATAGAAAGCTAAAATCGACTACATCAAACCTTTTTTCCGAAGCATGTGTACTACATGCTACTACATTACCGCCTAATAATAATGTTGGCATTTTCCACGGTGAAGGGTTGCAAGTTTTGGCAAATAGGGTCGAATTGAAATGAGAAAGTCTTTCCGTACGTGCACATATACTCATCAAGTGTGAAGGATATCCAATAAATCATTTTTACCCAAATGATATCTGTATGTACATACAACTAATGTTAACATTATGTATATCATATTTGCATAAACTCCATCAATTCAGATTGGAAACTGGATATGTTATCCGATTTGTATGCAAACCCAGAATTTTCATATTGTTCCTATTTACCAGGAAATATGATTTTACCGGCACCAGAACTTAAAACAGCATCCCATTATTTATGCCGACAAAACTTTTCTTTTGGTCCAGTTACTCAGCGAATAGTCATGGCTTAGGTGGCGGTCAGTTTGAGCAAACTGTCAAAGAGTCCTTGGGCGTATCTAAAGTGCACACAACGCTGGTGTTACAGTAATATTATCTGTCAAAACGGTTTTATGGCAACAGTTTTCATGTACGAAACGTATATTATTCGCCCACGATAACATGTTAGTCGCCCTCTGCAAAAATCCAATACGCCGCGGTTGGAACATCGGTACCCCTTTGGAGTGCGCGCACTTTTTGTTGTTTTTGTTGTGTACAAATTTGGTATTGGAAGTACTGTGTGTGAACATCTCTCATACTTAATGGCCTCATATTAGCTTGTTTTATGGCATTTTAATGGTCACATCTAGCACTTGCACATCAGAGTAACGAGAGACGAAAAAAATTCAAATCGTTTTCCAAGTACTTGTAGAGTGTACTGCGGGGCAAACACTTTAGGAACAACTCGACAATCCACTTTACTTATTCTTGTACGCCGATGGAGGGAAGAATAATTCATAAGTACGGGCGGTATTGCTTTTTTGGGCATATTTAGTGTTCTGCGCTAAAGTTACCGACACATGGTAGATTCATGATATTTCGAAATCGGCTAATTTCAGAGAAATCACCATTGCAATAGATAAATTTGCTTCACAAACAGAGAGGATGGTAAAACAAGAGCGCAATTTATGTGTTTGTATAGTGACATGTTAAACAATTTCAATTCCTAAGGGAAAGAAAACCTTGATATCTTTCCCATTTCCTATGGATAAGGACTAATCAAAGTCTCCCTCTTTAAAGACTATAAATAAGTAAATAAAATAAGTAACAAGCCGGGAACTCCTTCATCTAGGAGAAATTTCGTTAATTTTTCATATAAGAATATTTGGGTACGCGATGGTTCCATTTACACATAGCTCGTAGTGTATATCCGTTGAATTTATCCGATATTCAGTTGGATGTAATATTGATATTTGATCTCTTAGCGAGTAGTAATTTGACGTAGCGGACGTAATTTCGATCTCTTTGTTAATAATAACAGGATTTGCACCAAACTTTTCAGTGTGGCGACCCAGCGCGAACGCAAACCAGAAACCAGAAAGTTCATCGCATGAAACGCACCTCACCGCTGAAGCAAGATGCAGTAGGCCTGGCCAGAATTGTACCTTGTTAAGACCGAAGCTTTCATTTTTCCGTTTTGATTGCTAAAGATTAGTTGCATACTAGGAAATTAGCAGAAAAATATATATTTATATAATAATTCTTACGTTCTTATTCGCTCCATTCTTCAACTTCTTCATTTGCTTCGCTTCGTCACTTATCGGAGAGTTTTTTTAAGACTGATTGATTGATTGATTGATGTTGACGAGCTAATTCGCAGACGGTAGTGGATGTTTGGGATGCTTTGCCAACGCCAGTATGACGCTTTATACTAAAACCCATAATTTTCATATTTTATTATAGTTAAAAAAGCCCACGGACCCTCTTCCCGCCCAACCGGACCGAGGGACGACCAACCTAAGGATGGGCTGAAGGCAACATCCAAAGGCCGGCATCACAGTGATGATGTGTTTTAACGCAAAGTGTGTGCGACCATGCGAAAATGTATTGCTACATCCCGATTGTCGCAAACAATTCAGGCAATGATGCGGTAGTTCTTCACTACAGGGACATGGATTTTGAATCGAAAGTAGTGCGGATCAAGACTGAAACCCATTAGGTTAGATTGTTACCGGACAGGACTCTTCGGACTACATATAGCACAGGTTGCAGGGATAACGGCTTTTTGCATCTCCATGTATAGTCCAGCACTAAGATCGAGCGTTTTCAGCGCTTTATGTAAAAAGCAAGCGATGACGGCTTTACGGTTTCTTACCAGGGCAGAGGAAAATCGTCAGACGCTGCCTCATCTCTGCCCTGGGAGCAGCGTGACCGTAGCGGCTCGCAGATGCTGAGTGCTCCTTTATATAATTCGTAGAACACGACATGCCTACGAATTATATTGAGCGCAAATCCGCCTTATTGACCAGAGCTTGGCCAGAGCTGAAAATATTCGTTTTGAGAATGATGGGGTCCTAAGTCCGCATCAACTTAATGCTGGACCGGACTAATCCCGTCGCTGAAATTACCACTGGGACTACTTCGATCTTTTGTAGTCTCCAAGTCTGCTTCATATCGTCTGCCAAGGGGCCGTAGTTCCGGATTTTTTCGTGCTGCTTTTCAACAGTGTTCCGGTCCAATGGTACGGCTACATCGATTATAAAGCACGCTCGTTCTTCCTTCAGAAGCAGAACTAGATCGGGACTGTGTGATCCCACAGTAGTTTGACCCGATCATTTTCCAAGATTCTCTGCGGAGTATACTTATAGTAAGGATGGTAGGTTGCCACTAAGTTGTACTTCAACGCAAGGATTTAATGGAGAATCTTGCAGGCGGAGTTATGATGATTGGTGTACTCGGTAGTGCTCAACATCCTGCACGCAGATGTTATGTGCTGGATGGTCTCCTCTTCGCAGTTGCATAACCTACAACTGGAGTTTGTGATTGAGGAGTCGTGAAGAATTTACCGTTTATAATTTTTTGATGGGAGCGAAGCATCCTGAATTGCTTCGGTCTCATAGAAAAGTACACCATTAGTCAACTATTTGTTGGAGGCTTGGATGTCAATGCCAGACAACAACTAATTTTTTATATGACCTCCGTGAATGGGTTTCTCTTTCCTTTTCTGTTGGACTGAAGTAACATTCGACATGGGATCCCATTCTCTGCTTCTCAAGTTCAAAGGAGATAATTTATTATCTGCCATGACGTTAGCCTGATGTATTTCGCTAGAGGATTGTTTCTCAAAGAAAAACTTTCGAAGAGAATGCACTTGATTGTAGTGCAACGTTTTTAAATCAAGTAGCCCCCTTCCTCCCTGATGACGTGGGATAGTGATCCTCAATTTTTCGGCAGCTCTATTGTGCATGCGTTGTTTGCAAGAACTACCCTTACCCGTCTATTGACAGATTCTAAATCCGTATTACTCCACTGTATCACACCGAAAGTGTATAGAAGGACGGGAATGGCGAAGGTGTTGATTGCCATGATTTTATTTTTCCCATACAGCTCAGTTTTAAGGGCAAGATCCAGGCGTCGTTCAAATTCCCCCAGCAACTTAGATTTGATTATTGCCACAGCAGGTGTTGTTGCTTGCAATTTGCCGAGGTATTTGTAGTCGTCGTCCGAATCCATACCCTCAATTTGGATATTGTTTTGGCTGTATCCTTCGTTGTCGGTGTGTTTTCCCAGAGCAATTGTTTTTATGCGACATTTTTCCAATCCCAGCTGCATGCCGATATCCCTGCTTAACTGGATGGTGATGTCCAGCAAGGAGCGAAGTTGGTTCTCGTCTTTGGCATACAATTTGATGTTGTCAATGTACATTAAATGGCTTAATGTACATTTCGACAATATGCCATGCTTCACTTGGAACACTTGCAGCCTCGGGAGCCTTTTGCGCATCCTTTTTGCTCCTCAGCGATCAATTTATGAACATCAAGATGTTTTGAGATGTTCGCGCACAGAACTAAAGTAAAGACCTTGTAGGTGGTTGGAAGACAAGTAATTGGTCGACATTTTGAAGGACAAGAGGCACCCTGCTCCTTGGGCATGAGGAAAGTTATCCCCTTGGTGAGAAATTGTGGAACTAAATCAGGATCGGCAATCATCTGATTAAATTGATTTGCCAATATCCTGTGAGTGCTCTTGAACCGCTTCAGCTAGAAGTTGTGAATCTTGTCAACTCCTGGCGCCTTCCAGTTACCTGCCTTGTCAAGAGCTGCTTCAACGTCGATTTCAGTTACGTCAGGCATGGTCATTTCGGGGAGGGCCTCGCATGAACGCATAAGATGTGGCAGCCACGCTGCTTCTAAATTGCAACGGCTGGATTCGCTCCAAACACTTCTCAAGACGTTTTCTGCCTGAGCCAGATCGAGGTTACTTTCCCTACCTGAGTTGGTGAGATTTTTGTAGAATCCCCGTTGGTTCTGGAAGAACAAGGTGTTGTCTATTCTTCGCTGAAAGCTTTTTTGATACCTACGGATGCGATTGAAGCATGCCGCAGGTTTCCGCTTCAGCACGTCGAGGATTTCTTCGATTGGCATATCATTGGACAGATGGTAGTTTCCAATGATGTTCGCAACGCATCTGTGCACTCTTGGTGATGGATTTTCAAGGAGTGCTTGCGTGACACGACCAATCTCCTTTCTCAACTTTTCGATTCTTTTGTTGAGTCGAAACACCCAGAACGGTAAAGTCCTTCCGCGCATACCTCTGGTATTCGCTCTAAGATGTTGATTATGGAGACGAATAACCGTGGCAGCTGCAACGTAGATCAGGCTATGAACCTCTGTAGCAGTAATCTCGCTATCCAAACGATCAGCCAAAATTCTGTCAACGCCAGCAATGATGTTACTAGTTGCCGAAGTAAACTTCAATTTTGGGATCTTTGGCCTAGCGTCTGGGAGAATCTCAGCATATTCTGTGAATGCGACCTGGAATGGGGTCAAAGCCTCATTATAAATTGGGACGACATCCCCAGTCACTAAGCTTCTCCTGATTACTGGGTTCATGGAGTGCCTTATAAGTGGAGTATTCGTGTTGCTCCTTTGTTCAGTCCGGTAAGTTGGTGACTCGAGACCGAGCTCAAGTGAAACCTCTTGGAATATTTGTTGCCTAGTTGGTAGGACAACTGGATTATTTTTCACTATCACCCGGTATTGATTGACAACGTTCTGCTCCTGAACATGACTTAGTTCCGGGAAGCGAGTTATGAACGCGTCATATAGTCGGTGTCTGTACCCTGATGGATTCCGTTCCAAATCCGTGACACGGTAATAGACGAGGACGATAAATTCGTTAAGTTAGTTCGTCCAAACCATACGACGCCTAGGTCTCCCGTCCCTGGTAGTTGACGGCATAACCGCCAAAACATCCAAGGACGAAGAGCCGCTCTGGTGTTGTTGAACGACCCTTGACCGTGTTGGGTACTGTCTTCGTGTCCCTGGGGTCCCATCAAAAGAATAAAATATTTTAAAATATTTTCCCCAATTTTGTTTCCACGAGTGTTGGGGAGGCAGTCAACCCTGCAACAGAGCCCCAATGTTGCAATGTCCCATGGTTACCTCCAAAGGTAGGGAAGGTATTTGGAGGGGAGCCGCTGAAATACAGTGTAACGTCACTGCAATTCATCCGATAGGCGCGTTGATCCCTTCACCCCGGATTACGGATTTGTTAAGGAGGTTTACTCCCCCTAAACGGGAAGAATCGGTAAGGGAGGACGAACACAAAGGGAAACGTTCTGCTTGTCTGCGGCTACTTATTTACAAGATTAACTTGCGATATTCGTAGCTGACCCGGTGGGTCATGTCATTATCCGCAACCCATGGTCGCATGCAGCTCTGCGTTTGCAACTCAGGTGAGGATAAACCTGGCACGCCAGGTATATATATATATATTTAAATATTATAGATATAAGATGAACTTAAGGAAAGTTCTTAGTAATATATCAAGCAGATGACGTAACGGAGAGTATTTTGAGGTCTGGATATCAAATGCTCCACGCATTACATAATTTTTTTCAGATTTCCAGGTCGGTAATTTCTGAGAATGGGCCCTTAAAGTAAATGATCCATTTAGGACTCTCGCGCTCCTACCCTTTACCGACTAAAGTAAAATGAACATCTACTTGGAAAACTTTTCGAGACCTTTCATTTGATACTCCAAACGGTTATATTCAATAAAAAGATTTTGCACCCCTCCTTAAGTTCAAAGTGCAGTAATATAATCCACTCCATGTGGAATATAGTTCACAGATCCAAACTTTCGATCAAATTTCTTATTGTCTTATTGTTTTTGACAAATGTACGTGCGACAGGTAGACAAAAACAACAAAATCTTAAAAATCAGAACATATAAGCCACAAATGAAATTTGACACATTTCTAGATTACCTGATCTAATCCATATGGTTTCCAGTAACTCTTCTCAACTTTTTCACTTATTATAATGGAACAATTTCAATTGTATCATTCATAAATTTTATTTCAAATCTAAAGACGAATCTATAATAGTATTATTAACAGTCTGGTGTTATCGCCGGCAGACATAGACATCCAAGCTATTCGACGTCTTCAACGCCCTGCCCATTCATTACTGTAGGATATGATCCTGTCGTTAAAGTCCTTGATCGAACAACTTAAAAGTTTGGGTCCACTTGCGAGGTCTTTCATTATGTGATGGTGTGTATGGTTGCAATTTTACCCTAAATGGGGCACAGTGCGTTGAAGATTGCTTGCGCATCACCTCCACAAAACTTTGCTTCGTCTCCCTCTAGTTATTTCCAAGAAACTTGTTCGATTTTTCTGCCCCGTATGTTTTTTGATCGGCCGCTCTGGGATGCTGACTTTAATTACAGAGCATAGGCAGCAATAGAACTATTGCCCATCATTGTGACCTATGTATGGCCTCTTTCGCCTTATTATGATATTACGTCTACCATAACCTGGCCGGTACGCTAATGTAGTTTGTTGTCCCTTACCTTGATGACATAGTGAAGGTGGATGCGAGTAACGGTGTTGGTCACCTTCCAGATGGTACTCACATATAGCGGTACAGATAAAGATCAGAACTGAATAGGCTCACCTTAATATTCGGACTTATAGATTTTAGCAACTATTTGCGATAGTGCTGTTACTGTGTCGAGTATGAAGGAGTTTCTTCGTCGTTTCGTGGCCGTCGTCGAAATATGGCTCCACTGAAATAGTGGAATAGTCAAGAGAGTGGACTTCATCCCGCGAATGTGCTCCGGAGAAGGCGAAGACTGTCCTATTGGCCGGAAAGGTGAATGCCACCGTTTTCTGGGATTCACAAAGTATGATCTACATCGACTACCTGGAGAAAGGCAAAACGGTCACAGGGCTCTACAAAACCGAATTATTGGACCAATTCGACGACGAATTGCCCATTTGGCGAAGAAAAAAGTGCTCTTCCACCATAACAACGCATCGGGTCACACCTCCGCCGTCGTCCTGGCCAAACTGGTGGAACTGGGCTAGGAGCTGCTACCCCATCCACCGTATCCTCCAGATTTGGCTCCGTACGAATTCTTTGGTTTAAAAACTTAAAAAAATCACTCGCCGGGCAGATATTTGAATCAAATGAGGAGATCATCGTCGTCTCATTTTTCGTTTTTCATTTGGACTTATTGCAGTTCCCTCGTACATCGAATTCGGTACCCCAAATTGAAACTAGCCAATGCTCAATAATATTTTTCGGCGTGCTGTTCAGAAAGATCGTTTTCCAACCATCGAATGATAGCCACCCCAGCACAGCAAATAAACGTTAAGTAATCACTCACGTGAGGCCAATGTCAGTAGCTCTTGTATTGTGCATGGTGATATGGTCGATCTAATGACATAATTAGAAGGCAAAACGCAGGTCACTTTACAACAGGCAGCCCTTTAATGTGCTATTCAAATGTCCTTGATTTTGGTTTAGAATCTGGAAATCAATATTTTGCCTGGGGCTGGCTTGCAAGATATGGGGGGCAGGTATCCACGCTTACCTCCGGGAGGCATTAAAAGTACAAAAGGGCGGCACCGCAAGAGGGAGAGGAATACTCGCCACCTTATCTTGTTTATTATCTTATGCTCCCTTATCCCCAGAATGTCGCTAAAGGAGGAACTAGCGAGTATTCTGGGAAAAACTGATATCATCGTCAAAGAGTGCTGATATATTCCAAGATGGGATCGTAAAACGTTGACAACAGCATAAGTTCGTAGCCGAAAGATAGGTACGCCTCCGAGGCTTAGAAGTCGTTTCCAAAGCATAAGGGCGAGTAAACTCAAACGTGTGGAAGGGACCTTTGGTTCAGTCTCTGTAGTGGTAGGTGTAGGTCTGCTCGCGCTTGTAGGCGATTCGCCGCATCCACACACTTACCAAACCCCAATAAACCGCAATAACGGAAACATGGGGCTTAGTATGTGGGAGAAATGAAAGGAATTTGCCGCAGCGCTTGCCACGTGTGCACTAGCCACCACCGAATGTATGTGTGAAATATGTCACTGGTCTGGTGAGAATGTTTTAAACTTCCTGGAATGTGTGTGCGGCATAAAGAAGCGGTGTGAACTAAAGTTTTCGAACCTCGGCAAACTTGGATCAAACTTAGCCGATGTGGAATGGTCATTATACATTACATTTGTAAACGAATTGCAACTGACCTCGCAGCTGACTTCTATTTGTGAGAGTTTGGAGCTGCGACAACCAGCAAACGTGGTGTTGGTAGCAGCCAGATTGCACGTCTGCAAAAACTTGGTTGACAACGTGGTCGCTAGTGTAACGCAATTGCAACCGATGACGATGTTCAATATGCAAAATCAAGGTAAAGGATATGAGCCAGCCTAACCGTTCGAGATTTGAAAAATGTGTACGCCTGCGTTTGTACGAGCGCTAAAAATCAGATATCTAATACGTCCATAACAAGTGTTATGTGGATTGCGCTTCCTAATTACAGGACAAACACACAAGAATTCTAATTCTATGCCTCGTTAATGAATCATGGCCTATCAGAATGCCCACAATGCTTCTGCAAGTTGGTTCTGATAGGAAAAGGTTTTGTATGTGTAGCAGTATATAGGCTCTCCCAGCTCTCCTTAATGGGAAGCTTGTTCACAGGTTTTAATAGGAGAATGAGTCAATTCTACTGACACTTCAATCGCGAAAAATTACTATGACATCCGAGATATAATTTTCCTCTACACCACAGTGATCAGGTATTCAGAGTAATCCACGTACTGAATGAAGAAACCGAGTTTAATGGGTCGCCATATTCGTGAACGATTTTTGAGATGATAAAAGGATTATTCAACGCCCTCAATGCAGCTGCTGATTGTGATGCGCCTCCCCTTTAACCAATTGTCAATAACCCAGGTTGCTAACCTTAGGATTGCATGGTCTTCAGCCGGAGAGACTGTTGCACATTCTGCCAAGGGAAAAGCCCACTTCTTGTTTCTATTCAAAAGCAGACTCTTTCGCTTGAGCCATCGGTGTTGAAAACCCCATTACATCTTACCACTCATTCTTCTGGTTCTATTATTAACTTTAGTTGAACAGATATTGGAATGTAATGTACTCATACTTGAGGATATAGCGTATTATGCAATAATCCATTTCTTTCTATAACTATCCGCACTTTTATTCTTCGTTTTGCGACATTGTCATCAATTACATTCATACCAAGGTCAAATGTACTTTCGGACGAAGAAGAGAGTTTGTCAATATATTCTAGTAGACTATTCTCAGTCTAAAATATCCATATAGAAACACAATTCTCTCAATATTCAAATACAATTGGATCGTTAAAGCATTTGGCGTTGATCTCTCTTGAAGTCTAAACTGAGCCCTCGCCTTACATGCGAAAATGCAGGTAAAAATGAAAAATCATCAAGTGATGGCGGTTTCGCTACTCAACTGAACTTATCAGATGCTCCCTCACCCTCCCCTGGAAGAAACGTGAATGAAAATGATTCCGAGATGTTGAGGATGCTGGGAAAATTGATTTAGCTATGTCAAAATAGGATGAAAGTCAAGGAAACTTCCTCCCGCCTATAAATTTTGTTCATGTCGTGGAACCTGCTGCGCGGTATTAATTAAAGTTAAAGATATGTCACATTGTAGAAAAAATTACTGAAAGTGATAAGTATAAAAATTTTTATACAATGATCCGAAAATTTTTAATTTGGGTGATATCGGGAGCGAAGTTGGTCTGGTAGATTTAAAGTCTCATCGGGTTTTGGGCCTATTTGGAAGAAAAAGGAGCTTGGAAGAGTCTGAAATAAGTTGGAATTTCGGTATTATTATTATTCTGTTGCAATGCGTCTCTAAAAAACTATTGTGCCCCTTTTACTGGTTATATTGTACCTATTAACTATAGCATGTCAAGCAAATATATCAACATCTCGTATTAAATATTCTCCCAAGTGCCTCGACCTACTTTGCACAAGCAAAGTTTCAGCAGATTCCGCACAGACTGCAGGTTCTGTCCGCAATGTCCGCAGCCGGCAGTGATCAGTGAGAATTCCCAGTATGATTCGGAGGATCTTCGTAGTGAAGTTTAAACAGTCCTTTGGGCGCTTGGATTCGTATCTCCCAATAAGCACCCTGGAATGTTCTCTTCCTGGTAAGATCGCCCAGTATAGCTCCCTTAACCGTTGCTCTTCATTTTATCATTATTAAAATCGATTTGCTTGCTGCCTGTCTGTCACACGCATTTTTCTCGGAGACGGTTGTAACGATTCACACCAAATTTGTTGGTAAGGTGGGAGCTGCGGACGCTCACGCATACAGAGGTTCGCATAACATATATGCATGATCATGTGGGGTATCAAAGGAAGGTCTTGGTTAGTGTTTTCCAAAACCAGTCTTAATTTTTACATTTGCTGGAAAGGTGGGGAGTGCGGGATGGAAAGTTATCATTTCTTTAATGAAGCCATTCCTAGAAAATATCCAACTGAAACATTTGAAAAAAATCAAGAGGCTGCACTTTATGGTGCCTAGGCTCCGAAATACCCTCCATACCGATATCCCTTCGACTAAAGTTAATAATAGTACATTACTATAATTTTTAGTAATTGGCTACAAAACCCCCTTACGTTAATTCCAGCACTACGAAATTTTGCATGACCTGGAGCCCATTATTGTGTGAACCGAGTGTATCCAGTCCCTGAAACCATTCCTCTACCAGTTTAAAGTTCACCTGGCTGCACCCAAGTTGATTGATCACCGCTTGACTGTCAGTCAGAATAACAATGTTCTACTCTCTGTAGTTCTTTTGGAGATTAAAGCAGGCTCACCTGCGTATATTTCCGCCTTGAATGTGCTAGTGTGCTTACAAATTGGCTGAAAGTAAATTTTCCTTGGATCAATGAAACGTATGTATGTTCAGATGGAAAGGGGTTAATCCCTCCAGGAATGCCGTTGGGCATATCCTCATTGCCCCACTGATACACACGTAAATCAGTTTTTGGAGTTCGTCCAATTCCATGGCATATGTGCTGAGTTCAGTTCTTTCTGCCCAGATTACCGCCCCATAGGCAACCATTGGGCTTTCTATTGCAGTGCATATCCAAAAGCGTATCTGCGGGGTGGCTCCCCTGCTATGAAATTAAAAGCCATCAAAGCACATGTAGTTTTCGGACAAAAGTTTTGGACATGCTTCCTCGAGAGCAATTTTTGGTCTAGCGTAATTCCCATATATTTTACCTCTGCTCCTCGTTTCGCTCTCACGCCATGTAACCTTATGGCTTTCATGTGATCAAGCTTCCACTTCCTAGTGAATGGTACTATGGTGGTTTTGACTGAGTTGATACGCAGCCCCGCCTTCCTGCACCAGGCACGGAATACCAGTAGCTCGAAGCTTAGTTCGATGAGAGTCCAGTGCTGCTTCACCCCGCCACCAACACGGTCACCAAGACTGTCATGTCAACTAATAAATTATTATTATTATTCAGGGAAGGTCGCACCGCATCCTTAAAGAAGTATTGTGCCCCTTATAGTGTACCTATTAATCATAGTATCTCAAGCAAGCCTATAACCGTTAGGAATTTTAGTATATTTCCCACTTCCAGATTTTTCAATTTTACATATGGTGTTAAGTGTTCTCCCAGATACCTCGACCTACTTTCCACAAGTGCCGGACACTGTCAAAGAACGTGTATAGAGGTTACATCACAATCTGCACAGAACCTGCATCTTATATCTCAAAAACACACACAGTGCTATTTCTTTTGTTTCTATGGCATCCCACAGTACATCCGTCAGCTGATACAGAACAGTTTCAGTTGACCGTCCAGCCCGGTAAGCGTGTTGACACTGATGTAGAATTACGCTTTAGAACGTTGGTTTTAATATAGTTGTCTATGACCTTCTCCACCATTTTGAGTACGAACGATGTTGATGAATGGTGGATGAATTGGTCTGAAAGATTTAGGGTGAGAATGATCCTTTTTACCCTCTTTCGAAATAAAGACCACTTTTGTCTGCCTCCATGCCCTAGGTATATATCCCAGGGCTATGCTCCCCTTTATCACCCTCAGAAGAGATTCTAAGATGATTCCTAGGCTTCTTTGGATTAGTGCTGGGAAAATGACACCTACTCTAATACTATCAACCAGCCAAATTCCCGTAACAAATTTTGTCGTGAACACTGGCTGCGCGAGATAATATGTGGAACCGAATGGCTGGGGGTCAGAGATTTTACTCTAATGCCTACACTCGATACTCAAAAAAACTAAAACCACCAGGAGTAAACTCCCCTAGTGGCGACGTGAAGACTCGAGGCGGGTTGATACCACCGAAAATTACTTTAACGAAGCAGGCAAATCGCCTAACCGCCTAATAATGCAGGGGACAAAATCGCAAAATAACTAACGCGCGAGAGTTTGACGGGGAAGGACCAGCTCATCGTTGGAGTAGATATATGAAAATTTGGTTACAATTTCCTCTTTGTATTCTAGTGCAATGTCGGTACCGCAAAGTCCAAAAAATCTGTGGATCCCGAAATTCGAACTGACCCTCCATCCAACGCTAGAAACATTAGGGATCTGGTACTCTACAGTGAAAGATCGAGATGGTTGCACATTCGAGACAGCAGTCAGCAATGCCTTGACTAGGGTCGAGACTTCCTGTTTCCCAGCAGATGTGACTGAACTTGATGCGAACAGTAAAAGCCCAGCCACACTCCGCCAAATCATACGTGACTTTTGCGCGGCAAAATGGTGTGGAGCTGCTACACCGATAAACTTCCTCAGTCATAGCCGAAGTTCGAAGACTCAAATTTGAATTTTCATACTACGAATGCGGGCAAGAAAGTTCATCGATGCAATAAAACATTGACTCCTTGCCGGCCCAATGGCAAGTAGAAGAACCTAGAGGAATCAGCTAGGTTTGTCTAAAACTATAAGGAGTGACCTGAGAACTCGGGAGCCCTGCCTTTATGTCCTTTCCATGGAACACTTCAACATCTCCCCTAGTATAATCGATTCTCGTGTAAAGATGGACGTTCAGCCGCTCCTTCACACAGGAAGTTCCGATCCAACTTAGCGTTATTGTGTTTGTTAAAATCGATTTACCGGAAGTTTCTCCCTGCCACCCAACTCGAAGATAGATTATCGTGCCCTCAAATTGTGGTGGTCAGTTTTTCTCTGCACGGCCAATTGCAAGTTTTCTTGTACCTTCTGTTTTAGGAGCTCCGTCCTCACCAGAGATGACTGAGGAAGGATCCTGAAGGGGGTTCAACTGACTCAACAGAGAGCAGAACCCTGCTTGAGTGATCATGTTCTGACCAAAAGTCAAATAGTATGGGGTGTGTCCGGCGGCTGAGTGAACGGATGATCTCAGCGCGCAGCAGATGTTATGTATCTTTCGGTCCTAGTCGCCCCTTTCGTCATATATGGGGAGCCCCCCTTTAACACAATGAAAATAATGCATTGCACAGACACAGAAAACATGTTGTCACCAAATTTCGTGATTATAGCTCCTGCCTTTATGGAGTAAATCTCGTGTGACGAACGGACACACAAACATACGAACAGACAGACATTGAATCGATTTACAGGAAACCTTAAAAGCACTCCTGGCGAAAAAATGCACAAATTCATTTGGAATGGGCGGAAAACTATGCGAATTGGACGGCATTCGGCTTCAGAAGGATAATATTCTACCATGAATCAAGTTTGATTTGTTTGGGTTTAATGGAAAGCCGTGTGTGAGGCGTAGATCAGGCGAACGCATGCAGGGAGGTAGCCGAATAATTTGAGAATGTTTTACCTATTATAGTGTTGAAAATTGGTATTAAAAGAAGGATCGAAAAACAAAAATGCTTACAAAAACATTCTAGAGAACCCTCCAATTCCAACAATAGAGCTTTATTCTCGAGCAAATGACCCAATTTTTGCATGTCATTCTATGCCGTGTCATTGTTCCAAACCGACAAGTGTTTTTAATTTTTCGTTTATAATTTATTAGGTAGTCAAAAACAGTAGTAACGAAATCCATCATTTCTTTTATTTTCTGCAGGTAAATGGTTATTTAGCAGAAGTCGGTATTTCAATGACGGGTCGAATATTAACCCCAGCGACAAGCTTTGCCGCATTGTAAAGGTGCAGGTAAGAAGTAGAAACTCAAATCTTTTGTTGAGTTACACAAAGTAATCGAAGACGTAGCTTATGATAAAATTTTGCCGAATTTTGCCAGTTTGACACCTTATAGAGTTCAAGTGCCCGTTAAAAATAAGGGAGGCCTCAAAAAATACTGAAAAGTTAGATTAAGAATGATCGCTTAATATACGATAAGAAATAATTGCGTAGAAAATTTTGCTGCCATAAATATATGTAGATTCGATGAAGTAAATAATGCATTAAAAATGTGGAAAATCCCCATTGTTCTTGCTTTCATTTTCACCATATTTTCAGCAGTAACTATATATGTTTACTAATTTCCATACAAAAAATGCTTTTGCTTGAAGAATTACAGAGAAATATTGGGAAATATTGCTTTTTTCGGGTGCTAATACCACCGTATGTTGAGTGTTATTAGTTCATCGATGCGAAACACTTTTCCCAACAAAGTAAAATTACAAATTAAATTTTTTTATTTACTTCACAATCTTATTTTAGATATGTATGTACCAGATAAAATCTCTGAATTTTGAAGATAACTTCCTTGTTTGAAAAGAAACCATTTATGGCTATTTTCCACGTCTTATTAACTAAAGATTAGCAATTTTCTACTAAAGTATTTGTATCTACACACACTTTCATCACTTAATAGAACATGCGAAGACAATTTTCGTAAAAAAGATTGAGATGACAGCTGAAAAACATGTCGTAAAATGCCTGCATGGCATTCCTGTAAAGCATATTGTAAAATCCCATCTCATCTTTAGCGTGGAGTGTCCCTACGTAGGTGAATTTTTACGAGTGTTCTTGGAATTGTGGAGATGTTTGAAATAAGCAGGGACTGCATTACTATTGAATAGGAGCTAATATACGGAGTTTTGCATTAAAAGTGATTTTATTACTTATTTGATGGTGTTTCTCAAAGATATGGCACTTAATGACTGGATCGATTCATTCAAAGTTTCGTACTTGATTAAAATTAATAAGGATTGGCTCCTCTTGTGTCGGCTGTAAAATGGTCTACGTTTTCTAAGAAAATATTTTATTGTGAACTCTAAATAGCTATGACGAACGGGAACATTTTCCCTAGCGTAAGTATTCAATTATCCAGGGTTATCATTTCGTCAGTTAATTTTCTATCGAATCAATCTAATGCAATACATTTTCCAGTACATATTTCTGCGTATCACACTACGACTTATTGCTCTGGTTCTATTTTCATAATTAGGATTTTCTTCACCCTTCTGTTCAACATAGTCATACTTGCCATTTTTTGCTTAAGTAAAATATAATACAAGATCTACGGCAGTAGATTTAAGTTTCCGAAGATGAATAAAACAAAAGTTAAGGAAATAGAAGTAATATTGAATACTGCTTTTTGCCATACCTGGCTTGGAAGTTTTTCTTCGTAATATTTACAGTAGATGAGTACCCACTGTTGGTTTAAAAGCGGGCTACATGGAAATCAAAAATTTGCCTGGAAATGGTTGTTATGAGGCAACAGCGGGACAACCAGCAGGCCTACTGGAAAACAAGAGCGTGAGCGTGCTGTAAAATTTTCGTAGAAAAAGCTGACTTCTTGTACAGCTAAATTCCTGCATAGATATCCACCAAAGACCCACAAATACAGGGTATTTTCAGTCCCAAACACTATATAGGGACAGTTTCGTGATTCTTCAGAGCATGGCCGCGTCAAAGAAGTAATCACTTTCTAATCCCCGCACTTCCCTCGCCCTCTTTTCAATTAATATCAAAATTAATATCCGCCTCGAAGTACTAATAGAGACCTTCTTTTGATTCCCCACAGTGCTATATGGTATAACAGCTTCTGAGGAGAGTGATTTTAAAGAGATTGCTTTCTTTTAAAACTAGTTTATTTTCTCCGAGTTATCATAAACTCGGCAGATGCTGGATTTTACCTAATACCACCACTAAGTACCAAGCGTTTAGATTCTGACGATCCTACCTACTTAATAGTGAAGGGGCTTTGGTGGTGGTGGTCGGTGGCAGATTAGTGAGAGAATCTGTCGACAACTTCCCGCAAGGTTGAGCACGCATACAGAATGGTGCATTCTTGCATGCATTGAATCAAACTGTGCGGAGGTCCCAGAACATCAATACCTGTAGCTGACAATGTTATTGCAATTACAACCACCCTCCTTTGACTTTCCGAGCCAGTGACTCACCACCCTCCCCACGTATTTCCCTTCAATGTTGCTATATGGGGGCTAGCAACATCAAGTATACACGTGACCCGTCTTTTCAACCGACAGCAAGTCAGGCTTGTGATATAGGGAATCACTATCAGTTAGAACTTGCCGGTCCCAACACATACTGTAAGTAGAACTATCAAGTACTGCTTGCGGCTCATATCGGTAAACTGGACATATTCCCGTGATCAGCCCATACTTGTATGCAAGGGTATGATGGCATTCAGCATTGGTCGTTTTCCACCTGTTTCAATATGAGCTTTCTATTATGTCGGGTGACAACCACATCGACCTGAATAGCACACATGAATCCCTCTGACTCAGCAAGAGAAGAAATAGTTCCCCAGCATACAGCCGAACGGCTGCATGTAGCAATTCATGTGTTTACCGTGCATTGCCTTCGACTTCCATTTATCGATCCGCTCCAGTCCTAACTTTTCCCCACTCAGAGGATTGAAAAATCGACCCTTGAAGTTAAGTGGAGTCAGTCCGCAATCTGCCGTACAAACAACCCCATGCAAAGGACTCGGTCACTCTTTACTGTAAAAATAAGTGGAATCCCCCTGGAAAACGTCCTCCGTATGCGGATGGGCTCTGAGTTGTTGATACTGTCAGATGAATGCACCAATAACGTAGTATGTGTTCCATAGTTTGGGAACAGTGCAGTACAGATGTAGGACATTGACTAGCCAAGTGTGCAGGACCCTGTCAAAAGCCTTGGAATAATTGATATAACAACTAAAGAGATTGCCTGTCCTACAATTACCGAGTCAATGATGAGTTGCTCTTTGTAACAACCTGAAAGAATTCGACAGCCCTTCTGCTCCTCGGACAGAATGTTATTGGTCTCGAGGTATGCATTGACATTTCCATTAATAATGGGCGCCATAAATTTCTACAGGGTTGATAAGCAAGTAATCGATCTTGTGTCTGCGGGTCCTGAACTGTGGCCTTTTTAAGGTCAAGGTAGGTAATTCCCGCAGTGAGGAAGAATGCAAATTTTTCAAGTTGACCTGATTTATATTTTGTGCCAACCAACCCCGAAAACTGGTAAATATTTTATACCAAAAATTCTGCACCCGATCCAGACCAGAACCGCTCTAGTTCTTCGAGCTGTTTATGATTCGTTGAACCTCTCCTTCGGTAACACCCACAAAATACACACAGTATGCTGGGCGAGTAACCCCAAAATTGCAACAAAATACTCTTTGGATAACGTTACCGAAATGCGTATTGTCTGGACGCTTAGTATTCGTTGAGTGATCTGAAAGAACTCACCTAGTTTCTTGCATACTTTGCATTCTGAATACGTCAGGAGTGACTATCACTATATCGTCACAACCGACTACGTACGACAAAGTTTCTGCTGTCGGCCAGTGGTGCAGTTTCCTGCGTCAGTGGCGCCGACGTTCCAGACGAATTTTACACATTGGATTTCTTCGCTCACTCAAGCCAATAACGAGAATCTGACAGCCGCAACTGCACCACCATGCAATAGTGATTGAAGTTATACAGTAACGGCATATCAGCATACAGTCGACATGTAATCTCATCATTGTTTTGAGATGGAATTCTCCCTGGCCTATGCAAAGGATCCATTTCCGAGAACTTTATTCACGCTCCTCGGAATTCGTCCCGAACCTCAGCGGAAACTTCAGCTGGACAGTAAAAAGTGTGCTTCGGCGAGTACTGACACTATTATCCGGCGTTGTACTATTGATGACCCTGTGTCTGCCCCATCGACTCTCGGTTACCAGTTTCCGCGAAGACTCGAACGCGTGGCCTGATGACGGCCTTGATTATAATAATAATCGTTGGCGCAACAGTCCATATTGGATCAGGGCCTTGAAGTGTGTTAGAGCACTTCATTCAAGACCGTAACGGTACACTAGGAGGCAATGTGGTCAGCATTGCGCTCGCCCGAGATTATTACCCTGATTTGACTCAGGTACTCATTCACAGCTGAGTCGACTGGTATCCGACGTCAAATCACGATGTAAATTCCACTGCCACCAGTGAGATTTGAACCGCGACCTTCCGTATGACAGTCTAGTGCTCTAACCACTGAGCTATCCGGACACATCCGGCCTTGATTATACCGCTACGAATAGTGAAGCGTCTGCAACCGACTGCAGAGTCGCGTGCAACAAGGAACGGTAAGATATTCTACCTGCTCCCGCCGTTATTTCGTGGAAGGAGCAGGTGACAAAGAGGTTGATTTGCTCAGTGAACGTCATCTGCTGCCTACGCGTGCCAGTTGCTGCATACAACTTGATGTCATCTAAGTACATCCAGTGTGTCAACCCGCGCTTGGCACGCAGGCCATACTTTATTGCATCGTTCTGTAGCCATAAAAAGGGTTCAGTCTCATGCAAAATCAAAGGATACTCAACGAATACCCCTGGAAGATGCCCCTCCATATACATGCTCCTCATACAAACAATATTTTGTAGAAAAGTACCTTACTATTTAGGTTTACTCAAGTGGTATCATATGAGGAGGAAATAAGCTGTTTATATGCACGTAGCAATCGGACGATAGAATTGAGGACCAGCAAATGAGACACTCAATCTGGAGATTTGCAAAATATCGAGGGCTTCTTATATTTAAAAACTAAAATATCAAATTTCAGGAGATGTTCATATAGTTCCCGGCAAATACCCTGCCTCATCCGTTCTTTAAGAGACTTGAAGGATAAATTGGTTAGGTATCATTTTGAAATGATTTACATGATCTCATTTTATAAAATTTCAATTATTTTGGTTCATAAAATTCATAATTATGTAGGCTACGGAATCGTCTATCCTCATGTAAGGGGCCAAAAATTCTTCGGAGGATTCTTCTCTCGAACGCGGCCAAGATTTCGCAATTTTTCTTGCTGAGAACCCAAGTTTCCGAGGAATACATGAGGACTGGCAAGATTATTGTCTTATACAGTAAGAGCTTTGACCCTATGGTGAGACGTATGAAACGGAAAAATTTTTGTAAAGTGAAATAAGCTCTGTTCGCTGCCAGCAACTGTGATTTTTGGCCCTAGATAGGAAAAATCATCAATGGTCAGTTGTAGTCTTCTGTCTTTATGGTTCTCACTTCACCAGTGTGATTTGATGTTATCGTTTCTTTGTTCTCTGCTGCTGACGTTATCACCTCATATGTACTTCGTTTTAATTACTTAATTAACGCACAGCCCAAGATCTCGCGCCGCCTACTCTTTCCGAATGAAAGTAAATTGTACATTTCGGGTTGTTCTTCCTATAATGTCAATATCGTCAGCATAGTTGGTGGGCTTGAAGAAGATGGTACCTCTCCCATTTACATTACCATCACGGATGACTTTTTCCAGGGCTAGGTTAAAAAGGATGCATGGTAGGGTATCCCCTTTTCTTCCTCCGTTGTTGATGGTGAATGACGATTGTGACCCTGTTGTTTTTATCCGGCTTTGCAGATTGGTTAGCCTAGTTGGTCTTATATATTTCGTTGTGGTACCGAATTCTCTCATGGCCGGGTAGTGTTCTATCCTGGCTATGCTATCATATGCTGTCCGTATAGTTGAGTGGTTAAAGTACAAGGCTGTGGTATGGAAGATCGCAGTTCAAATCTCACGCGATGAAAAATGGTGCAACTGATGGCTCTTTGGTATGGGCCGATTATGTTCTGGGCGTATTGTGCTATCTGGCCCAGCGAGATAGCAGATAGTTTCTTAATAGATAGTCTCAGCAACGCTACCTCTATATTTGCTGCACTGCGTAATATATCCCTTTTTATGTATGGAATAGATAATGACTCGTTCCCAGTTGTCAGGCATTGATTTACTGTCTCACACCTTGAGCATCAGTTAATGAACCGCTTGGTGCAGTTGGTCGCCACCATATATCTAGTTCGACTGTAATTCCATGGTTTCCAACAGTTTATGATTTTTAGGTCGATGAACTGCACGGACTGTTCATCAAAGTACTCAGCCCATCAGGGTTTCTGAGAATAGGTCCGCTAGAGAAATGATCACTTTCCATCCCTCACGCTCCCCGTCTTTCCAACAAATGTCGAAACTAACACTAGAGCTTGAGCGGAACGTCTGCTTGATGCCCTAGGTTAGGCTAGGCTGACTCAAATCGGCACTGGCAATGCCAGAAGATTTGGATCTACTGGAAATATGCAGAAACTGAGTGTAATTATGTGGTGTTTCCTGCGATTATTTCAAATATGCAGGAACGTTCTGTCGTCGTATGCAGTCGGTTAGGACTACGACCTATTCAGAATGCAACGTACGCGAGGAATCAGTTTTTCTACATTAGTTAACGAATCCCTACAGAGTGTCCAGACAGAATAGTTTTCGGTAATGGAAGCAAAGGAGTATTAGTGTGGAATTTAGGAATTACCTGCCCAGCATGTTGACCATGCCGTGTGAATTATTGCTGAAGGTATCTGCCATGCCACTTTAGCTAATAATACTGATTTAGTGAACACAACTTTATTTGACATTATAGCTAACACTATTATAAAAATTCTAGTTAATTTTTACAAATAATTAAAAGTACAATTAAAATACATAAATCTTGTTTTGGTAATGTCCTCCTTTCTCTCTGACAGCTGAAGGAAGATTCTTCATTATTTTTTTATCATACCGCCGCCTACTAATGACACTCTTCCACCGCCTGCTCTCTACTCCTGTGGCGAGCTCTAAACTGAATGAAGAGGACCGGTGACGTCATCTGTCCGCTGGTATTCGCAACATTCGAAATAAATTTCGAATGCCGCGAATCCTGCCGCGCCACACCACTATGCTGGGTAAGATTTTTGCGGATGTCACTGCAGACGAGGTTAAACGAACCATGAAGAGCTCACATAACTGGAGGGTCCCTAAACCAACAAAAATTTCTGGTCAGTTTGCACATGCTATAAACGATGTCATTGGTCCGCGGGAGGAATTTCTACCGTTCCTCATTGCGGGAACTAATTGCTTTTTCCCCTTAAAAGGACACAAGACCGAATACTTGCTTACAAACCCTCTCCAAGCCCATAACATCCATTGTTATTGGGAGGGTTAATGGGAATCTCGATCAGAAGGGCTGTCAATTCAGAACAAGGGTTTGCAAAGAGCAACTCATTATCGGCTCGGTAGATGTAGGACAGGGAACTAAACGCCAACCAAATCTCATTAGGTGCTATATCAATTATGCCAATGGTTTCTGACACTGTCTCGCACACCTGGTTACTCGGTATCCTACATCTGTATCGCATTGGTCTCTAATTAATGAAGTTTTTCGCGACAGTCGTGGAAGCTGGCATGCCATCTTATCGTTGCATTCATCTGAGGGTACCGACACCTTAGAGTCCATCCGCGTACAAAGAGGCATTTTCCAAGAGATTTCATTTGTTGTTTATCGAACTGGAGTCCCTTTCATGGCTACTGAATGATACTAAAGGTCATGGCTTTGCGATTAAATATGACCTACATGCTAAGGATCAACTGGCACGTTTGACGACATCACTATGACTATATGCTGCATCAGTCTCAGCATACAGCTGGATGTCATCACCTCAGGAGCCTGTCTCTGATAGTTGACATGATTAGCCGTGATATTTGGCTGGAATTTGGATTAGACAAGTGTCGAACTCAAACCTTCAATAATATTCATGGTGTGGTTGATTTGAATCCTATGAGTGGAGTGAAGTCAGGCCAAGAGCGAATCCATGAATGGAAGTCGCAGGTAATGCAGGGTAAACATGAGAATTGCGTTTTACAGCCATTTACCGATTTGACTTTATCCAGGCTGGGGAGCTTTTTTGAGAGACCGTGAGTTTTATGTATGCCATTCAGACCGTGTGTGGTTCGGCCTTAGAGACTTTGGACCATCTCAGTTCTAGCTTCACTGTCATGGCACTGATGGAATAGATGAACAAGCATAATGCTGTATACAAAGACTTGCACACAAGCATGTAATGATTACGGAATTATGTCCAGTTTACCGGTATGAGGCGCAAGCAGTATCCGATAGTTCTGCTTACAGCATGTATTGAGACTGGCAAGTTCTAACTGATCGCCATATAGCGCACGACAGGCTTAAGGTGCTGTTCGTTGGTAAGACGAGTCGTTCCACGTATATTATTGGTGTTGGTATCCCCAATAATAGCAATATCCAACAGAAATATGTGGGGAAGAATTTGAAAGGGAACTGAAAATCACAGAAATTTGGTGTCTCGAGAAAGTCGTTATAATTTTCATAATATTGTCAGCTAAACCCCTTTCGACTTCAATTCATGTTCTTGGACTTTCCCATAGCCTACAACAGTCTGCAAACGCGCTTGATGCTGCGAACCCATTTCCACTAGAGCCCCGTATATTTTAAGTAAGCCTAAATACTTGTTACTTGTGATTTCAAGTGATAGGTGAAATCCGACATCTACAACCCGGAAATAAAATGATATGAAATAATTAAGGATACGATAAAGCAAATAATTAGATAAAATGTAAAATAATATTGTGATGAAGAATTTAAATCATTAAAAATAAAAGTGAAATGAAATAACGTAACTAAAAGTAAATCAGAAATCAAATCAGAAACCAGAATCAATAATAAATAATCCGGTTAAAATGGAATACATGCACCCAGAGATTCAAAGAAAACCCCGGAAAAAGTCAAAGCATAGCAAAATAGCCTTTAAAATTTTGCAACGCGACAAACACGAGAATAAATCAAACTAATTGGAATTCACATGTTCAAAATGAACTCAAAAAAAATAGGGGATGTATTTCAATTAACTAACCCGACATACACACCTTGTTTCTTTTGCAAAGAATCTAAACGATTATGGGTTTCGCAAATCTGATTTCAGATTTTTCCAAAGTGACTTTAGACTTTTTCAAGTCAGTTTCAAAATTTTTTATTTCAAATTCAGACTTTTCCATTTCAGTGATAAAATATTAGTATAAAATTTGAAATGGAAAATTCTGATTTCGTAGATGCAGAATTCGGAAACTGACTTGCAAAAGTCTGAGGCAAGTGTTGAAAAATTGGAAACTGTTTAGAAAATTCTGAATCAGACTTGCAAAAACTATATATCCAGAAATGAGTGACTAGTCCCCAGGCGAAGTCCCACAAAATGAACATCTCGTATTTGCGATCTTCCGCCGAATTGCGGTGACCCCCCCCCCCTTTCGTCTACTTCCAAGTAAGCCGAGAAAGAAGAAACGATAAGGAGCTTCTGAGTCAATGACGCTAATGGCAGCCGAAGAATGGGGCGCCAAGGCCCCAAAAAGTTGGCTGATAACAACCGTGCGCGGATTTCATCATCGTAGCTGTTATCGGTTCTGATTTTCGACCCTAGATAGGAGAAATTGTCAACGGTCTCAAAGTTGTATTCTCCTATTCTTGTTCTTCTTCGTGTTTGTGTTTGACCAATGCGGTTTGATGTTGTTGGTTGGTTCGTCTTCGGTGCTGACATTGCCACCATATATTTTGTCTTGTCTTCATTGATGTGCAGCCCAAGATCTCGCCTCAATTGCCGCCTGCTCGATCTGGATGAAGGCAGTTGGTACGTCTCGGGTGGTTCTTCCCATGATGTCGATATCGTCAGCATAGGCCAGTAGTTGGGTGGACTTAAAGAGGATCGTACCTCTTGCATTTACATCAGCATCACGGATCACCTTCTCGAGGGCCAGGTTAAAGAGGACGCATGATAGGGCATCCCCTTGTCGTAGACCGTTGTTGATGTCGAATGGTCTGCTGCTGCTTTTATCTGGCCTCACACATTGGTCAGGGTCAGCCTAGTCAGTCTTATTAATTTCGTCGGGATACCTAATTATCTCATGGCCGGGTACAGTTTTACCCTGGCTATGCTATCATAGGCGGCTTTAAAGTCTGTTAACCCTTACATACTAAAAGTTGCTACTTTCAAATAGACAGATCTACTTACAAAGTGAATTCGAGTAGAAAATGGCGAACAACGCAACTAATGTCGATATTCTTACTACATTTGCTCTCGGAAACCGGAAATACAAGTAATTTTGTCAGAGGGTCCTCCAGGTTATCCCGCATGGAATACTCCCGAATAATTATTAATATTAATTATGTAATTGATAATAACTCCAAATCCCCAAAGCTTCCCTATGCCGGCGACGGCTGTCATAAACCCCCTGACTGCAGCTATCCACCTAAACCAGCCGGTACCGCTGCCACTAGTTTTTGCTTTCACTGACCCCGACCTTGAACTTCAATTTTAAAGTTGGTGGCAGGAAGGGTACCAGGTAGTTGCTTTTGATAAATAAATGGAAATTATTAATTTTAAATATAAAATATTTGATATAGGTCAATTAGGAAATTGGAAGCAGTATATTGAAAAAGGTAGATGGTGCCAAAATAGTGAAAAAAACGCAAATGCTCCATATTATTAAATGCACTCTCGTCAGACAGTTATCGAATGAAACTAACGAAATATTGCACATGTCACAATGCCGTGGACACTACAAGAAGTTGGGTTGTGTCCCATAAAACCTCATATATGTAGTAGATAGACCAAAAGAGACAAGCAGGTTTTCTCAATAATTAAGGAGCAGGTATTTGGTTCCGACAAAGAAACAAAAGATTGTGAAATAGGTGGAGCAACGCAACCAAAGATGCCGAAATGCGCCTTGTCACTTATGCCCTTATCATTGCGACGTTAAATCGACAAAACGTGCTGTTTTCGTGGTACATTTATTTGTAAAGCACATTCAGAAACCAAGAAGTTTGTGATCAATATGAAACTACATAGAATTTAAGTAGAAGTAGTAGGGTTTGAATTATAGGGTACTATGATAATACGATTACGTTATTCAAAATAGTGAAAAAGTTTGGGATCAAAGGTTTTTCTGGAGGATGAAACTTCCTTCTTTTTGAGCGCATATTTATATTGTATAAGCATCATTTTCCCATTGAAAACTTCCTGGAAAGTCATAGGGGCAGATGAAGCACATTGGCAGGACCCTAAGTGCGTTTCGCGACATGCCTGTTGATATAAGTTTGCGGCAGCTATGTACATTCATACATACATTATTATAAATACTTTCCAACTTAGCTAGTTGACTGAAGTATGTATGTAATATTGTATGTAATGGAGAAAATAAAATAAATATATTATTCCCAATAATAATAAAGCTCTTTTATCTCCTCATTTCAAAATACCATGTCCTAAGCATCACCCCATCAGTACAACCCAGAAAAATATGCTGAATTTTTCATTGCTTAATAAATGACCTCATTTCCCTCAATTCCGTCTAAAACTCAAAAACGCCTTGTTCAGAAAACAAGCCCAAATCGATCTTATGGAACAACACACGAAACAAATAACATTTTCGTCATTTGAAGGGAATCTAATCGAGTTAACAGAGCAAATTCCATTTCTAGATGACAAGTACCGTAAATATTTACTTAGGGCTACAAAAACAAGGGATGTGACATATAGGAAGTCAAAAATAGGCACTCAGCATAAAGAAATGATTATTTGATGTCTTAGATCCGCTCCCGTTCTCCATGGTGGATGGTGTACACTATATGGATGGACAACTGACGGTGTGTGTCATTGCAGAGCGCCACTCGCCACATTGCCGTACGTACTTCTATCAATAACATTATGCCGAAATCAAGACATTTTTGTGGGCCATCACCATCAAAATGAAAGAAAGAACTGTAACTGACTGAGATGTTTGCTCTTTAAACACAAGCAATAAATGAACGCGAAACAGGAACTGACAGGGGTCTAATGCACTCCAGGCTTTGTAAATATTGACCAGATAATAATAACCTATGTGACACAAGCGATAGGAGACAGGATATAGGCATTGGAAGATCTAGTCATGCTTGAAGCAGTAAAAAGGAAGGAAATAATAATCACGTGGCTTGTATTTTTGCTGCGATTCGGTGAAGCGAAAGCAAGGAATGATTGATACGTACACAGTGATATATGGACATAAATACGAACAAATCACTAGTAATTACAGATTCCGCTAATAACTTAAAACCTTCAAGCACGAAAACCTACAAACTTACAAATATGTGGTGCAGCAAGTCAGGGTATGAGGAAGATTGTGAAAAATAATGCAATTGAACATCACATATGTATGTATGGGGACAGTGCGTTACAAAATGATTGAACTTTCTATGGTTCTGAGTTCAACACGATTCCATGATTTTTTACCTATGTGACTACAGTTCCAAATAGCGACCGTCAGTTTTTCCATATTAGGTACTCTAAACAGCGAACAACAAGTCACTCGAAATAGCAAATACAATTTTCAGGACTTTCATGTCTTCATATTGTTCGAAACATATGGTCCTCGTCCTTTGATATCTTTTTAGAGACATACGTATTTCATTTTATTACTTTACTAGCTGACCCCGGCAGAGGTTGTTCTGCCTAAGAATATTTGTAAAAACTGCGGATATTCTTCGTGTACTGCAAGAAGTAATTTAAAAGATACACTTACCTTTGCACCGCGTCGCCACGTACTCATGGAGGGTGATCAGATCCAAGCTTGCAGTGGGGCTCATGTAAAGTGGTTTTGGCCACGAAGCTTACCCGAGGTCATCTGGTACTATTAGACCCACGATGGCTATCTTGCACATATGCTCCAGAAGAATTCTTGGTGGATGTGCTCCTTTCAGAATTATTTGCGGTTCGCCCCTTGTGGTAGTTTTGAGGTGGTTGTGGTGGTGTACATATCGCGAGCAGTGCGCCTTGTGGGCTCTACTCTACTACTGGGGGCCTCATACCCCTTAATTGTGACAGAGGTATTAGATATACCCCTCATGCAACCAATATAAACCTTGGCTATGCCAATTCCAACTAGAACCTGATTGTAGTCTCCAAATGAATCTGTGTCTGCCTACACGATAGGCATTTATGTATGTTAAGCCCCTAGACTTTCATATCCTTGCAACTTAAATATGGGCGTAAACTTGTCATATTTTGCAAACTTCGCCGCTCCAAACGATGCCATTTGAAAGCATGCATTGTATTCCCGAACATGTTGTAAATAGTGTTTGCATTCCTGAATAACTTCAACAAAATGAATTAGAAGTAGATCTGGCGGGTCAGTCAGTGGTGATAAATTGATCTTTTCAGTGGAACAATACATGCCAGGCATTCCTTACTGAAACTTAAAAGCGCGACGATTTAAACACAATATAGCCATTAGATGAATCAGGACATTTCGATGCATTTTGCACTCGTAATCTACATTGTAATTGAATACTGCTTTATCGGGTTATATCCTCAATCAGCCTGTCGCAAGCGTTCAGCTTCACGTTGTGTGTACACCATGTTGTTGAGATATTTCGGCAGCGTTTGAAGTGGAAACTCAAACTCACATGTTGTCAAATTATGTATCTTTATGTATCTCGTTTTTCCGATCTTTCAGCAGCTCTTGAAGTAGAAACTCTGACCCGCCTGCTTGATCTTCCAATTTGTGATTTTTGGGTGAAGTTTTCAATAATTTTCAGAATTTAATGTGTCACCAATCTATAGTAATTATTTGTCGACTGATTGAAAATTGAAAGTTGATCCATTGTTGCGTCATCTAGGGGTAATTTACAAAAAAACGTGGACAATACCAAAATATTTGTCACACATGTATAACCATTTTTTTTGCGATCGCGTGAACGGTGTAGAAGTTTATCTGCCGCAGTATCATTTAGTGGCGAGCCACAACAACATGGCTGGGTCCCAAATATTTCCCATGGAAAAATATATATGCACGAAATCCAACTATTATTAACAAAGTTACAGAATGTGAAACTTTTACATTTTGTGTGAATTTCGTGCATTCTAAAACGTGTATAAGGTCATCGTAACATATCAATTTATCAATACCACAACAAAGTGAGCTCAAGTGAATGGGAGGTCGCGGGGAATCAATCAACGTCTGTAATATGTGCGCATCTCTTGTAGTTTGAAAAAAATATGAATGGATATTATGGGTTTTTAGCCATTTACGGTTGGAAAAATGTGCGTAGAAAGTTTTGCACACAAGATGAACACAAAACGTTTACATCGGAAGTGCCAGCTTCCGGTATTCCGACTTGCTATATAATACCCAAGAAAACTATGTAAGCGCCATGGACACACCAATTCATTAACCACATGGGTCACACGGGCCAACTAGCCACCTCGTGACACTCCGCGCGCCTTTGCCACTGGGTTGGCTCCTCCTGCATACAGTTTTCTTAATTTTAGAATATAATAATAATAATCGTTGGCGCAAGAATCCATATTGGATGAGGGCCTTGAAGGGTGTCAGAGCACTGCATTCACGATCGTAACGGTACACCACAGTACACTGTGGGAGGCAATATGGTCAGCATTGCGCTCGCCCGAGATTATTATCCTAATTTGACTCAGGTACTCATTCGCATCCAGTCACGATAACAAATTCCTCTGCCACCAGCCAGATTGGAACCTTCCGTTACGACAATCTAGCACTCTAGCCAATTGAGTCATCTGGACACATTTTTTTTATTATTTATTTAGTATATAATAAATTTTAGTATATAGTATTTTAGCATATAGTAAAAAAAATTTATACAATAGCATTGCCTGAATTCATAGATTGAACATATTGGCCAACTGTGGTCGCAGCGCCAAATGGGCGCAATGCATATTTGTACCAAATTTGTTACCATGTTCCCTCCATGCCTCGCATGGTTCCCGTGGATAAAAGAAAACAAAGCAACAATAACACTGAACGTCTTCGTTCGAGAAAAAAATTATAACAGGCTAATTAGTTGATGATATGTAAATTTAAAAAAAAAAATATATTTACACTATTTTTGCCCCATGAAAAACAAACAAAATTAAATCGTGTCTTGCCGATTTCATCCGTTCACAATGCCAAAATGTATGCGATTATGTGTTACACCGTGTGCGAGAGCGGTGCAATAAGCACTTGACCTTACCACCTATTGGCACCACTACCGAAAGATAGAGAGAGAGAGAGACTTCATTCAAGACCGTAAAGGTACCCTACTGGATTACAGTACCCTATTGGAGGCAATGTGGTCAACATGGTGCTCGCCCGAGATTATTACCCTGATTTGACTCAGGTACTCATTCACAGCTGAGCTGTCCAGAAATTGGTCAATTACGTCTCTCTGGATTTACGTGAGTACCTGTCTGGTGGACTTAATTCTACGGTCTTCTCAAGATACGAATTGATTTTCTGACCACGATCAGAGCCCCACTGAAACAAGCATAACGGTACCAGTCTATATTGAGTGCATGGCTCAGTTTGTTCATTGTGGTGAATGCAAGGCCTACCTAAATCTCTACCGAACTTTTGAGTACGGCATTCGTGTTGAACCGCAAACCACGTTTGAAGCCCGGAGGTCCCTTGTTTGCTTGAATGTAACCACAATCCCCATAAAGCTCCCACTAGAGGGCCAACCGCCAACAGAATTTCTCTTTAAATATGTGTATTCAGGGGTAAGGCTTCGTGACCAAAGCCACTTCAGATGAGTCCCCGTGCAGACTCAGGCTTGATTGCCACAGCATTCGCCTACTGTATCACGGCCTGCAAACCAAAGGGTATAAAGTGTTTTTAGTTTAGCCAACAGGGTTGCTGTCCTGTCTTCCTCACTGCCACCTTGAGCACCCATAAATTGGTAATGTAGAAGGGGGGACAGGGCGTTCTCCATTGCTATCCCTCTGGATCCTTTGTTGAACTTTTGTCTAAAAGTCAGGTGGCTCTCCGCCATGCGCATCCACGCAAGTTTCATGAGCAGCCTGGTTTCTCGTTTCCATGAAAGGGATGTGAATTTTTTTCTTAGCAGCCATTCCTAAATATTAAGAAGCGCCTCTTTCGTCGGGATGCTTGGAAGCAAGGTCTCCACGTCGAGTAACGGAGGAACGGCTTGATCCGGTGTCGTGAACTCCACATTCCTTAGTTTCCTGATGAAGTCCTCTCTATTCTTGATGGTTTCTCCAACGAGTAGCCCCATAGCTCTTTAAACCTACTCAACAGCCATTTGGCGATATTTTGAGTGGGCGAGTGTGTAACTATTATAGTTCCACGGAATTCGTTGGCATGTTTGTGGCTCTTAGCTAGACGCTTTATTCTTGCCAGTATGACGTTCGCTATCGTAAGTTTGGCTGGTTTCTCAATGATGTAGCGGCATTCCGTCAATACTTTTCCAACCGTTCAATTGAATCCGACAAAAGGGGGACAGGTACCGTCGTAGTTGATTTTTTCCATTATTATTATTTTGTTCGCTCTTAACTAAAATACTGATCGTTCTTTCATTTCCTTTATGATTTTTCCTCACCTTTACACTGTATGCAATTCCTTGAGGGTAGGTTTATTAGACGTCCGAAGGAGATTTGCCACATTATTGTGGGTTGCTTCTTTCAATTGGTTGTTTTCAAATTGGCTTGCGCTGTTGTTGCAGTGAAAAGTTTAAGCCCATGTTCAATAGTTCTTCCTGGTCCTTATTAAAGATTTGCTTGAATTTATTCACTATGAAGTCCAGAAGTATTGTTGGTCTATTTGGATTAACCTTCTCGACTAGCGTGTCTATCAATTATTTTTTCCCCTAAAGTGACCCTCTTCCAATCCTTTTCGCATTGGAAAACCTCCTCGATCTTATTTACCGTGTCAGTAATATTCTTTTTTCTTCCCTCGATCTTTCCAACGAGTTTTAAATGCCTAGCCATCAAAGTCACCCTGTCTAACTGACCATGAAGATATTTGATGAACTTTTTTCAAAAAAACGGTTTAATAATAATAATTTCATGAAAATTTAACTTAGAAGGGGAAAACATCAAGCAACAATAAATTATAGCATATTAAAGATGCGTCCTCTTTAACCTGGCCCCAAACAGGAAGAATAAGGCTAGGAGAATACAGCTTTGAGACCGTTGACAATTTCTCCCATCTAGGGTCGAAAATCACAACCGATAACAGCTACGATGATGAAATTCGCGCTCAGAGTCTATTTCAGCTTACAAAAACTGTTCCGCTCGAAACGTCTCATTATGAGGTCAAAGCTCTTACTGTACAAGACTATGATCTTGCCAGTCCTCATGTATTCCTCGAAAACTTGGGTTCTTACCAAGAAAAATTGCGAACTCTTGGCCGCGTTCGAGAGAAGAATCCTCCGAAGAATTTTTGGCCCCCTACACATGACGAAATCTATGAGTGATACCATGACCGTCAGGTTGTGGATAAAATCCGGCTCAATAGGCTACGGTGGGCGGGTCACTTAATCCGTATGGATGAGGATGATCCCACCCAGAAAGTCTATAAGGGAAAAAGAAGACGAGGCAGATACTGCCTAAGATGGAGCGATGGTGTAGGCCAAAACGCCAGACAGCTTTTGGGGATATCGAATTGGTGGACGTCGGCGCAAAACCGGGATGTCTGGAGTTCCTTATTAAGGCAGGCCTATACCGGATACCGGTTGCTGCGCCGTTGATGATGATGATGATATTAAAGATGAAAAGTCGCAAAATTTAAAGAAATTCTAACATATATTTTGGATTTGGGATTTTTCGATTTTAATTATTATATTATATTGAAATTAAATATTATTCGTTAATAGTTTGGCACATTAATCAAAATTAGTATTATTTTGTTATAAAAACCGTAACATTTACATTACATACCAATTCACGTATTTAATGAATTGAATTAATTCACATACGGGTAATTGCATAATTGCCTATTTAACCGTGATAATTTACACATTGCAAGCGTAACTGCAATTAGTATTAAAATTGGATCATTTGATATGCATTTGACCAGGAATTACTTTGAAATATGGTAATCTATATGCCGTTTGTGAGGAGAATTATAGATGAGCATTCCATCTTAATTCATAAAGAAGGAATATGTTTGGTTATGTAGCTTTCCTATTTAGAAGGGAATCAAAAGATTAATTCGTTGCCTTTCTTGTCCCAGTTGCAGAGAATTGCAGAAAAAAAGAGACTTTTCAACAACGTACTGGTATTTGTCTCCGATTCAATCCTCATCGCGTATTTTTTCCTGACATTTGCTTGACTTTCGTCCATTTGTTGAATCAAGTTCCAGCTTAGTAGTAAATAATCAGAACTAGGTGCCCGTCGCCATTTACTATATCAACGACATACGGAAATTCTATAGATCCGACGGACAGAACATAATTACAATATTATGTTTTTGGGATAACAGAAGAGAGAAAAGTGTGTGGTCGCCTCAAGCTCGCGTGAGACAAGAGTACGGAAAAGGGTGCCTGGGTTACTTCCCAAATGTAAATGTTGAAAATACTATTATTAAGTAATGTCTGGCTTAGGTAAATGTCTCTGTCCGCCGCAGACAACAGACATACAAATGTGTGTGCCTGTGTCAGAAAAATTTCCGCCTTGCCTTTTCCAGACAAACGCCTGTGTCCGACAAACATCTGTGCTTGAATCAGACAAATGTTTTCGTTTGTTTAGATATTAAACGCAGATCAGACAGGCAAATTTCTGCCTCGCCAAATTTCTATTTCAGGCAAAGACATATACACAGTCTTTGTCTGAAATAGAAAACAAATGTCAGACTTGTTTGTAATCTTCTTGTAAGTGAACTTCTTCACATTTGCTAATAATGTTGAACTCCTAGTGTGAAACGAATGAGGTAAACTTTTATCAAAAAGTGTTTTCCAGATCAAATTACTGACCGCCTAATTGGATCCTTCAAAGTGATGCATCCACATTATTTCGATGCCGTCACCCAGCCCTTCCTTTGGCCGCAAGGAATGTTCTTGAGCCTTATCAACGGAATCAATTATGAACAGATCTCGATGTCGCCCGCCTGCCTCGCCGACCAGTATAAACAACTTGTCAAATAGCTTAAGTCTTTATTATCAAAATTTAAGAGGCCTACGCACCAAGCTGTGGTGTATCAAACTTTTTGCCCTGGTTTCCAACACTATCTCATCTGTATTACAGTTGGATGATATAACGTTAAGCTCTGAGTTCCTCGAGGGGTTCAGAGATTACGTAGCTTCAGGTAAGGCAGCTGGTGGAGGTGCTTTGATCGCGGTTAAGTTCCCCGTATGAGCCGAATCTATCTTTCCTTTATCTGCCCTCTATGACTGTACCACCTTACATATTTCCCTCTCAACGCCGGTCCTTTTATTATATTTTGCATATACGTCCCTTGCCTCAGTCCCTCCTATATGTGCGATGAATTTTTCGACAGTCTTTCAGAAGTCCTTACTGTAACTTTCCTCTCTCTTTAACCTTCCTTTGCTCTTCTGGCCTAACATTCCCAGCCAGCCCCAACTTCCAATTTGTTCCTGTCTTCCGTCTCTCCCTTTATTCCCTTTCATGAACACTTGCGCTGCTCTTCAGTTCAACCGCACCACAAATCATCACCTCTAAGCTCAACTTTCCTAAGGGCAAATTTGAGGGTTTGAACTTAGTTCTGGCGTCAATTGACTTGGCTCCCATTCTCTCACCATTAACCTGCGACCAAGCCCTCTTCTTCTCATATTACACTCTGTCTGGCCTTCTTCCTAGTAACGTTCCATCCTCTTGCAAATTCCTGAGCTCCTAGCTATTATGATTCACCACTGAAGTCCATAAAAAACTTGATCTGAAGCAAACTGCGAGGAAAAAGTTTTTATCCACCGGAAGCCGTGCAGACTTTGATCATTGCAGCGCTCTTCGATCTTCAATTAAGTCGCTGATAGTTAAATCTAGGAACAATTATCTGGACAGTGTTGGAGGCCAACTGGCGCGTGGTAACTTGAAGCCTTTCTGGTCTCTCAATCCCCTCTCACCTTCATCAAATTCTCTGTCTCCACTGCTACTTCTCCTCAGCTATCCTGTGATTTATTTTGCAGTTACTCCTCCTCGGTGTATAACTCGTCTCCTTTGTCTTCCTCTCTAACGCCCTTCTGACTACAGCTTCCTCCGAATTTCCAGCAATTCCCCTTCTTACTCCCACTTTGGTGGAGTACCTCACTGACAACCTTGATACCAATGTTAAATTTAGCCCCAATGGTTTTCCCAACCTCTTCCTGGTTTAAACCTCTAAGTTCATTTCCCTTCCTCTCTGCATTATTTTCAATAAGAACCTCGAAGAGTGTCATTTTCCCAAGCCGGTGGAAAGAAGTTCTTATTTTTCCAATACACCAAAGCGGTGACCATACTCTTGCTGAGAATTACCGCCCCATTTCGCTCCTGTCATTCTACTCTAACATCCTCGAGAGGTACGTCTATGTTTGGTTGACCACCCACTTCGGCCACCTTATAGCTAAGGAGCACCACGACTTCGTAAAACGTCGATCCATTGCTACCAATCTTCTGGACTTTGTGGCCAAATGCCTCAATTCTCGGTAGGAAGTCCAAGTCGATCCTGTAGCATTTCCTTTGACTGTTGCTCTTCTAGTCCTTTCCCCCCTCCTTTGGTGAGCCACAAGGATCCATTCTAGGACCTCTTTTATTTCTACTCTTTATTGACGACCTCCCATTTATTCTCACTTGTCTTTTGCTTGTTATATGCCGATGACCTCAAGCTGTCTTCCTCTGTTTCGTCTCCAAAGCGCTTCCCTGCAGCAAATCTGGATACTTTGGTCCATTAGTGCACAATTAATAAGTTGGCTCTTAATGTCAGCAAATGGCACTCGATGTCTTACTCCCTTAAAACCTCTCATCCCTTTCTCCTACTTTCTTGGTGGTTGTTCCCTGTCCTATCTGAACTATATCCTCGACCTGGGCGTAACCTTCGACGATAAACTCCGTTTTGATAGCCACTACTTCGATATCACCAACCGTGCTTCCAGAATGTCAGGTTTGCTACTGCGTTCCTGTATTGATTTCGCCTCGGTCCATAATTCTTTTTAACTCTCTCGTGTAAAGTATCCTTGAGTCTTGTTCCTTGATTTGATCCTCCTTCAGTAATTATGATTGTCTTGGCCTAGAAAAGATACATCGCAAATTCACCCGCTCGCTCTTCTTTAAGATGAACCTCCCCCGTGTTGACTATCCCGCCCGCCTCCGTACCTTTCGTCTCCCTTACCCCCAACAACGTAGAATATGCCTTGATCTTTGCACCCTCTTCAAACTCCCTATGGGCTTAATGGACTGCTCTGCTAACGCATCATACAACACGTATCGCTATTATTTTCGGTATGCCTTTCACGGAGCTCGAAGTCTACTTCCATTCCCCGATCACCAGACTAGGTCGGAGTTATAATGCACTACAGCTTGGTCCCGTGGACTTTACTTTTAAGTATAAACTACTTTCTTTGCTTCTTCCTCCTTCTGAGGACAATATGTAGTCGGAATTTTTTCAGTTTATTGTCGGTTTAATAAATGTATAAATATTGTAAATAAAGTGAATAATGGTATATTACTATATTTTAGAAATTTAACCTGAATCCTTCCTTAAGTTAGAAGTACTACATTTGGAATTCGTGTAGTGCGTAATTCCGGGTTTTATGTGCATTGATTGCACTCTAAATGAACCTCAAAGTTGATATACTAGGCTTACCGAATTCCAATAACAAATCAAACCGTCTGACGCCATCTCTTAATCAGGCCGGCAATTATTGACCCCATCACGTATAACGAATAGTCGAAAATCGAACTCATTAAATGGTATTCGTTGGAAAAACTGACGAACAAAGACCAACCGATTTTCCAATTGGTGGACGCGATCAATATCAGAAGATAATTAGAGGCATTACCTCCAGGAGTCAAATTTCGGGAAGGTTCCTAGTACTACAAGACGGGACCATATTATTCACTCTTAGCAGCGAAGGATGTAGTTCTTTGAAGAAGTAGATTTCAATGAATCCTGACATTTAATTTCCAATGGGTGCGCTTGAATTTTCATCGGAAATTCCCTTTGATCTCTGTATTGTTAATTTATCTTTATTGTCACTCCACTTGACTAGTTAAAAATGAAAAATATACATAAATGGTTTTATTGGATGATTTCCATTTTCATTAATGCGTCGCAAATAAATGTGGATTTACGGTTAAAAGCGTTCTTTGTGTGTATCTGTAGTTTGCACGATCTCTTCCCATCCATGATACCTAGATATGTTTTCCATAATGAATTCTGTAAATGCTTTTATGAAACAATCCAAGCAGATGATGAGAAAATAATGTAAAAAGGATGTCATCTGAGCTTGAACTTTGTTGGCGTTCATAAATATAAGTTCAATTAAAAAACCATTATTTTGATTTAATAGAGGGGCGTTTTAGGAGGGTAGGTGTTTGGATGGAATCAGACGCTCAATGAAACTCAGTTGCACCAGAATAGCACACACTGGACTGGCAAGGATCATGGAACTCAGCGATTGCTCGCGTGATTACACCCATCAACGCGGCACCTAATCGATTTTACTCCGGACTGCTTTCCATCTCTAGTCCGATCTGATCGTTGCATTTTATGACGATAATGACATTGGCATTGCGAACATTTCTTGCAAGCTCACGATTTCTTAATGAGTCACCTCCGAAGTCATCACCGAGGTCTGCTCCAAGTGCAGGAAGCGCATATTTGATGAGCGATGAGGACATTGAACGCCGCGCGTCTTGATGCAGTTGGCTATGCACCACCATCTCACCATGCGCCAATGTGCACGGTGCATGGTCAATGGCATGATTGCATCCTAAATGAACTTAAATGCTGTCTTGTAAGACACAACAGATGCGGCTCGATCTAATGAAAACGTCTTCGCGGCCGCGGAAACCGGTTCGAGGCGTTAATGATCGTAGTATCCATTGGCGATTGGAATCGATCGTTTATTTTCACTTGTTACTTTTCCATGCTCGTTTTTGCTCAAGTAGAGATTTTCCACGATCATTTCGGATAATGCTATCTTATTACCTTTATCACCTCCTCGAACGACTGAAGGGGAGCCTTGTATAGGCTTAGGTGCACCGATACTTGCGCTAGTATTCATACGTTGGCGGCGTAATTACGTTCGCTTTGTTACACCGCAGGATATTACAATAAAATGATGGTCAGTCATAAGATTATTGCCATTGGAGTGATGTTAGCAAGAAAACGAGGAGCAATTATACGGATATAGACGTAAAATGGATATATTCCTCTTCTGAAAAAAGATGGCAAAGAAGTATCTGTTGTGAATTCAAGATAAGATTGAAAGGTAGATAATGTTTGTTACCGCTTTTATGATTAAGTTAAGGCGAAGATGCGAAAACTCAAAGTTATTTGTAAAAGGTCCCTGCTTGAGGTGGTTGGCATCCGTAAATGTTGTTCTTAGTAGCTACAAGTCAGATAAAATCTCTATCAAATAAACATAACTCGTAAAGTATGCGTTGATGACTTGGTGTTCTTAGCGCACTTTGGTCAATCGTTAATAACATGTGCATTTGACAAGGCAAGTTGATAAGTATTTTCACCGAAAAAGATCTATTGTCGTCCCGATGATAAAGCCTTATCCACTCATCTAATTCTGTTTTGATCGGTGGCGGTAATAACAACAGCCTCGTTTGGAATGTAACGAAAATTGTATTCAAATTTAAATGAGTATTTTCGCGGAAATGACTATTAGAATATGTTTAATCTGAAGCGAAACCTCACACCATGACAAATTATCACAAGATAGAATAAACGCATCTCCAATGTCAAGCTGAAAACTCGGGCTGGGAAATTTCAAATTGCAAATTATGGTTAAGACGCAATATGAAAATGTCGTTCTGCATAGCAGAAACTCCCGTCAAACTCGTGTAAAAAAGGAATACAAACTTTGTAATATATATATCTAGGTATCTTAGGAAATCCATTCCCTCCTTGCTTTTAAACAAGTCGGGCAACCGGAAGCTAAACGCTGTCCCATTTGTACTTCGAAATCTTTACTTTAAGACCTAGACATCATTAGTTGGTTGAGTAGTTTTTGAGAAAGGGTTCTTGAAGTAACTGACACTCCTCCCTTTTGCAGTTACAATAATACATATTGAAATTTAGATGAAAAATCGATTTTGAATTTTCTTTAAAGTTTGAACAGTTATATCTTCGAAGTGATCATGACTTTTGCGTTATTTGAAAAAGCAACCATTTATAATTTTAGGTAATTGGTGGTTAAATGATTCACGGAGTAGAAAATTGCGACTTGCTGAGGAAAGTCACTAAAGACACTATCGACGAAAAATGCTATGACTCTGTAGTTATAAAAGATGAGTGAGGCGGGGAGCTGCCTAAATCCAAGGAAGATTGATATTCTTTCGAGGGGTATCCCGAATTACTGATACCAAGGGATAACATGACAACGAGGTTTCACTTCGATAAGAAGTTTGAAACACGTTGGAGTAACAAGGCAAACTGGGAGAGCGTGGCTGCGACATACGGCTTAAACCAGCAACTGATTACTGGTACACTGACGGATCCCTCACAGCAGAGGGAGCGGGTGCCGGTGTCATTGGTCCAAGGAAAATGTACTTCGAGCCAATGGGAAGGTACGCTAGCATATTCCAGGCGGAAATATACGCCATAGACAAATGCGCCTCCTTTAATCTCCAAAGGAACTATAGAGGGCAGAACATAGCTATTCTCACCGATAGCCAACAGCGATCAAGGCACCTAGGTCCAACCAGGTGAACTCTAAGCTGGTATGGGAATGCCTTGAGAGACTGAATACACTCGGCTCGTCCAACAAGGTCTGGATACTTTGCGTTCCAGGCCATGCTGGGTTGGAAGGCAACGAGACAGCGGACGAACTAGCCAATAAGGGAGCAGCGACGCCTTTACACGGGCCAGAACCTTTCTGTGGAATCGGAAACGGTTTCATGGCTATGAATCTAAGAAATGAAGAGGAACGGTTGAGGGAACTATACTGGGCGGGCCTACCAGGGATGGACCACTCCAGGATGCTTATTGGGGATACGAACCCATGCGCACAAATAATTGCTTAAAACTCACCAAAAAGAACCTCCGAATCATAGTGGGAATTCTCACTGGTCATTGTCGGCTGAACTACCACCTAGGGAAGCTAGGGATATCTACGGACACTGCCTGCAGGTTTTGTGAGGAGGAGGACGAAACCACTATAAACGTCCTGGGACAGTGTCTGGCACTTGTGCAAAGTAGGTCGAGGCATCTGGGAGAACACTTAATACCAGATGCAAGGCTAAAAGATCTGGAAGTAGGGAACATACTAAAATTCCTAACGGTTATATGCCTGCTTGAGATAGTATGATCAATAGGTACACTATAACCAGTAAAAGGGGCACAATAGTTCCTCAAGGACGCGGTGCGACTTTCCCTTAACAGAATAATAATAAACAATAAAAGATGGAGCACTAATTCCATGCACTAATTTTCCTCAAACAGTTGGCACTATTCAACATTGAAATTTTTACCATCGTGAACGGGATAACCTGTATATTTTAAATATTCTATATAATTAGATATACTTAAAGGTAGTTTTTCAATACTGCTTTGTTCTTTAAGTGACAAAATATTTGAAATTGTTCCAAGCACTCCCCAATAGAAAACATAATTAATTTTTATCTGAAACAATAAAAAATTTAGCAGGTTGCTATTTGTTTTTAGCTAAACCTATAAATTTTTAAAAACTTTCAAGATTTATAAAAAGAATTAGGCTTGCAAAGAAAGAGCGAAATCCTAGCAAAAGTTAAGGATTCCATCCTTTCCAAAGTATTTTGTTTTCAAAATATGTTGCAATTGTTAGGTGGAACTAGAAGATACCAACACATCCTAGTTGTGCGGAATATTTAAGCAAGAACAGCAAAGTATTTTCAGAGTTATTTGGCACATCAAATTGAAAAACTACTGTGTTGAGAAAAGGTTTTAAAAGTTTTAATAACGAAAAGTCGATAACAGTAAAGGCTTGCAGATATTCAGAGTTAAGATACTGTAACCCTTAAACTTCTGGGTATAAGTATATGCCTGTCCAATAATTATTTGCCTATCTGTTGTATAAAACAGTAATTCATAACGAATTGAAATTGGAAAGATTGTGAGAAATGCGGCATTCTCCCTTTAGTAGCGACACGGTCCCTTCAAAGGCTATCACTTCGAATTTAGTTTTGCAATGTTCAGTTAACTCAACCTAAAATCGTAAAGAAGATAATCCAGCGTTCGAATTTCCCAAGACCATGTACCACGTGCGCTAACTAACACAAAAAACCTTGAAAGTAAGGGTTCTCTACAATAGGAGCGAAAGAAGAAAAAAAGTGACGAAACGGAGATAGAAGTGATACCAACCATCTGAAGAAGGAATGAAGATTGTATATCTAAAATGAGGAGTATACATCTGTTTCTCAAAACTCATTTCCCGGGATCCTACTTCATGGCAGAACTTTGCCTGACACCTCAACAACAGACAAAAGAGGAAGCAAAGAAAATTTGAAACTTGGAAAAGAGATATGCTCGGAAGATAGAGTAAGATTGAGCAGTACGAACGTTTCAACCATTGAAACTAAACGGAGCAGATGAAAATTTCCCACCGCTAGGAGACTCGCGAAAATAGTCTTTATTCCAAAAGCGGCGGAATGAATTTTTCAGTTTTTTTTAAAACTAATGTTATAATGCGCCATTCCTTATATCTAACATGTCAACATGCTTACCGGTGAGGACAGTCAATCTGCAATCAAGTTGACGGATGTAAAACGAGATAGCATAGAAATCTAAGAAATTCCACTATGTGCACTTTTAGACATCGAAAGACCGTTCGGCAATATATTGTAGAAAGAAGTACGAAATGTTCTGGTCTGCAAGGGTGTAGGAAATACCCTGGCCTTCTGGATGGCCAGGATACAAGAGAGTCACAAATGGAATTGCCGATAGGTATAAACTATATTGGAATGAACACTCTACAAGGTTGTTGACAGGTAGGGGTATTATCACCGCTAACATGGAGCGTGGTAGTTGAAGAAATCTTAGGAGAACTAACAAATCTTGGAATACAGGTCCAGGGTTATGTTGACGACATTGTTTTAATCTGTAGGTGCAAATATGGAGAAACCCTATGTGACAGAATACAAACTGAATCACGAATCAGTAGTAACTGGTTCAGAAAAGCCGAGATGCGCATCAATCCTACCAGGCCCAATATAATACCATTCGCTAAGAGGTGCGAGATTGGACACCTGAGAATCATTAGCTTGCAGGACATGGAGGCGAAACGAGTAACAAAGGTAAAATATTTGGGAATCACACTCGACTCTGAAATACACATGTCGAAAATATGAGCCAACGAGCTATAGTGGCTCTGGTGCCTTGCAGGTCCATTGAAAGCGAGAAATATAGCAGCATTTCGGAAGTTTTACACCGTATATACATTACAATAGTAAGACCAATAACCTATAGAATAGTAATCTAGGCTGGCATAATTGAACCCAGCACAATAGCCAGGGTGTTACATATACTTCAAAGACTGGCTTGCGTGTGCATCAGTGAGGAAATGAGGACACATTTAGCGGGATCCCTAAAGATCTTTCTGAAACTGATTCGTCTCTACCAGCAGATGTCCGGAAGGACCAGGAAGGGGAGGAACTGTCTAAATCGAAGGAAGTTTGATATTCCTTCTAAGCGATATCTGAAACTGCTGATACCAAGGGATAATATGACAATGGGGTTTCATTTAGATAAGAAGTTTGAAACACTTTGGATTAACAGGGCAAACTGGCAGAGCGTCGGAGTGAGTTACGGCTCAAACCTTCGATTAGATTGCGTGCGACCTAAGCGAGTATCTTGGAGTGCCATAGGTGCGACTTATCAGAAACTAAAAGAGCATTCTTTCAAGGAAATAAGCACAAACCTAAATTGCTAATCCAATGAAGCAAAAAAAATCGCTTAAAACGCTCAGCTAAGAGAAGGACGTTGTGATGGGATGGCTCAGTGGCTGTCTGTCTCCGTAAGTCACATATTCTAATCTTCTGTTATAAACCTCCACGAGATGGAGTTAAGATCCACCTCTCGAAGCCGCTGCCTTGAGCTCTAATGTCCTCATGGATATTTGTGTTTGGCTTTGTGTTTTTCTCATGTCTATCATTAGCACTAACATAATTTCATTCAAAATAACATGGATCAATAATAGCAATGCTCATATGGATGCTTCTTGTTAGGGTTTCATACAAAACAAAACCTTATTAAAATCGGAGTCTGTGTCTGTAGGTCACATGCTTTTTTTCTCAGAAACGATTACACCGATTGACCCCAAACTTGGTGGGATGGTGGGAGCTGTTCTGAACGCCACTGCTCGCATTGTTCTATCTTGAATTTGCGGGGGGTTTCCATACCAGCGAAAGAGGGGTATAACATTTTCGTTATGCCCCGCTGAATGATACTTTTAAAAGCTGATCTCACTTGCAACATTTAATGGGTATAGGAGGGGGCGTTGGCTGAAAAGTGGTTTTTTCTTTCACTGAACCTGCCCAACCCAAAAATCTGAAAAACAAACTACGGAGTTGCCACTATATGCTCACTTATCTTATGTCAACTATAAAACTGTCCTGCTACCCCATTCAATGATTTGAATCAACCTCAGTTGCAATTTGCGTTAACGGCTCTCATATATTTCCGGAACCAGCTGCTGGCTGCAATGTGCCGATGATCTACACTCTTCTTCCCTTTGCACAGTGGGCAATTTGGGTCCGTTCTACAGTATTTGTTGATGTGGCCCTCCGCGCCGCATTGAGCTGCCAGCGGTCCTGGAATACGCCTTCGCGATGTGACCGAAAATAAGGCATCTAAAGTACTGCTACAGTGCCACCTGCACCCGCTGTCAATTGTTTGGGTCCCGTTACCACTGGAAGGCTGGTTATGGCTCTTGTAATCTAATTAAACCATCCAATGTTTCGAGAACCGTAACAGCCCCTATCTGGGACCGTCTAATTTGGCTAACATTATCTCCAAAACTGGTGATGTCTTCGCTTTCCTAAGAATATCAGGGCATGACCCTTTGCTGGAGATGATAGTAGCCTCCGGACGTATTCTCTTCCTATTTCTTCTTTTTCGAGGCGCCACCTTTCTCCAGGATTCTACATCCCCTTGAAGGCTGTACACCATCTTTCCGCAACTGCAGCTAATTTCGTAAGCAATTTCCGCGGTCCTCGTTATCTGCACCAGGAGTTCAGTACTTCTTTTTTCTTAGAGTCTTGGCGTCCCGTTGATTCGTTCAATCGTCCGCGGAACCTTTTCACTGGTTTTCCTTCCAACGAGTTTGGGGTGGGCATCACTTGTATTCAGTGGCTCATTTCATAGCCGGTTGCTTTCCTTCCTCTCTCATCCTCAGCCTTGCCGTGTGCCATTTCATTTTATTTTTATTTTATTTTTATTACCCAGTGCGATATCCCCCTACGTCCCTCGGGTAGTTAAGGTTCATAGTTTCCGTATCTCATTACATTCTCTTCCTTAGGAGTAGCATTTTCATTCGCAAGTGCTTGTGCCAGTAAAGATGGGAAACTGCAAAGGATGAAGCTTCTTCTGAACGGGTCTGTCCTTCGAGAAATACATAAGGACAGGCAAGATCACTGTCTTTTACAGTAAGAGCTTCGAGCCTGGTGAGGAGTTTCGAGCGAAAAAGCTTTTATAAGCTGAAATAGGCTCTGTTCGTCAAAGCTGTTATCGGTTGTGATTTTCGACTCTAGATAGCAGACATTCTCAACCGTCTCAAAGTTTTAGTCTTCTATCTTTATTGTTTTCGATTTCGATGCCGTTGATTCTTTGGTTGTTGGCACTGACAGTACTACCATGCATTTCGTCTTGCCTTCATTAGTGGAACCCAAGATCTCGCGCCGCCTGCTCCACCTGGTTGAAGGTAGACTGCACATCTCGGGCTGTTCTTCCCATAATGTCCATATCGTCAGCGTAAGCCAGTAGTTGGGTGGACTTGAAGAGGATGGTGCCTCGCGAATCACTTTTCCCAGGTCCAGGTTGAAGTGGTGTCTGACATCGTTGTTGATGTTCAATGGCATCGAGAGTGATCTTGCTGCTTTTATCGGACCTCACACACAATTTCGTCGGGATATCGAATTCTCTCATGGCCGTGTATAGTTGTATCCTGGCTCTGCTATCATAGGCGTCCTTAAAGACGATGAAAAGATGGTGCAACTCATGCCCATATTTCAGCAGTTTTTGTATTGGTTGTTGCACAGAGAAACCAAACTCCGCGCCCAGTCCCTGTTCTATAGGGTGTTGATTTTGAAAATGGGGAGTGGAAACCAAGCTCTCTCTGTCGATCAAGCTTTCGAGATATTCTTTTATGCATTGCAGTATTATTTCAGCTGTTATCTTTATGATAGCAGGGAGCACATAGGTACTCCTCCAATTGCCACATTCAGAATGGGTACCCTTCTTTGGAATCTTAACAACAAACTCTTTCTTCCATTCTCTGATGACCGAAATGATTTCTCTTGTACTTGGAGGAGTAGTTGTATCCGCATGTTAGGTGACTAACCATTTCATCCGCAAGAGGAAAAATCTCCATATACGGTTAAAAACCGCGGTAAAGTGTTCTTTCCATCTCTCTAGTTACTCATTATCGTGGATTAGAATTAATACAATTAATACATTAATACATTTAAGTCAAACCAGGTGAACAATACACAAATAAGGGGGTGTCTTAATAAATCAGGTGTCCTGGATTCCAGGCCATATTGGACGGTTAGTGAGTGGATGAGTTAACAAGGAAAGGAGCGCGAACGCCGCTATATAGGCGAAAAGCCTCTTGTGGAATCGAAAAGGACTTCATGGCTATATCGCTAAAGAAGAGGAAGGGTTGAAGAAACTGTACTGGGTGAACTTACCTGGAAGGGGGCAGTCCTGGAGGATACGAACCCAACCACCCGGAGGAATGGGGACCCTGGCTACCACAAACACTTTTCGACGGGACATTTTAGTAGAACTCCACTTAGTTGCTGGAAGCGGACTTTGACCATCTCCACGTCCAACTTCAACACACTCTATTGTGGAAAATTTTGATCCTGTTGAGCAGAACAACTTTCTGCATGCTCTGGTTTATGATTTTCCGCAGAATAGTTTTCGTATTCATGTAATCTACCTAGAACTTACCTTTATTCTCGCTTTTCTACTTGTGGAAGTTATCAGAGCTAATCGCTCCATCAATTCAAACGATTGCATAACGATTCTACATGTAATCTAAGTTTTAGGATAGTAATCCATCTACAACCCTTACTTTTCCTAGATGTCATATTAAGTATCTCATTTGTCAGTAAAATTTATCTGATAAAAACTCAGATTCGAACGAAAAAACGACCACTGACTGCAATCTTAAGGGCTCGTATAAATACGAAAATCGGATTATGATATTCATCATGGAATGAACTTGCAGGAAACTATGCAGGTAAGAAGGAACCCACCCTTTTCTCTCGAAAGTATTTAATCCTGAGTAACAGCTCATGAAGGGTCAGATAAATTTCTCTGTTCGTTTGAAATGACAACAAGTGAAGTGAACCGATTAATTCTTATATCAAATCGTTGAATAGGAGGCCCTCCAAGTTGCTGGCTGCTTTGGAATTCCTCGTCACTGTAGATTGTGAGATCAGATCTTAGTAAATCTAGGGAAGTGGCGCCTGAAATTGAAAGCAAGGGAAAGTCAATTTCCTGCAAAGTTAAGATAGATTCTTTGCAGCAAAAGTGTTATTTTGAGAGTCTTTTGATTTATCAATAAATCCTAATGAATTACAATAGATTTACGTACACACATATAATGTTCAAAAGTATAATGGTCACGAAAATAAATGCGTAAGTTTGGAATAAATTATTTTATACATACTTGATATAGTATTCACGGGTTTCACTATTGGAAATTTTTACGCATGATCAAAGTAATGTCGGTTCATTGAATCTGATATAGTTCAGATCACTTCATATCCCTCTTCGTAAAATTCGAAACATTTTTAAGGATTATTAAGGTACATATATAATCATCACAAACCGATCAATTTATTTTGACAAAGTGTCACAACTGACACAGCACACAATTCAAAAGGCCCCATGGCGAGAGATGGTTCCCCGAAATGTGTCATTTTGTGTGTCATAATCCTTCATAGAGTCACCGCATTAATGCCACTTTATATACACATACATTTCGACCTCAATCCAATGCATACTTCGCCGTTCCTCGTTGTGGCATTATTTTGAAATACGAGAAGGACAGCGTCCATTATCAGACACCTTCATCTTTCAGAATCTCTCAACTTTGTACTCACAGTTCGTACATGAATGAAGAAAAAATATTCTTAAATTACCAGCTTAAACTTAAGACGATGCGATAAGCCATCTTGAAAACTGAGAGCTGAAAAGAGGAATCTTCTTATCCACGTACGTTCTTCTCTCGTCTTAGTAGAATACAAGCGAAAATGATTTCCTCAAAAAACCCGGCCCCAGCTGGCCTTCTTCCCTGCCTTGCTAGAATGGCAAGCCTCCGATCCCGAGGCTGCGACACCCCTCTTTAGACACACAGACGATTGCAGGCTCAACTGATGAGAAATATCGTTAAGTGTCCTGGAAAACTCATTGAAAACAGTAAAATAGAGCACTTCATATCAACTTCAACCATCAAGGACATTTGTGCTGGAAGCTTTTGTATAGTGGAAAATTTGCAGAAAACCATAGATTATGAACGGGAGATAATCAGTGACACAAAAGTGAAAACTCAGGCCACTAAAGTCCTCGTCCTTTCTGTTCTATTCGCTTCCCTTGGACCGGGAAGATTTCATTTTTTTGAGAGAGAGAGCGTACAAAATGTAGCCATAGTTGTAACATGATGTATAGGATAAGTTGCTGAGATCAGAAACCATGCGAACGAGATAGAATACTCTTTATTCGTACACAATGAAGTACATTAAGAATTTAAAGAAGTTTTGATTACAAGGAGACGATAAGAGCTTATTCAATGACGATAAAAGGATGATTTTATGCAACGCCGATGAATGCTTTCATTTTTCTCATTCATCGTTGCGGCGAATAATAATTCTCATTTGCCTCACGACGGCTATTGACTTTCCCCTGTGGTTCACCTTTGTGTAAGAGCAAAGGAAGTTTTTGGTAGAGTTGATGATGGTTTGCGAGAATAAATATTTACGAAACTATGATACGCTTGTTGTTTTTTCCTGGGTAAATAAATGTATCAAGTAATAGGTCACTAAGGCGTGAGACCTGTTTTCATTTACTCGATGTATAAAAAGCTCACTGAAAAACCACTTTGAACTAAGATAAAAGGATAGAATGAATTTTGGGTAGGGCATCGAATACTTGAAATGAATGTAGAAATTTCCGACGGCAAAAAAGTATTTTGTATGTACATATATATAGTCGCCCCCGATCCCCTATCACTTGTTCGTTTTAACATACATATTCATGTATAAATAGTGTAAAGATGAGTATGTAATTTTTTATAGATATGATAAAAATGGCGGATGACAAATGTACTCAATCTTGTTCCCAGCGAAGAAACAAGTATCAAAAACAATGATTGCCCCGAACTTAGCCCAACAACACACCAAAAACTACAAAGACAAATTATTAAAAGAATATTTCCCATGATTAAAATTTAATTTTAATTTGACTATTAAAGAAAACGATGGTCCCAGCCAATCGCATCTAAGTTTAGGGATTCCCGAAAAGGAGAGTCCTTTCTTCGCCGGTAATAAACAACTGTGAACAGGATGAGAATTTGGGAGCATTCGACAGCAGACAAGGGGTGTAACCCCCAACTAGAAGCTAGCCTTTAATAATTGAGGACCAAGCGGTTCAACAAACTCATTTTATCAGATACTTTTAATACAGAAAGATAAGACTCTCCTTAAGGAGCGCCCTTTGTTCTTGTTCAAACCAAAGGGCAACTCAATGAAAACGGATTAATTATGAACAAGCCAGTTAAGTTCATAAAAATCACCCTCGCAAGGGACACGACATTTCTGCAGATGGGGTTTAGACCGCTTACCATGGTTCCCAACGGTCGGCTAAAACCTATGTTCCTGCCTCTACTACTGGTCAGCAGAAATTGGTTCAATTAAAACTGCTCATGGAATATTTATAATTATAACCATCAATTTCGCGTTTCTAGTCACATGTGATAATGAGCCACTAGCCAGGCAGATTTTTACCTTTCAGAAACAACTCCCCAAATGATATTATTCAGGACCATACCAGCACAATCAACGCCTTTTTAAGTAATGTCGACTACGAATTTTAGGACATCGTTATCAGAAACCAGCAAACCTACTCCGCATCAATGACTGTACAGTCCCATAGTATTTGCATACACCTTCATAAAAATAAATTCTTCTCCTAGTAGAATGTTAACATCTTTTGCGTTTATGAATTTTGAGCTAAAAATGGACCAAATGCAGAATTCCACGACTTTTATTTTTACACTGACGTTCCTTTATAAGTCTTCTTCCAGTGATTTTTCATTCCTTTGAAAGTATTTTCAATTTTTTTGAGATATGGAAGAACACTTTTTAGTATCGTTTTTAAGGTTTATAAAAAAAAAAACAAAAATTTAAAAAAAAACTGGTTCACTGTCTTGGTAGATATTGGCATCAAATTTGGTGCAAATGTTGGAACTGCGAAGACCCACGCATGCAATAAATTGCATTATTCCATCTCGAACTTACACGCAGAAGAGAGGTGTATATTTTCTTATATAGTGGCACCTGGTATCAAATAAAAGGTCTCGACAATTATTTTCGAGACAGTTCACAACGACAATGGTTGTGAAAGCGGCAGTGCGATTGTTAGAAAAAGTCAATTATTTGAAACACTCATTCTTAGAAACTAGCAAACCACAAAATTCGAAGAAAATTATGGTGGTTATGTAGGCGACACCCAGTCCCCAAACTACTCTCTCCCACGATCTCTGCTCAAATAAAGTTAATAGTGGTATAACATTCAATTTGATAAATTTACTGCAACTGGTAAATTGCAACTTCAAATTGGGTGCCACACAAACTGAAGCCAAAATATATAGAAAGGCGGTTATGCACCCCGAATGGTATAAAAGAAAGCCCTAATTCGATGCAAAGAATTATTACAGACAGCGAAAAATGGAAACAATATGATAACCCGAAGCGTAAGGGATCGTATGTGAAGGCCAACCAACCAAGGACATCGACAGCAAAGCCACGGCTCAAAGGTAATGCTCCGTATTTTGTGGTCATGTGTGAAAATCAGGTGAAATCATCGTACTTACAAGAACTAACTCATTTGAAGCGAACGTTGACAGAAAAACGGCCGGAATATGCGACCAGGCAGGAGTTTGTAATTTTTCATCATGACAATGCTCGGCTGGATAATAGTAGCTGGAAAATGTTACCTCACCCGGCCTATTTACCAGACTTGGCGCCAACTGACTACCGTTTATTTCGTCCGATGCAAAACGCACTCAGTGAAGCATGGTTTACTTCTGCGTAAGATATCAAAAATTTAAACTTTCTTGGCCTGAACGGATGAATCCTTTTTCTGACACGGAATTGATTTGCTGCCAGAAAAGTGGGGAAAAATGACCGGAAACAATGAATAATATTTTTTATATAATGAAAATTCATTGATTAATTAAAATAGAGTACTATTTTGATCCAAAAAAGTTTGGCTTTCAGTGCATATACCCGATAGTAGGTCTAAATTTCCCGTTTCAGCGGTGTACGAAATCACTGCAACATGGGGACTCAGACTGTCATTCCAAACAGAAGTGTAATATTTTAGACAGACAATGCACTCAACTGAAATAAAGCTCGTACGGAAATCCTGAAGATCCAAGATCTTTTTCAGCGGAAGGTGATATTTTACCTCGTTATTAGGGCATCACGACTACGCACTGCTCTCTTACTGAGTGATAGCTGTTTGGCAAATGGTTTTACATCTGGAAATAGACCTCCTCCACTATTCTATACCACTTGCTTCAAATACGTCCCGCATGTTGGCCACACTGAACAATAACTACGGTCAGTTTTGAAATTGGCGGGCCAAAGCTCTCCACTACTACGAGGAAGTGCGATCACAAGCGATCAGGAAGAAATGATGCGATCGATGTGATTTCTCCTACGTTGTCGGTTAGTTGGAACCCATCTCATCTTATGGCAGGCTCCAGCGCTCGAACAATATGCCATCAATAATGAAATGGTGGAAGTTACTGGAATTCACAAACATCTTGTCGTCATCGTTACCATCACCAGGATTGTCTTTTCTCATCCCATGTTCAAGAAAGCTTTTGCCAAAGGCAACGTTGCCATTCGCGCAACCCAAAGTGATCGCAATTTAACCTTCAGGATACCCCTCTGAGATTATGTTAAGTTACGAGACCTCCTTCCCGCTTGCTTCGGAATTACAATGGTGAAATACAATGTACAATTGAAATGTTCCTCATTCTGAGCTTAACTGATAGCAGGTATCCTGTCAGAAATCAGTGAGCTAGTAATGGAGTCCCGCCTTCCGGTGTCCCGGTGTTTATAGCATTAATCCGACACTTTCGTTGTACAAGTCATAAATTACAATGTCTGCAGATTGAGTGAAAACCGTAAGGACCTTGTTTAATATCAGCTTAAAATTGTCAGAAAAAAGGAAAACACCGAATTACAGCCCGTTATTTCGGTACTTCCACCACATATACTCCAATCGCATCAAAAAAGAAGTTCTTGGAAAACAATTTTGAAGTTCATGAATCAAAAAAGAAGAAAACAGCTTTCAAACTAATCGTATTATTCGGTCCTGCCTCTAATCTGCCATCTATAAAGCAAATATAGGACCTGTGTTATGCTATGAGTCAAAATTTTAAGCTTATAAAAAATTCACAAACGCCTTTGAAAAGAAGAATTTCTTTTGTTTTTTTTCCAAAACTGACCCCACCGTTCACGTGCCCTAAAAGTGTGGGATTATTACCCACTAAAACCACTTCTCGCCAAGCTACGACTGAGATTTCCAATTCCAGGAGCTTTCTTCACAGACTGGAGTTTCGCTTTTAATATTGGTTTCCTTTAATTTTATTTTTGATTTCTTGGTGCAGCCTACAATGTGGCCAATAACGGTTTATAGTTTTATTTCTGCTTCCTCAGAAGTTTTACCCGTGACAAGGACGGCAGGGTCATCCGCAAATGTTGCTGTTTTGGTTTTATCAGAGCAACGTATATCAGTGGTGTACAAAAGCCACAATGTTGGGCACAAGACCCGGCCCAGAGTACTTTCCTACGTATTTCACTCTCAATGCCTGGGCGAGGAAAATGACTGACCATACCCGCTTTTATGTATGCCATACATGACGTGATCCTGTACACCTGTTGGATTGTAGAATGGCTTTCCTGAAAACCGAATTGGCGAGGCGGTATTAGCTTTCGATCCACAATTATTAGTCTTAAGGAGAAGCCTTTAAAATAGCTTGGCTCTTGTAGGAAATAGCCACATTGGTCAATACGATTCGACTTCACTTGGCTCCTTCCCTGGTTAGTTTGGGCCCCATTATAACTTCGGCCATTTTCCATTGTCGAGGGATGTATTTTAATCTAAAAGCTGCAGTGAATATTTGTATAGCTTGCTTAGACCCTTTTCTGGCAATTCTTGCAGTATTCTCCCTGTAATAAGTTCATAGCCAGGAGCTTTATTAGGAGGAACATTTGTTTTGATTTCTGTCCTCAGCTCATTTAGTTTTACATGGCGTATTGGTAACCCCAGTCAGAAAAGTGGACCATTAAACCAAATAAACCCAAACGCGGTACTTCTTCTCATATCAGTGATGAAAAATTTAAGCGTGAAAAACAATACTCTAGCCAATTACATAAGAAAACCGTCGCCGGAGATAAAAATGCTTTGGTCAGTTGATCCCATGTCATAGGTTAGATTTAAACATTCCTCTGGGTGGTTGGGCTCGTATCCTCCAGGACTGCCCCATTCCAGGTAAGTTCACCCAGTACAGTTTCTTCAACCCTTCCTCTTCTTTAGAGATATAGCCATGAAGTCCTTTTCGATTCCACAAGAGGCTTTTCGCCTATATAGCGGCGTTCGCGCTCCTTTCCTTGTTAACTCATCCACTCACTAACCGTCCAATATGGCCTGGAATCCAGGACACCTGATTTATTAAGACACCCCCTTATTTGTGTATTGTTCACCTGGTTTGACTTAAATGTATTAATGTATTAATTGTATTAATTCTAATCCACGATAATGAGTAACTAGAGAGATGGAAAGAACACTTCACCGCGGTTTTTAACCGTATATGGAGATTTTTCCTCTTGCGGATGAAATGGTTAGTCACCTAACATGCGGATACAACTACTCCTCCAAGTACAAGAGAAATCATTTCGGTCATCAGAGAATGGTAGAAGGAGATTGTTGTTAAGATTCCAAAGAAGGGTACCCATTCTGAATGTGGCAATTGGAGGAGTACCTATGTGCTCCCTGCTATCATAAAGATAACAGCTGAAATAATACTGCAATGCATAAAAGAATATCTCGAAAGCTTGATCGACAGAGAGAGCTTGGTTCCCACTTCCCATTTTCAAAATCAACACCCTATAGAACAGGGACTGGGCGCGGAGTTTGGTTTCTCTGTGCAACAACCAATACAAAAACTGCTGAAATATGGGCATGAGTTGCACCATCTTTTCATCGTCTTTAAGGACGCCTATGATAGCAGAGCCAGGATACAACTATACACGGCCATGAGAAAATTCGATATCCCGACGAAATTGTGTGTGAGGTCCGATAAAAGCAGCAAGATCACTCTCGATGCCATTGAACATCAACAACGATGTCAGACACCACTTCAACCTGGACCTGGGAAAAGTGATTCGCGAGGCACCATCCTCTTCAAGTCCACCCAACTACTGGCTTACGCTGACGATATGGACATTATGGGAAGAACAGCCCGAGATGTGCAGTCTACCTTCAACCATGGTCCACTTTTCTGACTGGGGTTAAGCGTGTAAATGCATGTGTATCTAGAGGGTGGAAGGTACTTTCTAGATGTTTCGTGAAAATATCTGCCTTATCGTGTGCAGAACGAACCCAGCTCTTATTTTTCAGCTTAATAGGTGGGATTTGTTGTCTGGTTCTTTTTAGATAATCGCAGCCGTCCATAGTGAATAGCCTGCGCCTGCTGCGAGATTTAAGATACATTTATCTGTTCAAGGACTTTTCCAGGTTTTGTATGTAACAGAAGCCTTATTAGAATCGATTAAATATCTGTCTATTACTGCCGATTTACTCGGAAACCGCTAAAGCTATTGTCACAAAATTTTGATGAGAACATGTGGTCTGTGAGTCCCTTCACATTCTGTAAATGTCATAATTTTGTATTGGATGTAAGGAGCTCCCCATACCTGCGAAAGGGGTGTGTAATTTTTTTGCAGAATAAGGGGTAAGGGGTAAATGAAAGTGCTTGATTAGTAGTGTCCGAAACTGATCTTATATCTGACCTTGGATGAAGCATAGAGGAGTGCGAACTGAAAATGTATGACCCGAAAAGTGTAGCAGGTCTCGTTCTCAGAATCTGTTCAGCCGAAATTCTGAAATAATTCACACACAATGTACCTATATGAAATCTATGCCCCAAAATACATCCAATTCGAATATATGCTGAAATAAAGTTGGCAACGTTATATGTAGGAAGTATAATACAAATTTTGTATTTCATATGATTTTATTGCACCTTATTAAGGGTATGACGTCACCATGTATAAAATGGAAAATGAACTCGTATGAACGGGTTACTTGTTTAATAAGGCCCTTAGCTTGTTTGTGTGACGTTTAGGGTTTTCTCCCTTTCTGTTGTATGATTTCTTTGCCATAGTGCGCGTGCTCTCTGTTTATAGCATATTTTATATTAAGCGATAATGAACAGGAGTGCTTTGCCAAGTCTCCTTTTTTCATCGTTAGCAGATCGATTTCATCCTCAGTATTGTTTTGCTCATTTATGCAAACATTTTCTAGGATGTTCGTTTTAAATGTTGCCCACTTCACTATTACCCAACCTAAGAAAATAGTCCTTCCTCGTCTGAGTTGCCTTAGTTGCGTACAATGACAACGTGTGTTTTTTGCGTCAGTCGGCCAATAGATGACCTTATTGCTGAAGTGGAAATTGCACCTTTGTGGTCGTCCTGTTCCAAATAACGTTCTGCCTCTGGATGTTGTTAGCCAATATCTACAGAATCCATTTTTAAGGTTTTGTGAACAACAGGTAATAGATAGTATATTACCTTGCATTTGAAAAATTCAAATTTGTAGTATAATAGTTTTATCAAAATCGTACTTACACTGATCCTGCAGCTCAAAGTTGTCTTTTTCGTGTAAATTTACCGCAACCCAAAGTAGTAAGTGAACAGTTTGACATGCCATATACACATATACATTACGGGCTACGTACATGTTCGAAAGTACTGAACTCAAATACACTTACATAAGAAACAAACAAAACCTTTCATATCTGAAGCGAGAGCTTTCAGTTTCTGACTTGTTCAGGTTTTTTTTAATTGTGCATTATTTGAGACAGACATTTGTATGTATATATACGCTAATTAAGTTTTAGGCAACGTTCGCTTATTTAGGATTAGCGGAATATTTATGTCTTTGATATGGATGTATATATGTATATCTGGAGCTTAGTAATCAATGAAGCAATATTTTGCATTTTTAACTATGTACGAGTGGAGAACCATGTATTCATGGTTCCTTACACAAGATGAATACAAAACCTTTACACCCAAGGCGATCAGCTTCCCCTATCCCGATTTAAATTAAAGTCACTTCCTAAAATGAAGGGGCTTGCGATAAATTTGAAGAGCTGGGCCGAAGCGTTTTTTACGGTTTTGGTGAAAACAAACCCCTATTAAAATGTTTGTCTATTTGCCCGTTTATCTTTTGTACCGACTGATACGAAATTCTGTGGAAATGTGGGAACTGTGAACCGTCTGCATGCATGTGGTGAATTAAATTGCTGCACGCTGAACCTACCTAAAAGATGGCGGCAACATTTTTTTTCCACCGAATATAGTCATATAGGGATATCAAATGAAAAGTTTCAATTAGTACTTATTGAACTGGAAATTAGTTTTGACATTAGTAGTAACGGAGCAGAGTGCGGGAGTCCGAAAAACGACAATCACTTCAAGGACCTGTTCCCAGGAATTACCCCTACCGAAAAATCTGCAAAAAAATATGGCGGCCCGTGCACATTTCATCCAGGTTTCAAAATACTCTGTTACAATACCTACTCAAATAAAGTTATTAATAGTATATTTTTATATTTTGAAATCTTTCCGCTAATCCGAGTCCATCCTAGGTTTGCAGTAGGTTTTGATAGGAAGCATCATACTGGAAAGTTTAGTCCAGTCGGATGATCGGTAGATCGGCTCGAACAGTTTATTCTGGAAACTTCACAATTTTTATAAATAGTTGTACACTAATAGTCACAAGGTGTATTTTTTCGTCTTCAATTTTCTATTGCTTTGATTTGGTGACTAAGATGTGATTCATGGTATGAACAAAAGTCACCGATTTTAGCATTTGCGGACCCCGTAAAGGGAGATAAGATTAACCTTCTCGGTATTAAGAAGGACTCCAACTCTTGAAGGTGTTGTTCAAGTCCATTTGAATTCCACGTTATGATTTTCAGGACATTTGTCATTTGGTTTCCTTGTTATATTTTTGTCTCCTTACGCTATAAGCGTGTCGAAAATTTGTTTGTTTATTATCTGTAAATCATCATGCTTTTTTATTTAAAATGTAATTCTGTAGTGTACTGTTAAGGCTTTGAATGAAGTGCTCTAACACACTTCATGGCCCTGATCCAAATGGATTGTCGCCACAACGATTAATATTATTATTATTATTTGGTTACAATATTCATTATTTTTGGTTGGTATACCTCACTTTACCACCTGGGAGTATTCCACTTTCTTGGATCTAACAACAAATGCGGGGTTGTTTTTTTCGGGAGCTGCTAAGGTAACAGTCCTTTACGACAGCAGCACCCATCTTTTCTTTTCTTTTTTTTAAATTTCGTCATATAGAATCCATATGTCATTAAAATAAAATGCCATAATTTATTATAACTTTGTTAGCAACAGTGCGATTTCCACCAAACTTGGCAGCGTCATGCTTTATATTCCAGTTTAGTTTTTCTAGATGTGTATTAATTTTCCGGCGAATTTAAATTCTACTTTGCTTCATCTTTGCTGGCTTCAGTTTGAGAATTTTTGTATGTGAGAAACGTGAGAAAATAAACTTGATCACTTCTCTGAACGCATTGCTTTATTAGTTATCTACGGTAACACGTTGGTGTAACATCAAAATGCATTTCAAGTAGGCTAACGGTAATAAGAGCCTTAGTCACACTCATTGGAAACAAAAGGGTTTTCGATAAAAATGTTACACTGCTTTTTTGCATATATTTCCCCCCTCAACACAACGTAGAACGATGTTATTTACAGCATGTGCATGTGACCCACAGGCAGACAGACTGACCTGTGCGGATATACCAGATTTCCCATCAGGCATATCCCTTCGTGCGGATAAAGGAATGATCGGCGGATGGCTATGAACATGCACTTGTAAGCATTTGGAGGTGCGCGTGCATGGCCATGTTTATGCGCCGTTTGAGAGAAAAAAGCATGGGCAAAAATGGCCATGGGAGAGGGGCGTACCTAAAAGAAGAAACCAATATGGAGAAAGAAAGGAGAATATAAGTTATTGTTCACAGGATCAGAACCTCAGCACCGGCAGCGTTGGGAAGTGGGTAAGAATGCTTCCGACGGTCGATATCCCTCGACTGCCATCGTTGGCAGCTACCTGAAACGTCCTTCAGCTCCGAATCAGATGTTCCCAAAAGGAGATTTGATACTGTAGCTGAAAAGGTCCCCGAGTAAGACAGCAAGGTGGAGAAAGACATTGATAACACACACAGCCAAGGAGAACCCGATTTGCACGAGTTCACTACCAGAGGTCTGAGGAAAGCATATGGAAGCACGCAAACGGCAAATTTAAGCTTACCGGATGAAGCAGCGTTAAAACTGGTGGCGGCTGGTAAAGTAAAAATAGGGTGGCTCGTTTACCGAATCAGAGGGAAGGTGCCCCCGAAACGACACCTTAGATACCTTGAATTTGGGCGAAATATGGCGGTAATTGCGATAGGGCAACCAGTATAGAAAATGTGCAGGAGAAGGCCATGTCCTCAAGGGGATCAACGCCAGCCCCGACTTTAGTATGTAGTATTTTTTGTTTCTCTATTACTAACAAAGTTATAATAGGTCAAAGGTGTGTCTTTTGAAAAAAATTCATTGCATTTTAACGCTTTTGAATGTCAGTGCCACAATAAAATGAATTGTTTGAGAAACTAAATGCATGAAAATTACTATAATAACTAGAAGATAAAACCTACCTGAAGTGTTCAGCTTGAACCTATCAAACTAACATCGGCTTGCTATATTTGTGTATGAGATGAGAGAGAGGCAAAGTCTCTGAGCACTTAGACCTTAGTGGTCTTTTTAACTTGATTCCCTTGTCCAAAGGAATATCCCGGATTTGTTTACGTATCGCAGAATCTCCGCTAGTGGCTGCGATGCTACCTGCTGCAGCTGGAGCACATAAGCACCAAAAACCTGATTTGGGATGCGTTAATAGGTGATACACTCACATGGTTAGAGCGCTTGGCTGTCGTAGCGGAAGGTATCATAGGGCGCTACAACCCTGTAGTGTACCGTTACGGTCTAGAATGAAGTACTCTAACACACTTGAAGGCCCTGATCCAAAATGAATTGTTGCATCAGCGATTATTATTATTATTAAATCTCGCTGTATATTTGTTTGGTTGTGTAAGGAAAAGTTTGGTGGATGTAGCGGCATTAATGCTCTGGGTAGATTCATCAGACCCAGGATGTAATTGACACTCACTTTGTGTTTGGGAATACATATATACAAATATCCAGTTTCGGTCACGCTGCCCCTGGGGCAGAAGGCGTTGCCCTGGACGAAACCGTTAATAGTCCGTTTGTAAAGATTTATTTTAATCCGCTGTAGATAAACTGGAAACAGACGGGGCTGCCTGGTCAAAGAGTTGACAACACTAAAACTAAGTAGTTAGGAGAGGAGAGTGAGAGAGAAGACCAAAAACTGAAAAATTAAGTTTTAATTGAAATTCTAAAAATATAATTTAATTTCTACTAGGTACTACTCTTCCAATATGAAGGAAGAAAATAAGTATAGTTTTTACCAAACTTCAGTACCTTGTAAGATTTTTTTTTTAATTTCCAGTGATGATAACATAACTTCTGGATTTGTTCAAGAATGTAATTATCTATAATTCACAAGGTAAATGTTCTATATGCAGTAGATTAATTATAGCCTATTCGGAAAATCAATTAAAAAGTAGCCAATACTGCAAAAAAGCGAACCATTTGCTCCCAGAGATCTCTCCACATCTGTGCGCATGTTTTAACACCAAATAATTTTTTCAGAACAACCGACCCTACAAATGAAGATGTCTTGTTAAAGTAAATACGAAATGTTGCAGACAATTCATCCATCCATAGGCGCATATGTGACGAAAGATATGTATTCACCATACATGCCTTCAAAAAAGTACTCGTATCTGCAGTTGTGGATTAATTCTTTCTTTCGCTCGTTTGAAACTTGAGCTCCATTTGAATCCCCCACTCTGCCATTCGCTTACCATTTGTTGACGGACGGATCGTTTGTTCTTTCCGTCATTATTAAAGCAAACGGAAATATCTCATCTATTTATACTTCAGCAATTTTACCGACTATCGCTCACCGAGTTGGCTCTCCTCTTGCTTATTACGATTAAAGAATTATAAGTACACGGTCTGCATATCCGTCGTCGCTAGTCGTTAACGTTAGTCCGTTGAACTAATCCAAACTTTCAGTCCTGATTAGTGTTATCATTTCGGCCTGGAAGTTTTCTCTGAGGGCAAATTCTTTAGGATTTGGATTTGAACTTCTTGATGCATGTGTTGCTCCAGTCCTACTCCGCACTAAATGTATACTTTCTTTGAGTAATTAGTTATCATCTTGAAATGCATGACCAATATAATAAATTTGAATCAAGTAGTGCAGAAGCCGCGAAAACTCAGCCGAAAAGTGCTCACAGATTATAGAGCTCTTTCGGAAAGTTCAGTGGAACTGCTCCTTTCCCGCTTATTACGATGAGAATCTTGCAAGCAGCAACTCTGATGCATATTTCCCTGTCGTCACTATTAGAACGTCATCATCAGCATAATATAGTTCACATTTCAGATGAGGCTTCCAGAATGGCCCTCAACAACAAGAGGGACTGGATTTGTCTTTGAGCATGTTGGCGGGTCATCGCGGCTATTTTCCAACCGAACAAAATCTTGCTTTTGGCTCATTTAACAAAATACTAATAATAATTCATACATGCTGACATCAAAGAGGAACATCTGTAAAACATCAGAATTGATAGCTACAGAACATCACTAAGCACAGTGACTAAATGAATATTTTGTTTATGGAGCCGATGCCATGCTCCGTTGTCTCCCTGGTATGGAACGACCCGGCTTTTTTGGCCAACAACTGCAGAACTTTTTCAATGCAATCGCAGAGACGAAGACAAGCTGTTGAGCAATTTCATGAAATGATTTGGCACAGAGTTGCTTTGATATACGACTAATTATCTCATTTGTTTGCATCTCGTGACGGCGACAACCACTCTAGACGCCGATACCCTCTTGCAACTGTCACCAGACCCAGTGGGTGTCTTTGCGCGACTCTTTCAAGTTTTGGATTAAGACTTCTATGATAAATGGCTAAATGCACGGATTGGGTCTTGAAGGATCACACGCTTGAAATGTACACAGTCTGGGCTGGAAAAGCGTAAGCAAGTTTCTCACTTTTATAAGATTCAGCACTTTAATGCAGTCATGCATTCGGAGTTACATTCGGTAATATTTGTGGTGATTTTATAATTTGTTTGGACGGATAATAGCGTTTAGAACGTTAGGAATTTATTCATAAATGTTTCATCATTCATAATTGGCTTGAATGAGCAAAGAGGATCTGAAAGTGACCTGCATAACTTACGCTCCGAATCGCCGGAGAATCGAGTCCTAGTTCACCGTTGCTATTAAAATTTTTATTTAAGAAGAATTCACGAAAACTTGGCTTGAAGAAGAAAAGTTTTGCGAGTGAATCCTGTTGAACCAATACTGGGAGAGCTTTATCGTTTGAAGATTGTCAATTTACCATTCAATTATATATAACATAAAAATAGATGCGGAAAACATTAGAGGAATCCAACGGAAAAGAAGGATTTTCTGCAAGGATAAAGTATTCATTATCTTTCAGAATATACTAATATATATGAGATGGAACTCCTTGAAAGATGAAGACATTATACGACTACTTTTTGCCTGGAAAGCCAAATGTCCAGGTCTTACTCCAATCGAAAACATTTCAGGCATTTCAGCAAGAGCAAATGATCGGCAGTATTTAGCCGCAACAGACTTGCAAAAAAAGGATTTTGAAATCGGAGTCGGATTTGCAGATAAAGGTACTTTAAAAGTTAATTAATTTACTGCTAAACACAATTTTTCCAAAAATTGACAAAAGTGTAGAGCCAACTACTTACAACCCACAATGGAGCATAAAATCTGGGAAACCCCTTCCGGACCAACACCAACAGCTCTACTACCAAACCCTATCTCCACCTCCACGCGGCGGCCGCTAGGAGCTCTTTCTTAACGAAAAACTGCAGACGGAGAAAGAACAAGGCGAGTCGTCCGGGTCTAAAAACGGGACAAATTATACCAACTGGTCCCCCAGGTTAGCTGGGGTAGGACTCACAACCTCATAAGGAAAACAACTTGTTACGAAGCCACAGAACGAGCCTCGGGTTGGATCAATATTACTACAACGAACCCGGCAATGAACACGGAGTAACGATTTGTCCATTTACTCATGGAACGTGCGCTCCCTGTACAGAGAAGGAGTTGCCCAGCGGCCAGCTGCTACCTTATCCCAATATAGGGCTGATGTGGCAGCGTTGTAGGGGATTCGTTGAGAAGGGGCCGGTTTCCCAGAGAAGAGCTACTACATCATATGTTGTAGTGGTCATCCAGTAAACCATGTGCTTGGAGTAGATTTCCATCTCACCCAAAAAATGAAACCTGCTGTTATCGGCTTTGATTTATATGCATTCTGCGTTTGCGAGGGAGATTTAGAAATATAAGCCTCATTAACGTTCACGTCTCTACAGAGGATACCTTCTATGAGGCAGTAGAACGATCCCTCGAAGCCTATCCCAAATATGATATCAAAATCATATTTGGGGATTTTAACAGTCAAGTTGGTACGGGACCAGTATTCAGGTCATACGTTGGCTCCCCTTACATGAATGAATAATACCAATGAGAACAACTGCGGATTATTCAATTAGCAGTGTCGCACAAAATGGTTGTTGGAAGTACCTGGTTTGCGCCGAAAGCGGTCCACAAACATACATGGGACTTTCCAGACGGGACCACTTTCAACTTTCGGCATTGATGGATCTCAGAACATATTGGGGAGCGAACATAGACTCGGATCACTATCTCATTGACATGGTGCTCCACGCTCGAATCACAACACCACCTACAATCCCCCTGACAATCGGGTGATCGTTAATACTGAAGCCATCTACAGCACAGCCCTCTGCAAAAGGGAAATGGATGGAGCAATAACCGTCATCAACAGTGGTCCTGGAGGCGAAGCATCAACGAAAGATCGTCACAGTCACCAGAAGAAGGTTACCTTTGATACGACCACCAATATACTTGGCCCCAGTCGTAAAAAACTCGAAACGGCTCGTTCAACGATGAATGTAAGATAGCAATGGAATTTTAGAATGCTGCATACCGACCATTCTCAATGAACGCGGCACTCGCGGAGATTTATCACAAACTTCGACGAGCGGGGAAGTGACTTTACAAACGAAAAAGGAAGCCTGAGAGAACCAACAGGTCTGTGAGCTTCAAGAATGTAGGGAGCAACCGAACCAGGCGCCCAAGTTTTACCAAGAAGTCAGCAGGATGAAATCTGATTTCCGACAAAATTGGCATATTGGAGCGATGGGTTGAGTACTTTGATGGATTACTGAACAACCAGAACATCGGTGAGTTGAAGGTCCCGCGAACTGAAGACGACAGACAAATACTGCCACCACCAATATTGAAGAAACCGTCCGCGTAATTCACCGGCTTAAAAAGCATGAGTCGCCAGGAACCAATGGAAATACAACTGAATTGATTAAATATGGAGGCGACCAATTACACATAGCGGTTCATCAACTTACTATATGCTCAAGGTGTGGTACAGCTCTACGATTGACAACCAGGAATTATCAGTTTCATACATAAAAAGGGAGATATCACGCAGTGCAGCGATTATAGAGGTATCAGGTTGGTTGTTCACTCCAGGCAAGATGTTCTCCCTGCGGCAAGCGTTGAACAAACTATTGGAATATGAACATCAGTTAATAGTAATAATAATAACCGTTGGCGCAACAATTCATATTGGATCAGGGCCTTGAATTGTGTTAGAGCACTTCATTTAATACCGTAACGGTACACTATAGTAACGCTGTAGGAGAGAATGTGGTCAGCATTCCGCTCACCCGAGATTATTACCCCGATTTGACTCAGGTACTCATTCACAGCTGAGCCGACTGGTACGCGACGTCAAATCACGATACAAATCCCTCTGCCACCAGTGTGATTTGAATCGCGACCTTCCGTACGACAGCCTTGTGCTCTAACCACTCAACTATCCGGACACTAACATCAATTGCACCATTTTTTCATCTTTTTTAAAGCAGCCTATGATTGTATAGCGAGGGCAAAACTGTACACAGCCATGAGATACTTCGGTATCCCGACGATAAGACTGACTAAGCTGACCCTGACCACCACCAATATGTGAGGCCAGATAGAAGCAACAGAATCACTCTTAAGACCATTGAACGTCAACAACGGTTTAAGACAAGGGGATACTCTACTATGTGTCCTCTTTAACCTGGCCCTGGAAAAAGTGATCCGTTCTGCTAAGGTAAATGGGGGAGGTACCATCTTCTATTAGTCCATCCAACTACTGTCCTATGCTGACGATATCCACGACTACGAACTGCCTTCATCCGGATCGAGCAGGTGGCGCGAAATCTTAAGTTGCGCATCAATGAAGGCAAAACGAAATGTATGGCGGCAAAGTCAACACCAAAAATCTACCAACCAAGACCATCAGATCGCACTGTTCAAACGAAAAGAATAAAGTTACGAGACTACCACTTTAACATGGTTAGTCACTTCTGCTACCTAGGGTCGAAAATCACAACCGATAACAGCCACGATGATGAAATCGGCGCTCGATTGTTGACTGCCAACAGAGCCAATTTCAGCCTTCAAAAATTGTTTCGCTCCAAATTTCTAAGCATAGGGTCGAAACATCTCAGCATAAGGTCAAAGCTCTTTCTGTACAAGATTTTGATCTTGGCAGTCCTCATGTATTTCTCGGAGATCCGGGTTCTTAGCAAGAAAAATTGCGAACTATTGGCCGCGTTTGAGAGAAGAATCCTTCGAAGAGTTTTTTTCCTCAGTCCACTTCATCCGCTGCCTACGTGAACCTGCTGAAATGATCGCCACAAATTGTGGCAAACAGCTGCAGACGACTCCCATCGGAAATCCGTACCGGACCTTATATGTCTCGCTCTCCTCATTTTTGGGTTTGCATTTTACCAATAACTGTGTGTTATATATATATAATATATTATTTCCTTTCATGATCGGTGACATTTTCCATATCGCCTTGTACCAAAGACCTCCAAGACCTTGACATATGTATTTCCTTAAACATCTAGACTACGCTGATAATATCCACTTGCTCTCGCGCCGAGTCGTAAACCTTTCCCAAATAGCGCTGGATTACTAACAATAATGTCGGACGTGACAGTGCTTAGGCCACACATTAAGAAAGGCAGAAAATTCTATCGCTTGGTGCAATCTCAAGAATGCATCATTTCAGCAGATCGTCGGTCTGGTAACCATGTAATAAATGCAGATTACTATGGTTGGCGACTCCCTATTAAGGAAGTAGTTCGGAACTCCGGAGGTAGCGGTGATTTATAAAAGAGGTTCATAATTACAAAGCACTTAAAAAATCTAATTTTTGACCAATTTTGAACTTACATTCATTTAGTAGGAAACAAGTGAACAACATCTGGATCTGAACATCTGCTCCTTTTAAATTGTAGAGTTTTTAATTTTTTAGGTAATTTTATTACGCCTGTGACGTTTATGGAATGAATTGCTAGAAGCCCGATTGTGAGGCAGAATATTACAAACAAAATCAAATTACATTTCCAGAAGTTTTAATATCCATCACCTCACTTAACATGCATTTTTCATTTAATTGGAATTTATTCGTACAAACTATGTGGAAAAATGCATAAAGAAATGATTGCCAATGGTTATTATTAGTGTGGATAATTAGAACACTTCTGCAAACACCCACTTGAAGCAACCAGATTGAATTACCACCATTTAGCGCATGAGATGCGTGGAAATTAAAGCATTCGAGCGTAAAGTAAAATCCTCACTGGAACATCGAAACCAATTTTTATGCACTTTTAGATTTTCAACGGTCCGATTGAAATTAAAATGAAGACGTTTAAAGAAGTTCTTAATAAATCTCCAAGAGCCGAAGAAAATGGCACCTTCATGGGATTTAATAGTCAATAAAATGGATTTTATGTGGTCGTATAATTTAAACTGAAACAACGCGGTATGTAAATTGGATCGATCTTGCGATAAAGTCACCTGCAGCTACTACCACCACCACCGCTTCCCTGTTGCATTCCTCACAATAAATCTATTTGAGATGAGATTACCTCTAAGGGTGCGTCCACCTCAACCTTGATGCTTTGATCTGAATGTTTTATGCTTCGTGGCTGACTGTGCGCTGATCAGAATTCGCGTTTAAAGGGGAGCTACGAGATGTTCCTACCATAGAACAGAATAAAGTGCATTATTACACTTTACATCCAACTCTGCCCATTTGATGCAGTGCTCGAGGAATCAATCTATTACTCTTCCCAATATTACTCAAGCAACAATGTATCCATGTGTATCCTCACCTTACGAGTGAATGCCATCGAGTATCAAACCGTGGAATATTCGACGTACACCCGTAATTGGATGCATAACGTAATTTGTATTTCAACGCATTTTCCATTCCCGACTTGCTTTGCCAGCCTTCCTTGAAGTTGCGTAATAAAATCTCAGCTTAACTGCTTTCTAGATCAACTGATCCGCAACCTGAAGTATTCGATCTGGATCTAAATTGCGGCCGTAACAGATTTTCGATCAGCCATCATTCTGACGCTGAAACGAATTGACTTTAAAATGTTGACGGCGATAGCAAGCGCTAGTTAGCTGGTTTCGTGGACACATAGCCAACCGGATTCACACACGTTGTAAAGGCATCCGTAATTTAAACGGACAGGGCTCATTCTATCTTAACTAATTTCTTTGGCAGACATTGCAAATAGGCATTAAGTGATGTAATTGAAAGCGATTGAGTAATATTTTGCTGGATTAGGGATTTCGTTCAAAGGCTACATAGTATCCGCAATCATCAAAGTAGTCAACCTGTTCGTGATGATCATGACACTTAACGTTGCAGAGTCCTCCAAAGAGATACACATCGTCATGATTGGCCTTGGCATTCAGAATAGATTGCTTTCAATTTTTGTGTTCGCGGATTGAGTCCTCCAGTTGGAAACGCGGGTAATTTTCGAGTTATCTAATGAATTCACGTAGAAAAGCTATTGCAGCCCGATTGTTGCTACTAGCTCATTTAGAAGTCATAGAAGTCATTAATATGCGCCAATCCGACCCTTCTTCCCATTCAAGTAGAATTTTCCGATGTGTATTTCGAAATTAAGGCTTCCAAACGTTCGAGAGTACGTACACAATTTGCCATATTCTTTTTAACTGATGCATGAATGTAGAAACACGTACTGATATGTGGTATGGATTGTAGTCTTCTATATGGATTTAGCTAGACTGATTGCTCGTGTCGATAGTATTGTACGTTCCTTGACATCCACCGTTTATGCTCTCGACGTGTACAAAACACTAAGGTCACCTATTACTAGCCTCATGAGGACTGTAATTTCCCATAATCCTTAATAAAAGTTATGGCGAAAAGAAGGTAACAATGCGGGTACCTTCCATTTTACTGTGAGGAGTACAGTCGCCGGTCGCCAGGGCGCTTCCACTGAGAGTGATAGACCTGCTTCATTGGAGTCGGTCGTCAAAAATTCTGTTTTGTCCAGATTAAGTTGACTGAACGTGTTATATGAAACGATCATCAGTTTTGTTATGAGACGCAAGGAAAACACCATCTCCATAGAGTAATATTTAGAGCCCAACGTTGGAGGCCCAGTGCGAAATTGTCCATAACAAAAATAAAGGGAAGTGGTAAGAGGGTGCCTTCTTGATGAATGTCGACAGAGGCACGAAGCGCTTTTGATGTATTATAGCTGCTACATTTCGAATTTTACTCTTCCGTTTACTGTTGAGCAATGTAACCCCACGTACGAGTTTCTCTGAAAATAGGTGTCGCCCGTGAGTACACCAGTTGTGTTTGCATGGAACACTGTCAAACGTCTCTCTATATCCTGAAATTCAATGTAGGGAGGGCGGTGCTTCTCATGGTTTTTCTCGGAATAAGTCCGCAGCGTGTATTCCATTGGCAGTTTCGTAGTTCTTGACAAACCAGGTTTGACTCATGATTATTGGAACGAAGCCGCAAATGTAATCAATCCGTTCAAAAATCACTACGTCATAGAACAACAACCAACAACAACTGCGAACATTAAAATGAACGATATAATCGTTGGCTAGCACGTCATAGGTCTTTATGTCAAGTAGTTGGCAGAAGGTATCTTTCTAGGCGACGAGTCGACCTGTTTTTGGTGCGTAAATATGATTACCATATGCCACCTGATAGGGTATAACGCACCAGTCACACCATCGTTCGCTAATTTATAGGGTAGCAACCTGTAAATTTTGAAATTCAACTTTTACCGAAATGTCAACAATGTCTCAGAAAGGGACCGACTCCACGCCGAAGCCCTTTGGCAATCGAAAACGGACTAAGATTGGTTTCTGTAATGTTAAAAAGTGTTAAAATCTCCTAGTATGACTCTGATATAATACCTGAGACAGGCTTTGATTGTTCGTTCTACTGCGGCGTGGAAGGTACTCTTCTCCGACTCTGCAGTATCCTCTCTATGGGCGTGAATATTAATAAGACTTTTCCTTCGAAATTTGCTTCTCAGGCGCGGTGGTCTAATTTTTGGCTGACTATTACACCTACTCGTAGCGCATGGTTTACTGAATGGCCGCTATAATATACAGTGCAGTGTCTCATCTCCAAGTAACAGGCCCCTGTCCGGCGCATTTCTTGTGACACAGCTTTATATTGGTATAGTTATCTCAAACCAACTTTCGGTCTGAAACATATACTAGTTTTTGACTGCCAGTTCTGGAGCACTTTCAATAATGTCCAGATAGCTGTGTGGTTAGAGCAAAAGGCTGTCGTGGGGATGATCGCGGTACAAATCCCACTGGTCTCAGTGAGATTTGTATCGTGATGAGCACCTGAGTCAAATCAGGGTAATAATCTCGGGGGAGCGTAATGTCGACCATATTGTTGCGCCAACGATTATTATTATTTAATAACCACTTTGGCTTAAATGGCAGTAATAAGACGCTCTTACCCTCGTGATATGTTGGCATCACGGCATCAAATTGTAAGGAATCATACACTATGATTTTCTTTCTGCAGTACATTTATATGGCAGACGAAGTTCAAATGAACCCACTTGCGGTTTCCCATCTTTATTAGTTTGAAATAGCGAAAATACGTGAAAAAAGAAAATGTACAGATTTAGTTTCGCGGATACTACGCTTTCAAAAAATATTGCAATTTTAAAAAACGTACTAGCATGGAGTGAGTACAATGGATCATCTGAATTCGAGTGCTCAGATGCTTTGCTTCTCTCCCACCTCACTCACATACATCACACTTTGCAACCATCAAAACCCATCCAGTAAAAGATATTATATTAAAGTGATGCCAAACAAGTTCAAACATCTGTCCCATTTTGCAATGAGACTCATAATTTCACTCGCGGGATTTGAATCACGCAATTCATTTCCAGTGCAATTTAGGACAGGTTTCACTTCTTCACTTCCCTGTTCGTTGAGGTTTTGTGTGAAACAAAACCTTACGAAAATCAGTTCAGTGTCTGTCTGTCCTCCTGTCCGTCTACCTGCTCTCTAGCTATATGTCCTTTCTTCTATCCGCTGGGTTCGCAGTCGCTTCCGTTTTTCGTAGTTTATCGTAGTTGCTGTGATTTTGGAATTCATCGCAAACCAATCCTACTGATAAGCTACCATTATCTGGACAAAACTTTCCAGTGATAGCACTTCATCTAGAGTCTTCTCTAGTTTCCTCCTTTCTTCTACGAACCTCGAACATTGGAATAATACATCCGCGTGTCTAATTTAAACCTATGTAGGTATTGACGATATCCTCCATGGCTGGTGAGAAACTCTGTGAGATTATAATTGGTTTTCCCATGCTTTCTCTCCCGCCACCCCTCGATGGAAGGGATCAGCTAGTAAGTCCAACGAAGTTTTTCTGGCTGGTCCCATTGCTGTTGCATCCGATTATGGATCTCTCTCTTTCGGTTTTTTTCTCCTGCGATAAAGTACAGATCGACCTGCGTTATATATGTTCGGCATCTCGTCTGCCAAGATGTCAATCAGCATCGTTTCCGAAATGATGAATGTTGCATCATCTGAGACGGTCTTGGATGGAAAACAGGCTTGGGGCAGTCCATCCGTATACCATTATTATTCTGTTAAGGGAAGTCGCACCGCGACCTTGAAGAACTATTGTGCCCCATCTGTATACCATAGTCAATTTATGTGCATTGCCCAGAAAATGTAACGCTATTTCCCAAACTGGGACTTCTGACTGCAAGAATGTACGTTCTGAATCATCCTTGCTAGAGCTAAACTCGTGGTGCTTGTTTTTCCGCAAGAATGCTTCTGAAAATTGAGTTTTCTTCCTATCACTAATTGCAAGTATTCGATGGCCACCTTGAAAGGGGTGGTATGAATCCCAGTTCTAATACAGACGTAATTTCTCTTGCGGTGCTGAGTGCTGAGAACCGATCTCGTCTTTTCCTCCGCAAGTGCCAGTCGAGCACTCTCTAACTTCTAAACTCACTTGAGTACAACTCAGCATCTTTGATATGCTTTGCGACCACCACACAGTGCTATGTCGTCAACGTAACCCACCACTGTGGCTTCCTAAGAAAGCCGGAAGGTTAAGTACGTCATAGTACATGATGTTTCACAGTAGTGGGCCCAGTTTGGAACCCTGTGGGACATCTGGGAAAACAACGCACTCCTTGGATCTATCATCGGCATCATATCTGAGCGTCCGCTCTCCCAAGCGAGCAATAGCAGCGAAATAGGTGGGGACACTAATCGTCGCCAGAGACTTTTGTATAAGGTTCCAGTTAGCCGAGTTAAATGCATTTCTCAAGTCCAGGGTCACCACCATGAAAGTCAGCGCATCACGGCCAAGCCATTAACCATTTTGATAGCATCAATTGATCTGACATTAAGGAACCCACACTGCCGATCTCAAAGGCCTTCCTGAGGAAATTACCCTTGGATTATTTTGGGCAAGAGGGTAGGCCGGGTGATCTGAGCCTCACGGCGGTCCGCCTGCAAACAGAGTTCCTTAAAATTCATTCTCTTGATCCTCTGATGGCAAGCTTGAAGTTCTTGCGGACTTCCCTATAACCTTGTTCCTTTTGCCCCTGGTCGATCCTGCCCATCGTTCTTTAAGCTGTTCATCTCTCTAAGTGGCTAATCAATCCTAGGCTGGCCAGTACATCATTCCACCAATAATTGGGTCTTCTGGCGGAAAAAAGAGCATCCCGTGGGCATCGATGCGTAACACGCGTTGGCGATGCATTATGTGGCATGGAAAGCCCTCTCCATGGGATTCCCTGCTTTGGTAGGCTGGTCTAGCCTGTTTGGTAGGGTGGCCTAGTCACACCCCCATGAAAGTTTGCTCATTCATTGCTGTGCAGACCATCGTAGCGTTCTTTTGAATTTCGGTTTCCTGGGTTCGGGTCTCCTGCCCTGTGGCTCCGTCGCTAGTTCAATGGTTATTACCTGGTCAGGTCTGTTAGAGGTCAAATCTACAATTGAAGCGGACCCCCCTTTCAGATAGGTATTTACATCACTTTCGTTGACTAAAACTATACCCAACTGAGCAAATGCGTTAAGCTCCTTGCTACCCCAAACGGTAGTCCACGCATTAAAGTTAGCGGCTACCACCTTCGTACTGTCGCGTCGAGAACAAGATCGTTTAAAAGGTTTTTAAATTCAGACAATGTGAGGCTCGGTGGGGCGTAGTAGTTGTATACGAATATATCGCCTGACCCATAGTATATTGTATAGTTTGAAGACCGCATGCCCATACCACCGCTCCATAAGTGGCCTGCGCAAGCCAATCCTGTGCGATCCTGCAATGATTGAGGTTTATTTGTGTTAACCTCATTTCTTCATGCCAGTTAACTTCTTCCTAAATTTCAGGCATCTACCACTTTCGGCAATATGCCAGTTTCCTTCGCACAAAATGTATTTTGGGATCCTATTGCACTCTTTGGTAATATGTCCTTTCTCCGACACTTTCAGCAGCGATCGGACCTATGTCGAGAGAATATGAACCGCTACATGTGCACCGAGTTGCATCATTGTTCATTGGGAAGAATATGGTCATGTTGGGTATCAAACGGAAGGGCTCAGCTAGTAGTAGACCTCAAAATATATCCCCCATGCATCAGTGTAAATGATAATATAAGACATAATTCTGGAAAATTTAAATACAATCCAACAATTATTAACAAAGTTATAGAAGGTCAAAGGTCGTGAATTCATTGTATCCCAAGGCTTGTGTGACGTCATCATCATACGTAGTGAACTCACTTCACACACCGTCTACTGGTGGACCGCACTAATTAGAATAGCAACTTGCTCCGCTCCGCTTTTCAATGGATGGCGGACTCAAGACCGCTCATCTGTCGCTGAAACCCATATCGGTGCAAAGTCCTACATGCAGCTGGTTTCGGTCACACTGCTCGTCAGGGTGGAGGCGCGAGGCAGTGTTTGATGAGATTGCCTCACCTTGCAATCGAAACCAACCAGCCGCATACATTTTTTCGGGTGTTCCACCCAGATGGATATATATCTACGTTAGCACCAGCGATATTCAATATTTTTACTTATATAACATAATATTCATGTCTCCAATATGTACATATATCCGAAAAGGGAAATATATTTTGAATTTGTATCTATCTTCGAAACAAAAAACATGCATAGAAAGTTCTCCGCATAAAAAGAACACAAAACCTTTATACCTAAAGCGCCCAGCTTCCAGTATTTGGACTTTTATTAGAATTCACCACGTGTTCGTATCATCATTATTATGCATACCATGCATTTATTTTTGTGATCAATGAACAGCAAAACATTTACATGCTTCATGAGAAAACTCTCCACCATTGCAATTTCCTTCTTGACAGATTTATTTTGGGTTGCGTTCATTCTCACTTGAGAGACAAACTTCATTTTTCTGTCATTTGTGAAACATTGTTCGAGATATTCCTCAATCAGAACTATAATCTCGTGTTGGATATCTTGTCCTCAGTAGATGACTTAAACTCAAGGAAACCCCATTTGAATGCTCTGGATATGAAATGAATGTAAAAGCATCGATCGTGTGGCAATGAATTCATAGCATTGGGAGAAAACCAATCTTGTAATCAATGGTGCTCGTATATTAAAATATGACTTCGAAGCTGACAGGTTGTTCTATCCTTTTTATTCGTCTACTATAAATCGCAAGACTCTGAACAGCTTCTTCCTTTCCAGCTCAGTTCTAGTTACCTTCTTAGTGAATTCTTTAAGGTAATGTTTATCCGCAGCACGGATTTTATCGATAGTAACATTACTCGTTGGGGCAGGACGGGAGACAACGACAGCAAATTTTTCTGTAAGCTTAAATCTTTGCTGCAAAATCTATCTCTCAGAGAAACACATTCTATCCTCCAGAATTTATTTGTTAAATTTATACAATATTAACGATCAACTTGGACTGGTGTTTAAATCAATGAATATTTCTGTTGCCTTCAAGATACCTTGCAAGTTTTAGTGGCACTTCAGATGGAGTTAACAAATTTAAAAGTTGTACCTTAAGGGATGATGTCGACCAACCTAAGGTTCCAATAATTTCAAAGAGACTAAGTGCAATTTACAAATTGCAAATTACCGGCACTTGATTTGAAGAAAATGAAACGACGATGATTTACCTTAAATACAGTCAGCCTTTAAGGCAGCTTTGAAATAATTCCTGCTTTCCGTTTAATCGAAATCTTTGCTTTCCACAACGGATTGCTTTGCAATAACTTAGCAAACTACGATCAACAGTCGTTCGATTTCAAGGAACCAGAAAGAAATCCGCAAATCGAAATGTCGACCCAACAAATATTTTATTTATATGGGCAAAATTCCTTTTCTTGTAATTCACTAAATACATTCCGGTATTACCTTTTCTTGCTCCTTCTCAATCTCCTTTTCCTTAGGGCCTAGGAGAAAAGTTTCTCTCTTGAATAAATAAAAAAAAATATTATCTGAGTCAGATAGTGGATTGCCATTTGCCTTTCAACATTTTCAGCTCTTTTAACATTTCCTTTTCTAATTGAAAAAGTGTTTTAAAAGAAAGAGGTGAGCGTGGAACATCAAGAGCATTACTCCCATGGGATCAACTTGAAAATGTAGCAGCAGTAACCTGTAAACTTGGGTGGAAAAAAGGACTGAAAAGTATTGCGAAAAAAATACGTACAAAGTATAAACAGAGTCGGGTTCGCACAGAAAGAAAACAGGATAGAAAAAGTACCCACACACGGGGTCGACAAAACGCAAGAAAAATACGGGAAAATTCTTGAGAAAAAGGAAAATACCTCAGGTCTAATCCCTTTTTGATATAAAAATAAACACACTCGAAACAGAAAGGTAGAGAGAATCGTTTTATATAAGCTCTTTCAAGTTCAGGTTCCTTGTGTTTTCCTTTTGCTCTTTTCGCTATTGACATGCCGAATTTGATGCTAGTTTGATGATTTACAGTGTATGTTACAAAATAATATATCACTGGGTTTCATATGGTCATATGGTTTCTGAAGAAGGGAGCTCCTTGCAATTTCAAAAATGTTTAGCTGGATTCCACATTGAAAAAGTGGGAAACCGGAAGCCTGGCGCTTCAGTTCAATAGCGGACACCACTTTCTTTCGCGACATCCTTATACACGCTTATGTTGGAGCACTTTACATTTAGCGAGCACTAGGCGATTCTCTACATAGTTGGCTGGGAATAAAAAGTGCAATGAAAGACAATGAGGAAGCTAGCAAAATTCGAAAAGCCTTCATGTAAATGTTTTCATGGACACTCTAAACAAGTGCTGGTAACGCAGCAAAAATGTGTTCAGATATAATGAAAAGCCTAAACATATCATGTGATCCTGTTACGAGTAGCTAACATGAATAGGACGATCGTCCCTCAAAAGCGCCTTATGGTGCGGTATAGCGCGTCAACCACGCCTAAATGTCATTCGTAGTTACCTGAAATGCCTTCCAGCTCCCCAAACGACTTCCCGAAACGCTCGCACTTCTCAACTCTTCTGCACCAAGTGTCCTTGGGATGACCTAATTGTCGGCCATCTTAGAAGAGATGATTCCAATGCATGGCGTAGCCTGCAATGAAATTGCTACTCCCCTTAATGAGTGAGCTATCCACTACCACTTCCGTCTACCAATCACATCTTGTACGAGTACCAAGCCTGTATATTGACCTTCTTCGTTCGAAATAGTATCATGCCAACATTCTCCGATGATGCACCATAGATAGGTGTTTACGTTATCTTGGGTGTTGCCAAGTAACAGTGGAGGTCACTCTTTGTGCGCCACTTCCACAAGACAAAAAGGATATTAGTTTAGAGTTGCCTCAACTTGATATTGGTAACAACATAACTGCATTTTAATGTTTTATACGGGGAGCGTTCTGGTGCTGCTAATGCGTCGAGCGACATCTAGTTTAGTGCCACCATTGGAAGAAATCATGCTTGTTAGATATACGAATTAATCAGCATCTTGGATGCTGGGACCATTAAGGCAGATAGGGAGATTGAGATGACGCGCCGAACTGAGAACATTTGTTTTGTTGGTATTTATCTTCAGCTCAAACCCACTTGCCTGTTTTTCCAAATCCAAAGCCATTTTGCCCATATCCATGACTCGGCCGGAGAGCAAATAGATGTTATCAGTCTAGTTGGGGAGTTGAGGTAAGATGTCACCGTCTATTGAATTCCTCCACGTCCTCCGAACAAGGCGTCATTAGCAACACCACCGTTAACAAGAAAAAATATGCAATATCGGTGGCAGGATGCAACCCTGGTGAACTCCGCTTTGAGCTTCAAAATCCTCTGAGACTTTACCTCGGCCCAGCACGTGACATTTTGCGCCATGTGACATATGTCGCTCTGATGATTGCTGGTAGTTTCTCTGAAATACCCCTCGCGTGTAGACCGCTCCAGATACGCTCTCTCTTTGACCCTATCGAAATGTTTCTCAAAAGCGATGAAGAGCAGGTGCAGCGAAAATCGAAAATCCGCGCACAGTTCCAAAATGATCCGTGGAGCGTTGATGACGTTAACCCAGGAGGATGGGGAACGGAAACCATCATCCCCTTCTTCCACTCTCTGGGAATGGTCTCGAATTCCCAATATTTTCGTACGAGTGGAAGCAGAAAATCTGCAATAACCGCAGGTGCAGCGATAAATAACTTTGCGGGGAGATTGTCAAGCCCAGCGGCTTTAATCCGTTTGAGTGCGTCGATGGCCGAAATAATTTCACTTCTTCGTGGAGGAACAGTCGGTATCCGCATGATAAGGTGAGTGGTCATTTCATCTACAACAGGAGGAACCTCACCAAATGTGATGCGGTTATGAAACATGGTGAAGTGTTCTTGCCACCTCTTCAGTTGTTCATTGTCACGGATGAGAAGTCGATCGTTGACGTCCTTCACATAACCATCGAAAGATTTGCGACCACATGCAAGTTACTTCGTGATGCAATATACAGACCAGAAATCGTTGTGATTTGCGGCAGCTTCTGCTTCCCTGACCATCGTTGAACTTCGCGGAATTTCGTTCGGTAAGGGAGTTCGTGCATGTCAGAGCCTTGAACACCTTCGGTTCATCGATCCGCTTCCAGGAGTCCGCAATGAGCCAGATCTTATGACGCTCCTTCGAGACGTGGCCAACGATCAGAGCAGCATGCGAGAAAATAGCATTTTTGATGGCGGTTCAGTGCTCACCGGGTTACTCAGTATATGTCATCCGTTGAGCGAGATAACTACCCATTGTCAAGCGACAGCTGGGTCATACAAGCGGTCATCATCCACACCCTGTTTCCCCATCACATGCTTGAGGAAGGTGGTGCCAAATCTCACCTTGGCATTCAGATACCCCATCACGATCACATTGTCAATTTTAGGAACATTTTGGGATTGGAATAATCCTTAATCTGGACCGAAATCATGCAACTTAAAGCCTGTCCGAAACCGCCTCTCATGTCAAAAGAAAACGCATTGCGATAGCCGTCAGAAACAACCCGTTACCGGATTCGTATCTGCTACCATTTGGCTATCCAGAGTCATCTTATTTCGCTTAGGCCCAAAATGTCCAGCTTATATCGTAGAAATGCCCGCTATAGGTGGCGAAAGCGAGCATTTTGAAGACCCTCCCTACCGTTGTGGAGGAGCATACACACACTCCAGAGACCAATCATAATAAGGTTTCGATAGCCAAAGCTCGTGTGGGTACGATCAGTCCCTATCCAAGGAGTTGTTGACGATTCGGTAAGAATTAAGTTTGAAAATGTCTAAGATGCTAGCCTACAAATTTCTATCCCTTTTAGTCGCCTCTTACGACAAGCAGGGTATGCTTTCATTGTATTCTTAGGCCCCAAGTCACAGGCCACAATATGAAAGTTTGTAGGGCAGGATAATGGAAGCCATAAAAGAAAGCAGACTTAGCTATCCCTAATGAGATGAAACGAACATTGATTCTTGGGGTAGGATCTATAAGGTAGTTATGGCTCAACTTTGGCAGTGCAGTGGTTCCGGAAAAAATCATGAGTACACTGTTTCCTCGACGAGCAGAGAATTGAATATTGTTTTAAAGCAGGACAAATTTGCAGGTTTGGATGGAATTCCCAATAAATCAGCAAACGTTACGATGATTGAGGGGGGGCGGGGTCCCGATGCAGTGGAGAAGTCAGTTCAGAGGAGAAAGGAAATTTTCGAAACTAAGGAAGGAAAGCGTGTAGTCTCATGACAATTTTCAATAAGGCATCTTGGCGTAATAATATACTTGGCAGTGAATGGAATGGCATTAAAGGCAAATGTCGGACAATCGTCCACTGTGCTAAACATTGGTGGGCACGAGTAGGTATCTGCTGCCCAAGGTGCTTATTTCGGTGAATTTCGTCATCAGCCGAGGCACAAACATTGGAGTAGATTGGTGCCAATGGTATACCGTTTCAGTTCCATAAGTATTGCTTGTAAGACCACATCGGAAGATGACGTGTGCGGTAAGGATGGCTCCTATCGATATTTATTATTTATTATAATATTGACCATGGCAGGGCGTTTCGTTAACTTGGATATCTGATAAAAAAAATTGCATACATCGCAAAGAGGAAAGTGTATATATACTAGCTAATCCTACAGATCGAGCTCTGATTAATGCACAATTATGGTGAAGTAAATTATACCTCATGCCGTTTGCCACTGGGTACGACGTGGTTACAGCAAACATTTTACGCATTAGCAACAGGGAAACTTTGCTCATATTTAGTTAATTAGTGATTACATTTGTCTACGGCATCGGTCTTCTTCAAAGCCAAAATTCATTTCATAAACTACAGTCAATAGGAACCGCCTCAAGAAGGAGTAGTAATTTTATGTCCAGCTATTTCTAATGTTTTTGCTATTTACTGTATGATCCCTCCCTCTTTAACCTTTGTCCTGTTCGGCAGCAGGGCGCCTGAATCTGGTTCGTCACTTCCCTCGGTAGTAAGCAATGTTACCGTACCAAGCACCAGCCTCAAAAGGGATCATCATTTGATAGTTGCTCACGTTCGCTTGCATGTTGCGCCCGCCATTTTTTGGAGAGTTGGAGAACTGCAACCAACCAAGTTCAACATGGACCGCTTATATGATGCAGCTATCGTACAATAACGGGAGAGCTACCGCATTCACTGGACGGAAGATATACTGAGCAACCCCTTGAGAATATCGATGAGTATTGGGCTCCCATTATAAATTTTCTTTTCTCCAGTGCTGTGTATGTCGTCGGCTACGAATAGGCATCATAGCATCTAGCTAGCAGCGGAATTGCGGAGGTGAATCAATGAACGGAAAGGGTTGACGACTCCGTTGACCGCTGCGAGTGCTGGCGCGCGTGACGCGCTCGCACTCCCATACGAAGCGAAATCTCGTAGTGTACGCCATGAGAAGGAAAAATTTGTAACGTGCTGGTCAGTAAAGTGGAAGATGACGCCGAACGCAGTGATTTAAGTAGGGGATACCGTATCACGAAAGAGCTTGCATGCGGTCGCATCTGTAGAGGACATCAACAGTTAACTTCTCATCCACGATGAAGAGGTGGAAGGAACACTTCACCATGGTTCTTAGGCGTGTGACATCCGGCTCCTCCTCTTGTAGATGAAATGGCTAGTCGCAGAGGAGAAGTAATTTCGGCCACCAACGCATACAAACGAAATAAAATCGCTGGGCTTGGCAGTCACTCCACAGGATTATTTATAGCTGCACTTGCAATTGCCGTGGACTTACTACTTCCACTCCTGGGGAAATTTCGGGAATCCATGACCTTCCTCTGAGAATGGAATAGAGTGAGTAGTTATTAGTGCTAAATGTCATCTTCTGTTATTTACCGAGGTAAAACCCTGGAGGGGCTGAAGGGCATTTCAGGTAACCACGAATGATGACGCATAAGTCTGATGTGTGCGCTGCACCCCACCATCTCTTTCATGTTTTCCATTATTACGTCGAAGAAAAATTATGTGAAAATATTGACGCTGGGTTTAGAAGAAACAAATATATTGTATTTTTATTTAAATTAAATTACAGCGGATGGTTAACTAGCCAATAAGTGATTGACATACAGGCCCGAAACGAACCATATATTTTATAATTTTTATTATTTAAATTTAAATCTAAAATAATTTAGAAAACATTTTATTATGGAACAAACTATGCTGAAGCAAGGACCTATGCCCTATTTTCTTTTTAATAGTCTTCACAACATAGTAACAAAATTAAATCCCTTTTTTAACTCACAACTTTCTCCCTATGTGTTCAGGGTTGATGTATACAGTTGTCAGTGGAATCCAATAAATTGCATTCCGCTTTTTGCTCGTCCTTCCACCAAGAATTATCCCAGTACAAATTCTTTTATTGGCGGATTCAGAGCTAGACGATCGCACACACACGAAATGAACAGCACCTTTGGGGAAAGTCTTAAGTGTTAATGGAGGATAAGCCTCAAAAATAACACCGAAAGTTGTCGAACCATACATACATTTCTCCTTTTCCATCCCTGTGATACTTCAATGCGATGGCATGTTATTTTAATCCCGTTTCTACAATACTGCAGGATGGGATAAGGACAACGGCGGCTGAATAAACAACCACGTACACGACAATGTTTTCGATTTCGTGAGAGTATCTGTTCTGAAAGCACTTTTTTCGAATTTGTTGAAATTTGCACTTAACTTGTGAGTTCTCGATAGTATGGCGAACAAGTTTGTGATGTTCGGAAAAACTCACTAAAGGGTTGGAAATTCAAGAAGAATTTAAAGTGAATCCTGGAATCAATATGAATTCGGAACATCAATAAAAATCGGACATATGTTTCTCTAGACTTCTACATATCTGTGGTTCGTGGCTTTCGATCTATATCTGTTGCGAGTTTATCGTAGTATGCCAGCAATAAATTATCAAGTTTATAGCAACCAGAAACTGCATGCAACTGATAAAATCGGCATGAAATTTTAAATAATTCCGTTCGCGATAAATATGTTGGCAATACATAAATAAAATCGATATCATGATCAAAACGTCATTCTACACCTAATTCGATGAAATTGCTCATTAGAAATTCTATTCTTTAACTTAATTCCGTTTCGAATATTAAATTTCAAGACATTCAGACACCAAAGTCCATTGTTCAAGTTCAGGTGTTTGGATTCCTTACGCTTGCGTTCGTTTCTAAATCTCACCCCACCTTCAACCCGCATCCTTCTCCAGCACAAAATTTTAACTCGACCTGCCAGTTCGTCTGAATATCGGGAAAACTTTCTATAAGTAAGTTCTAGCTTGGATCTAGAATGAATTCCCCGAATTGGTAGAACCACGATTGAGAAAAAAATGCTGCAAATAAAATTCTGCCATAAAATTCATAAATCGCCGCTTAAGACTCTTTCTTGCAAGCCCAAAAGCAGAACTGGTACTTAAGAGCTAAAAAACTGTGAGTTCGGATGATGAAAAAACCTGAACATCCAATTAAGTGTTATGATGGCCATAAATAAACCAAAATTTAATGGCTTACAATTAGTAGCAATCAAACTACCCAAGTGATGCTCTGTTGGGGAATCGGAGAACAAGATCTGGTTATGAATCCGAGTCCACTGGCTACCAACTACCTAAGCCTAAAAGACTTCCACGTCTTTCGCCAATACGGAATCTAAGCACTAAATCTTTTAGTGGATTTATCCGTAAGTTCAATCTGGATCTATAATCCAATAAATATGATCTTGTAATTAGTCTTACATCACTCATATTGGTAGAATCGCCTGGATCGTAAAAATATTTAACTTGTTAAGGCCTGTCTGTGGTCGATTCCCCGGTTTAGATGAGAATTAGTAGGGGTAGTGCGGAGATGAAGCCTCCCAACCTTTTGAAGCTTTTTGGTAAATATCAATCGATTGATTTCAGCAGCAAATAAACTTTGGTTAATAAAAATTCTGTAAAATGTAAGTTTAACGATAAATAAAGGCCTGTGGTTAACACACTCGTACACACATAGGTCAGCGAAATCTGGACATCTTGATCTTTATCGCTTCTACTTCAAGTTCAGCATCTCTGACTTTTTAGCGTAGGACACCCATCGAGTTCCTAGTTCCTAAAGAGAAAGAATAATAAAACGGTTAACTTGCGTATGACAGACGTGATTAATTTATTTACATGGTCTCGGGAACTACTCCCAGAGACGGAAAATAATAGCCAGATCAGTTCGAGGCATTCCATATAATTAGACTAGGAAAATTGTTGATCCAAACTGGATAACTGAAAGCGTCCATTCAAATTGGTCCAGTACAAGGCAAGCTAACTGCTCTGTAGATTTCATACAACTAGTCCACGACGATTTATGATGGATCCTCGATGATGTAGGGCTGCATGGGGCGCAGCATACTGTCTTAAACATGCCAGTCTAAGCCACATGATCAGAAGCAATTGGATTAAGATGCAGATGCAACTTCCTATTCAACATATTCGCCAACCGTTGTCGTTACAGACATGTCCGAATTGCATTTCGTATTTCCCTGAAGCATAAGCTGGGAACTCATGAGCTTGCTGGTCTTAAATTTCCAATTAAAATGTAGCAATATTTACGACAGGCGAATTGGCGTGCCGGGTGTAAAATTAATTTACAGGTATTTTACGATCTGATGTAGTACACCGTGTTATTGGCTGCAGACTTACTTTTACATTGCGAAATGATTAAAAGATGAAGTGACATTTGAATGCTGCCTGGAAGAAGGAAATGATTTATTCTTACCCTACCTCACTGGATAATTGGGCGAGAGAATATCCTGAAAATTCTGATTAACGTTCAAAGTTTGAAAGTTGACAGGAGTGAACTCCTACCTTCCAGCTAGACATAGTTAGACAACCTACTCTTCTAAGCTTAGTGAAGAGAAATCAGGTTGCATCCACATATTCAATTTAATTTAATAATAATTTAAATCAATGCACTGTGTGATACAGATTTCGAAGAAGAGATGTTTTTCACAGAGTGATTCCTATTTAAATATAAGTAATGTTAATTTACACATATGTAAATAAATGAGCAAATAAGGGCCTATTTCAGCTTTTAAAAGCTGTTCAACCCGAAATGACCCACTATCAGGAAAAAGTCCTAATATACGAGATAATTATCTTCCTAATCCTCATGCTTTCCTAGAGACTTCAGTTACTAGCAAGAAAAAATATTGTTTCTTAGCAGGGTTCCAGTAAGAGAATCTTCAAAAATTTTTAGACGCCAGGCAGTTATGGAATTGGTAGTCCTCTGTTTTTTTTGCTTCCATATTTCAATAGTGACTTACATCCAAAAATTGGTAGCTTATTTCTAGCTTGAATTGAACCTAGCTATATTAATTCTATTTCATTAAAAGGCGTATGTCTTTGGCATACCCGAGCTTCTGTGTAAATTTACTTTACTTTCATATACATATATCAATCTTAACATTTTTTTAATCACCAAACATTCATTTTAGTTAAAAACAAGTCAGAATACCGGAAGTTGGACGATTAGGGTATGGAGGTTTTGTATTGATCTTCCTATTCTTGTTTTTCCATTCGCGTATACTTCCAATTCGAAATATACCTATATATATAGTATTTCAAAACGTCAACTCAACATGGTGCTTGGCCTGGCTCGGGCTGCAAGGCAAGAGGACAAATGTTCAACACTGCAAAGTGAACGAAAATTGAAGAAGCTCTAGCCAAGGTTTAGGCTCCGAAGTATATTATACCCATCGTTGTTTAATTTCTATTATAGATATTGCCCTTAAAGACTTTTCAGGCGGGATCATTCTCATCCATACGGATTAAGTGACAACACAACCTTTTGAACCGGATTTCATCTGCAACCTGATAGTCGCTCATAGATTTCATCATTAGGCTACGGATCGTCCATCTTCATTTAGGAAGCCAAAAAGTTGGTCGGAGGATTCTTCTCTCGAACGTTGCCAAGAGTTCGCAATTTTTCTTGCAAAGAACCCTGGTTTCCGGGGAATACATAAGGGCTGGCAAGATCATAATCTTGTACAGTAAGAGTTTTGACAAACAGTTTTTGCAAGCTGAAATAGGCTCTGTTAGCTGTCAACAACTGTGCACGGATTTCATTGTCATAGCGGTTGTGATTTTCGACCCTAGATAGGATCAATTTTCAAACGGTCTCAAACATTAGTCTCCTATCTTTATCCTTCCCGTTTGACCAGTGCGATTTAATGTTGTTGGTTGGCTGGTTTTTGGTACAGACGTTGCCACCATATATTTTGTCTTGTCTTCATTGATGTGCTGTCCAAGATATCGCGCCGCCTGCTCGACATGTATGAAGGCAGTTTATACGTCCTGGGTCGTTCTTCCCGTGATGTCGATATCGCTAGCGTAAGCCAGTAGTTGGATGGAGTTAAAGAGGATCGTTGCCCTCTTAGACCTTAGACCTTAGACCTTTGTTGATGTCGAATGGTCTCGAGAATGATCCTGCTGGCCTCGCATATTGGTCACAGTCAGCGTAGTCAGTCTTGTTAATTTCGTCGGGATACTGAATTAACTCATAGCCATGTATAGTGTTACCTGGCTAGGCTGCCGTAGGGGGCTTTAAAGTGGATGAAAAGATGGTGCAACTGATGTTTATATTCCACCAGCTTTTCCATCGCTCGCTACACAGAGAAAATCTGACCTCTTACTTATTTGCCTGGAGTGAAGCCTTTTTGCAATGGACCATTGATATTCTGGACGTATAGGGCAAGATAGAGGACACTATCTTGTAGATGGCACTCAGCCACGTCATACGTCTATAATTACTGTACTGCGTGATATCCCCTTTTTTATGTGTAGGACGGATAATGCCTCCTTGCCATCATCAAACTACTCAACCCATCACTGTAATATGTCCACTCTGTCGGAAATCATTTCTCTCTTTTTCTCTACAGTATGAGAATCGAAAGATAGGAGAATACAACTTTGAGACCGTTGATAATTTCTCCTATCTAGGGTCGAAAATCACAATCGATAACAGCTACGATGATGAAATCCGTGCATGGTTGTTGTCAGCCAACAGAGCCTATTTCAGCTTACAAAAACTACTCCGCTCAAAACGTCTCACCATAGGGTCAAAGCTCTTACTGTACAAGACAATGATCTTGCCAGTCCTCATGTATTCCTCAGACTTGGGTTCTTAGCAAGAAAAATTGCGAACTCTTGGCCGCGTTCGAGAGAAGAATCCTCCGAAGAATTTTTAGCCCCCCGCAAGAGGATGGACGATTGCGCAGCCTAGACAATGACGAAATCTATGAGCGATACCATGACCGTCCGGTTGTGTATAAAATCCGGCTCAATAGATTACGGTGGGCGGGTCACTTAATCCATATCGATGATGATGATCCCACCCGGAAAGTCTATAAGGGCAATATCTATGGTAGAAAAAGAAGACGAGGCAGACCCTGCCTAAGATGGAGCGATGGCGTAGGCCAGGACGCCAGACAGCTTTTAGGGATATCGAATTGGTGGACCTCGGCGCAAAACCGGGATGTCTGGAGTTCCTTATTAAGGCAGGCCTAGACCGGATACCGGTTGTTGCGCCGTTGATGATGATGATGATGAGCATCGAAGTATATAAAGCTTCATACTGCTGACTTGTTGGTAAAACTTCCGGGCCTAGATCGGTTGCTTCCTGTACTTTTTGAATTTAGAAACCTGTTGATCTCCCAGGATTCATTTTTCTGTCTGTGAAGTTGCTTTTCCGCTCGGCGGAGTTCATGACAGGTCTCTGCTCGTGCTGTGGCTGTATTAACAATAGCGGTCTTCAGGTGATTACCAAAACCATTTGTTCATCTTTCGTCTCCAGGGCATCTGCTGATTGCGGTTTTTGCCGCATCTATTTCCCCTTACAGGGGTTGCAAAGGCCTGTGTAGTGGATGGTTTTAGTATTCCCTCTGACAACCAGGTGTCAGAGGGGAATGTAGGTAGTGTTGTAATTCGACGACGGAGCACCAAGTGAACCAAATCGTGATCCACATCTATATTGCCCCCCTGTTCCAACATTCATCAATGCAGAGAGATGATGGCGTTCAATTAGCTCATGGACAATTTGATTGAAAGTGGTCCTGTCTGGAGAGACCCACGTATATTTTTAAACCGCTTTTTTCGCAAACCAGGTACTTTCAACAACCATTTCGTGCCAATATTGCTAACTGAATAATCCGCAGCCCGTTGGCATTGATATCCTCATGTAAGCTATGGAAACCTACATATCGCATGAATATGGGCTCCATCCTTACTTGACTACTAAAATCCCCAAGTATTATTTTGATATCATACTTGGGACAGGCTTCAAGGGTTCATTCTACTGCCTCGTAGACGGTATCCCTCTCTGACTCAGGAGTCTCCTCTCTAGGGGCGTGAACGTCAATGAGACTAGTATTTCCAAATTTATCTCGGAAGCCCAGAGTGTTTAGCCTTTCGCTTATATTTTCAAAGCCGATAACAACACAAACCAACTCCAAGCACGGAGTTTAATGGATAGCCATTGTAATTTATGGTACAGTGGCGCACCTCTTTCAACGCTGTTACATCGGCCTTGTATTAGGACAGGGCTAGCAGAAGCGCAGTGCTGACCACATTGCCTCCTTCAGTGTACTGTAATGTACCGTTGAATGAAGTGCTCCAACACACCTCAAGGTACTGATCCAATATGGATTGTTTCGCAACGATTATTATTATTATCGGCTAACTTTTGGACAGCATTTAGTCTGTACAGGGGAGCGCACATTCGATGAGATAATGCGCAAATTGTTGTTCTGTTTTCGTTTCCGGATTCGTCGTTGTCAAATTCATCCTGTCCGAGGCTCCCTCTGTGGCATCGTAACTTGGGACCAGTTGGCACAATTTGTTCTGTTTTTAGGCGCGGGAGACTCATTCATCCTTCTTCGTCTGCAGTTTTTCATCAAAAAAAAACTCCCAGCGATCACCTTGTGGAGGTAGAGACAGGGTTCGGTAGTAGAGCTGTTGGTGTTGCTACAGCATGCATTTCTCAGGTCTTATGCACCATCGTAGGCACCGATCCACATTTCGCCCTGGGACGTATACTACTCTTCGACCGCCAAATAAAGTATAGTTGGAGTTATTTCACTATGATAAACCTTGCCTGATCTCTCTTGGTGACATATCCTGCGACAGGCCGGCCAAGCAAATGCATACAGTGTCGTCAAAAACATATTGATCGGATTGAGTCACAACTGTGAAGAAATGTGCTTCGGCGAGTACTAAAACTATTAATCGCAGTGTGGCATGACATTACGTCGCCACCTCTGCCCCAGCCGACTTACGATCAACAGTTTCCGTGAGTACCTAATGACAACCGGGATTATGTCACTGCGACTCTATGACTCACTTCACAGTTACATGCGTTTATGCGGCAAGCGATCGACGAATCTCTCATGCAACAAGGGGTGGTAAGATGTTGTAGCTACGCCGTCCCCCCTTATTTTGTGATAATAAAGAGGTTAATATCCTCAGTCCGCTTCATCCGCTGCCTACGCGAACATGCTGAAGTGCTCGCAACAGATGATGGCGAAACAGCTGCAGGAGACAGCTACGCTTCTGGTCATCGTGGCGCTTAGACATCAAATCTCCACACGATTAGCGATTTCGAAGCCGTGCTGTCCATAACGGGAACCCGATCCAGCCACCAAGTCAAACGACTCCGGCGGTTATCTGTGCGGGACCTTAAATTCCTCCTCCTTGGGTGACCAAAATTGTGTGCGAACTGGATTATCTGAACTTTAAAATTTCAATGAATCTAGGTAAAGACCAGCAAAAGCAAGTGTCGGATCAAAGGATTTAAAAAAAAAATATGAATTTTTCACCAAATGGCGGAAATTCAAAATTCGATTTTTCACTTAAAGACTAGTTTTCGGACTATAAAGCAGCCATTTTTGTATCGAAAAAAGAAGTTTCAAACATGCCATTTGAAGTTTGAACTTCAGGTCGTTCACGGAATGGATTCTTCCCTGTCAACCATCATATCTCAGTCAAATTTATTCCGATCGATTTGAAATTTTAAGAACATATTTTCTGATAATTATACCTAAAAAAATGCAATAAAAACTCAATTGCTTTCGAAGATATAAGTAGGTTAACCCAGTCTGTAACTTTGCTGTTGTATATGTGGAAAATATCTACGTGAATAACATCACGTTTTGTGATTGCAGCTTACCATTTCAATAAAGCAGCCTTTGTAAGTTTCGACGAAAAAGACGACGTTCTGATGGAAGCAAGCCTGAAATACAATGGTATTAAGCAACTTTTCTACACTTCGTAATTGGATGGGCAAACTCTACATAAAGAAAACATAATTCAATTCCTACTAATTTTATTTCTTCAATATATTCGTGGCTATCAGAATTACCACCATGGATAGGGAAGTGTGTTCCTGGAAGTAGATTTTTAATTATTTGCTTTTGTAGGCTTTTTAATTTTAAATGCCGACTTAATATTTTGACTAATACAGCAATAGCCAGAGGTGATGTGAAGCATAAAAGAGTGTTTTATTCATGAGTGCTCATGTAATACTTGCACTGGCCCTGAGTCCTGACATTGTCTAAAATCATAACGTCCCTGGTTACTAGTTGCAGACAAAATAATGGTCTCCCATTTCACAGAATCAGCTTTTTCATCTGTTGTATCACCATGCCACCGACTAATTACTTGTATCTTCATAGCGACAAACTGTCGCAAATCCTTTTATGCGTGGAGAAAGGAAGGAAGTCAACGACGCCGGTCTACATTGTTCCCCCCAGGTCTATTCATTTACCTGTACAAAAAAGAATTGAGCTTCAGGTAACTGACCAATATGAAAGCATTTTAGAGCAATTTTCCCATTTACTGGTAGTGCAGTCTTCAGGTACTTTGAATACCTCCTCATGTGTAAACACATCGCCATAAATGCAGACGTGCATATATCACTAACTTGCTTTTTCCAAGTCCACATTCATTCAATTTTCCATAAATTGTACTTTCCAAGTCGTATTCTGTGGAAATTCTGCTCCGGAGCATTCAAATTGAACCATACCGACATAACGTTGTGGTAGGTGTGCACGTTCAGATTGCGAATTTGTAACTGAACCACGTTCCATTATCTGTGATTGTTGATGCAAAAATACTATCAAGTCGGGATTTGATAAAAAATTTTTATCTTTCTGTATTATATGCGACAAAATATACAAATTGAGCAACCTTTCTATAGACTATATGCATTTAATCTAGGTTGCTCAGCACTTTAGCTAGGGCTTGAATTTTAACGATTCGATTTGATTTTTCAGGCATGTGGAAGGTTTTATATTTTAAGGATTTTTAAGTCCTTCGTCTTCTTTTATTGATGGCGGTGAATTAAAATAAATTGAATATATTATCAACAGCATCAGATAAGAAGTTTTATGCCAAGATTTATCATGGGGGTCATCGGCGTGTCGGATCTGAAAAATCAATTTGTTTACCATCAATTGTTTTCAAATGCAGTGTACAATATTTGGGCAAAGTGATTTTTCGTTTTTCCGGGTCATTCAGAAATTACAATGTAAAATAGGTAAAGTGTCATATGCCAGGTTTATGCCAATTGCCGTAATGAAGAGGGAATTTATGGGTCCAGACGACGTTTGAATGACTTTACCAAAAGAACGAGAACTAAAGCCAAGGTTTTGCATGTGCTTTTTAAGAAAGCAAGGGTTTTGGACCAGGTGTAGTAGGTTAATGATCGGTAAAGGTTCTATGGTTTCACATTTTAACTTTTAAGTGCATTTTTCCCGAAAAGTTAAAAATCCAGTGCCAATATACTATAAAATCTATCCAACCAATTTCTTTTAAATTTTCAGGGGTTATTGTACAATTGGCGAACTAGGATAATTGCGATTCATTGGGCAATTTTTTAAGGTTTTGTGTAAAAAGAAAGTTTAAGAAGAGTCTCCGTATATGCAAAAAGGGTGTATGCATTTTTAAGGTTTTGTGTAAACACAAAACCTTATTAAAATCGGTTTACTGTCTGTCTGTCTGTCTGTCTGTCTGTCTGTCTGTCTGTCCGTCTGTCTGTCTGTCTGTCTGTCTGTCTGTCTGTCCGTCACACGCATTTTTCTCGGAGACGGTTATAGCGATTGACACCAAATTTGGTAGAAAGGTGGAAACTGTGAACGCTCACGCATACAGTGAATCACATCCTTTTACGTCGAATTTAAGGGGGGGTCCCCATACATGCAAAAGGGGGTGTAAAATTTTTTTCATCAAATATAGTCATGTGGGGTATCAAATTAAAGGTCTCGATTAGTACTTTTCAAAGCCGATCTTAGTTTTGACATTTGTTGGAAGTGTGGGGAGCGCGGGGGGTTGAAATTGATCACTTCTTTAAGGGGGCCATTCTCAGAAACTACCAAACCGAAAAATCTGAAAAAAATCAGGAGGCTGCCACTATATGGTGCCTGGGCTCCGAAATACCTTCCATGCCGATATCTGTTTAAATAAAGTTAATAATAGTATATTACTACAATTTATTTGTAATTGGTTAGAAACCCCCCTTAGGTTCATTCTAGTACCATGAAGTTTTGCAGGGATATAGGCTATAATATAGAGCATGACCTTACCAAGTTTGGTGGAAATCGCACAATTACTAACAAAGTTATAACACCTCAAATTTATTGCTTCTTTGAAAATTGAAGACTATGAATGTCAATATCACCCGAAAGTGGATAATCTCACATAATATATGGATATATTACGTGCTACGTACTAAGAAATACACAAAACCTTTCGTACCTGAAGCGTCCAGCTTCCGGTTTCCCGACTTGTTTTCACTGTTTGTAGTCTTGTGGGGTATCAAATGAAAGGCCTCGATCAGTACTTTTCGAGACCGAGATTAGTTTTGATGGTTTGGTTGCGAAACGGAGGAGAGGAGAGATCGGAAAGTGGTCAATCACTTCAAGCACCTGATCTCATAACCAACCCAATCCAAATATCTGAAAAAAAAATTGGTGTCACATGCACATGGATTTTAAATACCAACACCTGTTTTAATAAAGTTAATATATTACCATATTCATTATAAATATATCCTTTATAAAGTGGCTGGGAACCCCTTTAACTCTATCACCTCATCAAATTTCGCATTAATAAAAGCTACACTACAGAGCATGATATTCCCAAGTTTGGTAGAAATCGCACTATTACTAACAGAGTCACAATACGTTAAATTTGCCACTTTTGTGGAAATTCATTGTATTCTAAGACGAATGTCAGTATCAAACTCTTGTTAATCGTCGACCAAACTAAATGCATAAGCACTACGAGCTAGGTATAAGTGCGGTAAATGCCCACTAAAATATGCTTATTTAAGCAATACACAAAACCTTTCGTACCTTGGAGTACTTGCGAATAACTTCCGATTTTCCCACTTGGTTATAAATTAAAAAAAAAAACAGACAAAACACAAGTGGGCAAACTGAAAGCTGAAGGCTTCGGGTATGAAAGGTTTTTCGTACCTAGGCCTACCGTCCCATTTGTAGATAACTCGTAATGTTAACTGACTTTCAAAGTCTTAGAATGAACGAAATTTGCAAAAAAGTAACAATTTTGAACTATTATAACTTTGTTGATAAGATTGCGATTCCCACCAAGTTGACAGTATCACGCTCTATGCTATAGCTTACATTACTGCAGTTAATAATGATAGGCGAAACTTAAGGGGGATTCCTAGTATATTCCAAGAAATACATTTATAATAAATATGGCAATTGTTAACTTTATTTAAACCGGTATTGGTATGAAAAACATTTCTTTTCAGACAGTTGGATCTGATCTATTTCTGAGAATGGATCGTTGAAGTAACTGAGACTTTTCGGACCCCCGCAATTCTCCCCTTTGAAACCAATGTGGAAACTAATATCAACTTCGTAACACTCAGTGAAAAAAATTTTGGATCCCCTTTTGCATGGACGGGGCCCCCCGATAAACTATGTTACTTCCTGCATGCAATGGGATTCACAGGTCCTACCTTCGACCTACCTGATTTCGTATCAATAGGAGCAACCTTTTCTGTGATATAAAGTGTGAAAAACAGACAGACAGGCAGACAGTAAACCGATTTTAGCCTGGCACTCGAAAAACACTTTGTTTTGAACATGGGCGAATAAGTTACCATATATTTCAATAATAAATTATTATTATTATCAATCGAAGTTGGCACCTTCAAAAAAAGCATGTGGGTGGCCCCGGTGCTTTTAACTCTTGATGTTATCTGAAATCAAAAATTCTTGATAACTCTGAATCTATCGACATGTCGTTCTGGTCGGATCTACTCAAGTTAAATTTCATGCATGAATATCAAAATGGTGGACTTTGAAAAAAAAGTCCTTTTTAAGCAAAGAAGGGGTTGTAAAATAAAAAGTTAATAATAAAACTCCGCCGAAACCGGTCCCAAGCCCGGTTGTGAAAGGAGGAGGGATGGATAGCTTCAGTCTGAATGGCTGTACGCCATCGCAGCGTCTCAGCGGGTAGGTGAGAAAGTGCAGGAACTTTGTAGTCTTGCAGATTACTCACTAAGGAAGCTATCTCAACACCTGGCAGCTAGGGATAAAATGCACCACCAATAATGAGAAGAAGAAGAAATTTGAGGTCCGGTACGGATAATCGGCGGGAGTCGTTTGACTTGGTGACTGGGTCGGGCTCTTGTAATGGACATCGGGGAAACTGGTGACCGAGAGTCGATGGGGGCAGAGACGGCGGCAACAACAACACCACGCCGCACTGCAGGCAACAGGTTCAATACTCGCCGAAGCACTCTTCTCCACCGTCTAGCTGAGGTTTCCGCTGAGGTTCGGGACGAATTCCAAAGAGCATGTATATAATTCTCGGATATGGATCCTTTGCATAGACCAGGTATTCCCAGCCTCTATGCATTTCCAGCAACTCCGGGAATTCTATCTCAAATCAATGATGAAATTGCATCTCGACTGTGTGCTGATATGTCGCTGCTGCAACTACAATCACTTGTGTATTGTGGTGCAGTTGCAGCTATCAGATTGCACGGTCAGAAGATTCGCTTTCATGTTATTGGTTTGAGTGACAAAAGGGATCCACCATGGAAAATTCGTCTGGAACGTCGGCGGGACTCACTAAGGCAGGACATTGCTAGACTGATTCAGATCAGCACTGGCAATGCCAGCCGACGGGTGAGAAATAAAGTGCAGAGGGTTTACCGCAACTACGCCATCCCCTGTGAAACACCCGTTGTTGAAATTCTGGACACACTAAAACAGAAACTTTCTGTCATATGCAGTCGGTTACGACGGTATGGCGAAAGTTATTCCAGACGTGTCCAGAATGCAACATACGCGAGAAACCAGCGGAGCTTTTTCAGATCTCTCAACGAATCCCAACAGAGCGCCCAGACAATACAGTTCTCGGTGACGGAAGCCAAAGTGTATTGGGGTGGCCTTTGGGGGTTACCTGCCCAGCATGCTGAGCATGCTGAGTGGATCACCGCCGAAGGCACCGGCCATGCCAATACACCCGGTATGAATTTTGCGGATGTTACCGAAGAGGAAGTTCGACGAGCCCTAAAAAGTTCGAAGAACTGGAGGGGCCCAGGTCTGGATCGGGTGCAGAATTTCTGGTATAAGAAATTTACCAGCGTACACAGTCGGTTGGCACGCAGTATCAATGAGATCATGAGTCGGCCGGAGGAATATCCACACTTCCTCACTGCAGGGATTACCTACCTTATCCCTAAGAAGGACCCCGCAGACACAAGACCGATCACTTGTTTGCCAACCCTCTACAAATTCATCACGTCCATTATTAGTGGAAGGATCAATGCGCACCTCGAGACCAACAATATTTTGTCCGAAGAGCAGAAGCGCTGCCGAGTTGGGTCAAGGGGTTGCAAAGAGCAACTCATTATCGACTCGGTAGTTGTAGGACAAGCAACTAGAGGCCAAAGAAACCTCTTCAGTTGCTATATCGATTATGCCAAGGCTTTTGATAGCATTCCGCATACCTGGCTAATCGACATCCTACATCTGTATCGCATTGATCCGAAACTAATAAAGTTTTTGGTGGCAGTCATGGACAGGTGGCATACCACCTTATCAGTGCGTACATCTAAGGGCGCTAATATCTCAGAGTCCATCCGTATACGGAGGGGCATCTTCCAGGGGGATTCGTTGAGTCCCCTTTGGTTTTGTATGGCACTGAACCCCCTTTCGTGGTTACTGAATGATGCTAGAGGGCAAGGTTTTGCAATAAAGTATGGCCGACGTACTAAGTGCGAACTGATACACTTGATGTACTTAGATGACATCAAGCTGTATGCTGGTACTGACAACCATCTTAGAAGTCTGTTGCGAATAATAGACATGTTCAGCCGTGGTATTCGGATGGAGTTTGGATTAGACAAGTGTCGAATTCAAGCCATCCGCAAAGGTCATCACGAGCCGCATGCCGGATATAGCATTGATGATTTCCACATCGAAGCTATGACCGAGACAGACTTCTACAAGTACCTAGGAATTCTGCAAGGAACCCATGCTCGAGTTGGTGATCTGAAAGAAGCTCTGCTGTCCGAATTCCTGCGAAGTGTAAAGCTGGTGCTGAAATCGCATCTCTCGGGGAAGAATAAAATAAGCGCTTTGAATGTATTCGCCATCCCTTCACTGGCTTATGCATTCGGAATATTGCCGTGGACGAAGACCGATCTGCAAAACGTCCAGCGCCGGATACGGACAACTATGTCCAAATTCCGAATGCATCACCCAAAGTCTGCCGTGGAGCGGATGAACCTGCCTCGTGACATCGGAGGTAGGGGCGTGGTTGAAATGGCGGCACAACGTCATCGCCAAGTCGACTCGCGGCGCGCTTATTTTGACAGCAAAGTCAAGGCGAGTTCGTTGCGTGCGGCTGTCTGTAAGGCAGACTGTGGACTGACTCCACTTAACTTGAAGAATCGATCTTTCAATCTCCTCTGAGTGGGGTGAAGTCGGACCAAGAGCGGATCGATGAATGGAAGTCGAAGGCAATGCACGGTAAACACATGAGTTGTCTTTGGCAGCCATTTGTCGATTTGCATTTGTCGAACAGATGGCTGTGTGCTCGAAAGCTCTTTGCTGAGACGGAGGGGTTCATGTGTGCCATTCAGGATGGCGTGGTCGTCACCCGAGCTTATAAAAAGCTCATCATGAAAGAACGGGTGGAGAACGACCAGTGCAGAATGTGTGGTTCGGCGTTAGAGACGTTGGACCATATCATTTCTGGCTGTACTGTTATGGCACCGGTGCAATACATCACCAGGCATAATGCTGTATGTAAGGTTATCCATCAAAACCTTGCATACGAGCATGGGCTGATCACGGGAACATGTCCGGTTTACCGATATGAGCCGCGAGCAGTACTTGATAGTTCTGCTTGCAGCATGTATTGGGACCGGCAAGTTCTGACTGATGGCCACACTCTACACAACAAGCCTGACGTACTGTTAGTTGACAAGACGGGTCGCTCCGCGTATATTATTGATGTTGCTATCCCCTTTAATAGCAACATTGAACGAAAATACGTGGAGAAGAAGGTGAACTATGAGCCATTGGCTCGGGAAATCATAGAAATTTGGCGTCTCGAGCGGGTGGTTGTAGTTCCCATAATATTGTCAGCTACAAGTATTGTACCTAAATCCCTCATTGTTTCCCTTGATGTCCTGGGGCTTTCGCGCAGTCTGGTTCAAACCATGCAGAAGTACACCATTCTGCATACGTGCTCGATGTTGCGGGGAGTACTCGACGGATTCTCCCACTGACCTACCGTCGGCCACCACCACCAGTGCTCCTTTAGTTTTTAAGTAGGTAGAATCGTCCGAGCCTAAATGCTTGGCACTTAGTGCTTGTATTAGGTAAAATGCGGCCTCTGCCGAGATTGTGATAACTCGGAAATAATAATAATCGTTGGCGCAACAATCCATATTGGATCAGGGCCTTGAAGTGTGGTAGAGCACTTTGAATCAGGTACTCATTTACAGCTGAGTCGACTGGTATCCGACGTCAAATCACGATAAAAACCCCAATGCCACCAATGAGATTTGAACCGCGACCTGCCATACGACAACTTTGTGCTCTAACCACCCAGCTATCCGGACATATAAAAAGTTAGGGGTTAAAAATTGTCTCGGTAGCTCCGAGGAGAACTATAAATGTGTAAAGGAGCTTGTTGAAATTTTAAAGCAATCCGTTCGGTAGAAAAAAAGTTAGGACTCGGGCTAACTAGAAAAGCACTGTTTTGAGAGATTGGGAAAAACCCTTCGCTATACATGCTGCAGTGAATGCAGCAAATTCTAATGTTTTTTGGCTTTCAAAAATGATGCTTTGGTGCAAAACTCCACACAAAATGGTTGATAGCCTCGTTGAGTAGTCATATTGCAAAAGTAAGACGTCTTTTAACCACAAGGGCGTTCCTCATTTTTGGGCAAGAAGTAATATTAGCAAATTCATCACACTTACACTTTACGCACAATCAATCAATCCTATTTGAGATTTTTTAACAGATTAAGATGACTCTTGCAAGAATTTGCAAGTTTTGCAAATCAGAATATTTTCTAAAGCACTGAAAACTAAAGTAAAACTCAAAACAGCGTACATTGAGCTCTCAACAATGGCTAGTTCAACATTTTTCTCTTTTGTTAATTTTTCAGGACATTTGCTCACAAATGTGGCATCTTCTTCTATTGCCATAAAATTTTCGCTTAGTACCTGGATTTCCAGGACTTTTTGTACCACGTTTTTTTCCTTTCCTATCCTTCTTAGATGTTTACCCGGCAAGTTACGATCATATTCTAACAGAGTACTATAAATTTTAACGTCAATATAGTATTTTTAAATAAATATATGTTATGTTGGCACAGATTCTAGGCATTGTATTGCAAAATCCAATATAATATTACAACAGAGTCAACTCAGGTATAAACGATGCGCGCAAACAATAAAAGGGCCCAAGCCCTCGCAGCTTCCGGTCGACCTTCAATGTACGACTTCGAAGCGTTCTCGAAAACTCATTATAACTTCGAAAGTATTTCGAATTTTGTTCTGAAATTTTCACAATAAATTCTCAAGGCATTGTATAAATTAAGCAAAGAACAATTTACCAAGTTACCAAACTACCACCTTAAAGAAAATTCCTACACACACTTCTACTCCCATTCATAAAAATGCCATTCAATCTTTTTGTTTCATAAAAAACTATCCTTCTCTGCTGTTAAGTTCGGAAAAAGTGCATTTTTACAGCAAAGAGCAGGCGAGTCCCTTGCATCGATCTTTCAATCTCCTCTGAGTGGGGTGAAGTCGGACCAAGAGCGGATCGATGAATGGAAGTGTTGACTCTCTTTCTAAAAAATGCGATCAACACTGCAAGGTAGACGAGAATTGAAACTATAGGCTCCGAAATACATTGTACGCATCGTTGTTGAATTTCTTTTTGGGAGAAGACTGTGCTGCAACTCGGACGATGGACTAAAATTATTCCCGATAACATGTGGGGTGCCACAGGGTTCCGTCGTAGGTCCTTTACTGTGGTTAATTAGGTACAATGGAGAGTTCACGCTAGGCCTTCCTAACAGAGCGACAACCATTGGCTTGGCGAATGATATCGGGAGAACAGTAGCTGCAAAACGCTTAGACGAGATCGAGATCTGCACAAATAAAGCAATATGGGAGATGAATTCCTGGTTGCAAAAGTCGGGACTATCACTTGTTGAAGATGAAACAGAAGTAATGCTAATCAGCAAAAGAAGAAAGGACACAACCGTGAAAATTAAAGTTGGCGAACAAACAATTTACTCCCGTGTAAATCCTTGGGTATAATAATTGACAAAAGGCTCAACTTTAAAAAACACATTGAGTGCCCTGCAATGAAAGCGTCTTCCACCACTGTAACCCCAAGGTCGACCAAGGGAAAGTTGACATCATCTTAGTTCAAGGGTAGTTAGTTTCCCCGCTATTCTACGCAACTCCAGTTTGGGCCCCTGTTCTAGAAAATTAATTAAACTTCGGAAAACTAAGAATCGATTAAGTAAACGCCGGGTATGCAGTGCTTCTTGAATAACATCGGAAAAATTAGCGTGCGTACTAACAGGGACAGTCCCCATAGACATCTTGGCGAATGAAGATCGGCATTTCTACTACAAAAAGTAAGCAATGGGTTAGTCTAGCGTATTTCGACGGCAACTAGCACAGTAGGAATCCATCGCAGAATGGTAAAAGAGGTGGAACGGGTATAAACTGGTCGTTAAACCCACCGCATCATTCCGCATATTCGCAGATGGATTGGAAGAAGCCGCGGGAAATGAAGCTACGAGTCAACACAGTCCTTAAGTAGACGTGGAGGTTATCGGACTTATCTACATCGATTTGGTCACGACGAGTCACCATGCTGCCAAGATATGGTAACGTGGCCGAGAATGCGGAGCATGTTGAATTTGATTGCCATAGGTTTACCGCACACCGAACTAGGCTTAACACCTGAAAATATTGTGAAGTTCATGCTAGAGTCAACGGAGGCTTGGAATCAAGTTGTAAGGGGGCTCGAAGCTATTCACCAACAGCGTAGGCAAGAAGAAATGCAAGAAAAACAAAAAGGAGAACCATACTGAGCCTCAGTTAAGAGCTGATCCAACCCCGCGATGCTTTGTAGCAATCCTGTGGGGATAATGGAGTGGAGTGGGGAGTGGAGGGAGTAAAAGGTGGTTTTAGTGAGCAGTAGTCTTCGAACATTTCCACCTTCCAACGATGGAAAAATCAAAAGACTGACGGACAAACAGATAGTAAAAAGTTGTTAACAATGTTTTGTTTGAAAAACCAGGAAAAAGCCAGTAGACCGACGGCCGCGAGAAGTGCAAGGAGAAACAGCACCAGGCGCGCAAGTTTTCCCAACGGAACAGGAAATTGAAGCCATATACACCTCGATCCTCATCCAGGCGAGACAAGGAGAGATATTCGATTTTCGCCCGTATCGGAAAACTGGACCAAAAGCGAAACTACTTCGATGAGTTGCCCGACAAGTAGAACACGCCACGGACTGATAGCGCCATCACCGAGTATGGCAAAATTTACGGGACCTTATGAAATTACAATTTAACTGAATAAATGTGCGACTAAATGCAACAGCGAATCAATGGTTGATGATTTGCAATGATTCCGTACCTACCCTGTATATACGCCAATTAGAAAGCGGAAGTTCGTCACTTCAGGTGTAAAAGGTTGTATAGACTTTTATGTAACACTGTTTGGATGTCCAATCGTCCGTTGAATTCTGCCACGTCCTCCGGATAAAGCAGCATGCAGAACGTCACCGATAACAAGAAGAAATAACATCGGTGACAGGATGCAACCCTGGCGAACTCCGCTCTGGAACCCTAAATTCCCCAGATTTTAACTCGATGCAGCACGTGATATTTTGGGCCATCATATGTCCCTTTGTTGATAGTTGGTAGTTCCTCTGGAATGCCGGATACACTGCCTCTTCATTCTATTGTTTATGTGGTCAACGCAGGAGGGTAGCTTTCGGGTTTATCTTTGATGCGTTCCAGGATTAATTTAGATATTCTTCGGCACGCAGGTATGTATCTCTCCGCCCTCTGGGAAAGGTCTCGTTTTCCAAGATTGATTTACATACCAGTGAAGATGATCTGCAGTTACTGTAGATACAGCGACAAACAACTCCACCAGGAGGCCATCAAGCCCGGCGGCTTCACTCAGTTTGTGACCACATGCAAGCGGCGGTATGATGCGGTATATACTTCTGAAATCATGGCATTCTGCAGCATCATCCAGTTCCCTGACTAGCGCAATAACTAATTCACTCTTACCACGGCGTAAACTACGCTGAATTTTTCGGGATTTCGTTCGGTATTACTCGTAAGGAGTCGGCTAACTGAAACCTGAACTGACCCTATAGCGAGTAGATTTCTTAGTCTATGGTGCTCCATGATTATTTACAGGACAGCCTTTTAGTAAATAAATAAACAAACAAAAGTACAACACCATTTCCACCCTTACCATATATTTTTATTGTTTGCAAATATACATATTTTGGCGACTATTTGTGCCTTCAGGGATATTTTTTCAAACCAAAAAGGAGCTGGCAAGCTAGAAGATACCCTGTCTCAAAATAAGGCTAATGTAACAGCGTTACGCTTGGCTGGTTTTCTAGAGAAGAACCACTGCACCTATATTATAATTGAATAAGTTTCCTAGTCAGCCAAAAATTGAAATCTTCTGTTATCCGCTTTGAAAACATAATCGAAAAATCTATGCGGTAGCGAGGCAAATTCCGAAATATACGTCCCTACAAAGTAAACTGCGAAGTCAGAAAAGTATACCTTTTACGAGGCAGTAAAACGAGCCCTCGAAGCCTGTCCAGGTATGATATTAAAGTCATACTTGGGGACCAAGAAGGTACGCTGACTTCTTAAGCTTACATAAAAACATCAATGATAACGGATTGCGGATCATTCAATAAGCAGTGATGCATGAAATGTTTATTGGAAGTAACTAGTTGTGCTTTGTGGAAAGTGGTTTATAAACAACCTTGGGCCTCTCCTGACGGAAGTAATTTCAACAAAATTGACCACGTGTTGATTGACGGTGTAAGCACATATAGCGGCCAATATAGCTCGGATCGCTATTTCATTGGGATGCTGCTCCGGGCGCGAATAACGATTCTGATAATCAAGTGACAGTGAATACTGAACACATACACACAAAATCCGTAATACCTATAAGGGGAAGTGGATGACGTAATAACCGCAATCAGCAAAGGCCTTGGGGATGAATTATCGACAAATGATCTTCACAACCACCTGAAAAACGTTATCTTTGGTACGGCAACAAGCATATTTAACCATAGTCGCAAAAAAGTCGGAACGGCTGGGTCGATGATAAATGAATGTCAGCCCAGGAAACGGAAGAATATTCAACACCGAATATTGATGTACTACCAAAAAACGCGGGCACGTGCATAGAAAGAGTTGGAGGAACCAACAAATCTGTGAACTAAAAAAATACAGGGAACAGCCGGTCCAGACGCGAAAATTTTGCCAACGAATCTGCAAAATGAATCCTTATACACTTCGATGCTTACGCTGTCGAGATAAAGAGTGAAAGCTTATTTCCGACCATATGAGCATATTGGAAAGTATTTTGATGAACTGTTCCATGACTAGAATATCGGCGAGTTAGAGGTCCTGCCAACTGAAGACGACGGACAAATGCTGAAATGAAGAAACAGTCCTGAGAATTCATCGGGGTAAATCACCAGAGGCCACGGAGAATTACAGCTGAGCTGAAGGCGACCAATTAGCGGATTATTCAGCAAATCAATACCGATTCATTATTTGCTTCATAGAGATATCACTCAGTGCAGCATTTATAGAGGTATCGGCTTGCTGGGTATCATCTACAGGATATTCTCCGCTTTCTTGCTAGGCCAGATAGGCCTATACACACAGAACGTCATCTTCCCATACCAGGGAAATGCCATGAGAAAATTCGGTATCCTGACGAAATTGAGAAGACTCACTAAGCTGATTTTGTTCAATGTGCGAGGTCAGATAAAGGTAGCAGGTGCACTCTCAAGATCATTCAACATCCAAAACGGTATAAGACAAATGGATAATTAATCGTACATCCTTTTTAAACTGGCCCTCGAAAAGTGATTCTTGATGCTGATGTAAATGCGAAAGGCAAATCCGCCTAACTAGTAGTCGATGCTGACGATATCAACATCGTGGGAATAACAACATTAATGGATGCACATTAATGGAGGCAGGACAAAATAAATAGTTGTAACGCCAGCACTAAAAACGAAAAAAGCAACAGCATCAAATGGGACTGGTCAACCGAGGCCAACAAAGATGGTAGACTAAAACTTTGAGACCGTTGATTATTTCGAAAAACACTACTGATAGCAGCTACGACGACGTAACCCGCGCCCGGTTGTTAGAAGCCGTCCAGCACGAAATACGTCAACTTAGGGTCAAAACTGTACAAGACAATGGTCTTACCTGTCCTCATGTATTCCTCGGATTCTTGGGTTTTTAGCCAGAAAAATTGGCACGCTTGACCGCGTTCGACAGAAGAACCCTCAGAAGGTCGTTCGGCCCCCTACAGAAGGATAGACGATTCCGTAGCCTTTATAACGACGAAATCTGTGAGTGATACCATGTACATCTGGTTGTGGTATAGGTGAGGACGATCCAACCCGGAAAGCTTATAAACAATCTCTATGGTAGGAAATAAAGATGTGGCAGACCCTGGCCGAGATGGAGCGATGGTATAGGCCAGACCACCAGGCTACATCGAATTGGAAGTGGGTTCGTCCGTTATTCGTGGAAGTTTCCGTTTTCTAGTTTCTTCATGATGATTACCACGTCTACTTAACGTAAGCTTATTTTGTTTCGACGCTTTCCTTCGAGGGCTTACAAAGAAGCGGCTCACAACTCACTCCTATCTCTCTCCCCTTCCATCATCCATGAAAATGAAATCGCTATTGAAGCACAAACGTTTCCGGACTTACGAATAATTCAGCTCCAATTTAACATTGGCAATAACCAAGTTGGAATTAGCTAACGTTTCGAATAAGGGAATAGTTACCTATGAATATAACTGCGAATTGCACTGGAAATGCAGTTCAATACAAAAAAAAAAGTCCAATCTATCGCATTTCATCACTGAGAATTATGTAATTAATATGGCCTCCATTGGGAAGTGAGTATATGAAACGAGCAGTAATCATGTTCTCTGCATTTTCAGTTCAACCCCTGAGTGAATTTTAATGGTTTACGTGACACATTAGGAGCGAATAGCTATTATCTTCCAGCTTTGCAAAGTCAGAACTCAAATCAATAAAACTGGATTAAAAATGAAACATACAATCGTCGTAAGAACGACTTGCGGAAAACAAGCGGAAACCCAATGTTAAAAGTTGCGAAACGTGCCACAAGCAATTCTTTTATCTCATTGCAAATTAGAAAGCAAAGCACAGGAAAAGTCAGCAATTGCGAAGTCTAGAGGCAACAACCTCTTAAGACAAGAGATTGTAGAGAAGGTAGGCAGATTCTCCAATTTGTAGACAAGTAAAGTCCCATTGATCCTGTTTAGTCCTTGTTTAGTAACCACCATGCCTACCTGCTACGTAGTCGAATAAACAGCAGTCGTAGTGGGTAGAAAAACGCAGGATCCCGTAAGGGAACTGGCAAAGCACCCATTGTCGAGTAGTCCCCTTCAGGCTATCGGAACCATTGTCATAATAACTCATTTTATCTGGAGTAACGTAATTACCGACGATAAAGACTATTAATTACTTTCTCTACAGGAAGACAAAAGCATGTCTCATGGGAAGGGAGCGGGAGCTATCCTAGGAAACGAGAGAGTCAACTGCTGTTTAGGAAGGAATCGCATTATTTATCGATTTTAAATTCCTTTTCACCGCAAACCAGCTATTCCGCTGGAATATTTTTGTATACAAGTACTTTACAAGGGAATCTTACGCAGGAGTCGGATAATTTGTTGATGTTAATTAGGGATGATTTTACGACTTCCATTTTTTCGATATTCGGAACTAACTTTGTGAGAATATGAATTTCCAAGTTTGAAAATCTGATTAAAATATTGCAGATATGCCTCATTTTGCCTGCGTTATAGATTTCGCGTTAATTCCTAGCTTTCAACTTTTATATTTCAACACGTGCTATTCATGTTGGTGTAGAAAAAGCCCGTCCTCGTACTTTCAAAATAGACAAGCTATTTCGAAATAGTATTAAAAGATTTATAAACACGCAATGATAACTTAGACCCTTAAATATCTGAAATCAGATACTACCCTGGTATCAGAAATATCGACACGTCTCATCTTCATTAACGTAGAATCAACCCTTCACGCAATTAGGAAAAGGAAAGGCCAGGCCCGGAAAACAGTATTTCTTACTGAAATATTCATAAAAGCTGCCATAAGTTCTGCTGCCGAACTTGCAATTTTGTATTATTAGACCGATGACCTGATTCCCAATTCCAGTGAAAAAGGATCGCCAGAATTACCAAACCGGGGGTAGTGGCACAGTTATGAAGATAACTAAAGGAAACGACGGGTGGAGAATGTGATGGCAATGGATGTGTAAAGCAAAGAGAATGAAAGTCATGTCTACCCAGTGGCAAGGACATTGGTACAATACTGGCTAAATAGGATTCACCAAAACAGTTTGCTTCCAGAGCAAGCACATTCACATGCAAAATGATACGTAACTGGTTGGAATGTAAACCAACTTTCCGTAAAAGTTCTTCCGACTGAGCTTGTACTAATATTCTGTTTAATTACATATCTGAGTAAATGGTGAAGTTTCTTTTCTTGGTTTTTCCGCTTCTCTTCTTGCAACTCTAGATCACTTCGCCCCCATTTCGCAGGATATGTAAGGCAGAGGGTAATCTTCAATCTAAACAAACACAAATTATAACGTAATGTCTTTCTGCTCATATCATGTTTGCACAGAAGTTACTTTTTGAGTGTAGGGTGTATGTCATTGCCGGACTGTAATCGGATTTGCTGAGAAAGCTAATCGCAGCAGTTGTACTCGATGTGTGTTCCCCCCCTGAACGAGTATAGCTTCTGAACCTAAAGCCAAAGGTAGTAATTAACGCATCTACAAATAAAGCAGCAAACTTTCATGTGGGATTTAGCTTTAGTCTTGTGGCCGATTTTAACTCTAAGAGCTCTTCCGTGGCTTTTGTCTAGGGGCAACTTGGGCTTGGCACAAAAGCTGACTTTAAAACGTTCAAGTTGACAACTTAATTACAGACGAAGGTCTTACCGTAGTATAATGGGTATAAGCTATAAGGTTTCCACCATTCACATGGTGTTTGCGGTTGATTAATGAGTTAACAACGTTACATTGTTTAAACATACATGAGCTGTGTTTAGGGCGTCCACTTGCTCCAATTTCAAGTAACCCTTTTCCACGTTCGTGGTTGTTTATTGATATTGCAGCTTCGCGCCATATAGTCGGATCGAATAATCGAGTACAAGAAAAAGTGGGATATTGTTTGAATTGCACTTTCCATTGCAGTCCAGACATGAGATTAGTGATAAGGACATCAATATGTGAATAATATTTAGAGAGTGTAACTTGATTAGCAATTTTGCGGTTGTAATTGGAGTTATTTACTAATTAGGAAGGAATATGCCCCGAATTTTCAACTTTATAAAATTACACTGCTCATATGTGGTTATATAATAATGTATTTACAATCTTCAGGGATTCGAAAAATTCCATCAAAATGAGTTTCTTCGGGACGTTAGCTGTGTGAGGTCTCCCAGTATTTTGACATGATCATGGTGTCCTTCTGAGGCAGATAATTACTCGAACCCTTATTGTGCCAAAATACTAATGCTATGATTTTTTGGTTGAAGTTGTGATTTTAAAAATAAGGGGAAGGGTGTGACACCACTGTTGAGACCTTCTTTTGGTTTCAGCCACGTAGTGGGGAACGCCCATAACCAGTTTCCACCTCACTAAAAATCTCAACTCGAGTTTGCCCCTTCACCACAAGGTAGCGGATGGTAGGTAGGCAGGTATCAATGGCAAATCCGAGGAGCCCAATTAGCGCTGTAGTGCGCCGTTTGATACTATATACTCTTAAAACCATGACTGTTGCAGTAAGACCAAGGAGGCAGAGTCCACCCAGCTCAGATCTTCAAATCAAGTCCGTAGTGTCCTAGCATGACTAGATAAAGCCAGGCAATCGCAATTGACCTTGCTGAAGGTTAGTGCTTTATTTCCGCCTCCTTGACTTGGGGCAAGTGAGCCTACGCCATTTGAAGTCATCGTTGTTGACAGCCGCTAGCGGGAAGCTTACTATACATACCGAAGGACTGCCAAAGGTAGAGCCCCACTTGACCAGTCTGTCAACCCGCACCATTCCCTTATGTGTTCCTAGCACCGAGAACCTAAAGGAGATGACTTTAAGCGTGTCGCCTAATTTGGAGCCAACATTTCCGCTTGGAATACCCTGGCTAATCCTGGGAGACCGTACTACTCGGCTACGCTGAGTGCATTCTAGAAAACCATCACACCCAATTTGCACACTCTCTTTCAGCCACCGGTGAATAATACTGTGTCATAGGGGCAGAGTCCCACTTGGACCTGCGCACGTGGTTCTTTAAGCTCTATTAAGCTTCGTTCTATTATGCTTTCTACTCAACGTATGCCGCCACAGAGTAGAACCTCCCGTTTGAATGGGACGAATCAGCATCGTGTACATCCAAAAAACTTTGCTCAGTCGAAGACCTCATTTCCATAGAAGGCTATACAATCCCTATTAATCGTCACTTCTATGCCCAATTTCCAATTTAATAAGAATCCAAGATCTTGGTTGGATTTATGCCGAACCTCTATCTTGCAGCCGACGGACGTATCTTTCTCAATGCTTCCTTGATGATTTCACTCCCAACCGAAGGAAGCATCCGTGGCACCAATATCATCATGACGTGGGCATACGCCACTCCCTATACTTCGTTTCACTACCAACTAGAGTATCGATGAGATGGTACCATTCTGGAACATACCACTGCTCACTCTGGCCAAGGGTCTACTTTTCCGATTATTATCTCTAGTTTGTCAGATATCCGTATTCTGGTTAAAGCTTCATTGATGGCGTTGGTACTAAGGTTGTTGCATACAAGATGCACGCCTGCCTCCTCTGGTATGAAAGCCACTCACTCTCCAAGAGAGTGGTATGTATAAATAATGGATGTAGCTCCGATGAATGTCGACAAGCGACGGCACAACCCTTTTTAAGGTTTTGTTTGTAAACCGAAAGCTTATTAAAATCGGTTGAATGTCTGTCGGTCTGTCCGCCTATCTGTGTAGAAATTGTGAATGCCCACACATGCAGTGAGTTACATCTTCTTGCGTTGAGTTTAAGGGATCCTTATACATCTAAAAGGGGGTGTAACATTTTTTTTATTGTATATGGTTATGTTGGGTATCAAATGAAAGGATTGGATTAGCACAATACTTTTAAACGCCAGTCTTAATTTAGACAGTCGGTGGAAAGGCGAAGAGTGCTAGGAGTTGGAAGTGATGATTTTTTTAACGGGCCCATTATCAGAAACTACCCAATCGAAAAATCTGACAAAAAAATCATGACGCTGTCTCCATACGGTATAGAGCCCTTAAAATACTCTCTATGTTGATATCTACCCAAATTAAATTAATAGTAATAAATTACTGTGTTTTTCAGGAAATTGACGTGAAACCCCCTTTATGTTAGAGTTATAAAAATTTTCAGTAATATAGACAATATAGACAATAGTATAAAGCTTGGAATATTACTAGCTTTCGCAGTTACACTGGTGATTTCAATGTTCTCCCAAAGGTCCAACCAAGACCGGATCCTGGCAGCCTTCATAGCCGACTTATACCTTTTCAAGCAGATCTTTCTTGGCTTCTAATATTTGCGCTTGTAGCAAATGTTGGAGATCCCCTGAGTCCTGCCAGATCGTCATCCAACCACGGAAGCAATCTGTTCTGCTGCATCTAGCAGGACACGAGACTTTGACGGCGATTTCGAATGCCCTTTCCAGAGCCCAACCTTTGATTCCAATTGATGACTTCCGCCAGGGGATCCCCTTTGGAGTCTCTGAAAGAGACCTTCACATGATCTAGGCTGATTATTTTGCAACAATGATCTGAGAAGAATCTCTGGTCAAACACGCTCCAGTTCTTCATCCTAAATATTCCATTGTTAATTAGTAAGGTGATTCAAGAATCTCCTTCCAATTGTCACAGTTCTCCAAGCTGGTGAAATGGAGGGTGGTATACTATCTTCGTTACACACCTGCATGCTTTTTTTAATAATAATATCAAAGAAAGACTCACCTCTTTCGTTAATTTCTGATCTGTCCCAAAGCACATGCCTTGCATTGGCGTTGCAATATGTCAACATGTTGGCCTTCTTTCCTGCGATGGTGGATGTCAAATGTGGTTCTTCTGGTATCTCATCGATCATTAGAGATATACACGTCTTTCCCTGCGGCCTGTTCAAATTTGACTGCGGTTAGGACGCTGGAACTCACATCCATCTGGTCTGTCCCGATCAGTGTCTCTTGTGCTGTTGAATAAATTATAAAATTTACATTTAAGCGCTTTGATGGCTCGGCCTCCTTCAATCCTCCTGTATTACTATGACGTCCTATGATTATCCTCTAGGGAGATGATCAGGTAGTTAGCTGAAATGCACTTCGTGTGCTGCAGATGTATCTGCGCTACTCTCAGCAAGATCTACTTGCGTGGGAATTTCATCTGTCCCCATCAGGCCCTCGGTCTTCATCTCATCTGCTGATGAACATTTCCGACAGCCTGGCCTCAACACTGGTCTACACCTCTCGGCCCCGTCTGCCACTACCGGAATCATCATCGACCAACGAAACGCGTAAGTGCCTCCCTGTCACGTCACTTTTTCCCTATTTGTAAAGGTTGCTTGACGTCTGACCCTTACACATTCTGCTCCACCTATTTGCCGATTAATATTCGATTTCATATTGAGATCAATTACGCTTGCAGAAGGTAGGCTGCGCGTTTTGTTGGTTTATCAAGCGTTTTATACGAGCATTATATTTTTCTATAATAGCCTGATATTTAGCGTGCCAGTTTTCATCCCGCTGAACGATAGTAGCGGTCTTCTTATTTTTCGCAATCTAGCATAGAATATGTATGGCTTTCTTGTACTGGCTTCTGAATAGGCGGATAAACAATAAAATATCACCAAGTCTGCATGTCATTCGAAACGTTGTCCTCAGGTGTCTACCGGGTATTGTCATTCACAACTATTGCATCCTATTCAATAACCAATGGAATGATCTTTTCCTCCCAAACACAGTGGAGAAAAGCTCGGGTGTTCTCAATCTTAAAGAAAAGAAAAAAGTTACCGCCCAATCAGTGGGCTGCTAATATCAGCAAGGTATTTGAGGTTTTGTATTGAATACCTATCAGGAAGAAGGGATGTGCAATAATAAATGTTACGACTTGAATTTGTTGGCGAGGTGCTTGCCCACGCTTGGATGGACTGATTTTCAGGCTCCTGAAATGCGAATTGCCTAACCAGTTTGTAGCGGTAATATATAACATACTATATGACAACTATTTCTCATAATAGATGGAAAGCTCACTACAAATAGGGAATTTCATGATATCTATGTGGCATTTGCCGGTGAATCATTTAACTTATTCGAGCTCAATAAATCTCGAAAAAATTGTACGACATCTTATGCGTATGCCAGTATGAATTTTAGACGAAAGGTGAAAGATTCCGACACTGTCGTGTATAAGAATGGTTATGATCACATACCTATTAAAAAGTGCGTTAGATACCTAGATGATCGTCTTGACCAACTTTTCCAACGAACACCTTACAGTCACGCTTGAAAACGCTGGCAATGTTCCACGGCTTACCTTAGGTTTAGATGATTTGCTACCTTACTCTAGTTAGACCAGTACTCACTTGCCGGTATACTATTTGCTTTAACTTGAGTGCTAGTCAAATAGAGGAATCAACGGTCTTCAAAAACAAAAGTCTGCATGCTTGCATGGGGCTTAACAGAGCAGCTTTGTCAAACTACTAGCATATCTCCGGACCTTGATTGCGAGCGCTTCGGGGTTCGCCAGAAGATACTCCAGGGTTACCGCAATTGATGTTAAACAGGATGAAAACTAGAAATCCTTATACTGGTAGCTGTGTGGGCTGTGTCATTTTTCTCCTTTTGGGGCTATGTAAATATAATATAGGTATTGCTTTTATCCCCTGCTTCTTAGGTAATTCAATCAGTTATACGAATGAATTGTTGTGATCATTTTATTGTTGCTTTTGGCATTCATAAAAAAAAAACAAAAACATTGCAAAATGTTAAAAAAATCGTATATTTAAATATATATTGTTCATTTTACTGGGTTTAGGAGTAAATAAATTTTATATTGTTGAATTATTTCTAAATATAAATTTAAACAATAATTTTATATTCGATTTATAAGTTATGTTAAGTATATAAGTTTAACATATATTAGATACATAGCTCTTAGAAATACTCATTGTAATAAAATTAGCTTTAAATTAGAAAGAACAGAATTGGGTTAGTATATTGCTTTTTAAAATAAAATCGATTCATTGTCTGTCTGCCTGGCTTTTCTCTTAGGAAATCTTCAAAAGACACTGGCCTTAAAACGCCAGTGTGTGGGATTTTGTCCCACTAAAAGTACCCCTGACTGCAACTATGCCCCGTGGAACACTTTTCTCATCTTCTCTTCCGTTCGTGTTTTTTTCTGGATAGATGCGATCATGGCGTTTGTCGTACGCCAATCTTCCTCACACACATTTTTCGGTACCAGCCCTTTCCTCTAGTCTCCTCTAGGTTCTGCTTACTTCCATAAATATTTGGACAGTGGAAGAATACGTGCTCTACGTCCTCAGGGACTCCACCGCCGTTTGGACAGTTGGGCAAGGAATCCAGTTTAAACCTATGCAGATAATTCCGATATCCTCCATGTATCGTAGGAAATTGGGTAAGGTTAGACTTGATCTCATCTTGATGGCAGCGATCAGTCTGCTTCCCTACAGACTCTTTCCCGAGGGTTCCCAACGCACTTGCCGTATATTTACAGATATCTCCCTTTCAGTGTTCTTCGTCTACGATAAGTTAGAGCCTGGCTTCGAACAGTATATGTTCGTTACCTCATCTGTCAAAATGTCAATCGGCATCATCTGCTGCATCATCGGAGATAATCTTGATGACAGAGCACACCCTTAGAGCTGTTTTCTTGTAGACTGCACTCAATTTATAAGCATTAGCTGACATTTGCAACGCCTCTCTCCAAAGTGGGGTCGCATAGAGCATAGCTGGGCTCACCATCCTAGAGATAAGCAACCTAGAAGTATAACATGGTCTTCCCGCATTCATCATCATCCTTCCTAATACTATACCTGTAATAAATGTTTTGTCGAAATATACACCGCACGAGCAACCTGTCTACCATCACTCGCAAGTTTTTGATGGCTGGTTTGGAAAAGATGATATTATTTTCAATTGGAATGCCTGGATAATTTCTTTTATAGCGCTTGCTGATTAGGATCGCTTCTGTTTTTTCCTTCGTAAGTGCCAGACCAAAAATATCTAACCAACCATTAAGATTTCCGAGAAGTTTTATGAGCACAACCAGTGTTATGTCGGCGGCGTAACCTACCACCATGGTTTCTTCCGTAACCGGAGGATTTACTAGATCGTTGCACATGACTTTGAAGCCCGCCGGACACCTGCGGAGGTAACGCAATCCTGGGGTCCGTTATCGAAGTCATGCAACTATCTCCTTTCTGCTACATAACTATCAACAATAACTGCGAGATAGGCGGGAATACCAATCTTCGTTAGCGATTTTGGGATTAAATTCCAATTGGTAGAATTTGTGGTCGCTATTGCACTCCTTGGCAATATGGCCTTTCTTCCTAGACCTTCTGCATCGATAGAATCGATTAATACCGCTGGTATATGCCTTCACGAAGTGCCCAAACATGGAACATTTGAACCAACATTTTAGTAAGATCTCTTCTGTTAAACGTCAGACTACCCATCTAATTCTAACTTTCCCAGGCGGCCGACAACTTCTGCATTGGTATTTGTATTGTGACCGTTTGAGTGCTGCCATAGACTTTCCTACTTGAATTGTTCCTCCAAGACGATGGAAATTTGTTATTCCGATGCCACTTCATCCAGATTCTTATATTGTATGAAGATCTCCTGCTTTTGGCATCCAAGTGACTTTTTAACTTGAGTGTGAAAGCTATCAACCCGCTGAATTTTTTCAGCTCGAACATGAGATTTTCTTTCTGTGTATTTTGAATTCTGTGCACATTTCCGCTGAGATCTGTTAGGTCGGGATCTCCGCACAGATTGCTCTTCATGGATATATCAAACGCCTCTAGAAGAATTCACACTTTTGTTTTCCTTTTCCTTCATTGTTGTTGACTTTACGGGCCCAAAAACGGTACAAAATGTACCAACTAGTCCTCCAGGTTGCAGGTTGGGTAGGAGTGAAACTCCACACGGAAAACCGAAACCACACAGAAAGCCACAGAAGGAGCCTCGACAAATCCGGCAACAACAACGGAATGTAGATTTGCGCATTTTCTCATGGAACGTGCACTTCCCGTACAGACCTAATGCTGCTGAGCAGCTAGCCAATACTCTGTCCCAATATAAGACTGATGTAACAACGTTGCAAGAGATGTGCTAGGCAGGAACCGGTTTCCTGCAGAAAAGCTACTACACCATATATTATAGCGGCCGTTCAAATGTTCATGCCCTTACAGAGGAGACTGCAGAGTCGGAGTAGGTTACCTTCTACGAGGCATTGAGTGGACCCTCGAAGCAAGTCCTAAATATGATTTCAAAATCATACTTGAAGGTTTCGACAGATAAGTCGTATTCAGACGATATGGCGGCTCCCATAGCTTACATAAGGATACCAATGATAGCGGACTGCGGATTATTCAGTTAGAAGTGTGTATAAAATGGTTGTTTGAAGTACCTGGTTTGGGCGGAAAGCGGTCCAAAAACATACGAGGGCCTCTCCAGATGGGACCACTTTCAACCAAATTGATCCCGTGTTGATTGAACGCCGCCACCTCTCTCATAGACTTGCATCTCAATCTCGTTGGCATAGTGCTATGAGCTCGAATTACAACACCACCCAGAATCCCCTCTGACAATCAGGTGAGAATTAACACTAAAGCCATCCACAACACAGCCCTCCGTAACACCTATGGGGGGTGGGGGGGATTGATGCCGCAATATCCGCAGCTAACAGATGTCCCATAGACGGAGCATCGACAAATGATTTTCACAATCCCCTGAACACCGTTATCATTAATATGGCCGTACGTACTTGGCCTAAGTCGCAAGAAAAGTTGGAACGGCTAGTTCGACGATGAATGTAAGCTAGCAATAGAATGGAAGAATGATACATACCGAGTAATGTGGCATTCTCATAGAACGCGGGTACTCGCAGAGACCTATCACAGACTCTGCCGAGCGAAGAAGCAACTTCACAGACTACAAAAGGGGGGGGGGGACCAACAGGTCTGTAAATTTGAAAAGCACAGGGAGCTACCGCACCGGGAATTAGCATATTGGAGCGATGGGTTGAGTATTTTGATGAACTCCTCAACAACCAAAATATGGGCGAGTTGGAGGTCCCACCTGAAGACGACGAACAAATACTGCCACCACCAGGTAGAGAGGAAAGAGTCCGTGAAATCCACTGGCTTAAAAACCATAAGCCGCCAGAAACCGATGGAATTACAGCCGAATTGGTTAAATATGGAGGCGACCAACTTCACCAAGCGGTTCATCAATTGATGCCCAGGGTGTGGGATAGCGGATCAATGCTTGACGACAGGCAACGAGGCATTATCTGTCCCATACATAGAAAGGGGGATGTCAAGTGGCGGGGTATCATCTATGGGATATTCTCTACTATCTTGATAGGTCGGACAGCCCCATACGCCCAGAATATTGTTGGCCCATATCAAAGAGACCTCACTCCAAATCAGCAACAGATCAGGTTTTCTCTCTGCGGCAAACGATGGAAAAACTGTTGGAATATGGCCATCAGTTGCACCATCTTTTCTTCGATTTTAAAGCCGCCTATGATAGCATAGCAAGAGTAAAACTGTACACCCCCAAGCGAGAATTCGATATCCCAGCAAAATTGACATGCCCTCTAATGCGTCCTATTTAACCTGGCCCAGGAGAAAGTGATTCGCGGTTTAAATGTAAATGCGAGAGAGACCATCCTCTTCAAGTCCATCCAACCACTGACCCGCGCTGACGATATTGACATCATGGGAAGAACAAGTTCAGCGAGGTTTCGAGCGAAATTGAAAACTTTGAGCTGCTGTAACTTTGGGTGGACTAAAAGCTGCATTTCCATTGGGTGGACTAAAAGCTGCATTCCAGACGCATCCCCGATATTGTCCTCTATGCTACTGCATTTGGTGCTCCTAGGATGAACTTACGGGGGGATTTTCCAGTCAATCTCTAGAAGTTAGTAAGATACAATCTTTACTTCACTTTATCTTTTTGAGTAGATATCGGATTGAGATATACTTTTAGGACTAGATTTCATATAAGTGCACCACTCTCATTTTTTCCGTTCAGTCGAGTTACTTTAAGTATGCACATTTTGATTGCTTACGCATTTTACAATTTTTCTCAAAACTAATATCAGATTCTAATCGAGACCTTTCTATTGATACCCCGCATGACTATAATCGATCCCCCTTAAACTGCACGTAAACTTGTATTACTCACTGTATGCATGCGATTTCATAGTTCCCATATGTCCATTAAATTTCGTTCGGATCGCTTTAGCCGTTTTGAAGAAAAGTACTTGTGACAGACAGACAGAGATTGAATCGATTTTAATAAGGGTTTGTTTTACACAGATAGATCATGAGTATCAAAACTGTGAAAATTAAGTTGTCGTTTATAGTAAACATCATTTGCACTTACATTTGGAGTTGGAAGATTTTTTTGAAAGTCCAAGCTGACAACTTCTAAAGTATGGCTCTTTTGAGATTTCTTACGATATGACCTATTGAACTGATAAAACTTATCAGCTTGTGATTTATGATTGCGATTTATCACTGGATAAAGTGACTTGAGTTTGGTATGATGCCAGCTGAACACCTACTTGTGGCATGTCCGGCACTTATCCCTCCTTGGATATACAAAGGTAATATTAAATTTAGAGTTGAAGATTTCACGAAAAGCATTTGATGGAAGAGGAAAATCTAGATTTTTTCCGTTGTACGTAACATGCAGCTTAGCTATGCTTAGTTTCTCTGGAAGCAAAGCTTTTTTGATTGAAGTCCTATTGAGATTTCTTTCATTTCAAAGAACGAATAAAATTCTTAACTTTTTCTTTTGTCTCTTCTGAAAGCTTCTATGGGCGATTGGTGTACTTACTACCTCTTTGGAGGATTTGCGATATACTACCAAAGACTTGCGCAAAGTGCTAACACGAGTCATTGTAATGTTATGAGGAGTAATTGATAAAAACCTTTACGCAGACTGGAACACCAACAGTGCTTCCCTTAGCGATTACTCGGACCCGTTAAGTGAAGCTAACTGTGTGGAAATTTGCCTCCCCATCGAAGGCTCTCGCACGGCGATGAGCATGTATCATGATTTGGCGTCGAATACCAGTCGACTCAGCTGTAAATGAGTACCTGAGTCAAATCAGGGTAAAAGTCTCTGGCGAGCGCAGTGTTGACTACATTATTTCCTACAGGGTACTGTAATCCTGTAGTGTACCGTTAAGGTCTTGAATGAAATGCTTTAACATCCTTCAAGGCCCTGATCCAATTGGATTGTTGCGCTAACGATTAACGATTATCAGGTTATTATTTCATACCTGAAGCGTTCAGGTTCTGGTTTCCCGACTTCTTTCTATTTGCCACTTGTTGATGACTCAAATCACTAATCAACCCCCCCCCCCTTTCTCCAATACTCTTTTATTTGGTCGTAATTTGATGGCAGTACGATTGGGTCACTAGTGGCACTGTTCGGACAGTAGGTTTCGGCATCTGCCTGTCCGTCTATCTGTTTGTCTATAACACGCACTTTTTTCAGAAATAGTTAACGTGTTGTCGAGAAATTTTGTAGAAAGTTTGGAGCTGAGAACGCCACCCCCATGTGGCGAACTATAGTGTGCCACGTTGAACTTAAGGATGACAAGAAGACAGTGGGTGCACATTTTTTTACCGAATATAGCCATGAAAAGTTTCGATTATTACTTTTCCAAGCAAATATTATTTTTTATATTAGATGGAAAGAGAAAAGGTTCGAAAGGGGTTTTCAGACACTAGTCAGCTGAAAAATTTGAAAAAAGTTATGGTTGTCCAAACACATGGAATACAGGCATCAACATATTCTCCACTGCTATATCAGCTCAAATAAAATTAAAAATAGTATATTATTATATTTTCCAAATTTATTTTGAACTTCCATAAAGTTCATCCTAGATTCATAAAACTGCGGCAATATAGATTTCAATATTAAGCAGGTTTGGTGGAACTCCTAATATTATTGACACACCTATAGTAAAATCGCCTATTTTGGGTCAAATTGCCACTATCTAGAAGATAAAGTGCAAGCGCCACATCAAATTGAATATCGGGTGCATTCAACATATAAACACTACGAGCTATGTGTAAATGGAACCATCGTGTACCCATATATTCTTACACAAAAGATCAGCAAAACCTTTCAGAGCCGAGCTACCAGTTTACGACTTATTGATTTCTTTTTTTTTTCTTTGATTTATTCATCTCAACAATTTTGTCGAGTTTTGACCATTGCCTAACAGCTTACGTGTTATTTTTTAATCTTATGTATTTTTGTTATTTTATTTTAGTTAGAAATATTTTTAGAAAAAGCTTTAGTTCAGTTTTATTTTTGTTAGATTATAAGATAGTTTTGCGTTCATTTTTTGTCAATCTACGTATTACTTTTGATTATTTGTTGTTAATAAAATGATTGATTAAAACTAAACCCTGTCTTTGCCCGTCAAGCCGTTAACTTCCTAACCAAATGCTAGAGACACGCCAACCCACTTATCACCCAGGTTATGTAGATTGAGAACGTATTTCGTATCCATCTGTTCACTAAACTTTTCTTATCCCAAAATCGCCTATTCGATCTTCAAGGAAGAAGATCACTCTACACCGATAACTATTCCCAGTTCTTATACCAATCCATAGCTTCCAATTTTAAGCTTGTCCTGCATATAACCCACCTTATTCACTCTTCTATGCAATATTTTTTTGAATATCAACGTGTGGAGTTTTTTCCACTATTCTGAGATGCCACTTTGAGAATAGAATATACAAATTGTTCAGTAATTTTAATACTAAAACGTTAAAGCACGCACTACTTACTTCGGGCTGCTTAGAAGAATCAGTTTTGTAATGCTGTGGGTTAATTCAGCCACCACCATCACTTGTAGTTTGATTCAATAGGAATATTTCCAAAAGTAAACCCTTGTTTGAACTTGTGTGAAGTGCACAATTATTCGAAAATTCATTGTTTCCGAGGTATTCAAATCTTGCTCTTCTAAAATATAATTGGCAATCAATATCCAATAGTTCATGAGAAAGGCTCAAATCCTTACCAATCCACTCTGAAGTGACTTTATTCACATTTATAGGAATGGTGATTACTATTCCTCGTTTGGACTGCCAATTCCTGTATTTCCCAAATACTCCCTAGAATTTCTCTTCATCTAGGACCAGGGCAATTTGCTCTTCGTTCCCATTGATTTCAGATTGCATTCACAGATTACCATGGAAATGGAAGTCCGCCTTATCTGCATACGCATTCAAACTCAATCTGATGGACTTGAAAGCAAGCAGTGATAACGTGGTCAAGGTATTATGCTAGTACATATACTCAAAAAATGGCCGAAAAAACCAACTTTTGAAAATTCGGTCATACAAAGTACACATTTCCACCATATTCATATTTAGGGCAGGTCCAATTTCAATAGGCTGTTGAGTACCAAGCGTGACTCTTACCAATGGGAAAACAAAATCTAATATCTGCACAAACACAAATTGAAATGAAACTGGTTCAAAAATATAAAATACAGGAAAGCGTTTCCATCAGTAATCTGTGTTTCTCACAATTTGTTGAGGAAAATATTTTCCGAAATTCCAACCTCGCGGAGGTTTTAGGCTTCCAATTTTTTCCTCGTTCGGTTTGATCCATTAATTAAAAGGTTTACCCATGCGTGAAAAAAGTATAACTAGTTTCCGGACAGAGTTGAATATTCGCAAGTGTGTAGTCACAGAGCTGCGAGCAAAAGGTTCTAACGAAACATGTTTTTAGTTTCATTTAGACGTGCTCGCATTAGCATTGGATTTTTCCCTTTTCAAATAATGCTTTCATTTTTCGCTGTGTTGCTCTGTGAAAAATCTGCATTGAGATCATTTAGCCATGAAAATCAACTTTTCCACAACTGAATTACCTTCCCTGAACGTGTACGATGCTTCCGAAACGAACTTTTCTGTACCTTCCGGGTTTGCCCATTTAAATAATTAGAAGAAGAAATGTCGTCAAATGGTCTTTTCTGGGAGCAGTTCTATTTAAAAGTTCATGAAAACTGAAAAGTAGGTCATCAGCACTCATAATGGTTTCCCAGAAAGCTCAAAATGCGATTTAATTTGGGATGTCCCTATCTTTATCCTATGTTTTTAGTGCAGTAACTAAAAACTAAGAAGATTTAATATGAATTAATGACTCAGATTTAATACAATAGAAGGTAATATTGCTCCATAAGCGCTAAAACCTCAAAAAACTTCCCACAAATTTCCGAGACGATAGTTGAAGAAACGACGTAATAAAAAGGTAGTAACAAAGGCTATTATCATTATGAAGAGATAATCCTCAAATATTCAAAACCTCAGACTCTGAATCGAACTTCCCATCGAGCAATCTTTCACTCTCATGGATTCCAGGTGAATCAAAGAAATTGTAAAAGTATTTCATCTCCGCGCCTCACTTTAAATCATTCACCAAGAAACTTTCGAAAAGTTGGCATCAATAAACTTCAATCATCTCCCAGGCATGCATATTGATTCGGTTGAGCTAATCTAATCCATCTCAATGGGAAGAGAAGATGAATTCCTCCTAAAAATTAAGTTTGAATAGAAAATAGTATTCTTCTCCTCAACAAGACATTCTACTACCAGCGGATCATAGACATAACAATGGACCCTTTCAGAAGAAGATCTCTTCTATCCAAAGATATTGATACTCAGATATGTATGCATGCACATATGGATTTATGGTGAATTTAGCCTGGCATCGGGTTCTTTTCAGTTCTCACGAGGTCCAGGGAATGTCTTTTATTGCACTCTCTAAGGCCATCATATGTTAAACGAATTAGATATGCTCCGACTTTGAATAGCATCAGAACTGATCAGCTGCTGTTATCGACGAATTTCATACTGTGGGTCATCTTCGGTAAGAAAAAATAAATGATATTTCCCTTTTTTAATGTGTAAGCATATCAAATTTAGTTATAATCTGTATAATGTATTTCCATATCCATATCAGCGTAATGATTCATTGAGGACATCTGTGGGTCAGTTATAGGCTGCGAGATGTAAAACGAGACCCAATTAGACACAATAATATGGTTGGCCGGAGATAATTCGGACAGAAGTTGGTTTTATTACACAATAAATTAGTTTTCAAAATTTGAAAAGTGATTATAAGCCGCCGATTTTACACTTCCTTTTGTGACAGAAGGCGTTAAAAGAAAGTGTTAACTATTGAAAGAGGTGAAGACCCTAAAGATACTGAGCGAGCACCATACATATTACGTAATAAGCCCTCTTGAAACTGCGATTTGATTGAACGCCATCATTTTACGCTTGAAATTACTCTCCTAAGAACACGCCGAGCAACGCTAGTGTTAGCACCCATGAGCGGGAATACTCAACTGGAAGGGAGGTTGCATAGAGTTTCTACATCAGAAGTGGACGGCTGAGCAAGAAACTATGCCCATTATGTTGAACCAATATAAAACTCTCAGGAGATTACCATAAACAAGTCAAAGTCTGGCAGCTCAGCGCTTCAGGTATGAGGGGTTTCGTGCATTTTTTGTGTAGTTATATTTGCATGCGGAATGCATTTAGCATGCAAAACTACTCACTTTACTGTGATATTGATGTTTAGTGCTTTGGCTTACAATAAATTTACACGGAAGAGACAATTTTGAGTTACTATAAGTAATAGTACGATTTTGACCACACTTGGAAATATGTTTCATACTATAGTCTATATTACTATTTATCACTCTAGGATAAACTTAGGTTTCCAGTCAATTTCCCAAAAAACGTAGTAATATACTATCATTAGCTTAATTTGGGAACATATCGGTAATGACGATATTTTGAGGCCTGGATGGATCCTTTCATATGTATGGGGACCGCTCCCCCCTAAGACTCAATGTACAAAGATGCAACTCGCAGCTTGTGGGGGCGTTCACAGTTCCTCTCTTCTCACCGAATTTCCTGTCAATAGGCACAGCCGTTTCTAACAAAAGTGCGTGTGATGGATAGACAAACAAGCAGATGGGCAGACCTGCGCAGAATTACCAGATCTCCCTTTAAGTGGGTCTCTTTGTGCGGGTATGGAAATGCTCGACGGATACGTATTAGAATGCACTTGTACGCGTTTGGAGGCGTGCGTGCAGAAGCAATGTTTATGCGCATATCGGGTACGTGGGAAGGCTATGGGAAGAACCCCCAAAACAAGAAACCAATATCAAGGACTAAAGGAGTGGAACATTTAAGGTCAAGGTCTCGAAACCCTAGTACCGGTGACTTTGGGGTGTGGGTAAGCAGGTCGTCAGGTCGTCGATATCCCTCGATTGCAGTGCCTCGGTGGTGGATTACTTGGCCATCGTGACGTCAAATACTGCAAGCAGCCTTGAAAAAAAGACATTTAAAAGGAGTGCATTAATGCCAAAAATATGGAAAAATGCTTCACATGCTGTTCATTCGCCAGTTCATAGCGGGGTGACTGCACCTGATCGGGAGATGCGGTATGAACTAGTGTTAGATCTATTTAGGAAAAGCTCGAGGATCCACGGTCAAATTCAACGTCAATCTTGGTGATGGAAGTAAATCAGCAAAGCTTCCGCAAAACTACTAATTCGGAAGTGCACGGTGGAAGATCCATATGGTACAGTGGAACATTGTCCGAATACGGACGAATCACAGGCAACACGAATAATACCCCTTTAATATCCCAAGGGTAGTAAACTGGAAAAGAGCAGTAGAGGGGGACCAAAGGATTCTTTTGAATCCTTGCAGGACGCGAACAGGCAAAAAGGCCTCTCGCCTGAAAAAAAGAAAACCAGCAAAGCGACCAAAATTCTGGAAACAGTGACGCCGGCTCCAATCCACCCAAGCGAGGTAAAGCCCTAAAAAGGAACCGGGGAAGCTTGCACCAATATTAGCAAAAACACAGTGCAACACGTGAAAAAAGATTACGCCCAGAATTGATTATCATTTCCCGAGAATTCGGAAAACCAGAAGCTGGACGCTTCAAGTATGAAAGGTTTTGTGTACTTATTTTATAAAACATTTTGGTGGACATTTGCCTTATTAGTACCTAGCACGTAATATATGCAATTGTCATGTGAGAATATCCACTTTCGCGAGTTATGTTGGGGGTATACGACGTTAAGGGTAGTATAGGTCCCAGGGCGAAACGTGGATTGGTACCCACGATGGAGCATAAACCCTGGAAAATGCCTGCTGAACCAACAACGACAGCTCTACTACCAAAACCTATCTCCACCGCCTCGCCAGACGGGAAAAATAGTTACGGACGGAAATCAGTATAATTTCTAATATCCCGGATTTATAATAGGAGTACTTTTTTGAAATTGTGTATTGAACTTTGTTAAATACGAGAACTTAGTAAAATACAAAAAAACATGGCAGAAAACTATTTCAAACGTACCTGGTGTATTTCTGCACAAAACTCGTTCTTTTCACAATGATTGCCAACTGTCTTTTTTTTACTTATCATTATTATTTTTTTCATCTGACGTTTCTCGTCACCTACTCTGTTCTTCACTCATGTAGCGAGGTCTGAACTGAGTGGAGCGCCGGTGACGTTCATCCGTCCGCTGGTATTCCTGCCGCGCCACAAAAGTAAGACAAAATATATGGTGGCAACGTCAGCACCGAAAACGAACCAGCCAACAACATCAAACCGAAGTGGTCAAACAGGAAGAATAAAGATAGGAGAATACAACTTTGAGACCGTTGATAGTTTCTCCTTATCTAGGGTCGAAAATCACAATCGATAACAGTTACGATGATGAAATCCGCTCATGCTTGTTGTCAGCCAACAGAGCCTATTTCAGCTTACAAAAACTGTTCCGCTCCAAACGCCTCACTATAGGGTCAAAGCTCTTACTGTACAAGACAATGATCTTACCAGTCCTCATGTATTTCTCGGAGACTTGGGTTCTTAGCAAGAAAAATTGCGAACTCTTGGCCATGTTCGAGAGAAGAATCCTCCGAAGAATTTTTGGCCCCCTACATGAGGATAGACGATTCCGTAGCCTACATAACGACGAAATCTGCGAGCGATACCATGACCGTCCAGTTGTGGCTAAAATCCGGCGCAATAGGTTACGGTGGGCGGGTCACTTAATCCGTATGGATGAGGATGATCCCATCCTGGAAAGTCTATAAGGGCAATATCTATGGTACAAAAAGAAGACGGGGCAGACCCTGCCTAAGATGGAGCGATGGCGTAGGCCAGGACGCCATACAGCTTTTAGGGATATCGAATTGGTGGACCTCGGCGCAAAACCGGGATGTCTTGACTTCCTTATTAAGGCAGGCCTAGACCGGATACCGGTTGTTGCGCCGTTGATGATGATGATACAACATTAACAAAATAAAATTATCGTTCCCTGCCTAGAGAACAGAATAAAACACTTGTTTTATTTCACTAAACTAAAACATTTATGGTTGCTCACAACTAAAGATAATTAACTCATGATGTGATATGAGTCAAAATATGATTTGACATTGAAATGATATTGAAATAGAAATGATATTAAATATGCTTGATGTGCTTAATGTACTTATGCAATGAATTGTGTGGTAATGGGTCTGGAAGTATCCATAGCTCGCGTGATGCGGACATTCAGTCTTGAATTTGCACAGAAAGGACAATTTTGATCTGTTATAACTTCCTTGGTAACAGTGTGATTTCCAACAAGCTTGGTAGAATCATGCTCTATCTTATAGCCTACATCGGTGCAAAAGTGCGTGATTCTAGGATGAACTTAAGGGAAATTAAAGTAATATCCTATTATTAATTTTAACTATTTAAACATATATCGGTATCGAGGGTATTTCGGAACCTAGGCATCATACAGTGGAAGAAATGATCACTTTCGACGCTCACGCTCCCCACCTTTCCAACAGATGTCAAAACTGGTACATGACTATAATTGGTAAAAAAAAATTACACACCCCTTTTGCATGTGTAAATTCGACTGTATGCGTGGCAGTCAGATAGAGAGGCAGACAGACAGTTGTACACAAAACCTTAAACAAGGGATGGCATACGTCGATATCCTCAGGAAGGTCAAATCGAAGAAAGGAGATTTGATGCTGTAGCTGAAGAAGCCTCTGGGCAAAAGGAGTGAACATTTTCTCGGCAAAGTGGAAAAGTCCTTAGGGAAAGAGGCACGGTAGAGTGTGATACAATTTAAAGACATTAGTGAAATCACCACCAAGGTGGATATCCGCGAGGCCCTAGAAAAAGACACACACAGACTACTTGGTTTGCAAGATTCCACTATCAGCGGACTGAGGAAGACGTATTGAGACACACAAACTCCAACTATAAGCTTACCAGCTGAAGCAGATTTCCAGCTGCTGGTGGCTGGTAAAGAAAAAATAGGTTGAATCGTTTGCCGATTCAGTGAGCAGTTGTCCCTCAAGCTCTGCTTTAGATGCCGCGCAGGCAGTAGCATATGCCCACTGTTTAGGAGAGCCTCGGATCCAATGGAAAAATGAATTTGGTACAAATCAGCCTTAACCAGTGGGAGACAACACAAGACCTACTCTTGCAGACCATCTATGGGAAGGGAATCGAAGCAACCTTAGTCGAATACCGGAGATGTTTCGTGGGACATGCATTCATAGAAATGCTGTTAGGAGGCCACAAGCTCGGTTCTGCATCTTGAGAAAAGGCGGCGTAAACGATGAGAGCTTGCAACGCTGCCATGCTGAGGCGGTGAGTCCTCGCAAATAGGAGGCCAAACTATTTGTGAAATGAACAAATAGTGGAATTGCGGGCTGCATTATTTCGGACAAGATGGTTTGCATTGATTTACGGGAAGACAAGACTTCAACAAGAAGCGGAAAGTAGGCTGTACGACGAAGCGAGAAGGAACTCCGAATACCACAGCTGACCCGTCCGCATCTTCTGCTCGATATAGTGATGGCGGTCTTCCCCCAGATAAACAAGCGTTGAGCTTCTACACCATACCTGAGGAAGAACTTGCCCGGATTTGCTGAAAACGGCGATTATAAAGCTCCCGGATTAGATAGTGTTGATAATAGAACCATTAAACTTTGGAGACCAGTCCCTCTGCTATTTTATCAACGTATTTGAAGTATGCAAAGGCGAAAACTAGAAACCGAAACATCTATCATCATACCGTCCGATTATTTTATCGACAAAATAGAGTAAATGCTGTTAAAGTTACAATAGAATTCTTCCTATCACAAAATATAAGGATAGCCTATCGGAGCGACAATTTGGATTTCGACAACCTCACGCAACCATCAACGCCATAAACGTGGTTTCAAAGTTCTAATAAATGCTGTACCGTGGTGAATTTGAACGCCAAAAATGGACTTAATTCAGCCAGGTAGGGGTGAATAGAAAACTCAATAGCTAAAACTAGCTATTGGACTAAGCTCTTCGAAAGTTACCTTTTGGAAAGACACTGTTAAGCAACACGGATGAAGGACACTAGCAGTACACCATCACAGCAGGAATACAACAAAGCTCAGTATTGTGTCGTCTCCTGTACAGCGTGATGTATAATAGGGCCCTCGGCGTTCCTATGACAAAGGCCACGATAATCGCTTCCACAGATGATCTAGCCGTGGTTGTCGTTCTGAAATAGCTTGAAGACGTTGGAATGTGTCCTAACGAAACCATTAGCACCATGGAACAAAATAAGTAGGCAGTTTTTTATTACCAACCGTAGGAAAAGGAATGCTGTTAAAATTCGTGTTGGTGGCCACATCAACACTTCAAAGCCAGTTATCTGGATTGAAAGCCCAAGCCGGTTGGCTCTACACTATTATAAGCGGCACCCGTTTGGGAGGAAGAAGCACTAGTGTGTGAAGGCAGTCGAAGGAAAGTCAGCATTACTTACTGCTTGGTGGCGTTAAGGGTGTACAGTGCCTTCAGCACAAGTTCAAGCGAGACAGCTTTATGGCGGATATGGTCCCGATGGACATTCCGGCAAGTAAGGCACGCTGTCTGTGCGAGAAAGGAGAATGAATCTAGCTGAAAAGGAAACAGAATACCGAAAAGCGGCAAGGCTGGAGTTGCTGGGAAAGTGGCAGAAACGATTGGATATCTCGTAAAGGGCTCGCTGTACCCACACTCTTATTACCCGTGTTGAGGGGTGGATTCAGCGCCGTCAAGGCGAAATTAACTACCCCTGACCCAACTTGTGTCAGGGCATGGGCAATTCAGCTTGAGTGATTCTCCCTTTTGCCCTGAATGTGGTTGCGCACCTGTGGATCCGGAACATGTCATGCTCTACTCTAGCACAGTCCTTCTCGCGAAGTAATGTTCTGCGCATGTTTCGCGGGGAAAGAAGAAGGAAAAAGCGGTTGAAAGTGATTGTGGTTTAAGTGGGTTGCTGCTGAAGTCGGAGGCAAAGTAGTGTACGACGAGCTCCATAATTAAAAGGATTCACGCGGAACGCGCGCAAAGTACTGTCCTCCCCCGCGAAGTAATGCTCTGCGCATGTTCCGCGGGGAAGAAGGAAAGAGGAAAAAGTGGTTGTGGTTTTAGTGGGTTGGAATTTGCTCACATTTTTGGGTAGGTACGATAGTTTGTGCGAATGCGTTCTTGGATGAAATGATTATTCTACAAAACTACTTCGGGAGTAGTGATGGGGAACCCCCTCTCGCCGTTACTCACTGAAAGGTTCATGTCATCAATCGAAGAAGAAATTGAATCGAGGGGAATAATGCCTACAGTATGGTTTAGGTATGTAGACGACGTATTTGCGATCGTTAGAAGAAACGATATAGACATGGTCACCTCCTCTATGAGCAAGATTCATCATAAAATCGAGTTTACATTAGAGGTAGAAAAGGATGGGGCTCTACTCTCCCTGGATCTAAATATCGTCAACTCTAACGGGAAGCTTAAGTTCAAGATATACCGTAAGCCCACAGCAATGCAGAGAACGATACCAGCAACTTCGCTTCACATACCCTCTTTCAGAACATGGTTTCAATAAGGAACGAGAGTATATTATTGACACCGCTATTAAGAATGGGTATAATCCTCAGACTATTGAGAAATTAATTGGAAGGAAAGTCAAGCAACACTATAGGCATGTCTATACAACACTATTTTCGCAGCAGAAGGAGGTAACCACCAAACGAATAAGTATCCCGTATTCCTACCTATTTAACAACATCAGGAATTGAGCAAAAAAGTACCAATTGGAAGTCGTAGGTTCAAGTCGATCGTCCGCCGTGCGGAATTTACTGGGAAGCACGAAGGATCCGTAGGCAGCGGAGGAAAAAAGCGGGATCTACCGAATAACTTGCAGCGGTTGTAATAAAATATACATAGGACAGACTAAACGCCTGATAACGACTAGATTTAATGAACAAATCAAGGAAGCAATAAGTAGTGTTGGGAAACAAAAGTCGTGCATAAGATCATCAGTGGCAGCGCACATAGTCGAGGAAGCCCATACCATTCAACGCGAAAATCTTGAAATCTTGCGTCATACAAACCGAACGACAACCTGGGACCCTTGGGAAAGTCTAGACATTCTGAGAGAAGACGCGACGCGGTTATTAAACACAAGTTCCCGTAATTGCCCCTCAAAATTAATAAGACGGTAATTAACAGGTAATTAGGTTAATAATTTAATGTTTTTTTTTTTGTTTTTGTTTTCAGTAGCTTTGTACTGATGAAGGGAGTAAGTTGCTCCCGAAATATGTATATGCACTAAAATTGTAGTTTGGAGTAAGCTACTGGTCTATCAATTTCAGACTTTACTACAAATAGAACACAATATCTAACCTCTTTATTAGGCTAGTCTAGCCATACCTCTATGAAGGTCCGTTCAGTTAGGGTTTTTGCAGGCCAGCTGGACATCTTCCTCGGTTTCGGGCATGATAGTTTCCTACCAAGTGGCTTCCTCGATAGTTCAAAGAGGATCGCCTGGTGATCGCTATGGGTGTAGTCCTTGCTGACGCTCATACCAGTGTAAAGCTGGCGAAGGTCAGATCTACGATTGAGGCTGATCCTCCCTTCCAGAACGTTTTTATATCACCCTCGTTGGCCAGGAATGTATCCAACTGCGGGAAAGCATCTAATAGACGCCGATACTTGCATTTACTTTCTGTTACCCCACCCGAGGGTCCAAGCACTGAAGTCAATGGTAATCACCTTTGGGTTACGTTCCCTTGCGTCGAGAACAAACATTCCCTTGAATTCGAACAATGTCAAACGTGGTCTGGCGTAACAGCTATATACATGTTACACGTACGTTTATTTCCACTCACAGAAAGCCGCCGGCGAAATGGCAGTACATTGTATGGCTTGTCGACCGAATGCCTATATCACCGCTCCTTTAGTCGAATCTGTAAATGTGTGAGAAACCGCGACGGTTTCTATAGGGTTCGCTAATGGTGGCAATTTTCGTCTTAGATTCGTGGGTGGTGTACTCAAGTAAATCCTGAGCGACCGTGCAATGTTTGAGAATTTTTTGAATAAAACCCATTTTCTGATTGTAGTGTGTGCTTTCCTAAAGTCCGGACATTTAGCACTTCCGGCAATATACCATTCATCCTTTTCTTCGCATAATCAACAGCCTTCCTGAAATGACCAAACGTGAGCCCTCAGACGGCAGACAACCCATCCGATTCAAAAATTTCCGGCCGCCAATATGCTTTGCGCTGCGTCCGCTGGTAGTCGCAATCTGGGCGTTTAACTATGGCAATAGGCTATTCGCAAACTCACAAACCGTTCCTTCAAGGCGGTGCAAGCTTCTCCTTTGGATGTCTGTCATACGAAATTTACTCCGAACCGACTGTAGCAATCGTCACGAAACTTTTTAAGAGCATGTCGTCTATGAATCGCTAAATAAGCAACAAGTTGCATCGAGTCATGTTGGGTTGAAGGGGAAATCCCTACATATGTGAAAGAGGGGAGCAACCTGTTCTTTTTAACAGAATATGGTCTTGGGGGCTCAATCAGTACTTTTCGGGAACGCTGGGGAGTGAGAAGGGGAGGAAGGGAATGTTTGCCCCAAAAAATAAAACAAGTTTTCTCAGAACCTATCCACTCGAAAACTGAAAATCTGTACAAAGTCTAGGCCTCATATACAACCTGTTGCGATATCTATTCAAATAAAGTAAATAACAGCATATTCCATGGGAATTTACTCGAAAACGCCCCTTAGGATTACTCTAAAAATACAAACTTTAGCATCAATAAAATATTAAATATAATAATTTTGTAAAGTTTGAAGGCAGCCCAATTATTACTAACAAAGTTATAGAAGCTCAAAGCTTCGTATTTCAAGTGAATTTACTGCACTGTAAGGCGTACATGAAGCCCTCATCTTAGAAAGTGAACTTATATTAATGGCGGAGTTGGAGTTTGAAGACATATCAAGGAATATTTTGAATTTTTAGCTGTGTACAACTGTAGAAACATACATACACACAAGATGAACAAATACCCGAAGCGTCTAGTTTCCGGTATTCAGAGTTGTGGTGCTTAATTTAAGGGGGTCATCCCGTGTGCCGGGTTGGAGAAATCGATTTTTTTTTGCATGAATTGTATCTATATATAGTGGAGAATATGTGGGCAAAGGGATTTTTCGAGATTCCGAGTCCTTCAGAAATTACAGTGTTAAACAGGTAAGGAGTTTGCAGCCGCGGCTAGAGTACTCGATGAGAAAGAGCATCGAATCTTTTTTTACCTGTTAGTTTTTTACCTGAGCCTTATAAATTCGAACACAGGTCTAAATATAAAAAGATGGAAAACCAATCAATTGTCTAAACTTATTTGCTGTTTGATAAAAAGGATAATCCAGCCTAGAGTGAGCACTGAAAGGCTTTCAAGCTATACTCGGTTATATTTTGTTGTAAGTATTGTTCTGTTTGTCATTTTTTTTTCATTTTAAAATCATTTATTTAAAAACCAGTGACTTACATTAAATACATAGCGTTTGTTTCTTATTACTTGCCTAAATGTAGCTTATGTGACATAATTAAATATTAAAAAAAAAACGGGTGGCTATTACAATGTTTGGCCTGCCCGACCTTCTCTGACATTACTTTTTACGGTTTATTTACTTTACACATAGATCTTGACAATTCATGATTAAAAAACTGGACATATATTTGAAAAAAACTGCGCCTGCACCTAAAGCGCGAGAAGGCTTATTTATTTACTTATTCTAACTTAATCTAATCTAATAAATAATACTTAAATCGAATTCTTATAACTAATGTTTTTATAGCGCTCACAATTTCGCGCTTAACCTCTGTGCACCCCTACCAGGCAAGGAGTGTCGAAGAGAGAGACAATGACGGGTTTTAATGCAGAGCTCACAATTTGGCAAGGCCTTAAGAATGTGGCCAATGGGGTGGAGTTACCCTCCAGATAAAGTTGTCTTTCAAACAGGTTGAGAGCGAACTCTCGAAGAGGTTTAACTTTTGCTCGCCTGTACACTTCGGCGTTGTGGCCGCACTTCTTGGTTTTCCAATTGTACGACAAGCCGACGCAGTGTCTCAAAATTTTGTGCTCGAAGGACTCGCACTTCTTCATAGCTTTGGTCGAGCAAGAGATCCATGTAGGGGCTCCGTAGCAAAGAATCGGTCTTATGAGGACTTTGTATAGGGTCAGTTTAGATTTAGTGCAAAGTCCTAGTACTAAGTAGATTTTACTTAGTGCACCGCGTGCTCTGCTGAGAACAAGATTAAGGTGGGGGTCGAATCGTCGGTTTCATGAAATAGCATTGCCAGGTATTTCATTTGTTGTGAATTGTTTACTACGGTATTCCCGATGCATAGCTTTAAGCGTTTAGCTTTTCTGTCGATACATCTAGATCCCAAGTATCTGGATTTTCTCCGAAGAGTAATAACCTGTGTTTTAGCCTCGTTGATTTTTATCTTAGTAGTACTTGCAGAGATCTGTTAAGTATTCCTCTATAGCATTAGCTGCCTTACCGGGGGAGGCTCGAAGAGAAGATAAGCGTGTCGTCAGCGAACTGTAATAGTTCTGTGCCGCTCTGTGGGATTGGAGCGTTGGTCGTGAAAATGTTGTAGAGTGTAGGTCCTGAAATGGATCCCTGCGGTACTCCAGAAGTGACCGGTAGGAGATCGGAATAATCATTTCTCACGCTGACGTAAAAATGCCTATCTTCGAAGAAACTTATTATAAGTCTGATCACCGGTATAGGGAAATCAAGGCTAATTAATTTGAAGATAAGTCCGTTGACCCACACGGAATCAAATGCCTTTTCGAGGTCCAATACACACACTACTGTGGGCTTGTTATTGACGTTAAGTCTGCTACTCACTGAATCGTAAAGGTAGCTTAGCGCGTGTTGGGTCCCGTGCTTTGTCCGGAACCCAAATTGATGGTTCGGAATAATGTTTTTCCGATCGCAATGTTGGACTAATCCCACTGTCCATACTTTTCGAAGAGCTTGCTCAAGTTGGAGAGGAGAGAGACGTGCCTGAAGTTTTGTGCCTCGTGGGAATCGCCTTTTTTTTAATGGTGATTATCTTTCCTACTAGCTTTGCTTTCCAAGTAGTGGGAAAGTAACCATTATTGATGCAGTTGTTGAAGACTGCAAGAAGGAACTTCATTGATGCCCTAGGGAGGTTTTTGATGACAATATTTGCTATGTCATCTGGTCCAGTTGATTTTTTGCCGTTAAGGCTTTTAGTGATGGCTGCAAGCTGTGATAAGCTCAAAAAGGTTTTTGGGTCATTTGGTTTGCAGGATGGGTTAAAGGTGGAGAAGGTAGTTAGTTTGAGTGAATGTTCATAAAGAAAGTCTTTGATTGTCATGTCTACAATCGAACTGACGGCTCGGTTGTTACTAGGTGAAGGAGAGTTTAGTTGATTTAGGAAAGACTCCGCGAGTATTTGAGCTTTCCTAGCGTCACTGCCGATGTTTTCATTGTTCTTGGTAAGAACGAAGTTTTTGGATCTGTTGTGGCCTGTCAGCCTATTTATATGTACAAACATATTAGATCCGGGTTTTACATCTGCGAACTTGCGAGTGAGTTCCTTGCTACGGAATTGTTCCACCATTTGACGGATTAATATACTAAAGCAGTTAATCCTCGAAGTTTCGTTTGAGATTTCTGCGCCAGATTTTTGTGACTTTCAGGTGTTTCATTATCTCGTGCGGCAGTTTATTGAACTGAATCTCATCGATTTTGAGGAGCTTTGTGTTTCTGCGTGTAGCAGAGTTGATGGCATCAGTAGCCAAGATGATGGCCTCATCGATTTCTTTGTCCGTTAGGTTTTGCGAGAAAGCGATTTTTTTCAGGTTTAGCTGTGGTGCTAATTCTGTCCTGAATTTATCCCAGTTAGTATGGGCGAATGATCTTATTGCGCCGGGTACTCGCTTTTGCAGTTGAGAGTTTAGGGAAAGTATAAGTTCAATTGCGAAGTGATCGGACATCCCTGGTAAAGTTTTGCACGTTAACACCTGCAGTGTGAGAGTGGCGTCTGCGGACATTGGAAAATAGTCAAGTATTGACTGACTTGCAGGCCTTTTGGGTGTGTCGGGCAAGATCATCTCAAGCTGGTTTAATGGACTTTGATTATGGTTCCATTTTTCGAGGGCAACCCCATTTCGGTTTTTTGCCAAATCGCCCCAGGAAGTGTGCCGTGAGTTAAAGTCCCCACCAAAAATTAGGTATTTAGATTTAGACTGGAGATCGCTCAAGATTTGTAAGTCTTGGCCCAGTTGTTCAGAGGGAGAGTTACATTTTATGTAGACTGCAGCTATTAAGATGCGTCTATTCTCGTTAGTTTTAACTAAGGCCGCTGCCGCGGAAAAGGTCTACAGGTTTTTTGATGGAGACTTCCTCCAATGCATAATCTTTTCTGACTAAATGGGCGGAACCGCTGTTGGTGTCGTCCCGGATAGTGTTATGTCCGGTAAAATTAACGTTGTGCCTGCTTTTTAAATGTGTCTCTGAAACACAGAAGAAGTCTGCTTTCAGGGAATCGACCAACTCTTGTGCGGTGGCACGTTGGGCGTGTGAGACCAAGGACGCGGAGTTAAATGTGACGACGTTTAACTCCATAAACTCATCAAAAGTTTGAAAGCGGCTAATTGTCGCTGTTCATTTGTTTGGGCCGAAGCGAGAGTTTCGACCAAGTTTTGGAAGGCCAATTTGTTGCCTTGAGGGACTTGAGGGGCTGTAGTTCTCGGAATAGTGTTCCTAGTTGTTTGGGTAAGAGGAGTTTGGGGGGCTACAGCTCTAGGGAGAGTATTCCTAGCTGCTTGAGCGTAAGAAACGCCGGGTTTGGCCAAGCTTTGTGATATCTGAGTCACCGCCTGTTTGGCTTTCATGGTCTCGGCATTTTCTTTTGCCCTGGCAGCTTCCCTTCTGGCAACCATGTCCTTGTATGCCGGGTATCCGCGGTAGTTGGCGGGGTGTTCGGACTGGCCGCAATTGCAGCAAGTTGGTTTGTCTGCGGTGGGATTTGAGCATTCCCCTCGCACATGGTTTTTCGTGCACCCCACGCACCGGTGTACGATGGAGCAATTGATGGCGATATGCCCGATGTTTTGGCAGTTGTAGCACTGCACTTCTTGAATCGGCTTGACTTTCTCAAGCGAAATTTTCTGGTGAAGGATATATTTCACCTTAAATTCTTCGTTTAGATCTTGTTCTGGCTCGAACAACCCCGATTGCGACTTCAACGGAAGCGCCGGGTTCAGGCTGTGGGCCAGTTTGTCGGCTCGCGTGACTAGATTTGAAACGCTTTTCAACTTTAGGTGCAGGTACTCTTCGTTGAGTTCGCACATTATGTCAGCCGGGTCAGTCTCTCTATGAAGACCACGGATGACCAAGGACTGAGTCTTTAAAGCCGGAGGAGTACTGGTCGTGGCATGCAGTCCCTCTTCCTTAATAAGGTTGAAGATCGCTGCATGATCCTCAAGACTTTGAGCAAAAATGAGGGTCCTGTCGGCCCTCGTATTTTTTAGGGTTGCTTTTAACCCTTTCTCTTTTAATATCCTCAAGAATTGAGGAACATTAATTTTATACCCAGTGATGGGCGGAATTTTTGCCTTTTTTGGGCAGGTAGCCTGGGGGGAGGGTTCCTGAGGGTTTGCCGGAGGGGCGTTAACTCTACTTACACTCACCTTTTCTTTGTTTCTCTTTTTCCTCCGCTGGACGAAGTTGAACTCGTCGCCTTCCTCTTCTTGGGTGACGACGCACATCTCTCCATCTTGATGCTGTTGTTGATCCTTCCGTTGTTGCTCCTTCAGTTGTTGCTCGTGTTGTTGTTGTTCATGTTGATGTTGCCGTTGTTCACGATGATGTTGTCGTTGCTGCTGCTCCGACGTTGCGATTGGCATCCTCCCTTCGAGAGACGCCAAGCAATCCTCTAGCCGCTTTATAATTTTTAGCTGACAGTCCAGCTGCTGGACCATCGCAGCCTTTTCTTGCTTTAACCCCTCGATTTTTTCGAGGAGGGTCGCGTTCATTACTTGCAGCTCTGGGGAGCTGCCTTCTTCTTCCGATCACATCTCCTCGGGGTGTATCATCTTATACCTCTTGGCGGACATCCTGTCCCCAAGCCCGTATTTGCTATTGTACGCAGCAGCTCTGGAATGTAACAATATTTTTTTTAATTTAATGTTCTTATAATAGTTACCCTTTTTCGGACGCAAATGGCACCACTGTTGTGTGCTGTTTGTATGTTCAGTGATTTTTTAAATGGATCGTACGAAGGCAGATCGCTTTAACGTTCAATGTCATAATAATATAATCAATCCATGTTGGATCAGGGCCTTGAAGTGTGTTAGAGCACTTCATTCAAGACCGTAACGGTACACTAGGAGGCAATGTGGTCAGCATTGCGCTCGCCCGAGATTATTACCCTGATTTTGACTCAGGTACTCATTCACAGCTGAGTCGACTGGTATCCGACGTCAAATCACGATGCAAATTCCACTGCCACCAGTGAGATTTGAACCGCGACCTGCCGCACGACAGCCTTGTGTTCAATGTCATGCTCGCACTAAAAAACGAGTATTTCATGGGAATCGATACTTATCAGAGAAGAAAAAGGACTTCGCATCAACATCAGCAAAGAAACTTCTAGCAAGCATGAACATGGATGTTCCAATTGCGACAAGTTTTGTATATTGTATATTGGATTTTGCTGGAGTTTTCTCCGGTATTTCTGCAAATTTCTGCAAATAATAAAATATACGTAGTTGTAAAAAACGTCGAGAAAAGAATGGGAACGTGGCTGAGAAATGCAAAGAAGAATCACAAAGGCATTGGTGGAAAAGGGGCTGGAAAACTTACTGATAAGGTTATTAACGACCTCACTACATTTTTTGGGCGACACGTTGACATGCAAATTGCATAGAAGGAATGAAGCAAGAAATTTGGGCAACTTTCTTCCATAAATGCTCTATAGACGGAAATCTTCAGCGTCAAAATTGTCCAGCAGGCGAGGACAGTTGGTGCAAATGGCGCAAAGTGGAAGCTAAAGGAGAACAGGATAGTTTCCACCACCTTTGACTAAAGGAGTTCAAACAGTCATCAAACCAATCTACGAAGATTTGTCACGAGATGATCTCTTGAACAGATGTTTAGGAGCAGAGACCCAGAATAATAATGAGTCGTTAAATGCATTGATCTGGACTTTCGCTCCTAAACACCTTCATTCTAGGGCCAAGGTCGTAGAAATAGCCACTTTTCTGGCTGTAATGATTTTCAATGAAGGATTCAATGGCATTCTCAAAATCCTAGTGACAATGGGATATCAAGTTGGTCACATATGTGGTTTATGCCGACCACCGAAATGAAGCGCGAATTTGGCGGTCCGAACGACGATCGATTGACCTCGCTAAAAGAGCCAGAATTGAAACCAGAGAGCAACAATCGGCCTTACAAGACTTTTTTGAAGAAACGGACGGTGAGGGTAGCAGATTAATGGTGATTTAAAATTTTACTGTTGATAATCACATTTAAATTTTCAAATGCGTTTTTCTCGAAACTGCATCTTGAAAATCGGCTTCCACCATTGCTCAAAATCTATCCAACCAAATTCTTTGAAATTTTCACGACTTCTTTAGTACATATTTCAACGGTCCGCAAACTAAGATAATTGCAATCGGACGGGTCGTTTTTTTTATTCATAAAAAAAGCCGTAAAAAAACACCAGAATCCAAAAAATTAAGTTTAAAAGTCACCCAAAAATTTACCTTTTAATATTTTCTAATTATCCTAGTTTGCGGACCATGGAATATTGTCCACATTAAAATGCCGTTTAGTTTTTTTCCTCGGATGAACACAGCGCCCTCGAGCGTGGCAGCAGAAAAACACCTTTTTTTGGAGATGGGTGCATAAATTGACACGTATTCCGAAAACTAGCTACGATATCAAGCTGAAAAATTTATCACATAGAGATATCAATAAACATATGGTGAAAAAATCACGTTTCTATCTTTATCCAGTCCTCCAAAATAATTTTTCAAAAAAAGGCAAAAAAAACGGCCTTCACACGGGATGACCCCCTTAAATCGTTGTGAGATATCCCTACTAAAATTCAGTGCGTAAGGTTTGAAAATAAATTAGATTTGAGTCTCATAATTTCCCCGCCTGCATTTTCATTCTAATTAATTTGGGAAATAAACGAATTCAAATGGATGCATCGATTGTGAATAATACCAAACCAGAAATAGAAATAATAAAAACCGTTTTCGGGGTGACTGGTATTAGTACCAGCAGAGTACTGCTATTAAGAACCGATTAAATCTCTTTTCCGAGGGTTGTGTGTACACATAGAAATACAAGCCAGTCTCGTGTACACCAGCAGTCACAGCTAGGTAGCTATAAAGTTCCAGGAGCACAACAGAGTCAAACAATTAAGAGTGCCAAATAACCTTCCAACTTTATTGCTAAAATAACTCAATTCTATCAAGCAAACAACATAAACGCTTAGATTTACAGTCGCACGACCAATATGTAAGGTCTTTTCTCCACTATAATTTCCTTCCTCTACTGAATCAGTTTAAAGAATATTTTTCTCCCTGCCGGTCATTGTCATCTTCGCATCGTTCGCTTCTCGCTCCATTCCTGTCTTTTATTTTACGGAAAACACCATAAAAGTTAAGATGATCTCTGCTACTGAAAGGTACACCGAAGAAACGGTCATAAACTTTTACAACTATGACGGGAATAATTCCTTGGAAAGGACGTTGGCTCCTGCATGTGGTCTGCATGCGAAACATTGTGGAAACTTTCTCTCGTCTCATTGTCATCCGTATCGGGAACAAGTTGTGTCCTTTCGGGACGTTCGGTGAATGTCAAATAGAAATGAAGTTGTCAGGACCCCTGCTGTTCTTGTTGAGATCATCTTAATAGTAAATTTCTAGGTGAAGTGAGTAGTCGTAAAGAAATCTAGCCCCTGGGCACGAGCCTGCGCGAGTTTTTTGAATACCTCTAATACTGGCGTAAGGTCATTTGTTTGTTAGTTCCAGTCGTTTTCGGAGATTTATTTCCAGCAAGCGGCTCTTTGTTATCGGATATTATAAGGAAATCCATTTAACCCTCAGATCGAACTGAGCAAATAAGATTCTTACAGCAGAAAATGGTACATAACTATCGGAGAGATGATCCTGAAGTATTGACGTATCTATTATAACACTTATTTGAATTGCATTCATCACAAAATAAGAGCCTGGCGGCAATGGAAACTATACACAAGGTTCAATGCTTCTTAATTTCAGCTGCCCCATTGGAGCACCTAAATTTCCTGCATTCCTTCATAAATCCCTTCTGTCCCTTCCTCTTCTTTCCTCTTCCACTGGAAATACCCACCCAAAATTAGTCCATCTTAAAACGGGTTAATTTGATGGCGCTTACATATACCGGTATCTGGGACGTAATTCCCAATTGAGATTAATACGAAAAACAAAATCATTGCCGGACACCGCCACCTGATAACAGGCTAAACGGCACTTTAAATAGCTACACACTAGTACGAGTAGGCGTTACAAATTTGTCACCTTTCATTAAACCCGGCACGACATATTTCACGCATCGACTAAAGCCCAGAATCGTGTTGCCTCATTTCCATAATATGCAAAGTAAAGTGTAACACGTCCATTCAAGCGCAATAGAAGCCCAAGCAACACCTCGAAGCCGAGGCATGTCTCCGGGCTCGAGTCCAGCCTGCTCTGACCACCTACGTAATTTGATAAATGACACTTTTCGGTTATCAATTTGTCCGCTCAATAGATTGACACTAGTTTCTTGTTTGGAACTCGCTTTATTTTCAGGTGCCATTAGGGTTCATGTTACCTCGGTGATATTAGCTTCTCACCTGAATCATTTGCCCGGGCCTCGATATTTTTGATCGAAAAGATACGATGAACCAGAAATTCAAGGAACTGGAATGATACATTCGACTATTTTCGATTCGATTGGTGACGGTGAATTTCATTCTAGAGATGACGACGTGACAGAAGATATGTGTGTACTCCATTTCCAATCCTTACCGTTACATAAATAGCATGTTTTCAATCCCCTTCACCTTGAATTGAGTTTGATAATTATTGCCTTCTTTCGAACTTTTGGAAGAAATTTAAAGTGGTAAACTTTTGAAACTGGCAGTAGTCGCGTTTGCATGTACGCAATGTACGTCCACCCTTGCCTGGACTTACCCAAGTTGAAAATTGAATATCGTGACTTCCATTATCGATGACTTTATGTTTTATAGTTTTTCCATCCGAAACCTAGCAGCGCATGAAATTATGGAAGCTGGTAGGTGATGTAATTGAAATTAAATCGAATCTATATTTGCAGATTATGGAGAATGAAAACCCTCGAGGACTGTTTCGATGAAATGTACCGGACTCACAGAAAATCATCTTTAGTCTTTTCCTGTTCGGCAGCAGTTAATTTCGCCGTTCTTTCGGCGGAAGGCTTGGTCCGGGTGGAGTGGAAAAACTCCCAAATCATCATACAGCCCAACAATCCATTACTGTTTTGATTGGCCTTCTGATCATTTCCCATCGGCTTCGATGCTCACACCAATCTCAGTGAGTTAGCCAGCGTGAATCACATTATCATAATATCGAATCGGCTCGCTGATAATAGCGTGTTATGCCATTGATCCAAAGGAATATTTTCGCCTGCATTAACGCGAGGTGGGGTTCATTGCCTTGGGTAGATAACGATCATTGGGAAACATAGGAGGCGGCAGGGTGAACAACGCTGCGACTGATTTTGGATTTGAGACTTTTGTTGATACATATGTACGTCGAACAAAAAGAAAACCCGTTTCAGAACACCACTTAATGCAGGTTACGCTTAGTGGTACTATTCACCACTAGCTTAGAGCGCTGATATGAGGTATGTAAATCCGTCAGTTTGCAATGGCTAAATTGGGATGGACTAAAGACCATCCTGACTGATCAAACATGACCAAGAGGAGAAAACTATCCCAAAAACCTAAAAATATGGCGAATTTGACCGCGAAGGTGCGCCCTTAAATATTGAAGTCCGCAAGCGCTCCATCAAGACGTGTTAGCACGCCTCTCTGCTAGCCAGGCTCGGAAATGTGGCGAGCCTAAAGAATGACTAACGCGCCAGCTAAACCTGAAAGTAAAATAAAAAACAAATAACGGCTGGACCGCGCACATGGTGCCGTAAAATTCTGGACCTGAGTGCACAATCGAAAAGGAAGATCCACCACGGATCACATCCTCGATCGATATTTCTCCTGCCTCAGATCTATCATAAGGCGCTGCCTTCAAGTTCCCTCCCTGCCTTGAAAACCCTCAGGCCATTATATTGGAGAACGCCCCTTAATAAGGTGAGTTTGCCGGGGTTAAAAAGGAGGAGGGAAAAAGAGAAACAAAATAAATTCAATATCAAGCGACAAAAACAAGGAAGAAGAAAAAACGTTTAAATACTTTCACCTAGAGCTCTGTGCACCCAAGCTGGTGCTCAAAATTTCCTAAGTTCCGAATACTGGAACCAATGGAAGATAGCCTATTACGATTCACAACTTCGTTTTTGTTTGTTGTTTGTTTGTGTCGAACAGAGATTGCCAAATCTATAAAAATTAGAACCGGGAAGCAAAGAGAGCGATCGCTGTCACCCAAGCGCTCCATTACAAAGATATTTATGATAAACTGGACACTCTGGATTGCGAGGGAGATCTGTATCGACTTGCAAAAGCCGAAACCAACTTACACTGGATATCGAACACTTCTGTTGCGTTAATGACAAGAACGGTACGGTGGATGGATGGCGAAAGCACCCGGAAAGTAAAGTTCGAAGTATGACGGGTGTATCAAAACTGCTTCGTGTCTCTATTGGTGGTCATCAAGGAAGCGTCCTCTCACCACTCCTCTTTGTTCTTATTATGGACACTGTCACACGAAACATCGAACGTTCAGTACCCTATGCACTGCTTTATACAGATGTTTTCCTAGCGTCTAATAGCAAGAATGATCACGCGCAGCTTGCCCAGAAATGGAATGATCACTTCATACAACACGGGAAAATAAGCGATTTAAATATCTCGGGCCAATGCTATCAGCCAATGGAGAACCGCGTTATGAAATAGCTCCACGCATCAACGCAACGTGGATGAAGCTCCACAACTGGTGTTCTTTGTGATCGACGGATCAACGAACGTCTCAAATCTAAAATTTACCGGAATGTTGACCGTCCTGTCACTCTCCATGGTTCTGAGTATTGGCCGACTATAAAAGACAATAAACGGCGTCTTGAGGGAATGGAGACGAAGATATTGCGTTGGATTAAAGAAAAGTATTGTGCTAACATGATTTCACTTGCCAAGATTGGTCTGAACATCGAAGTTGATGGTAAACGACCAAAAGGCCGGCCGAAACAACGGTGGCTTGATACGCTGGATGGGGAGGGAGTGCGTTAAGGTGATGGGTGGTGATGTCGACGGTGTACGCTACCATTTGAGTAAACTGTAGAAGCAGCATAGCTTTGCTATCAACGGGAACTTTTCTAAATGCGTGAAATAAGTTCATCAGCATTGGGGTCAGACTGTCCCCTTCTGACATTGTTTAGTATCAAAAATGGATGATCAGTTAGACTTGGAAAGTTGAGTCCATCATGGTTAGTTTCGTGAAATGAAGTAGTTTTGTTGCGATGCCAAACTGGAGCATAACTTTGTTGAATATGAATTGTGACGAATGTTTTACTGCAGTCAAAGCAGTGAGAAACTTTTGCAATTGTTACTTATTAACTTATCGTCCTTTTGTATTTCGCCCACTATTATGGAGGGATTTTCTGCTTCTTCTTTCTTTGCTAGATAAATACATATGCAGCAGGCATTTTTATGCAATTATTGCTGCTTTTCAATAGCTCCACGGGTATATCATGGATTACCAACATTTTACTTGCTTCCAGCCCATCCATCGCTGAGTCAACCTCCTATATGACGGTTGGCCGTCTACAGTATGAGTATTTCTGTATGTAGGATTGCTAATGGTTAGTTGGTATTATGCCGGAGGAGTTGAAAAAATCGGTAAAGCAGGACACCAACCGTTCGACTACCAGCTTAATTTTCGGTTCTAGTCCCATCTATATCCTTTTCCCAGCTTTGTAGGCTTGCATTGTTTTATTAGCACCAAAATTGTTATTAACGTAATGTCGTCCGTAATGCGTTTATGTCTTTTCCTTTTTGCTCATTAATCTGTCGGCGATTCTTGGAAGTTCTTGATATTAATAGTTCTTGGTTCTAGGAGGTTGTTGTAGATATTGTAAGCATTGCATTCGCAATGTTCGCTCGGCGGTGATTTTACTAGCCTTCGTTACTATTTTCCATATGTCTTTTTTTCCCGTTCGGCGAAGATGCCGAAGGGTGCGAATCACTTAGGAGCTGTAAGGTCTGCCCCATCACAAGGCACTTCGCTTTAACTAAAGCACCGAACGGGCTCAGGCAGTATTGCTCCTCTTTCAGCGATGTTTGGGAGGGTGCGCGAGTAACCCTGAAGACCGTATCTCACCTAACTTATTCACAAAGTGCACTCTGGTTTCTAGAAGGGGAGCGTAATGGTGTTAAGGTGTTGGAACAACTTGGTGTGCAGAATAACATCAATATCTTTACCTGAATACCACTAGCCAGCAAAGTAGTAGAGAGAGGCAATAGGGGAGACCAGCCGGGCTCCTTACTATCGGCATTCCTGAAAAGGACATTAAGAAGGTTCGGGAACAAACAACGGCACCTAAAGCCGTTGAAGGTAATGTGCAAGCCATGGTACCTTCATCTGAAGCGTGTATGACGATTGCAATATTTTTAAAATATATTTACAGCATTTTAAAATAAGACATTTATATACTCGATACAAGAACCATGGGGTGTTGATGGGGAAGTCAGGAGCTTAAATTTTTGACATGCCAGAGGAGGTGATAGACCCACCCCCAAACGACTTTCTACATTGATCGTCTTAAATAACGACACATATGATGGCGACACTACAAAGGCCAAACTAACCCAAAAAAATCAACAGGGAGATAAGGTCAGTCTTTGATGCATTGCTTATTACAACTAAGCATTCAATAGATGCCATTATCCCCAAACTAAACGCAGGGGACAATAGCAGTATGTTATGTGAACGCCTACCATATATCCTGGGCAAGCTAAAATATCAACTTGACAGAATCGGGACTACTAGAATATTTGGTAGCAACAGATCTGCTGATCTCCAATTTGAGTGCTGAACCTACTTGCTTGTACGTGGTCAGGCATCCCCTGGTGAAAAGTATTAACCACAATACGCTGTCGGATTATAGGCGCCATGATGGATCCACTTCCATTGGTTTCACAACAATTCCACTTCAGAATCCGCGGAAAACAGATTGGGCAACGTAGAAAATAGAACTGAGTTACGATCCCTGGAAGGAACATCAAGTCCATTGCCGGCGTTGTAGAAACAACCCAGATAATCACTGGTCAGGTCTGATGTCGGTTGAACGATCACCATGGAGCCAATTTTGCAACGAGAATCTACAACATAAAAACTGATGATCTACGTTTAAAGAGTGAGACGCAACGGATGCAGAAGCGGGAAAACGGGAATAAGAAACAGGATGACATTATTTCTGCTCTAATAATGAATGTGCTGGGTCTGCATTTTTTGAATATGTAATGTTCATGCCTAGCACATCCTTTCATTCCAATTGACTGCCGTGGTACAAAGGTCTTCGGGTGAAAGAGTTGAACTTTATTGCTGCTAAAAGGACTGGAAAGTTAGATCGATCAGTTCATAAGTGGTACATGCATTCCTAGGTGGCCAAATCCACGGAGACAGCATTCCAAGAACTCACAGCAAAAATTGATAAGACCATGTCCGAGAAAGAATAAACCGGAGGTGTAGACATCGAAAATGCCTTCAATTATGCCTCAATGGCGACGATTGATAGCGCGGCAAGACAGAAGAGAATAGATCCGTTGGTGATCAGTTGGATTCTTCACATGCTGGAGTGGAAAAAAATCTGCATCCCCGTCGGACCGAAGACCCCTCTGTTATGGCTCTTCGTAACGTACACTTTGCTATGGCTCCTAGAGTCTTCGCGCAAGCATTTGCGGATGGTCAAGCTATAATATTTATCGCTACATTTGTAGATGCAATACACACTCTACTCACCTTATCATTGGTGGAAGTCAAGCTGATTCAAACGGTAAAGTACTATGAGCATATCCAGATTCAATGCTAACAAAAGAAACACTTTGTCTAGGAACAATATCTGAAATCCTGCATATTGCCGCAGGGCTCCTCTTTGAAAAGACATACTTTGGCCTAATCACCATGCGATGCGTCATTTGTGGAAAACGCAACGAAAGTAGTAATGTTCTCGGAAAGTCCGTTTATGAAACATACCCGGCATTTTAGTAAAATGGCGACCGTATTCCTGGTGAAGGTATCTGCCATTTCATTGGTAGTAGAAGAATGTTTGCGACAAAAATGATCGGATTTCACTATGTGAATCTGTTACAACAGTCCAGCAATTTTATCAGCACCAAACAACAACAATATATCCATACAGTTGGTGTGTAGCTGCCAGCAGTTGCTGCTGAAAATAGGCCGACTAAACGAAACACTCCTGATATGGATGCTAAAACTCTCTAACATCGCTGCTAATAAGGAACTCGACTGACGGGCTTACCGAGTCTATCCTTAAGGGTTAAATTGCAAAGATTCACGCAGCCGATTGGAGAAATTTGGACTCCTGCTGACAGCCGAAAACCTTTGTGAAAGAACCCAGGGCCTGTAGAGCAGCGTTTTTGATGCCCTTTAAGAACGTATATGAAAACCCTGATGGGGCTTTTAACAAGACGCTGCTCTTTAAACTACTAAACAGAAAAGACGGATGTTATTGTCGGCTATATGAAGCCAATGTGAGGAGGGAGAGGAAACAGCCCGTTCGCCTCAACCCTCAGACGAAGATACCTCAGTAAGAATTTCTTCATTTGCGCACTTGCTGTCACTGGAAAATGGTTTTCAATGGCTAAGTGATCTCCGGGGATAGTATAGTGAACATAATAAACGGCCTGCGTGCTTGGAACTACGGCTGCCCCCACGAAACTACAGTAAAACTCAACAAGTTGGAATACCGTAAGGAAGGTGTGAAAAGCTTTATGTGTTTGCTATATTAGAATATTTTAGTATATATTTGCGCTATTGGCACCTCATAATGTTTATGTATATAGTATCTCAGACTAATACATACATTCAGCCTTAGATTGCAGTAAATTTGAACAAAAGATACAATTCTGAGCTATTATAGCTTTGTTAGTAATACCGCGATTAATATCAAACTTGCCAGTATCCTGCATTTATTTTACTGTAATATTTGAAGGTTTCGCGAGAAGCATAAGGAAAGGATACTATTATTAACTTTATTTAAACAGGTATCGGTATGGGGGTATATACCGGTATCTGTGATAGTAATATAGGCTATAAAAATAGTGCATGATACTGGCAAGTTTGATGTGAATCGTGGTCTCGGACATTATAGCCTACTTCGATTTGTTTTATTTTTTGGTTGAGTAGTTCCTGACAGTGGGTTCGTGAAAATAATGTTCACTTTCGACCACCTAGACTCCTCCCTGAATGGGAAATAATGAATGAAATAACGCAAAATCATGGATTTGTTTGTTTGTTTGTGTTTGTTGTTACTAGTCCTTGCCTTTCCATCCAATTTCGTGATAATAGGAGTAACCGCTTCTGAGAAAATGGGTGTGATAGACAGACAGGGGGAAATATTATTGCAGGACACAATGCCGATGGAAACCGTAGAAGAAAAAATAAAGATGGTTGTTTAAAAGATGCAGAAAATATGTAACGCTTCCGCGCCTCACGCCACATTGTATTCAAGAAACAAATGGCCAACTTCTCGCCGATTTGTTGCAAGGTATCGTTAGTATTCTCTTCCCACAAGTCCCAAGTGAATCGTATGTACCCACTGTTTACGTAGATCCGGATGAAAATTTCCAGGAAACCATAGAAGAAGTTCTTCTAGCCGCGAAGAGAGAGTTTCTCCGGAAGAGTCTATTGTGTTGCAATTCAGACAATGGACCTAAACACATGAACATCCTGCATGGTTCCATAAGGATCGGTTCTCAGTCCTCTTCAGTAGATAATAATGTTAAATGGACTTTTGGAGTTACAGTTCCCCAAAGGGGGTGACTACTATCGGTTTCGCAGGGGATCGCGATTTTGACAAACCAGGAAGTTTGGGAAATCATATCTTGGCTGGAAGGTGTTGGTCTAGCGGTCAAAGAGCATAAAGCGGAGGTAGTTCTGATCACCACACGGGGGAAGCAAACGCTGATGAAGATTAGGTTTGGTGAACATACCATACACTCCCAATCAGCGCTCAAATACTCGGGAGTCACGATTGACCAGTCACATATTGACAGTTTAGCAACAAAAGCATTCGGAGTTATAACACTATTGCCAAAAATATTACCGAATATAGGTTAAGCCGTCAGCTTCTTATCTCCAGAGTTATTAGCTCCATTCAGCTTTATGTAGCTCTTGTCTGGGCCCCTGTATTGTAACATAAAACAAGTAGGAAAAAGATTACATGCCGAACCAGCTTGTGTGATAGCAGGCGTGGTCTCCATCGACATCTTCGCGAACGAGATTCGACCCCTCCATAACTCTATATATGCAATCAGCGAATCCTACACTTCACGTCGACAGTTGGCACGAACTGAAGCAATATTGGAGTGGCAGAGGATGATTCACACTGGATTTACAGAATTATTTCAGATGTAGAAGATGAAACGATGTCATAGACGGGTAAAATCTAACACAATTCTTAAGCGGACACGGAGGGTATATGCATACTGCTTTAGGCGTGACAACTCCGCATATAGCCCGATATGGGATATGATTCAAGAAGGTGCCGAATACGTTGCAGTTGTCACCCGTGAATATCTTGGACGGCGCGCTAGCCTCTGAATTTTCAGGCAGTGAAAAAACTAATGGTGGCAATCCACAATATGCTAAGGGAAGAGAAGCTTTGGAGCCGCAGTTCGTAATTCATCCCGCACCGCGATGAAGTACCGAAATGGCAGTTCCGTGAGTGGTGAGTGAAGGAGAATGAGGTTGTTTTAGTGAGTAAAAGTCACATATAACCATATGGAGCAGCCAACGGTAGGTTTTGAATCTTTTCACCTGCTACCGAGAAAAAAAAGACAGATATTCAGCCAGTAAAAGGCACAAGATGCTCATTTTGACGAATCATTAATTCTTCCCGTTTGCATGAATGGTGGCCTTTCTATTTGCGTTAATAGAAGCTGTTGCTGCTGCCGACTGCGGCATCAGAGTTGAAGTCGCTCAATAAATTAACAGTACTTAACCCGCTTGAAAATGCAGCTACCTCAACGCCAACATGAAGGTTGCGGTTGCTCTGCGACAATGTTTTATCTGTGTTGCTACATGGGAGTAGCATATAAAAAGGAACTGCCAATGTTACTCGGAAGCTCCAGGTATTCGTATATATCTTGTCACCTGGGTACTCTGACCTGAAACAAGAGCAACTTCGGCGGGGTTCGAACTCGTCGTCGGGAAAGCGAAAGTGGGAGTGGATAGGTGACGCATTAACAAAGAGCACGAACTCCAGGGCAGGTTGTTGTCGATGAGTGGATTACCCTGGATTCCTCATCCATTCTGCGTGCAAACTTATTGGAAGTTATGGAAGAACTGAAGTTATATTACATAAATACATTTGCCTTATCGACATCGTGATCTGGAAGGGAGTCAACCCCAGTGAGCAGTGTAAATAATTATAATATATTAATCTTTGGCGCAATAATCTAATTGGATCAGGATCTTGAAGTATATTAAAGCATTTCATTCAAGGCCGTAATGGTACACTACAGTACTCTGTAGAAGGTTATGTGGTCAGTATTGCGCTCGCCCGTGATTATGACCCTGACTTGATTCAGGTACTTATACACAGCTGAGTCGACTGGTTGATGCACGTCAAATAACAATACAAAGCCCACTGACACAAGTGAGATTTTTACCGTAACTTTCCTTACGACAGCCAAGTCTGCTAACCACTGAGCTACCCGAAGCAGTGTAAGTACCATCGAAAACTATCCTTCAGAATCCTTCCGCAACCTCTACGGAGACTCTACTGGGTGTTTTATTATCGAGATAGCAGACCGAGGAGTTTGATAGAGTAGATAGCCGGTACAAGGTCGGCCTGACAGGTTGAATGGTGGGCGAGACGTTCACAATGTGTCAACCAGCAGCTCCTGGAGATATCCCGTAAAAACATCAACATCTTCGCACACGAAAAGAAGAAGTCGCTTGGGAAGTAAGTTAGCGGACATGGATATCATACGATTTTAACCAAGAAAGTGCAAGAAAACGGAGAAGCAGGTATCGAATTTGTCGGAAATAAAATAACTAACATTATTTGATCATATCTCAGAAAAATCACGTTAAAGTAACATTGAGAGAATTCCACCCAACGTCAAAAAGGTAATATCGCGCTTCGGTAATGGATCTTGTCAATCTAAAAATAATTTGGATGTGTTTTTGAAGGATTGCCAAAAGTACGTTATGAGAATTAGAATTCAAAATTTGTTAAGTTAACTTAATAAAAAATGCTTGTCTTTCATTTAAAAAATTAATATATTTCCGCATAAAAGCCAAAAAATAATTGAAAATCTGTTAGTAAACAGAGTATTTTTTATTACAATATTCTAACGCCACGCTATTATCAAAATTTAAAGTAATCTTCGAGGAGTTCAACATTCTTTTGGGGTGAAATTCACCAAGTGTGACTGTATAGGGTTAAGCAACTTAAAGTTCCGTCTTTTCTATTATATTAACTACCATGCATAAGCCAGCGAATGTTATTATGGTGAATTGTATATGACGCAGCTTTCAGGAAGAAAAAGAGGATGACGGCCAAAGGCTTATTGACCCCATCAGCAACAAAAATTTACTGGTACCTTTCACCTCCTTCTCCCATCAGAATATATTAAATTCGACGTGAGCATCAAACGGGGGGCCGGCATTCAACCAAATCGATCATATTCACATCGAGAAAAAGGCAGTGTCAAGTAGGAAGGAAGCTTTTGAACAAATGTGGGAAAGGTGAAAGAACTTCAAAAGGGCTTGGCTGTAGGCTAATCCAGCCCAACTAGTACGCAATTATATGAAAGCGCTCCCATTTTTAAATGCAAATAGAAATCTTTCACCTCATCTAATGGAGAATTAAAACTGTTGATCAGAAGATTATCAAAGACCAACGGTAATGTGCACAATCCGTATTCAATAGAGCACAGGATCAATGAAATAGGAAAGAAAGTGCTCAAATACGTTCCTAAACCAATAAAATAAATAGAAATCCGCTTTTGTGGAATCATTTTGAATAAAAATAATCACCTAACCTGGGATACCTGGAACACAATTTCCTTTAGCACAGGTACATCAACTCTCATTTACCCTGACTCACTCAGTGTCCATATTAAACGTATACTGAAAGATATAGGATGTATCCTTCCGAAGCCTGAACGTGCTGTCCCGGGAACGGCTTCTGCGAATAGATGACTCGAAATCCAATTTGTCGCGTGGCAATTTCAGGATCTCATCTTAGTCTCGTGCAATTTCATGGGTCATAAAAAGAAGTGAAGATGGCATTCGGATATATTGTACAGAACAACCCAACAGCACCAGCAGCTTAACAACATTTTCATGTATACCTGAGTGAATATTCCGGGTATCCACGATGACCCGTCGTGTCATTCTCTTATGGAACTTTCCTCCTCTCAAAAATAACATTTTCGAAACCGTCCGGTGAATAGATTAACGCTAATTAGTTTACAAATGTTTGCTTTTAGATTTGTGGTAATTATACGCCCACATTTATGTAAATCCAAGAGTATTAGAACGCGCGTCCTAAGAAAGCTTGTTCCAAACTTAGAGCTGAAGTGTATACTTAATGCCCAATGCTCCACCGCTATACACAGCGCAACAGAAAACACCAGGTAAGCTGGGTAACAGTTAGAAAAATGAAGAAAGTATCTTCTAAATCAGCAATACATTGAGGCTATGGCAACAATTTTTGGGCATTTTCCATTGATTTCATGAGTTGATGAAATTTTTACAATTACGGGGAAAATTGGAAAATTGCGTTAATTTTGCAAAGAGTGATAATCATTTATTTATTTTCTAATATTCGTTACTAAAAAGTGAGAGTCGATTGTCTGAATCATTCTTTTCTTTCCTTCTAAAATAATCAATTGGTGGGACTACTTGGAAAATGATGCCGAAAGGATACATATCATAAGCACCACCACAAAAAATGTCTTTATTAATAAAACTAGACTTTATGGGAACATATAAAGCAACTTCTAATTAATTTTAGGCTCTAGTACCCTATAAACCTTTTTCCAGGCATTGTATGTTTGCCCTCTGGAAGTGTCCCTTCTTTTATTACTTTCCGTGAGGCCGATGACCACTCCACAAAAATTAAAAATGCTCAAGTTGTTCTTTCCAGTTGAAATACTTGACATTAACGAAATTTCATTGGGTACAGGCATTTTTAATGTAGTTCATAATAGGAAGAATACTATGCCATAAAACCTGGCCAAACCGTGTAGTCGCCGAACTATGGTGGGTATGTGACATGACGACTTTTATTGCGTCCAAGTGAACTAAGAAAACAAGGTAACTAACTAGCGAACATTTCGAGAAATTACCAAGCTAAATAAAGCCACAAAATATGACTACAGAATTCCGGCATATTGGAACTGTAGTTGTTGCTTCGTTACATAACATTCATTTCGGTGATCGCCAATAAAATAAAAATTAATAAGAATGGGGATTGTCAGTAGGTACGATAATTTATAGCCGTAGCTGGAAGGTTATTAGACAGCTGAGATGATAGTTATAATTTTATAGTCTTTTATGGGCTCCCAGTAGGAGTTTCGTGTAGACAACACTTTTCCAAACGCCAACATCGAACGATGCCCCAGAGAATTGAATATGGCATCGTTAAAGGACCCGTCCCACACACACAGCGTTTAGACATATTAATTTCAAGTTTAATTGCAATAGACGACTTTCTGGTAAATGCAATTAATTAGTGAACCGTAATTGGTTTTGTAAGATCCCAGAGTAAGAGTCGATCACCTCTTGCCAGACTGCTCGTAGCGTAGATGGCCTAAGTGACACGAATTCCTCTCTAATTGACCAGCATGGGGCCGCCCGGGCAGCCACTTCGTGGATGAAAATGTTTTGGAGGCTCACGTGGTGCTTTCTGCCTCGACTGAAGGACCAAATTCGATTATTACATCGCAACATGATATGCCACTGTGATTCTGATTATACTGTCCATTGCAGCACCCACAATATATCAACCAAAGGCTCCCAACTTGATTTCGTTGCATACGGTCGTGTACAATATGTAGGTTATGGTCAGCTGAACAGAGGAGAGTCGGTTTCTGTGTCAGATATTGCCTTTAGATTGGGCTGAACTAAAGCGCAAATGATATCTAGAATTTGCTGGAGCTATAAGTACGAGTATCTTGCTCACTTTTCTTCCCGCAATGTAAAAAGAAACCTTCAGCACTACATTTACTAATAAAGAAAATGTAGATCTATAGCTGCTTCTGCAGAAATTGATGAATGAAAGATTGTCGGAAACGACAGAGGATGCGTTTCTAGGTCAATAGCCCTTCTACAAATTTATTTATTTTTAGAAATTTTCTGAAAAATAATTTACCAGGTACTGGGTACTAGTCTGCGTGGGAGGCCAAAAAAGCCAAATTTTATTAAGTTTCTGCTCAGCTCATTTGCTAAATTTGACCATGCAATTTTTCTCACCACTGAATGTATGTTTAGAGAACACAACAATTTTTTTTTAATTCGCTTTATTTAGCTTAGCTTTATTTATTCAGGGCCTCAAAGTTGACATGTCTAAAAGTATCTCATTGCATAGCCAACAGTTAATCCCTAAACTGGCAAGAAACCGAAAATTCAAATTGGGTTTTGAAATGCTTACCTGACAAATTTTTGTTTAGGGATTAAGGCTTTGGTCCGAACCACAGCACATCCAATAGGTAGTACTCAGACTCGACGGGCCCCTCCTTGCGAATATATTGGGGAAGCTTATCCCTACACATCATAGTCAATAAAACACTGGAAGGTACTGCTAGATGTTGGGGCCTATGATGGGCACCGATAATCTACCCCAATCCATTTGCAAGTCCGCTCCCAAAGCAGACGTGAAGCAGCGTCTGATGAGCTGCCTCTGCCCTGGTACGAAACCCTAGCCGCCTTCGTCCCGCTTTTGAATTCACTACTGCATTTTCCTCGAAACGACATTTGTTGGTGGTGGAAAGCAATTCTGTTAAACAATTAGGCTGGAATTTTTAAATTAAATTAATTTTTTTTATACATCTAGTTCCAGCCACGATTACGAATCTTCGTTAATATTATAATTCCTTTATATCTTCCGAGTTGTAATAATCTCTGTAGATGCCGAATTTTACCTAATGTCAGCATTAACTACCAAGCATTTAGATTCGGTCGATCCTACCAACGTAAAGGATAAAGGGCGTTTGTAGTTATTGGTGGAGAGAATTCGTCTAGAACTCAACGTTGAGCACGCTGCAGAATGGTGTACTTCTGCACGGTTTAAATCAGACTCCAGACTCAGAGTCCAAGGACATCTAGGAAAGCCGCAGTAGATTTAGGTACAATACCTGTAGCTGGTAGTACAGAACTACAACCACCCGCTCAAGGCGAAAAATTTCTTTGATTTCCAGAGCCAATAGGTCATATTTCACCTCCTTCATCACGTAGTTCCGTTCAATGTTGCTATTATGGGGGGACATCAGTAATATGAGCGGAGCGATACGGCTGGTCAACTTAGAGCACCACGTTAGACTTGTTGTGCGGTATGTGGCGATCAGTTAGGACTTGCTATTTCAATGCATGCTGTAAGCAGAACTATCGCGTACTGTCTGCGGCTCATATTGGTAAGCCGGACATGTTCCCGGAATCAGCCTATGCTTGTACGCACGGTTTTGACAAATTATCTAACATGTAGCATGATGCCTGCTCATGTACTGCACCGGCGTCATAACCATGTAGCCAGAAATGAGATAGTCCAACGTCTCCAACGACGAGTCACACATTCTTCACTCTGGTCGCTCTCCACTCGCTCTTTCGTTATGAGCTTTTTATAAGCTCGGGTGGTGACTACGGTGTCTTCAATGGCACATATAAGCCCCTCCGTCTCAGCAGAGAGCTTCCCAGCACACAGTCGTCTGTTGGACAAATGAAAGTCGACAAATGGCTGCCAAAGGCCATTCTCGTGTGTACCATGCCTTTAACTTACTTTCATCGATCCGCTTCTGGTCAAATTCACCCCATTCAGAGGATTAAAAGGTCGATCCTTCAAGTTAAGTGCAAGGGACCCGCCTGGTTTTTGCGGTAAAAATCAGAGCGCAGCGGGTCGACTTGACGAAGATGTTGTGCCACCACGTCAAGCACGAACCGTCTGCCGATATCACGTGACAGTTCGGATGATGCATTCGAAATTTGAAGATAATAGTCCGTATCCGTCGCTGAACGTTTTCCAAATCGACCTTCGTCCACGGCAATATTGCGAACTTATAAGCCACGGAAGTCATAGGGACTACATTTAGTGCGTTTCTTTTATTCTTCCCTATGCGATTTCTGGACTGGTCTCACACGTTACAGGAAATCGGACAGTAGCGCATTCTTCAAATCACCAACTCGAACATGGATTGCAGAATTTCTAGGTATTTATAGAAGCCTGTCCCGGTCACCGTCACCAATGCTATGTCCGGCATGTGATTCGGGTGTTGTCTAATCTGAATTCCATCCGAACAGCACAGCTAAACAGGACTACTATTCGACAGACTTCCAAAGTGGTCATCAGTGTCACTATACAATTTGATCTAAATACATCAAGTATGTCGGCTCGTACTTACCAGGTAGGCTCTATTTTATTGCGAAATCATTTCCTATAGTTCAGTAGTCACGAAAGTACCATACAGAACCATAGAGGACTTAACGAATTCCTCTGCAAATGCCCCTCCGTATAAGTAGGTTGGCACTACCGAATAAAGGCAATGAAAAAGTAGTATTGTTGGCTTTGGTTTTTCTTAATAAATAATTATTCTTCTGATCCATTTATTTTTTCACATTAATGTTAATTAAAACGAGCGATTGCAGAAAAATAGGTTACGGTGGGCGGTTCACTGAATCCGTATGGATGAGAATGATCCAGGCTGAAAAGTCAAGGCAATATCTATGGCAGAAAAAGAAGACGAGGCAGACCATGCCTAAGATGGAGTGATGGCGTAGGTCAGAACGCAGGAGAACTCTTAGGGATATCGAATTGGTGGACCTCGGTAAAAGCGGGATGTCTGGAGTTCCTTATTAAGACAGGCCTAGACCGGATACCGGTTGTTGTTGTGTTGATGATGATGAATTGCAGAAAAGGGAATAATGACAATTTATTAAAAAGTTAAATAATAACTTCTTTCCGCAACGATTTTCTACATCCTGTCTCTATGCTGACTTCATCCTGCACTGACACCGAAAACAATTTTTGCCGTCAACATTTTTTGTCATGTCATGGCCGCAACTTGCACTTGCGTGTGTTCGAAACGGCATTGCGTCTCTGAGCAAACGCGTGAAACCAGTAGTGTAGAGTCCCGACCCGATATCGAGACCCGTGTCGGGTGAGTCTCAGGTTCTCTCCTCATACCAACTCCGCAGGACTTGCGGAAAATTATTCCCAAGTTGCTGTCCGGAGGCCATGTAGAACGAGTAGTAGGACCTGCGACCAAGAAGCCTCGTCTTATGGATGGATTGTGCGCAAGCACTTGGTGGACGAGGGAGCACACCTACCTATACTTTCTTTCGAAAATCAGCCGGAATATATGGCCTTGTTCCCTTGTCTGAGGTCTCGCAGTATATACTGGATGTCGAGCCGAAGATAGGAAACTCCCTAAATTCTATCTAGCGTTAGTCCTCAGGTTCTAAAGAACCGCGTCGTCCTTTTGCTCATCCGCGATTGCCTGACAATCGACGGTGCCGGGGATCTTGAACTCTGCAGTACGGGACAAAGTGTCAGCAACTACGTTTTCCAGACACATGTTCAATATCGGAAGTGAACTGGCTGATAAAGCTCAAGTGCCGAAGTTTGTCGGGCTTTTGTTTCAAAGTAAAAGTAAGCGACTTATGGTCCGTGAACACTGTGAACGGCCTGCTTTCTAGAGAATACCGGGAGTATTTAAACGTGAGGCACGCGGCACAAACAATATCTTTGAAGGGATTGCGCCACGTAACACAGTTCAAAAGCGATCATAGTGAACTTGATGAGTCCGAAAGGTGTGCAAATTGCCATTTTCAGAATGCCTTGGCTGAGTCCAAAGTCAAGAAATTACGACAGTTTGCGCAAAATCGTGGATGAGTGGGTATCGGTCTGAAATCATCTAATCGTTTAGACGTCTTCAGTCGCCACAAGCTGAAGTGGCGATGACTGCCGGGTTTGGTCGCTGCGAGTAATAAAGTAGTAAAGGGGTTTCGGGGAAATTTTCAAAATACGGCAATATACCATTATTTATTCTATTTGTAGAGATGCTGGTACGGGATGTATTTTGAGATCCACCAAATTATAGATCCATCATTGGTATTTATTCAGATTTTTCGGTTAGATTGGTTCTGGGAACAAGGCCTCTTTCATTTGTTGGGGCTCAACAGAAAATAACTTCTTGTAAAGAGATTCACAGACCACATGCTCTCACCAAATTTGGTAACAATGGGGTCACACGTTTCCGTGTAAAATGAGTGTGGCAAATAAACAGATGCTTGCGCCGAATCACCAGTTCTCCCATCAGGCGCCCCCTTCCCCTGGGAGTAAGGGAATGCCGCATATAATTATGCACTTGCACGTCTTCGGAGGTGTGCGTGAATGAACATGTCTATGCGCAGGTCCGGAAGGTCGTCAACAACAATTAACCAATAGGGGCGAAGGGAGAAGGGTACCCCTGGTCGTGGATACCCCTTGACTAGAACGCGTCGATGGTGTTCAACTTGGACACCGTGGCATCAAATGCTACAGGCTTAGGCGACGTAGTGCTTAAACCGAACACGTCGCTCTTTACAACAACCGAAACAAAAGTGAAGAATTTTGTGCCTAGTGGAGAACGGTGGGCCATAGTGACTTCAACTGCATGCGAGTGTTCCATTGAAGACGCCTCCCTCGCAATTTTAACAGGATCGGTACAACTAGATCGCGGATATCATCATTTCGGATATAGTAAAAGCGCTTAACGCCACTAGTCCATTAACGCAAGACGCCCTATATTGTCTTTCGAGTCGGTCAACATTCAAAACCAAAAAGGGCGATGCCGCAAACAAGACTACCGCAAAATTTAGATTTTATACGTTTCTTGGTTCGTCAATCACAAAAACCTCTTTTGTGGAACGCTACTTCATTCAAAGAGGAGTGGCGAAAGGGTACTTCATTGATGAACCGCGATAGAGACACGAAGTGGTTTTGATATACTCACCACATTTCGACAGACGTGAATCCAGTGTGGGCAAGGTGCCCTTTCTTGACACCACAACCCGAAGATACTTCTACGTGGTCACAAACATTTCGATGGTCCTTTGAAGGACATCAACAGTCAACTCCTCATCCACGATGAGAAATTGAAGAGGTAGAAAAAACACTTCACCACCGTTCCGAAACGTATCACATTCGATGAGGACCCTGTCCTGTGGATGAAATGGTTGGTCAACGTGGCGTGCGGATATAGGCTATTCCTGCGAGCAGACGTCAATTCACTCCAAAAGAATAAAGCCGTGGGGGAGACTGTCACCCCGCAGAGTTATCTATCCTTACACCTTTTAACTCGTACGGAAAGCTTGAGAATCCCGGACCTTTTTCTCCTGCATTGAGCACATTAATACACATACTAAACAATTTGGAGCAGTACAAGGCTGCTTCAACTGGTCCGACAGCGTGAACAGGGAGTGTATCCGGCATGTTCTGCACAGGAGGGGCGTTCCACATTCCTTAGAAACTAATAACTATTATCAGAGGGACATAATATTGTATAATATATCCCAAGACCTGGCAGTTAGAAATAAAATGGAAATCCATCCAATGAGAAGAAGGCGAAATTTAAGGTCTGGTACGGATAACCGGCGGGAGTCGTCTGACTTGGTGACTGGGTCGGGCTCTCGTAATGGACAGCACGGCGTCGAAACCGCTAGTCGTGGGGCGGTTCGACGTCTAGGCGCCACGACGACGAGGAGCACAGCTCCGCCTGCTGCAGCTGTTTCGCCACAATCTGTGGCGACTACTTCAGCAGGTTCGCGTAGGAAGCGGATGAAATGGATTGAAGAAACGAACCTCTTCATCATCCGCTCCTACTACGAAATAACGACGGGGGCAGCTACAACATCTTATCGCCCCTTGTTGCACCAGAGATTCGTCGAGCGTTTCCCGCAATTCGCGCACGTGACTGTGCAGCGAGTCGCAGACCAGTACCGCTTTATTACTCGCAGCGACACAATCCCGGCCCCCATCAGGGAGCGTGTTCGACTTGAGCTGGTACTGACAACCATCTTAGAAGTCTGTTGCGAATAATAGACATGTTCAGCCATGATATTCGGATGGAGTTTGGATTAGACAAGTGTCGAATCCAAGCCATCCGCAAAGGTCATCACAAGCCGCATGCCGGACATAGCATTGGTGACCCCCACATCGAAGCTACGACCGAGACAGATTTCTACCAGTACCTAGGAATGCTGCAAAGAACCCATGCTCGAGTTGGTGATCTGAAGGAAGCTCTGCTGTCCGAATTCCTGCGAAGTGTAAAGTTGGTGCTGAAATCGCATCTCTCGGGGAAGAATAAAATGAGCGCGTTGAATGTATTCGCGCTATCCCTTCACTGGCTTATGCATTGGGAACATTGCCGTGGACGAAGACCGATCTGGAAAACGTCCAGCGTGAGTGGGGTGAAGTCGGACCAAGAGCGGATCGATGAATGGAAGTCGAAGGCAATGCACGGTAAACACGTGAATTGTCTTTGGCAGCCATTTGTCGATTTGCATTTGTCGAACAGATGGCTGTGTGCTGGGGAGCTCTTATAAAAAGCTCATCATGAAAGAACGGGTGGAGAACGACCAGTGCAGAATGTGTGGTTGGGCGTTAGAGACGTTGGACCATCTTATTTCTGGCTGTACTGTTATGGGACCGATGCAATACATCCCCAGGCATAATGCTGTATGTAAGGTTATCCATCAAAACCTTGCATACAAGCATGGGCTGATCACGGGGACATGTCCGGTTTACCGATATGAGCCGCGAGCAGTACTTGATAGTTCTGCTTACAGCATGTATTGGGACCGGCAAGTTCTGACTGATCGCCATATTGCGCACAACAAGCCTGACGTACTGTTAGTTGACAAGACGGGTCGCTCCGCGTATATTATTGATGTTGCTATCCCCCATAATAGCAACATTGAACGGAAATACGTGGAGAAGAAGGTGAACTATGAGCCATTGGCTCGGGAAATCAAAGAAATTTGGCGTCTCGAGCGGGTGGTTGTAGTTCCCATAATATTGTCGCGACAGTCCAATTGGATCTATGTCCTCAAACCTGTTAGAGCATTTCCTTCAAGACCGTAACGGTACACTACAGGTGGTACACTGTAACAGCATTCCGTTCTTTTGTGATTATTATGATACTTTGTTTTGATTCAAGTACACATTCACGGCTGAGTCCCCTAGCATCCAACATCGAGCCGAGATAAAATCCCTCTGCCTCTAGTAAAATTTGAACAGTGGCTTTCCTTGCGTTGTAATCTCAGAGCTAATCGGACACTCGTCCAGAGCGACAGGTGATAGCGCGAAATGTCATGTGCTGGATCAAGGTAAGATCTCAGAAGGATTTGAGGTCTAAAGCGGAGTCTATCGTAGTTGTATCTTGTCACTGATATTATTTCTTCTTGTTACCGAACTTATTACTAAGCTCAGCACAACCTTGAGAGACTTGCACAAATTTTAAAGACAAACTTGGATATGCATTACTGGAGCTTAAACATGTCAACGGCATTCGTTAAGGTCTTTTTGACTTGACTCCTTTTCACCTTCACATATAGATAAAAACAGAAACGACATTCTTCTGAATACCGAGGGTATCACAGAAGCAGAGAGCTCTTTAAATTTCCTTTTAGGCTGTTACCCAACTTGCTGATAGGGGAAACAGGGATAATTTTAATCAATAGCTTAAACTGCCGGATAGCCACTCCCCCTCGCAAGTCCAGAAACACATGAAGATGGAAACAAAGGACTGTAACTCCCCAAGTGGTAAGAAGTCATAGACTTCGAAAACAACCGCGACTTTGAGAAATCAGGTCATGGCAGAGGCACGGATTTTGGAGGCCTTATCAAATTCATGTTCCTCTACAGAGAAATCTGTGGAAGACAGGCTCTCCACTTCAGTGGAAAACCTACACTCAGTGTCTACGGTGGGGTCAGCCAGAAAGGATAGTGCAGCAACTGGAAACCTGACTCCGACCGGCCTGTCGGTGACAATGTTGCCGCACCCTTCCAAAATACAGGGGAGGAAGGGTCGGCAGAAGGAAACTTTAGCCGGAAAGAAGCAAAGACTACAGATTTGCCTGTGAGAACCTTCTCCTCCGCCTGTACCTAGAAAAACGGAAGAGAGGGGAGCTGGTTATGTGGACTCAGCTGGTCTAACGCTGGTATGTGAGAGAAAGTCCATGCAGCCTGGACACCATGAACTTGGGAGGGTTTCCTGCTGACAACAACGGAAGGCACTGCGAAAGAAGGCGAAGTTTCTTGTAAATGAGGAAATGGACGTTGTCTAGAGAAATTGGACGCAAGGAAGCGGAACTTTCAGCGGACGGCCAGGATAAGCTGGTAACCCCGGAGAGATCCACACTGAACGCAGCAGACTTTTCAGTTAACGGCAGTTTTCATATTAGACTGCACTTATGACTACAAACATAAGATTTAGTCAAATCAACCTGCAGCATGCCAAAACTTCTTCCTATCTACTGGCGGCAAGGCTGGCAAGGTTGCAGGATTGTCCTTATATAGTTCAAGAGCTATGGGTTCGTTTTAACTGAATCTGTGGTATTGGATCAGTCAAGGGGACTAGGATCTTCTGCGATGAAAAATCCTTCAGACCGCCAAGCGCCTGCGTCCTGATGTCAAAATTGTTAGAGGTAACCATGCTGAGGCAATTCTGTTCGTAGGACCTTGTTGCGATCAACTTACAATACCAGGCTAATGGTAAGAGGAGGAACGTTATAGTAGCCTTTACTTACTTACGATATGATTCTTTGTGTCCTCCACCGACACAAGAACTAAGGGATCTGGGGGTAAATGCAGAATCAAGTGGCCAAGGACTTTTAATAGGTTCTGATGCAAACGCTCAGCATATTTATTGGAGCAGTAGCAAATGCAATCCTAAAGGAGAGAAGCTGTGTGATTATATTACTCCAGCTGGTCTGATGACCGCGAATGTAGGGTGGGCTCCTACATTTGTGGAGCCAAGGAGAAGTGAAATAATAAACCCAACAATTTGCGCTTCAAAGTTGTCAGAGTTGCCTAGAAACTGGCGAGTGCTAGATGAAGTCTGCCTTTCAGATCACCGTTGCTTAGAATTAATATGACTATTGCAGACGAACAGCCTGTAATACGAAGACAGAATCCTAGGAAAACGGATTGGGCAAAGTTCAATGAACTTCTTGGCAACAAAGCTTACCAAGGACTCCATTGGCGGTAGAAGATCAAATAGAAACTCTGAATCGCACACTTTTAGAGTGTTTTGAAGAGGCTTGTCCTATTTCTATGGTTCTATGGTGGAACCGAGAACTGCAAAGAGTCGGGAAATCAGCCAGATGAATTCTAAACCATCCTTGCAAAAGCAGTAAAGATGAAGAAGACGTTCGCAACGATACTCCTTTAGAGGAGACTGTGAGGAACTGGAAAGTGAAAGGGAGACTTCCACGCTACGCAGAGTCCTTAATAAGGCCGAGTCGGTCAAGTTGGACTCTCTTGGGAAACCGGGTGGTACTTTCAGTAACTCCTTTGGCATCTACTCAGCGATGCTAAAAGAAAGTATAGGGCACTTAGAGCTGCTGCTAATGTTTTTCGAGGATGTCTTGCTCTGTCTACGTACCTTCCATTTGGCAGAAGGTGAAGGTAGTCTTCATACCTCACCCTGGGAAAGATGACTATTTAAATCCAAAGAACTTCAGGCAAATCAGCTTAACATCATCTAGTGTCTGGAGAGACTGGTTAACCTAAATGAAAATCAATATGCTTACCAATGTGGAAAGTCCTGTGAGTCTGCTCTTCATTCTTTGGTTTCAAAGAAAGAGAACGCAATTCTGAAAGGCGATGAGGGTATTCGTGGATATTGAAGGGGCTTTTGACGGTGCGCCCTTCCAAAAGCTCTGCGACGCCGGCAAAGAGCATGGTGTTGACGAAACTTGAATAAAGTGGATCTACGCAATGCTAACGGTGAGATTGCTGTGTGTTGAAGTTGACGTTGATTGCTACCTAACAGCGAAAGTGGCGAAAGGCTGTCATCATGAAGAAAATCCGAACTACAAAATCTGCAAATACATAAGCTTATACGGGTGACATGGCTGTGCTGGCTGTTGGTTAAGATCTCGGAATGATGTGTAGAAATACACAACGCGTCGTTGATTTGTTTGACAGTTGGTATCTCAGGCATGGACTTTCAATGGTAATAAAACTACAGTGGTATTATTTACAAAAGAGGGGAAACTGAATGGTCTTTGCCTTCCAGAGTTGAGGGATATAATCTTTCAATTCTCCGAAGAAGTGAAATATCTGAGAGTTATTCTAGCGTCTTCGTAACAAACATCTAGAGATAAAGATGAAATGAGCTCTCAGAGCTTATGGGCTATATAGGCGGACCTTTGCTTCGACATGGGGACTTACGCCTCAGGTAGTTATGTTTATATATGTTGCTATCATTAGGCCGATGTTCGCTTATGCATGCATAATGTAGTCAGTTAAGGTGAAATAAAAGAGTTTCCGCTGTAAAGTTGCCACACTGCAGAGAACTGTGCGTCTTGGTATCATTGGTGCCATGAGCGCGACATCCGACGCAGCTCTAAATTCACTACTCAATTTGCGGCCCTTGGATTTGTTTATTCAGAGCGCTGCAATAAGAGCAGCTCTGAACTGAACTGAATCTAGTTTTCGCAATGCCTTCTGATTCTAGGATCCCTATAAGTCTGTTTGGTCAAAGATATAATGTTATCTTAAAACAAAGAGAAAATTGGCTCAAAAACAGAACGGGGTTCTGGAGCAGAGTCTACCTCTCGAATGAAAACGAGAAGTGAGTTTTTCTCTTGAGACAATACACAACTATCTGTCAGCCTAAAGTGTTTGCGATCCTAAGGGCGGCAACCTGGATGATTGACGAGCGATTAAAAGACTGGCGCATCGTAATCAATAGAGATAGTCAAGCTGCATTGAGGGAGTTGAGCAATACTTTGATCACTTCAAAAATCGTTCAGGAATGTATAAACTGATTGAACTCAGTTTCTAGATTCAATACGGTGGAATTACTCTGGGCACCCGGTCAGTGTGGGGTATTGGAAAATAAAATCTCGGATATTTTAGCAAAAGAGGGTTCAATTTCCCCCATGCCCGGACCGAAACCAGCAATTGGGGTGTCAGTAGCGTTGGCTGCTTCCCAAAATGACAGGCGGCTGAGCTTTAATGCTGCTACCTCAAAGTTTATTCTGTCGAAAATCAGGAAGACTTGCAGATTTATTGACTAGCCATAATTCACTAGCTGGGCATATGTTCAGAATAGGAATTCTCCAAGATAATACGTGTCGTTTCTGTAATGAGGAAACGGTATCCACGGAACATTTTCTATGTGAATGCCCGCCTATGAACGCGTCAGATATCAGATTTTTGGTGCTGATGTGCCCCAACTGCATCGGGTAGCATATCATCCACTAACGGAAATTCTGCGATACATAAACGAATCCGGGATATTCCGTTAAACGGGTCAATCGAGTACAACGGACCACTATGGTCTGAGTGCTCAGACGCTTTGCCTCTCCCCACCTCAAATACACACACACCGGATAGCCAGGTGATCAGAACGAATCACTTGAGCTGAGCTACCCTAAAGCCTAAAAATAATAGAGTACCTGTCGCTCGGCAATGTTAAGCGGGCAAGCTAATTGAATAAAGTTTCATTTTGATAAGAATTTTGAACCATGATTGAGCGACAGCCTAAATGATGGAATATAGCTGTTATTTACTACCTAAATCAGCAACGCATCAACTGACTGCAATGCTTATTAGCCCAAGGAGGAAGTATTTTGAACTAATTGATAAACATACTATTATGTTTTAGTAGCAAATATACCTCCAAAGGTTAACCTTAGCTGACAGCCAGACGCATATTAATACGCTCAGGCTCAGCCAGGTGAAGAGCTATAGAATAAATGCATATCTCAATACACAATTTTATAACGTCCCTCCGCTTCTAGAAAAGCTAAATACATACATTTAAATATATTATATGTAAGGATGCCATGTAAGCGTTTCAACCATCCAAGATAGCGTATAGAAAAAATATTCGCACTTTAAAAGAAGAGCACTTTCATTTAGGATAACACAGAGGAACTTCAACGAATGTCAACATTCTTTCTGAATTAAGTAAATATCCTTACACTGCACAATGAGTGGTCTTCAAATATCTTCAAGTTTTCCGACAGAAAAGATGTAGGTTAACGGATTTACATACCAAAGCAATCTCGAACAAGAAAATGCAAATTTAATCTATGCACATAGTATGCACCTTCCTGCAAAATGAGAACGATAAAGTACAGTGCAGTTCACTCCCAAGGATATATAGTAAAACGTTGGACAGGTCATAGTATAATCAAAGGTCAAGTTTGGGAACATGTTCGGTCGTTGGAACAGAGGAATAAATTCCATGCAAAAATATGTACAAGCAAGCATATTGGTTAGCACAGACGTACATACATATATTGAGTGATAATCCTATAAAAAATACTTGACAGGATCAGCTTCCCAAAATAATACCACCAGAAAATGATATCAAAGTGAAAAACAAATCACAGTAACGTAGTTTATTTGAAATATCTCAAATTAAGTTCCTTATACACAAAAGTGAATAAGTACATTTGTAAATAGATTTACCCCTGTGCACCCACATATTAAACCTCGTTCAAGCTACACAAGTATGACCACAACTCAACTTCCAATTAAATAACACTTATTGTACCCGCAAGAAGTTGCATTAAGTGAAGGAACCTCTCCTTGGGATGAAATTTCGTGTAAAATTCACCAAAGATTCCTTTAATCTGGACTGCACAAGGAACGTAGCAACTAGCTGCAAGTGTGCTGCAAAAACCTACTAATCACTTAATTCAACCAAGGTGGGAAAAGAATCCGCAATCTTAAAGTAATGAGCAACTGACCTTTTGCTGAGAGTTTATGATGCGGAAAGGATAAGGAAGAATTAGTTTCCTTCTCTGGACTGGTGCCTTTACGCTCATAAAGTTTAGTAATATTTACAAAATGTAAATGCAAGTGTTAATGACAAGTTTCGAGTTGAGATTAGCTTTTTTTGCAATTTCTGCTTAAAACTTAAAACTCGATTTTTAATTTTCGAAGCGGGTTTTAGTGTTGACATTTTTTGGTAACGTGGGGAGTGCGGGAGGTTGAAAGTGACCAATTCTTTAACGGACCCATTCTCAGAAACTACCCTACAGAAAAATCTGAAAAAAAATCAACAGGATGCGACTGTATGGTGCCTAAGCTATGTTAAGAACAGTAAATTACTATAATTTTTAGTATTTGGCAGGAAAACCCCCCTTATGTTCATCCTAGAATCACGAAATTTTGCAGTAATATAGGTTGCATGATCCTACTAAATTTAGTGAAAATCACACTATTACTAGGAAAGTTCTAATAGGTCAAGGCTGTCGCTTCTGTGCAAAAACTTTTGTCAATATCACTTGAAAGTCGATGCTTTCAAATAATATGTGCATATATTAGGTGCTACATACTAATGGGACAAATGCACACTCAAATCTCTTGATAAAATAAATACACAAAATCTTTCATACCTGAAGCGTTTAGCTTCCGGTTTCCCGACTTGCTTATAGGTTGGATAGGGGAATCCGTTTAGGCACGGAGTGTTGAACTTCCGCAACGGTATGTCGTCGGGCTATTAGCTAGACATCACTTGGTCATCAGGGAACTAGCTTGAGACTATCTCAGATATCTCAGATAAACCTTCAATGCCGAGAAAAGATAGATAGATCTTACGGAATTGATGCGTTATGAGAAGGACTACTAGTTGTTATCAACGGCTGTGTGCCTCAGCTCAACGAACTACATCAATGACTAACAGAACAGTATTCATCTTGTATCTTCCTGTTTTAAAACCCAATTTCCTTGGGGATAAGCTCCCGGCAGCAAGTATCGCTTCAACGAATCTATTCCTAATGAGCTTTTCGGAGATTTCCTCGGCCGTATCAAGAATACTGGGTGGTCGGTATGCAGACGCAACTTAAGGTCTCATATCCCTATGTTGAATAAAAGCAAATTTCGACAATTTCCAGCTCCAAGGAAAAATGCCCTCCTTCAGGCAATCCGTAGATCTGACCGCGGGTAGAACACCAGTTTATATACTTCTGCCGGAATAAAAAAAAAACAATTTCATAAAAATAACTGCGTCTTCAAACCCTTTCGTTATGAAAAGCGGAGACTACATTCAGCTGATCCGCATTCCGTTCTCCCAGTTAGGTTGGTTTTAAGTATTAATTTGATACGTTACATATTTATATTCTAAAAAAAAATATTCACTCACCTTTCACACCCCGTAAAAGAACTCCTAGAGCATACCTTCTTACCAAATTTCATGTTCATAGGTTCCCCTGTTTCCGGGTAAATGTGGTATGGCAAACATATAGACATTGAATGGATTTTCATTATGTTCTGTTTTGCACAAAACCACTAAAAAAATAGGAAAATGTGAGTTCTGAGATAATCGAGGAGGTGAATGGGACATAACGTGCAACGTGCCCCACCTACCCGCTACCGTTCACGGCCTTATCCCTCTTCAGGTCTTCCCGAAAACCATACACTCCTCCTCTACTGTTCTGGGCCATGTGATTTTACAGCGACCTACTCGTCGGCCACACTGTCGAGCGACATCAAGTTCGGTCCCACCGTTGACAAAAACGAGGCTACCAATCAGACTGGGAACCTCGGTTTATTTGGTGTTTGTCTGAAGTCCAACTCTATTTGCCTCTCTTTCCAAGTCTAGGGTCCATGATTCAATAAGCGAGCAAACCGCAGTCGATGTGCTTCAAGAAACATATTATAGTTCATTGAAGTTCACATCATCCACACAAGCATAAAGAATGTTACCGATAACAAGAAAAAATAATATTGGTGACAAAATGCAATCCAGGCGGACACCAAATTTTTCTGAAATTTTACCACGATGCAACATGTGACTTTTTTTACCATCACACGTCGCCCTGATAATAGCTATTACTTCCTGAGAAGTGCTCTCCAACTTACATCACTCCAGATACTTTTCCGTTGTTGCTGTCAAAAGCCGAATCGATCAAGAGCAGGTGCAGCAGAAATCTGAACTCCGAATATTATTCCAAAGTAATTCGCAGGGTCTAATAAAGCCTTTGAGCTATCCCTTGATACCTGCCAAGATTATTTTCGATATTATCTTTGCGACTCAGTAGCCGCAATTAGTGCAGACACAATTTTTCGGAATTGGTTCCCGTTTCCCAGGATTTTTGTAAAAATGGAAGAATAACTCTACAGGAACTACAGAAACAGCGATGAACAGTTCTACAGAGAGATCGCCAATCTCAGTGACCGGTTGAATACATTGGGGCCAAAATGCTTTCTATTTGGGAGAGCAGTCACTTGTATCTATCGTACATTTAGAAGAGGTGAAATTCCCCGCTTCTGATATGGTGGAGAGCTAAAGTGATATATTCCTTCCACTTCTTCAGGTGATCAACCCTGTAAATGAGGAGTCGACCGCTGGCATCCTTCATAGGACTACCAAAAAATTTGCAGCCACCTACCAGTTTTTTTGAGGTGCGGTTCAAATCTTCATTATTTGCGTCAGCTTCTGATTCCATGTGCAGCACAATTTTCCGTTTGTACACTTTGTACACTTTGCTCAACTTAACGTACGATTTCGGAGCTCGAACGCCTCACCCTCAACTCCACCCACAGCGAACCGTCTCTTTCTTCCGGTAATCGATCCGCCTCCGGGATTCCGGAATCAAACAATGTATCCGAGCTCTGAGTAGCGCCCGAGAAAGCAGTATTTTCGAAACGGACCCAATACTCATCAATATTCTCAGCGGACTACTTAAGGCATTTGCCGACCAATAAGACAGTTTACAGTTGGATTAAGTAGGCAGTCGATGTTGAACTGAGGGTCGAAGCACTTCAACTATGTCAGAAGCAACAGGACTCATCATATTTCATCATATTTCAACCGACCGTTTTCAGAGCATTCTCAGCGCTCTTGTCATATATTTGCAGACCACTGACTTTCGGGTTTTTTTCACCCTTTAGGCCCATATTGATTGCGGATATCCTCATTTCAGATGTGATCAAGTCGTACTACGTCACTAGTCCAACGCAACATTTTCGTCTCCATTACCGCGAGGCGCCGTTCATTCTCTTTTACAGGGCAAACAACACTGCTGCGAATTTTATATTTGAGACGTTCGTTGATATGTCGATCAAAAAGAACACTAGTCGTGGAACGCCACTTCATCCAGATTGCGCAAATGCATGAAACAATTTCATAACGCATTTTCCCATTGACTGATAACATCGACAAGAGATATCTGATTCGCTGTTTCATGGGGACTAGTAGTCAAAAATTCCGCTTTACTCTGATTCAATTTAAGATCGTGTTGCATGAGGCGATCATTCCATTTTTGGCCAAACTGCATCATTTGCACAAAGCAGTGTATAGGGCGCTGGACGATATAACAAGCACAAACGGGAGTGGCGAAAAGGCGGTTCCTTGATAAACACGGACAAACACACGAAGCAGATTCGGTATATCCGCCACACTTTGAGCGGATCGTGGTAGTTCAATCTAACTTACCGCACGGGTTTTCCTGGCACTATATGTTGTCGTAGAGCACACCAAATGAGTTCGTGTAAGACATGGTTAAACCTCTGTCTTCGATCCAGAAACCGATGTATTTATGGTGTTTCTCTATGAGTAACCTCGCAGCAAGTACTGCGCAGTTCTGGACAAACCCGGCTTGACTCACAGTCAAGAATGCGTTCAAAAATCTGCATGGTGGGACAGCAACACGTTCAGACGGCAATTTGATCATTCTGCTGGACTACCTTTCTTTTCCATATTGTCAGGATGGTATTTTTTCAGGTGGTGTTCTACCTTCCTTTATAACCCGATTGAAGGACTTGGCAAGGCATAGTCTTGGATGCCGTCAAGTCTTGTTGCTTTCCCTAATTTGATTTGTCTTATTGCCACCTCGACTTCAATCTCGTTGACGGATGGAATTGTAACAAATGTCGGTAGCGCTTGGGGAAGTTGAAGATGGAGGTCGAAATCTGCTTGAAATATTCGAGTCATTAACGCAGCAAAGGTGTCGGAGATCGGTGCGTTGGCACCCACGATCATATTTATAGGGATGCTTTGTTGCAAGCGCAGTGCACGTGTTGCCCATAATTGAGCTTCGCGCTTATCTTAAATTTCAAATATTTGACGACCGGCTTGCAAATGATGCTATGGTTACCAATTTGAAAACGGGCATAATTTCTTTTACGGCAATTGGTAATGAGGAATACCTTCGTTTTTTTGCGGAAACCTCAGACCACAATTCTATAGCTAATCCTTGACAGTACTGATTGCTTCTCATGTGTACAACTCATCATTTCCGTGATGCTTTACGACTAAAATCAGTGCTATGTCGTCGAGGTAACCGACCGCCGTGGTCTATTTTGAAATCGTTCTACACGATACTCCACAGTAGATGGCCAAGTACGAAACCCTGTGGGGCACCAGGCGAAACAACGTACTCCCGAGTGGGGGGGGAAGGGGGGCAAAGGTTTTTGTATTAGTTTCCACAAATGGATGAATTGAAGAAGTCCAGGAAACATATAGAAGCGTGCTTCCCTTGGAGGTTTAACGTCCTTAAGTAACAATACCATCTTCTGCCCCTTCCATGCTTAAGAACATATCCGGTCTAAATGGCCTCATTCGGTACTCCGTCCACATCTATGAAGAACTGCACACCAACTTACCATCTTCTCGGTTTCGGACATGATGGTTCTGTGAACTATTAGCTGTCAGTAGTCATGTCTACAATTGAAGCGGAATTTGCTTCCATCACTTTTGTTGGTCAGAGCTGTATCTAGCTGCGCAAACGCTTCTAATATATTCAAGAACCCAAGCGATGAAGCATCAGCAATCACCTTTAGAGTTCGTCACCTTTCGTCGAAATCAAGATCATGATTGATGGGTGTAGCTGCTATAAACATGTACACCCCTTAGTGCCACCCATACAAAGCCACTGGCTGGTTGACTCATAGTACATTGTATGGCTTTTCGAACGCACGTTCATATCGAAGTACGCTCATAAGAGGCATTCCCCTCCCATTGCCTGCCTGTCTATCACACACACTTTGCTCGGAAACGACTACTACTATTGATATGAAATTTTGTGAGAAGTTGGGTACTTTAAACCTCCACGTATGCAGTGGGTAACACCATTCTGGGTTGAGTTGAATGGGGTCCCCATACATGCGGGGGCTGTATGGGGACGGTCACTTCAGTGCAAATTTACTTCAGTCTGAGACTGAAAATATTAGTATGATGCCAAAGTCTTACATAATATACGCATATGCATTACCAGCTAGGTACAACGGGGACAAATCCCCATTCAAATATTTTTTATATAAGAAATACACAAAATCCGAAGGTTTCCCGACTTGTTTACATCCTGTGTGTTATACTTGTCCTCAACGAATTCAGCTAACTGAGCTATTTTCACTTCGAGGGGCCAGATTAATCTTTTTTGTACTCCGTCATCTTTCGAAGTACTGCGGGAAATGATATATAGTTTCTTCAAAGTTATCAAAACACTTTAATTTCATCCTATCAGTATTGCGACAATTAACCTATCAAATAGCGGAGGATACTGGACAATTTGGTAAACCAACCAATCCTTATTGGCAATATTTGATCAGCTTTGTTTCTTTATTTATATTTTCTGCAACCAGAGGCATCATGAAATGCTAGTAGCGCATCAAATTAATGGCGGAGCCCTGCATCACAATGTTCTCACATAAGGGTACTCACCTAAGAATTTAACAAAACCCTTCATGTATAAAGTAGCAGGCTTCCAGATACTGATTCACTGGAGGACTGATATCCATTCAATTCTACATGCATTGAAGATTTTAATTTTTGGGCTGTATTCTGTATCCTTTAATACTATTCGTAGGATATGTCATAGGCCTTACTACATACATATGCAGCGCGTGGCATAAATACGTAAGCAAACCCAATGCCTTGGGTTTCCCCCGTATAACGGTAAGCATAGAAGTTTGTTTCAAAGAATGATACAACCTTTGTTAGTTTGTTGTGCGAGAAGATGTACCGAGACGCAAGTTTTGGGCGCATCAAAAATAAGTAAACAAATTGTTTGACTGATTTTCCTGCTTAAAAAACCAAAATAATGTAGTGTTATTTATTAAAAACAATTAGCTGATATAAATAAAAACCGAAAATGGAAGCAAAAATAAATTTGATAACAACATAATTTTTTAGGTTAATTAAAAATTTAGGCTAAGAAAATACCGAACAGGGTGTAGCTAAGTACAGGAGGGCAAAAGGTTATTATTAATTTCCACAATAAAAGTGAAACCTTTAGATGCTAACATTTTTAACAAAACATGGTTGTCAAAATTTACAAGGAGGATGGTCCTTTCGATCGTAGAAAGCGTAAAGGTTGACAAACAATTGCAACAAGAAGGGTTTATAACAATAATAAAAATCGTTGGCACAACAATGCATTATGGATGGATTACGGATATCAAGTGTGTTAGAGCGCTTCATTCAAGGTCGTAATGGTACACTACAGCACATTGAAGGAGGCAATGTGGTCACTCAGGTACTGATTCACAGTTGAGTCGACTGGTATCCGACATTCAGTCGCGACAACGAATTCCCCTGCCGCCAACCAAATTTGAACCGCGACTTTCCGCTACGATAGTCTAGCGCTCTAACCACTTGAGCCATCCGGTGAACGTCTGGATTTATATAAGAAATAATCATCTGAGCAACGGATGCTCCAAAAATTTTAAATAAACTTATATCAGAAGACGTCTTCGATGGTCACGTAATTCGTCCTTACGAGAATTCACTTGCCAAGATTGGTATGAACATCAAAGTTGATGGTAAGCAACCAGAAGGCCAGCCGAAACAACGGTCGCTTGATACGCTGAATGGAGATTTAAAAGTCTCACGATTGCATCCATATCAGACATTTGATAAAATAAAATGGCGAAACCGATCACGACGAGCCGACCACGTTTGTGAACGGAATAAAAGCCGAAGGAAAAGAAGATCTGGAGGGAAAATAGCACCATCTTTATCCACTATTCACAGAAGATCCTATGAAGATGGAAAACATGTAGATAATAATGTTCATAAAATAATTTGGAAAGGTGAGTCGAAAATTTGCTTGAAATGATGAACCATGATGAAGCGTTGTCCTTTAAATGTACAAAACCAACCTTTTAGTCTGGGATAAGGATTTGACCGTTTGGTGGCCTGAGTTAAATCACGGTAATAATCTCGGACGAGCGCAATGTTGACCACATTGCTTCCTTCAGGGCACTGTAATCCTGTAGTGTACCGTTACGGTTTTGAATAAAGGGCTCTAATACACTTCAAGGTCCTAATCCAATATGGATTATTGTGCTAACGATTGTAGTTATTGCTGCCGATGGTGTTGGCAAAATAGTTGAAAATTGAAAGTTGAAAGCAAGGCAAATTCTCAAGTTTACTTTAATTTGATGTAAAATTTCATAGTGACAGAAGGGAAGCCTCTAATCGGTGTAGATTTTATTCTGCAACTAGATAACGCACCATTTCACAAGGCCAAAATTGTTTCAAAATAAATATCTGAAGTAAATCATGTTGCAGTGACTACCTCAAAGCCTTGACTGATCGCCCATCGAAACTGGATGCAGAAAGTAAACACCAGCTGCCATTGTGGACCTTAAGGGGGTCATCCCGTGTGTCGGATCCGCGGAATCGAATTTTTTTTTTGTATCAATTGTATCTAGATATAGTGTGGAATATATAGGCAAAGTTATTTTTTGGTATTCGGAGTCGTTCGGAAATTATAGTGTTAAACACGTGGTAAATCACATGCTAGATTTATGTCGATCGCCTTAATAAAGCGCGTATTTATCGGTCCGAATGACGTTCGAATGACTTCGCTAAACGGACAAGAATTGAAGCCAAGGCCGTACACGTGTTTCTTCCAGAAATCTAAGGTTTATGGGCTAGGTATAGCGGGTTAATGGTCAGTTAAGATTTTATGGCTAAAAGTCGCATTCTACTTTTTAAATGCGTTTTTCTCGAAACTGCATGTTGAAAATCGGCTGTCACCATAGCGCAAAATCTATCCAATAAAATTCTTTGAAATTTTCACGAATTATTCAGAACATATTTCTACGGTCCGCAAACTAGGATAATTGTGATTCATGCAGTTTTTTATTCATTGAAGAAGCCGTAAAAAAACCCCAAAATTGAAAAAAAAGTTTAAGACCGCACCAAAAATTTAGTTTTCAATATTTTTTAATAATCCTAATTTGCGGAAAGTAGTTAAGTCTGTACGTTAAAATGCCGTTTACTTTTTTTCTTTAAGATCATCGCAGCGCCCTCCAGCGTGACAGCAGATAAACACATTTTTTGGAGATGGGTGTATAAATTGGTCTGTATTTCAATAACGAACTAAGCTATCGGATTGAAAAAATTACTATGCACGCTCAAGATGTTAATACATACATGGTAAAAAATTCGTTTTTGTATCTTTCTCGAGTTCTTCACAAAAAATTTCTAAAAAAAGCCAAAAAAAACGGCCTTCACACGGGATGACCCCCTTAAAAACTTTGTTTACTTATTTATGGCGCATAAAATGTTCCCCTTTCGTAAATTTTATGTATTGAGTTTATGAAAAGAAAAGGCGAAAAATATGGATTTGAATTCCATTTGCATTTGTTCATTTATTCATGACAGCCACTGTATGTAACAACAAATCTAGAATGAAATCCGTGCAATTAACTTATGAATTTAATCTATTGTCTCTCTCTTTCTCCCTGTAATGGTGTATCCATTTCAGAAGATATCAGTAGCGCTAATGAATGCAACACTCATTGGAATCAATAGATTGGCTTCTTAAATGAAAGTGCAAGTCCCCGGTTTAGATAAATATCTTTACACTCTCACAGCCCGCACGATAATCCCATTCTGAAATCCGGCTTCAGATAGCTAGAATCTCATTGAGACGCGGAGATAACACTTTTATGGTCTGACCTCCATTAAAAGTACACCTTCCCAAATCAAGATAAGAAGATGTCTTTTATTTACCCATCTTGAGCTCTTCTCCGAATCGTTAAAAAGTTTGGAAGACATGTCGACTGGTAATTAAAAACCAGAAATCTCATTTCTTATCGTACATTGTCTTCGCTATTTTGAATTGTTGTTCTTGGATTCTAGAGCGGTCACGAGCAAGAAGTCCACATCAGAGATGGTTCGTGAGATGACTACCCACCATTTTTCCTTAAGATGTGCACCTTAATTAGTCCGAATGCGCATGCAACTTAAAAGGTTTTTTGTCACTAATGGCTTAATTTAAATTTTATGAATTGACTTTGGCATTATACCCCCAATAAAATTAAAATACAACAAGCAAAGTGAATTATAGCGAGCTGAGCTATTTTTGTCGTGAACTAATTCAGCAATCCTTAGGCCATTTTGCAAGCGCGGGCGGAAGGTCTTATCAAAGAGCTACTGCCGGCAGCGCTTTCAAATGTAAAATTTTGCGAGCAAATTTATCAAGAAATCGTTCAGGCATAAAAAAAGCGGAAACTCACGTAGGCCAGCCATTTTCCAAAGAGGTGTCATTTGGGTATTCTAGGGTTCTCTTATGTACCATAATAGAAAGCCCCCGCAATGGCTTTATTGAAGGTCTGAATTAAGACTTTTTAGTGGGGAAGGAGGCTAAGGCTTATTGGTAAATTGTCAAATTTATTCTTTACTTAACACCCTTAACGAAAGTGTGCCACAAGACCCAAATCAAACCACAAACTGCCTATTAACTGGACTGACTACTGTCTTCGAGCTTTGTATCCATTTGCATACGTGTACGCTTCAAATAATATTCGGTGGAAACTGCGAATTGCCATTGAACATGAAAATTTTGAGGGGGACGTAATTCGAGGACGTACATAGGCGACAATTGCAACGAAATTGACATCATGCACATTTTCAGATCGCACAGACAAGCGGACGTAGTTAGGAATATGCTGTTTACTCACCGTAATTGGTCCATGGAAACCATTCAATTAGCCCAGGTGAGTCAATGCCAATTGTCACAGTCAGCAAATTCGAAAACGGATTGACGGCTGAAAGTGATACTGGAAGCAAGGACAACGGAACTGTACAGATTTAGCACTTAACCAATATACTCACTAATTGATTGCGTAATTGAAATGTTGTCATTGGTTTCAGCAGAGTCCCTAACCTTGCCAATATGGTCGCCGCGCCATGGAGCCGTCAGGAGGCAGACTAGCAATGAACGGTCAGTTTTTAGTCATATACGATAAATTTCCACCGTCGACCATATTTGACTTTATGTATGTACAAACACACACAAATGGCTATCACATTGTCCGAGGATATTCTATTCGTTGAAAGTCCTTTTGTTTCCTCCACTTCTGGAATCCATGGATTTGCTTCCATTGTTGTAGAGGATCTAATTATTGATGCTCTTTCCGAAACACTGGAATTGTCATGGTTTTTAAGGGATTTACATACATATGTAAGGATGTATGTACGTCTATTCACATGTAAATGCCATTGTTATCTTTGGATTATGATTTTCGACGTATTCGTTTCTGATTCTTCATTCAAGTACTCGTGACTTAATCCATTCGGGGAAGTACGTTTGCATTGTTACGTGACTATTTTTCCGGATTAGATCTGGAAGCGACGGGATATGTAGAAAAATAGAGTATGTTAACTACCGTTGAACTCGAGGAATGCCAATATTTTCCAGAAAGGTATGATATAACCCATAAGTGCTACTCCTAATAAACGAAAATGAGAATCAAAGATTCGGATGCAGCTTTTATACTCAAGTGGAAAGTACAGAGTTGCGACTGGAAGACTGTTTTAAGTTCAATAAGTCAGTTTCACTATGACCATTTCATCTTCATATCATATCGGGCAACCGGAAACTAGAAGCTTCAGGTATGAAAGGCTTTGTGTATTTCTTCTATAAAAACATTTGAGTGTTCATTTGTCCCAGTAGCACGCATATATGCATATATTGCGTGAGAATATCCGCTTTCACGTGATATTAACATTCAAAGTCTTGATTTTGCACAGAAGCTACAGCTTTGACCTATTATAACTTTGTTAATAAGTAAAGTTTCTACCAAACTTTGTAGGATCACGCTCTATATTATAACCTACATTGCTGCAAATTTCGCGGTACTAGAACGAACTCAAGGGGCTTTTGCAGCCAATTAATAAAAAGTATAGTAATAACAATGGTCGTCAATTCTAAGTATACGTCCCAGGGGGAAACGTGAATTGGTACGCACGATGGAGCATAAAACCTGGAAAAGTCTTGCTGAACCACCAGCAACAGCTACTAAACCCTGTTTCACCTTCACTTGGTGACCGCTGGGAGCTCTTTCGTAACGAAAAGCTGCACACGGAGAAGGACGAAGGCGAGTTTCCCGCGCCTAAAAAGGGACAAATTGTACCAACTGGTCCTCCAGGTTGGGGGTTGGGCAGGGCTGACAACCCTACATGGAAAACAACTTGTTACGAAGCCACAACAGGAGCCTCCGACTAGACGGATAACACAACGACGAACTCTGCACCGTAAACCGAATCACAATTTGCGCATTTACCCATGGATCGTGCGCTCCCTGTACAGAGACGGAGCTGCCAAGCAGCTAGCCGATACAATGCCCCAATATAGGACTGATGCAATAGCGTTGTAGAAGATACACCATATATTATAGCGGCCATCCAGTAAAACATGTGCTCGGAGTAGGTTTCTTAGTCAGCCAAAAAATGAAATCTCCTGTCATCAACGTTCACGCCCCTACAGAGGAGTTGCAGATTCAGAGAAGGATACCTTCCACGAGGCAGTAGAATGAACCCTGAAAGCCTGCCCAGAAATGATATCAAAATCATACTTGGAGATTTTAACGGCGAAGTAGGGACGAAACCCATATTCAAGCGATACGTAGGCTCCAATAGCTTACGTCAAAATACAAATGATAACGGACTGCGGATTATTCAATTAGCAGTGTCACACGAAATGGTTGTTGGAAGTGCCTGGTTTGCGCGGAAAGTGATCCGCAAACATACGTGGGATTCTCTAGACGCGATAACTTTCATCCAAATTGACCACGTGTTGATCGAACGCCGCCACCTCTCAGCCTTGGTGAATTTCAGAACATATAGAGGGGCCAATGTAGACTCGCACCACTACCTCGTTAGCATGGTGCTCCGAGCTCGAATAACAACACCACCCAAAATCCCTTCTGACAATCAGGTAGGAGTTAATACTGAAGCCATCCACAACACACCTATAAGAGGGAAATAGATGTCTCAATAAACGCAGTCAACAGAGATCCTGGAGATGAAGCATCAACAAATGGTCTTCACAATCACCTGAAGACCGTTATCATCATACAACATACAGATCATACAACAAACATGCTTGGCCCTAGCCACAAAGTGTCGGAATGGCTGGTTCGACGATAAATGTAAGCTAGCAATGGAACGGAAGAATGCTGCATACCGAGTAATGTGCATTCTCAAAGTCAACAGGATGAAGCCTTACACACTTCGATGTTCATCCTGCCGAGACCAAGAGGGAAATCTGATTTCCGACAGAATGGACATATTAGAGCGATGGATTGAGTAAAATACTCATTATGAACTACTGAACAACAAGAACATCGGAGAGTTGGAGGTTCCGCCAAATGAAGATGACGACACCATCAAGTATAGGAGAAACAGTCCTTTCAATTCATCCGCGTGAAAGTTATAAGTCGCCAGGAACCGATGGAATTGCAGACAAATTGGTTAAATAGGGAAGCATCCAATTACACCAAGTGGTTCATCAACTTGTGCTCAAAGTGTGGGCCAGCGAATCAACGCCTTACGACTGGCAAAGAGGCATTATCTGTCTCATATGTAAGAAGCGATATATCACGCAGTGCAGCAATTATAAAGGTATCACATTGCTGAGTACAATCTATAAAATATCTTGCTTTTTTCTCAGTAGCAAGCGATGGAAAAACTGTTGGGATATGGACATCAGTTTCACCATCTTTTCATCAACTTTAAAGCCGCCTATGATAGCATAGCCATCGAAAAACATTACGCGGCCATGAGAGAATTCGGTACCCCGACGAAATTAATAAGACTGACTAGGCTGACCCTGACCAATGTGTGAGGTAAGATAAATGCAGCAAGATCACTTTCAAGAACATTCGACATCACCAACGGTCTACGACAAAGGGATGCCCTATCGTGCGTCCTCATTAATCTCGTCCTGGAAAAAGTGATCCGCAATGCTAAGGTAAATGCGAGGGGTACGATCCTCTTTTAGTTCACCCAACTACAGGCCTATGCTGACGATATCAATATCATGGGAAGAAAGAACCCGAGACGTACAAACTGCCTTCATTCAAATCGAGCAGGTGGCACGAGATCTAGGGCTGCACATCAGTGAAGGCAAGCCAAAATACATGGTGGCAACGTGAGCACAAAAAACCAACCAACTAACAACATGAAACCATACTGGTCAAACGGGAAGAATAAAGATAGGAGACTAGAACTTTGAGATCGTTGATAATTTTTCTTACCTATGGACGAAAATCACGAGCTACGACGATGAAATCCGCGCACGGTTGTTGGCAGCCAACAGAGCCTATTTTAGTTTACAAAAACTATTCCGCTCGAAACGTCTCACCATAGGGTCAAAGTATCTGTATTACTGTACAAGACAATGATCTTACCAGTCTTCATGTATTCCTCGGAGACTTGGGTTCTTAGCAAGAAAAATTGCGAACTCTTGGCAGCGTTCGAGAGGAGAATTCTACAAAGAATTTTTGGCCCCCTACATGAGGATTGACGATTCCGTAGCCTACATAACGACGAAATCTATGAGCGATATCATGACCATCAGGTTATGGATAAAATCCGGCTCAATAGGTTACGGTGGTTGGGTCACTTAATCCGTATGGATGAGGATGATCCAGCCCGGAAAGTCTATAACGGCAATATCTATGGTAGGAAAAGGAGAAGAGGCAGACCCTGCCTAAGATGAAGCGATGGCGTAGGCCAGGACGCCGGACAGTTTTTAGGGATATGGAATTGGTGGACCTCGGGGCAAAACCGGGTCTGGAGTTCCTTATTAAGTCAGGTTTAGACCGGATACCGGTTGTTGCGCTGTTGATGATCATGATGATGATATCTCATTTCCATTGTCTTCTTTTTCAGCTTCAGAATCACTCTCATAATCGCTCAGTATGTGGTATGTGGATTTATCTTCACTTTCATGGTCTAGGCTTTCCTCTTCCTCCCATTTTAGCAGAGTTTTTTCAAAAGTAGGGTCACAATATCTCACATTCTTTACCCTTTTCGAAGGGCCAGGAACATTCTAATTATTAATATTATAAAAGTCTAAAAGTTACAATTTACCAGTATTGCCTACAAACACAAAATAATAACATTTCTACAGATCTGAAGTCTCACCAATACTTTGTGATGTTTAAAATTTTGCATTCAGGCCAATGTACGACTAAATGGCTTTATACCGTGACTGTCAACTCAATGCTGATCAAGGCTAGACCAGTGCATAGGTATCAGGGTGCTAAGAGTGGAGATCTGTAGTTACGGATTACGGATGTCTGTAGTTACGGATTAACTTTCATCCACCACATTTGAAGCCAGTTTCTACTTCCCTTAGATGTTATGATTTGGGTCCAACGCAAACGCACACAGGATATCGAACACTTCGGTTGTCTTAATGAAAAGAACGGCACTTTGCTTACCGACCGTCGAGCCGCGACGGATATATAGCGAGAATATTTCGAGCAGATTTCAACTGAAAAACTTGTCTATCCTCCACCTCTATAAGCATTGCCGACATTTGTAAATGCAACTGAAGCAACAAACAAATGAAATTTGGGAAAACAACAGGACCCGCCAGGTCGCATCTGATATCTGGAAAGCGAAGAGCGGGGACCCAAAGCTGTGTCTCAGTGGGTTCTTAAATCGGATAGTTGAAGAAGGTAGAACACGATCTGACTGGCAAGAAATTCCCATACCATAAAGTTTTTTTAACACATTCTTGACAGCCTTATTCGCAAAATCGTTTAAATAACAGTAAATCAAGCCGGATTTGTCAATAAATGTAAAACTACTGACACAATACATGCTGCGCGGTTACTCATGGAGCAAAATTCCTCCTCTTTACATTGCATTGCATTTCTGGATCTATATTGCATTTCGCACGACCTAATCTGTTATGCTCATCTAACGCTCTAGGATTAGTAGCGTGACATGCCTCGATCGTGCTATATCCGGTGAGGTTCCTCTTCTTTTGGATGAAGTGGCTAGTCACCGTAACATGGAGATACGGACTGTTCCGACAAGCAGAAGAGAAATCATTTCGACCACCATTGCACTTAAACGGTGTAAGACCGTTGGGCTTGACGCTCTCCCCGCAGAGTTGTTTATCGCTGCACCCGCATTTACTGCAGATCTGATGCATCCATTCATTCGGAAATCTTGGGAATCCGCAACTTTTGCCAGAGAGTGGAAGAAAGGGATTATGCTCAAGATTCCAAAGGCTGATTTCCGCTTCCGATTCTCCTGCATCGACCACACCAACATCTTACCGATCATTTTGGAACAGTTTGCCAAATTTAGATCTTCGCTGCATCTGCTCTTAATCGATTTCCAGAAAGCTTTCGATAGCGTCTAAAGGGGGTGTATCTGGAGTGCTCTACATAAGAGGGGCATTCTGGAGAAACTAATAGCTATTATCAGAGCGACATATGGTGGCGCAAAATGTCACGTGCTGCACCGAGGCAAAAACCAAGGGGGTTTTGAGTTCCTAAACGAAGTAAGGCAGGGATGTACCTTATCACTGATATTATTTCTTCTTGTTGTCGGTGGCGTTCTTCATACTGCTGAGACGGAAAGGACGTGGAGGAATTCAATGGACGGTGACATTTTTCCTCAAACACCTAGACTAGTCTGATGACATCCCTTCGCTCTCTCGCCGGGATCATGGAACTTGGCCAAATGGCTCTGGATTTGGAAAGACAGGCAAGTAGAGTCGGACTGAAAATAAAGACCGACAAAACCAAGGTTTTCAGTTAAACGGGTTTATCGCACTCTTCCTATTAGCATTAATGGGCAGAGCATCGAAACCATCAATTAATCTGGGAAGGAAGGAAGCGTGGTTTCTACCGACAGCGGCACCGAACTAGATGTTGCCCGACGCATTACCAGTGCTAGATGCAGCGGAATCCACTCTCCCAAGATGGCCGACGGGTGGGTGGCCCGAAAGGCACTTGGAGCAGAAAAGCAGAGAAGGAGTACGAGCGTCTCGGGAAATCGTGGGGGAGCTGAAGAGCATTTCAGGTAACCGCTAGCGATGGCGCGTAGGTGTGTTTAATGCGTTGTACCCCACCAAGGGGTGAAAGGAAACGATATGATTGCCATCGATATTGGGTTGCATCGAGCATGGACAGGCGTCTTCGATGGTATGGTGATGTAGTTCACACTAACGAGAATTCGTTCGCCAATATTTTTCTGAACATCGAAATCGATGGTAAGCCGCCAAAAGGTCGGGAGAAACAATGGTGGCTTGATAAGCTGGATGGTGATTAGAAGGCCTAACGCCTACATCCAGATCAGGCCTTTCATAAAATAAAATGCCGGAACCGATCACGTCAGGCTGACCCTCCTTGTGAACAGGAAAAAGATAAAAAAAAAAGAAGAGTAAGGCACATAAGTGGAACACAAATTAATTATGGCATATAAGGGAGCTCCCTCTAAGAGTGGACCCTTATTATCTGCAAAGATATGACTCCTGAACGTTTTCTGCAAAAGAAGGGCACTTCTATCTTACCAAAATTTTAGGTAATCTTCTATGGACAACAGAGCAGTAACATATAGAACCTGAGAATAAAGCTACCAACAGAAGCTCTTAATTTAAAATAGTGATCCATGGTGAAAAAAAGTAAAGGTACACCTCCCAGAACTATTACTATTTATATGCAGAGGATAGAATAATACGAATTAAACTTTCGAAAATTTAGTTAAGAATTCGTCTATAATATCCGTGAATGTACATTGAAATATATTGTGGCCGTTGTCGTCAATTCTCCCAGCAGATCACCCTATTGTGGTAGGTGTGGTCTCAATAACATTGCGGGAAGCCAAGAGGCTTCATATGAGCACACTCCTAGAGGATGGCGGATGCGGCATATTTTTTCCAGCACTTCCAGCCTTAGACATACGAATTGCATGCCCTTTGGGCTAGGTGTGAAACTCTGAAACGGGGGTAGGCTTTTACGTTCTATATACAAGCAAACGACGAACCTTTTGTTGCACTACGACCAATTTATTGGTATGTTCATTCTGAACCAGTTGAAAACCCTTCGATTTGCTTGATTTCAATCTGGTCAATTAAGTTGCTATCAAAATGCAACTAGGCTTTCAGACTCAATTGGGATATAATACATTGCCGAAAGTCTAGATCGAATTTAACAATGAAACAACCTGCCAAGAAGTTTTTTGCATTGCATTAACTATATTTTTACGTTTTGTAATTTTGAAAATTCAGTCTGTTATCTGTTCGGCTTGACGACATGCCGTCAAAATTCAAATGATTCGAGGAAACCCAACGCAACTCCACTCCTCTGCATTCTCTACAGAACAGACAAGTGAATTACTTTTCTCATTTATTAATTGTGTACAGAATAAAACTCAATAAGCTAATATCGTAATGTACCAACTGCTATTTTCATCCTACTTTGAAGCCCCCGTGTCTCCATGCATATGGGTTGAAATTATACTAGGTTTCATCGCCCCCAGCCCAACGCCACTGGGTCCTGGTACATTACATTATTTGGTTGCCTTACACCAAAAACACATTCTGGATGGGATTTCATCTCACACATAGAGTGTTGAAAGGAATACCTAATCTTTTTGAACTTTTTCCCAGAATATCGACATTTTTTTCATACTCAACGCAGAAAGGATAGGAAGGGAAAGGCGAAACTCATGAAAGCGATGCTTTCTAGTAAACTGATATAATGCAATAGTAGGCAAGGATACGTGTGTATGGTGTAGAACCAAACATAGCAATGTAGGTACATTTCGCCGTCCCACCTACACAGTCATTACGCAAGGAACATGAAGTAACATAATACATGTTATACAAGGACGGAAAGGGGGTGCGGCAAGGTTGAGGCTGCGAACGTGACACTTATTCAAAATATGTGAGTGCTTGTATCGATGATATCGTGAAGAGAAACTTTAACGGTAAAAAAGGAGACTAACCCACTTAAAAAGTCGGCCTCACCTCGTCTGGCCCTGTCCTACCATTCAGATGGCAGTGAGGCGGGCACGCAGGGAGGTAGGGCAACCCAAAACGAGGCATGTACAAACAAACACATAAAATTATATGAATTTTCCGAATTCGATATAAAAGTCGGCATTGAGGCCTTTAATGTTCGTCCTATCGTTAAGGAGGCTCCCTAAAAATATCGTCACCGTAGCGAACCGCTTCTATCGATTCGAGGACTCGAAGATTCAAAGCGGGAAAGAAGAAGTTGTCAGATGATATGACTCAAAGGTGTGTTCTCCAATATAGCGCTATGTCTCCTTTCTTCATCCTCGTCAAGGACAAAGCAGTTCTTACGAGCGTTTCAGTGTACGCATCACAATTTCTGGAACTAGAACGATCGGGAAGGCAAAGACATTAAAAGCATTAGCGAATACTTCGCCTTATTTATGAGCACGTCGAACAAACTCCGAAAACAAGCTAAATCTACCTCCGTACTAAAAACGAGGCTTACGGAGAGAATTGTCGCACACGCACCTTCACCGGGAAGAGAATTTAATCATGAAATGCGTGCAAAGGATGTAGTAATTGCTTCGTATTTAACTACAGTTGAAATTATTGTTTTATTATCATTAAATATTTTATTTGATCTTCTTAACTCGGTTTAATGTTCCATGCAGATGAATTGCTGATGTCCTTGTGTGCTTTTTTCAGCCTGTGAAATTGTAAGGATGGCCTGTTGAAATCGTTGCTGAAATTAATTTTATGCTTTACGACTTCATACAGCATTCTATTCAAAGGACAGCATTCCAGGAACTCTTTAAAGTTATCTTCTTCACAAAAACACGAAATCCAATTACTGAAGTACTTGAAAAGAACAGATTAACAAATAAAGGGGAAACAAATTGTTCAAATAGAATGTTCGGAGTCGTTGCGATGAAAATAAATGAATTATTTAAATATGTGAATGTATGTCCACATACAGACAAGCCCACATTTGCCACGTGAGAACTTCTTATTTTTATCCATTTCGAAATATTTATCATGTCATGTCATCGACAAATCAAACGAAATTTGAACGTTCGGGACCCTTTGCTGATATAATGTATCTTATGAGCATAATACTTACATATACACCCCATACTTGCATAATTCAAAGAAATGGATGCTCAAATGAGTATTCATGCTAAATTTACACAAAATCAATAATTCGAGTAATTATCGCACATCCTTCAGCATCTCCCCCAATCTATCACATGCTTATATGCTCCTAAATTTGAAAGAAAAATCCCCAGAATACGAGCAGGATTTCCAGGACATATGGGAATCGGAACATGAATGATTACACCTATAAGTACTGCACTTAAGTGGCATTGTTACATGTGTTTCCCTAAAAGCCCTCGACAGCACGTTTTATTTTTCTTTCAATTTTTTTCCCATCACTCTTGGAACCGATTCAAGCCCAAAAAGCCCGTCGACGTCTAGAAATAATTTCATGGTTTCCCGCGTTTTCCTCAAACACTTCCTCCTTTTGTTTTTTTTCGAAATTTTTATTTTTCACTGACGCTTTTCCCATTCTTCTACTTGGAAGCCGTTCATTTTCCATTGTTGCTTGACTAGACAGAAGCGAACGGGAAGAATTTGTGAATGTGAACGTCAAGAGAGAGCTAATTTGAATATCAGGAAAATGGCTGTCAGATGAGACGAGGGTAGTTTGTAGCCCTTTTGTCTGGTGAGAGGGCTTGAATCTGGATTGGAAAATTCGCGCGTTTCCTAGTTTTCTACTTGGCCAACTTTGAGTGGATTCGGAAAACTCAAAATGTCAGACAGCATTTTTGTTAAATTTCTATGTGATTTCCTAGTTTCCAGATGACTGAATGGCTTGTCTACGGACAAATTCAGGGTTTATGGAACCTATAGAATTCATAGTACATTCACCCATGCTTGCTCCAAGATTAAACTGCTTAACTTTGATATCTAGGACGTAATATGGAAAGACATTGCTCCTATTATATACGTAGTATAAACTGAGAATATTCTGAATACTTGGTGGATAGGTTAACGACTTGAATAGACTTATCTTGTTAAAAAAATTACCTCAACTCCTTAATAATGATAGTTCAAAAACCACTATCCCATCGGTAATTTACATCCCAAATATTCACAAAAGTAGTTACTCTGGTGTTCAAAGTTATTTCTATCGTGTGAGTAGAAAAACGGGTCAGGCTCCGCAGGAGACGCCCCTTAAGTCACAAAACAGGACACAAGGGGGAAAAGGCGATTGGGCAAATTAATCGAGCAAAGCAGTTGAAAGTGGGCCTGAAAAGAGGAATATGGAGGTTAACCAAAGAAAGCTGTCAGCAAAATTAAAGGCAGGTGGTCGACAACGCAGTGGGTGATCATTATCGAGGGAAGAGAAAAGTTAAGAGGCGGCATTTAAACTGATAACGCACGGGAGAGTGAAACCAGGTTGGGTTTTCGATAGTCTGACCTGAAAGATAGTTCTGAATAGAATGGGAATAATAACAATATCCTTGGTAAAGGTATATATACTATTCTGTTAGATCTTAGAACGCAGCAAGGCTCTACAGAATAGGCGGCTAAAAGAACTTCTTTGGGAAGCCTGACGTTGCCTTAAATTGCTTGGATGCTCGCTAAATAATATGCGATTTTAGATGGCTCAGAATGCAGGGAGTTTGGAGTGGCTTTCACCGCCCATGACACTATTGAACATCTGATTACAGGCTTGAACTCCATCAACTAGAGAATACATGCGATTTAACTAAAGCTGAAGTTCTACAATATGTGGCTGCTTAGTCATTATGCGCCAACTAAAGGCAAGAAGGGAGCAATCAAAAAGAGTTTTGTGGGATACTAGAAGCGACCATTTCATAAAATGCTATCAAATGACATTTATGTTTTTTTTAAGTGAACTAGGAAGTTCTAATTTAAAAGTTGGATGATAGTCCACGCTTAGAGGCATGACAATCACAATGGTTAACAGTTGGTGAAATTTCGAAAATTTGGTTATAAGCTCATCAAGCTTCGCAATCCGAGACATTCGCAAACGGACGTGGTCCTTATCGCACGGTTCCACTCTCAATCGAGTGTATCATACATCAGCAAAAATGACGACCCCAAGTCCACATTAAAAAGACTACTACTACACTGCTTTCGGTAGTGATGTTGCGATATTTTCGGAGTTGTAGGCGAAAGCCATGGTCGGCAATGCACTCAAAAACAAGCGAAAGGGTGCCGTTTGCGCTGGTGGAAATTTTCCCTAACGACTTCAAAGATTTTGCCAGGTCTATCAAGGTTTTATTCTGCAGGTCTACCAACAGCTCATAGTGACACAGGGAATCTGCGCCTAAAATGGGAGTGCTAATGTCAGCCAAAGAGAATTTCCACAAAAACTTTCGGCGCAATCCAAGACTCACGGAGAATAGTTCGCGTCAGCCAGTCGCAAGCTATGTGGTATCCATGCGTTTGCGACGGGGAACGGGAAGAACCGACACATCTGCGCTCGTGTCGACCAGAAAGCAACGTCCGCATACAGTGTTGAAAATTGTAAGGCAACGTGATAGTTACTGCGCTTAGAGTAACCGCCGCCGAGTCAACCAGTGAGCCTAGTTTGTGCGTTGAAATTATATTCGTTAGTACATTTATAGACTTTCCGGGCTAGATCATCCTCATTCATACGGATTAAGTGACCCACCCACCGTAACCTATTGAGCCGGATTTTATCCAAAACTTGATGGTCACGGTATCGCTCATAGATTTTGTCGTTATATAGGCTACGGAATTGTCCATCCTCTTTTAGAGGTCTAACAATTCTTCGGAGGATTTTTCTCTAGAACGTGGCTAAGAGTTCGCCATTCTTCCTGCTAAGAACCCAAGTCTCCGAGGAATACGTGAAGATTGACAAAATCGTTGTCTTGTACATTAAGAGTTTTGACCCTATGGTAAACCGTTTCGAACGAACCTGTTTTTGTAAGCTGAAATAAGCTCTAATGACTGCTAACAACCGTGCGCGGATTTCATCGTCATCGCTACTATCGATTCTGATTTTCGACCTAGGTTTCCCAGGTTTTATGCTCCATTATACTACCCTTTGACCACCTATGAAGAGGCGACAACACACCTCCTTGGGGGCATTCCTTCTGCTATTAGGTAGCGATCAACACCCGCTTGACCACACATCAATCTCTGCGTTAGCGATCCTCTTAATTAAAGTTTCATCAGGAACATGGTGCCATGGCTTTGAAAAGACGCCCACTCAAACGTCCCTTGAACGTCCATCAACATTCTCTTCGCGTGCTCGCCTTTCAGAATTGCGTTTTCTATCTTTGAAACTAAAAAGTGGAGGGTAAACTTACAGGAATTGAGTGTGTTGGTTTTAATTTTGTGGCTGTAATCTTTACTCTTTCTCACGAATGTGACACTCAACCTGCTAATAAGCAGGTGAGTAACTCTACATCTCCTTTAGTATCACTGAGTAGATGCCATTCTCGCCAGATGCTTTGAAGTATTCAAAGGATAGGATAACGGCTCTCGCCTTTTCATAGCTGAAGTGGGACATTGCAAAAGTTGTTTAACTTTTGCAATGTCCCACTTCCCCTTCCAACACTTTCCGGTCGAAAGATTTGCAGAAACCGTCAATCCTCTCCCTCTCACTTCTGCCGCCTGTTTTTCTGGATGGTATAATTCCAAGAGAGTCTACACAGACTCAACTTTAGAGTTCCAGAAAGTTCAATCCCGTTTTATAAGAGATTTAATCCTTTTTAAGGATTCCACACAGCCTGGAAGTCTCCATTTCTCCTTCCAGCTCGTCAGGGCATACTTTAAAGTCTCGCTGCGAACGTGTTCTTATCCTCATATTCATGTATAAATATATTCTTATATTCATCATATTCGCTGTGAATTAGTTTACTAAACTTTATTTTTATCGCTTTTACAAGCAAAACTCAAAAGTTATCGGTTGATTTTCTCAGTTTCCACAGTTCTCGATTCCACCATGAAACCGTTTTACCGTTTTGGCCTCAGGAATTAGGACTAACCTCTTCAAAGCACTTTAAAAGTCTGCAATTCAGAATTTTCAATTCATCTTCCATCGCCAAAGGAATCCTTAGTCACCTAGAGAGCGCACTGAGGGCATTGAGCAGTCCTTTGATCACCTCGAAAATCGTTCAGGAATGCAGAAACCGTTTGAACTCTATGTCTAGATTCAATACGGTGGAACTACTCTGGGTACCTGGTCACAGTGGCATAGAGGGAAATGAAATCTCAGACGCTTTAGCGAAAGAGAGGGTCAATCTCCCCTATGCCGGGACGGGAGCCAGCAATTGGGGTATCAGTAGCATTGGCTAAATCTGTTTTCAAAAACTGGGAACAAATTTCCCATAATGACAGGTGGCAGAGCCTAAATGCTGCTCGACATACCAAACTTTTCCTGCCAGAACCCAACATACGTACCGCAAAGTTTATCCTGTCGAAAAGCAGGAGGACCTGCAGGTGTATTGTGGGCATTCTGACAGGCCATAATTCACTAGATATGTTCAGAATAGGAATTACCGAAGATGATACGTGTCCCTCCTGTAATGAGGAAGCGGAATCCACGGAGCATTTCCTATGTGAATGCCCCGCCTATGGATGCATCAGGCATCAGATCTTTGGTGCCGATGTCCTCCAATTGCGACGGGTAGCATCACATCCACTAACGGAAATCCTGCGATACGTTAACGAATCCGGAATATTCCGTTAGACGGGGGTGGTAAGTACAATGGGCCAACACGGCCTGAGTGCTCAGAAGCTTTAGCTTCTCCCCCACCATACACACACACACACACAGACACCTAGAGAGCTCTATTTTGTTGCAAGAAGTTCAATGAACTTTCTCCAATATGTTTTCGTACCACTTGATTCTCCATAAGTAAGCAAGGGGAACTATGACTTTTTCCACGTGCCATTAACTTGTTTTTGTAAGTGAAGTACCATCGTTGCATGTAACAATTTTGTCATCAAGACCCATCGAAGGCGATTTTTGTCCCTTTTATTGATCCAACACCATTGATTCATTCAAAACCAACTCATGGTTTTTGTAGCAGACAACTTTGCCAGCCCTGCTGCTAGTAGATAGAAAAGAAGGCGCTTTAGCTCGCCCCAGGTTAATTTGACTAACATTGATGTTTTTAGACATGAATGTAGTCTAATGTGACGACGCTAACTGAAGAGTTTACATATCCTATGTCAATCTCCACGAGATTACCAGCTCATCCTCACTTTCCGCCGAAAGTTGCGTTTTCTTTCTTCTTGGTGTTGCAGCAGCGACCATGTCCTCATTCCCGAGAAACTTTGCCTCCTTTTACAATGCGTTTCATTACCGTCGCCTAGGAGCTTTTCTAGGATCACGATGCCCGGTCTACATGGATCTGTTTCCTTATACCGGTATTAGACCAGTGGTCTCCACGTCACCTGCTTCCCTTTCTTCCTTTTTTCCTGGGACAGGTAGAAGGAAAGGTTCTGACAGGTAAGCCTATAGTCCCTTCTTTTTTTTGTAGCTGAAGCTTCCTTCTGCCGAGCCTGCCTCTCCTCACCTACTGACCGATCGTAGTCAGGTTTCCAGTTCCTGCCACTAAAGGAATTGCTGTACTATCCTTTCTGGCTAACCGCACCGTAGAAACCGAGTGATGGCTTTGAACTAAAGCCGAGAGTATGTCTTCCACCAAATTCCTCCAAAATTCGTGCCTCAGTTGCGACCCGTCACCGTGTCATCGAGAGCGTGGATATGCTGCCCAATATTAGGATATAATATTTTGGGCAATGATGGACAATCCTGTGGAACAAAGCTGTAAATATGGACCTCAAGAAAAAATGCATTTCCACGTCTACCGCAAATATAACTGTCTGATTCTTTCTTATCTGAAGTAAGCTTTTTGGCAGAGGCGGGCTCAATCTACATCATTAGTGGTCATTGGAACACAGGTCAGAGCCGCTCCATTATTTATAATACTTTCCAATCACAGAAGCACTATTTAAGTAAATAAACAAGAGCAGCAAAACTTTCAAGGCAAATACAGTCCTTCACAGTCATATTTTTCAAATTTACTGAATAATCGTTGTAAGAACTGAAATATGCCATTTTGACATGAATCCTCAGTAATACGCAATACGTTAGTAAATCTGTTTTTGTAGAAAATAAATCTCTTTCGGACTCTGGTCATCATCATTTTATATTCATACTCGAGCACATGCTTCATATCTTTAACTAATTGGGTCAATCATATAACGAATTACAAGTGCCCATGAAAATTTCCAGATTGCATGATCCAATTATCTACCATCGAAGTGAGAAGATACATATACAAGTATGCGGATAAGGGACTGAAATTGAACATCACAACTTGACTTGGGCAAGGAGGCAAGCATGCGAGTGTTTCGTTAATAAGAAATCCATTCGGATTTTTCGTAAGTGCCATTCCGATCCACATGGATACAGATTTCGCTGGTTTGTTAATTTAGTGCTGTCCAAGCCGAATATAAGCTATCAAGTGGATTTCGAGTATTTTCAGAGTCTTACACTTGAACACTGTTATACACATTGATCCAATATGGATTGTCTTATTTGGGATTGACAGACGACATTCTGCACATGAATTGTCTTGATCTCGCAGTTTTTGCAGCATTAGAATAGTGGGTGTTTTCAATTTCCCGAAAGGTCAACTGCGTATAAATCACGTCTCCTGTTATGCTCCCTACCTCGTGCTTTGTCAGTGGTGCCTCTAATCTAATTACCATATGCACAATGGAGCGCTCGAGTGTTTAAAGGGTAATGATTATTCCTACCTCCGTTAATGGAACGGACAATAGGGCTTGGTTCACATAAGCCATTCCCTTTCGGTCTTTCCAATTAGCTTCTAATTTTTGAGGTTTCCCGCATGAATTACTCTATTTGATGGAAAAAAGCTAATTCGGTCTGATTTGGTTCACTAATTGACCGAATAATTAACATCAGCATCAAGTCCAATAGTTCGTGCATCATTGATGCACGTTCACTTTTGATACCGCACAGATTGAATAACGTTAGTGAACCAATTTAAAGCCAATTAATGGTTTGTAAATTTCAGTTCATTTACCGAATTACAGTTTGACGATTATGGTAAATCGTTGAAATCCGGGCATTTAATAGATCTTAACTGAGAAGCGTTCAAAAAGTGTGGGTTGGTTTAGATACACTAAGACGCTGGAAATCTGCTAAAGCTAGGGGTACTCTCTATGTAATAAAGATTTTGTCGAGACGCCATTTCGTATGTTAGAAGTAGATCATACACAGATGATACAAAGAAAACAATATCTTTGATTTCCTCTCTAGTATTTAAGGCTCAATTGAATGCGGTCCTATACGTCATTCATTGTTTGGTTTTCACGCTTTGGATGATGGCTTCAAAACTAAACTATTTTCAATATTTTTGAGGTTTTGTAGAAAGCAAAAGCTTATTAAAGTCGGTTCATTTTCTTTCTGTTTGTTTTTTTCCTTTCGGCGGTAGGAGCCTTAAGAAGATACTGACCTGTGTACCTTACCTTCGACACTTCCTCCCTGGCCTGTGGAACCACCATAAGATTTCATATCATGGGGCCCCGTTGACTCAATCTAGCTTAGCGGCCTTGCTCCCGCGATTTCCTCCACCCCCGGTTTTAAAAGTTTACGTTGAATACATCCGTTCATGGAGCCGATCGCATCCCAATCTTCTTATCATGCCAGCATTCTCCGCACCATATTTTTGGATATCAGCACATCCTCCAGAGTTTACTATTTGGAATCTCGGACAATGGAAAAATACGTATTGTCAGTCCTCGGAGATCAGTGTGCAGTTTGGACAACCGGGTGAATCGTCGAATTTAAACACGTAGAGAACGTACGGAAAACGGGGCGCGGAATGAAGATTATATGGGTCTAGGGAGAAAATATTGCATAATCCTTTCCAGTTAAATTTCTTTACGAACCCCCGAGAAAACTCAGGCCCAAGGGGAATCGACCCTGTTCCTTCAGAACAATTCAGATATCTCCTTTTCAGTGCCACTTCATCAAGATCCTTATACTTTATATAGATGACCCGTTTTTAGCCCGCCGCACTCTCATCAAGTGAATTTCTCACTTGAATGTGACAGCATCAGGATCTTTTCACCGCGTTCTACTGATACTATTGATTTTGCTGCTCAGAGTTTTTAGGTCGATATGAACTTTCAACTTCTTGATTATCTCCGAATACCACTGATTGCCTTTGGGCACACGCCTACTTTTGCTTGCTTTTTGTGCTCCGGAGATTTCACTATGCTACCCAAAGCACCTTATGCTTTACTTCTTCGGAACTGCTCATCTGTGTTTTAAGGTTTTGTGTAAAACAACACCTTGTTAACATCGGTCTACTCTCTGTCTATCTGTATGTGCATTCGTCTTTCACAATCATTTTCTTGGAAACGGTTACTCCTATTAGTTCAAAATTTGGTGAAAAGATGGAAACTATGAATCCCCTCGTTTACAGTGAGTACCATTGTTCCATTGTTCCACGTTGTGTTTAAGAGGAGGCGTGCCGATACATACAAAATATGGTATATATGGTTGCCATTCACCTCTTGGTGGGGTATAGCGCCTCAACCACACATACACGCCATCGCTCGAGATTACCTGAAATGCTTCCTACGACTTCCTCAGGCGCATGCCCTCCTCTACTGTTCTGCGCCAAGTGTCCTTGGGGTGACCCACTCGTCGGCCATGGTATGGCGTAGCCCGCAATGCAATTGTCGCTTCGCCTTACAGTATAACCTATCCACTGGCTCTTCCGCCATCCGTACGAGAGGCAAACCTTCGTCTGAGGTAGTGTCAGACCAGCACACTCCGATGATACCACGCAGACAGGCCTTTGGGTAACACTTTTCATGTACTACTTCCATGTAGCAACACAGAAAGAATGCTGGCACAGAACATTCTCAACTTGATCTTGATGTTGAAATAATTGCATTTTTAGATTTTAGACAGAAACTATGCTTCCAAGACACACAAATTGATCGACGCTTTCGATGATCTGCCCATTAATGCAGATTGGTAGAGTGCGTTAACCTGTCAGACAGAGAATTTTTTTTTGTTGATTTTATCTTCAGTCCAACTCTACTTCCGAGTCCTTCCAAATCCAGAGCCATTTGGCTAAGTTGCACCACGCGGTGAGAAAGCAAGTGGATATCATCAGCCTAGTCGAGATGTCATTGTACAGTGAACTCCTCCACATCCTCCGAACAAGGCAGCAAGAAGAACGTAATCGATAACAAGACGAAATAATATCGACGACCGGATGCAACCCGCAACCCCTCAATCCTCCGAGGTTTTGCCTAGGTGCAGCACTTGACATTTTGCGCCATTATACGTCGCTCTGATAATAGCTGTTAGCTCCTTTGGAATGCTTCTCCTGTGTAAAGCACTCCAGATAAAACACCCCGTTCACGCAATCGAAAGCTTTCTCGAAATCGATAAACAGCAGATACGGCGAAGATCTGAACTCTCTCTCTCTCTCTATCTCTCTCTCTCTCTCTGAACAAAGTGATCCGTAGGATGTTGACGTGGTCCATGGAAGAAGATCCTGAGCGGAATCCAGCCTGCTCTCTGTAGATGTTCTTTGATGCTCTCCAGATTTATTTGAGCTATCATCTTTGCAACGGCAAGGAGCACGCAGATACCCCTCCAATTGTCATACTCAAAACGGGTCCCTTCTTTGGGATCCTAACGATCATCCTCTTCTTCTACAGTCTGCGAAAAGTTTCGGGTTCCGTAAAAGTGGAAGCAACAGATCTATAGTTACTACCTGTGCGGCGATAAATAACTCTACACTTTACACCGTTTGAGTACGTTAATGGTCGAAATGATGAACAGTCAGTATCCGCATGTTACGGTCACAATTAATCTCTCTTGTCACGGCGTACACTACGCTGAACCTCTCGGGGTTCCGCTCGGCGTCGGAGTTTGAATGCGTCAGCCCCGCGCCTGCTCGCAGTGGTCAAAACAGCCTTTAACCCCTCCGGTTCTTAAACCACTTCCACAATTCCATAGAAAGTAAGATTCTATCACGTCTCTCATACCCGACGACCTTAGTAGCACCCGAGAAAAGAGCACCGTTGATGGCGGCCCAATGCTCATCGATATTCTCAGGCGGGCTGTTCAGTATATCTGCCGTTTGATCAGCAAGGTAGCTCGCCCGTATGGTGTCGGGCAATTGAAAACCGACTGACCTTATGGAAGGCTCTGCCCTTGAACAATGCACCACTAATGACGAGGCTGTGTAAGCTGCAGAAATCTGCGAGCCTCCCAACATTACCGCAGCAGTCGCCAAGACCATGTGTCCCATTACATGTCCGAGGAGGGTGTGCACGATTTCCACTTTTAATTACTCGTAGAAAGCAGCATTCTCCACTATATCCAAACTCTGCGTTTCTGCGTAGCATTGTACAATTGTGATGCTCCTTAACCTGGGCTGGAATCTTGCAGTAAGAAATCTGGGAGAGACCGGCTCTTAGGTCAAGAGAGTGCACCTTGCGGTAGCCATCGGAAACAACCCAACAATGAATTCGCTTCTGCTGCTTTTCTTTCCAGAGTACAAGAACACATTACCGCAAAAGGGAGAAGAATACACCCCAGAGTCCCACCATCTCACTTCACTAAGACCCAGAATTTTCAGCTCATGTCCCTGGAATTCCCACTAAAGTTGGGGAAAGGGAGCTTCTTCCGGAACCCCCCTCAAAGTACTCTCTTTAAAGATGTCTGCTTAAATAACCTTAATAATAGTATATTACCATGTTCCTCTGTCCCAATATAGGGCTGATGTAAAAGCGTTACAGGAGATGCGTTAGATAGAGACGGGTTTCCTGGAGAAGAGCCGCTACACCATATATTATAGTGGCCATCCAGTAAACCATGTGCTCGGAGTAGGTTTCTTAGTCAGCCAAAAAAAGTGAAACCTGCTGTGATCCGCTTTGAAAACATAAGCGAACGGCTATGCACTCTGCGTTTGCGAGGCAAGTTTAGAAACATAAGCCTCATTAACGTTCACGCCCCTACAGAGGAGATTGCAGAGTCGGAGAAGGATACCTTCTACAAAGCAGTAGAACGAACCCTCGAAGCCTGTCCCAGATATGATATTAAAATCATACTTGGGGATTTTAACAGGGGAAGGAGCCCGTATTCAGGCGATATGCAGGCTCCCATAGTTTACACGAAAATACAAATGATAACGGACTGTGGATTATTCAATTAGCAGCGTCACACGAAATGGTCGCTGAAAGTACCTGGTTTGCGCGGAAAGCGATCCACAACTAATTGTGGGCCTCTCCAGATGGGGCCACTTTCAACCAAATTGACCACGTGTTGATTGAACGCCGCCACCTCTCAGCCTTGATGAAAGTCAGAACATATAGAGGGGCCAATATAGACTCGAGTCATTATCTCGTTGGCATGATGTTCCGAGCTCGAATAACAATACCACCCAGAACCCCCTCTGACAATCAGGTGAGAGTTAACACTGAAGCCATCCACAACACAACCCTCCACGACACCTATAAGAGGGAAATGGATGCGCAATAACCGCAATCAACAGTCCTGGAGATGAAGCATCAACAAGTGATCTTCACAACCACCTGAAGAACGTTATCATGGATACGGCCACAAATATACTTGGCCCCAGCTGCAAAAGGAGTCGGGACGGCTAGTTTGACGATGAATGTAAGCTAGCAACAAAACGGAAGAATGCTGCATACCGAGTAATGTTGCATTCTCAAAGAACGCGGGCACGCGCAGAGACTTATCACAAACACCGTCGACTGGAGAAGCGACTTCATAGACGGAAAAAGGAAGCCTGGGAGAACCAACAAGTCTGTGAACTAGAAAAGTACAGGGAGCAACCGCACCAGGCACGGAAGTTTTACCAACAAGTCAGCAGGATGAAGCCTTATACACCTCGATGCTCATCCTGCCGAGACAAAGAGGGAAATCTGATTTCCGACAGAATGGGCATATTAGAGCGATGGGTTGAGTACTTTGATGAGCTACTGAACAACCAGAACATCGGCTGGTTGGAGGTCCCGCCAACTAAAGACGACGACAAATACTGCCACCACCAAGTTTAGGAGAAACAGTCCGTGCAATTCATCGGCTACAATATCATAAGTCGCCAGGAGCCGATGGAATTAAAGCCGAATTGGTTAAATATGGAGGCGACCAGTTATACCAAGTGGTTCATCAACTTGTGCTCAAGGTATGGGATAGCCAATCAATGCCTGACGATTGGCAACGAGGCATTATCTGTCTCATACATAAAAAGGGAGATATCACGCAGTGCAGCAATTATAGAGGTATCACGTTGCTGAGTACAATCTATAAGATATTCTCCACTATTTACTAGGCAGGATAGCCCAATATGCCCAGAACATCTTTGGCCCATATCAAAGAGGCTTCACTCCAGGCAAATCAGCAGCAGGTCAGATTTCTCCGTGCGGCAAGCGATGGAAAAACTGTTGGAATATGGACAACAGTTGCACCGTCTATTCATCGACTTTAAAGCCGCCTATGATAGCATAGCCAGGGTAAAACTGTACACGGCTATGAGAGAATTCGGTAACCCGACGAAATTAATAAGACTCACTAGGCTGACCCTGACCAATGTGCGAGGCCAGATAAAAGCAGCAGGATCACTCTCAAGACCATTCGACATCAACAACGGTCTACGACAAGGGGATGCCCTATCATGTGTCCTCTTTAACCTGGTCCTTGAAAAAGTGATCCGTAATGCCGAGGTAAATTTATGAGGTACGATCCTCTTTAGTCCGCCCAACTACTGGTCTATGCTGACGATATCGACATCATGGGCAGAACCACCCGAGATATACAAACTGCCTATATGCAGCATCGAGCAGGCGGCGCGAGATCTTGGGCTGTACATCAATGAAGGCAAGACAAAATTTATGGTGGCAACGTCAGCACCGAAGACGAACCAACCAATAACATCAAACCACACTGGTCAAACAGGAAGAATAAGGATAAGAGAATACAACTTTGAGACCGTTGATAATTTCTAATCAGCTACGATGATGAAATCCGCGCACGGTTGTTGTCAGCCAACAAATTCTATTTCAGCTTACAAAAACTGTTCCGCTCGAAACGTCTCACCATAGGGTCAAAGCTCTTACTGTACAAGCCAATGATCTTGCCAGTCCTCATGTATTCCGCGGAGACTTGGGTTCTTAGCATGAAGAATTGCGAACTATTGGCCGCGTGCTGTATGCGTGGGATTTCATAGTTCCCATCTGTCCACCAAATTTCGTTCGGATCGGTTTAGCCGTTTTGGAGAAAAGTGCATGCGACGGATAGACAGACAGACACACAGACAGACAGACAGACAGACACACCGACAGACATTGAATCGATTTTAATAAGGTTTTGTTTTACACAAAACCTTAAAAACCAAAATAAACTCTTTCAAGCAAATCGAAAGTCGCCAAGCATTCAGCTGGAATGTCGACCTCAACTCGGCTAACAGCAAATATTGTGGTTCCTACGTCTAGCAGGCGACGTCTCCTGATGAGATCAACGCAGTCTGTTCTGCTCAAATACAGAAACGGGGAGCTTTGCTGGTGGCATCCGTCTACCGCACTGTCTCTGAACCGGTTGTGATGGTTATTGCGGGTGTGATCCCAGTTGTTCTTCAGTTTTACCTGCACAAGATTGGGAAGGCACAATTGTGTATTTTGCTATGGGTTTGCGGGTAACGCCCCTTAAATCTTTTTTCTTGTGAAAGGTGAGGTGGAATTCGTTAGCAGCTCTACTTAAACACAGAGAATCTTTTTCCAGACAACATTGTCGAGGAGACGGTGAGGAGCATTGGCAGGTGGAGTTGTGTTGCACATTACCTTCAGGTGCTCCTCGTTGGCAGAAAGGTAGAGCTTGATCGGTGTAGGGGCCGGATGGCGGAAGTTTCTTGATCTAATAGTTCCCTGAATCCTCTCCCTCTTGTGAGTGAAAGGAATTCGTTCATTTGAAGAGTCCCTAAGGAAAGAAAGCTCAGGAGCCGGAAGTAATTTGTCATAAGGTTCCAGGCTATCTCTCTGACGATAGGGACGTGTTTAGTTGGTAGTCCAACAGCGTAGCGTTGCGGGATTCCAACACTCTGTGCGTAAGCGCATTCACGACATACGTCAGTATGAGATCCAACAGCATCAAATAGCGCTGGTCAAATGAAAACAAAAAAGGAGACTACAACTTTGAAACTGTTGACAATTTTCCATATCTACGGTCGAAATTGACAACCGACAACAGTTATGAAGATGAAATCCGAGCATGGGTTTTGGCAGTCAAAAGACCCCGTTTCAGTTGACAAAAACTGTTCCACTCGATAAGTCTCACCACAGGGTCAAAGCTCTTGCTGTACAGAATAATGATTTTTCCAGTGCTTATGTAGACTTACATAACTCTTAACTCGTTAGTCGTTAGAAGAATACTCCGAAAAATTGTTGGCCACCTAAATTAGGATGAACGATTACATAGCCTCTAGTAGTCTGGCTGTGGAAAAAATCCGGCTGGGTAGTAACCTGCATGGGTGAGGATGATCCAGCTTTACTTCCAACTGGGTCGGTGTCTGCAGAGTTTGCCATTCAAGCGCTCAAACATATTTCGATCCAATTTCTTCGTTCTGTAGCTTTTCAATATCGAAAGTTATTGCGCGGGTGAGCTTGATATTGATGATTGTCGCAATCGGCCCCACGGTATGAACACACATCAAGGTCTATGATAAAAGCTAAAAGCCACATTTTTGCGTTTCAACGTTCGTTCGTTTCTTGAACTCGGACTTTTTAACATCTTTGATGAATATTTTTGCACAGCCAATTCAGAAAAGCAAGCGCTGATTCCACATTCCAAACGAGTGGTCGTTTTGCATTGCATGCTACCCTTAAAGGGTAGCCCGGATGCTATAGTATCAACTCAACATAATATAGTAGCAGTCCTGAAATCGATTGCCATTCTGCACAAAGTGCTAGCCTTTCTGACGATAGCTTCCTTGCTCATCCCAGTAATTGATTAATAGCCGATTAAACCAAAATTACGAGTATTCCGCCACTTATTTTGATATTTTTTCACTTAGGTTTGATAAGTAAATAAGTTAGCCCTCCATTATTGAAGTTTTTAAACTTTTCTCATTGTAAAATAGTGTTTTAAGAACAGCGGTAGGATTTCACTATGACACTTACTGTAATGTCCGGCGAGATCAATCTCCCAACCCGTAAAGTAAAATCATCATTTTACGCTTGTTGGGTTGTTAGCTTTGAAGCTTATTATATAAATCGGAAAGAATACTTGTTTATCCCATTTAAATAAGCTGAAAATGTATAATTTTACCCCTACGAAACAATCAACCCCTAACTCCTTGACAGTAATTTATGCTTAATATCTCCATCGCTACTCTGTTCAGAAGGCTTGATACGTGGTAGAAACGGTTGAGTTTAAAATTTGATCTACAATATGAGGTCATCCTCATCTTGCGGAGTTATTTTAACAGCGTCACAAAGGAGCTTAGACCTGCTGCACTAACCGACAAATCTTACCATTAAGTAAAATTATGAAGGACGCTGCAAAGCTTTGTACCAATATTCGCCAGTCGCGGTGAAGGAAGGTCAGGACTTGGGGAGAATGCATTCAAATACAACTTTTTCACTTGGAAATTTGAAATCAACATTTGTTATCTTAGTTGGAATTTATGTATCTTGCAATTGTTTTTGTGTACTTTTTGTCAGATCGACCATGCTTGAAATTAACGTTTCATTGGAATGTAATTTTATGTTTACAATTTGAATCAAAACACGCGGATATGCTTATAACTGAATATGCTCATAACTTTTGTTGATATTTATATTTAATATATCCAACTGTTTATTTCGCTTGTGCACTAACCAAAAAGCAAGTGCACACATTCGGTCGTAATTAATTACGTCATGCATTTATTCATAAGGAAATTACTTCCAGGCGAGCAGGTAAAGCAAATTTACTTGACCATTAGTAATTAAAACAAAACACAATTTCTATCTGCAGTTGGTCGGGAAGCACAAACTTGCTGGGAGTTGAAGACTGGGAAATCCAGAGAGCCAGCTGGTGGACATAACTAGCCAATATGATTCCCGTATGGCTGCTCGCATAAATATTCATGTTGGGATGTTGTATGAGTACGTACGCCATGCTACGTGCATCCGTTCATTCAATAACAAAATGCTACCTTTTATTTCCATTTGAGTTCACCTGTATGTACGATATGAATGTGAATGATGTTCTTTTGAATATTTACGAATATGTCGATGGGAAGCAGCCATGAATTGGAACTTTCAGCGCCCTCACTACATACCTCGCAGCAATGACTACATATGACCCTAATTATTCTTTAGTGATCTAGGGACAACCTTAATTTTAAAAAAAACTTCCAAAATGAATACCTGATAGCGAACCAATTAAGTAGATCAGTAACGCATGTCTAAATTATTCAAGCAAGCATTCTGTTATTTTCGGGGTCTGTTAATTCTTTCAAAGTCCCGCCTGACACGAACGGTTCTTTGAGGAAACAATATTCCCCAACCCCCCAAGTTAAATATTATTCAAATCCCTGCAAAATTAGCATCCCTTTTATTATTTCCGGGTTTTGTGTGAAATCCACACCAATGCAATGTTCCCTTGCCATCACAGGCACTTCCACGCATTCTATAAATAAGTCAAAATTAGGAATCGACGTTTCAATATGAAAGTTTTCTGAAAACTGTCCGTGGAAGAAAGGTGGAAATCTTCAATACATGTTGGCCTTGACAGGCTAACCCGTGAGCCAGTGGCGAGTGAATTCTCACTAGCGCGAATTACATGACCACACCATCGAAGACACCTCTCTCGCAATATATATCCGCGCGCCTATATCGATCGCGGATATTCTCATTTTGGATGTGATCAAGACGTGACACGCCACGAGTCCAATGCAACAGCTTCGTCTCCATTACTGCAAGACGTCGTACAGTGTCTTTTATATTCGGTCAACACTCAGAACCATAAGGAGGGACGGGGCGGACGACATTGGGATAAATTTTAGATGTGGGACGTTCGTTGATACTTCGATCACAAAAAACGCCAATTTTAGAATGCCTCTCGCCTGTTTCGTGGGGATCGGTCGTCAAAAATTATGCTTAATTCAGATTCCATCTGAGACCATGTTGCACGAACTGACCATTCCATTTTTGGGTAACTTGCTCGAGATCATTTTTGCTATGAGACTCTAGAAAAGATCATCTTCATACAGTGGAGTATAGAGCGCTGAAGGTTGGATATTCCGCGAGAGGGTCATTCCTTGGTGAATACCAACAGAGACGGTTTTGATTTAACCGCCACATTTTGAAATCCACTTTTCGGACCATCATAGCGCAATTACACCCAAGGCACGAGCTTCTCTGATATTTGGTGTTGTCGTATGGCACACGGTCAAACGTTTTCTCTAGATACAGAAACACAATGTAAAGAGAGCGATGCGTCCCAAAGTGTTTCTCTATGAGTAACCACGCAGTGTGTATTGTGACAATAATTCGGCAGTTCCTGACAAACCCAGCCTGATTCAGAGTTATTTGAACGATGTCGCGAATACGATTGTCAAGAAAGAAGTTAATAATCTTTATAGTATGGGATAGTAACCGTACGGTAATTTGAACATTCTGCTGGACTACATTTCTTTTTCCATATTGGAACTGTAGAACTTTCTTCCCAGTCAGATGGTGTTCTACCTTCCCTAATAATCGGACTGAAGAATTCTCTGAGCCTCAGATGCGATGTCATCAGGTCCTGTTGCTCTCCCCGATTTTATTCGTTTTTAGGGTTTTGTGTAAACACAAAACCTTATTAAAATCGGTTTACCGTCTGTCTGTCTGTCTGTCCGTCTGTCTGTCTGTCTGTCTGTCTGTCTGTCCGTCACACGCATTTTTCTCAGAGACGGTTATAGCGATTGACACCAAATTTGGTAGAAAGGTGGGAACTGTGAACGCTCACGCATACACTGAATTACATCCTTTTACGTTGAATTTAAGGGGCGGTCCCCATACATGCAAAAGGGGGGTGTAAAATTTTTTTTCATTAAATATAGTCATGTGGGGTATCAAATTAAAGGTCTCGATTAGTACTTTTCAAATCCGATCTTAGTTTTGACAGTCGTTGGAAGGGTAGGGAGCGCGGGGGGCCGAAAGTGATCACTTCTTTAAGGGGGCCATTCTCAGAAACTACACAACCGAAAAATCTGAAAAAAATCAGGAGATTGCCGCTATATGATGCCTGGGCTTCGAAATACCTTCCATGCCGATATCTGTTTAAATAAAGTTAAAAATAGTATATTACTACAATTTTTTGTAATTGGTTAGAAACCCCCCTCAAGTTCATCCTAGTACCATTAAATTTTGCAGTGATATAGGCTATAATATAGAGCATGATCTTACCAAGTTTGGTGGAAATCGCACTATTACTAACAAAGTTATAATACCTCAAATTTGTTGCTTCTTTGAAAATTGAAGACTATGAATGTCAATATCACCCGAAAGTGGATACTCTCACATAATATATGGATATATTACGTGCTACGTACTAAGAAATACACAAAACCTTCCGTACCTGAAGCGTCCAGCTTCCGGTTTCCCGACTTGTTTGCTTCTTCGACTTGAGTCGAGCTTACAGGTGGGATTGATTTAAATGTCGACAATGGCTGTGGAAGTAGAGGATGAACAAATTCTTGAGATGAAATCGGCACCAAATATTTCATATTCGGCGGTCTGTAAGTAAAGTATCAACCTTGTCATTAACGTAATAGGAGTGTTCGATATCCAGTGTGTGTTCATGTCGGCGTTTGCTACAGATCTCTTTCGCCATTCCGAGTGTCCAGTTTACGCTATAGATCTTTGTAATGGACCGCTCATGTGACAGCAAACGCTCTTTTTGCTTCCCGGTTGGCATTCCATTGTACTCTAGACTCCGCCTAACAGAATGCGCCAAATTTGCTCATCTATGATAGGATTAGTGAATGTGATACTTGCCGCGGGGGGTGATGTACTTCGGTACCAAAAATCCTATATCGGGTTCATTCATAGTTGGGACATCCACACAGAAAGTGTTCCGTGGATTCCGCTTCCACTTTGCAGGATATGCAGGAATATATTGCGATATTTCTATTCTGAGCATATATCCAGCTAGTGAGTTATGGATAGACAAAATATCTATAAAACTTCTGCATTTATTCCTACTTTGCATTGGAATAAACTTCGTAGTATGTCATGATTCTGAAAGGGAAACCTTGGTGTGTTCAACTGGATTTTTGCTCTGCTGCTTGTCCTAATGCAAAGCCTATTGATAGTGGAATTTGACAACGCCACGGATACTTAAACTATCGTGGCATGGGGGAAAATCCCCCTTTTGCTAAAGGAGCTGAGAACTTATCTCCCTCCAAACCGCAGTGATCAGGTAGCTGGAGTAGCTGCAATAACTGATTATAGGTAAACATAGATTTCGAACCAGTCCTACGCTCCTGATCGTCTTTTGAAATGATCAACGGACTACACAACACCTTTGGAACTATTTGGTTTTCATCAAAGTGGCGATGGACCTGTGCATCAATTGAAGGCCTGCTTCACCGGGCAGCCGTCTCCTAACGTAGATCCACTTAGCTACAATATAATTAACCCCATGCTCATAGGCCTGCCTCAATAGAAATCTGGGAAAAGTGCACAGTCGATGCATTTTGTTTAATGCCAGCGAACAACACCAACAGCTCTACTACCAAACCCTATCTCCACCTCCACGTGGTGACCGCTGGGAGCTCTTTCTTGACGAAAAGCTGCAGACGGAGAAGGATGAAGGCGAGTCTCCCGCGCCTAAAAACGGGACAAATTGTACCAACTGGTCCTCCAGGTTGGGGGTTGGGTAGGGCTGACAACCCTACACGGAAAACAACCTGTTACGAAGCCACAACAGGAGCCTCGGATAGGACGGATGTTAAAACGACGGACCCGGCAACGACAAAGGAACAACGATTTGCGCATTTTCTCATGGAACGTGCGCTCCCTGTACAGAGATGAAGCTGATAAGCAACTAGCCGATACCCTGTCCCAATATAGGGCTGATGTAACAGCGTTGCAAGAGATGCGATGGACAGGGACCGGTTTCCTGGAGAAGAGCCACTACACCATATATTATAGCGGCCATCCAGTGAACCATGTGCTCGGAGTAGGTTTCTTAGTCAGCCAAAAAATGAAACCTGCTGTTATCGGCTTTGAAAACATAAGCGAACGGCTATGCACTCTGCGCTTGTGAGGCAAGTTTAGAAATATAAGCCTCATAAACGTTCACGCCCCTACAGAGGAGACTGCAGAGTCGGAGAAGGATACCTTCTACGAGGCAGTAGAAAGAACCCTCGAAGCCTGTCCCAGATATGATATCAAAATCATACTTGGGGAATTTAACAGCCAAGTAGGGAAGGAGCCCGTATTCAGGCGATAAGTTGGCTCCCATAGCTTACACGAAAAAACAAATGATAACGGACTGCGGACTATTCAATTAGCAGGGTCACACGAAATGGTTGTTGGAAGTACCTGGTTTGCGCGGAAAGCGGTCCACCAACATACGTGGGCCTCTCCAGACGGGACCACTTTCAACCAAATTGACCACGTGTTGATCGAACGCCGCCATCTCTCAGCCTTGATGAATTTCAGAACATATAGGGGGGCCAATATAGACTCGGATCACTATCTCGTTGGCATGGTGCTCCGAGCTCGAATAACAATACCACCTAGAATCCCCTCTGACAATCAGGTGAGAGTGAACACTGAAGCCATCCACAACACAACCCTCCGCGACATCTATAAGAGGGAAATGGATGCCGCAATAACCGCAGTCAATAGAGGACCTGGAGATGAAGCATCATCTAATGATCTTCACAACCACCTGAAGAACGTTATCATGGATACGGCCACAAATATACTTGGCCCCAGCCGCAAAAGGAGTCGGAACGGCTGGTTTGACGATGAATGTAAGCTAGCAACGGAACGGAAGAATGCCGCATACCGAGTAATGTTGCATTCTCAAAGAACGCGGGCACGCGCAGAGACTTATCACGAACTCCGTCGAGCGAAGAAGCGACTTCACAGACGGAAAAAGGAAGCCTGGGAGATCCAACAAGTCTGTGAACTAGAAAAGTACAGGGAGCAACCGCACCAGGCGCGGAAGTTTTACCAACAAATCGGCAGGATGAAGCCTTATACACCTCGATGCTCATCCTGCCGAGACAAAGAGGGAAATCTGATTTCCGACAGAATGGGCATATTAGAGCGATGGGTTGAGTACTTTGATGAGCTACTGAACAACCAGAACATCGGCGAGTTGGAGGTCCCGCCAACTGAAGACGACGGACAAATACTGCCACCACCAAGTTTAGGAGAAACAGTCTGTGCAATTCATCGGCTAAAAAATCATAAGTCGCCAGGAGCCGATGGAATTACAGCCGAATTGCTTAAATATGGAGGCGACCAGTTACACCAAGTGGTTCATCAACTTGTGCTCAAGGTATGGGACAGCGAATCAATGCCTGACGATTGGCAGCGAGGCATAATCTGTCTTATACATAAAAAGGGAGATATCACACAGTGCAGCAATTATAGAGGTATCACGTTGCTGAGTGCCATCTATAAGATATTCTCCACTATCTTGCTAGGCCGGATAGCCCTATACGCCCAGAACATCATTGGCCCATACCAAAGAGGCTTCACTCCAGGCAAATCAGCAACAGATCAGATTTTCTCTCTGCGGCAGGCGATGGAAAAACTGTTGGAATATGGACAACAGTTGCACCATCTGTTCATCGACTTTAAAGCCGCCTATGATAGCATAGCCAGGGTAAAACTGTACACGGCCATGAGGGAATTCGGTATCCCGACGAAATTAATAAGACTGACTAGGCTGACCCTGACCAATGTGCGAGGCCAGATAAAAGCAGCAGGATCACTCTCAAGACCATTCGACATCAACAACGGTCTACGACAAGGGGATGCGCTACCATGCGTCCTCTTTAACCTGGCCCTCGAGAAGGTGATCCGTGATGCTGAGGTGAATGCAAGAGGTACGATCCTCTTCAAGTCCACCCAACTACTGGCCTATGCTGACGATATCGACATCATGGGAAGAACCACCCGAGACGTTCAAACTGCCTTCATCCAGATCGAGCAGGCGGCGCGAGATCTTGGGCTGCACATCAATGAAGGCAAGACAAAGTACATGGTGGCAACGTCAGCACCGAAGACGAATCAACCAACAACATCAAACCGCACTGGTCAAACACAAACACGAACAAGAATAAGGATAGGGGAATACAGTTTTGAGACCGTTGATAATTTCTCCTATCTAGGGTCGAAAATCACAACCGATAACAACTACGATGATGAAATCCGCGCACGGTTGTTGTCAGCCAACAGAGCCTACTTCAGCTTACAAAGACTGTTCCGCTCGAAACGTCTCACCATAGGGTCAAAGCTCTTACTGTACAAGACTATGATCTCCAGTCCTCATGTATTCCTCGGAAACTTGCGTTCTTAGCAAGAAAAATTGCGAACTCTTGGCCGCGTTCGAGAGAAGAATCTTCCGAAGAATTTTTGGCCCCCTACATGAGGATGGACGATTCCGTAGCCTACACAATGACGAAATCTATGAGCGATACCATGACCGTCCGGTTGTGGATAAAATCCGGCTCAATAGGTTACAGTGGGCGGGTCACTTAATCCATATGGATGAAGATGATCCCACCCGGAAAGTCTATAAGGGCAATATCTATGGTAGGAAAAGAAGACGAGGCAGACCCTGTCTAAGATGGAGCGATGGCGTGGGCCAGGACGCCAGACAGCTTTTAGGAATATCGAATTGGTGGACCTCGGCGCAAAACCGGGATGTCTGGAGTTCCTTATTAAGGCAGGCCTAGACCGGATACCGGTTGTTGCGCCGTTGATGATGATGATGAACAACCCCTTGCATTTCCAGAGTTATGTCTTATGTCTTAAAAAAACAAGGCATAGGAATCAGAACTACAGGACTTTCGAAATCAATGAAGGTAAGCCTATTGGTTTATATTTAGTGGCTCCGAATTTAGCTTTTACTGGCGAACATGACGCTCAATCAGACTCTCCAGACATTCGGAAAATAATATTGAAGCTAATTTATCTGACGATCTTTGATTTTCAATAATCATCCGTCCAGGTATGATGATTGGCCTAACCTGAGAGGTAGACATGTAGCTAAAAGTCAAAACACTGACTAGTTGCTGTGAGTTTGATTCTCAATCGTCATGGATGTTTCTGCTCCTCCTGTGTTTGGCTTGCTGCTGTGAGCTTATGGCTTGTAATGCATAGAGTGTGGCGATAATGAAACTGAAACAGAGGCTGACGTTGTGAATAGTTTATACTCCAAAGCCGTGAAAAGGAGAAAAACAAGAAGTGTTCCACCTGTTCTTCCGGATTATATACATCTGAGAGAGCCTGCGCTGACTCCAGTTAAGAATTTAAAAAAGGCTCATCCGGTTTCCCAAGAGAGCCCAACTTGACAGACACATTCCTTTTAAAGACTACGGACACCCTTAGCCTTCCATCAACTTACAATATGCTCTAGAGGGGTCTCATTTCGAACCGCTTGAGTTCTCTCAAGTTTACAAAATCTTTATTCTTTTTGCTTCTACAAGCGCGATTCAGAAATCGTCTGGTTGATTTCTTAAATTTTTACAGTTCTTGATTCAACTTTGCCATATTTACCTCATATAATAGGCAGCCTAAAGGCTTTCGATTAAAAGTTTCTAATCAAGCTTCTAGCGCAAGCGGTTAAGGAAACCACCTAAGAAACTGCACTTTATTGCCAAGAACTTTGTCCAGTCAGTTTTCTTCAGAATCCGTCTTTATTTTAAAGTCCATTCGCCCGTAATAAAAATTTAAGTAGCGATAACCTGCCAGTGAGACTCTATATATGTATATTTGACAAATTGTTAGGTTAATTACTTTACTTATCTTTGGAGAAAAAAATCTACAGGCTAAATCCTGCCTGTCAAAGTCCTCCCCGCTATTCCTTCCAAAAAAGCGAACGATAGGGAAGGCGATAATGCGGACGCAACTGCTTTAACGCCGGCTAATTAAAAAGGTTATATGCGGTCTGGACGCAGCTGCCCTCGGATGTCAAAATCATACTTGGGGATTTGAACACCCAAGTAGGGACGGAGACTGTAATCAGACGATACCTTAGCTCCATAGCTTACATCAAAATACAAACGATAACGGGCTGCAAATTATTCAATTAGCAGTATCACGCCAAATGGTTGTTAGAAGTACCTGGTTTGCACGGAAAGCGGTCCACAAACATACGAGGACCTCTCCAGACCGGACTGCTTGAGCAAGTGTTGATCGAACGCCGCCACCCCTCAGCTTTGATGAATGTCAGAAAATATAGGGGGGCTAATATAGGCACGATGTTCCGCGCTCAAATAACAACAAAACCTAGAATCCCCTCTGACAATGTGGTGCGAATTAACACTGAAGCCATCCACAACACAGCCCTCGGTAACACCCAAAAGGAGGAAATGGATGCCGCAATAACCACAGTCTACAGAGATCCTGGAGATGAAGCATCAGCAAATGATCTTCACAATCATCTGATGAAAGTTTTCATCGATAAGGTCACAGACATACAGTATGTTTGTGTGTCCCCAGTCGCGAAAAAAAGCCAGAGCGGCTGGTTCGACGATGAATGTAAGCTAGCAGCGGAACAAAAGATTGTTGCATACCGAGTAATGTTGCATTCTCAAAGAACGCGGGTGCGCATAGAGAAGCGACTTCACAGACGGAAAAAGGAAGCCTAGAAGAACCAACAGGTCTGTGAGCTCGAAAAGTACGGTGAGCAATCGCACCAGGCATGGAAGTCTTATTAACAAATCAGCAGGATGAAGGCTTTTACGCCTCGATGCTCATCTTGCCGAAGCAAAGAGGCAAATCGTATTTCCAGCACGATGAACATTTTGAATATTTTGATGAACTGCCGAACAAACAGAACATCGTCGAGTTTGAAGTCCGCCAACTGAAAACGACGGACAAATACTACCACCACCAAGTATAGAAGAAACAGTCCATGCAATTCATCCTCTTAAAAATCATATCATCTTCGCTATCTTGCTGGGTCCGATGGCCCCATAGGCCCAAAAAGACATTTGCCCATAGAGGCTTCACTCCAGTTAATCAGCAGCAGATCAGATTTCCTCTGTGCAGCATGCGGTGGAAAAACTGGAAAACTGGAATGTAGACGTCAGTTACACCATATTTTCATCGACTTTAAGGCTAAGATTGACTAGGCTGACGCTGACCAATGTGCGAGGCCAAATAAAAGCAGGAGTATCACTCTCGAGACCATTCAACAACGGTGATGGCCCTAGAAGAAATGACCCATGATGCTGAGGTAAATGCGATGGGTACGATCCCTTTTAAGTCCGCCCAACTACTGGCCTATGCTGACGATATCGGCATTATGGAAGAACGACCCGAGACGTGCAAACTGCCTTCATCCAGATCGAGCAGGGGGCGCGGAATCTCGGGGTGTGCATAAGTGAAAGCAAGATAAAAGAAGCGCCAAAACCGAACCAAACAACAACATGAAGTCGCTTTGGTCAAACGAGAAAAATAAAGCTAGGAGACTTCGACGTTGAGACCGTTGATAATTTCTCCTATCTATGGTCGAAAATCACAACCGATAACAGCTACGACGATAAAATCGGCGCACGGTTATTTGCAGTCGACAGAGCCTATTTTAACTTACAAAAACTGTTTCGCTCTAAACGTCTCACCACAGGGTCAAAGTTCTTATTGTACAAGACAATGATCTTGCCAGTCCTCATGTATTCCTTGCAGACTTGGGTTCTTAGGAAAAAAAATGCGAACTCTTGGCCGCGTTTGAGAGAAGAATCCCCGAAGAAATGTTAGGATGGACGACTTCGCAGCCTTCATAACGACCAAATCTATATGCGATACAATAACCGTCAGGTTGTGAATAATATCCGGCTGAACAGGTTACGGTGGGCGGGTCACTTAATCCGTATGAATGAGGATGATCCTGCCCATCTATGGTACAAAAAAGAAGACGAGATAGACTCTGCCTGAGATGGAACGACGGCGTAGGCCAGGACGCCAGATAGCTTTTAGGGATATCAAAATGGTGGACCTCGGTGCAAAACCTGGATGTCTGGAGCTCCTTATTAAGGCAGGCCTAGACCGGATGCCGGTAGCCGTTGATGATGATGAAGGGTGTTTTCTCTAAGATGTAGAATTACAACATTATGCTGGTGAAAAACTGGCAAAATGAATGAAAAATGCAAGCAATAACTTTTTTTATCGGAGCGTGCATCACCAAAGCAATACGAACTCAGATAACAAATGCAATTTGAAAAGAAAAATTGTTAGTGAAAAATTATTATCTGGCGTCGATACGCACTCGCGACAAAACGACCTGCTTCGGGAGTTATTAATCCTGCTGAAATAGCTGTAGAAAATGAAGCCTGGAGCCTTGAAGGTTTAATAATCATAGTTTTTTTCGGATGGCTCCTTTTGGATCGGCGAAATACTGCCCCAAGGAAATGTACTATCACCGCATCTGAGGAGTATGTTGATCCATCAGAATCTGCCAATACAAGCCCAGGTTTATGCGAATGACTTGGATGTGCAAGCTGTAGCTGTAGCTAGATTGTGATCTCGGAACGGTATATGGAAAAATTTGCAACGCGCGTTTGATTTGATTGATAGCTGGTGCCTCAACCTTAGACTTTCAGTAAATCTATGTAAAACCCAGATTATATTATTTTCAAAAAGAAGAAAACTAATGTTCTCTGTCTTGCAGACATGAAAGGTAAAACCGTTCAACTCTCAGAAGAAGTAAAATATCTGATAGTTATTCCAGATAAAAACCTCATTAACCAATTTTCAGCCGTTGGATGTACATATGTACATATTCAGAGCATTGACATGAGAAAAGCTGATAGACTAATACCCTAAGATCTGTTAAGATATAACGGGCGTTATGAGCACTCGGCTTTAAAAAAGTTACTGGGAAAACCTTTCTTTTGAGACCGGGGTCTCTATACATTTACACAACGTGGCGAGATAAAGTGGGTTCTCACGCGCCGATGGTTCGAAAGCAGGACAGTTCTCTCCAGACGAAGTTGGTTTCTTCCTTGAGGCAATACGCAACCGTTTTTCAAACTAAAGTGCATGCCATCCTAAAGGCAGCAGCCTGGGTGATTGGCGAGCGGTTAATGCACAACTTCATCACAATCTGCACGGTGGAAGTACCCCTTGTGATGTAGAACGATATAAAATCTCGGATGCCTTAGCACAAGAAAATTCAATTTGTCTTGTGCCAAGACCTGAATCAGCTGCTATAGAGAACAGGGAACAAGCTTCCCATACTGACAGCTGTCATAGCCTACATGCTACTTAGCACACCAAGCTTTTCCAGTTTGAACGAAGCAAACACACTGCACAATTTATTCTGGCACTAAATAGGAATTACAGAATATTATGGACATTCTTAATCATAATAAACGTTGGCGCAACAGTCCAATTCAAACGGTTTCTGCTTTCCAGAATTATTTTCGAGGTGATCAAAGGACTACTCAACGCCCTCAATGCAGCCTGGCTATCACTGCATATTGCGATGCGAATGCCCTTCCACTGTTCGTCAATCACCCAGTTTGCCGCGCTCCGGATCGCATATACTTCGGCTTGAAAAACGATTGCATATTGTTGCAAAGGAAAAGGCCACTTTTCATTTTTACTCGATAGGTAAACTCCGGCTTTGTTTTGAGCCATTAGTGTAGAAGATTTCCGCATATTCCGCGACGCAATTCTCTGAGACTTTGCAGTTCTCTCTAAGTTTCAAGGAGCTCTATATCTTCTACCAAACAGGTGTATGGGGACCCAAGAATCGGAAGGAATTGTAAGAACAGTACTCCCAATAACTCTGTGCCTGTGCCTCCATGTCCGTTGTTTCCCCGTAGATCTAGTCAAATTAGCCTATGAACTGCGCTCATTGCAGTACTTTGAATAAATATATTCAAGGGTTGCAAATTGAGTAATTCATTTAAAGCTACGCCGGATGTCGTGCTCGTGGCACCGGTAATACCCAAACACACAGTTCTTTGCAGTGCGGCTAGTTTACGGTGAAAACTCTTTTGTCTCAACTTAACCCACCACATTACGGATGCATAAGCAAACATCGGTCTAATGATAGCAACAGATACCCACCTTGCCACTTGATGCCCGAGTCCCCATATCGAGACAAAAGCACAGCTCAATAGAGCTCGTTTCAACTTTATCTCTACAGGTTTGTTCCAAAGAAGCTTTTCATCTAGAGCGAATCTCCGATATTTTACTTCTTCGGAGAGGTGACGGGTTGTACCCCTCATCTCTAGGAGGCGAAGTCGACCCAGTTTTCCCCTTTTTGTAAATAATACCATTGTAATTTTAATTGAATTTACTGAAAGTCCATGCCTGAGGCACCAACTGCCTACCAGATCAACGGCACGTTGTATATTTCTACAGACCGTTCCAAGATTCGCACATACTTCACAGAAGTAGTGACATCACACTTCATTGAAGGCAGCCTTTCATCACTTCTACTGTTAGGTATCGATCAACACCAACTTTAGCACACAGCAATCCCTGCGTTATCATAACGTTAATCCACTTAATTAAAGCCTCATCAACTCATAGTCTCTAGCGGTATCACAAATCTTTTGGAAGGGCGCATTATCAAACCCCCCTTCAATGTACACTACAATGTACTAACCCTGCAGAGTCGCATCCTCTATCTTTGAAACCAAAGAATGTTGGCTTTCATTAAATGGGTACAAGCGAAGCAAAGTCTCTCACTGGTCCTCCCGGAGGGTTTCTCTAACAAATTCCAACTTAATCGACTGATTCCTTTTAAGGACTCTGTACAGCCTCAAGGCTGTCTCTCTTTCATTACTAAAAAGTTCATTTAACTTTGTCCAATCCGTTTTCCTAGGGTTCCGTCTTTGTATTGGAGACTATTCGTCTGCAATGATCAGATTGAATTGTAGGTACCGGTAATCTGACAGTGAGACTTCGTCTAGCACCCGCCAATACTCGTATGTAATCAACTCTAACACTTTTGAAGTACAACTTGTTAAGTCAATTACTTCACTTCTTCTCAGTTCCACGACCGTAGCGGCGCACCCGACGTTTGCAGTTAGGAGACCATCTGAAGTGATGAAATCAAATAGCTTCTGCATTTGCTAATAATAATAATAATAATCGTTGGCACAACAATCCACATTGGATCAGGGCCTTGAAGTGTATTAGAGCACTTCATTCAACATCGAAACGGTACACTACAGTATACTGTGTACAATGTGGTCAGCATTGCGCTCGCCCGAGATTATTACCCTGATTTGGCTCAGGTACTCATTCACAGCTGAGTCGACTGGTATCCGACGTCAAGTCACGACACAAATCCCACTGCCACTAGTGAGATTCATTAATCTGGTATTGTGATTCATTAATCTGGTATTGTACGATGATTGTAACTAAGGCCTGGGAACAGAACTGTCTCACAATTTTTGCCTCTAACCGTCTTGACATCATGATACAAGCTCTCGGTTCTTGCCGAAGACCGGGGGAACGGATTTGCCTGGATCCGGTGTTTAGGGATAACGTTTTTTAGCGTTTACCTGACGCCGAATGAGTCGATTCCGGACTTTCAACGCCGGCTTGATGCTCTGGAGGACGCCGTTTCGAGCACGGAGGGACGAATCCTGGTTGGCGGTGATTTTAATGCCAGGGCTCTTGAATGGGGCAGGCCTCAATCAGACTCCAGAGGGAAACGGATTCTGGAAATGCCGGCGAGAACCGGGCTCGTAATTTTAAACACCGGATCCACGCCAACGTTTCGGCGCTCAGGTTGTGAAGGAAGCATTCCCGACATCACTTTTGCGTCGGAATCTCTGGCATCATCGGTGGACGGGTGGCGAGTCCTAGAAGACTTCTCGGCAAGTGATCATCAGTACATTGCGTTCGAAGTGTTTGACGCTACTTGCCGGCGAGCACCAACACGACGTTCCCCCTGCGTGTGGAATGTCGCGAAGGTGAACATCGGAAGGTTCGTCGAAGCTCTTGGAGCAGGTAGGGCCGCGCTGGGGGGCACTCCGGGGGGTGGTGGTGTCGCAGCTGACACCGTCGTAAATTCAGTGATGAATCTGATAACGACGGCGTGTGAGGCTTCCATGCCCCGGAGAGGCCCCAGGCGCGACAAGCCTTCTATGTACTGGTGGACGGCGGAAATTGCCAACCTACGGAAGGAGTGTCATAAGCTCCGCCGTTTGGCACAACGTTTGTACGCCAACGAGGAGGCATGTGCCATAAAGGCACAATATAGATCAGCAAAAAGGAGACTCCGCAGCGCTATAAATAAAAGCAAAGCTCGCGGCTGGCAAAATCTTGTTAATGAGGTGAATGATGACCCGTGGGGACTTGGCTATAAGCTTGTCACTCGGAAAATCGGGGCTCTGCGGAAGCCCTGCATACTGAGCACCGACCAGATGGAACGCATTGTGCGGGCATTGTTCCCCAGACACCCTGTACGGGTTGATGTAAACAGCGCGGAAAGCCTCGTGGATTGCCCCCTTTTCACAATGGGAGAACTCGAAGAAGCGGTTCTCACTATGAAAAACAGGAAGGCGCCAGGCCCTGATGGCATCCCGGCGGAAGTTTACAAACTGGTGTTCCGCCAACGGCCAGAATTGCTGCTCGAAGCGTTCAACGCGTGCTTGAAGGAGGGCATTTTTCCTTCTCGCTGCAAAGTGGCCAGACTCGCGTTGATCCGTAAGGGTAAAGGGGATCCGGAGCTCCCGTCTGCATACCGACCGCTGTGTATGCTTGACACGGCCGGAAAAGTGCTCGAGAAGCTCATCAGGGGTAGACTCGCTGAAGCGATCCGTGCTGCCGGGGACTTATCCGCAAGGCAGTTCGGGTTTAGAACAGGGAAATCTACAGTGGATGCTGTTATGGAGGTCGTAGATGCGTTTAATCGAGCCGGGGCGCACAGCCGCCGATCTCGACGGATAGTGCTCCTCATAACGCTTGACGTCAGAAATGCCTTCAATTCCGTAAGATGGACAGATATGCTGGGCACACTAGAGAACTCCTTTCACGTGCCAAGCTATCTCTTGCGGATATTGAGGGATTATCTGAAAGACCGCTCCCTGTTCTATGAGACGCTAGAGGGCCAGAGGAGGATGGAAATCACGTCGGGAGTGGCGCAGGGATCCATCCTAGGGCCGGACCTCTGGAACGCTTCCTACGATAGTCTGCTGAGACTCGATATGCCTGAAGAGTCGCGCCTGGTCGGTTATGCAGACGACGTTGCGGCACTTGTTGCCGGACGCACTGTTGAACAGGCGCAAAGCAGACTTGGCATATTGATGCGACGGGTAAGCGGATGGATGACTGCTCACGGTTTCAACCTTGCGCTGGAGAAAACCGAAGTAGTCATCCTGACCAGAAGGAGAATCCCGACCTTGCGTCCCATATCGATCGGCGAGTTGACTATAGAGTCAAAATCAGCGGTCAAATACATTGGTTTAATGCTCGACTCGAAGATGAGCTTCTTCGAGCAAATCAAAGCAGCCGCGGACAGGGCTGCAGCAGGAGTCGCGGTCTTGAGTCGGCTAATGGCGAATGTGGGCGGCCCTATATCAACTAGGAGACGTCTCCTCATGGGAGCAACGCAGTCCGTCCTTCTCTATGGTGCGGAGGTATGGGCTGATGCCCTTGACAAGGAGGTGCATCGTAAACGCCTAGCTCAAGTGCAGAGGCGGGGAGCTTTGCGAGTGGCGTCTGCTTATCGCACTGTCTCCGAACCGGCTGTGATGGTGATTGCGGGAGTGATCCCCGTTGCCCTCCTTGCCAAGGAGCGCAAAGCTATCTATCGCCGTAAGGGCGCAAACTTAAGAGAAGTGGTTGCCCGTGAAGAACGTCAACGCACCCTTAACGAGTGGCAAGTTTCTTGGCAAAATGAGCCAAGGGGCAGGTGGACTGCGCGGCTCATCGACAAATTAGACCCATGGTTGAACAGAAAGCACGGTGAGATTGATTACTTCCTTACCCAACTTCTAAGTGGGCATTGAGGTTTTCAGTCTCACCTGCACAGGGTTGGGAAGGCGCGATCTCCTGATTGTGTGTTCTGCAATAGAGTGCCGGATGACGCTGAACACACCTTTTTCTCTTGCGAGAGGTGGGATGGCCTCCGCCAGCAGCTTTATGCAGACACAGGCGAGCTCTCTCCAGACAACATTGTCAGAGAGATGCTGAAGAGCGCTGGCAGCTGGAATCGTATTGCGCATTATGTTCGGGCTCTTCTTACTGCGAAGAAGATTGAACTCGACCGGCAGAGGGATCGGACGGTAAGGGGTTCCCTGAACTAACAACTCCCTTCCTCCCCTCCCCTCCCGTTGGTGAAAGGAATTCCCTGACTTGAAGGCTCCCAAAGCCGGGAGAGCGGGAGGGCTAGCCCGAAGTAATGTGTCAAACGGTTCCAGGCTAGTTCTCTGATGACAGGGAGGTGTTTAGTTGGTAGTCCGCCAGCGTGCTGTTGCGGGAGTCCAACACTCTGTGCGTAAACGCATTCACCTACCCTACTCGAAAAAAAAAAAAAAAAAAAAAAAGGTCTCGGTCTTATGGATCTTTCATCGTAGAAGGTCCTAGCCCCCTTCTCTGAGGCAGTGCCGCATATTCTATTAAATCGAACCCACGGTTCTTGCATCAGAAAAATATACGGGTAGTCCTGCAACTTTGTTAGCCTCGCTGCCAGCAGGTAGCAAGATATTTTGGCATGCTGCAGATTATTTTGACCAATATTTATGTTTTTCGACATAAACTTAGCCTAATGTGTAATGGAAAACTGTTAGAAGCATATGCCGCGGTCCGCCTGTGATGGGGTTTCCCCCACACCCTATCGCTAGAGACTCGGACTCCTACTGGTTGTTTTACCTGAGAATAACCGCAATTCCCATGTCCTTATCCATGAAAGGTCCCATCTCATCCCGCAGAGCATTCGTCTGTTTTCTACTTAACACCCTTACTGGTTTACGGTGTCCGGTTTGCATAGATTCGATCACTCGGACTGGCATGAAGTCAGTTCCGTTCAAGTTTCTGCCTTCCCTTTCTTCCGCCTGTTTCGGAAATGGTGTAGAAGAAGTTACTAGTAGGTAGAATTCACCCTGTAGTCCCCTCGCCAATGCGAACCTCCGCCACTGTATGCATTATCCTCCGCGCGCAACCCCATTGTAAGAAAGCGCATCAAAGGTGCTCCAGCGTGCTCTATATTATGCTCGTTGAACACCATTATTGTTCTTCGCTCTCAAAGTAGAGATGATGCTCTACAGTTTCCTGATATGATCGAATTTCAATCTATAATATCTAGTAAAAGCGGAGCACCATATGGTGACTTCCGTTGAGCACATTCCGACTCTTTTGGTCCATTTGGAATACCAAGCTAAAACCCTACACGTTCGTAAATTTGTCCTTCCTGGCATTCATGAACTTTACCCTCCAGTGTCCGAAGTCCATACCCGGGTTCTGTTTACCCAACATGGGAATGATGCCCACTGCCTTCCTTTGAGGGCCCGGTAACCAACATTGGACATGTTCTGTCCCGCAGATCTCAGTGTTCGCAATAGTAAACTTGGGCCGACCGCCAGAACTCAAACCTGCTGGCGCAACTTTAAAGCAACCTCATCAGTGTACTACCCCTACAGCAGCAGTCAGAAATGAGGCTGCAGCTTGCGCATACGTTCTCCTCCAGACCAGCTTCATTGAAATCTCGCTCGCTGATTTGATCAGCTCGCGGCACAGCGATCCTAATCCTCGCGAGAGGCGCGGATGTAGGAGCACAATAAAACAATTTCTCACCACATAAGTGTTTGTTTTACGCTTCTTGCGCGCGTTACCGCAGACAGAAGAGTTTGGTGCATCCAGTATGAATATCACCGGGTTTATCAGTTTATCCCCCCCGAAAGATTCCGCTTCTTTACGTCCGATTTCTCTGGACATTGCCACACCTAGTGGTACAGCCATGTCGATGTCTTTATTCCCAAGGTACTTTATCTTTCTTCGCAGGACCGACTTGGGGCCATCCCAGGGTCACGGTGTCCGAGCCGCTAGGGTCCATTTACACATATTGGCGTTAAACCAGTAGCTTCCATGACACCAGCCCCTTCGCGGTAGGCACTAAGTGCAAGCTTTTCATTGAGTCGAAAAACATGCTTTCTACAGACTACTCCGCAGGGGGGCATGAATATGGTGAGGCCTCCAAAATCGGCACCTCGGTCGTGACGTGATTGCTCATGATCGCGGGTGGATTGGATACCATTTGAAGAGTTCAAATCCCTAGTTTCAATATTGATGTTTAGGTAAAACTACTACAGGTTCCCCCACCACGACAAGGCGGGGTCCGAAGGAGAAGTGGATATTCTTGTACTTATTAATTGAACTGTGATTTGGTTTTCTTAAGTTCTCTCTCAAATTCATGGCTAGGTGTTATCTATGTGTATCTGCTCCATTTGCAAGAATGACTATGATCCAAACAAAATTCAAGCTTTCGAAATATTAATGGAAATGATAGCAACGCATCGTACTTCATCAAAGGCATGTGTAACCTACGACGTTAGTTCTTCCCGAATATGTTTATTGAAGATTGAGCCAATTCGGGAGGAACCTGATTTCTTTCCGAGCGTTTCTAATCGACCAATGAATTTCATAATTTGAAGTTTCTCCCAGGCGCCCTGTGTGAATTATCTTTCATGGACGGAAGGTGTTAAAGAGCCTCAAGCATATTATTACTTGTATTCCGCCGCTTTTATTGCATTGCCCATCAAATGGATATTCAAGCTGATCGAAGCAGTCTCGAAAGAACGAAATTTTTAGAGCCAAATAGAATCTCTTCATCTACAAGCGTCATTGACGAGCTGTATCGCTTTCTGACATCTCATGGTCATCAAATAGCAGCAGAGGTTTTTTACTCTCTTCCATATCTCGAGGCTTCAGGGAGTTATGGACCCCGCCAACAGCCTCCTATTTCAGTTTTTTGTCTGCGTTCTATAAAAATGATTTCGTTCCATTCTTCGGTTTACCTTATCAAACAATTTTTTGTTTGAACTCATGACTTTTTCTTACCTAAACTTTGTAGATAGATCTTTAGCGACGTTGAGTATGAATGTGGACCCAGGTCGAGATCTCTAGACTTAGATGAAGTGACAGATTTTTGGGGAAGAACAAGTTTCTACCTCACGCAAGAACGAACATGGGTCCAAAAACGACTGGCATTATTTTTGATTACTATCTTCAGATGCTGGCATTTAATTTTTGAGATGTTTTTAAAGTGGTAAGAAGTAATTTATTCTAATTTAATTTGAAGATACGCACACCTATGCATTAGCACTATGAAATCTTATGGATATCATCATAATAATATAGTTCGGCTTCATACCTGGGCGGATTTTTAAAACGTAAATTCGCAGCGGAATTCACATGTAATAGAGTTATTTTAACATGCCGTCGATGATTTATATGCTAATATGCATTTAGAAAATCTCTGGCTTTTTGTTTTATTTCTGGAGGAGAATTTCTTGTTTCTGATGGATGATGTAATAGGAATGCCGCAGCTACCGTCATATCAAAAAATAACATTTGGTGCTGCCCACTTTTAAGAATATGGCAAAGAAAGTTTAGATTTTTGTACACTTTGAAACCCAAGGAACAATTTAATCCTTTAAATAACAAGTAAACCTCATCAAATCATTAGCAATAAATAAATCCGGGACTCTTATCCGTTGCTACTAAATGTTACGAATCTGCTAAAATCTCATCAGTGAGGGCGCTGGCTTGACTTGGAGTTCATCTTTTGAATGAAGATGTTAACAAAGTACAATGAGAAGCAACTTACTAGCAAACTTATTACACATTACACGTACGTGGATAATTAAAGAATTTTACGGTCTGTATTTAATACCAGCGAATGCGGACGCATTCTGGCCTAAGACTCAGCAAAACGCTTGCTAGATACATGATAATGATAATCACTTCAAACTAACAAAAGTGTGAGGCGGGACAGGCTGAAATCTCTGAAATTAGGGGGAAGACAAGAAATGAATTTGAATGAACCAGAAGAGGAGAGATCAAGACAAAACGTGGACAAAGTCATGATCTTTAATTACTTTTAATGACTGGTACTTTTCGGGCTTGCATTCAGATGATCTGGTAAATAATTACAATTTTTACAAGAGTATAATGATATAGCGCCGGTATCAAATTAGAAGACATTTCATTGAGCATCCTTTTATTTGATATTTAGCAGCGAATGTTCTCGTTTTTCAATAATTGGTTGCAATCCTTTGTTCCAGCACTTCTTGAAACTGCACCTGCATATAGAGGGTCACAAACATATTCTGGATTATAATATACATTCTACCCGTCATTATGGAAAAAGCTTCATTTGATTATAAACTGAATATTAGTTTTCATATTCTCATTTCACATACCGACCTTTGATCAGATTGACAATTATTGCTGTTAAGATTTTAGATGAAGTATATGGTAGTTGGATTTTGAATTTGGATTGGATTTTAGATGAAGTATATGATAGTACCACAGGGAGCTGGAACTCACGATCAAACATAAAACTTGGGAAACGTCTCCTGAACTAATATCAAACCTATCTCCGGCAACGAAAACAGATAAACGATTTTTATATTTTCTTTATGCGTTACAAAATATTCGATGCAATTCACCTGTCTAACGGAATACCCCAGCTTCATATACTTATCGCTGGATTTCCGTTAGTAGATGTGATGCTACCTGCTTCAGTCGGAGCACATCAGCACCAAAAATCGAATGTCTGATGCGTTCATAGGCAGGTCACTCACATAGAACATGTTGTGATGAAAAGACTGATCAATACCCTCAACGCAGTTTGACTATCACTACAGATTGCGATGCGCCTGCCCTTCAATCGCCCGTGCATCACCCAGGTTGCCGCCCTTAGGATCACATACACTTCAGCCTGAAAGAACGTTCTACATTCTCCCAAGGAAAAAGCCCCCTGCTCCAGAACCCTATTCTATTTTGGAGCCATCGATGTATATCCTGCCACGCATTCTTCTGGTTCATCCTAGTTTTTCTACATTTGATAACTTCGTATCTTCTACCAAACAGATTCAATATTCTGTGTCTCACGTCCATTGTTTCTCTATAAATTTAATCGAATTCGTCTCTGAACTGCTCCCATTGTGGTGCTCCGAATGAACATATCCAAGGGTTGCAAATTGAGTGATACATTTAGAGCTACGCCGCATGACACCGGTAATACCTAGAAATTTTTTTTTGTTTCACCTTAACCCACCACACTAAGGATGCATAAGTGACTGTCGGCCTAATGATAGTGTAGGGAAAAAGAACTTTAAAACTTCAAGTCGTAGTATTATAAAACAAAATGAATATTTTTAATATTAGTCTATGCGACGGTGTGGTTTAGTGATCTAGCGTTTTCTGCTGATCCTTTCCTACTACTTTCAATTTTCGTCTTCTTCTTATTGCGTATTTGATATTTAAAAATGGGAAACACAGGAAATTATCAGAAATATAAATAATTTTTACTTGTTTGGATATTACCAATCTCTACAATTCGGCCATCCTGGCATGCCATTCGCCTTGAATGACTAAGTAGATGATGGTTTTAGATAGCCAGCGCAAATACTCGTCGACGTACGATCTTCACCATTAGATACACGTCGCCCATCATATGTGCCATTAGGTTTTACTTTTAAAATTTTTTACGGGCCAAAGAACTTAGTCTCGGTATCAACTGAATGCTTCTAATGGCTACAAGATCATCTTCTGCATATGTTGATGCCTCTTTTTTGGCGTAAACTGCAGAATTTTCTGAATTTTGGAAATTTGAAGCTTAGCTGGCCGTCGTAGTGCATTTCTCGACTCATCGAATTGGATTTGCAACTCCATCACCAAAATTTCTTTTAATATAAGGTCTTCTGATTTTCGCATCTTAGTTCCTGTTAGTAACCGAAAGGAAGTCATCCCCGATGGAACGTCCAATTTAAGGTTTGTTTAAGCTTGTTGACATGCTGATCCTATTTTCTTGGATTATTAATGGCCGTTTTTGACAAAGTTGAAATAATAACTCGATTGAGCCTCTCAACTTGTCGGTTAGGTTTTGGCAAACCGCTTAATCAAATGATGTTGTTGACTCAGGAGGGCAAGAGAGATCTATATCAAATTGTCAGTTTTGCCTTCTGAATCAAAACAACTTGCCAAGAAGATATTGCACGTGATGACTCCAGGAAGCACTGTATTCACGTTGATTTGCGGATGGTGATGCAATAGGTGAATGCTCCGCGTTCATATGTCACAAGAGAATTCCTGAGACGTGTGTTTTCAGCCCGGTTACATATGGTTGACCGCTAATTGAGAGCCGCTAAGGTTGAGGTCAGGTCCAAGCGGATAAGACACTTTTGGGCCTCCAGCGTGGAGTTCCGCTTACAACTCGTGCGCCGTACCCCGTAGTTCGGTAGGTCTTGCATTCACCAATATGAATGCTGAGCCACGCACTCAGTATAGACTGGTACCATTGTGGCTTTTCACAGCCGAAAATTGATTGTGGTCACATTCGTGTTTTAAAAAGACCATAGGGTTAGGTCTAATCGGCGGGTACTCACGTAAAGCCAGGAGAAAAGAACGGAGCCAGACGACATCGTATCTAAGCTTTGGAAAGCGAAGAGGTGGGATCTAACACTGTAGCTTTGTAGGTTCTTCAATCGAGTTGTTGAGGATTGTAGAAAACCATCTACCTGGCAACAAAGCACCATCATTTCAATCTGAAAAAAGAAAGGTAGCCGCGCGGAATGTTCAAATTACCCTATGCATTCTTAACAACCAAATTTTGGAAATCGTTTAAATAACCGTGAATCAAGCAAGTTTTGTTAAGAACTGCGGAACTACTGGGGTAAGATGTGTGGTACACTTACCAGTGGAGAATATTATAGAGAATATTATAATTACCCTCTTTACAATGTATTTCTGGATCTAAAGAAGGCGTTTGACGGTGGAACCCGTACATTTATCACTAGTTTAATTTGCCTAGTGTTGATCCGAAAATTAAAGCTCAAAGTGCGGCGGGTATGATAAAACCGTTTCGTGTCTCCGGCGGTGTGCATGAAAAAAGCGTCCTCTCGTACGTCCTGTTTGTTCTTGTTGTGGACACTGTCTCACGGGATATCCGAGTATAAAGCTCTATGCACTTCTTTCTGAAGATCATGTTTCCTCGAGCAATTTGTTCAAAAATAGGTCTCAAACTAAATCAATATAAAGCATCTGCCGATTTGCATGAAAAACACACTGTCCCTCTCAGTAGCAGTGACCTACCCGAAACTGAGTGATCTAAATATCTCGGATCAATGTGATGAGCCACTAGTGAATTGCATTATAAAGGTGCTTCACGCGTCAGCGCCACCTGGATGAAGTGGTGTTCCACAACTGATGTTCTTTATGGTCGACGTATCAACGAACGTCTCAAATTCAAAATTTACCGCTATATCGTCTGCCCCGCTACCTCCCATGGTTCTTAATGTTGGGCGACTTTGATAGTCAATGTACGGCATCTCCTGAGTCGATTGGTATTCGACGTCAAATCACGATTCAAATCCCACTGCCACCAGTGTGATTTGAACCCCGACCTTCCGTATGACAGCTTTGTACTCTAACCAATCAGCTATCCGGACACAATGCTCCTTGATGCTAGCATTATTTGGGCCATTATCCTTTCCACCCCATCGTGGATGGGCAGTCGACAGTTGATGTCTAACAGAACCATCCAAAGATTGTGTGACCACTTGCAAGTTCTTTCGTGATACGTTTGCTGCTTCTTTTTCCCTGACCAGCGCAATAGCAAATTTCCCTTGTCATAGCGGACACTAGGCTGAAATTCTCGGAATTTTGCTCGCTATAGGAGTTCGAACGCGTCATGCCCGCCATTACTCCCAACGGTCAGTAAAGCGTTCAACCCCTTCCGTCCATCGATCCTTTTCTACGACTCTGCAGTCAGCCCAATCTTATGACGACCCTTCGCAACGTTGACGACTCGTACAGCACCCAAGAAAATAGTCCAATTTTTATCGATATTTTCAGGCGGGTCCAAAAGTCTAATCAGCAAAATAGTTCTCCCATTGTTGAGCGAAAATCGGATCATACAAGCGATCGATGTTGAACTTAAGGGGTCATAGCTTCCCAAGCCGGTAAAAAATGCCAGACGCAATGCGCACGCGAAGACTTGTGACCATCAGGTGGTGACCCTTTTCAGGCCGACGTCAGTGATCAGTGGTCAATATGATTTCCTGTACGGCGTCGGTAAATTGAAATCCAACTGACCTTATGACAGCCTCTGTGCTCGAATAATGAGCCACCAACAACAAAGCGGTAGAAGTTGCAGAAATTTACAGACTCCTCCCACTATCGATACCGTCATCAAGACCGTGATTCCCACCTTGGCATTTAGATCACCCATCACACCACTATATCGAAAGTCGCGTACACCGAAAGCACCAGATCTGACCACGAGACTGCCCTTTTGAAAACCATCCATCGCTGTGTGCGGAGCTTTTTTTGTGTTCTGATCAATTTAATTAAAAACTGTGCAGTATTTTGAAAGTTTGATTTCTTTCAATTTAAAAGTTAGTGATACTACAGTCGCACCATATTTCTTCGCTTAGGACCAGAATGTACAGCTTATATCGTTGGAATTCTCCTTCACGTTTTAGGAAACCAGCATCCTGAACCCTCGCTACTGTCGTCAAAAAGCAAGGTCAGTCCCTATCCGAGGCGTTGCTACGTTTCGGTTGCAATGAAGTTTCACAATTTGCAGGTTGCTAGCCAATAACTTTTTATCCCGTTTAGTCGCGTCTTATGACAAACTGGGAGAGCTTTGAATATATTTTTAAGCCCCAACTAACAAAGAAAAATTTAGATAATGTTTATCTGTTTATAGGATAGTTTATATTTCCAATATGTGTACACATATATCTTAGATAAAAGCTCACTGAGGATGAGGGCAACTGATTCTCGAAATACCAATATATGAGGAAAACTCACTATTTATCATTCAAAAATAAAATTTGTCTTTTTCCGCCATTATGTATGTATCACTATGTATGAATAGAAAAACGAGCACAGACACATTCTCATATAAAAAGAACACCAAACTTTTACACCCGAAGTGCCTAACCTCTGGTATTTCAACTTATTTTACATTTTTGAATTGAATATCCTATTGAAGTTGTCCGGAACTTGGTTCACTAATGATTGAGAAGGACTTTTTTAAGTTATAATTTTGACAAGTTTTAATGAGATATTTCTCATAAGCGAACTGAGAAATAACTAAATTGTAAAATCCACAACACTACCTGGAAGGAATTTTTGAACTGTACATACCAAACGGTCCTCCAGGTTGGGGGTTGGGTAGGGCTGACAACCCTACACGGAAAACCGATGTTACGAAGCCACGAAAGAGGCCTCGGACAGGATGGATCTTACAACGACGAACCCGCCAATGACAACAGATTAACGATTTGCGCATTTTCTCTTGGAACGTGCGCTCCCTGTACAGACCGAATGCTGCTGAGCAACTAGCCGATACCCTGTCCCAATATAAGGCTGATGTAACAGCGTTGCAAGAGATGCCATGGACAGAGACCGGTTTCCTGGAGAAGAGTCGCTACACCATATATTATAGTGGCCATCCTGTAAACCACGTGCTCGGAGTACATTTCTTAGTCAACCAAACAATGAAACCTGCTGTTATCGGCTTTGAAAATACAAGCGAACGGCTATGCACTCCGCGTTTGCGAGGCAAGTTTAGAAATATAAGCATCAACGTTCAAGCCCCTACAGAGGAGACTGCAGAGTCGACGAAGGATACCTTCTACCAAGCAATTGAGCGGACCCTCGAAGCCTGTTCCAAGTATGATATTAAAATCATACTTGCTGATCTCAACAGTCAAGTAGGGACGGAGCCCGTATTCAGGCGATACGTCGGCCCCCATACGTCACAAAGCTACTTTGCCCCAGCTGCAAAAAAAGTTGCAACGGCTGGTTTGATGATGAATGTAAGCTAGCAACGGAACGGATGAATGCTACATACTGAGTAATGTTGCATTCTCAAAAAACGCGGGTACGCGCAGACACTTATCACGAACTCCGTTGAGCGGAGAGCGACTTCACAGACGGAAAAAGGAAGCCTAGGAGGACCAACAAGTCTGTGAACTAGAAAAGTACAGGGAGCAACCGCACCAGGCGCGCAAGTTTTACCAACAAGTCAGCAGGATGAAGCCTTATACACCTCGATGCTCATCCTGCGGAGACAAAGAGGAGAGCGATGAGTTGAGTACTTTGATGAACTACTGAACAACCAGAACATCGGCAAGTTGGGAGTCCCGCCAACTGAAGACGACGGACCAAGTATAGGAGAAACAGTCCATGCAATTCATCGGCTTAAAAATCATAAGTCACCAGGTGCCGATGGAATTACAGCCGAATTCGTTAAATATGGAGGCGACCGGTTATATCAAGTGGTTCATCAACTTGTGTTCAAGGTATGGGGCAGCGAATCAATGCCTGACGATTGGCAATGAGGCATTATCTGTCTCATACATAAAAAGAGAAATGTCACATAGTGCAGCAATTATAGAGGTATCACATTGCTGAGTACCATCTACAAGATACATTCTCTATCTTGCTCGGATAGCCCCATACGCCCAGAACATCATTGGCCCATACCAAAGAAGCTTCGCTCCAGGCAAATCAGCAACAGATCAGATCAGTTGGAATATGGACAACAGTTACCCCATCTATTCATCGACTTTAAAGCCACCTATAATAGCATAGCCAGAGTTCCGACGAAACTGATAAGACTGACTGGACTGGCCCTGACCAATGTGCGAGGTCAGATAAAAGCAGCAGGATCACTCTCGAGACCATTGAATATCAACAACGGTCCAAGACAAGATGATGCCCTATCATACGTCCTCTTTAACCTGGCCCTCGAGAAAGTGATCCGTGATGCCGAGGTAAATGCGATAGGTACCATCCTCTTTAAGTCCACCCAACTACTGGTCTATGCTGACGATATCGACTTGATGGGGAGAACCCCCCGAAACGTACAAACTGCCTTCATCCAGATCGAGCAGGCGGCGCGAAATCAATAAAGAGAAGGAAAAAAAAAATACAATACAAAATACAATACGTTAGTGGCAACGTCAAGACCCAAAACCAACCAACCAATAATCAAATCGCATTGGTCAAACGGGAAGAATAAAGATAGGAGACTATAACTTTCAGACCGTTAATAATTTCTACTATCTAGGGTCGAAAATCACAACCGATAACAGCTACGTGGATGAAATCCGCGCACGCTTGTTGTCAGCCAACAGAGCCAATTTCAGCTTACAAAAACTGTTCCGCTCGAAACGTCTCACCATAGGGTCAAAGTATTTGTATTACTGGACAAGACAATGATCTCGCCAGTGCTCATTTATTCCTCGGAGACTTGGGCAAGAAGAATTGCGAATTCTTGGCCGCGTTCGAGAGAAGAATCCTCCGAAGAATTTTTGGCCCTCTACATGAAGATGAACGATTCCGTAGCCTACATAACGACGAAATCTATGAGCGATACCATGACCCTCCGGTTATGGATAAAATCCGGCTCAATAGGGTACGGTGGCCGGGTCACTTAATTCATATGGATGAAGATGATCTAGCCCGGAAAGTCTATAAGGGCGATGTCTATGGTAGAAAAAGAAGACGAGGCAGACCCTGCCTAAGATGGAGTGATGGCATAGGTCAGGACGCCAGACAGCTTGTAAGGATATCAAATTTGGCGGATAACCGGGATGTCCGGAGTTCCTTATTAAGTCAGGCCTAAACCGGGTACCGGTTGTTGCGCCGTTGATGATGATGAAAAATAACTACTTCACAATTTCAATCCAAAGTTTTTGCTTTCTTACTGTTTATCTATTTATTATAAAATACATTTGATACTGTACAATACTTCCTTATGATTAACTAAAACCTTTTAAATTTGTGTCTGGATAGCTGGTGGTTAGGGCACAAAGTAGTCGTACGGAAGGTCGCGGTTCAAATCTCACTCGTGGCAGTGGCATTTATATCGTGATTTGACGTTGGATACCAATCGACTCAGCTGTGAATGAGTACCTGATTTAAATCAGGGTAATAATCTCGGGCGAGCGTAATGCTGGCCATATTACCTTCTACAGTGTACTGTTATCCTGTAGCGTACCGTTACGGTCTTGCATGAAGTAGTCTAACACACTTCAAGACCCTGATCCAATGTGGATTGTTGCACCAACGATTATTATTATTTTCCGAGTTATCACAATCTCGGCAGATGCCGGATTTTACCTAATACAAGCACTAAGTGCCAAGCATTTAGGCTCGGGCGATCCTACCTACTTAAAAACTAAAGGGGCACTGGTGGTAGGTCAGTGGGAGAATCCGTCGAGTACTCCCCGCAACATCGAGCACGTATGCAGAATGGTGTACTTCTGCATGGTTTGAACCAAACTGTGCGGAAGTCCCAGGACATCAAGGGAAGCCGTGAGGGATTTAGGTACAATACCTGTAGCTGACAATATTATGGGAACTACAACCACCCGCTCGAGACGCAAAATTTCTTTGATTTCCCGAGCCAATGGCTCATAGTTCACCTTTTTCTCCACGTATTTCCGTTCAATGTTGCTTTTATGGTGGATAGCAACATCAATAATATACGCGGAGTGACCCGCCTTGTCAACTAACAGTACGTCAGGCTTGTTGGGTGCGGTATGGCGATCAGTCAGAACTTGCCGGTCCCAATACATGCTGTAAGCAGAACTATCAAGTACTGCTTGCGGCTCATATCGGTAAACCGGACAAGTTCCCGTGATCAGCCCATGCTTATATGCAAGGTTTTGATGGATAACCTTACGTACAGCATTATGTCTGGTGATGTTTTGCACCGGTGCCATAACAGTACAGCCAGAAATGAGATGGTCCAACGTCTCTAACGCCGAACCACACATTCTGTACTGGTCGTTCTCCACCCGTTCTTTCATGATGAGCTTTTTATAAGCTCGGGTGGCGACCATGCCATCCTGAATTTGGACAGCAGAGCTTCCTTCAGATCACCAACTCGAGCATGGGTTCATTGCAGAATTCCTAAGTACTTGTAGAAGTCTGTCTCGGTCATAGCTTCGATGTGGCTGTCACCAATGCTATGTCCGGCATGCGGCTCGTGATGACCTTTGCGGATGGCTTGGATTCGACATTTGCCTAATCCAAACTCCATCCGAATATCACGGCTGAACATGTCGATTATTCGCAACAGACTTCTAAGATGGTTGTCAGTACCAGCATACAGCTTGATGTCATCTAGGTACATCAAGTGTGTCAATTCGCACTTAGCACGTAGCCCATACTTTATTGCAAAACCATGCCCTCTAGCATCATTCAGTAGCCATGAGAGGGGGTTCAGTGCCATACAAAACCAAAGAGGACTCAATGAATCCCCCTGGAAGATGCCCCTCCGTATACGGATGGGCTCTGAGGTATTACCACCCTCAGATGTACGCACTGATAAAGTGGTATGCCACCCTTCAATGATTGTCGCCAGAAACTTTATTAGTTTCGGATCAATGCGATACAGATGTAGGATGTCGATTAGCCAGGTATGCGGAACGCTATCAAAAGCCTTGGCATAATCGATATAGCAACTGAAGAGGTTTCTTTGGCCTCTAGTTGCCTGTCCTACAGCTACCGAGTCGATAATTAGTTACTTTTTGCAACCCTTTGACCCAACTCGGCAGCCCTTCTGCTCCTCGGATAGAATGTTGTTGGTCTCGAGGTGCGCATTGATCCTTCCACTAATAATGGACGTGATGAATTTGTAGAGGGTTGGTAAGCAAGTGATCGGTCTTGTGTCTGCGGGGTCCTGCACTGTGTCCTTCTTAGGGATTAGGTAGGTAATCCCTGCAGTGAGGAAGGGTGGATATTCCTCCGGCCGACTTATGATCTCATTGATACTGCGTGCCAACCGACTGCGTACGCTGGTAAATTTCTTATACCAGAAGTTCTGCACCCGATCCAGACCTAGGCCCCTCCAGTTCTTCGAACTTTTTAGGGCTCGTCGAACTTCCTCTTCGGTAACATCCGCAAAATTCATACCAGGTGTATTGGCATGGCGGGTGCCTTCGGCGGTGATCCACTCAGCATGCTCAGCATGCTGGGCAGTTAACCCCCAAAGTCCACCCCAATACTCTTTCGCTTCCGTCACCGAGAACTGTATTGTCTGGGCGCTCTGTTGGGATTCGTTGAGAGATCTGAAAAAGCTCTGCTGGTTCCTCGCGTATGTTGCATTCTGGACACATCTGGAATAACTTTTGCCATACCGTCGTAACCGACTGCATATGACAGAAAGTTTCTGTTTTAGTGTGTCCAGAATTTCAACAACGGGTGTTTCACAGGGGATGGCATAGTTCCGGTAAACTCTCTGCACTTTATCTCTCACCCGTCGGCTGGCATTGCCAGTGCTGATCTGAATCAGTCTAGCAATATCCTGCCTTAGTGAGTCCCGCCGACGTTCCAGACGAATTTTCCATGGTGGATCCCTTTTGTCACTCAAACCAATAACATGAAAGCGAATCTTCTGACCGTGCAATCTGATAGCCGCAACTGCACCACAATACACAAGTGATTGTAGTTGCAGCAGCAACATGTCAGCACACAGCAAAGATGCAATTCCATCATTGATTTGAGATAGAATTCCCGGAGTTGCTGGAGATGCATAGAGCCTGGGAATACCTGGTCTATGCAAAGGATCCATATCCGAGAATTCTATACACGCTCTTTGGAATTCGTCCCGAACCCCAGCGGAAACCTCAGCTGGACGGTGGAGAAGAGTGCTTCGGCGAGTACTGAACCGGTTGCCTGCAGTGCGGCGTGGTGTTGTTGATGCTGCCGCCTCTGCCCCCATCGACTCTCGGTCACCAGTTTCCCCGATGACCTCAAGTCGAACACGTTCCCTGATGGGGGCCGGGATTGTGTCGCTGCGAGTAATAAAGCGGTACTGGTCTGCGGCTCGCTGCACAGTCACGAATCTCTGGTGCAACAAGGGGCGGTAAGACGTTGTACCCGCCTCCGCCGTTATTTCGTAGTAGGAGCGGATGATGAAGAGGTTCATTTCTTCAGTCCATTTCATCCGCTTCCTACGCGAACCTGCTGAAGTGGTCGCCACAGATTGTGGCGAAACAGCTGCAGCAGGCGGAGCTGTGCTCCTGGCCGTCGTGGCGCCTAGACTTCGAACCACCCCACGACTAGCGGTTTCGACGCCTTGCTGTCCATTACGAGAGTCACCAAGTCAGACGACTCCCGCCGGTTATCTGTACCAGACCTTAAATTTCTCCTTCTTCTCATTTTTGGTGGTGCATTTTATCCCTAGCTGCCAGGTGTTGAGATAGCTTCCGTAGTGAGTACTCTGCAAGACTGCAAAGTTCCTGCACTTTCCTCACCTACCCCCTGAGACGCTGCGGTGGCGTACAGCCATTCAGACTGAAGCCGTCCATCCCTCCTCCTTCCCTCCTGTATTTTTTACCGCTATCTCCGAAAGGTATATGTATATGTATAAATTCTTTTGCGTTTTTAATTTCAGTTGTGATACACACTATAATTATTGTTATATATAGAATGTTCTGGTCCACTGGATTAGAAACGTATTATGACTAGGCTTCAATCCATTTTGGCAATATTCTCATTTCATTATGTCAACGAAAATTGCAAACATTCATTTTCACTTCAAATATGGTTGGCTTTTATTACAAAATATACATATTGTTTGCAATTAGTGAACTATCACATGAGGGTAATATCATACGTTACCGAGCCGCTTGATAACAATGTGAAACAGGAAAAAGCTTAACATTTTGCGTCCTTTAATTACTTACGCTGCTTGTCTAGAGCTTGCAATGAAAGCGTATAACTACGGCGATAACCCCTTTAGGAAGCTTTTGCCTGTTGTCGCTACCCTCACATCCCCAATATATTATGTCAACAATAATCCGATTCCCTTGTATCCATTTGTCCTACTTGGAATCATGATGCTCGTGGCTTACGTAACTCGTACGGTATTCTGTGTTGTCGCACTTGAACAGGTGTCATTACATGACTTCCACTATCGAAAATCCTGTACAATTAATCCGTTCTCATGGAAGCGCCGGTGGGAGGCGGTCCTGATTAAAGCAAGCAATAGGCTGCTCCTATATTCAGCTGGGCTTCCTACTACGTAATTATCAACAAATTTCCGATGAAATTCTGCTCTGCTCTCCGCGTTATCGTTAATATTAATTGTAATGCATTCCTACTTTATCCATATTCCGGCCCCTGTTGGGTAGTTTTCAATCTGGGCAGAATTCCCACGGTCCATAGTCCTCGTATTACCATATCTCGTAAACTGAAATACGTGCCCTCAACGTTTTCCGGTCACAGGATTACAGTTCATTTACAAAATAAATTTGCAAAAGTTTTTCCGAAATGGCAGTGCTAAGAAACGTAAAAATAGTTAATTTCGTGACCATTGCAGTATATAATACGAAGAAAGTTGATTCGCAAGCTCAAACGTATATCTTTTCCTCGAATCTAGACTCCATTGTACTTTGTTCTGAGTAAAAACTCACCAAGATGCACGGTACCGGAAATTGTTTAAAAAAAGACCAGGTTGAACTTTTCGGCTTTGAAATTTACTCCATCTTATTTAAATTTATTATTAATTATTTTTAATTTTTTGAAAATTTGTAAAGCAACCTAAGAAACAAATTGTGTGGCAGTTCTCTACTTTATTATGCAGACATGAAGTCTGAGTCCAGGGTTGACCTTAGGAAACTAGTGTCAAAACACTAAGAGGTTTACTGAAACGTGCCCCGCTACATGTGAAATTCGACATAGTTCCGTTTTATACTGTATATTATCCTCTTTTTTTATATTGTCTTTCGTTTCCGTCCATATCCTCTTAAAAATTCACTCTGACATTCCAATGACTCGTGGGGATTTCAATTCAAATCCATTGGGAGGGAGATGTAGAAGGGCAAAATGCATGTCCGCTTTTATCTACGATTCAATAATTAATCGAATTTCGAATCAATTTTCCGGAATAATACAATGAAAGCAGAATAAATGACCAAATTCTCTAAAGAGTGTTTGTGTTTCCCTGCGGGCGAGGTGGAAAGGACTATCGATGCACTGATTACATACGTGAACAAAAACATTGTTACTGCCAGCGAGGCTACAAAATGAGCGTCAAATTATTGTTATTAAAATGTTTACAAAAAAGTAGAAATCTGAATAGCAGAAACAACAATTGCCGATGATTGCCACTTATATGAGAATTCATAATAAAATTTCGTGTAGTGAAAAGAGGATACGTGGTTTAACGTTTATATGTTGAGGGTAGTCAAATAAATTGGCTTTAATTAAGTTCGCTAATTGGATTTTAATTATGAAAATCATGAAAAGTCCATGGATGATTATGCGGAATACTGCACCCATTTTCGACGGCATAGACGATAATAGCGAAAGTGAATTAGGTCAATTTTAATCCGATGAATCCGTGATAATACGCCTATAATTTTTGATATCGCCTTACTGCATATTCGTTCGCCAACTGGACAATTTATATGGTTTTCACGTTCGAAACCTTCATGATTAATTCATTTGTTTCGATTGAGCCGAGGATATACGGCGAAAGTTATTCAAAGCTCTCCAGTTTAAAGAAACTATATTAAGAGGATTTATATTGCGTTTGAAGAACGCATATTATGTAAAACAAACAAATCAGTTTACTATCTGTCTGTTCGTCTATATCTCTGTTTGTCACAGACACGGCCCTCCCAGAAAAGGTTAATTTTATTAATGCGAATAGTAACAAGGTTGGAACGGTGAGCCCAACTCATATAGTGAGTAATATCCTTCCATGTTGAGTATATTATTCGCGCCCCTTTTACTAGTTATAGTGCATCCCTTAACTACAGCATTTCAAACAAGTCAGTAACCGATGAGAATTTATACATATTTCCTTCTTCCAAGTTGTGTTACACTTCGCAATGAACATGCAGGCAATGTCCGTAAATATTCCTAGCTTCTCCAGGTATTCCCTGGTAAGTATTTCGGCCATAATCTGGGTGAGGTTTAAAAATCCTTTGAGGACTGAGGTACGTATCCCCTCATGAACAACTTGGACTGCTCCACTCCTACTAGGTTCACCTAGTACATCTTCATTTTTCAATGTCGTTGCCATGAACCGGTTTCCAATTCCACAGAAGTGTTCTGGTCCGTGTAGAGAGGCCCATGTTACCTTCTTAGCCAGCTCGACCGCTGCCTCATTGGCTTGTCACAACGAGCGTGGTTGTTCTGTGGTAAAAAAGTTTCTTCCGGAATTGTTTATTTGTTTTTATAAACATGGTAAAGTTTATGGCTTGCGGTTTCGTCCAGGGCAGAGGAAGCTCATCAGACACTGCCTCACCTCTGCCCTGGGAGCAGCGGGACCGAAGTAGTTACAAGGTGGTGTTTGATCCCTTTTATTCATTCAAAAATATGTTATCTGTATGAATAATAACGAACGCAAATATGCCTTGCAAAAATTTTTAGGCCTAAACCGGCCGATAATCAACTAAAATTTTGTTTAAGAATCGAAGTATTCCTAAGTCCACCATCCAGTTAATGGCGGACCGGACCAATTGGAATGCAACATGATTTCACGATTTTGAGCCACGAAACCCTCATCCTTGGGCAATTTCTTCCAAATTGTTTGTTTAAAGTTCAGCCCGTAGACCCCGCTGTCCATCGGCAGACGTCACTATCATAAGAGGTTGAGCGTTACTAAAATTGAAGTTCAGACAGAGGAGAGCAATGAACAAATCCATATAGGAATTTAGCCCCGAGTAGGTTGGAATATTTGATCCGTACAATTTGTTTTCATACTCTATCTGGAATTGCTCCATCCAAGATGTGAAGAATACCCTCTGGATTGTTTGGGGCGTTTAGTGATAAGAAATATCTACCACTTGGCTCGATTGTAATCCATTGCATAGACCAAAAAGATGTATAAATTCTCTCCTCTATCCAGTTAAAACAGAACACAAGAGACTTTCATGCAATTACATACAACTTCAAATCCAGGCCTATTATTTTGCCTGAAATAAGAATGTCGACCCGCCACCGATACTTCTTTCCCCATTACAATGCCTGTCATTTCCCACAAATTCGAAACCCCCCCCCCCCCCAAAACCCCCTGCAATTAAAGCTTACCAGCGCCAAGAATTTGATATCCTGATGCGTTCATAGACTAGACACTCATATAGAAAATGTTCTGTGGATTCCGCTTCTTTATTGCATCTTAGAGAATCCCAATTCTGAACATCTGTCCAGCTAGCAAATTATGACCAGTCAGAATGCCCATAATACTTCTACAAGTATTCCTGCTTTTCAACCGGATAAACTTTGTCGTATCTTTGTTTAGTCCCACCACAACCGAGTACCCCGAGCAGTTCCACCGTATTGAATTTGGAAACAGAGTTTAATCGACTTCAACCTTACTGAACGATTTTTAAAGTGATCAAAATACCGTCGTATGCTCCGAAGAGAAATGCCCACTTATCGTTTTTATTCGGGTTGACTTCTGCTCCCTGAACCATGTTCCGGGAATCAGAAGGCAGCGCAAAAACTGGACCAGAATGTCTAAAATAACTCCTAGGAGTTTCACTAGTTCGGAAAGTTGAAGGGTTGTACCCCTCATCTCTGGAAGGCAAAGACCACTCATTTTCCTCCCTTTTGTAAATAATACCATTGTGGTTTCATTTGGATTTATTGGAAGCCCATGCCTGAGGCACCAATTGTCAATCAAACCAGCGGCACTTTGTGTAGTTCTATACACCGTTCCAAAATCTCGACCAACAACTAGCGCAGCCACGTAACCAGCGTAAGCTTGAACGTTATTAGCAGATTTTGCAGTTCATATTGTAGTCAGTTGGTCAACATACTTCACAAAAGTAGCGATTGCACACTTCCTTGAGGATAAGCCTTTCGTCGCTTCCGTTGTTAGGTAGCAATCAACACCCACGTGAGCATAGCGTAGATCCACTTAATTAAAGTTTCATCAACACCATGCTCTCTGGCGCCATCACAGAGCTTTTAGAGGGGCGTCTAGTCAAATGCCCTTTCAATGTTCATGAACACCCCCATCGCGTACTCGCCTTTCAGAATTGCATCCTGCATCATGAAGAGCAGACTCACAGGACATTCACGTTGGTAAGCATGTTAATTTTTATTTAGTGGTTGGGAACTTAGCGCCTTCTTGCATATGTGACGCTCAACCAGTTTCTCCAGTTATTTCAGCGAAAATAATGTTATCCAGCTTTCCCAGGATCAGGTGTGAAGACTACTTTAGCCTTCTGCCAAGAGGAAGGCATGTAGCCTAGAGCAAGAGATCCTCGAAAAATATTTCTTAGCAACAGCTCTAATTGCTCGATACCCTCCTTTAGCATTGCTGGATAGATCCATCGATGTCGGGTGTTTTGAAGTGCTCAAATGATAGTATAGCAGCTCTCACCTTTTCATTGGTAACAACCGCTTTCACAGTGTCCCAATTCCCCTTGCAACACCTTCATCTTGAAAGATTACAGAAACCGCCAATTCTCTCCCTCTCACTTCTGAAACCTATTCTTCTGGATGGTGAGTCTGTGTCTGAGTGTCTGAGTCTCAATTCACTAGTTCGTAAAAGTACCATCCGGTTTTTAAGAGAGTCCAGCTTCATTGAAACATCGTTATTATGGACTCTGCACAGTCTGTAAGTCTCCCGTTACCTTCCAGTTCCTCACAGTATGCTCTAAAGGAGTCTTGCTTCGAACGTTTTACGAGCCTCTTATATTCACGTTCCGAAGTTAGGAAGTTTAACTACTCTGCATTCTTATTGCTTTTGCAAGCACGGTTTGTTTAGAAGTCGTCTGATTTATTTCCTGAATCTGTGCGTTTCTCTGTTCCACTACTGAACCGTTTTACTGCATTGGCTTCGAGAAATAGGACACGCCTCTTCAAACCACTCTGGAAGTATGCGATTCAGAGTTTCCAATTGATCGCCAAAGGAGTCCTGAGTCGCCAAGAAGTTCGTTGAACTGTGTCCAGTCCATTTTCCTAGGATTCTGTCTTTGTATTACAGACTATTCGAAATTCAAAGAAACGGTGATCTTAGAATGAGACTTCATCTAGCGCTCGCCAGTCTCCAATTAACTCTAATAACTCTAACTGTGAAGTGCAGATTGTTAGGTCAATTACTTCACTTTTTCCTGGCCCCACCAATGTTTAAGAATACTCTACTTTCGCGGTCTTCAGACCAACTGAAGTGATTAAACCAAAGAGCTTCTTTCCTCTAAGATCGCATTTGCTACTTCCCTAACAATTATGCTGAGCGATCGCAGCACAACCTTTTACAAATTTCTGGGAACAGAATTGCCTCAGTATGATTGGTTCTAACAATTTTGACATCAGAGCACAATCCCTCGGCCTCAAGGATCTCTTATCGAAGAAGATCCTAGTCACCTTGACTGATCCAATATTACAGATTTTGTTAAAACGAATCCATACCCTTGTACCAAAACTACATAAAGATAGTCAGTCGATAGGCCAAGGCTTTGGCATGCTGCAGGTTAATTTGACTAACTCAAATGTTTGTAGATATAAATGTAGTCTAATATGAAAACTGCTTCTTACTGATAAGTCTGCTGCGTTCAGTGGGATCTCACCGAGGTTAACAGATTGTCTTCACTATCTGTCGAAAGTACCGCCTTCTTGTGTACAATTTCGCTGCATATCGCCCATGTCCTAATTCCCAAGAAACTTTGCCTTCTTTCGCAGTACCTTCCGTGGTCGTCAGCTGGAAATCCAGATAGGTTCACGGTGTCAGGCCTGCAGAGATCTGCTTCTACATACTTGAACACGACCAGTTGCATCCTACTCACCAGCTTTCCTTTCTTCCGCCTTTCCCAGTGGAGGCGAAGGAGAAGGCTCTGACTAGTAAGCTTGTAGTCCCTTCTCCTTTGCGGCTGAAGTTTCCTTCTGCCGAGCCTTCCTTTCCCGTTTTTTTAAGGGTTAGGTAACAATGTCACTAACAGGCGGCGGTTGGCAGGTTTCCAGTTCCTCTTATTAAGGGAGTTGCTGTACTGCCTTTTCTGGCTGTCTGTGTGTGGCTGTGGGTGGATTCGAAGTCTGTAACTTCGCAATTGGAGAGTTACTATTCCTCGTTTCCATCTTTTGTGTATTACCCTTGTGTACACCATTAGTGTAGTAATAAACTACTACAGGCTTGCCCACCACGACGAGGTGGTGTCCAAGTGGCAGGTAGGCGGCCATCCTTTTTGAGAAAATATTCTAAAATATTGTTTATTTTTGTGCTGCGTGCAGTTTATGTTACATGTTTTTATACATCATTTAGGCTCCCCTTGTCTGACTACCTCTGCAAAGGGGATCTCCTGGACAATTAGTGACCCCTTCGCCCTTTGGGCCGGTCTCGGCGCCTGCTGCACTGCGACATCTACGGTTCGGAGCGGTTGGAACAGAAGGTTTTACCTTTACCCTCCGCTACCAGTCAGCGAACATTCGCCTCTGCTATGTCCTTTCAATATTGCCTGCGGCTTACTGTTGATTAAATCGCTTCTGCGTCTCTCCAGACTTATCTGCACGAAGAGGTGCCAGAGAATTCGTGTTTCTCTCAGACAGATCTCCTTTTACTTAAACGAGACACCGAGGGAAACTTGACCTCAGTTCTCGTGGAGCATTTTGAGCACCGTATCGGTCTCCTTGTTCGTATCCAAACCTTTCAGAAAGATGGTTTGCACCATTTCTTGCTTTGGGGTGTAGGCGATGTGAAGGGTTCTTCGCTCACTCACTCTCTTGTAGTTCGTTATTTGTTGGCATTTTATTCAAGTTTCCTTAGTCCCTGTCTGTTTTATTATAAATTTTGAAAACCCCACGCACGTTTGTTTTGTTGAAAACAAAACTTTATTAAACCTGGTTTACTGTATGTCTGCCTTTTTGGCTCATGCCATACTGTTATGTGAGGCTTTTACTCAATTAAACCACCCCGCTTTCTACGGTTACCCAAGGAGACTGCCATTTCGGTATCAGGTAGAGGAGCAGTATCAGCATCGAACTGTGGTTCGTGTCGTAGTCGTGCTTAAATGCATCATGTCTTCCTCTGATCCACGTTTAGACATGTGGGATAAACCCGTGAGTTAGGGTTGCTAGTTTGCTAGTTGCTAGTTGCGACGATCGGTACAGGATTCGCCGATTGCATATATTCACCTACATTCACACGCATTTTTGCTAACAATGTTGTAACCCCTGATTTCAGTCTTTGGTCAATCATTCCTTCGCTTGGTGACCAAAACTACCTCGGTTCTATGCTCTACGCGCGCCAGACTAGCGTCTTCTAGCCAAGATGTAGTTTTAAAAATTGCCCCGCAACTCCAAAAAAAAAATTGTGCACCCCCCTTTTGCATTTATGAGGACCCCCCTTAAATTCAACGTAAAAGGATGTAACTCACTATATGTGTGAGGGTTCACAGTTCTCACCTTTTTACCAAATTTGGTGTCAATCGCTATAACCGTCTCCGAGAAAAATGCATATGACGGACACACAGACGGACAGACAGACAGTTACCCCATTTTAATAAGGTTTTGCGTTTACACAAAACCTTAAAAAGGGATAGATCACACATGCAGCAATTACAGGGGTATCAGGATGACCTACCATGCGTCCTCTTTAATCTGGCTTTGGAAAAGGTGATCCGTGATGCTGAGGTAAATTCAAGAGGTACGATCCTCCTTAATTCTCTTATCTAGGGTCGAAAATCACAATCGATAACAGCTACGTTGATAAAATCCGTGCACGGGTCAAAGGTCAAAGCTCTTACTGTACAAGACAATGATCTTGTCAGCCCTCATGTATTCCTCCAAGACCTGGGTTCTTAGCAAGAAAAATTGCGAACTTTCCGCCGCGTTCGAGAGAAAAATCCTCCAAAAAATCATTGGACCCCTACATGAGGATGGACGATTTTATAACCTACATAACGTCGAAATCTATGAGCGATACCATGACCGTCAGGTTGTGGATAAAATCCGGCTCAATAGGCAATGATGGGCGGGTCACTTAATCCGTGTGGATGAGGATGATCCAGCCCGAAATGTCTATAAGGGCAATATCTTTGGTAGACAAAGAAGAAGGGGCAGACCCTACCTGAGATGGTGCGATAGCGTAGGTCAACTTGCCAGACAGAGATTTCATCCCAGTGCCGCACGTGACATTCAGCGCCTTATTATGTCACTCTGATAATAGCTATTAGCTTCACCAAATTTACGTTGACACTCCATGCTCGAGTTATTGAAAGCCTTCTCGAAATCCACGGATGTAGCGAAGATCGAAACTCCATACACTGTTCCACAATAGTCCCCGGGTTGTTGACGTGGGCAATGCACGTGGATCTACAGTGTAAATCTCCCTGCTATGATTCGATCAAACTTTCAGGGTAATCTTGATGCGTTTGAAGCTTATCTTTGCGACGGCCGTAAGTACGCAAATAGCCCTCCAATTATCACAATCAGGAAGGATGCCCTTTTTTGGAATGTTAAAGATCATCCCTTTCTTCTTCTTTGTGAAATGTCTCGGGCTACGAGTGGCTTCAGCAGATCCAGAGCGATGAATAACTCTACGGAGAGAACGTCAAGTTCAGCGGCTTTACTTTGTTTGAGTTCATTGATGGGCAAAACGATTTTCCTTCTGGTTGGAGGAGCAGTCCGTATGCACACCCTACGATGACTACCCACTTCATCAACAAGACCCTTCACCGGATGCGATATGTTTAAGAGCTGTGGTGAAGTGTTTTTTCACCTCTTCTGGTGATCATCATCGTCAGAATGTTTAGGAAGGTTTACGATCACATGTAGGTTTTTCGGGATGCAGTATGTACTTCTGAAACCAATACGGCACATTTCGCTTCCATAATCAGCGCAATAACAAATTCCCTTTTATAACGGGGCACAACACGTTGAACTTGCCGGGATTTCGCTTGGTATCCGATCTCCAACGTATCACATTAGCCATCACCTGTAGCGATCAACTGAGCATTCAATCCTTTTCGTTAATAGTTCTGCTTAAACGCTCGTTTAGTGAGCCAGACATTATGACCCCAATTCAGCACGTAGTTGAGGACCCGAGTAGGACCCGAAAAAAGAGCACTTTTCTGTGGCAGCCCATTATTCATTGATATTCTCAGGCGGGTTTTTCAGGGTATCTGCATCAGATCAGCGAGATAGCTACCGTCTCTAGCGACAGTGGCATCATATAAGTAACCGATGCTGAACTTGGTGAGTTCCAGCTCTGCAACCATGCTAGAAGTGGCGAACATTATGTGCAAACGAAGGAAATCAACCATCAGATGATAATCCTTTTCGGGGTTTATTTCAGCATCTTTCTTGTGACGTATCCGCATCCTGACGACAACTCGTAAATCTACAGCTAATGGCAAAGTAGACAATCTGGTTACTCGTAGGGTCACGCTCAGTTTAAACCCAACTGACCTTATGGGAAGCTCAGTACTGGAACAATACGCCACCAACGACAAGGTGGTAGAAGATGTAGAAATTCACTAATAATAATAATCGTTGGCGCAACAATCCAATTGGATCAGGGCCATGAAGTGCGTTAAAGCACTTCATTTGAGGGGGTCATCCCGTGTGTTGGGTTGGAGAAATCGATGGTTTTTTTTTTGCATGAATTGGATCTATATATAGTGGAGAATATGTGGGCAAAGGGATTTTCCGATATTCCGAGTCATTCAGGTTGCAGCCGCGGCTAGAGTACTCGATGAGAAAGAGCATCAAATCTGTTTTTACCTGTTAGTTTTTTACCTGAGCCTTATAAATTCGAACACCGGTATAAATATAAAAAGATGGAAAACCAATCAATTGTCTAAACTTATTTGCTGTTTGGAATAAAATGGATAATCCAGTCTAGAGTGAGCACTGAAAGGCTTTCAAGCTATACTCAGTCATATTTTGTTGTAAGTATTGTGCTGTTTGTGTATTCAGTGATTTTTTTAAATGGATCGTACGAAGGGAGATCGCTTTAACTTTCAACGTCATGCTCGCATTAAAAAAAACGAGTATTTCATGGGAATCGATACTTATCAGAGAAGAAAATGGACTTCGCATCAACATAAGCAAAGAAACTGTTAGCAAGCATGAATATGGATGTTCCAATTGCGATAAGTTTTGTATATTGTATATTGGATTTTGCTGGAGTTTTCTCCGGTATTTCTGCAAATTTCTGCAAATAATAAAATATACGTAATAGTAAACAAGTCGGGAAACCGGAAGCTGGACGCTTCAGGTACGAAAGGTTTTGTGTATTTCTTAGTACGTAGCACGTAATATAAGTATATGTCCGCTTTCGGGTGATATTGACATTGATAGTCTTCAATTTTCAAAGAAGCAACAACTTCGATGTATTATAAATTTGTTAGTAATAGTGCGATTTCCATCAAACTTGGTACGATCATGCTCTACATTATAGCCTACATCACTGTCGAATTTCGCGCTGCTAGGATGAATTTAAGGGGGGTTTCTAGCCAATTACAAAAAATTATAGTAATATACTATTATTAACTGTCTTTGAACAGATATCGGTATGAAGGGTATTTCGGAGCCAAGGCACCATATAGTGGCAGCCTCCTGATTTTTTTCAGATTTTTCGGTTTAGTAGTTTCTGAGAATGACCCCCTTAAAGAAATGATCACTTTCAACCCCCCGCACTCCCCACATTTCCATGAAATGTCAAAACTAAGACCGGCTTCGAAAAGTACTAATCGAGACCTTTTATTTGATATCCCACATGACTATATTTGATGAAAAAAAATTTTACACCTCCCTTTTGCATGTATGGGGACCCCCCCTTAAATTCAACGTAAAAGGATGTAACTCACTGTATGTGTGAGCGTTCACAGTTCCCACCTTTCTACCAAATTTGGTGTCAATCGCTATAACCGTTTCCGAGAAAAATGCGTGTGACGGACAGACAGACAGACAGACAGACAGACAGACAGACGGACAGACAGACAGACAGTAAACCGATTTTAATAAGGTTTTGTGTTTACACAAAACCTTAAAAAGGAATGCGTAGGCCATGTCGAGAAAAGAATGCGAACGCGCCTTAGAAATACAAAGAAGAATCACAAAGGCTTTGGTGGAAAAAAGGTTGGAAATCTTACTGATAAGGCTATTAACGACCTCACAACATTTTTTGGGCTAGCTATTCGTCGACACGCAAATTCGATAGAAGGAATGAGGCAAGCAATTTGGGCAACTTTCTTCCATAAATGTTCTACAGACGAAAATCCTCAGCATCACAATTGTCCAGCAGGCGAGGACATTTGGTGCAAATGGCGGAAAGCGGATGCTAAAGGAGAACTGGATAGTTTCCACCACGAGAAGGCACCTTTGACTGAAGAAGATTTGCACGAGATGATCTCTTGAACAGATGTTTAGGAGCAGAGACCCAGAATAACAATGAGTCGTTAAATGCATTGATCTGGACTTTCGCTCCTAAGCACCTTCATTCTGGGGCCAAAGTCGTAGAAATAGCCACTTTTCTGGCTGTAATTATTTTCAATGCAGAATTCAATGGCATTTTCAAAATCCTAGTGACAATGGGATGTCACGTTGGTCACATATGTCAGGTTTATGTCGACCGCCGTAATGGAGCACGAATTTGGCGGTCCGAACGACGATCGACTGACCTCGCTGAAAGAGCCAGAATTGAAACTAGAGAGCAACAATCGGCCTTACAAGACCTTTTTGAAGAAATGGAGGGTGCTCTCTATAGACCAGGTATCGCAGATGAATGCTGAGTTAAAATTTTACTGTTGATAATCACATTTAAATTTTCAAATGCGTTTATCTCGAAACTGCATCTTGAAAATCGGCCACCATAGCTCAATATCTATCCAACCACTTCTTTAATACATACGGTCCGCAAACTAGGATAATTGTAATCGGACGGGTCGTTTTTTTATTCATAAAAAAAGCCGTAAAAAACACCAAAATCCAAAAAATTAAGTTTAAAAGCCCACCAAAAATTTATCTTTTAATATTTTCTAATTATCCTAGTTTTGCGGACCGTGGAATATTGTCCACATTGAAATGCCGTTTAGTTTTTTTTCTCAGATGAACACGGCGCCCTCCAACGTGGCAGCAGAAAAACACCTTTTTTTGGAGATGGGTGCATAAATTGACACGTATTCCAAAAACTAGCTACGATATCAAGCTGAAATTTACCACATATACTAAAGATATCAATAAACATATGGTGAAAAAATCACGTTCCTATCTTCATCCAGTCCTCCAAAATAATTTTTCAAAAAAGGCAAAAAAAACGGCCTTCACACGGGATGACCCCCTTAAGACCCTAACGGTACACTACAGGATTACAGTACCCTATAGGAGGCAATGTGGTCAGCATTGCGTTCGCCCGAGATTATTACCCTGATTTGACTGAGGAACCCATTCACAACTGAGTCGATTGGGGTCCGATGTCAAATCACGATACAGAGAGATTTGAACCGCGGCCTTCCATATGACAACCTTGTGTTCTAACTATTCAACTATCGGGACACTCCGGAAATCCACTAGCCATTCTTGTGACAGTAATCAAGACCATGTTTCCCCATCACATGTCCGAGTAAGGTGTTGTCAGAGCCCACCTTGGCATACCATTACGATTACAATGTCACCTTTAGGAAGCCTCCCTTGAACTGGATGTAACAGACTCCCTGCATTATAGAACCCATACACTATCAAACAAATTGGACAACTCAGGCTGTTGCGCAATAATATGCTAATGTATGGGCGCATTTGATGCGTTGCGCAAATGTTTGACGAAATTCAAACATGTTTGAAATCTTTTACGCTACTGAGACTTTGCGGAACGCGCTGTGTTGTGTATGGGGATATTGTGCTCCGTTGCACAATATTTGTCAGGTGGCAACTGAAATATAATTTTCAAGAAAGCACAATTTTCAACCTTGTCCCCGGAGGAGGTGGAAAGTTTATAGAGGAGGAAGGAGATGGTGCCTCCTGTTCAAACCGGGTCAAAACCCAATGCGCCCATCGCCCTTAAAAGGTTATTGTCATTCAAAGTGGGGTTCCTTTTAAATCAGCATGACCAAGTTGAATTTTCAAACCTACCCCATGAGGAGGATAGAATAGGGAGGATAGGTAGAGGAAAGAAAGGTTCTCTTCTTCTAAAGCCGTTAAAGGACAGCGAAACCCTTCAAACGATAGGGTTTAATTTTGAGCCGTATCCCCGCAGTGATAAAAGATGTCCTCTCTCTCAAATTCCCTCCATCTAATGGGGGGTATTTTGTTATCATCATGGTAAATTGAGTTTGCTAACCACACCCCCGGAGAGTAGGAGTGTAAAGAGGATATATAGAAGGAAAAAACATGTCCCTCCTTTCCACTTCTGTCAAAGTTATGGCGCTCCGAAAGGAGCAATTTTCGAATCATAAATAAGGTAGAGTAATTATCGTCCCAATGTGGAAGCGGGGCTACAGAGGGGGTCACCCCCACCATTCTCCCCCTCCCGATAACAATACAGAGAAATGCAATATAATTTTAATGGCATGTTACTCGTTCCATTTCCAACTTGTAACTAATGTTTGAACAAAATTTCACTAAGCGTATGAGAATTACAATTGCACAGCGCAACGTTGCGCATTGCTCCGTTGTGCAATTTGCTTGACAGTGTATGGGCCCTATTAGAAAACAATTACGTGTTTTTCTATACCAAGGTAGTAGTTTCACCTGCCCAATTATCATATCCGTTGCAAAGAAAACCAATTCAGAACGCTCATTTATTAATTATAATGGTTTAAAAATTGAATTCTCACAAGACGAGAAAGAAAACACGGTGATTGGCATGTGACGTCATGGAGCGAACAATTTGAATCTTATCTACGTGAAGGTTATTAGTAGAAAAGTGGGTTATTTTTGCATGAGAGGACAATCCTTCAATTTACCTTATGTTTCGGCAGTAATGATAATAACGTATGTAGCAAATTCTGACATCTTTTCCTGGGTGGCGATAAAACATACGTTTCTGAAAGATTCACAGGGGGCAAAAAACTGAGCACTGAGCAGAATTCGAACCCTGGCCCGGTTGAATATTCTGTGACTTAATTTGAATTTGAATATCAGTGACGTTTGAAAAATGTTAACTCACATTCAAATAATCCCCAAAATTTAACTTTGAGATTTTGAAGATTTAATGAGCAACTGGCAGTTGTTGGTCTACTGAAGCTTCTTGACGCGATTTGTGACGTCACACACAATGGCGAGGGTTTTTCAGTGCGTTTGAGTTTGGTTGAAATTTAAAATTTTTAAAATAAAAATTTTCTCAAAAACGGTCTTTGAGGGTTTTGTTAGATGGTACCATAGAAATTATTTCCGTCCTTGCTGTACATAAGGCGGGAAGTCTATTGCTCATAGGAAGCATCCTTCTCCACTATGTCAGAAGTCTCCGTTGGTACATAACACTGTTAAATTATGATCCTCCTTACTCTGGACCAGAATCTTGAAGTCAGCTGCCTATGAAAAACTGGCATCCAGGCCAAGAGTTTGCACCTTGGCAAAAGGGCGAGAATAGGTCTCTGGTGTTGAATCGTATGCAAGACATGAGAATCATCATGTTTCATATACCACATTCAACATAAGTATAAGCTGTATCGGTCATATAGCATTCTATAATCACAACCCTGAGATACGTCTTTTATACACGAATGGATTTACACATATTCATTAGTCATAATTAGAACATGTAACGCTCATATGAACAGTGACCTGCTTTGCAATAAATCCTTAATGACTCAATTTAAAGACAATAGCATAGATCACGAAATTGACACAATTAGCCACCTCATAATGCAATGAAATGTAATTATAGTGACAATGCACTGCTGAGTTAATGACTGCAATATAAACAGTCAAACAGAATATAGGTCGGTTCTACGAGTATAAATAGCATTAAAGAAATGTATTGGCTTAAGGTGAATAAATTATTTAAATTAGAGGCATTCCACTTTTTATTTTTACACTGGCAATTAAAATGACATTGCATCCTTCAATCATCGGAATCCAATCCAAGATGCTGGAGCGGTAGATGGAAAAGTTTTCAACACCAGGGTCCCACCATCTTATTTCGTTTAGGCCCAGAATGTTTGGCTTGCGTGCGCATATTGGCGAAACCAATCACGGCTTTGGTTAGCCAAAGGTCGTGGCCGTGAATTCCTATCCGAGGCGTTCCGATCCGATACCAAACTCGCAGAAGTGATACGTGCAGCCGGAGATTTATCTCCCCGGCAGTTTGGTTTTAAAACAGGAAAATCCACAGTTAATGCGGTCATGCAAGTCGTGGATGCCACTCCACGAGCGGAGGCACATGGCTCGACGGGCGGTGCTCCTCATAACGCTGGACGTTAGAAATGCCTTCAATTCCGTAAGATGGGAAGACATTTTAGGTACACTAGACAATACTTTCCACGTACCGAACTATCTGTTACGGGTATTGAGGGACTCTCTGAGGAACCGCTCTCTGCTCTATGAAACACTAGAGGGTCAAAGGAGGATGGAGATCACGTCGGGAGTAGCACAGGGATCCATCCTCTGGAACGCTACCTATGATAGTCTATTTATACTCAACATGCCAGAAGAGTCGTTTCTCGTCGGCTATGATATAGCTTCGCTCGTTTCTGGACACACAGGCACAGGCGTCAAACAGACTTGGTAATTTGATGTGACGGGTAAGCAGATGGATGACCACTCATGGTTTCAACCTTGCTCTGGAAAAAAATGAAGTACTCATCCTGACTAAAAAGAGCATCCCGACCCCCACATCGTTCGGCGAGTCCATAATCGACTCAAAATCAGCGGTAAAGTATCTCGGGCTGATGTTTGACTCAAAGATGAGCTTTTTTGAGCAAATCAAAGCAGCAGCGAACAAGGCTGCAGCTGGATTTTCGGCGTTAAGTAGATTAATGGCAAATATTGGGGGTCCTATGTCTAGCAGGAGGCGTCTCCTGATGAATTCCACGCAGTCTGTCCTGCTCTACGGTGCTGAAGTATGGGCTGACGCTCTTGGCAAAGAGGTATATCGTAAGCGTCTCGCGCAAGTACAGAGACGAGGAGCTTTGCGGGTGGCGTCTGCGTACCGCACTGTCTCTGCACCACTTCTTGCTAAGGAGCGTCAAGCCATGTACAAGCGCAAGGGAGATGAGCCAAGGGAGGTTGCTGCTTGTTGGCAAAATGAAACTAGAGGCAGATGAATTGCGCGGCTCATCGCAACTTAGGTGCGTGGCTGAATCGGGACCATAGTGAGACTTAATATTTCCTTACCCAATTTTTAAGTGGGAAGTTTTCAGTCCTACTTGGGATTGGAAAGGTGCGATCTCCGGATTGTGTGTTTTGCAGTGGAGTTGTGGACGACGCCCACCACATCTTTTTTTTGTGGAAAGTTTGATGTGATTCATCAGCAGCTCTATTTAAACACACTGGATCTCTCTCCAGACAACATCTTCGAAGAGATGCTGAGGAGCGCTGACAGGTAGAGCCGTGTTGCCCATTACGTTCGGGTCCTTCTGGTTGCTAAGAAGATTGAGCTCGACCGGTGGAGGAGCCGGATGCCAGGGGGTTCCCTTCCTCCTCTCCCCTCCGGTTGGTGAAAGGAATTCCCTGGTTTGAAGGCTCTGCAAGGCAAGAGAGGTTGGGGCCTAGCCCGGTTCCTGGCTAGCTCTCTGACGATGGGGAGGTGTTTAGTTGGTAGTCCGATGGCGTATCAAACCGGGAGTACAACACTGTATGCGTAAATGCATTCACCTACCCCACCCCCCAAAAAAAAGTTTAAAAATATGCAAATATGATTACTTTTTCGAAAGGATACCGTCCTGCCGTCCAAATTGCACTTTCTACTTTTGTCGGTGGTCCATACTGCGTTTTCTTCTGTATGGTTTGCTAATAACCGCCATGTCCACATCGAGCTCTGCAACTGACTGGCTCAATAGATCATATCTGACCTCACACTGGGAGGGGAGAGCGTTTCCACTTCCTGCAGCGTGACATTCATGCACTCAGGATCTTTGTCCCAATTTCGTGCCAGGTGTCCTTTTTCGCCACATCATTTACATCGGTCAGACCTATCATGCTTGCTTGTGGAAGATCTGGTTATATGACCATACTCCAGACATTTAAAACATATAGCAAACGATATTTTCTCCCGAATCCTATAGACAACCCATCTGATTTTGACGTTGCCAGCTTCCAGAGACTCGTTTGCCCAAACAACTAGCAAACTGGCAAGTTTGTCATTTGCCTGCTTAGCATCGGATCTCCCTTGACCTTCCGCAGAATCTCAGCGTAACAAGAGTCGCCTCTTCATTGCATCCGAATGGGGCTTCCTTTTGTTACCTGCTTCCTTGGCTTCATATTTGCTCCCACCTTGTAGAATTTCATTTGTGAAGCCGATTTGAAGTTCAATCGTTGCACTCCCCCCATTATTGGTTCTTTGGTCTTTCGGCTTATCGTTGGTATTAGAAGCTTTACGCCTGTATCCCCAATTCCTTCTCTGCTCCTTTTTACGCCCTCTACAATTTTCCATTTTGGACTTGTTTGAGTGGCTCGTTCCATTCGTTTGGTAGTAATAGGTACCTGCCATAATGGCGTCACCGTATATCACACACACTTTTTCAGAAACGGTTGTACCGAATGATACCAAATTTGTCGGGAGGGCGGGTACTGTGAACGCCCGCGCAAAGCTATATAGTGCCTAGGCTTCGAAATAGCCTCCATGTCGACATCTGTTCAAATAAAGTTGATAATAGTATATAAGATTATTTTTTGTAATTTTACTAACAAAGTCACAGTTACAGACTTTGAGCGCCATGCATGAATATATGCATACACATTACGTGTTGGGCACAAATTGGACAAATATCCACTCAAATAGTTTCACTATATATAAGAAATACATGAAACATTTCATACCTGACGCGTCCAGCTTGCGGTTTTCCCACTGGTTCCTAACTAGGAGTTAGGAATATTCGATATTAATTTTAGGATTTGGCCGTAGAACTACTGGTATCAGGCGTTTCCCTGACAGATATTGTTGTCTGGAGCTGTAAGTACAAGGACTACTATTATACATTATTAAGGATAAACTAAAACCATTGCCGGGTCATTTTAAATCCAATAAAAAAATATAAGTATTAATTACATTCTTGTCTGGGAGGGCAAAAACAGCTTCCCACAGCTCACCTTAAGTGACTAGATTTAATCTAAGCTAGACAGTTTTCAGAATAAGATTAAAATCGTTGAGAATAGCCAGAAAGTGAAGTTCTATTTTAAATACTTTTTGTTAGCTAACGAAATACTTCCATTTTTACGAAAATAAATATAAATGCATATACAAAAACACTCCTTCAAAATAAAGCGTAGAATCGATATTATTCTGTAAAAAATAATATTTTCTTAGAAACGCTCGTCTATGATCTTAAGTAGAACTCTTAATATAGAGGTTTTATTCTCGTCTAGACATTGCATGGCTTTTCTGCAGACGCCAAAGTTTCGCAATTTCAAAAGAACTCGAGGACATTCCGCTAAATTTATCCCTTTTGACTCCAGCTAATACAAATCTCGACAGTAAATTGACTTGTTGAAGTCGAAGTAATATTCACGAATGACTTGAAGCAGCAGTCACACGTCGCATTCGGAACGTTCACCTCACAAATAATAGGAAATTGTTTAGTGCTTCTATGCAGATATTTGCTCATACCTAGCCGTATGTCATATATCTTTCTATATCATTGGTAAAAGTTCAAATATTCCAAGGACCGGTTTATTCCTTGCAGAGTAACTCGCGCTACGCTTCGTTGAGGCTAGTATGACGCTTTGCTGATCCAACTTCCAATTAAAGCATCAAACAAATTCCACTAAAATTCCACTTCAGACGTATGTAGCCCTCGATGCATCATATCACCCAAAAGATATCCTATGTTCGTGGGTACCAGATATTCCCTAGTTCAAAGGAAATCACATCACTTCTTGTGACATCATAAAACTGACTGGGAACCGTATCATTGCCATTAGCACAGCCAAATGAAATCATCTGTGAATTATGATTCTTGTTAGAACAGAGCGTCATATCTCCAGTTCAGAATCCTTTTACAGCTTGTCGAGCGCAATGGAATGGCATTACATTGAAGCCGACATCCATTCACAGATAGTGAATGTGCCTGCCTCATTTATTGGAAACGTTAAGAGCATACTTGCCGCTCGATAGTGCTTAAGTTCAAATAAATTAACAGCTTAGGAGTTGCTTTATGGCTCGCATCTACGTACAGTCGACGGTAGAAAAGCAATCTGTCGATTTTATCTGATTGCCAACACCAGCCTGAGAAATTTTCCTGCTAAAGACTTTTGATGACGATGAAAATTAAGTTGTCTTGCGTTCAATTATCCTTAAACTTAACGACGGGAAATCGCTTCCCTAACAATCGCAAAAGCAACTTAAAACTCATTTCTCAAACAAATATGCGACATTTATCATTGTGTTACTGATAACAAAGCTTATTTTTCTAGGAAGTGCTACTTGTTTTGAGCATCAGATGTGTTAGCATGCATCCTCGGATAATTTTGTCCCAGTACATCTCCTTGATGCCTTATGACTTTTTCGCTCCACGCCTTAAAGCAATCCTTCGTTGCCATAACTTCTCAAGATGGATGGATCAACATTTTGCGAAATTGCGTGCACATATGTCTCTTACAACTCAGTCTCACCACATTAACGAGCTTTGAGATCTTTGCACACAACATTAAACATTGAGCCCAACCTCAGATATGCAACTGTAGCATCATCATCATCATCACCATCACTTTCGTCGCCCAGGAAAAAATTCAGTAACAAAAGTGTCGTTGCTTGAAAACTTCTACTTTATGGAGGTGAGGAAATGCTTTAAGGACGATTAGTTATGTTCATGGTTATCGTGATTAAGGAGAGTTCTGGTTTAGACAGTCGTGAGAAAAAATGTATCTCCATTTGGATAATTTTTTAAGGAAATGTCACATCAAATTATCAGTCCAAAAAGACGAAAATTCTTTGATCAGTTACCTCAACATAATGTCTCCATTAGCAAATCTAACATAAAAAAATTATTTTGCGGGATAACAAAAAATGTAATTTACGCAGATTGATTGAAGTTGGCAACATTCTTAAAAAAATTCTAATTCTTCTTAGTTACCCAATGTTTGTGCCATTTAAGAAGATCTGCATGAAACTGCTAATTGTACCAAAAATAAGCAGGAACTGTGGTAGGGGTGGTGGACCACATGGTTAACTACAGAAGTTTCCCGGTCTATGCTGAAATGAAGCGAAAATCGCAACCAAAACAACGAATTCTACGCGTCGGGATATGTATTTTTAAGGGCTTCTCCCAACATCGACTTAAAAGAAGAATCAATTTATGATCTCAGTACAAAACGTGATGGAAGAAATGATGCGACCCAGATCTTCTTCTGGACTACAAATAGTGTCAGCAAGGACAATATAACACTTCCTGTTTGACAAAGAAATCGACAAAATGGTCATATTCCAAAAGCATCTCACCCACAAAATCAATTTTCAAATTGATGAAGAGTCCTTCTGTAACACTAAGCATCCGGAAGGGAAAGCCCATGCCTGCAGTGGAATACATATCAGATTTCATATTAAGCATTATCTTCTAGAAGATTACTGCAAAGACCGGCTTCAAGCAACTGCCGTGGAACGCCGAGATAAGCATCACTGCGATCTACTACCCTCCAAAATTTGAACTGACACATTGAAAATATTTTTTTAATATTCTAGGGAACAAATAAGACTAAAGGCACTCATTGGAGATCAAGAATGATCACTCCTAAAAATCCCGGGCCTGACTTACTTTGGTGCTACTTAAAAAGTGAGGCGGGAACTAAGTTCCCCTCGCTTCACCATTATAACATTTGCGAGGATCAATTAACTCAGTGAATTTACGAAAATATATACGCGCTTGATGACCTGGTACAAGGTAGCACAAATTCTGTGAAACGTATCCTACCTCTACTTCCACGCAGTGACCACTGGATGTTTTGCCATCAAAACAGCAGGCGGAAAAGGGTGAAGGAAAACTTTCCGCGCCATAAAATTGAAAAAGACTATCTGGACTGACCCTTTTCGCAGCGCGTTGAACAAAGGGCTAATGGCACTTTCTCGGAAAATATCAACGTATCCAGCAACCCAGAATACAACCTCAGATTGGATGGGACAAACGGCAACGACTTCGACAACGTAAAATGGACTACTCTTTTGCATCTTGGAATGTGCCATCCCTTTTTCGAACGAATGCACTGCATAAGCTTCTCTAGGAAGTATCCCGTAACAACATTAACATCCACGTGCTCCAAGAAACGAAATTGAGTAAATAATTCTGTACCTTACACAATATTTCATCATCAACGGAGCAACAACCGATATCCGGTCTAATCCTGCCTTAATATGGACTTCCAGACACTCCGGTTTTATGCGGAAGTCCATCAATTCAATATCCCTAAAAGCTCTCTGGCATCCAGACCTACGACATCACTCCCCTTCATGCAGAGTCTGCATCGTCTTCTTTTCCTACCATAGGCCTTATAGACTTTCCCGGCTTGGATCGGATCATCCTTATCCATAGGAACTAGGTGACCCGACCACCGCAACCTGTTGAGCCGAATTTAGATAGCAAAAATTATCAACGGTCTCAAAGTTGTAATTTCCTACAGTTCACTGTAGTGTACCGTTACGGTCTTGAATGAAGTGCTCTAACACACTTCAAGGCCCTGATCCAATATGGATTGTTGCGCCAACGATTATTATTTCCGAGTTATCACAATCTCGGCAGATGCCGGATTTTACCTAATACTAGCACTAAGTGCCAAGCATTTAGGCTCGGACGATCCTACCTACTTAAAAACTAAAGGGGCACTGGTGGTGGTGGCCGGTGGTAGGTCAGTGGGAGAATCCGTCGAGTACCGCCCGCAACATCGAGCACGTATGCAGAATGGTGTACTTCTGCATGGTTTGAACCAGACTGTGCGAAAGTCCCAGGACATCAAGGGAAGCCGTGAGGGATTTAGGTACAATACCTGTAGCTGACAATATTATGGGAACTACAACCACCCGTTCGAGACGCCAAATTTCTTTGATTTCCCGAGCCAATGGCTCATAGTTCACCTTCTTCTCCACGTATTTCCGTTCAATGTTGCTATTATGGGGGATAGCAACATCAATAATATACGCGGAGCGACCCGTCTTGTCAACTAGCAGTACGTCAGGCTTGTTGTGTGCGGTATGGCGATCAGTCAGAACTTGCCGGTCCCAATACATGCTGTAAGCAGAACTATCAAGTACTGCTTGCGGCTCATATCGGTAAACCGGACATGTTCCCGTGATCAGCCCATGCTTATATGCAAGGTTTTGATGGATAACCTTACATACAGCATTATGCCTGGTGATGTATTGCACCGGTGCCATAACAGTACAGTCAGAAATGAGATGGTCCAACGTCTCTAACGCCGAAAGACACATTCTGCACCGGTCGTTCTCCACCCGTTCTTTCATGATGAGCTTTTTATAAGCTCGGGTGGCGACCACGCCATCCTGAATGGCACACATGAACCCCTCCGTTTCAGCAAAGAGCTCCCCAGCACACAGCCACCTGTTCGACAGATGCAAATCGACAAATGGCTGCCAAAGACAATTCACGTGTTTACCGTGCATTGCCTTTGACTTCCATTCCTCGATCCGCTCCTGGTCCGACTTCACCCCACTCAGAGGATTGAAAGATCGATCCTTCAAGTTTAGTGGAGTCAGTCCACAGTCTGCCTTACAGACAGCCGCATGCAAGGGGCTCGCCTGCTCTTTACTGTAAAAATAAGCGCGCAGCGAGTCGACTTGGCGATGATGTTGTGCCGCCACGTCAACCACGCCCCTACCTCCGATGTCACGAGGCAGGTTCATCCGCTGCACGGCAGACTTTGGGTGATGCATTCGGAATTTGGACATAGTTGTCCGTATCCGCCGCTGGACGTTTTCCAGGTCGGTCTTCGTCCACGGCAATATTCCGAATGCATAAGCCAGTGAAGGGATGGCGAATACATTCAACGCGCTCACTTTATTCTTCCCCGAGAGATGCGATTTCAGCACCAGCTTTACACGTCGCAGGAATTCGGACAGCAGAGCTTCCTTCAGATCACCAACTCGAGCATGGGTTCCTTGCAGAATTCCTAGGTACTTGTAGAAGTCTGTCTCGGTCATAGCTTCGATGTGGAGGTCACCAATGCTATGTCCGGCATGCGGCTCGTGATGACCTTTGCGAATGGCTTGGATTCGACATTTGTCTAATCCAAACTCCATCCGAATATCACGGCTGAACATGTCTATTATTCGCAACAGACTTCTAAGATGGTTGTCAGTACCAGCATACAGCTTGATGTCATCTAGGTACATCAAGTGTGTCAGTTCGCACTTAGCACGTAGGCCATATTTTATTGCAAAACCATGCCCTCTAGCATCATTCAGTAGCCATGAAAGGGGGTTCAGTGCCATACAAAACCAAAGAGGACTCAATGAATCCCCCTGGAAGATGCCCCTCCGAATACGGATGGGCTCTGAGGTATTAGCACCCTCAGAAGTACGGACTGACAAGGTGGTATGCCACCCTTCCATGACTGTCGCTAAAAACTTTATTAGTTTCGGATCAATGCGATACAGATGTAGGATGTCGATTAGCCAGGTATGCGGAACGCTATCAAAAGCCTTGCATAATCGATATAGCAACTGAAGAGGTTTCTTTGGCCTCTAGTTGCTTGTCCTACATTATTATTGTTTTCGTTTGGCCAATGCGTTTTGATGTTGTCCGTTCTTTGGTTTTTGGCGCTGCCTGTTCGATCTGGATAAAGGTAGACTATACATCTTTCTGTTGATCTTCCAATAATGTTAATATGGTCAGCGTAGGCTAGTAGTTGAGTGAACCTGAAGAGGATAGTGCCTATCGCATTTACCTCAACATCGCAAATCACCTTCTCCAGGGCCAGGACGCATGATAGGACATCCCCGTTGTTGATGTCGAATGGTCTCGAGAATGATCTTGCCGCCTTTATCTCGCCTCGCACATTGGTCAGGGTCAGCCAAGTCAGTCTTATCAATTTCGTCGGGATACCGATTTCTCTCATGGCCGTATACAGGTTTACCCTCGCTATGGTGTCATAGGCGGCTTTAAAATCAATGAAAAGATGGTGCAACTGATCTGTTCCTGATTTGCTTTTTTAGTATGGGCCAATGATATTCTGACCATATGGGGCTATCCTAGCAAGATAGCGGAGAATATCTTATAGATGGTACTCAACAACGTGATACCTCTATAATTGTTGCACTGCTTGATATCCCCCTTTTTATGTATGGGACACGTAATGCCCCATTGCTAGTCGTCAGGCATTGATTCGCTGTTGCATACTTTGGGTATCAGTTGAAGAACCGCTTGGTGTAATTAGTCTCCTCTATATTTAACCAATTCGGCTATAATTCCATCGGCTCCTCGCGGCTTATGGTTTTTATGCCAATGACTTGTACGGACTTCTATGCTTGGTTTTGGCAGCATTTGTGAGTTGTCTTCAGTTGGCGGGACCTCCAACTCGCCAATGTTTTGGTTATTGAGCAGTTCATCAAAATAATCAATAATCCAATATGCCCATTCTGTCGGAAATCAGATTTCCCTCTTTGTCTCGGCAGTATGAGTATGGAGGTGTATAAGGCTTCATCCTGCTTGCGCGCCTGGTGTGGTTGCTCCCTGTACGTTTCCAGTTTGCAGTCTGTGAAGTCGCTACTCCGCTCGACGGAGTTCGCGATAAGTCTCCGTGCGTGTTCGCGTTCTTTGAGAATGCAGCACTACCCGATATGTGGCATTCTTCCGTTCCGTTGCTAGCTTGCATTCATCGTCAAACCAGCCGTTCTGACTCTTTTTGCGGCTGGGGCCAAGTATCTTTGTGGCCGTATCAATGATGACGTTTTTCAGGTGGTTCTGAAGGTCATTTGTTGATGCTTCATCTCCAGGGTCTCTGTTCACTGCGATTATTGCGACATCCATTTCTCCTTTATAGGTGTTACGGAGGGTTGTGTTGTGAATGGTTTCAGTATACACCCTCATCTGATTGTCAGAGGGGATTGTAGGCTGTGTTATAATTCGAGCTCGGAGCATTATGCCTACGAAGTAGCGGCCCCCTTTATGTTCTTACATTTATCAAAGAGGTGGCGGCGTTCGATCAGCACGTGGTCAATTTGATTGAAAGTGATCCCGTCGGGAGGGGCCCATGTTTGTTTGTGGACCGGTTTCGGCGCAAACCAGGAACTTACAACAACCATTTCATGCGATACTACTAACAGAATAATCCGCAGTCCGTTATCATTGGTGTCCCTATGTAAGCTATGGGAGCCAATGTGTCGCCTGGATACGGGCTCCCTCCCTACTTGACTGTTGAAATTTTCAAGTATGAATTTGATATCCTACTTGGGACAGGCTTCGAGAGTCCACTCAACTGCCTCGTAGAAGGTATCCTTCTCCGACTCTGCTGTTTCGTCTGTAGGGGCATGAACGTTAATGAAGTTTGTATTTCAAAATTTGCCTCACAAACGCGGAGTAGCCTTTCACAGCAGGTTTCATTTTATGTCTGACTAAGAAACCTACTCCGAGCATATGGGTGACTGCTGTTACATATGATGAAGCGACTCTTCTCCAGGAAACCGGTACATGTCGAACGCATTTCGTGCAACGCTATTACATCAGCCTTATATTAGGGCAGGGTATCGGCTAGCAGCTCAGTGGCATTCGGTCTGTACAGGGAGCGAACGTTCCATGAGAAAATGCGCAAATTGTTATTCCGGTTTTCCGTGTAGGGTTGTCAGATCTACCCAACCCTCAACCTGGAGAACCAGTTTCGTCCCGTTTCTATACGCGGGAGACTCGCCTACATCCTCTCCCGTCTGCAGTTTTTCATAAAGAAAGAACTCCCAGCGATCACCACGTGGAGGTGGAGGTAGGATTTGGCAGAAGAACTGTTGGTGTTGAGTCAGCAGTCGTTTCCCAGGTTTTATGCTCCATCGTGAGTACTAACACACGTTTCGTCCTGGGGCGCATACTACTCTTTGACCGCTATCGTATCTCGATTAGTACATGAAGAATGTTAAGATAACATATTGAGACGAAGGTAATGCAAATGAATCAGAGAACAAAAAATATGTATTGTATATTCTTAACAAAAACGGTAAGCGTGCGAACGTCTGCACTACAAAGCCGTCAAATTGCTAATATGAACTTACGGAATTCAGCTATGTGGTTCAGCGACACTTCTAATATCCAGTTGCTATAGACAGCCAGTCCAGGATACTACAGTGGTATGTTGGTATATATATGAAAACTGAAAATATCCAGAGCGATTTAAATTTCTGACAATATGAGGAGATTTCATTGCAGATAAAAAGTATAAAGGAAGGTTAGCTTCCCATCCTAACCACTTAGCAAGGAGACTGCTACAACAATCTAGTGTCAGTCGATAAAACAAAATGAACACTTTCCTAAATATGACCAAGCCACCAGAATTCTGTCCTCTAATTAACAGTACCTGGCTTCGACTCCATCTCAGTTTTACATTCCTGATTTGTTCGGGCCAAAGTGTTATTTATTTATTTAATTTAACGGACAACAGACAGAGTAAACTTCAATTATATTGTCCTCAGGAGGAGGAGGAAGCAATAATCTTATCTTATGCTTAAAACTACTTAAAGTAGAGAAGTCAAAAGAACCAAACTGTTCGGGGAATGAAAGTAGACTTCGAGCTCTAGGAAGGACAAGTTGAAAATGTTTGCGTTACGTGTGTCACAAGACGCAGGACAGCAGGATATCGTTAGCGACGGAGCAGTCTATCAGACCCGAGGCAAGTTTAAAAAATGCGCATAGATCCAGATAGGATCTACGCTGTTGTAGGAAGAGAAGATTCAGAAAGCGGAGGCGGGTCCTGTTGCTTTCCCTAGTTTCATTCGTTTAGTTATTTCCTGGACTACAGTGGCGTTGATAGGTGGAATTGCTCCAAATATCGACAGTGCTTGTGGTACTTAAAGTATTCCCGCCATCTAACCATCGTAGCCTGTCAATCGGTTAGTAAAGTATCGATCACGGCATTAACATTACAGAAGCGTACGATATACTGTGTGCGTTGGTGTCGACTTTTGACAAGTCGATGTAAATATCTCTCGTCGTCTCAGGTATCCTGTTTATCGTAAAGATCTCTGTAATGGACCCCTCGGGTCACAACGACAGTTTTCTTCGCTTTCCGGATGACATTCTTGTAGATTTGCCAATTGGCTACGGTTTCATCGCCGAGAGGTCTATGATAGAAGCGTTTCTTCGCAGGAACCTTCATTTGGACATCGTTATTCCAGAAGCTTCTTGAAAGCAACGAAATCAATTGATGAGATGAATACCGTATTAAATGTATCTTTAGATATCTATCCTATCTTAAAAATGAATTATTTATGGAACACCCCAGCAATCATGATCAGCACCGGCAGACCAAACTCTTACGAATGGACTGGTCAAGAATTGGAGGGTGTCAAATGAACTTCCTTTTTCTTCACAGAATAACTAGGCTGGACGTTAAGGGCTACTAGAGGTAGACGGTCATATAAGGGGAAAATTTCGTCTAGAGATGACTGTAATCGTAATGGGTGATCTAAATGCCAAGGTGGCTCTGACAACACCATTCTTGGACATGTGATACGCAAACACAGTCCTGGTGATCGTAACGGTAATGGTGGGAGGTTCATGGATTTTTGCAACTTCCACCGCCTCATCATTGGTGCCACGTTGTTCAAGCCTGTCATAAGATCACCGTACAAGCAATCGAATTGACCACTTCGCGGCCAGCAGAAGATTTTGGAATTGTCTCATCGATGTGTGCGAAAAGAGAGGCACTGATATCAACTTCGAAAGGGATCACAATCTGATCTGGCTGGGACGGGGTTTTCCGCAAGCCGTCCGGCGCGTGGATTGAGAATTTACTACTGCAAAGCTACTTGAAGCGGAAGGTGGCCCAGAACGCAATGATTTCAAGGGCGTATACCGCGTCACGAAAGAACTTACAAATGGTGGCATATCATTCGATGGTCCAGTAAAGGACGACTTCTCATCCATGATGACGAGTAACTGAAAAGGTTTGAAAAACGTTTAACCACAGTTTTTAAACGCACCACATCGAGAGAAGTTCCCACTCTTGTGGATGAAATGCTTAGTACCGCACCGTAACGTACGGGCTGTTCCTCCAAGCAGAAAAGAAATTAGTTTGGCCATTAACGTACTCAAAGAAATTAAAACCGCCGGGCTTCACGATCCCTCCGCAGAGTAATTTATTAGTGCACCTATAGTTACTACAGATCTGCTGCTTCCACTCGGAAATCTAGGAAATCCGAGATTTTTCCGAGATGCATTACCACATCAACACCCAAAGAATCATTTTGGAACAGCACGCGGAGCACAGACTTTCGCTGAAACTTCTCTTCATCGATTTCGATAAAGCCCTCGACAGCATGAACAAGTAGTGTATCTGAAAAGCTCTACGCAGGAGCATTCCGGAGAAAATGCGAGTGATAACCATTATCAGAGCGAGATATGATGGCGCAAAATGTCACATCCTGCATTTAGGTAAAATCTCGGCGCTCCCAAGCGGTGTCTGCCAGGATTGCAGCATGTTACCGATATTATTTCTTCGTCTTATCGGTGATGTCCTCCTGCTGTCTTGTCCGGAGGAAGTAGAGGAGTTCAATTGACTATGCCATTTTTTTCCCAAACACCTCGACTACGCTGATGACACCTGCTTGCTCTCTCACCGGGTCATAGATCTTTTCCAAATAGCTCTGCAGTTGGAAAAAGAGGCAAGAATAGTTCAAGTGAAGATAAACACCTGCAAAACTAATAACAGGTCAATGTTTCAATGAAGTCGAGCTGCATCAACAAACAGTAGTCCCGGTCGCCTTATAATTTATAATGATATTATTTGACCATAAAAATTTGTAGACCAACAAATTTCTAAAAACCGCAAGTGGATTGTTTGTCTTTGTCCAGAACACCTACTAAGCAGATATTTAGTGGTTTGTGCACTGAAATTGGCAGTGCTAACTAATGAGCCAGACATGTTTGACGGCTGCATAAAACATTCCAGTCACAGGACTTATGTGTCAAATGAATAATTTTGATATTTTGTTTTTAAGTTAAGACATTTAATTTTATCATACTGGATCTTCATATACTGGCAAATTTTGCTGCATAAAAATACTTCATTCATCATCATGCGCGATTAACAAAATTTAATCAAACGCAAAATACGTGTGCATCCGAAAATGGATTTTTCGATTAATCGATTTGGACGTTGGCCTCACCTCCCTATATTTACACTACATATTGACACTAATGTTCAGGTTGCGCAGAAAAATAAATCTTCGCGTTCACTTGTCACTTCGAGTCCATTTAATTATTCATGGACGTGTTCAGTGATTTCCTTCGAATTCACGACATTAATTTGTTTAATTATAAGGGAGCACTTTGTTCTGTTTTGGGTCGTCCTCACTATGTATATGGACATAAACTGAATTCGTCAGACCTACATGTACGTGAAATGCTCCGACAACTCATAATGTTTGATGGAAATATCTCCCCTTTTTTGTATACATTGACCTCTCCCAGCCAATACTAGATTGAAGTAATAAATTGGAGCTAATTCCAGACGAAATAGTTTACCCATGAAGACATGTCCTGACCTCGACATAAAAAAATAAATTTTCGTTTACTTCGGACTTGAAGAGCAAATATTTTGGGATCTGGTTTATTTAGGCCGAATCCGTGACTAGACAGAAAGTAGTGGAAAGTTTGGCAAATATAACGGCTCGAGGCGTGGAGTTCCCAAAAAAGGATTTTGAGTTTTATTTTTAGGTCCCCTTAAAAGATATCGTAATTGGATTCTGTCAATGAAAAAGAAGATCGGCACAAAATAAATGACTCTTCAAATTTAGGTAAATCGAAAGGTTCCAAACCCTCAACTATATGTGCCCATAATAAAGTGAAACGAATGTAAGTAACTTATTTCCCAATTACAGGATCAAGCATTCCCTCAACAACCTGTTGTCTCGCCATTGACACACGTTCTTCCCAAATACCTAGGCAAATAAACGAAAATAGTGCAGCCCCCGTTTCCTGACAACTTCATAACTTCACATTTCTCGTAAACTTCCATTCACCTGTAATCAATAAATTCCTTGATGCCTATTAAAGTAATGCGTGCCCTAATCAAATATGTATGCCTGATATCGTGCTTACTTGCACACTGGTAACACTATGCGTCCTCAGCGAGCCTAGCTCAATACGTTTTAATGACTAAGTGGAAAAAATACTAGGGAAAATCGATGAAGTAGCAATAGCAGCAGCTTTCTACCTTTGGCTGGAAAGAAGGTGGCTCGTGCTCGGATATGTGTCGTGATGTGACGTAAGCGGAACCCAGTCACCTGGGCTCCTGCCTCAAGTCATTTCCATCATCAGTATTCAAGACCATGCGAAAGGAATATAAGCGACAATAATGGGGAGTTATATTTGTCTGCATACATAGTTAGGTCCCCTGATGAACTATGGCCTGTGGGTTACGGCGTTAATGTATTACATCTTGATAATTTTCTTTGTTTTCCTGTAAGCGAACTGATAAGATGGTCGATGAACTTTTGCTCACGGGGATGAAGCAAAACGCGAACTTGTAGCCGTAGTACTTGTTTAATGTTGAACATTCCAAATCCATTTTTACCTTGAAATGTTCAGTAATGTCCACTCCTAATTTTCTAGTGCTTTATTGAATTTATCTACCAATGAATTGGACTTACATGTGATGCTGCAGCTTACGATACGACAGACTAGTTTTGTGGTAGTGAATGCTTTGACGATAATTATTTGATGGTAAAAATGTTGTGTCCATCAAGGATGATTGACACATAGTCCGAGCCAATTTGCACATCACAACGAGCAAAATACAATGATTATTCTCTTCTTCCAACAGAGTCTGATAGGAGTTAATATAAGTTTCTGCTTCTCTCTGTACCCCGATGACATTAAGATAGAATACAATTCGCGATTTTAGCTACCATTTGATCGCTTCTTTTCTGCTATAGCGGTACGGACGGATATCGGTCCTTTATCTTTGGAGGTTCTCGTCTCCATTCTTCCTGCTCGAGCGAATGAGTTCTCTACTGTGGAAACCGAACTGTGTGTCACTTGCATTTTAACTGAATCCTCCCATCTGGTTCAGTGGTCTTTTACCATCCGCCTTGCCTCGAGCTTCTATGCCGTAACCAAGAAGACTATACGAAGAAGTAGCAGCTTCAGCGGCAGAGAGGCACGGAATCTCATTGGTGTGCCGGTTATCCCAACAGAAAACGGATGCTTCGGAAAGATTGACCTTGAATGCATCCACTTATTTGCCTCTCACTTCCTCGGAGAGCAAACATAGAGATATTACCGAGAATTTTGCCCGTACCCACTAACATCAGCCGTTATGAGCGAGATTTTGCTCGTGCAACTCCCGTCGCGGTTGAACGTGTGCAAGAATTTTTCGTTTCCATAAAATTGGAAAGAATGTGCTGGGAGTTGAATTTCCTGTATATAGTCTTCGTAGCCGTATCACAGGACCGAATCAAAGTAATATGACGGCTTCACACACGCACCACACGCCAAAATATTTACCTTCATTTTGAGTATCAATACGGCCCTCGTCTACAAGTGCCTTATACTAGTTAGAGACATACTACCAAGTTGCCAAACAATTTGTTGGTTAGCAAGAGGTCACACGTATGTGAGAAAGTTTGCGTTTACCGCAACCTGATCGCGCACAAGCTTTTGGAAAAATGTTTGATTGGTCTAAGCCACTTACTCAGGGGCAGTGAAACGAATAAAAGTTTTAAGAGGAAGACTGCTATAGACATCACTGGGTAAGTGAAAATTTTATATTATTATATAGTATATTATAGGAAAAACATAAGTTTCATTTTATTTAATTAAAGCAAGTAAGCAAAATTCTGTTTTTGAACCCCGTACATTAAAAATATTTTTGATTCATTCGTTTCCTGCTGATAAACTCCCAAGAACATGCGAGGCGAGGTCCAATTCGCTTGCAACTGCCATGTACAATGGACATTCGACGTTGGCGAAGTTCATTCCGAGTCAGCAAGTTTCACCACAAACTGCATTTCACACCGCGCCTTCATCTCGCATCCTCCCTTAGATTTTTACCAAAAAAAACGAACCTTCTCTCGGATTGGCGACAAGCGCTAGGTATAGTCAACTTTGTTTTACTGTTCCAAGTCACATAATTTTGCCAATTAGATGCTTGTCTAATACTGAGGAATCCGCGAACCACAAGCACTGTAAATAAACTGCTTGCCAACTAGTCCGCTCCCCCATCAAGTGGATGACAGACTTAAGTCTCCGTCAATTTTCTAAAAAAAATTAGATTAACTTCGGCCGGTTGAATTTGACTAGGCGGTTTTTGTCCTGACTACAATTCAGGCACATGCCGCGTTTTTTAATTCAATAAGTGGACTCCCAAGGAAAATGTCGATGAGATTATTATGCTTCTACTGGAATTCCTTGCGTTCTCGTTAGTTATAATGCAGAAACTATGGTTTCAGCAGTTCCAGCTGGTCCAATTTTTATTCCATTTTACGTTAACGCCATCGAGTACTAGAAATATAAGTTTATTCTAAATATTATAATGATATTATTCTGTTAGGTTATAGTGGAACTATTTATAGTATGTCAAGCAAGCTTAGAACTGTCAGGAATTTTATTATATTCACTACTTCCAAGTATTTCAATGTGGCATCTAATATCGAGTAGGTGCCTCGACTTACGTTGGACAAGTACCGAATAGTGAGTATTCCAACTATAATCCAGAGGTTCTTCTTGGTGAGGTTTAAACGGTCGTATGAGCGCTCGGGTTGTTATCCCCCCATAAACATGCTGGACTGCTCTATTCCTGGTAGGCACGCTTAGTATAGTTCCCTCAGCCATCCCATGTAAAGTACTCCCTGCTCCCTTCCTGGCCAGTTTATGCACTGCCTCGTTGCCTTCGAAGCCAACATGCCCTAGAACCCAAACCATCCCAACCATATTTTGGAAGCCAAGCGTATTCAGTCTTTCAAAGCATTCCCATATCAGTTTAGAGTTCACCTGGTTGGACCTAAGTCCCTTAATCCCCGGTTGGTTGTGTATCAGTAATATTCTGTCCCTGTAGTTCCTCCTCCACACTGTGTATATTTGCGCCGGGAATGTGCTAGTGTGCTTATCCATTGGTTCAAAGTACATTTTCCCTGGACCATTGACCCCGGCACTTGCTTCCCCCGCTGTAAGAAATCCGTCAATATACCAAGTAATCAGTTGCTGGTTTAAAACGTATCTCACAATCACGCTTTCCCAGTTTGCCCTATTACTCCAAAGTGTTTCAAACTTCTTACCGAAATGAAACCTCATTATAATCTAATCCCTTGATATCAAGAGTTTGAGATAACCGCCTAGGAAGAATATCAATTTTCCTTCGGTTCAGCCGGCAGCTCCACGCCTCACTAACACTGACGGCCACCGTGTATGTGCAGATGGAAGGGAATTAATCCCAGAAGGACCTGTAAGGATGCCGTTGGGCATGTCCTCATTACCCCACTGATACACACGCAGTTGGAGTTTGTCTAAATCCCTGGTTATTGTGCTGAGTTCAGTTCTTTCTGCCCAAATTACCACCCCATAGGTAATCATTGGCCTTACTATTGCAGTGTATATCCAAAGTAGGATCTTCGGGGTATAATCTCATTTTTTTCCTGTTATAAAACCTGCAAGTTATCAGAGCCCTCTTAGCGACAACTATTTTTGACATGCGTCTTCCAGAGTGACATTTGGTCTGGTCTAATTCCCAAATATTTGACCTCTGCTTCTGGTTTCTCCTCCATATCATGTAACTTTATAGCTCTCAGGTGATCAACCTTATGCTTCGTAGTGAATGGTACTATGGTAGTTTTGACTAGATTGATGCGCAGCCCCGTCTTCCTGCACCAGGCACTAGTATCCAGTTTGGATTCTATCACATAGGGTACCCTCATATTTTTCCCTGTAGAATAAAATAATGTAATCGGCGTAACCCTGGGCTGTATTCCGCTATTTTTTGGCTTATCAAAGATTTAATCTAATACCATACTATACATAGTACCTAGTGGGCAACCATGAGTAGTATTCATGACAATATAATTTATACCTGTCGGTACTTCTATTCGCCTAAGATCTAACATTCTGTCCATCCAAAAAGCCAGGGTATTTTCCACTCCTTTGGGAATCAGGGAATGTCGTATCTGCGCGTGGGATGTATTATCGAATACTCCTTCGATATCCAAAAACGCACACTGCCATATTTATTTTATTTGTATGAAATCCCGCAATACATCCGTAAGCTGATACAAAGCAGCTTCGGTTGACCGTCCTGCCCGGTAAGAGTGTTGACACTGATGTAGGGGATTGCGCATTAGAGCGTAAATTCTAATATAGTTGTCAACCACCGTTTTTGTACGAATCATGCTAGGCAAATTGGTCTGAACGATTTAAGGTGAAACCGATCTCTTTTACTCGCTTTTGGAGTAAAAGCAGCTTTCCCCCGCCTCTATTCAGTTGGGATATATGGCAGGGTTATACTCCGGCTTCTAGTGAGACTTGCACAGTCACAAGATCCCTGGTCAGGCACTTTGAAAGGCACATATATTTTAAATTTTTAAATTAAATTTAAGAATGATGCAAGCATGTCGGTTTTTCGCAAGAGGAGTCCTAACTTACCTGCATGGAGACCACGACTCTGTACCAGTACATCCGCGGTTCCAGAGTTAGCACTATTTCAATTCTATGCTTGGAGCTTGCCCTGGTAATTACTGCAGAAGCAACTTCTGCATGGTGAAGATTTACCTAGGCTATCATAGTACTGATCATTGGCCCCGCTAGTGTTTGGAGCTCTTCTCCACTATCAGAGTATCGCCCTCCTCCTCCGACGTGGTGGTTTCTTGCAAGTCGCTGTCCACCATAAGCCCTAAAAATCTAGGTCGTCCAGGTTCTCCTTCCATTGGACAGCAGGTCTACTTCCCTGATTGATCCAGCCCTTTCAGTTTCGATAGCCTACGACATTCCCTCGGGGAAATCGGTAGATTTCGTACCCGAGCACGAGCACAGATATATTGCCAAATCTACAGTTGATATGACAACCTCGACATTTGATCGCCACCAGGGATCGATACTGCTAACTGAATAATCCGCAGTCCGTTATCATTAGCATCCCTATAGAAACTATGGGAGCCAACGTATCCCCTGAATACGGGCTCCTTCCCTACTTGACTTTTGAAATCTAAAAGCATTATTTTGATATCATACTTGAGACAAGCTCCGAGGGTCCACTCAACTGCCTCGTAGAAGGTATCTTTCTCCGACTCTGCAGTTTCCTCTGTAGGGGCGTGAACGTTTATGAGGCTTATATTTCTAAACTTGCTTTGCAAACGCAGAGTGCATAGCCTTTCGCTTATATTTTTAAAGCCGATAACAGCAGGTTTCATTTTATGGCTGACTAAGAAACTTACTCCGAGCACATGGTTTACTGGATGGCCACTATAATATATGGTGTAGCGGCTCTTCTCCAGGAAACCAGTCCCTGTTCAGCGCATCTCTTGAAAGGCTGTTGCATCAGCCTTATATTGGGACAGAGTACCGGCTAACTGCTCAACAGCATTCTGCACAGGAAGCACACGTTCCAAGAGAAAATGCGCAAATCCTTAATCCGTTGTCGTTGCCGGGTTCGTCGTTGTAAAATTCATCCTGTTCCAGGCTCCTTTCGTGGCTTCGTAACATCGGTTTTCCGTATAGGGTTGTCAGTCCTACCCAATATATTTTGCCCCGTTTTTAAGCACGCCTTTGAGCTGACAATAAGTTGCCATCCTCAAAGAGGACGACATTCCCAGTTTGCATATGGAGAAATTGTCGGTGCCACTTTCATCACCACCACAAATATTCTTGTGGATTCGGTGGAACAAATGTCACTTTTTGATTCGCTTCCCTGAAACACGGGTAATAAGTATTTTTTCTAACAGACAGTTAGACGAAGATAACACTAATTTGGTGTCTCGGTCTTCGGTCGAAGTTTAATAACACCAAAGTTCACGTAAACCTCGATGTGTCTAATTTTTCCGGCCAGAAGGAAAGGAAGAGCTAGAATTTGCGAAGGCAATGTTGCCATGGTATCCTAAGTGTCTTGTTAAGAGAGCCAAGAGCGTACCCAGCTCAATATAAAGTACAAGCGTAAACACCTGTTCTAGTTCATAAACCCTGTTTATAGAAGTTTCAAGAAGATTTTGACGAGAAGGAGTCGACCTAGGAATATAAGCTACAGTTCCCAGCAAGCGTCATAGCTGGTTAATTCGATCCAGTTGGGAAATAATAATCTTGTCAATTGGTCGGGTGGTGCGCGAATCATAGCCGCTGAAGTCACAATGATCGGATGCTTCCCTTACCGGGAGAAGGTACTATTATCCTGAGTACCTTTGAAGTGCTGTGGAATCGTCTTCGAGGTAGACGTGGAAATCTGGACATCATCTCATTTTTAAATGTATGTCCATGTCCCGGTCTTCGATAAGGCAGACCTAATGCTAACTGTTCGAAAGTTCCTCGCGGACATAAGTCGCTTTTCAGTAGCCATGTGCGCGCTGGAAGGTGGCTAGTATTATGTCATCGAGACTTAGGGATTTGTATGGCTTAATTAGTTTGTGGCCCCACTGATTTTATCCTCGATGATTACCGGTTCCATATTCTCAAACGACTGAGGCTACATAAACAAACTAGGTTCTCATTTACGGTCCATTTCGCTAGTAACGAAGTCCTTCTGGACTGGTATCTCCAGAATTTTCATGCTCCTCTTAAGAAAGGATGGATTCATATGTTCCTTTCACGAAATCTAACCGAGTCTCATAGAATCACTGATTCTTTCGATATTATGACAAATTTAAAGTTAAAGTAGCTTCCTTGCAGTACTGATGATCCACTGATGATTTACTTCGAAACAGCAGGAGAAATTGTAACGAAATGGTGGTGGTCAGAAAATGTGGTCTGCAAATCCCTTTATATAAAGCAAGTGGCGCCATTTTGTGTTGTTTCATATAGAACGGGGTCGTAAATTTCTTTTTTTTCATAGAATATGATCATGTGAGCAGAGCTCAATCAGTACCTTTTTAAACTGATTTTATTTGTGATATTTGGTGAAACATAGGGGAGTGAGGGCTCAAAATGTATGCCCCGAAAAGTGTAAGAGGTCTCGTTCACAGAAGTTATCCAACTGACAAATCTGAAAAAAATCTTCTACTATCATATTAATTCCCTAGTGACTTTCTCAGTTCACAAGTCGCTAAGACCAACTACATCTGAGAAGGCACGCGGCTCATGGCCATCTAATGTGACGCCATTCCAAAGGAACCTGTTAATCACATCTGCTTTACTAAAATCCTTATGCATAAGGATAATCTCGTAAACTCGCTCCGCCTTCAAAGTCCTTAGATCCTTATAGACGAATAGTTGATGATCAAGCAGTCGAAACTAAAAAGCCAACTTTTCTACTATGCATGAATAAGGAACGCTTGGAAACACTACAAATGGCAAACTACAGAGTGCTGTTCAGAATCAAGAATACAATGGTCAAAGTATTTCGCTCCAGCTGACGACTGGGAGTGAGTTGATGTCGTCAACGAGCTGTTAGCGTAGGCCCATGCCAAAAAGAGTGCGGGCAGGCTTATCTGCGCAGCGCGCTTCGGCTAACCTCCCGGTCTTCATCCGAAAGAAAGATATACGAACCTTCAATCAGCGGGGGTCGAATCATCAAAGGGCTCCAAAACAAACATTGCTACTTATTCTACAGCAGATCGCGAAAGACCTAGAAGATGAATTCTTTTCTGGGTCCAGACCTAACCTAATCTAACTTAAGCTAAATTATAACAGCCGCGAGCAGACAATGTCTATCGGTTGGCTCACGACCAATCCTGAAGATGTTTGATGATAGTTCCAGAAGCCTGGCTTCAAGGTTTAACCATGCCTTCGGAGTTAGTTTTTTGCTAGCTGAATTACTATCGAAGTCTATATACTAGCCCGAGCTCCCTCTTGGGCACCCAGTCCTCGGCGAAAGCGGCTTCACCACAACTTTGGGTCCTATTGGAACTTTTTATAGTCCAGGAAGGAGGGTCCATCCCCCGTCTTCAATATATATGTGCATATATGAATTTTGAAATATACGAAGGAATCCTTAGCTCTCGAAACCCACCAGTGCTCATTATTAACACAACACATATCAAATTAATTTGGCTACGAAAATCTGCACTAATTATATATAATATTTCCGTCCTTGATATTTAATCGTGTAACCTTAGTTAGTTTCCTATTGCCTATAACGTTGCATCAACTTTACCGGCACAGATACTCTCAGTTTAATGGTAATAGTTGACACATTTAGTACGTATCCCAAAGGAGGGAGGGCTAACAAGTCTGATATTAAAATTAAGAGCGCGTTCAAGCGTTTCAAAGTTCACCGCAAGATACCAGAGCGCAAATGTTGCGTCACATGACATTGCTTCAGCATCAGGCCGCCGGGCTATGTATGTATGTACATCCGTGTGTCTCCTTGCATATATTACATTCATTACATTCCAATAAAGACGTAATGAGTTCTTGTGTTTAAAGCAATTACTTCCACTGTTTCAAACCCGTCACGTCTTTGATGGCGGTACGTCTTCATATTTTTAGTGGTCTGGAGTTGAATTTGATGTTTACTATCTGCTGCCTCTTGCTGATGTCATAACGCCAGAACCATTGAGGTGAACTTCTTGGATGTATGTCGTTCGGTTACGAAGCAGTTTAGAGGAAAAGACAGGGTTGCTAGTCGTCCCTTTTTTGCCGAAAATAGATTCTGTGCAAAAACTTATATATTGTAATCATGGTATCTGTAATCTCAAATCTCCAAAAGGACCTGGCAATATGTTTGTTGTTATGCCGATGCCCAAAAAATTTTTCTTGGAAATGCAAATGTATGAATCATTCCTAAATACTCGTAGATAACGCGGCAGATTTGTATCTATAGTTGCAAAGTTTGATAAGATTCCTTATCGAAATCAGTCAATCTTTGACCTCCTCATTTATTTTGAGCAGAAAATCATCTGAGTAGGTAGCACCGATAATTAGCAGTTCGACAACTCGAAATTCGCTTCTGCTTGCGTAGTTTTCACAAACGCGTTTTTACCCCCAGGTTCCAGCCTTGATGCTTGGTCTACAGTTTTCCGCCGCTACCGAAGAGACAAGCCTCACATGCACGGAGGCTCCATTTTCCAGTACAGTGCGTAAATTTGATAGTAAAGGGTAGATAAGCCTTCATCACAATGAACATGTCAAGAGCCTCGGTTACATCGCAACGACATAATGTTTGTTTCCTTTTCATTCTTGGGCAATAAACGCGCCCTCCCTCTTCGGAGCTGTTTTCCAACTCTTGCGTATGAGCTCGTATCGCTGCACGATCCATTGATAAAAATTCCTTGCGGCTTGAAAATAGTGGGCCTAGTATATAAATAAAGGTATTCACCCGTCCAATTTGTGTCACAGAGGACGACTATTAATACGTCATTAAAAGAAGTGTATAAACGTATTCCCTAATTACGACCGTTTTGCACCACGAGGTGCACTGGGGCAAACGGTAGAACTCGCTCATGGACAAAAATTCCATCCAGTAATGGAAAACCATTGTCGGCTGTTAGCTATTGTGTCAATTAGAACAATTTTGGAAAGACGGGAATGATATCAACGCAATAAGACTTTAATTAGATTTTACACATTTCCCTCGCTTAGATGAAATTAGTTTTAAGTGCTGAATTCGTTCTGGGAATTATTAGGGCAGAGTAGAATAGCGGTGTTGAGGAAAACAGCTTTTCGTGTCCTTCGGATAAATACTTGTAATTCAATTTGTCGCTTTGCGGTTCATGAATACTTCATTAGGTTTTTATAAATGAGTGTCACATTTGAATAAATGAGGACATGTGAAATGTTTGTTCTCCAAAAAGGACTCTACAGCCCGGTAATACCAAATTGTATATGTAGGTATATAAATGAGTCCAGTATCTAAACCGGACGTTGCGTTGTTAACGTAAGTATAAATATCCACCTACAAGAAATCCACAAGGGACAACCCAATATGTTTTAATTGGCATCTCGTACTGGCGGAAATCCGTGGCCTCACTTAATGGATGTCCTTGTTTACACCAGTCCGTGGTACTTTTTCCCTGAACAAACCAACAATTAATCTTCATTTCCATCAACTCACTTTCAATTGGTGTCGCACAACTTGTCGCGTTTGATTAAGCGTAATCAAGGTTACTTTTTGCTTCAACAAAGCATAAATATCTCCATTCGTAATCGATTTCCAGAGCTTACGAAGAAGCTGAAAGAAAAACAAGTTCCACTCGCATTCTTGTACTGTAATAACTGAGCGTGGCTTGCCCTCGTGTGGGACACGTCTATTGTTGTAACGAATTCCAATCTGCATTTACCCTTTGAATTGAATCGGAAGCCTTTATGCTCGTTGACACATGATTTGTCCATTTACATATCGCGCTTGAAGGATTTCAGTGCGTTCATGGCTTTTCTCAGTATCAGAGCGTGGCGTGGAGTATTTGTAGTCGAGGTATTAACGGCAAACAGGCCGCTGATACCGGGGCCCCTCGGCGGTGCAGTGGCTTAAATGACGGCTATTCAGAGTGATATAGCGATTACGAAAAAAAGTTAAAGCGAAAAAAGCATCAGATGAAAGAATAAACTGATGCTCGGACGCAATGCAAAATCTATCAAAATCGCAGGCAAATCCGAAGTGACGGATTAGCATAATGACTTATTACCCAGCGAAACGCTCAAGTTGAGCTGTCTGGGTTCGTTAGTGCTTTCGCGTAATTGTGCAAGAGCGGATGCTATGCTGATTTAGTGAAGCGAATGTTTTGTGCGCATAAAAATTCATTGATTCATGGAGAAAGAATCGGGGATGGGCGACTTGAAGAACGGTCCAGACCACACAGTTGGAACCGTACTTTTCAATCCAATATTTTATTAGCCCAGCACTTAAAATGTGCATCTATGGCAGATTCAACTCATCTGGGTTTAATTTTCCTAACAGATATGGAATGGTCAAATATCTCCCTCATTGAAAAGATATGACAATATGAAATACTGGAATATGTCTCAATACTGGTTTATACAATAATATACTTTATACCACACTGCAACCATCAATAAACATCCGGCTATCAATTGTCCACTCTGGGTTCTAATCAATGCAGTAATTCGTATCTAGACAGCATGCTAATTCAATTCTACATAAAAAGCCGAGCCGGAAGTCTTCAAGCTAATCCTTAAAATTTACAAAAACACTACCTCGGCACAGTTTTCTCAAATGCATAATGCTACGAAACTTGGCTATTGAGAATGGATGTCTAGAATGTGCTCTTGCTCTTCGATAACAGCACCGATATAAGAGCAGTTTGGGCCTAAGCGAAGTATGATGGTGGGACTGTGGAATGTACTCCTCTTGCTGTTGCGGCAATTTGCTTTTGTACTCTGCAGAGTCCAGTGATTGCAAACGCGAATCCAGTGTCAGGTTGCTTCTGACGGCTACCGCAAGGCTCTCTTGACCTTAGAGCCAGTTTCTGACAAACTTCTAATTGCAAGATTCCGGTCTAAATTAAGGAGCGTCACTATTGTACAATGGTACGCACCAACGAAGACTTCCAATATGAGAGACAAAGGAAGAGGGGAAGAGGGAATTGCATGCCGCTAAAGGTCACATTGTAAGCGTGATGGCTGATTCGAATTTCAAGATGGGCTCTGACAATAACTCTCAGATATGTGACAGAGGAACACGCTCTTGACGACCATAACGGTATGTTGGCGGGTTTGCTGATTTCTGCAACTTCCACCGCCTCCTCGTTGGTAGTGCATTGTTCGAACACAGAACCTGCCATAAAGTCAGTTAGATTTCAACTGACCGACACCTACGAGCAATCAATTCAACCGTTTCTCGACCAGGGGCAACCATCAAAAATGCTCTTTTCTCGGGTGATAGATAGGTCACCGTCCTCGTTCCAAAGGGGAATTGGCTGACTGGGAATCGCGAAAACGGACCAATGAGGGGAAAGAGTTGAAGTCTCCATTGACCGCTGCGAGTGAAGCCTCGTGTGGCGCCCTCAAACTCCGACAGTGAACACCGCGACAAGAGGAAATTTGCTATTGCGCTGGTCAAGAAGGCGGATGATGCCACAGAACGCGACGATTTCAGAAATGTAAACCACTTGACGAAAGAGCTTGCATGATCCAATGGAGGACGTTAACGGTCAATTTCCCATCCACGATGACGAATAACTGAAGAGGTGGAAAGAATACTTCACCATGGTTTTTAACCCTCTCGCATCTGATAAGGTTCTTCCTTTTGTGGATGAAATGGCTAGTGATATAGACTGTACAAGGAAAATCATTTCAACTGTCAATGTACTCAAACGGAGTAAAGCCGACTTGGAATCCGAGACATTTCCCAAAGAGTGAAAGAAGGGGATTTTGAGTTGACAGTCGAAACTAAAAGCCATTATCGAGACTACATATAATGTGATGTTGCATGGATGTAGGAGGATTTTAAGGTGGAAAACGGAGTCTCCCAGGGTTACGTTCTGCCACCGATATTATTTCTCTTGTTATCGGTTAAATTCTACATGCTGCCTTGTTCGGAGGACGTGAAGCAATTCACCTTCACTACAACATCTACTTTTTCCCTCACCGGTTAATGGGCCAAACTGGATGTTGGCAGACCCATTAGCAGCACTCTCTGCGACGTATCATTTGAGAACGCTGGCCTAACACTATCTCACGAACTTCTCGGTCGACCCACAGGCCTGGCACTCAAATGCACTGCAATCGAAAGTGGAAAGTGGCTGTGAATAAGTCACGCATTGAGGGGGGCGACAATTTCATTGCTGACTACGCCATGCTTTGGAATCCATTCTGCGAAGATTGCTGAAGAGGATCATGATCCAAGAACAGTTGGCGTAGAACAGCAAACAAGATGACTGAGCCTCTAAGAAAATCGTTGAAAGTTGAAGGCCATTTCCGGTAGCCGGAAACGGCGGCGCGTAGCTGTGTGGTTGACGCGTTATACATCACCAAGGGGTGAATGGCAACCATATATTTATAGTTAAAGAAGCCCGCGAACCCTCTTCCCGCCCAACCGGAAGGCAACAAATACTTCAAGCAATGACGCGGTGATTCTATACTACAAAGACATGGATCTTAAATGGAAGACAGTACGAATTAAGATTGGAGCCCACTAAGTCAAATTGTTACCAAAGAGGACTCTTCGGACTATAGCACAGGTTGCAACGATAACCACTTTTTGCATCTCCATGTATAGTCCAGCCCTAAGATCGAGCGTTTTCAGCGCTTTATGCAAATTTTGCGGGACAAATCCTGTCGCTGGAATTACTACTGGGACTACTCCGATCTTTTGTAGTCTCCAATTCTCCTTCATATCGTCGGCTAAGGGGCCGTAGTTTCAGATTTTTTCGTGCTGTTTTTCAACAGTGTTCCGGTCCAACGGTACGGCTACATCGATTATGAAGCACGCTGGTTCTTCTGAGAAGTAGAACTAGATCGGGTCTGTTGTGATTAGCACTGTGGTCGGTGGCAATAGTACGATCCCACAGTAGTTTGACCCGATCATTTTCCAAGATTCTCTGCGGAGTATACTTATAACAAGGATGGTAGGTTGCCACTAAGTTATAATTCAACGCAAGGTTTTGATAGAGAATCTTGTAGACGGAGTTACAACGACTGGTGTATTCGGTACTGTTAAACATCCTGCACGCAGATGCTATGTACTGAATGGTCTCCTCTTCACAGTTGCATAACGTACAACTGGTGATTGAAGAGTCATGAAGAATGTACCGTTTATAATTTTTTGTTGGGAGCGAAGCATCCTGAATTGAAGTTAGGAAGAAAAGTACACCATTAGTCAACCATTTGTTGGAGGCTTCTATATCAATGCCTGGCAACAACAAATTATTGATATGGCCTGCGTGAATGGGTGTCCCTTTCCACAGGTCGATCTTCTTTTGGACTGAAGTAACATTCGACATGGGATTCCATTCTCTGCTTCTCAAGTTCAAAGGAGATAATTTATTATCTGCCATGACGGTTGCCTGGTGTAATTGGCTAGAGGATTGTTTCTCAAAGAAAACTCTCGAAGAGAATCATCATCAACGGCGCAAAAACCGGTATCCGGTCTAGGCCTGCCTTAATAAGGAACTCCAGACATCCCGGTTTTGCGCCGAGGTCCACCAATTCGATATCCCTAAAAGCTGTCTGGCGTCCTGACCTACGCCATCGCACCATCTCACGCAGGGTCTGCCTCGTCTTCCTTTTCTACCATAGATATTGCCCTTATAGACTTTCGGGGCTGGATCATCCTCATCCATACGGATTAAGTGACCCGCCCACCGTAACCTATTGAGCCGGAGTTTATCCAGAACCGGACGGTCATGATATCACTCATAGATTTCGACATTATGTAACTACGGAATCGTCCATCCTCATGTAGGGGGCCAAAAATTCTTCGGAGAATTCTTCTTTCGAACGCGGCCAAGAGTTCGCAATTCTTCTTGCTAAGATAAGTCTCGGAGGAATACATGAAGACTGGCAAGATCATTGTCTTGTACAGTAAGAGCTTTGACCCTATGTTGAGAGGTTTCGAGCGGAACAGTTTTTGTAAGCTGAAATAGGCTCTGCTAGCTAACCACACCCGTGCGCAGATTTCATCATCGTGGGTGGTGCTGCCCATGATGTCGAGATCGTCAGCATAGACCAGTAGTTGGGTGGACTTAAAGGGGATCGTACCTTTTTCATTTACCTCAGCATCACGGATCACGAGGGCCAGGTTAAAGAGGACGTATGATAGGGCATCCCCTCGAAGAGAATGCACTTGATTATAGTGCAATGTTTTCAAATCAATTACCCCCCTTTCTCCCTGGGGACATGGGATAGTGATCCTCAATTTTTCGGCAGCTCTATTGTGCATGTTGTTGCTTGCAAGAACTACCCTTACCCGTCTATTGAAAGATTCTAAATCCGTATTACTCCACTGGCGAAGAAGGAATGGCGAAGGTGTTGATCACCATGATTTTACATTTCCCGAACAGCTCAGTTCGAAGGACAAGATCCAGACGCCGTTGAAATTCCTCCAGCAACTTTGATTTAATTATTGCCACAGCAGGTGTTGTTGCACCCAGTGGTAATTTCAGCGACGGGATTAGCCCCGCAAAATTTGCTTAAAGCGCTGAAAACGCTCGATCTTAGGGCTAGAATATAGATGGAAATGCAAAAAATGGTTATCCTTGCAACCTGCAACAATATATACATAGGTTTGTTTACCGCCAATCTTCCCTCTAGAGTGTCGCATGGAAGTAAATTCGAAATGACCGCCATTGATATTCAAAATCGTCAAAACGTGGATTCCTCGTGGCATATTGGGTAGGTGGCTCTAGAAATATGTGATCCAGGAAAGTAGTGGAGCAGCTTAAGCTTCATAGGAAGTTGGCAGAAGAAGAATCTGAAATTCATTAACAGGAACGAAGGCACCAAAGAATCCTGTTAGCCAGAATTGCATATCTAAATATTTGCACATAAAAAAGCTGTATAGCTTTCGTGTAAGGAGACTGCAATCCGCTTCTCAGCTAAAGCATTTTATCCTTTTGCTGAAATTCCGGGAATTCACACGCTAATTCTTTATCATCTGTTCCGACTCGTAATTAATCAACTCAAGGGAAGACATCTTTTCGGGAGCAGCGTAGATGAATCGAACTACCAACCAAACACCTTCCAATCATCAGATAACAAACCTAAAACCGTTTGACACTTTAGTTTGGCCTAGTCCCCCACTTTTGGATTAGGGAGCCTTGAAATTAGAGAATTTCTTTCACCAAGGAGAAAGGAGGAAGGGAATTGTTAGTTCAATGCACTTCTTGCCATCCAATCCTTCCACCAGTCGAACTCTATCTTCTTCGCAACAACAAGAACCCGAACATAATGCGGAACACAATTTCATCTAGCAGCACTCTTCGATATCTCCTTGATAATGTTACCAGGGCAGAGCTGTGTTTGCATAAAGTTACTGACGAAAGCCCTCTTATATTTCGTAAAAGAGTGCGTTCGGCGTCGTCCTCAACTGTATTACAGAACACTCAATCAGGAGACCATGCCTTCCCATCCTCTCGAGTGCAGGTAAAACTAAAAACCTGTATGGCCACTAAGAAGTTCGGTATGGAAATGGTCTAGCCTATCTGTCTCTTGACTAATTTTACCGAGAGATTTGCCACTGCATACGTTTGCGTTGACGTTCTCCACGAGCAACCACCTCCCTATAATCTTCATTCTTACAGCTGTAGGTAGTTCGTTAACATGGAGGGCAACAGGTACCACTTCGGCGAACGCCATCACGGCCAGCTTCGTACTTAGACAAAACGCAAGGGCAACAGACAATACCGCCATGACATAGAATAGAGCAAACTGCGTTACTCCCATAAGAAAACGTCTCCTGGTGGATATAGGATGCCCAATATTGGCCATTAACCGACTCAAGGCCTAGACTCCAGCGGGAGTCCTGTCCACTGCTGCTTTGATTTGCTCAACGAAGCCCACAATGTACCACAATGTCGCGTGCATAACCAACGAGGGGCGACTGTTCAGGCATGTCGAGTCTTAGGAAGCGTTCCAGAAGTCGGGTCTTAGGATGGAACTCTGTGTTACTCCCGACGTGATCTCCATTCTCATAGCGTCTCATAAAGGAGGAAACAGTCTCTCAAAGAGTCCCCCAATATGCTGAAGGAAAAGCTCGGCAAGAATGTGTTCCGATATGCTTTGCATATCTGTCCATCTTAATAAATTGATCGTTTCAACGAGTCTATTCCTGACGAGCTTTTCGAGCACTTTCCCGGTCTATCAAGCATACACAGCGGTCGGTATGCAGACGGTAGCTCAAGTCTCCTTTTCTTTCGCCCGAGAGTCGCCACCTTTCATGGGCAAGGAGAAATGCACTAATTCAGGCAAGCTTTGAACACTCTGAACAGCAAATCTGGTCGTTAGCGGAACACCAATTTGTAAACTTCCAACAGGACGATCGGGACCTGGTGCCTTTTTTTTTGTTGTTTTGTTTTGTGTGAAACAAAACCTAATTAGAAAACATGTGGTCTGTGAATCCCTTTACATACACCAAGTGGCGCCATTTTGTTTGATATGGTCATGGGCAGTATCAAACTTATGTTATTTCCGATATCTGAAAGATAGGGGGCTGAGCGTTCAAAATGTATCCCCCGAAAAGTGTAACAGATCTCGATCTCAGAAACTATGCAACTGAAAACTCTGAACAATATTACATTGGTGTATCTACATAAAATCTACGCTTCCAAATACATGCCATTCCGATACCTGCTCAAATAAAGTTAACAATAGTATATTACCATATTTTAAAAATTTGCCCGAAACCCCCTTAACTTTATCCTAGAGAAACCTTGATACCGCCATAAGTAATAATATAATACATAACACTAGAAAGTTTGAAAAATATACAACAATCATCAACAAAGTTATAGAAGGTCAAAGTTATGTATTTTACGTGAATTTATCGCAATCTAAGACGTGTGTTAGATCGTGTTCGTATAAAGTGAACTCATATGAATGGCGGAGCTAGATATTCAAGGAGTATTTTGAATTGTTGGCTATGTGCGAATGGAAAAAGTGCATAGGAAATTGTTCACACAAGATGAACCCAAAACCTTTATACCCGAACCGCCCAGCTTCTGGTATTCCGACTTGTTTTCGCTGTGAGAACTTCTTCTTCGAGCTCTTTCTTTTTGAAAGTGGGTAGTCTTCGACACTTCCGCGCGGTTAGTCTTAACCCGTACGGGAAGTAGGCGAAATAGTGCCCGTACAATGCGGTCCATCTGTTCGGTACTTAGTATGCAGGGTTTCCGCTGATCCCTGATTTCCCGACCGAGAAGGGAAGGTATCTTGATCACGACTATCTTAATTTTTTTCGGACCCGCTGATCGTTACTCCAAATGATTTCTCATAATTATGGAAAATTAGTTATTTTTCTGGATGCAATCTAAACCTAAGGACGCATTTCATGCATTAAAACAACATTTGTAGATTTTCCAAGTAATTTATTGATGCAGTTTTTTCTCTTGTGTTGTGTATTTTTAAGTAATTTCTGTTTTCTTTCATTCTTTTCTTATATTGTTCAATTTATTTATTAATAGCATTTTCATTTTATATCATTTTTTTACATACCTACACTATAGTACATATCACAAATATATTTTCATCATTTCTTACTCTCTTAAGCTTTTCGCATGTTTTTAGGTTTTATTTTAATTTTCATTTTATTCATTAGTTTATTTTGCAGTTCTATTTTAATTTCTCTTCTCGAAATATATAATCATCGAAATTCTTTTAGTTGCTTTACAATATAGTCTTAGATAGTAGTTTATATTATATACTGTAGTTGCTAATTAAGTTAAATTATTTTAAAGTCAGTTTGTTTGTTGTTGTGTGTATTTCTTTACAGAAATACATTCGGTAATTCAGAAATTAGCATTTCGTTTTGAGTTTTGATTTTTTATAAAGTTTCGTATAAGGTTTCACATTCTGGATTTGATTCAATATACCTAAAAGTATTTTGAATGCTTCCTCTGCAAATTGTAGAATTTTGTTCTTTCCATTGTTTAATAATTGAAATATGCAAATATTTATTGAGTAGAATTTTTCTATGTAATAGGATTTTTTTTGTTCATTTTTCTCGTTACTTTTTTGTGTTGTGAGCTGTTCACGTATCTCACTATGCAAATTATTCCTTTCAGTTTCACTGTATTATTTAAAACAATAATAAAGTTATTTTCGTCCTTCCCGTTGGAGAGTTTGGTATATTTAGTAGATTAAGGATCTGATGTAGCCTGTGTACTCGCTATTCACGCCAGTTCTAAATTCTGCTTGAAGTTATATTCTAGGCTTTTTACTTTTCGGATAGTTATAGTAACAGTAAAGCTATTTACAATAAATACAATCAATATTATCTGTTCTCTTTCGCTATGTCTCACTCAGTCTCTATTTAATGTTGTTTTCGAATTGTTCCTATACTTACTAGAGTCTCCGCGATAGTGCCTTATTTTATGCGTTTAGGACAATTATGTAATGAATCACACGAATGGCAATAAAGAAGGTTTATACAAGCACCTGGAATGGAAGGGAAAAATATATTAGTTTAATTAAACTCACTTTTCAATAATTTGTACGTACATGGATATTTGCTTAGCATGCACAAATGAAAGAATTGAAAAGATACCTTTGAATGCGTACAGTACTTTTTGCAAAAAAAAATGAACACCACTAATAGCTTTTTCGAGATATCATTTTCTTATGTTTATTTATGAAAACTTGCAAAAAAGCTAACTTAAAGCAGTACCTTTCCCACTTTCGCAGCTTATTGGACTCATTTCATTCCATCACAAGCATTTGCCTCCCACTCCGTGTAAACATCAATTTGTAGTAAATCAATCAACACCTCAATTTCATTAGTTAAATTATCAAAAAATACTCCTACAAATTGATAGATTTAAATAATTCACTATCATTTAATATTCATAAACGTTGACTATAATCTGGTAGCGGTATATCTTTTTTTAAAATACGACAACCATATTAAACTGACGTTTTTTCATAGTTTAATGAGGCACCACCTCTGGTGCAAGTTTCCAAAATTTTTGTACACACTGCGTGTGATCTATGCCGTTTTATGATAGTCACCCCGCTGTGGTTTAGCTGGTTTGGGTTTGCTGTTCGAGTTCAAGTTCAGATGGATAAACACGAGGAAATTAATTTATAATAGCAACCAGGTCTGATGCGATCGTAGAAATATATATAAATACATGGTAAAAGTGCAATGAATATTCATGGCGAATTAATAGTAGCATTTAGAATTGAAAAAATATAAACACAGCTTAAAACGGTGCGTCTTTTGCAGAGGCGAATATTTAGACGACTAATAACTGACCTCATTTAATTTGGAGTTAATGTGACGTTCCTTTTAGAATAGATGTTGGATTAAAAAGATGGCAATTATGAAATAAGGTCAGAGCATCCGGTCATAACGTGTGTCAAATATAATTAAAAATATATATATAATATAAAACGCCAAATAATTCTCCAACGGGTCTATTGCTAATGGAACCTTATTTTGCATACCAAATAAGCGTCCCACCTTTGCTGTTCCCAGAAATTCGAGTATCCGAAACGATAGCCTTTTTATTTGTTGTGAGCACTCAGAACACATTAATTTTCTTCTTTTTACCGGCTAGTTGGAATTCAGTTTAAAGTACAATATGATACCAATTATCCTAAGTGCCAGACTCGACTATTCCAATGCACACAAACTGACTTACTAGTTCACTCCTGCCTATTAACTTCATTAAGCACAGAATGATCGCGGACTTGACAATCTTCCCATAATCCTTAAAAAATGCTCTGTCTCCAGCAGTCCATTCCTGTCAACATTATTCAACCATTACTTGTTGAACGCTTATTTTCACCCATCCCAAAGAAAATCAAGTTGGGGTACCTGAAGCTGGGAGCCTCGGGTAAAAAGGTTTATGTTCAGCTTATTTGAAAAACTCTCTATGCACAATTTTCTATTCGTACATAACTAAGAACCCAAAATATTTCTCTATGTTTTGCCAACCTGACTATATTCAAACTTAGCGAAAACTCGCGCCTCTCGCTGCATGTAATTTACAGAGACAACATATTCTTACCAAATTTCGTGACAATCGGTTCAGCAGTTTCTGAGTAAATCGGGTGTCACAGACGGACGGACAGGCAGACCGACGGACAGATGGATAGACGGACAGGCAGACATTGAATTGATTTCAATAAAGTTTTGTTTCACACAAAACGGTAACAAAAATCCCCTCTTTCTGAATAGCTACAAACCCAGCTTTACCCCTTCAACTTCGGCCAAAATCTTCGAACTAATGGTAGCTATACACTGCGATAAAAACACTTCTAGCCCGGACTTCCAGTTTGGCAAAGGTACAGGTCATTCAGTTGACCATGGCCTCCTTTTCTTGAAAACCAACATCTTTCTCGTAATTAATCACAAGCCACCTACAATAGCCTGTCTTCTTGGCATAATAAAAGCTTTTGAATCCATATGGCAATACAGATTAGCTTATAAACCAATGAATATACTGCACTCCCGTCCACTCCTCTGTAAACTAATCTTTAGCCTTTTGAAGAACCGCAATACCAAGAAAAAGTTCCTTTTCCTTCCTTTTCTTACACCAATCTAGCTGGTATCCCACAAGACTCAGTCCTCTTCGCAATCCATTTCTCACTCTTTACCGCAGATATCCCGAAACCTGCTTCCACACCCAATTCTATTAGCATCCTTCAATATGCCGATGACCTTATCGGCTTCACCAGTACGAGGACATAGTATGCCGTGGAGCTAATTATAATTCTCAGGGCAAAACATGACGTCGAATTATATTGAGTGGCCCAAAGTATGGACGGATTTACGCTCAATATAATTCGTAGCAATATTGTGTTCTGCGAACTAAAGAATTTAGGGTTCAACCCCATCTCCAGGAAGGGTGGAAAGTTCATAGAGGGGGGAAAGGAAGTTCCCCGCCTCTTTAACTTCGATGAAAAATCACGGCGGTCGCTCTAAGTTGTGGCACTTCAAACCGAGAATACTTTGATAGTATCATGGTAAAGTTTGATTTCCCAGCCTCACCCTCGGATTGAAAAGAGCAAAGAGGGGATGTAGGAGAAAAAGAAATGTCGTTACGATGGTTCATCTGTGCAGGTGCAAGGGAATTGGGGGTAAGGGAAGCCCCTCTCTTTAATAACCGCTGAACTAAAAATAACTCTATTAATTATTGCCAAAGTAGCAACTTTTCTTGGCAAATAGTCAACAGCAACAACAAGAACTCTATGCAAAATTGATTAACATCAAAGTTCTGGACGGCAAACTATTCATTGGAATTACAGCTTTAGAAAGAGGGGCCATTTTCTTGCTCCTACATACTCTTCTTAACCCCTCCCAGCGCCATAATTTTGTAAGGGGCCGATAGATGGCCGCCAAAATTCTCTAACGTAACTAGAAGGGGGACGATCGTTTCCTTCTTCATACATTTATCCCTGGTTTCTCTTCCTCAGGGGGTAGCGTTGGCAATTCAAACTTTAGGAAGATGATACAAAAAATCCCCCTTTTACCGGCTATAACTTTTCAAGGGGGGTGATTGAAATGAATTTTCATCGGGGTTGAATGGAGGTAACCTTGTTCCCTCCCTCCTCCATAAACTCCTTCCTTCCGAAGATGGGGATGAAGTTCTATTCTTTACCAAAAGTACTTAAAAACCCTTCTATCTATCGCTTGCCTGTACCATTTCTCATGTAGACTAACCCTTTGGTCGCCCATACAGAAAAAATCAGAAACGACTGCCAGTGAAAGACAATTAATCCTAATAATGTCCAAATAAGCAAACCGATAAAAGTCATAAGTAAGTATTTGGAACAATATTAACAATCTGGCTAGAATCCTGCATCCTTATGTGGAACCAAGCTAACCCTTCTGAAACATTTAGTAATAACTTCAATTGAATCTGTTATAAACTATATATATATTCCCGGCCTTTTTTATATTTCGAAGAACCAGTTCTAGTCTAATTCCCTGATAAAGTTTTCTAAGAATTTTTCTTGTAACCCAGGACCATATACTGGGGAACAATAAAAACTAATGCGAGAAAACCAGAGGAAAATGAACAATATTCTCGCTCAAATCAAACATATCTAATCCAAAAGTTCAATCCCCTCTGAGCACAGACTGAACTCAGACTAAGTGCAATGGATTCCATTTAATACAACAATTAAATGCTTTTATGTAATCTTGCTCACTAATAATAACCAGTCCAATAACTTGTGTGCAAGCCGCCTTCATCTTCATCTTAAATCACAGTATGACTTGCCTTACAATTTCTCATGCCTCTCATGCCACGAGTGTGTATCATGTATGAGATTTTGTACTGCATTCTCCGCAAGATTCCTCTCGTGGCTCACTGAAAAGATAATGATGATGCTGATACAATGAAAAGATGGTAGATACAGAAGAATTGGTCGAAAGACTCTAATTACATATCTCACATAGTAAAAAGTAAAAGTTGAGACTACAATTAGCTCTCATTGTCATTGTTTACATCGTATAGCTATCAGCTATGGTGGCGAGGCCTAATGGGACTCTTGATGCACGAAAACCCTACATATTTGACACAGCGTACATATGAGTTGTGATCATGGAAGTTGACTAAAGGGAAGAGTTGCCATATGGAGAGTGAGCCATTTGAGGTCCAACTTTAGGGATTGGTCTACTCCCTTTTATCTGTGCAAATGTAATTTGCATTCGGGAGCGATAGGACGTATAGCAGAATGTTAAGTTAAGTCAAACCAAAAAAACCAGGGTTAACCTAAATCATGGGTGCACATACCGCAATATATCGCAGCGAACACTTCTAATAACCAGTAAGGCTTCGTTTATTCATATTTATGATGGATCATAGGCCATTCATACATTCATTCGCCAACACTGTCCGCTAAATCTTAACGCCGCGTTTATCTCCTCGAGATACCATTCGCTTTTTATCTTCAAATCCGCTGAAATGAATTGCCTACATCCGTTCATTTCTTGGTCACAAACTGTCCACGATGCTCGGTCTCCAGCATTATTCAATAGAAAACTAAAAAATCGTATTTATTGCGTAATCCTGCAATGTCATTGTTTCGCCCATTCACCCCACGTCGCAGTGAGATTTCGGAATTGGCCTACCAAGTGTGAGAACTTAATGCTTCTGCACGGGGCTGATTTTTACTAGACTTTATTCTCCCTCCCCCATGAAATGTTCGCATTGCACTCCCCGGAATCAGAACTGGGCACAATGAAAGCAGATAGCGCAACTTCGATTCGAATCCATTAAAGTTAATTGCCTCCCAGCTTTGACGAATCATCGGTTACGATTGGAGCTATTTCTCTGTTCAACTGAGAGTTGGCTTCGTTGTTTTCAAATTTTTTTGAAAGCTATCTGGCCCGACCATCTCTTTGTCCACAAAACGAATGCTGCTGCTCCAATGCGGATACTCCTTTGTATTACCATTATATTTTTATTATTGGAACCGATTATTACGAGTAGGTAATGCGATGGCCGATAGCACATCGATACCTGTGCGTATAATTTTCAGCTTTTCGGTATCACCTCACGGAAGGCTTACAAGCTGTGCTGTAAGGAGGGTCACAAAAACACTTTCTTACCATTTTCTCTATTTCAAAAGATCTTAGATCTTTAACGAATTGTAGTTGAATACATAGCCACTGAGAAGTGCATGAAAGTATTGCAAAAGGCTCAAATTTTTGATGAAGAACTAGAAACTGCTACAACTGATAAGATACAATTTACGATGCCGTCGAGGAGTTTCCATGAATAGTTTATTGTCCAAGACGTTGATCTTAATCAATTTTTCATCGTTCTCTCGCTGTTTGTTTCCCACCAAAGTGCGAGTTATGGCGCACACTATAAAATATCCGGACGAGGCTTCCTGGCCGGGACAGAAGCAATAGTGGGCGTAGTGGAAAAGGGCGTGCATTTCTCTTTCTCTAAACGCGCTGAATGGGAAAATTTAAGGTATCGATTTTTCAGAAAATTTCAGTCAATGCTGTATGTTTCGTAGAGTGATTTTTTCTTTCCGATGAAAACCAGCCAGTTCTCGAATTATTTCCGTTGTGATTGTTGTAAATAATACTTGGATATCAAATTGATGTTATAGATGGCTATGAATGAGTGGCTGGGATGTGCACATAGCCAAGGGAGCTTGTATCCGAGTTACTAGGAGGTGTCTGTCCGCAGCGATTCCTATTTTCATTGCTACCCATGCTATGTGAATTTTTCACTGGCAAAGCAGGTGATTTACCCTTGAGAAACTTTTGATTTTTCCACTTGATTAATAATCTACAATAACGTTCAGAGTATCGTATTGAACTCGTTTACGAGAATTTTTCACTTTTTTCTGCCTCCCTTATGGGTGCTTTGACGTAGGCGGCTACATAAATATGGACGTGTGCGTAGATACATGATAATGTGCACATAAGAGAAATGTAGGTAACAGAGGGATTAATAATCAGTGATCAAAATGAACACCATTTCATATTTTATGTCTCCTTTGATACCAATGATCCTTATGATAGACGTAAAATTATTATGGCCATTCATAAACCGTATTTTATGCGCATATGTATTTAAATATACATAAATAGAGAGGAAGCTGCACAGGAGAAAAATCTAAATTATTATGATATTTCACAAGTATCCATACGAACTTCATTCGATAGTGTCGATAAAATACTCCTTTCGGTTCTGACTCGCAAGTAATTTTCTTTACTACCCACCAAATCATATTTGTTTCACAGCACAAAAGTACTTGCTCAAGGAAAACGGTCAATATCGGGAATAGACGAAAACCCTAAAATCTTAGGTCAGATAAGATAATGCGGTTCACTTCGGACATCTCGAAATGTATTTTATTGGTAAAGCCACGCTTTTTTTGCCAACAATAAACGATTCTGGTATTATTTCCGTATAATCACATAGAACAAGTTGGTTGCTTTTCCTAGGGATGCTTTCCTTATGTACTGTTTCAGCACATTTCCACGAACCGAGAGCGATAGGAGAGAGTTGTGGTTTACACAACTAGAACTTCAACTGCGATAAACTGTGCACCGACATTTCCTGATTTCAATCGCCATTTTTCAAAAGACAAGCTGTTTGACTTAACAGACTCACAGCAGAAATATACCACTGCGGTCTAGGTCATCCTTGCATCATCCAACTTAATCCAACAACCATCAAAGCATTTGTGTATCCGTCAGGAGGAGAAAATGAGGCAATGAATGAAGAGTATTTCAATAGGTCATGAAGGACCTACTAAATTCTACGCCAGCTGATTAGCCTTGGTGGCACTGCGTCTCTGGAGCCACTGATGCAATCTATGGGCACCAACCATCTGGTCTTTTGCCGATTTTTGTGACATTAAATGGCTAGCGGCAACAAAACTGCAGCCGAATTGAGGAAACAACGTCAAACATTCCAACATTCTCTCCTTCAGTGCTAACACGCTTAACGCAACTAGGTCGAACACCTAGGCTTTAGTTCTTTGAGAAAGTTGCCTTTTTCACAACAGACTTGGGAAGAGCACTTAAACGAGATCCTTGTAGCTGACGTAGAGAGGTTACAACATTCAAAGCAGCAATGCTGTCGTGCACAAGTTAGAAAAAAGCTTCGGCGCAATCATTGTAAAAATGGCATATGATCTGCTAAGTGAGCTCTTCAACTCACAATACAACAACAAGCAAGTATATAAGTTTAGCTAACAATGAAAGTCGACTCAATAACAAACTTGCCAACAATGTGCGCTCCGGAGAGAGACATCCCAAAAATTGGTCAAACTACTATTTAACAATCTGCAGTGGCAAACACAAAGCGCTTCAAAAACTCGATTGTCGGTCTTCGAAAAGAATAGGTATTTCGCCTCATCAAAGTGCAAAATGATACGAAGGATTGACAGAGTCAGAGTCAGTCTTTATATACTTGTCAACCCGTAGGAAAATTCCTTCCAGCCGACAGTTCCAACATTACCTAATATGAAAAAAAGAATAAATCTTGACGTTACTTATAGATGGTCCAAAGCTCGTATGATAGAAGTTGAGTTGCGCCAACATCTCTATGCACTTTTTACAACCCCAGGTCCCCACTGGAGAATATCATTCAGGGGGTGCTATACAAAAAATGCCCTGTGACAGGGGCCATTTTAAAATAAAATAGATACGCCCAACAGTACTCTCTCTTAAGGCCCAGGTTGTAGTCTTTCAGAAAACATATTTGGTCAAATTTATATTTTATAACCCGAGCCTAAGAAATACGCTATGTAATACACACCTTGTACGCTACCTGACGGCCAGCTAATAGTAACAGCAGTGTACAGAGAAATATTTTTTTGCATCTTGGCAAAACCACCATGTTATTGCAATGTCTACTAAGTGGAATAAAAAAAACTAATTGAATATGATAAAATTCCAAACATTTCACTGAAAAATGTTGTGCAAATATTAGCCCGCTTTTGTCCCCTCCATCTTCGAGAAACCATGGCTTGTCAAACACCCATTTCCCTCCGAATTGGAACTGCGTCCCAATCATATATACCACAGTTGACAGTCAACTTTCGAGCTGAAATCAATTATTGATGAATTTTGTCATTTCTGCAACCCTCTTTTTACCCTTTCCACCCTTTCACACCTCCACAATTGATGCCCGCCTTTAGAAGCCTGTTCACCAGAATTCGCACTTCTTATATTACATCCCCATAGTTAATCAATTGCTTGCATTAAAGCAATCCTAAAGTGGAATACTACTACTAAAATACTAGTTTTTCTGCAATAAAAGGTGTAGTTAAAAGGGAGGATCACAGAGTGCGGCAATTATGGAGGCATTACGTCTCTGACTGCCACCTATAAGATATCTTCCTCATCCGGCCCCATACATACCAAGAAGGCTTCACTTCTTCTGTTAAATCACCAGTAGATCTTTCTGGGGGAAGCGATGGAAAATTCGTCGACTTCAAGGTCTATGCCTATAATAGCATAATCAGGATAAACCTGTACACAGCATAAGAAAATTCGGTATCCGGACGACATTGATTGGATCGATTAAGTGAGCCTGACCAATTCGCCAAAGACACTATCCTCTTCAAGTCCATGTGGGTGAAGATGATCCAGCCCGTAAAGTCTATAAGGGCAATATCGGTGGTAAAAAAGAAGCATTGGCAGACCCGGCCTCAGATAAAGCCATAGCGCAGACCAGGGCGCCCAACAACTTTTAAAAAAAATTGTCTAATTGGTGGACCTCGACGCAAAACCGGGATGTCTGGAATTCCTCACGAAGTCAGGAGTAGACCAGATACCGGTTATTGCGCCGTTGATGATGATGAGCTAGAAAACGATTTGGAAGTCCATCAGGACCAGGTCTGATATAGATCGAGTTTATCCATGATAAATTCAACTAAAGAAGGAGTAGGTCTACATGTAGAAATACGCATAGACGAGGTACAAATGTTGAAAGAATTAAGAATAAAGTAATCCACTAGAGATAGGCAGCTTTTGAGTTAGTCGACTCCATTGTGCTTCTCCGTCCATTGAGCCAGAAAAAAGAGTTTTCATTTAAGTTTAGTTCGTGGAAATAAGTAACTTTTAAGTTTTGGGAGGAGCTAAAGCTAGTTGCCAAAACTGTTATTCCCCCTAAGGAATTTATAGCGGCTATTATAAGTACATACGTTATATAAAAACTACTTTGACTTGTGTAAAAAGCCCACTGGAGTTCACATCTGATAATTACATACAGGCAACAATAGTCGAGGTGCGGGGGCAGAGAGGACGTATTAACTGCATAGAAATAGTTCAAATGTTCTAGTTTCACAAATAAAAAGGTCATAATGACTTAACAGATAAACGCGAATTGAAAAGTAAGCTGCACAAAAATATTCTGTATTAACTTCATATTTTCTTTAAATCAAGGGAAATCGGTCCGACTCAATATCTCATGTAATTAAATCTACCAGCATCTGTACTACACTTCCATCTTCATCCCTAATATTTATCCCAATTCACTCTGATTATATCACAAATTTCCTGTATTTGACAATTTATTTAAGGACAGCTTTAAGTACGTGCGCCTCTCACTCGAAAATGTGCACACACTTCTTCAAGAGGACAAAATACGAACGTTAAAACGAGAGGATAAAAATAGCAAAAACACTGAAGGAAGAATATAAAGAAAGAATTCAGAACAAATCGGAATATTGTACTCCTTCCTACCATACAAATGTTCAAATGTTCATGCCATTCCCCCCACAAACGGAAAAAATAAAAACAGACTACAAAATGTGATGACGACTCTTCTGAAGTGTAGTAAAAAAGAAAATTGGGTTTTCCTCGTGCCATAACACATTGCATACAATTGCCCAGAATTTTCCCTTTGATGTTGAGCCGTCAAAGACTTGTCTTTGTTGTTATCATCATCAACATCATATGCATATGTACGTATATACTTCACGTAACTAGATATGTATATCCGTACGCAAAGTCATTGTCTCGCAGTCGTCATAGGCGAACCATACTTCTCAGCTCATTCACAACTTTCCTCGGATTTTCAAGCCCTCATCGCCCGGTTGTACTTTGCCCAGAAAACCGTCCCCGTCCATTCACAATAGGCCGAGCCTTTTTTGCATTGTTCCAAATATAAGGGAGTACGAGCCGTCACCATGTTCACCGGCCGACCCAATACTCTGCATAGTGCACAAGGTTACCGGAGCATAAGCGCACTTGAGATACATATTCACCTACAAAGATACATACTTTCTTTGTACCTCAATGCTCAGCAGTTCAGCACTTTGTGGGAGAAGTATAGATGAAGACATAAAGGATATTTTTGAATAACAGGGAAGCGTCCATCAAAACAGAAATCCTTCAAATCGTCGACCGGCAATCCCAAACATGACATCCTATCACTATTCACCCCCAATTGTCGGCAGTAGGGGTAGAAGATATTTCACTTTAATTCGATGTGCGGTGATTAAAGTATTATTTGTACGGCTTAGTCAAAGTCAAAGTAAAATAATTGGATGTTAATTAAAAGGTTTGAACATTCGAGCGCACACCCGACATACGGCCAGCATTCGTGTTTCGCAAACACTAATCCGTCGGGATTAACCTTTTTGCGGGAATAATGAATATACTTATGTCTATTGTAGAGTATCAAATAGTACATTCTGCTAGGCCTACGTTTTTTGGAGGGCGAAATACGGTTGGGTTGGGTGATGTCGATATTTTTGGGTCAGTGGGGAACTTCGAACTGGGAGTATTGAGACTTTACCTTTTAGAACATAACAAGTCGGGAAACCGGAAGCTGGAGGCTTCAGGTATGAAAGGTTTTGTTTATTTCTTTTATAAAAACATTTGAGTGTGCATTTGTTCCATTAGTACATAGCACATGATATATGCATATGTTATGTGAGAATATCCACATTCAGATGACATTGACATTCAAAGTTTTGAATTTGCAGACTCGCAACTTTGACGTATTATAACTTTGTTAGTGATAGTGCGATTTCCACCAAACTTGGTGGGATCATACTTTATTTTATATCCCACATTGTTTCCCGATGCTAGAAGGAACTTAAGGGGGTTTCCAGCACAATTACTAAAAATTATGCTAATATACTATTATTAACTTTATTTGAACAGATATCGCTTTGGAGGGTATTTCGCGACCTAGGCATCATATTGTGCAGATTTTTCAGTTCAGAGTAGTATCTGAGAATGAGTCCATTAAAGAAATGACCACACAAATGTCAAAACGAATGCCGACATCAGAAAGTACTAACCTAGACCTTTCATTTGATACCCCACAAGACTACATTTGATAAAAACAAAATTAAACAAGGCAAAAACGCAATACGGATTCTTTCAGCAGCATACAGAAAGCATGTAAACTTCTAGTACTTTCAGAATATTTTGGATAATAGTAGGCTATATCCCCCAGTTTTCGGCAGCATAGTTCAGAATTATTCTGCAGTATACCACCCCTTTATGATGAGCAGTAAATGGGAAATGAGCCAGCCGACAAGCTGTTCACCGTACAATATTTTCTTAGAACCAGAACCTTACATTGCATCACAAATACACTGAAGACTGCGACAACAGAAGAAGGACTATGAGTTTGAAGCTTGGCGCTGTTAAAGCACTCTTCAAGCAGATCGAAAGGTACAACGTCAATGCTTGGACTTCCGAACAACAGAAATTCATAGGCAGTGGGGTATTTTACTTCCAAACCCATACTATATTTAAAAACAGAAGAAAGTCCAGAGCGCGCGAATGCGATCTGACTTTTGTCGTTGGCAGTGATTTCATCACACATTTCACATATTTCTAACCAATGGATTGATGCGCTTCGTGTGACAAACGAAATTTTCAAAGTTTGGCTCATCAACGTTTGTGCTCCAACGGAAGACAAGGATGGCTCATGTTGTGTCAGACGGTGCTTTCGTATACTTTGACGCAAACTCACAAAAGATCATTCATGAAACTTTAATTCGTCCGGTCCTATGATACGGCGGAAAGATGGAGGGATGAGCCACGCAAAAACGTAAACAATTCGGGAAACCAGAAGTTGCACGCTTCAGGTATGAAAGGTTTTATGTATTTCCTTTATAAAGACATTTGAGTGTAAATTTGCCCCATTAGTATGTAACACGTAATATACGCATATATTATGTGAGAATATCCACTTTCGGGTGATATTGACATCCAAAATCTTGAATTTCCAAAGAAGTGGCAACTTTGACCTATTATAACTTTGTTAGTAATAGTTCGATTTCCACCAATCTTGGTAGGATCAAGCTCTATATTATAGCCTGCAGCCAACTACTGAAAATATAGTAATATTCTATTATTAACTTTATTTGAAGGAATATCAGTATGGGACGTATCTCGGAGCCTAGCCACCATATAGTGGCAGCCTCTTGATTTCTTTTAGATTTTTCGGTTGAGCAGTTTCTGAGAATGGCCCCGTTAAATAAATGATCACTTTGGACTCCCCGAACTCCCCGCCTTTCCAACAAATGTCAAAACTAAGACCGCCTTCGGAAAGTATTAACCGACACCTTCTATTTGATACCCCACATGACTATATTTAGAAAGGGGACCCCTCCTTAAATTCGACGTAACAGAATGTAACTTACTGAATGTATGAGCGTTCACAGTTTCCACCTTTCCACCAAATTCGTTGTGAGTTGCTACTACAGTCTCCGAGAAAAATTCGGACGGACGGACAGACAGACAGACAGTAAACCGATTTTAATAAGGTTTCGTCTTACATAACACCTTAAAAATGAATACTTCCCAGTAACAGGTCTTAAGGATAATCTTAGCCCCAGTCAGCGTGAACAGCAGATGAGAAATAAGGTTGTACCTATTATAACATATGACAAACCAGAAGCTCCAATGGACAAGCCATGTAGAGCGTATCGGGGACAGAATATTTACCAGACGTCTAGTTGAAAGCAAAGTGGAACAAGCCCGAAACAGATCAGAAGACTCAGTAGTTAATTCAAATTATTGTCTTTTGTATTCCGGAAATTGCACAACGCAGTCGCTCAATCAACAACAGTGGAGACGAAGGGAGGCCATATACCGGTATCGAAATGTAGCGTCCTAGCAGAACAATAGACTGAGTAGTTAGTCCGACATAGATTTTAACAACTGTTACGTGTCACCGTTTCAGAACAATCTAACGTATAGGTACAAATTATGGAAATTTTAGAAACGTCACTTTTGTTATTTGGAAAATCGTAAGGAAAATGAAATTTGCCTATTGATTGCATTTTGACTGCGCAAGGCGGACTGAATAATTGTTTTAGAAACTACCGCAGAAAAATTAATAATTGCCCAATGATGATTTTGAGCGCTTGTGTGGGTGCCACGTTTGCCGAATTCATCGCTATACTCTTGGATCAAAGGGAAACGAAGCGAAGCCAAACCACGGATAAAGATGAAGAACTACGTCAAGACAACGCATTTTATTATAAGTCCATCCCAACCAGGAGGAAAGTTACACATCCATTTGCTTCTGCACCCACCATAATCTTTAGATTGAATTCCCGGCGATTTATGGCTATTTACAGGAATAAACATAATGCTCCACGGGAGAATATTTGAACTAAACCCTGAAGGGATCTAGAATGAAATAGAAGAATTTAAGTTCCTGTACACTAATCACTTCGTGAGTGCTACATTAACATCGATCTGGCTGGCATTTTTGGGGCCAAATGAACACGGGCAGACAGGGCAAAGTTTCTAGATGACAACAATCCTTGTTTATTTCCGAACGAAGTCAACTCACACCTCCGGGTAAGTAGCCCCGGGTGGCGAGCAGGCATGCTATGTACTTATGATTTGAGGAACGATTTGGCATTTCCTGGAAACGGCTTATAGTTTCGTCCATCCTAATAATAATCTTTGTATGGCTGCAAGTACGTTCGAAGCTATGGGACCATCAAGTTGGCAGTACAGGCTAAGTTGAGATGGACTCCTGACTAGCACCTGATCTTGATTCTAAATTCAATCTGGAATGAGGATTTGTGCCAACCTACGCGTGGCCTCTTTGCTAGCATATACTATCACGACCATCATTTAAGATAACTGCACAACCGACAACAGCCGAAATTTTTGGAAAAACAGCGTTATACCACATTCACCGCTTTTGGCAGCTAACATGTGACATTCTACTATAAATCCCTTCGCAAAAAGAGTATACGACGATCAGCTACTAAAAAAGTAGAAAGATCTTCTGTTCCGTAAAAGATAAAAGTTCTAGTAGCCAAAATGGAGAGAAGCGGACGAAAAGATAGCAAAGTCCGAGCTGGATGGCACTCCCTTGTTAAGAAGAAAAATAAATAAACCTTCCTCCAGAGAGGATGACCCCCATCAAAAAGACGAGGTAGAGGAAGAAAGGCTACTCGAGCAATGCTTAGTGGTTTTATCGAAAATGAAGGCTGTCACCATCGAACAGAGAAATATCTACATGGATATCAAAAATAACATAATTGATGTGGAGGAACTCCTAGGCCTTATTACATATCAGCGAAACTCCTTGAAGAAAACCGAAAAGGAGCGGAGGAAAAAGCAAAACGCTAGCGGAGCCCCTAATGAATTATAACAAACAATTGATAAAAGAAGACGAGAGGGAAAAACGTAGATCTGGTCGTAGCATGAAAAATGAACAAACAGTGTCGAAAAAAGACCAAAATTCGATAGCAACTACATAAGTTGAATATCAACGGCAGTGACTCAACTATAGGAAATTCGACAACAACAGCAGCGACAAAAAAAATTGAAAGGGGCAAACTGCTGTCGGAGACTCTTATCATTAGATCGAGCTCGTGCCCAGAAATTATTTTAAACTTGACCAACGAAATTCCAATTAGAAGAACATGAAATAATCGTTTGCGGTTTGCTCTGCATTGCCTAAGAGTTTCAGGAACAGGACCGGAAATGAAGGAGTTAACTGATCTTCAATTGACTATGACAGTTTTTTTTCAAACACTTCAACTAAGCTGATTAAATCTCTTTGCACTGTCGCCGAATCAAGGACCTTAACCAATTTATTGTGAATTTCGGGAACAAGAGAAGTAGACTCAGACTGCCAAGGTGTAGACTTGTTTGTATGTCTAGGAAGCGTTGCTCCTGTGGACGACGAAAACAATGAAAACAGCTTTGCGAGCGCTTGGGGCAGGCATCCCTGGCCGTGTTGATGAGAAAGTCTCATTGTCATTAGACGCACAATGGAAAAAGGCTACAGATCCATTGCGGTTTATGAGATGCAGTGAAATTCACTATCACAGGATTGCCGACGAAAGGGTTTTCCTAGAGTTACATCGAACAGAACAGTGGAGGAGAGTACACGCTTCTCGGAAAGTCATAGGAAGATAACGATAGCGCGCAAATGTGCTTGACCCTATGATCCATTTAGTGATAAATGGCAGTCATGTAGTTACTTCGGTGGGGTTCTAAAATTTGTCCCACATTGGGCGCCATTTTGACGAGTTTCTAAATAGGTAAAAATTCCCTGAAATTGAAAGATTTTCGTTTAAATTACAGAATAGCATAAGAAACTTTATTCAAGAATATCATGGTTCGAAGTGATTTCGATTGAAAGGTACAGCAAGATTTGCGAAAAAAAGTCCGTGGTCACTAGTTCGACGTGAACAAAAAGAAGGGAGGTTTCAAATAATGGGAAATAGTCAAAATAGAAAAACTGGTAAACGGTAGTATCTCAGATATAATACAGAAGTGGAGAAATTAACTAAAAAATTTTTAACCTCGATATTTGTATTATTGTTTAGAATTCGAGGAAAAGAAGCAAAATTAGTGGTCGCTTAGTTTGCGCCAGATGGGAGGCATTAAAGTGGTACATGGCTTGAGTTGATGTTAATCAAGCTGGGGAGATAGTGACTTAGCAGTAAATTTGGCGTAGTGATGGCAGAGATAGAGCATGCCGTCTTGCAGCAACTACTGATAACCTCATATTTGCTTTTTATTGGGATGTCTAATCATGGACAAATGTGAAAGACATTCTGGCAGTCAGCATCTTATCTACATAATTGCGAAGAAGAAGAATTATTTTTGACACGGTTTCTTAAATAATCCAATAAATTCAATCACCATCACCCATGACTTTTGTATTTTTTTAAAATTTGTAAAAGCATTAAAATTGGTTATTAATAATTTGGACCGACCGACCTCTAACAAAATATGAACTTCACAATTTTTGTTTCTCCTCAATTTATTCATTTGTAAAACTGCAATTATTTTTTCAAACTTTATGTGAATCAACTTTGCCGAAGTTGGAACCAGATACAAACTACTTATGTTAATATCAACACAAAACCAGATACACTCTGTTCAGGTATAATTACTAGGTCTGAAATTAACGAGCCAGAAGCCTCTGGTACGGAACTTCAATTTCGATACAATACTTGAGAAGGTTATCCGCGCTCTACTCCTAGCTAAAAAACATTTCCATGTAAGACCTTTTATAATGCATCCAAAATCAGCCGATATCCAACTACAACTTTCGAAACGAGATAATTACATGGATTAGATTAATTCGAATCACAATGCATGGTCGAGTGTTGAGATTTCGAGGACCACGCCAACCACCACCGTCGTCGGCGTTACAATTTCAATTTGTTCCGTAATTTCTGGTTCACAATATATGCGTTTGGTAAGATATGTATCATTCTGTTCGAGAGTGTTAAGCCGAAGTCAAGGTCTAAGCACCCAAAAGCACTGCAGCCATTTGACGACAATAGAGCAGCGTGCTTTCGACACTTTCGAAACCCGTTACATTGATCCAAGTATCTTGGGTACTAAATGAATATCAGATTTTAATTTCAGGGAATTCAGCCAATGCACTAATTACAATGATTATATTTGCTGAAGTACGTAGCCCCGGCGTTCGAGGTCCAGCATCTCTCCATGTGCGTATAGGTTGTGTGGAATGTGAAAGGTGCGCAGCAGAAAAACCATCGGCCCGTTGGCAATGTCAGCAAATGGGTCACATTTGAAATGTAGAAAATTATTGAATGGATATTATTGTTGTACCTGCGTTTTGATAGTTTTGGTTTGAATACTAAACTTTGCTTGGAGTTCTTCAGCAGAACATACCTTGCGTGTAGAAGATAACTCACATTCGACGTGTTGCCTAGAAGCAAAATACATTTGTCGGAAATGAGGTCTTATTTCAAGAACGTATCATCTGCTTGTCTAGGGACCAATTTAACTCAACATAAGTAGGTGTCGGAAGAAATATTGCGTTCATTCTTATCCCAGTTGTTACCTAAACTGATGGAACTATGCTACCAGAGCACAGACACTTCGTTGCGCCAAGATTGATTCTTTACGAGGAGCTGCAACTTCAAGCACTCAGCTATTTTCTTAGGTCTATGGTATTGTGCCCTGAAATCGCATATTCCACAACTAATTCTAGCAACTTCACCTTTCGGAGTAAATTTGCCAGTTGATAGCTCTGGTCCCACTATTATGGAGCCAGTCTGTCAAGTTTCTCATTACCAACAATGTTCGAACAATCACGACTCGTTCAGTCAGCTAAGCTTGGAATATGGTTGGCATTTTTTCGAGTTCCATACTTGGCTTTTCAGAAAACACACCTAGACCATATCCCCAATGAAAGAAGAGTCTGCATTTCCGAAAAATTCGTGGTCATTCGGCGAACTTTTTTTTCTGCTTACGGGATGGCATGTCCATATATGTAGAAATTATATGTTTAGTTGGCAGCAACTTGTGACTACACCAAACCAGCTAGTTTGATATGGTATTGCTATAGTGCTGATACTGCTATTTTTGGTCCAAAAAATTTTTTTGCTATCAATAAAATAGCCTAAATATCTACTTGGAATTTGGTTTGCATCTTTCTGAAAGGAGATTTAGTTCCATACTCAGTCTTCCAAAAGCAACTCTGCGCCCATTTCGTCTTCCATGACCCGTCTGTGAAGATTAATAACACTGTAATCATAAAAGATTCGTGGGCCATTTGTCGGCCATTTTCCTCTTTTGGGGATTACCACAAAGTAGGTATTTTCAAAGATCATATTACCAGCAAACATCGGAGCCGCCTGATGCTTGCTAGGGGCGTCCAGATGAACGCACGACCTCCGGGCCTTCCCACGGACCAAGTTCCCAGGTTCTACCTATCGCAGTTGTATAGCACAAGAGAAATCTACATTGTTTCTACTATTGTTCCCGCATATGATAATTCCACAATAGTTTGGAGTCGAGATTTTCTCCTAAATAGTTTGTACTGGCCGAATTTCCACCCTAGGTAGTATCTAGCTGCACCGCTTCACGTTCCTAGTGACCTACTCCAACCGCACTTGCGACCACCATGAGTTCATTGCGGAAATGCCATCATCTGCAGAGTGATATTCAAGTGACCAGCAACTATAGCAAAGAAACCTTTTGATATGTCTCCGTGCGTAGCTGTGCCTCTGTGCGCTTCGTCGAGCAGAGAAGCGACTTAGCAGACAGAAAAGGAAGTCTGGGAAACTTAATAGATCAGTGAACTTAAGAAGTACAGAGAGCAACTGCACTAGGCACGGAAGTTTTACCAACAAGTCAGTAGAACAAAGCAATTTACACCTAGATGCTCATCCTGCCCAGACAAAGGGTGAAATCTGATCTCCGATGGTATGGCCATATTGGAGCGATGGGTTGAGTACCTTAATGAATTACCACCAGCAAGCGTGATAGAAGCAATATCTGCAATTCATCAGCTTGACAATCATATGTCGCCAAGAACCGCTAGAATTATACGAATTAGTTAAATATGGAGGCTACCAATCACACAACATAGTTCATCAGGAGAGCTCCAGGAGAGAGCGATTAAATGCCTGATAACAAGTAGCGAGGCATTAGCTGCCCCAGACATGTGAAGAACGATATCACACAGTGCAGCAATGATGGCGATATCACGTTGCTAGGTATTATTCTTAAGATTTTCTCTGTTATCTTACTGGGGCGTCATCCCCATTCGCCCAGAATATCATCGGCCAATACCAAATATGTTTCATCCCAGTGAAGTTAGCAACATAGTAGATTTTCCTTTGCGGCAAGCGATGTAGAAACTGTTGAAAATGATCATCAGTTGCACCATCTTTTCATCCGCTTATGATCACATAGCCTAGATAAAAATGTACACGACCATGAGAGAATTTCCAGGCTCGATTGATAAGGTTGACCGTGACCAGTATGCGAGGCCAGACAAAAGCAGCAGAATCGGCCTCAATACCATTCACCACCAATAACGGTGTAGAGCAGGGGAATGGCCTATTATGCATTCTTCTGCTCTGATAAAAGGGATTCGTGGTGCTGACATAAATGCGAGAAACACCATCCTCTTTAAGTCCCTCGGCTATTCATCTGTGCCGTGTAGCCCGAAATATACAATCTACCTTTAGCCAGGTCGAACAAGTAGGACGAGATCTTGGACTACACATTAATGAAGTTGAATAGCTTTTGCTATACAAGACAATGATCTTGCTAGTCTTCATATATGCCACCGAGATGGAGTAGGTTGCGAACTCTAGGAAGCAGCTCTTTACAACAACTCTTTACATGATGAAATTTATGAGCGATACAGCGATGGTCTGGTTGTGGATAAAATCCGGCTCAATAGATCGTAGTGGGCAAATCACTGAATTCGCATGGATGAACATAACCCAGCCCGGAAAGTATACCAGAGATTTCTCCTCTATGATCTATGCTGAAAAATCAAACTTGCCTGACCCTTCGTAACATGAAGCGATGGCGTAGGCGCCTGATAACTTTTAGGGATCGACTTGGTGCAACTGAGCGCTAAGCCGGGGTGTCTTGAGTTTCTTACAAAGCTAGGCCTATACCGGATGCCGGTTGTTACGCCGTTGGTGATGATGATGATAACTGGGGAGAGAAAATCTATGGCATATGACCTCAATTGAGTTTTGTTTGAACATAATATGGATGTTTCTCCGCTAAAGCAAATCCAACAGTGTGGAATCGGAATGGATCTTTTTGCCTCCATGTAGGTCATTACATCACCCCAAGTATTCCATCTACTCCCTCTATTATTAAGGCAGTAATGATCCCGTCCGGGCTTGCAGATGTGTACCTATAGGACAACGCATTTCACTTGCTGCACTGACACTATTTTGCATGCCATCGGGCAGCCCCTCGTTTGAAGACTCTACATGACTGTCCATTCTGAGCTGTGATTTTGAATGTTGACTGGAAGGCGCATTGGTTTCCCGTTTCCTCATCGCTCTCTGTGAACCTTCAACTTTGCAAACGTAGATTAAACTGTTGCTGGCTACGATCTTTGAAAATAATCTGCTCTAATTTCGAGGTCGTTTGAGGTCTGCTGTCCAAATGGCTCAAGTGATTAGAGCGCTGGGCTGCCGTAGCGGAAGGTCTCGATTCAAATCTCATTGGTGGCAGAGGGATTTCTGTCGTTACTGGATGTCTAGTGAAATCAGGGTAATAATCTCGGGCGAGTGCAATGCTGACCACATTGCCTCATACAGTGTATAGTGTAGTGTACCATTACGGTCTTGGATAAAGTGCTCTAACACACTTCAAAGCCCTGATCGAATTGGATTTTTACGCCCACGATTATTATTATTATTGAGGTCTTTTATCAAACGATGTTCGTTAAACCGAACTTATGCTCTTCTTCGAAGCTTTCTCAGATTCTTTGTGACGCTTCCCAACAACTGAATCAGGCTTCAGAGCTCGCTTGAGGAGTGCTCTTGTCGTCCTCCTCTGTTTTGCAAAATCCGAGTACCACCATGGTATTTTACCTTCCTTTGGCATACTGAGTGGACTAGTCTAGTTGTGATCATCTGAGTTATTTTCTCAATTCCTGCAATAGCTTTGATACGTTCCTCAGAGATCGTAGCTCGAGCGTTCAGTTCTAGAATTTATGTCGCCCAAGGTAGATCCTTCCCCATCTCTAGCATAGGTTGTAATATTATATGATATTTCACGACGCTTCTTTGTGAAGGTCATGCGTTAGATGACTATTCATATAATATAAGATACACAAAGCTCAACAATACTCGCCTTGAAGATGAGTGCCGCTCATTACAATTACAATTCCCATACCCATGCAGTAGCAATATTTTAATCATTCAAAGCTTCCCATTATTCCATAACGATTTTTAAGCAACTTATGAAATTATTATCCAAATAACTCGATAGCCATTTTAAAACAATTTGTAAACAATCTTACAACATTCCCTGGCTAAACCAGGTTAACGAGCTATAATCAAGACAGATTAGACATTTCGTATCAATTATAATTTTGAAGGGGAAAAGCGATTTGTTACAAACTCGATGGCAAAACTTTCAATCTTTAAAAAGAAAATTGTTAGTTCGATATGCGCAGTTATCTGAAGAAAATTAGCCATGAAATTGAAATCTAGCCACGCATTTACATGGCATGCCATACCCACGTCGGATTTTGTATGCGTCCGAGAAAGAAGAACAACCGTCGTTACCGCAGTTGAAGGCTATTGTTATGCAGACTCTTTTAATCCGCGTCCAAGCCATGTCTAATGCAAGTCACAGTTTGGTCATCAGCCTCTGCGCAAAGAAGCGCAATTCAACGACTATCGAAATCCCAAGGAAGCGACAAAAAACTCCTACAAGTTTGCTTCACTCAGATAGAGGTAACGACGACGTAACAACCTGCTACAACAAGATGATGGCTAATTATCTTGGGAGGGTTTTCAATTAGGATTTTTTCCCTTCTCACTTCGGGGCTAAGTGAAGTTCTTTCTCTCGTTTCAAGTGTCCGGGTGAAAGTCTAAAATTAGTTGCCACTTTTTTCGGGAGTGGATATACTCAGCCTTGCTGTGCCCATGCCATTCTTCTATATCTCCATGATTTTGCATCGTTCCAACTAAGCCGCGAGGCTTCACAACATGATAATGGAGATGCCGCGCGTAATGTAACGCAAAGCTGCGAAGTTGGACTCTCCAGCAAAACAAGCATGGCCGGGTCCAGCAGGCCCAAGTGAAAAAGTACTCTTCAAAGTAATTGTTATGTGGAAATTACGACGCTGGCGCTCTTACGGAAAATGGCTCTCTAGCACCAAAATTGCCCTAAACAGAAATGCTAATGGGGGGCATTTTGTTCGGAAGCGATACGATCCCGTACCGTGTTTTGTATTGATTGGCGTTTGATAGAGTCAAACGACCGAGGAAATGGTATCATTAAGTATATCTTGAATTACATTTTGTTGGTGGCTAGGAGGAAGCGTTGCAGTAAATTTCTGCAGATGAAATTGTTGTTTTATTATATTGGGTATTTGTAGCGGCTTAAAGCTTACTTTTTCATTCTGTTTCGGGGAAGTATCTTTCTCTTCCCGCTAAAGAAGGTAGAGTTCGAACTTTATTGATCCATTAAATGAGTTTTTTAAAGAGAAATTCCGATAATCGTTAGCACTTAGTTCTACTATGATGAGTTGTTTGTTACTAAATCCATTACATCTTCAAGGGATATAGAGGTACAATTTCCGCAAGAAGGTTATGAACTAATGAAAATACGCTCACTCTTTGCAAAAGCATTTACACTATATTTGTACCGCATACGACTAATTACTTTAACTCATAGTAGACCTTGCATAACCACTAAATTTATTGGTCACGATTCAACTATGGAATTTCTTTATAAAACAACTTGATAATGTAACTGGGGGTGGGCAGTATCACTTGCTACCATCGTTGTCTTTCCCTTTAAATATTGAATTTTAGCTGGATTGCAGGACTCCAGAGTTTTGCCATTGTTGTACGTACTAAAATCTTCGACACTTTTTCGACAGGGAAACTATTTTAATTCAAAATTGTCCTCAGGGGTTATTTAGATATCAATAACCAGCAAAGAAAACTTCGGCTTTTGATCATTTAGTAACACTACAACAAAAAAAAACCTTCAAAGACCATTCTTTTAAAAAATTAATTTAGCCAATCATAGATGAAAACATGTCAGTGCTATTGCAATGACTCTAATTCGATCATAAAAGACCTACAAAACTGTAATTGCTAGAAGCAACTATGCTGAAACGATTCTGGAACCTGGACTCACCTGCGATTATTCCGCAATGCCAACTTAAGGGCCCTACGAGAAGTGAAAAAAAACAAAACTTCCTATATCAATCTCTGAGTATTTCAAAACACCCAGCATGGACGGTGCGTATAGCACTACTAAAAGAGGGTATGGATTTTTTAAAGCAATTTTAAAGGAATGTCTAGCTGGGAAGTCATTCTGTGGGCTACGTCAGTACCTCTTGGTAGATGATTATGGAACCCTTCATACTAAAGCCTGAAAAAATGACTTTTGAAACCCAAAGAACTTCCAAACACTATTCTCGCTGAAATATCCGGAGGAAACTGGGTTGACGAAAAGGGGCTAAAGTTGTACCCGCTGAATGAAAACTAGCTTGGAAAGTTCTGTGAGTTCTAAAAAAGATACTCCTTTGAAGCAAACATTTAGAGGCAAAGAAGAAACTAACTTAATGAAACAAATAAATTGAACGATATTTTTCAAAATAGATTTGAAAAATTTCGAGATGTTCCTCCGGCATATTCATGATGAATTGCCATGTCATACTAACTTCAAAATAATCAAGAACTGTCAAAATCACTGTGGTAAGAAAGAGTGTCGCCAATTTAAATTTGTCCGTCTTTGAAAAACATGGGATGTTAGTAGCGACAAACTGTGCATGGCAGCGATATCCAAGCAGCCCTGCAGTGTTGAGCAATTTTCCCAGAGATCGTTCAGAAATAAAAAACTTATGTGAACTCTTTATCTAAATCCAATACGTGATGATTCAGTCTCTCACATTCCGACAGCCAGCAATAGGAGTTTCGATATACTTGGCAAATACTACTATTCAAACATCTTATAAAAAGGAGGCACAGAGCCTAAGTGTCGCTAACCACATTGAACTGATTCTATCAGGACCAAATAAATATTCTGCAAGGTTTCTCCTGTATAAAAGCTGGAAGATATGTATTCTTACTGACTATAACTCACTAGGTGGACATTCGTTCAAAATATGAATACTGTAAGATTATACGTATCCATCCTGTAATGAAAATTACAAGAAATATGTGAGGACTGCCAAGATGATTATCACGTAGAGTAGGAGCTTTAACTGTATACATAGACGCTTCGAAAGAGGCTTTTTTAAGGTTTTGTTTGCAAAACAAAACCTTATTAAAATCGGTTCAATGTCTGTCTGTCTGTCTGTCTGTCTGTCTGTCTGTCACACATACTTTCCTCAGAAACAGCTATACTGATTAACGTGAAATTTGGTGAGGAGGTGGGAACTGCGAACGCCCAGACATGCAGTGACTGATATCCTTCTACATTACATTACATTAAGATGAGAGAAAATTTCTTTTCACCGAATATAGTCATGTGGGGTATCAAATGAAAGCTCTCGATTGGTACTTTTCGATGCCGCTTTGAGATTCGTTAGAAAGGCGGGGAGTGGGAGGGTGGAAAGTGATGATTTCTTTAACGGACCCATTCTCAGAAACCCAACCGAAAAATCTGAACACATTCATGAAGCTGCCTCTATATGGTGCCCATGCCTCAAAATACTCTCCATATCGATATCTGGCCAAATTAAGTTAATATATATATACTACACTATATTTTTCGAAAAATTGAGTAAAACCCCCCTTAAGTTTATCCCAGAGTTATAAAAGTTGGTATGGTAGTAGGATAAAATATAATATGAAGCATATTATCTCCAAGTTTGATCAAAATCATACTATTAGTAACAAAATTACAGTAGCTCAAAGTTGTCTTTACCGTGTAAATTTACAATCCAAAGTACTAAATCTGATGAATCTGATCTGAAATGCATATACGGGCTACGTACAAATGGGATAGTTCTACACTCAAATATACTCACAGAAGAAGCAAACAAAACCTTTCATACCTAAAGCGCCCAGTTTGCGGTTTCCCGACTTGTTGTAAACTACATAGGCTCAGTCTGTCATCCCAATAGAAACTTAATAAAACCGGGACAGTTTATGTCAATATTCTATACTAAATATATAAATAATTGGAATGAACCAAATTCGGTAGGATCGTAGAAAGCACGCAACAAAATATGGATGATGGTTGAATGTGGAATGGAGATAATTTCGAATACATGATAGATAAGGCTAGGGTATCAATTTCAAATAGATAGATGGTCTTGTCAGTCTTCATTTACTCCTTGGAAACTTTGATTCTTAGCAATAAAAATTGCGATAGGATTCGATGAGGATAATCCAGCCTAAAAAATTTATAAGGGCAATATCTATGGTAGATAAGGAAGGCATGGCAGACCCTGCCTCAAATGGAGCGATGTAGTAGGCCAGGACACCAAACAGGGCAAAGCTGCGATGTTTGGAGGAAGGCTTAGACCGAATTCCGGTTCTTGCGCCATTGCTGATCGTGATAAATTTCAAATAGGTAGCATAGTAATATATCTTCAGCTACCTTGTAACTGCGACAATTTGTTCAAATAAATTGTATAGGTAATGTGTCTATAAACTGAAAATTACGAAAAATTACAAAGGAAGAGCTGCCTAGAGGAACAACCTCCTGAGAAAGAGAATATTGGACAGGGGCAGAGTATCCATAACACTCACGCCTCTTGACGAACGTACTATACGGAATTTTAGGTATACAGTTGGACTAAAAACAAAATACTGGATAGGAGGTAGGAACACAGCACTTTATCTTGGACAGAAGTGCATCCGATGTACTTGTGCTGAAACCCCTATTCCATTTGCCAGACAGGGAAGCATGGAACAAACATGAGGTGCGATATATTATCCTCAACGCAAACACGTTTAAGAAGGTATTCAAGCCGGCATTGGCACTGAATCTTCCTATTTCTCCAATGAAACTTTGGTAGTGAATCTGTGAAGCGAATAATGCTACAAGTTAGGTACACATACCGATGGATTCTGCTGCTAAATACAGGAGAGATTGAATTAGTTGTTCCTTGCGATGAGTTTTCAGAGCGTTCGAAAAATCAACGTTATATTTTTGAAAATCATTTCTGTTCTTCAGCCGCTTCCGCAAACAAAATTTGGTATATTACTATATTATATTATATTATATTATTATATTATATAATATTATATTATATATTATTCTTTATTACTATAATTTTTAGTAATTGGCTGCAGAGCCCCCTTAAGTTCATCCAAGAACCTCGAGCAATATAGACTATAACATAGAGCACGATCCTAAAGTTTGGTGGAAATTGCACTATTACTAACAAAGTTATAATAGGTCAAAATTGTCAATATCACGCGAAAGTGAATGTTCTCACATAATACACTATATACATATATTACGCGCTAGATACTAGTGAGACAAATGTCTTTACAAAGGAAATACACAAAACCTTTCATACCTGAAGCGCCAAGCTTCCGGTTTCTCCACCTGTGTAAGTTAGTGCGGCTTTCAATGCGACTTTAGGAAAGCGAATTGATAATTTTCGGTTGATCAGTTTGTGGAAGCACCCTGACCCCGAGCTTTTTCCGATTTTAATATCTTGTAGTTTGCCAAAGTCTGGAATATCTAAATGATTCAAAAATCAGAACCAAACCACCATCCATACGCTCGTCTAAAAGAATACCCAAAAGACTTCAAATTCATTTTGCAGGTAGGAAAAGGCATATAGAATAGTACAAAACAGGACGTTTTCGGCGAATTTTTTGAAGATAGCTGATTTGTGTGCTTATCGTAAGTGCAATGGATCCTTCTCAAGATTGTGTACGGCCAAAAAGGTCTGAAAATCAACCCCTATTGAAAGAGGACCGTGCGATTATACCTACGCGGCAGACACTCCAGGACCTTCAGTATATGTAACATTATTCTGAAAGCAACAAATTTCGAGTATGCCGGACCGATTTTGTTTCATTATGCAAATTTTTTCGCACGCTTCAAAGAACGAGTTTTATTTTTATTTCAAACAATTGAACACAGATTTCAATTTTATCAAAACCCCCAGTAATTTCCAGATTTTTAGTGGAATGGCACTCAGTGCGATATGCGCATTTGAAAGAAAGATATAGTAGAAGGCAGATTACATGAAGAGAACTAATACCAATTGATAAAAGTAAATCTTACCATTAAAAATTCGATGTAGATTTAGAATCTTTCACTTCTATTCTCAAGCAGCTATACCTTCTTGCTTATACGATTTCCCCAATAATTCACTTATTTGTCCTCAAACAACTTATTTCTCTCCACCCCAAATAAGTTCTTCCTACTCCCGGATTGAAACTTTTTACAGATTCAAACTAAAAATCGAAACTCAAAGGTTTACAGGAACATCATCCCTTCAGAATAATCGTAATGCGATTAGTGTAACTCAAGGAGGAAAAATCCTATTTCCAACATCTGCTCCAATCGATTTTCTCTAAAAATTGGGTGAAACTTGTTTATTTTTAGAAAATAAGCTTCGAACACCTTTTCATTTTTCACCATCAAACATAGCCAGAAAGGTATAAAGCGTACACAGAAAACATTACAAACGCACGTCAACCTTGTCAACAAACTGGTAGTAAAGGCCGGGATATTCCTAACCTGCACAATAAGCCTTGACAAAGTATCCCCGAGAATCGACCAAGCAGCTCATTCGTTCACTCTCCAAATTAAAATGCCATCAATTATGCCCTAATAAATTAAAAATTCAAAAATGTTCTGCTCCGAACTAATTTACGAAGTTATCATTGAGAGCCTCCTGCTATTTCCCGTAGAACTCCGGTCTCCTTATCCCGTCGAGAAATTAGAAGTAAACCGTCAGCCATCAACCCAATTTCCAATTTCTGGGGTAGCTTAGGTCAGCATTTCACTGAAATTTCGGGCTACACAGCAAAATGAACGCTCACACGTTTAAATTTGTCGCAGTAGTCCATTAGAGTAGAAGGTAGAGGGCCCTTAAACCCCGCACCGGGAAGCAGTAACATGGGAAAGAATCAACGTCAAAATGCCTTAGATGGTTGACCTATGACATTGTACTCCGGTTAGAAGCTGGAAACTGAAAACATGTGACGAAAACGACGCCGCCCTTGCCTATAGGCTCCTCTGCTGTATGTCGATTCTAGATTTTTTCAGTGTCATCGTCGACGCGACGTTACAACGTGAAAAGAGCGAACGGGGCTGTAAAAGGGTTGCGAAGCGGAAGTTCCTGTCCTAATTTCAATGGTAAGAGGCCAGTTAAGCCAATCCCAAAATAAATCAACGATAAAATGTTGCTCTAAACTCGTTTCGGGTGTGAGTGAGCTCCTTGTAGCGTACCTTCCTACCGGGACCAGAATCTAATACATATTGGGAATGTGTGTGGAATTTAATGTCCTCTAATGTGTTCCGTTTTGAATGAGTTGAAAAAAGGGTGCCTTTCGTGTAGGCCGCCGCTGTGGGTTGTAGAATTATTGATAAGGTGTTACGCACTAATCGCCAGAAAGGAAAATTCACCGTAGTCAGTCCATTCAGATTTGTAGAAATTTGTTCAGTGGAAAACTAGAGGAAATAAGTTTTTATTGCATTTGAGTTTCGGGATTGGAAACAAGAAAGAATATGCTAAAGTTAGATTGGAATCACATTATATGTATCTTCCCCTATGCAGTATTTATATACATATTTATGTTAATGAAATACAACAGAATGACTGCATTCTATCCAAGCAGCAATGCATACGTACAAATACATCCTCGTAGAATAGAATGCAATTATTTGCTGTCATTTCATCGATCAGATTATCTTTAGGATTCTATTTAAATCTATAAACTGTCAATAGTTTACTATATGTGTTTCTTTTGCAGATTACTTATTTATATTATCGCCAGTCAATGGGGAAACTAGGCCGCCTGGCTAAAAATACGCCAACACCGTATTGAAATATTCATAGTCATGAATACTTGATAAATAACATCAGATATTCACGATTATTTATAAATATTCATTGCGAGCTCCTGTATTTTGATAATATGTCTTAGCTATAGATTTTGCTAATATATATATACATACGAACCAGGAAACTTGAAAATGATTGTAAATACGGTCTACCAGAGTATTGCAAGTCGGAAACCAGAAAGTTCGCGCCTCAGGTATGAGAGGTTACGGATGTAACATTAGAATATTTCGCTGTCGCCTAAGAAAACTCAGAAAACAGAGTCTTGGTTGAAAGTGGTGACAATGCTAGGGAAGCCCAGCGTAGCAGGCACACGGGTGAAATCGTCAGATTTTGAAGGGGCCTTAGTAACCGAAGGCAAATAAAGTTGATTCAAATAAACTTCAGCCACAACCCACATAGCGTAGGACCCACTATTGTGGAATGTCATATATAATGAAGCCCTTAATATCTTGGATGACCACGATGGCGGCAAAGCAGTGCTTGCAGTTGCAAAACGTTTATGTTGAACTGTATGCATTCCAATCAATCACTTCTATAAGAGCTTCCAAGATAATGATAAACACTAAGTTGAACTTTAAGCAGTATATATGGATTAAGGCATCCAACGCCAGTGTGACCTTGGCGAGAATGATGTTGGAGATTCACGATGTATTCGTAGGCAACTCAGCCAGAATAATAGGCTTAATGCTGCTCCACGCAACACTGGTCTAAGCGACAGGACTCCTACAGCTGCAATGCCTAAGAAGATAATACCGTTTAAACGAGGACAGCACAGAAAGAAGTTGTGTTATGCCTCCAGAACCGTCTTACGTGACGCCAAATATGATGCTATAGGAGTGATACCAATGGAAAACTTGGCCGATGAGATGATCATCTATCATCTATGATGAGCCTGAGCTGGTGACAACAACAACAGGAACGATCGGGAAGGCTGATTGCACAGGCTCCAACTTTAAAATCTGACAATACAGAGACCACAGAGATAATAATTATAATGCCAACAAATTTTCCACGCACATGGTTTAAACTGAGCAGTTCACCGGGCTGTTCTATTATAGTTGCGATGGTGTCAGACCCAAACCATGTCTACCTTCATTGCACTAGATTTGGAAATGAAAGAAGGGATCTGGAGGAGACATTGGAAAAATTTCTAGCTGGGAAAATGCTCGGTTTCTAAGGAAATTGGAACTAAGTTAATTGAAAGTAAGAGGAAACTGCTACTGCGATCGATCAGTGAGAGGAGAGGTAGAACTAAATTTGCATGGAAATTTAATTTTTGCCGATATTTCCACAAGGAGGGGCTGGAGTGAGGAGGTGCTTTTAGTAACTGAGGCCTTTTGAAGGTTGCCAATTATGAACAGAAAGGGGAAAGGTTGACATACAAATAGTCAGAGATGGATTCTTTGCCGACTGCACGGTACCATAGAAGTGGCTGAGCCGTTGGCCGGTACCCCTTTCCATATGATGTAGCTTGTTTTCTGGTGGGACTACCAGAACCTCGATATAACCGTATTACTCTGAGTCCAATGCCAAAGTTAAGCTTCACAAAGTGTTACGAATGGACCACAGTCAACCGTTCGCATTTACGTCAAATCTTCTAATACCCGTGCGATATTCCATTCAACAACCTGTTTCGCTTATCTTTTCGATCAAGAATGGGTTGCGCAGCTCTACATGACCGCTGACTATGCTTTTATGTCAATAACCGAGTCTTCAGCAATGTTCGTTTTTGTGTCGCTGACCTCACAGCGAGGTATACGACTCTTCGCTTTTCCATTGTTTCTATTTCGCTTTCCAAGATTTTCCTCTGGCACTGCTTCCTGAACCCCAAAATACATTTATAGTCCCACCTTCCTTGTGGATGCGATAGTTGAAGAGGCAAACCCACAGCGTCTTAATCTCATTGCTCTGAGTTTAAATCCCAATCGTCATGGGTGCCTCTGTCCATCTGGCTACCGGGAGTTTACTATTCGCACGGCATTAAGTGTGTTGATAATGAAACTAAAGCACAAATTGAACGAAAAATCGAAAAAAAAGCCCCCCCCCCGTCCCCCCGTCCGTCGCCTTCTTTATTTCCCGAGGGTCTCCTTATGCCCGTCAATTGGTTTATGGTTGCGCCGTTCGCAACACCTGAACATTTTTTGTTCTTCAGCAGTTCCTTGCAAAAATCTCTAAATGCAAATAAGAACTGCTGCGTAATAAGCTCTTCCGGCGTTACATTGCGAACTCCGCCATGTTTACATTTAAAAACATCTATAATTCTCCTCGTATATAGGACATTTTCGCTTCAATCCCATCCCCTTGTCATTGCCTAACTACGGCTGCCTTCAGCTTGGTCTTAGTGTTTGTGAGTCTGAAAAGTGCTTTTCCTCCACTTCCACCATTTTCGGTAACGGCCCTGCTAGCACGCAAAATGAGTCCGTTCAAGTGGTCGGATATGCTCCTGTAACTGCGAGATTTACGATATGCTCATTTACCGTGCCTATTCTTTGTTCTATAAGATAAAATCAGCACCGATAACCCCCTGTAATGGATGATCAACCAGACCCCACCATTTATTAAGTCGCCAAGTTGATTGAAAATTTTTTTTTGGCTGTCCAATACCATTTCTATGATAGTCCCTTACACTTTCAGTTGTGCCCTCCTGGATAGTTTGCCTGTATTTTCCTCGCTGAGAGATTAAGTTTTAGATTGCTGCACAATTAACTTATACTGCGCATGGTATTTCAGGCAAGGTGTTCAATTTCGCCCCCAATCAGGCCCTCAATGAGGAGAATGGTGTCCGCATAATCAGCCGGAATAATTTGTTCCGATATACTGGACAGCAAGACAACATTTCACAAACTCTGCCCTTATATGGATACCTGAAGGGAACGCCCACCTTTTTTCTCTTCCATCTCGAAATTGTCTCCCTAGGCATCCCGCTGACTCCAAGATGGCTATAGGTAAGCCCCTTGTTTCTAACTCTTCATGTACCGCTGGCATTAAGGACGCTCGAAGGATCTCCCAATATCAAAGACGATTGTAAACACTAAAGGCTTTTGGCTAGTTTCCATAATATATTCCACTTCATAAATGGCATTCTCAGTGTTTCTTCCTGTATGGAATCCAAACTGATCCTGCGCGACTCTAAGGCCCTCGTTTGGTATGAAGTTGAGTTTTGAACCTTTCCAGATCTCTGTTAGCCACCGGCGGCAAGCATATTAGCATATATTACATGCCTTCCTCGTCCTTTCCCTCTGCCTTTTATATTGATCAAATTGATCCAATTTTCCGAATTTCCAGGAAGGCTTCCCCCTAAAAACACCGATTATACATGCACGGCATCTGCTGTGGAATCGTATTTATCATCATTTGGAAAATCTCTGCCTGGATTTGGTTATTTCCTGGCGCCACACTACTAAAACGTCTAGTAACGGTGGTGTATCAATTCATAAATGATAACCACTCTCAAGAGTTTAAACCTTTGCCAGACAAAAAGCCGTAGAGGCAGCACTGCGCGAGCTTATGGCAATAATTGGAGAGGCGACTATTTGAATTATTATTGGTAAGTGCTGGGAGCTTCCACCACAATAGGTCCACTGGATACACACATCCAGTATAAAGTTCAGTTGTATGCATGCATTAACTGATAGCCAATAGCAGGAAGCTACTAACACAGATCCAAGTACTCCGTTGCCTAGCTAGTACTACCGTGTGCAAACTACGCTATCTGCGGCCCTGTCTTCAATCTTGATACCATTGGTGCTTGGAATGGCGACCAATCGTACGTAATCTCACTGACGGGTGGGGTATAGATGGCGGAGTCGTCTCTAGATCGACTTTTTATTGTGTCTAAGGGCTTAAACTATCAATTGGAAAAAATGGGATTGATGGTCCAAACTGTATGTAGCCAATATGGGGAAGAAGAGGAGATGGCGCTGCTTTTCACACACCGCCTTATATCTCAGATGGAGAGACGAGAGTAGGTTTTTTTCAACGAAGAATCTGCACACTGGTTGGCTCTGGAAGACGTTCTCAGAGTCGTAAAAATCTGGAAACGACGCAGCCAGGACGCCGTTGAATAATCGACTTTAGATGATATTACGATGGGCCTAACAGAAGCTGACTACTTACCTTACCCTAAGCTAAGGGAACATTTGAGTAAGAAGATGAACGTTTACTTAACAACCTTAAACAAATTTAGGCGCATCATTATGGAGCAGACATTTGAGAACCATACCAGCTAACTTAATTGTTACGTAGTAAATAAAAACCCAAACATCCGCGAGTAAAGTCCGTTTGCCGGTTTTGGAGCAACTATGGTGGAGTGAACCTTAAATATCTTTTAGAGCAGAACACCAATGTTTAAGGTTCTTATAGATCTTAAAAAATGAATACGATATAAAAAATATGTACATAATATAAACAAAATATATTCTAATAATATTCTGTTTTTATTATATTTTAAATTTTGAAAGCTTTCTAAAATCTAGAGATCCAGTTATCTCTTAACACCAAGGTCCTTTCTGTGTTGCTATTTGGGAGTAGCGCATGAAAAGTGATCCCCCCCCCCCGCATGTTACTCAAAAGTGCCAAGCTTTCGTGAAAACTTTTCTGCGGCGTATCATCAAGGCACGCTCTCCTGATGCCATTTCGAACGAAGAACTTGGTCCTGATACAGACCGGTTACCCGTAAAGGTGTTGATGAGAAAGCGAAAGTCGCAGTCACGAGGTCACACATTAAGGAAGGGTGACAACTGCGCAACTGTCTTGCTGGATTCGCCATGCAGTGAAATCCGTTCCCCAAGATGGCCGACGAGTGAGTCGGCCTAAGAGCACTTGGCGCAGAAAACTACAGGAGGAGTGTAGAGTCCTCGAGAAGTCCTTTTCGGATTTGCAATCCATTTCAGCGAACCGTGAACGATAACGCGTGGGTATGGTTGATTATATATTATAAGAATATTCAATATTTATATGCAAGCCACTGCCGAAAAAATGAAATCAAATTATTATTTACTAAATTAGTATCCAATTTGGTTTGCTAAAATAGGTGTATCTATAATAGTAGACTTACAACCAGCAATACTTGATTAACCTACAGGTTGGCTTCATTTTTACCATTCGCGATATTTGGCAAACATGCTTATTGAGATCACTATTGTTTGATCCGTTCCTGGATACCACTGCGAGACTTCTCCTTGAATAAATTTAGATCTTAAATTTCATTTTCGAAGTATTACTTCCTGTAAATTATCTTATGTTTTGAACAAGCCCATTGAAAAATGTTCAATTTATGTCTGCTGCCGGTAGCACCAGAAGCTTTTCAATAAAAGCAAATGGGAATGATTTCCAAGGACCAGGTGTTTTCAGACGGAGGGATTAAATAGCTCCCAATCTGCTGGACAAAAAGGCATTTTCAGGACGGGAGATTATGTGGGAAAAGAATCTATTTTTGGAAGCAAGAGTAAATAAGGTTACAGATGAAAAAATATAGTCCCGGTTATACAATATTTGATACAGCTTCAGTTGTGGGATCGCACCCAATGTTAAACAAAAATGAGATACTATAATCGATGTTTTGTGTCGCCTATACGACTGTTTGTTAGGAAATATAACGTTTATTAACCTTTATAGAACTAGATTCTTGCAAAAAGGGATTTAAGCAATATACTACAAATTGCAAATTTAGGAGCGCTGACGCATTCATCCGAATTACTTTTGGTGGCATTCATGTTGCTATGATATTACTGTACAAGGAAAATTTGATTTCATCCGAACTGATGCCGATTATATGAATAGGAATTGATAATGAATAATGGCATAAATTTAGGTGGAGTTTAAAGGGGGGCTCCCCATACATGCAAAGGGGGATTCAACAATTTTTTTCACCGAATATAGTTGTGTTGGGTATCAAATGAAAGGTAAAGTGCGTGAGTAGGGAGTCAAAATGTACGCACTTGAAGTGAGACAGGACTCATTTTCGGAAACTACCCAACCTTAAAATCCGAAAAAAACCAGGGTGGTGCGGTGCGCCTAGATAAAATCTAGGCCTCAAAATATGTCCCATCCCGATATCTGCTCAAATAAACTTACCAACAAACTACTACTTTTTAGAAATTTACTGAAAAACCCCCCTTTAATTCATCCTAGGACTTCCGAATTTTGCACCAGTATAGAGGACAACATTTCGTATATACATGCTGAATTTCGTCGAAATCTGGCAATTAAGTTATAGCAATTCAAATTAAGCAATTTCGCGCGAATTTACCGCTTCCAAAGCCAAGAATCTATTTATCTGCAGCCCTTTTTAAGGTTTTGTGTAAAACACCTATGTGAAATCTAATCTTCGAGAGATGTCCCATTCCGGTATCTGTTCAAATAAATTTACTAATAGCATATTATCAACTTTTAGAAATTGACTAAAAAACTCCCCTTAAGTTCATCCTAGGTGTACCAAATTTTCCACAGACATCGAGGACAGTCTCGTGCATACACGTGCCAAGTTCCATGAAAATCCAACTATTAGTGTCAAAGTTATAGAAGTTCAAACTTATCAATTTCGTGCTAATTAACAGCATCCTAAACCATACAAATAAGATGCTGACGTCATAATTAACGAGAATAACTGAAATTCGAGTGAAATATTAAAATTCCATTCAAGAAGAATCTAATTTTCCCTAGCCCTTTTTAAGGTTTTGTGTAAACACAAAACCTTATTAAAATCGGTTTACTGTCTCTCTGTCTGTCTGTCTGTCTGTCCGTCTGTCTGTCTGTCTGTCTGTCCGTCACACGCATTTTTCTCGGAGACGGTTATAGTGATTGACACCAAATTTGGTAGAAAGGTGGGAACTGTGAACGCTCACGCATACAGTGAATTACATCCTTTTAGGTCGAATTTAAGGGGGGGTCCCCATACATGCAAAAGGGAGGTGTAAAATTTTTTTTCATCAAATATAGTCATGTGGGGTATCAAATTAAAGGTCTCGATTAGTACTTTTCGAAGCCGGTCTTAGTTTTGAAATTCGTTGGAAGGGTGGAGAGCGTGGGGGGTTGAAAGTGATCACTTCTTTAAGGGGGCCATTCTCAGAAACTACCAAACCGAAAAATCTGAAAAAAATCAGGAGGCTGCCACTATATGGTGCCTGGGCTCCGAAATACCTTCCATGCCGATATCTGTTTAAATAAAGTTAATAATAGTATATTACTACAATTTTTTGTACTTGGTTAGAAACCCCCCTTAGGTTCATCCTAGTACAATAAAATTTTGCAGTGATATAGGCTATAATATAGAGCATGATCCTACCAAGTTTGGTGGAACTCGCACTATTACTAACAAAGTTATAATACCTCAAATTTGTTGCTTCTTTGAAAATTGAAGACTATGAATGTCAATATCACCCGAAAGTGGATAATCTCACATAATATATGGATATATTACGTGCTACATACTAAGAAATACACAAAACCTTTCGTACCTGAAGCGTCCAGCTTCCGGTTTCCCGACTTATTTGTATTTGATGTTGGTGAAATACACAAAACCTTTCGTACCTGAAGCGTCCAGCTTCCGGTTTCCTGACTTATTTGTATTTGATGTTGGTGAGGTTGTGAGGTTGATTATCATCAATACGGGGGTTTCCATCAAATTATTTATTTAAAACGCTTTCTAGAAAATAGAGGGCAATGGAATTTTTAGCTGTATTATACGGAGCTTTCGTGCACTCGTCGCTCGTCACATCCTTTTCTTTTTCTTCAGCCTTCAGTTCACAAGCGGGGTCGGCTCGGGGTGATCGATTTCGTCATTTTATTTTATCAAATACCTGATCAGGATGTAATCGCGAGACCTTTAAATCCCCATCCAGTGTATCAAGCCACCATTGTTTTGGCCGGCTTTTTGGTTGCTTACCATTGCTTTCGATGTTCTGACCAATATTGGTTGCTGAATTCTCGTTAATGTGAATTACGTGACCACACCATCGGTAAACGCCTCTCTTGCAGTTTTTCCACGATCGATGCAAACCCATATCGATCGCGGATATTCTAACTTCAGACGTAATCAAAACGTGTCACGCCACCAGTGCAATGCAACATCTTCGTCCCCATTACCGCAAGACGCCGTTCATTGACCTTTATAGTCGGCCAATACTCAGAACTATAGAGAGCGGCAGACGGACGACATTGCAGTAAATTTTAGATTTGGGACGTGCGCTGATACGTCGATCACAAAGAACACCAGTTGGGGAATGCCACTTCATCCAGGTTGCATTAATGTGTGAAACAATTTCATTGTGCAGTTCTCCATTGGCTGATAGCATTGACTCGAGATATTTAAATCGCTGAGTTCTGGAAATGACAGTAACCTGCCCTTGGAGATATTTAAATCGCTCAGTTCTGGCAATGGCAGTAACCTGCCCAGAACTGAGCGATTTCAATATCTCGGGTCAATGCTATAAGCCAATGGAGAACTACGTTATGCCCCTCACATAGGGAAACACAAAACCTTTTATACCTGAAGCGTCAAGCTTCCTGTTTCCCGACTTGTTCTTTTTTTCTTTTTACCTAACTTCCCTTTTCTTAAAGTAATCCTTGGTTTTTGCATCTGCAGTAGGAAAGTTTTTGAAGAAGACGTCTCTCATAAATACAGATCCGTCGCAGTTGTGATTATATTTAAAAGAAGTATACAATAAAGTCAATTACAGAACTGAAAATATTGACTTGTCCCGGAATATGTCCGCGAACACTTCTCTAGGATTTGCTAACTCTACTTTACCATTTCCCAAGAATAACAAACTATCTAATATCAATGGTAACATAAAATTAATATGGCATTTTACAGCCTCACGTTACTTACTTTGTCCATTCGGCAAGTGTGACCCACCCTGAACTAGAAGTTAAGTAGGCACTAAACTCGTACCTACTCGAAACATTCACAAAATTTTACAACCCAATCATAAAACTTGAAATAACTTAGCCGGGTCGCTAAATGCACCTGAGCCAAAGAAGTGCACGATAAGAGAACAGGTAAATCAAATCTTATCTGACCGCTTGTTAAACAAGGATTTTCAGTTATAAATTGTTGGTAAAGTCAGGAAATGGCTATTTGTATTTTTTTAAAAATATTCCGGGTATGTTTTCCTCTTTGCTTCAGTAAATCTGTGATCCTTTGTTACACTTTTCCCCGTATTGGGTTTATCAAGATTTTGAGGAATTTGATATGGAATTCTATTTTTCTGATTTTTTAGGATTGAAGTGAATAATGTAAGGAAAGGAAAGAAGCTAGTAAGAGAAAGATATGGGATTATAACTTTCTTCAATGACTTGTGGAATGCATTAGAACCTCTTCAATCTAATGAATTTGTACGAAAGCCTCAAATTCGTGCAGCATATTTTCGGAAGCGGAAAACTAATGTTTGAATGGTTTACCGGAAACCCATTAAAGAAAAAAAAGTTGAACACCGGAAGCTAGGCGCTTTAGGTATGAAAGGTTTGGTTGATTTGACTACACGATAGTCCCACTTATATATAGCTTGTAGTGAATATAAGTTAAATATTCAACATGGTACTGACATTTTATCTCATAGGGAGTAACAATTTGACGCAAAAGGGGCAATTTTGACCTACTATAACTTTGTTAATAATAATAATCGTTGGCGCAACAATCCAATTGGATCAGGGCATTGAAGTGTGTTAGAGCGCTTCATTCAAGACCGTAACGGTACACTACAGTACACTGTGGGAGGCAGAATTGTGTTCGTCCGTGATTATTACCTTGATTTGACTCAGCTTTGTCGACTGGCATCCGATATCCAGTCACGATAACAAACCCCTCTGCCATCAGTGAGATTTTAACCGCGACCTTTGGCAGCCCAGCGTTCTAACTACTTGAGCCATCCGGGCACTCAATAAATATATTATTATTAACTTGTTTTGAGCAGGTATCGTAAAATATTTTGAAGCCTAGATATCTTGAGCATGAACCACCATGATTAGTTTCTGAGAATGAGTCCTTGAAATAATTAACACTTTTCGGACCCCCGCACTCCTCCCTTTTGCAATAAATGTCAAAACTACCGTTTGCTTCGAAAAATACTAATTGAGACCTTTTATTTGATATCACAAAATTTACATCTCCTTTTGCATTTATGGGGACCCCCCTTAAACTTAACGTGGACCGATGTTACTCACTACATGCAAAAGGATTCACTGTTCCTCTTCCCACCTCCCACCGAACTTTTCTATCAATAGGAGAAACCGTTTCTGAGGAAATAGGTGCGGCATACAGACAGACAAATAGATAGACAGACTGTCAGTAAACAGATTTTAAAAATCGGGAGATCGCAAGTTGAACGGTTCAGGTTTTGTGTTTCCTTATGTAAAGTACTTTAAATGCATGAAAGGTCCACGTGCATAAATTTTGTCAAAAATTCAATTGTGCTGCATTTTTAAAGACCACGAAATCTTAAAAAGAAAATGAAAAGTATGTGTCATCCAAATTCAATTTAAAAGTTTACAAAGGCGGTTCTTGAAAAAAAAACTGATTTCAAATCGTTCTACGCTCCAACCTCACTAATTAGGACATTATTCTGAAAAAATAATTGAATCGAAGAGGATCAGAGGAATATACTGATTTGTTTGAATGTCAGAAGATTTCATGAGAGGGGGTTCTGCAGGCAAGATGAAATTCTTTCAATCTCTGAAATGTTCTTAGCCGCTCAAGATAAGTTGGGATCAAAAACTTTGAAATCCTTATTAGATATCAACTCGTTTGCCAAAAACGTCCAATTGTAAAGAGAGAGTGCACTAGCTATGTGGCTTCGAAATACAAAAAAGCCAGCAGAAACTTTGCGGCAGGTGTAAATTAATCAATGCGCTAACTAAAGAATTATCCCAATATTTTGGACCAACAATGAAGAGAGAGATTAACAGTGCAGAAAAATCTACCCCAATTACTACCACCTACGGACGAAAATTCACAGCATAATTTCGCCCTACTGAAGCCAACCACTGGAACCAGTTGAGAAAAGCCGAACTTTTAGAAGCAGCACTCTCTTGCACCGCAACCCCAAGTTCAAAAGTGTGTTCCACCTGTTTACGGAGATTTGGCAAAAAGTGATTTGTTGAAGGTGTGTTTGGGTAAACTTGAGCTTAACAGTGTGGCAGCTTATTCCGAAGCAACTGCATTCCCGCAGCCTTTTAGCGGTCGGAATATTCAGTGGAGGCTATTCATCTAGTTTAAGAGTTATGGCTGGTTTACAGTTCCAAATTGGGTCAACCTGTAAAACTTTGTTTTCTGCAATTATATATTGCTTTCTTCAACAACAAATGCAAAAAATTTTACGTAAAATTGCAGCCAATTTAAAACTGCTCCCGCACTTTTTTTCTTCGGTTATCTGTGTCGTTTTTTCGTCTTATATTATAATGAAAAAAAAAACAATTTTTTTTTAAGTGCCGAATAGTGATTTTTTTATTCCTCATATACCGCTATTTCGGGAACCAGTTGCCCTCTTCCTCATTGAGTTTTTGTCTTAACTCAATGAGAAAGAGGTATACGAGGATTAAAAAACTCACTGTTTGCATTTAAAAAATAAATTTGTGTTTTTGTGTTTTTTTTTCATTATTACAAAAAATGTTTTTCTACATTGTTCTCAATTCTATAGTTTCATCTGTGTGGATTGCTGATTTCTAGTTAAAGCAAAAACAATCTAAAACATAAGCTTTTTTCGCATAAATATGTATCTCTCCTTGGTCCTTGGTTTGCATCAAACTTTTATCCCAGTCGGGCTGAGAACCTATATCCACATTTTATGTAGAATTTCGGAAATCAGTTGCAGTAATGTGACTGAACTCGGGATCTTTTTGAATCGTTGCATCGACAGTGCCTCAGTTCCATTACCATCACCATCAGTGCTATCCCAATGATAAACCTACAGCAGGAGCAACACAGAGATGAATACAAACATTCATAACCAAGTGGAATGCGAGTCACCTTACGTTTATTAGGAAGGAGTATTTTCAATTTACATTTTTTTCCCTGCAGTAGTTTGCAGTTAAGAAAATAATATATTAACTGTAACTTCAGGAATCCTCACTGAAAAAACATTCAAAACCTGAATGTTGCCCAAGTTTTATTTCTAACCTCTATTCTCTCTAGCTTTTGTCTTCATTCCCAGCGAATAGTTCAATATCAATCATAAAATTATGTGATGATTCCTGAAAACGGTAAATAGGATCCTCTCCAGACCCTATGATACGTAACTTATTTCAGAGTTAATATCGTTTATGTTATTCCGCACTATTGTCACCCTTAAAGGTCGAAAATGCGATATTACTGGAAATTGAGACCCTCCCTCAATTCACGCTCGTAGCTTTTTTGTTTAGTTGCCTCTTCCAGAAGTAATTCAGTTTGATTTTGAATTTGTGTTTAGTAGAACTGACTGGAGAGGAAAGTTTTCTAAAATTAACGATCCACTGAAGGTTTTTTCTAAGGCTGTCTTACCTGTGTACAAAGAGCCGGTCTGTCCGTCATCACGTAGATATGGACTCAAAACACCCTCATTCCTTGAACAAAATTAGAATTACTGAATGTTTAAATTGAAAGGAGAAGAAGAAAGAAGAAGTTGTAGCGGATTTCAGAGGCATGTTTTTCTCAAGATGACTTTCTGCTTCGAAAAACCATGTGTTCGCAGTTATCAAAAGATCATCTAACATTACTTCTTGCAGTGGAAGAGTAACAATGGAAAAGTTGGTCCCATTTTGGAGATAATGTATCCTTTTACTGCACACTGTAAAGGTAAGATTGGTTCCTTTTAGAGCATGCAAAATCTGACCAATATGGTATAAAGATCTGTATACTGGCTGACAGCAGCACAGCTTAATCGAAGAATTTCCGATTCCCACTCTAGGGGAAAACAGATGGACAGTTGGAAACAAATCAGCGGAATGTTGAAGATTGAATGGGCATAGCAGAGGAAGGGAACGAAATTACTACCGATAATTTTTTCCTGTAGCTGAATATGGCTGAGGAACTTGTTGATAGCAAGTTTCTGAGAGTCTAAGAAAAGGAAAATATGAACTCCTTAGTTCAAGAAATTGACAATTGTGTTATTCGCTTCCCAACATGAAGTGACATTAATGTCTTACTTCACACATGTGAATAGATGTGAAATGTTGCATTACTTGGACCAATAATAAGGAAACGGTTCAATGACGCATCTCTCCGAAACACACAACCCTCAACAGGAGATGTCTAGGTGTCTGAAAAACATCGCAAAAATCGAAAAGATGGACCTTCTACGGACGGAAGACTGTTCAATATGTAAGAAGTTTGTATGCAAAGTCTGGAGCGCAGAGAAAATAATATTTTTAATATATAAGGAAGTTATATGTTTCAATTATATTCTTCCGTCTTTATGATATATCGTCTTTTTTTCAAAATAAATGTTCCTAAGCGGTATATTTAATGTATTGATTTCAAAATATTAACGAAGATTTGAAAATTTTAAAGGAAACTGCTAAAAAAAATCTAGCCAAAAACTGGAAACTGTTCCGTAGGAGCTGCGTGGTATCCTACGTTTCTACAGAATCATAGTGCTGGAGTCGTTAAAGCCATTCCGCGAAGCATTACTATTTTTCTTTACCTTTAATTTGCAACGAAACAATGCTACAATGTCATTATCATTAAACTTAATGTCATAATATATAGACAGAGAGTGAATAACTATCAAAATTAGGACTGAAGGAACGTTAGAAAGTCTACATCCTGAGGAAACCGACTAAAAACGGAATGCTTAAAAAGACTAAATATAAAAACAATCCTGGTTATTCTCAATTTCGAAACGAGGACCCGCTGTTAAGGTAAGAGGAATTAATGTAAGTTTGCCTCCTATTATCTATGCTGTTCAATCGTTTTTGTGGTGTAAGGCACAATCTTACTTTTCGGCTGTGCCTCAGTTTCATTATGATCACACTCAATGCTATAGAATTGACTATCCTTAAGCAGCGAAACATCGCAAATACAAACACACACATCTAATACGAATCGGAATTCGAACCCGGCGCAATGAGATCATGAAACTGACGCTTATGCATTTCGACCATTACACCGCCCAAGGGGTGTTCTAGGTGGACGACGAATTCATCGAAAATTTATTTGACAGTGCCACATATACGACAATTCCAGCCGGTTCAAACATTATCAATGATTGATTACTCTAACCCTTTATATAGTAGGCGGGTTTACTATATCTTATTGGTAGCACTTCCATGACTCATATGCAAGCCAAATGTAATTTTTTATAGTGTAATGCAGACTAAATCGGTCACTCCTCCATCTACTGTAAGAAGTTATGTATCAGTTGGACATCACAACAAAACTAGTTTATTTGACGAAAAGAACCATGATGGGCTGAATTCCGCAGTTGCGAATTCAAACCGGTCTGACTGATTCATTTTTAACACAGAACAGTCTTTAATAACTGACGGGTAGGCCCCAATGCTTTTCACATTTGACTTTTATGCTGCTCCTTAAGTCAAGGTTGATAACTTCACATGTTTAGGGAGTAAATTATCGAAGGACGCTTACGAAGCACATAGAAGACTCGATGGTTACGGATGCCAAATTTGGACTTTTAAAAAATCTTCTGAAAAATTCCTAAATATTTTGGAAAGGAAGGTTCTAATAAAAGAAAACTCCGGGCAGTCTGCGAGAATGACGGACGACGAATCAGGTACAACGAAGAGTTTTACCGTCCATATGACTACCCGGAAGTTTTAAAGGTGATAAAATTGCAAAAGCTCCGGTAGGCGGGCCACGTTCAAAGAATGGGCGGCTTGAAAATACCCAAAAGGGCATTAGAAAGAAAACCAATGACTCCAGATCAGTTGGGAAAATGAGAGAACTATGGGGGGACTCAGTCGATGCCGACAGCGTTTCAGTATTAGATATAAGGAAAGGCCATTGAGTTGAGAGGAATCACCGAAAACCGAGATTTGAACCCGCGCAACAACAGCGAAAGAATGACGCTTAGTCGTTGTAATAATAAAACAAGTCGGAATACCAGAAGCTCGTGCTTCGGGTATAAAGGTTTTGTGTTCATCTTATCTAAGAAATTTCAACGCACATTTTTCTACCCGTATACAGCTACAAAACTACGAGACATACGTACATATTACAGCCGTAGATGTTACGCTCACCCTAAACAAACAAACTACCTATTTTCGAATACTGTATACTTATAGGCACGTATATAAATTGATCGTATCTATATTTCCGATTTACTTCTTATATCTATCTGAATTAGGCTCTACCCGCAAAGTTCATTAGCACGCATATACTATATAACTACATACACACATGTCTCGTTGGAATAATTGATATTCATATACAAATGATTAAAGAACTAAAACAAAATAATTCTTTTCCACCCAATTCATACGAACTTACTTCGTTGTGGTATTGACGAATTGATATGTGATGATGACGTCATCAGATTGTAGAGTGCATGAAATTCACAAAAAATTGTAAAGTTTTATCTCCTATAACTTTGTTAGTAATAGTTGGATTTTCCTCAAACTTGACCAAATTGTGCGCTATATTCTTCATTATACCCATGCCAAATTTTGTACTTCTGGGATGAACATAAGGGGGGTGCAGGGTAAATTTCTAAAATGTGGAAATATACTATTATTAACTTTATTTGTGCAGATATCGGAACCGGATATATTTTGAGGCCTAGATTTCGTAGAGATACACTATTGAGATTTTTTTCAGATTTTTCAGTTGGATAGGTTCTGAGAACGAGACCTGTTACACTTTTTGGGGGTCATATTTTGAGCCCTCACTCCCCTATGTTTCACCCAATATCAAATATTGAACCAGTTTCGAAAAGTACTAATTGAGGCCTTTCATTTGATACCCCACATGGCCACATTTTATGAAAAAAAATTTTGCACCCTCCTTTCACATGTATGGGGAGCCTCCCCTTAGACTTAACACAAAATGGCGTCAGTTGCTGCATGTAAAGGGAACAGCTGATTACATACTCCTACCAATTTTCGTGACAATTGGTTCAGCCGTTTCCGAATAAATCGGCTGTGACAGACAGACAGACAGACAGACAGACAGACGGACAGACAGACAGACAGACAGACAGACAGACAGACAGACAGACAGACAGACGGACAGACAGACATCGAATCGATTCTAATAAGGTTTTGTTTCACACAAAACCTTAAAAAACAATCGATGGAAAAATAAATGCAGGAGGATTACTTACACTAGAAAAAGAAAATGTTGATCTACGAAGTCATCAACCCCTCTCTCAATTGCTAGATAAGGCAATGTTTCTCCTTGAATTTGCTTGTATCATTTGTCTTTTACTTATCCTTACCATTTAAGTGGTCAATATAATTGATTACCTTTTACTGGAAGGTTAAATATACCCCCTTTCAATGAATAAATTTTTGTTTGTAAGGTAACAACAGAATAGCTTAAATTATTTCCATGAGAACTGATTCGTTTCTAATTATTGCTCCATCAGTGTATACACATGTATTTCCACAAACAACGATTTCAAATATATATAAATCGGCTGAATTCCAAGGTTACGGAAGTGAGGATCATTATAAAAATAATCACTGAAACAATATCAAAAAATGGACTTTTGCCAGAAGGGTATGCCAAGTTTAACGTGAAGTACCCAAAAATGTTCACCATGAAGAAAATTGATTAAGAAACAAAACAAAAATGAATATGGTGATTTCCGGAGGAAAACCAATAATATATTAATACAAAATAGCAAAAGATATTTTAATGTGTCAGGGACCGAAGTAAAGACTTGTGGATTAAGTGTACCTATATATACTATATATACCTAATTATTTAATATCATAGAAGTTGATTTCCAGAGGGTAATCATACTTTGGCCATATTTTTATTGTAATGGCAAAACAACAACTACTCAGGCGCTCAGAAGTCAGAAATAATTCATATTATTAAATTTGTTGCTGTCACTGATTTTATTTTCACTACTTTACATTCTGCTAGAAGAAATCGGGAAATTGAAGATAATTATCAATATCATAACTAAAATAAAATTAGAAAATTAAATTAAAAATTAAAATAATTAAAATTAAAAGTAGCAACTAATTTAGCCCGTTATGCCTGAAATAAATGAAAATTAAAATAACATAGACAGTTTCTCGATCCCAGAAAGAAGAATCATCATTACTTTGGCTATATTCTGAGTCTCTATGACTGCTGATGTCATGGTATTTCACAACCAAAAACAAAATATACCGAAGTTAAGGCACTGCCCTTGAAAAGGTTTTCCAATGCAACTCTCTACTTGAATTAAATCTGTAGATTGGCGATAAATTCGTCGAAAATTTAATTGGCGATACCACTGACATAATAGTTATAGTCTCTTCAATAATTACCGATAATTGATTTCTCTAATATTTTATATCGTAGGTCGCTCTCCCGTATCTGGTTAGTAAAAAAGATGTATAGGAACCTCCTATGGTAAGGGTATGTTGAATTTTTTTTGATATCGCCGCCATGGAGCGAAAAATAGAACGGGTGCTAAATTAAAAAAAAAACAAAGGATGGCTGCGAAAAGCAGGAAAATACCTTCGAATGAAAAGATCCTTTCTCAGCAGATTGACGAGTAGATGTAACGAGGCAGGCAGTATCAATGAACTGACAGGGGGCATCAAGGAATGCCAACTGGAAAATTACTTCTGAAAATTGACAGTACGGAATTGTGAGGGGCTACAGATGTTCTGTCCGAATGTAGTGTGGACGCCTTAAGAATAAAGAGGTCTAATAAAAACCTATTGCTTCAAAGGTCCCTTTTTATGCACACTTTTCGACGTAAGGTTTTTCACAGTTGTTTTATCGCAAGAAAATCTCCCCATCAATAGAAAATTAATGAAGTTCCAAATATCTAGAATTTTTTTTTTAATTTATTTTAGAACAAACAACAATGGTCATTCTCACCACGGTATCCGCGCGAATTTGTCGGAAATTGGTTTTGTAAATACTGGCCAAATACCAACAACAGAGGATTTAACATTCAATTATAATAATAGGTCAGATATGGCAAATATTGGTCTTCTTTTTCTTGTTTAGTCCCTGTCGAGTTCACTAGTGGTCCGGATTTATCTACATCGCATAGAAGTGAACTTCCTGAATAGAGCGATGGAAGCAAGTCTAAGTTGCTTGCAAAAAGTTGCCGGACCAAAAATACACAAACAGGAACATCAAATTAGGTGAGGAAGCCAAAAAATAAGAACCAAAATGTTGGAGTGCACCACTATAAAGATAATGATTTAATAACGATGCTAATTAAGTTCAAACTATCATAGCCGAGGCCTGAAACCACACGAAGCTGAACAAAATATAAAAATAGCTTGCCTTACTTTCTCCGGAGAATAAAATTGAATAAAACCAAAGCTTTTCATCTACCTGCAACACAACGAATACCTCAAAGAATTTTTTTATATCAAAACTGTCAGTGCTTCAACTGCTTTTTCACATCAGTTAAAAATAAAGGAAAGACTTCTTAAGGAGCTATCCTAGTGTAAGCACTTTTTTCATTTTTCGATAGTTTATGCCGTGTAGAAAAACGTATTAAAATTTCGGGAACAAACTCGGAACAGTTTTGAAGTGGTAGGGATGTAGAGATCCACGAAAAAGGCGTTTGGTGGGAGAATTGCTTAAATGACATGACGCTCGTCTAAATGTGACACTAATACTACATCTGTACGAGAAGCCGAGTTTTTATCGTTGTGGTATATGCGAATACACATTTTGATTAATTAATTATTAAATTAATATTATTTAATAAAGGGAAGCAATACTCAGAATAACCATGAAAATTATAATGGTTTGCCCTGGCACTTTGCTCCTCTATAATAGAGCAACAACTATTCAACTTGCTAACTCTCTTACTGTTCCAATATTTGATGACGGTTTTAAAAGCGTGTTTCGAGTAATGGGCTTCCAATAGCAGCCAATGCACATGCTGAGAACAAAGATAATCACAGAATTGATCAAGCAGCATATTGAGACAAAACCAGCGTTTGAGGATATATTTACGTAAAAATTCCAATTACTGACGTCCCAAGATTCCGGAGCCTCAGGGATCGTGGCGGTTCATTTCTAGAGGAGAGCTAAACTTTATAGTGTTCGAAAGGAGGTTTGCCCTTTTTTGAATGACGAACAGCTTATCATGCAGACTTTTCCTATTAATCGGCAAACGTCCTAGTCATCTTGCGACGCTTAACGGAAGCGGCGAAAATGTTAAAGTAGTCTTGATGCCACTTCCCTGGACTAAGGGATAATTGCTTCCTTTAAAGGCGACCATTTACACCAAGGTTAAAGGATGGCATAAAATCTGACCAGAAGTATTCATATTGACAGCGATTAAGAAAAGGTGGTCAACGGATTGAGAGGAATTTACCTCGAGGATTCCATTTTTGGGAAGGCCCTCGTTCTAACGAAAACTCACGAGAAAATTCAAACAATTATAGAAAAGAGCTTTCTATCCGAAATTTTTCAAATTTTTTAAAAACTTTGAAAAAGCTAAGTCGAGTTACTCCTGAACAGTACTGTCTGAACACAGCTCCGAACAATAGTTTCCGCAGAGATACCTTTACACAGCGTATCCAAAGGAAGATACGACAATTGCAAAGGCAAATATTGGCTAGTCGCAACCAAAAAAATAACACGTGAAAATGGGAATGTAATTCATCAAAAACCGAAAACTGAGAAAAGCACAATCTACAAAATATGCATACGACAAACGAAAGGGTTGCAGAGCGAATCGATGAAGTGAAACGTACAAAAAGATGCAGTGATCCACAGATGAGATTAGGAGTGACGAAACATTGTAGAACAAAGAATCTAAAGCTCATGAGAAAATGCAAAAACGAAATTCTTACTAAAACTGATGTATCCCTGATCTCCAAAAAATAAACACTGTCATCGGAAACCATCATTCCTACATATCATTTCGTAGTTTTATGCTTTTTATTCTAAACAATTTGCTATTAGGCAAAGTATTGTCCACCATTCCAAAGAGAATTTTCCCCTCTACAGAACTGTGATGACCGATTTTTTAATAATTTCACTTTTTAATATCTTACTGCCTCATAAGAGGCAAAACCCAATTGTACGGAGGTTTCAACGGTAGATTTTCTGTACAAAAGTGATTTGCAGGAATCAAAAATGACCTAAAAATTGTCCTCCCTTCGGACAGCCAACCAAATTGCTGTTACCTTAAATCAGTCAGTTTTACTCAAATTATGGCACCACACGGGCTTATCGAAACATCCTACCCGTCACCGAGCACCACGTAACATCGAGCTACGATTTGTGTACTGAACATCACCAGGGACAAGATATCTTTAGCTTAATTTGGAACAAAGCAAGGAATAGATAACACAAGGAGTCGCACCTGTCCCAAGAGTAAAACAAGGAAACAATTAGAAGAAGAAGACGAACTCCATCAAGTTCCTTTGTTTAGCAATGCTATACCGTCTAAATGAGGCTTTTCGCTGGTCGGGATGGCACTAAGCTATTGAAACGCTAACAAAAGGAATTTGAATCGTCACTGGATATCGGATACTAAACAACTCGGTACCATTGAGTATTGGTACATTGCTTACCTCCGCTGAGGCGAAACGGACATAGCCTAGATCCAAATTGGAATTAGCGCTGTCGGTTAATACAATTATTTGGCTCGAAGCTCGAACAAATCATCCTGCTCCGCAACTATAGTAAAAGATTCTACGGCCTCCGCCGTACTCTCTAGAACTTCCACAATGGGTTATTACCTTTCAATGCCAAACCAAATGAGGAGCGTCATCTGAAACAACAACAGAAACCTCAGAGACTGGCTCAACTTCTTCGATAAGCAATAGAGTAGGGTGCCAAAAGCGTAAGACTGCTGTTTAAGTATCCCCGGGAAAAAAAACCTGCTCAAAACTTCTAAAGATGTTTTTTTGTTAAAAAATGCATTTTCGAATTAATATTATGTTTTACTATTTTTATATTGCATTAGATATGTAATATCAATTTTTGGAAAAAGTTGTCATAAAGTAACCAGTTTCATTTTTGCCAGTTTCGTCAGTTTAAAGGTCGAAAAAAAAGTACTCAAAGTAGGCTAACCAAAATTTATGCTGTTTTCAACAGATGGATTCCGTCATATTTGACTACCTTTTGGAAAATATTATGTTATGTCATCTGTCAGCCGTTAGATATGTTGGTATAATCTTTCTTTTTTCTTGAAATAGTTGGCCTAAGGTTTAAGGTCATAGGTGTAATAACTGCTGCATACATATTTAGGCCATTTACTTAAAGATGAAATTGACATTCTGCATATCATGCTTAGATTGAAGTAAATTTACGTGGAAGGATAAATATAACCTGCTCCGTGTTGGCAATGGTAGGATTTCTAGAAAACTTTTCAAAATTATGCTCCATTTGGCCGGCGATATTATCGTAGTCGTTTTTAGGATCCCTTTGAGTGTGTTCAAACTAAATTTGCAAAATATAGTATTAACTTTGCTTAAGCAGATATCTTTGAGGTCTAGATGTCATAATATCATATTTTTTCAGATTTTTCAGTTTGGTAGTCTCTGAGAATGGTCTTTGGCTTCGTTCGTGTTCTCTCTTTACAACTAATGTCAGAATTAAGGGAAAGTGCTAATTGAAACCTTTTTTAATATCTCATATGGCTATATGCGGTGAAAAACGTTTGCATATGTGAGGATTTCAAATCTATAAACAAATTCACAACACCCCGGGTTTAGTAAATGACGCTATTCGTTCAGCAACGCTTTCATCTCCCAACAATTTCTTTAATCACTTCATTATTTCTTATTTGATTTGATATTCTCTAGTTATTCGGAGTAAGATTGAGGTAAAGAGAACCACGTTAGAAAATAACTACTTCCCTGGACAAGTAGTTTGTATCTTAGCTACGATAAAGCATACGATTTAGTGTTTGTTGGTTCCAACTTTTGAAGTAATTCAGTTTTTAATAGAGAGGAGTGAAAATGTCAGGTGGTTACGTGGAAGGACAATCGTACAATTTACCTTAAGTTTCGACGGTAATGGAGGATGAATGAATGCTGGGAGTCCTCAACAAAATAATCACTTCGGCTTGGTCTAGGTTTGAACTTGGGACGGATTTCATTCAATATAATTCGCACTCATGTCGTGTTTACAATTATATATAAATGGAGCGATTACCACTTGTCGCTAAGGCAGGGGTGAAGAAGCGTCTCATGAGTTGCCTCTGCCCTGAACGAAACCGTGCGTCACGTTTTGTTCTTCTTATTGGAGTTTAAGTTTATAAAATGTTAACTCGCGTTGAAATGATCCTCAATATATAAACCTGACTGCAAAGAAACCGAATTTCGACTTGCAGCGGGATTTTTGTGGAGTTATTTATGCAACAGATACGGGATAATATTTTACCGTTCTTTTTGATATTTCATCGCCGACGTTGACTTTGATACTTTGATATTTTCATGACCAACTGCCGGCTGCCAGTCTACTGAAGTATCTCGATTTGACTTCTGACGCCACACGACCTGGCGGGGAGTTTTCAATGCTTTTGAATTTGGTTGAAATTTGAAATGCTGATAATTTGAAACAAATGGTCTTTGAGAGCTTTATCAGATTACACTATAAAACTGATTTCCGTCATTAGTGAAAATAAAGCGGGGAGCCTATTAGCAGATTAGGGTAAAACCGGGATACTGCAGATACAAATTGTTATGCCGGGTAGCCCCACAATGACACCTCTTTACGATCATCATCATGCACGACCCTGTGTTGAGATGGACCAGTAAGCGAAGTAGGCTCCGTTGGCTGTCAAGCACCGTGCGCAGATTTCGTCATCATAGATGTATCGGATCTGAAGTCGAGCAACATCAGATAAGAGGAATACTCAACGATTTCAGTTGATCAGAGCTATTTAAAGTTGTTTTTGCTTTCCTTGTTAGTGTTTCCGTTGCCACCGTGCACTTCTCCTTGCTTCCATAAATGTGCAGAAGAACTCGTTCCGATCGGCGCCTACTCGATCTGGATGCAGGCAGTTTGTACATCTCAAGCTGTTCTTCCCGTAATGTCAATATCATCATCGTAAGGCAGCATTTAGGTGGACTGGAAGAATCACTTTTCCAAGGCCAAATTAAAAATGAATCATAGAGCATCCCTTTCTCTTAGGCCGTTGTCGATGGGGAAAGGTCTGGAAAATGAAACTGTTAACTTTTCTGCCCTCACACATTGGTCAGGGTCAGTCTAGTCAATCTTATTAATATTGTTGGATACGAATTTTCACACGGTTATGTAAAGTTTTACTCTCACTTTGCTAGTATTCATAGTTGACCTTGAGGTCGATGAAAAAATAGTGTTTCTTATGCTCTAGCAGTTTCCCACCGGCTGCCGCAGAGAGAAAGCGTGTTCTTTTGCTGATTTGGCTGGAGTGAAGCCTTTTTGATAAAAGCTTGATGATGTTGTAGGAGCTATTCAACCTAGCAAGATAGCTGTGTACATCTTATAGATTATACCCAGCAACGTGTTTATAATCAATGAGTGACATCTCGTTTTTACGCGTGGGGCAGTTAATACCTCGTTGGCAATTACCAAGGGTTGATTCGCTGTCTCAAACTTCGGGGATAAGTTGGTGGTGGTTGGTTGTCAATATATTTAACAAATTTGGCTGTAATGTGATTTTAGAGCTGATTAATTGCAATGGGCCGTTTTGTCTGTGTGTTTGGTGGTGGCAGGTGAAAACAGTCAATCCTCAATTCTCTCTGCAATACCTGGTGCTGTTTAAAGTTTTATCAGCGAAAAAAATCGGGCTGACCAAGACGCAAGATCATATCATTGCATATTGTGGATATGTTATAGTTTATTTATTATATTGTTCTCAGTTACCGCTTCAATCTTGTAGTCGTCGCTAAATACCATCTTCAGTTACCATTTTAAGTTTTTTGACTTTTGGAATTTTTAGAATCGGATTAGGTCTTTCCACCATACGCCTCAATTTAGGACTGACTCCATAGTCATTCCCTTAGGTTCCTATTCCAAAGTTTGATACAAACTTTTTAACAACAAAAAACTGTTGTCAGACCTTTTGGATTATTTTTTGTTCTATTTAAGGAGCAACTTAAATGCAATAGACCACGGACTTGTCATTATTACATGATGAGGACAAATCTCTTGTCTGTTACTAGCTTGCCCTTGATTTTCATTGTCCTTTTTAATCGTTATCATCTTCATTCGGTGATAAATGTCCTATCCACCTACGAGATCTGGAAGCGACCATTTTCTTAACTTTCATAAGCAATTATAGCTGTCTTTTCTCAGAATAAATATACAGCACTTCACTCTTCTATTACCCATTCATTACTGCAGAGGTGTTAGATAGGCCCCGCATCCATCCGAACAGGATTTTGTAATTGCAGAGAGACTTTTTTACTTAGTTTTAAGGACGGCGGGATATTCCGTGTGGTGCATATTCTACTTAATATTTGTATAGGTAAAAAGTTGTAAACTGTATTCTAAAAAGGAAACAGGCGGCAAGTTCCGAAAAATTAGTCTCATTCCAATTGTTTAGCAAAGTCAATAGAATCTGCATAGACTATTTCTCAAAATGCAAATCAAAAGTTTCCTTTTTTGACTGACAATTTTTACTGAATTACCGTAAACACAGTATTGCGAGAATCATCTGTTCTATTAGATCTTATGTGAATAATTTGAGAAGATACTCTACCAACGATTATTCAATATAAACGTTTGTGGAAAAAAGGACCTTTTTTAATTCAGTTAGATTTATTAGTTCACTCCAGAAATATTAAAAAGTGTGGGCTAAGGAGACAAGCGAGTATAACTCTCAAACTTAGCGCTATACTTGAAATCATCGCGGGTAGTTATACGAATATGCGTTTTACATCTGTAGGACCACCCCCAATTTCGCCGGTTTGGCCTTTGCGCTATACGACTTAAATTTATTGTGCTTGAAAAAGGACCCCCTTAAATACTTGTCATCACTTTACACATTTTATCGATAAAATATTGGGGGAAACAATAAAAATTGGAAATTTGTTCGTTTCAAAAACAAGAGATTTATCTATGAAAAATTCACTATACGGACGAGCTTTTTTTATTCTGAATACTGTACTTTGAAATTCACCACATGACACGCATCACAGCAAAAATATGAATCACAAAAAGCCCAATTGAACGTAAAAGTATGAGTAATAAATGATTTATCGTGGTAAATTAATCAAATTTTACGGAGATAGGCCAAGCAGGGATTTGGAAAATAAATTATTTTATCTGACTCAGTTGGGGATCCAAATATTTCTGCTAGTATCCTGCCAAAAGTTAATATTAGTCATCGTCCAACTGAACGTACGTTCATTAGGCAGGACTTTTGCCAAATATTTTAGCAAAATTTTGAATTTATCTTACTCGGTAGAAGATTTTGTGAATGAATTAAGGGTTGAAAAGCGAATTTTTATTCTGAACTAAGGAAGTGATAACTATTTATCGCTGAAGGTGCAATCTTCCCTGTGACTTTAGTTTAAGAGATAACATTCGAAAAATACTACTGCACTGAGAAGAATAACTTTTCACCTAATTTTGCGTTTCCGAATTTCATATAATTAAAAAGCAAACATAATTTTTAACGAAAAAGAATTAATTTATTGGTTTTTTCCTTTTAATAAAATTATCTCATAGTGACTCATTCATTTTTAGGCTTATATTACATAATACTTCATGCTTACTGTACACATTCAATACGTATTTTCTCAGCCACATAAATTAAGCGAGGACAATACAATTGCCCGAAAGGATACAATTCAAATAAAGATAAACTCATTCAGAAATCATTCAAATATCAGATAGTGTATATGATACAGGAAATATACAGCCCTTACAGCTAAAAATGACTCTTAAAACAAAAATTTAATATACAATTAGCAAAACTTGCGTTATTTACATGTTGACGTCATTACACCAAGTAGGCCTGCACATGTTGACCCGGCGGTGAACCGTTTCCGCCCCCGTGGTGTCCCCCAGGTTGCTGTTGATGCTGCTGGTGCTGTTGTGGTCTCCACGTTTGATGGATGTTCTGCTGATGTTGTTGCTGCTGCTGGTGGTGAAAAGCAGCCCGATGGGGATGCGGGGCAGTGTTGCTACTGCTGGAGTGACTGTTATTGCTACCACCGCTCGACATGAGACCGGCAGCCTGCTCGTTGTCCAGGGTGCTGTAGTCTGAATCAATACTGGAGTAGATATGCTCGGATGGAGGTCGGTTATTATACTGGCCATGATGGTGTTGCTGATGGAGTGGTTGTTGCGGTTGGGGCTGTTGATGCACGAGATGGTGATGATGATGGGGCGAGGCTTGTGGATGAACGTGCTCGCCACTACCTCCTCGTCGATTCGGCCGAGGGCTAGGGGTGGCAGTAGTTGCTGAAGAGTAGTTGGGATCCTCGCCGTCTGGACAATAGGCTGGTGGAGGGGCCTGACGGAACATTATTCCAGGACTGGCAGGTTGCTTGATTCGTTCATGATTATGATCTAGGGTGTAGTTGTTCGTGCGATAGGGAAACTCAACAGGAAGCGCGTATCGGAGCTTTTCCCAGAAGTGCCGATCGCTTCTTCGAATTCGATTCACAGCTGTCGTTTTTAAGTACGGCAAGAGTTCGACATCACTTTCGGCTTCAAGCATCACTTCAGGTTCTTCAACAATCACCAGCTTATGAGGTCGACCTCGCAGTGCATCGTGCACAGCTCGTCTCAACTCACATCGACTCCATTCAGTTTGCAGAAAATTTCGAGACAGCAAGATCACTACTCGCCGGGAAGCCCGGGCCGCTTCTAGCACCTGCATATGTGTTGCATCGTGAGATAAGTCTCGATGTTGAAGACATATTCGGAGTGGAGGACGGCCAGTTTCTAACTCTCCAATGAGGGACTGAGCGACAAATTCTGAATCTTTCGCAGAATGCAACAATACTGCATCATAAAGTTTCTCGGATTCCTCGCAGCGCGGACCGAAAACGCGAACACCGTAATGAGCGAAGAGCCAAATACGAACGGATTCACGGAAAACGAAAATTATCACAAGAATGACGAGCAAGAACACCAAAGCCAGTGCAGCTGCCAAGAGAGGTATGTAGGATTTGGGAATACCATTCTGCAGCACCGATCCTCCAGCATAGTAATCGCTGCAAGCTGCAGTCGCGTTAAAGTCCAGTTCCCGTTTTATAGCGCCTTCAACACAGTAGATGTCCTGGGAATCTTGCACAATCAAAGCATTATCAGCAACATAGGAAGTCAAGTCCTGAAGGAACTTGCAGCGGCAGCTCCAAACGTTTCGCCCCAAGGACAATGATTTCAGATTCCTAAGTGGCTGGTTATGGAACTGCCAAATCGGAATTGAGTGCAGTCGGTTGCCATCAATCCTAAGGACTTGCAATGACATCAAGGGGGAAAACGTTGCATTTTCTATATGAGTCAGCAAATTGTTTTGTAGGTAAAGCTCTTTCAATTTCGTCAAATGTTCAAACTCGTAACCGTGGAGCGTATGAATTCTATTATCTTCCAAGTGCAGCACTTGCAACGAAGTCAGGCTGGCGAAAGTGCGATTCTGGATACTGGCCACATTGCTCGCATTTACAAACAACGATTTCAAGTTCTTTCTTCCGATGAAGGCGTGATTCTGCAATACTGGAAAATTGTTTCCATCCAAATAAACAGCTGTGGAATCCATAGGAACTCGTTTTGGTAACTCGATCGTTTTCTGGCCTCCGCAATCGACAACGTTCGTGCTCCATGTTTGATCATGGTAGCAGGTACAGTTCGTTGGACAGGTCATTTCGCAATCGCATGCATCGAAGTCGCAACAATGGCATAGAGCAAAGCAATGGGCCTCATATTTGCACAAAAAGTCCTTCGATTTTAGTGAAGCTAGCGGTCTTATGGGCATTCCCCGGGTATGTGGCATGACGCACTCAATATTTGCGAGATCCATGACTCTGGGGTGCTGCCTCGATGTCAGATTGTTGACTCGCTGCAACCATTCCATGGAGCAATCACATTCAAACGGGTTTCCACCCAAGTAGAACTCTGGCAGAGGTTTCTCTGGCGGAACTGGGGTCAATCGCAGAGTATGCAATTGCAGCTTATTCAGAGCATTGGCGTACAGGTCGACCCTCGTCAAATTCACCTTATCAACGAAGGTGTTGGCATGAACACTGCTGATAAGATTGTTGTTAATGAAAAGTAATTCGATCGTGTTTGGGACGGACATGGCGTCGATTTTCGTGATCCTGTTGTGACTCGCGTCTAGAGTTTTCACACGAATTTCCTTTTGCAATGTGTAGTAATTCCCGAGCTCCGCAATATAATTTCCATGAATATCCAACCATTTTAAATTACTCGGAATGAAGGCATAGTCAAACCAAACCAAATGATTTTCGGATAAATTGAGCCAAAGCAACGACGCAAGTGTTGCAAAAACGCCGTTTATATCGGTTAAGAAGTTTCTATCCAACCGAATAGCTTCCAACTCAATATTTCTGTCGAATGATCCTATTTCGATTCCTTGGACTCGATTTTTGGCGAGATTCAATACGCTCAACCTCGGCAGGTCCCAGAACATCCCTTTTGAGATATTTCCAATTTGGTTGTCAATCAATCGCAAACCAGTCAGTTGATGCAAATTCCGGAAGGATCCATTTTCAAAAGTTGAAATTTGATTTTCTCCTAAATCCAGCGTTCGCAGCATGGATAAGTCTTGGAGGGCGCGTGGCACCTCGGTCAGCTGATTTGAGCTTAGATCAAGTTCCTTCAAATCTGAGCAGTTTTTGAATACGGACGGTTCAACCACACTTATCAAATTATTATTCAGTGTTAGTTTCGACAGGACAAAAAGGCCATTGAATAGTTTATCGTCTAATGTGTGCAGCCTGTTTTCAGCTAAGTTCAGTGTATGCAAGTTGTACAGAGGCAGGAAGGCGTTTTCTTCAATATGTCCGATGGAGTTGTTTCGAAGGTTCAATATTTGTAGAAAATACAGTTCTTTGAAAGTTCGGTAATCGATTCTGGTAAGAGCATTGTGCGCTAAGTTCAGTACCACGAGTCGTATTAGGCCAGCAAATGTTGTGTTGTCGATGTGGTGGCTGGTCAGCTGGTTTCCTGACAAGTCTAAAACCAGTAACTGCTCCAGTCTATGAAATAAACCTTTAGGCAGTTCATATAAGTCGTTGTGCTCCAGATGGATTTCTCGCAATTCTTTTGACCCAGCGAATAAGCCTTCGGGAAGTGTTTCCAGATGGTTATGGCTCAAGTTCAGCGTCCTCAGCGAGCTTAAGCCAGCAAAGGCCTCTCCGGATAACTCAGTGATGTTGTTATTCTGCAGGTTCAGATGCTGCAGTCTTCTAAGTCTCGATATACCCCAGTTCTCAGGGATCGACCTCAGTTCATTGAAACTTGCGTCTAAGGCCTGCAGCTCGCTACCTCCATTGCATGTCATGTGAGCAAACCCAAGATTATCTGCTGAGCGAATGCGATTTCGGGTCAAATTCAGTATTTGCAAGTTTCCAACGGGACACAGAAAACTTGGCGGTAGTACTCTGAGATTATTTTCACTCAGATCAAGTTCGATCAGCTGCTTCAATCCAACCAGCGAATCTGGTTGCAGTTCCAAGCTCTTGCCGGGACCCCAATCGGAATTTTTGGAATTGATACTTAAAGTCTTCAAGGTTCCTAGGCCATCGAAAACTTTATTAGGCAAATGAAGTAATTTACAGGAGTCGAAGTGCAGCTCCTCCAGGATCTGCAGGCGTGAGAACGTATTCTGCGGTAATTGACTTTCGAAGAGGAATACCTCGCTGCACTGCACCCGCAACCTCGACGATCCATCCGCTCCTTGGAGATCTAAGCCGGCTCGATCGACAGTGCGAAGTCGACACGTGGTCACAGTTTTGTTATATTCCCATGAACACTGATTGGTCGTGGGCAATGAGGGAGAGGAAGTCACTGATAGTGTGGCAGGCGGTGACTGTGACAGAGCCACATTCTCTGCGATTACCAGAAGTAGCGCTAGACTAGCTAAGTAGTAGGTTCTGATGATGGGTACTAGGCCGCTCATATCGGGGAGTGTTTTCATATTTTCTGCATATATTTACTGTTTTCCGGCTACGTTATCAGTAATACCTCTTCAACCGTTTCTAGTTGTTTTTAAGCACACACTGGGCGCTAAATCAGCAGGTTTGTCATAATAGGCCTGGACCTACCATTTTACCGGGAAAGTTGCATATGATTTTAGTTTTTGACTGTAACGAACATTTTTAGATTTTTCACATTTTCACTTGCAGGTGTAAACTCGCTAACCGAATTTTCATTCGAAATTTTTTTGAGTAATTTTCTTCTCTTCACAACCACTTTCGACTCTACGCGGTGTCGCTCTAACTATCACTTAGCACATTTTCCAATTTTTTCACAAGTTATATTTTCCTTACAGGACTCAACAACACTCGCAGCATTCACTATCTGATTTTCGCAGAAATCATTCAGATTTTTTTCGCATCACTGGGAGTCCAAGCACAATCTAAGTTCATGTCGGGAACACTCAATTTCCCTCTTATCCCGATTTCCTTGCTCCTGTAGGAAAACACACCAGAAAATCTTTAATCGCGCCGTCGACTGAAATGCATCCACCCGTCACGATAGCCGAACTCAAACTGATCACACGGCAGAAAAATCCACTCGCAGCGAATCGGACAAATGGGAAACCAGAGCGAAGGGAGGGTGCGGATGAGCGGCGAGCACTGTTAACGGAGAGCGGAGCACGCATTCTAGTGACAGCACCCGCCGCAATAGAAACATTGGCGCCACAGTCCACGTCTTGCGCAGATTACGGAGGAAGAAATGGCTCTCCCGGCCCACGGCGCGAACTGCTCTCAAGCAGAGAGCATGTTATAACTCTCCCGCGCCAAAGGCCAAAGCGGGACAACTGTACAGTTCCACTGGGTTCACTCAGTTGTGACAAATTTGGGGCGGAAAAGGTGGTCTTTGGCGTGGTGTGAGCGTGGCTCGACCGCTTCTTCGGTAGTTTTTCGCGCTGTGTCGTGTAGGATGGCGGTGGTGCGATGGAGTCAAAGGGGTGGTTATCGCGCTCTCGTTCTCGTTTTGGGAGTCGCGGCATTGAACGCATTCTGAGCTGCACAGTTTCACGGTCCGCGTTGTTTTTAAAGTCACAGCGTGGCGCGGCATAGCTTTGGGGCGACCTTGCTCCACGCTAGTCCGCCGCAGCTGCAGACGCTGGGCGTTTTCACTAGTTGCTTTCGCGATGCCGCCATTCTTTGGCATGGCCCGGCTCGACTTGTCATAATCAGGTCCACATCTTCGGCCACGGTAGCACCGGCTGCGAAATTGATGGAGCCCAGTCGTGCTCCACAAAGCAGAAGTCATTTTGCACAACTTCTCGATTATCGCGTTACTTCATTTTCGCCCGCATTGGGTGTTGTTTTGTGGCCCGGTCGTGCGTCTACCAACGCCTCTTGGCCTAGGTGGCCGGGCTGAGCGTGTGGTTCCTCCAGCGAACAATTTCATTGAGTTGCATTTTAATAAGTGATGGCTTTTTGTGATTTGGGCAGGTAATTAAAATTCTAATTTTCAGTTGAAGAATGGAAGCGGCGTACTCGGGGGTTCAGCGATGTAGAAATCACTGCAACTTGTGGAAATTACGGAACATTTCCATTAATACAGCGAACGGATTGCGAGGTAAGCAAGAGTCACGCAACTTTCCGCCGATGATGAAAGGCAGGTACATGCACACGTGCCAGCAGATGTTGCAGGTTGAGGCGAATTCGCATTATGAGATTCAATATGTGACGGAAAGGAAGAAATTACCGTAGCAAATTTCCATTGCTAGTATTCATGCTAATATTTTCCTTTATTTTTTCCATATTAACAGGATTGTCAGCAAAATTTTATGGGTAGGTAATTCGGGGGAAGTTATCAAGAAAAGGTAAGTTCTGTTGGAAATGGACCATCTTGATGAATTTGCAATACGCCCTTTGCGGCTTCGAGTGCCGGCCGACAACCAAAAACAATGAATCCTCCTGAGACAAGATTTCGTATGAAATGAGAAAACCTGCGATCGATATAACTGCGCCTATCGTGGAGGCTTTTGCGAGGAAGGTGTCCTCGATTGTATGGTCATGTATATAATTCACGCCAATGAGAATCTAAATTTCCAAATCAATGGGACGGAAACAGTGATGGCTTGGTATACCAGATGATGATTTAAGAACGTTTTTTTCCTCCGGATCAAACCAAGAATGAGAAAAAAGACATCTATGTTATCCGCTATCAGATAAGGCAAAAGCTTAAGAAGAAACAGTTGAGACGTGCAGCACTGAAGTGGTTGCCGAATTACCGCTATATGCATGTTAAAATAAAAAATTCTGGCGAAAAAGGAAAACCGTCTAGTCATATCGTCGAAGTTGAAATGTTAACGTCGCCCATGCAGATGCTTATAAAGGAATGGGGTTTCATTGCGGTATTCGCGTGCATCGCCTTGTGAATCGGGGTTTGTAAACACACGCAAAGCATTTTCTGCTTATAAAAGAGGCGAAAAGTGATGGCAATTTGAAGGCTAGCAACCTACATGTTCAACGCCTCCAAACATCAACGAGCCCTCGAATAGTAAATGATTCCACATTTGATTATCGAACAGTTTATGCAACGTGGGCTGCCTCTACAGATTGAATGCAGCCAAACAGCTAGCTAATATCCTGTCCGAATATAAGGCTCGTATAACAGCGTTGCAAGAGATGCGCTGGACAGAGTCCGATCTCCCGGTCAAAAGCATTACACTATATATAACAGCGACCATTCAGTAAACCATATGCTCGGAGTAGTTCTCTTAGTAAGCCAACGAATGAAATCCGCGGTTACCGGTTTCGAAAACAAGCGAAAAGCTATGCATAATATAATATAAGCTGCAAAATTTCGTGATTATAGGACTTAAGTGGGGCTTTGCAGTCAATAAAAATTATAGTAATTATTAACTCTATTTGAACAGGTATCGACATGAAGAGTATTCCGAGCCTAGGCACCATATAGTTGCAGTCTCTTGATTTTTTTCAGATTTTTCGGTTGGATAGTTTCTGAGAATGAGTCCGTTACAAAAGTGATTACTTTCGACACCCGGCACTCCCCACCTTTCTACCAAATGTCAAAACTAAGCCCGGCTTCGGAAAGTACTAATCGAGACCGTTCATTTGATATTTACGTGACTGTATTTGACGTAAAAAACGTACACCCCTCTTGCATTTACATCCTTATTTTCGAGAATGATATAGCTCACTGTATGCGTGAGCGTTCACAGTTCCCCAGACAGAAGGACAGACAGCAAACCGATTTTAATAAGATTTTGTTCTACTCAAAATCTGAGACGGCTCGCAAATGTTTTTTGCGCTCCCTTTTATATATAAATCAACCTGAAGTTTTTTACATTTATCAAGTTTATTTTTATCATTTAATTATAAAAAATACAATAAAACTCAGTTCATAAAATTTAAACCCAGAATATCGTGAACTTTTAACTTTTTCTTTTATGTATTGAAGGATGTTCTCATTTTAAACGCCCACAATAATTGTTGACTGCGGTTATTGCTGCATGCATTTCTCTCTTATAGGTGTTGCGGAAGGCTGTGTTGTGAATGGCTTCAGTGTTAACTCTCACCTGATTGTCAGAGGGAATTTTGGGTGGTGTTGTTATTCGAGCTCGGAGCACCATGCCAACGAGATAGTGATCTGAGTCTATTTTGGCCCCCCTATATGTTCTGACATTCATCAAGGCTGAGAGGTGGCGGCGTTCGATCAATACGTGATCAATTTGGTTGAAAGTGGTGCCGTCTGGAGAGGCCCACGTTTGTTTGTGGACCGCTTTCCGCGTAAACCAGGTACTTCCAATAATCATTTCGTGTGACACTTTTAATTGAATAATCCGCAGTCCGTTATCATCTGTGTTTTGATGTAAGCTATGGGAGCCTCTACTTGGCTGTTAAAATCACCAATTATGATTTTGATATCATATCTGGGACAGACTTCGAAGGTTCGTCCCACTGCCTCCTAGAAGTATCGTTCTTCGACTCTGTAGTTGATGAGTGTTGAGTTGAGTGAACGTTAATGAGGCTTATATTTCTAAATTTCCCTCGCAAGCGCAGAGTGCATAGCTGTTCGCTTATGTTTTCAAAGCCGATAACAGCAGATTTCATTTTATGGCTGACTAAGAAAACTACTTCGAGCACAGGGTTTACTGGATGACCGCTATAATATATGGTGTAGTGGCTCTTCCCTATGAAACCGGTCCCTGTCCGGCGCATCTCTAGCAACGCTATTACATCAGCTGCATATTGGAACAGGGTATCGGCTAGCTGATTGGCAGCTTCATCTCACGTTCTATGAGAAAATGCGCAAATCGTTATTCCGTTTTCGATGCCGGGTTCGTCGTTGTAAAATCCACCTAGTTCGAGTTTTCTATTGTGGCTTCGTAACAAGTTGTTTTCCGTGTAGGGTTGTCAACCACACCCAACCCCTAACCTGGAGGGTCAGTTGGTACAATTTGACCCGTTTTTAGGTGTGGGAGACTCGCCTTCATCCTTCTCCGTCTACAGATTTTCGTTAAGAAAGAGCTCCCAGCGGTCACCACGTGGAGATGAAGATATGATTTGGTAGTAGAGCTGTTGGTGTTGGTTCAGAAGGGGTTTCCCAGGTTTTATGCTCCATCGTGGGTACCAATCCACGTTTTACCCTGGGACCTATACTACCTTCTGACCACCTGTATAATGTAATCTTTACTTGGCATTATTAAAGTTTGTCTATCACACACAAAATTATCTTTTCAGATCAAAGCGTACCCAGAGAATAGATTCACAACCGCACTTGCACTCGATAGTCGCCTTGGCCGCTTGTACTAGGAAATAAGCCATAAACACATCAACCAGCGGCCGACATTCATTCCAAACCGAAAAATTACAAATCAATTACTTAAAGCTAAGAATCCGCGTCCCCATATTCCCATGCACCTGAAATCATTTTCTAACCCAAAGTCAACCCGAAACCAACCCAAAAGCCAGGCCCAAGTCAATCCAAAGCCAGCCTAAAGCCAAGCGGATACTCGATCGCGCTCGGTGATGGTAATGTGATATTACATACATCCTTTATGCGGTATAGACTTCTGAAATCATTTCGTTCTGCGGCATCTTCCGCTCCCCTGATCAGTGCAATAGCAAATTTCCTACTGTCATAGCGTTGAACTTCCGGGGATTTCGCTTAATATAAGACTTCGTGCGCGTCACGCCCACCATCATTCGCAGCGGTCGACAGAGTCCTCACTTGCTTCCGTTCATCGATCCGCTTCCACGATTCTATAGTTAACCAGTTCTTATGACGCCTTTTCGGGACAAGGCCGATGACCTGGGGAGCATTCGAGAAAAGAGCAGTTTTGATGGTAGCCCAATGCGTATCAATATTCTCAGGCGGGCTACGCAATATATCTACTGCCCGATCAGCAAAATAACTCTCCCACTGCCGTGCGACAAATGGATCATACAAGCGGTCAATGTTGAACTTTGGGGACTACAGCGCCCCTACGGTGCGGGAAGTGGCAAACGTAACACGCAAGCGAATGTAAGCCACTATCAGATGTTGATCGCTTTCGAGGCCGATGCCGGAAACTCTCTTGTTACCCACATTTGGGAGACAACTCTTAAATCTACTGCTAAACACAAAGTGGTCGATGTAATTGCTCGTGCCACAGACTCTGTGCTCAAACAATGTGGTGCATCGCCCCGTAGAATTATGATGCGCCCTTAATCTAGACCGAAATCTTACAGCCAGAAATCAATCAACCAAACCGACTCTTAAGTCAAGATGGCGCGTCTTGCGGTAGCCATCAGAAGCAATCTGACAACGGACTTGCATCTGGTATTACTTGGCTTTATAGAGTACAAAAGCGCATTGCCGCAAGAGGGAGAGGAGTATTCTCCAGAGTCCCACCATTCTACTTCGCTTAGGCTCAGAATGTCCAGCTTATATCGTTGGAATTCCCGCTCAAGTTCGACAAAGCGAGCTTTCTGAAGGCCCTCGCTACCGGTGTCGATAAACGTGCGAACATTCCAGAAAAAAATTATAGTCCGTTTTCAATACCCAAAAGTCTTTGGCGAGGTCAGTCCCTATCCGAGGCGTTGTTGACATTTCGATGCAGAAGAGATTGAAAATTTGCAGGTTGCTATCCCCCAAATTTCTATTCCTTTTAGTTGCCTCTTAGGATAAGGGGAAACTCTTTTGAGTGTACTCGTAAGTTCTAATCCAGAAAGTTAAATTGAGCCTTTTTGATTACCAAAATGTTTCCGTAATTTTGTTAGTCTCTATTCTGGCCGTTGAGAAAATTTCCTGCCTGGGTGAATCAAGCTTTCCCACTTCCCTGTTTTCATACCTGAATGCAACATATTATTGGATTGTCTCTCTGTTAATCATATAACTTCTTCTTTTTCTTTAGTCTTTGTCCCATTTACAAGCGGTGTCGGCTCGTTGTGATCAGTTGCGTTATTTTGTTCTATCATAAGCTTGATCTGGATGCAATCACGAGGCTGGCAAATCACCATCCAACGTATCAGGCCACCGTTGTTTCGGCAGGGCTTTTGGTCGCTTACCATCGACCAATCTTGGCGAATTACATGACCATAGCATCGCACTCCATATATATCGTGGATATCCTCATTTCGAATGTGATCGAAATGTGTTACGCCGCTACTCCAATGCAACATCTTCGTCTCCATTATCGCAAGACGCCGTTAATTGTCTTTTATAGTTAGCCAACATTCGGAACCATAAATTTTAGATTTGAGACGTTCGGTGATACGTCGATCACAAAGAACACCAGTGATTGTGCGTGTTTCATTGAAACCGGTTGTCCAAAATTCAGTTTTATGCAGATTCAATCTGGGACCGTGTTGCTTGAGGCGATCATTCCATTTTTAGACAAGTCGCTCGAGATCATTTTTGCTATTAGATCCTAGTAAAACATCATCTGCATGAGGCATTGTATAGGGCACTGGATGCTGGATATCCCGTGTGACAGTGTCCATAACAAGAACTCAATTAAATAAATCAGCAGATGAGGCCTGAAGTTAGCGAAAATCAGTTTTGACTTTATTGATGATCCTCATCGTCATTTTACTAACTAGATTTGCGATGAGTGTGTGTTAAGAGTTAGTTCCTCAAACATGTTGGGAGTTACTTTAAATTTTGAAGGGCAGTAGATCTCCGAAATCTTGCATCCAATTTGGTAAATTAATTTAGTTCAAAAATTCAATTGATGTTGCTTGAAAGCCACACCAGTTCCATTTTGCATAATGGAAAAAAGAGAAAAATGCATTTCACCCCTCAGCATATTGCGACAAACCATGTATGTACATAATATATTGTACACAAGTCCTCTTTTTTAAAGATGTACAGAATGAAAGTTCTTTATGTCCTGATTTAATTCATAATTATTTGCGGTTTGGATTGTAATGCAGATTAAAAGTCACAGTTATTATCTTATTTATGTTGCAAATTTAATGTACATAATGTCCCGGAATTCATTACCATTTAGCCAGTAATAAGTAGAACTCAAACGAGGGAAATAATACTCCCTAACAAGGTATAACCTCTTACCCGTGACATTAAGTCCTTAGCTCAGCAACGGTAGCGCTACGTCTAACACTAGCATTAAAAATGCACGCTCAACCGATTTCATGTTTTAATATTGTTCAACAAAACGTAAGCTACCCCAAAGACCTCACATACTCGTATATATGTACATAAGTCTGAATATCTTCCACAAATTCACCCTTTCGGAAAGTGCTTATTACGGCGGGTAAGTGGCTGTTAGGACGCATAATTGCAACCTTCGTAACTAGGGTTAGGACAGGAAGGAATTCATTTAGCATAACGTGCGTGAATAATATTTTTCGTATTAGCCTTAATGTTGTGTGTTCGCAGTACGTATAAGGTACTCGCGGACAGCTGACAGTGCCTACGTAACAATGAGCGACAATTCAATGCATTGAATTTGTTGGCCTAGTGGGGGCACTGGTGATTATACCATAATTTGAGAGTGGGTAAAAAGTGCCTGTTCAAGGTTCAGTTAACAAATTGTCAAGGAAATGCAATAAATGTTCGAAGCGAAGTTTTTTGGAAGATTTTTTACAATGAATTCCCGAAACTGAAATTTATTCACTCAGCTGGAAGTGGAGGTTGCGTGATTGAATGCGTTTACGCAAAGAATGTTCGATTCTCGCAACGGTAAGCTGTCGGACTATCAACTAACCGTCAACAGTGCACCAGGCTGAAATCGCTAGATATATTACGTCGGACCAACCCCCTCCCCCTCCCCTTCTTCATGCCTTGGTGCAGTGTTGGCCATATTTGTATTCGTAAATACGAATAAATTCGTACGATGATTTTCTAGAACCAACAAGTCTGTGAACTCGAAAAGTACAGGGAGCAACAGCACCAGGCGCGGAAGTTTTACCAACAAGTCAGCAGGATGAAGCCTTATACACCACGATGCTCATCCTGCCGAGACAAAGAGGGAAATATGATTTCCCACAGGATGGGTTGAGTACTTTGATGAGCTACTGAATAAACAGAATATCGGCGGGTTGCAGGTCTCGCCAACCGAAGACGAGGTATCACGTTTCTGAGTACCATCTATAAGATATTCTCCACTATCTTGCTAGGCCGAATAGCCCCATACGCCCAGAACATCATTGGCCCATACCAAAGAGGCTTCACTCCAGGCAATCAACAACAGATCAGATTTCCTTTCTGCGGCAAGCGATGGAAAACTGTTGAAATATGGGCACCAGTTGCACCATCTATTCATCGACTTTAAAGCCGCCTATGAAAGCATAGCCAGGGTAAAACTGTGCACGGCCATGAGAGAATTCGGTATCCCGACGAAATTGATAAGAGTAACTAAGCTGATCCTGACCAATGTGCGAGGCCCGATAAAAGCAGCAGGATCAAGACCATTCGACAACAACGGTCTACGAAAAGGGGATGCTCTATCATGCCTCCTCTTTAACCTGGTCCTCGAGAAAGTGATCGGGGATGCCGAGGTGATTGCAAGAGGTACATCCTCTTCAAGTCCACCCAACTACTGGCCTATGCTGACGATATCGACATCATGGGAAGAACCACCCGAGACGTACAAACTGCCTTTATCCAGATCGAGCAGGTGGCAATTGAGGTGAGATTTTGGGCTGCACATCAATGAAGGCGAGACAAAGTTTACGGTGGCAACGTCAGCACCGAAAATCAACCAACCAACAACATCAAACCGCACTGGTCAAACGGGAAGAATAAAGATAGGTGAATACAATTTTGAGACCGTTGATAATTTCTCCTATCTAGGGTCAAAAATCACAACCGATAACAGCTACAATGATGAAATCCGCGCACGGTTGTTGGCTGCGAACAGAGCCTATTTAAGCTTATAAAAACTGTTCAGACAAATGTCTGTTTCAGATAATCCTTCTAAGTCAAGATGGCCTCTTCGATTTTGTCCAGCGCAGGGCTGAAACCATGGGCAGTCCATCCATCTGCTTAAAGGTATTAAAATGCCAAGAGTGTTTTGCACCCATTCAACGGACCATCGGGCACACCATCTGCATAACCAACTCTTGTGGCATATCGAGTCTTAGCAGACTATTGTATCAAGCGCTCCGGCTCTAAGATAGACCTGTTGCAACCCTCGGTCCAACTTTCTTTGCTGCTTCAGCATCTCATAGACCAGGATATGATCTCTTGAACATATCCACAAGAGGTACCCCGGCTCTGCATACAACGTTCTAGCATATCAACCCATCTTGGAGGAAACCACATTCATTGCCTTAATGGCAGCATCCATCGTGAAACTGTGAAAGCGAGCTGCCATCTTCAGTAAAACATAATGAAAGCGACATGATATTATTTACGAAAGGAGGTCTTTGCTTTCCAGAGATGAGGAGTTCAGTTATTCTAGATTCTTTTGAATAATCATGTGGAGGTACAAACGAGATCATGTTTCAGCGTTTATGGGCTGTGCAGGCTAGGTCTTATGTAGGAACGTGGACATATGTTGCTATCATAACGCCGATGTTCGCTTATGAATTCGTAGTGTGATGGATTAAGGCAACACAAAAAGGAGTTCATTGTAAACTACCCTCACTGAATTGCTGCTTACCATTTGAACTTTGGCCGGATCCACATGAATTGTGTGAAGGGTAGTGGCATTCATATCATGTGGAAAAGGTTTGTAACAATATCGGGTAGCAGGTTGAGGCAAAAACTGCTTCCATACACAATTGCTTAAATTGTCGCTTTTACTTTGTACCACCCGAGATGTACAAACTGCCTTCATCCATATCGAGCAGGCGGCGCGAGCTCTTGGGCTACACATCAATGAAGGCAAGACAAAATATACGGTGGCAACGTCAGCACCGAAGACGAATCAACCAACAACATCAAACCGCACTGGTCAAACGGGAAGAATAAAGATAGGAGAATACAACTTTGAGACCGTTGACAATTTCTCCTATCTAGGGTCGAAAATCACAACCGATAACAACTACGATGATGAAATCCGCGCACGGTTGTTGTCAGCCAACAGAGCCTATTTCAGCTTACAAAGACTGTTCCGCTCGAAACGTCTCACCATAGGGTCAAAGCTCTTATTGTGCAAGACTATGATCTTGCCAGTCCTCATGTATTCCTCGGAAACTTGGGTTCTTAGCAAGAAAAATTGCGAACTCTTGGCCGCGTTCGAAAGAAGAATCCTCCGAAGAATTTTTGGCCCCCTACATGAGGATGGACGATTCCGTAGCCTACACAATGACGAAATCTATGAGCGATACCATGACCGTCCGATTGTGGATAAAATCCGGCTCAATAGGTTACGGTGGGCGGGTCACTTAATCCGTATGGAAGAGGATGATCCCACCCGGAAAGTCTACAAGGGCAATATCTATGGTAGAAAAAGAAGACGAGGCAGACCCTGCCTAAGATGGAGCGACGGCGTGGGTCAGGACGCAAGACAGCTTTTAGGGATATCGAATTGGTGGACCTCGGCGCAAAACCGGGATGTCTGAAGTTCCTTATTAAGGCAGGCCTAGACCGGATACAGGTTGTTGCGCCGTTGATGCTGATGATGATGATCAAAAATGTTCGTAACCGAACAAATGATTACGTTCTTTGGGCGGTTGCGATGATGATTTGTCGATTTCTTACTTCCGGGACCTCTAACTGCAATTATTACATTTGATTGTCAGAGGAAGTGGTGTTCTTATTCGAGCCCGGAACATCATCTCAGGCGAAACAGTGATCTGAGCCTATCTTGATCCCCTGCTCTAAATGTGCTGATATTCATCGAAGCTGAGAGGATGCGACAGCACATGGTCAATTTGGTTAAAAGTGGTCCCGTGTGGAAAGACGCATGTTTGTTTGGAGACCTCTTTCCGTTTTTTGTTCATGTTTTTAGAACCGAAAGCAGCCTTCATTTTTTAGCTGTTTAAGAGACCTTCACCGACTACATGGTTTACTGGATGGTTGCTATAGTATATGGTATTCAACGCATCTCTCTAATGCCGTGACATTAGCCTTATAATGAACCAGGGTATAAGTTAGCTGCGTAGCAACCCCTGCTCTGTATGTTCTATGAGAGAATGCGCAAATTGTTTGTCCAGTCAGAGGCGTTTTTTATGTCTTCGTAATGTGGAGTTTTCTGTATAGGGTTGTCAACCTACGTAACCTTTAACCTCGAGGATCAGTTGGTACAATTTGTCACGTTTTTGGATGCGGGAGACTCATCCTTATCCTTCTCCATCTGTTGTTTTTCTATAAGAAAAAACTCGCAGCGATTCCCAGGTGGGGGTGTTTTGGTAGTAGGTATATTGGTATCGGTTTTACAGGTTTTTCCCAGGTAAATATTTTTACATAAAAAAAATATAAAATCTTTCATTTTCGAACAGACGAAATTCTGGTTTCAGGCTGTTTTTTTTTGTTTCTCCATCATTCTTATCCGTTTTGACTTTAGGTAGTTCCTACCGAAGTGCCAAACTATTTCGTCTTGTCATTCTTTGCTTTCTGTTTTTATGCCTTGTATACTATTTGAACGAAGTCTCCTCCAGGGGCATTTTCCTTAGTTTCGCTTTTTCCTTAGTTTGCTTTGCAAATGTTTATATCATCATAGAGGCAAATACGCCCGCTTCCGCTTTTTACACGTCTAATCATGTTCACTATCGTTTACACGTAAATTCAATGCCAACTGACCGGTTTAAGTAATCTCCTTAGAACTTACTCCGGGAGCAGGAGCACCGCAGATTACTACTCGTCGGACGTGTAGCACTGAAGTTCCCGAAATATCGGTGTTTGCGAATAAAATAAACAAGCCAGGAAACCGGAAGCTGGACGCTTCAGGTATGAAAATTTTTGTGTATCTCTTTTATAAAGACATTTGAGTGTGGTTTTTGTCCCATTAGTATGCATCACGTAATATATGCATATATTATGTGAGAATAACTACTTTTGGGTGATTCATTCAAAGTCTTGAATTTGCAAAGAAGTGACAACTTTGACCTACCATAACTTTGTGAGTCATAGTGCGATTTTCAAGAAACGTGGTAGGATCATGCACTACATCGTAGTCTATATTGCTGCAGGTGCTTGGTGCTAGGTTGAAATTAATGGGGGTTATGCAGCTAATTACTGATAATTTTCAGTATACTGAAATGCAAATTAAAGTTAATAATAGTATATTGAAGTATACTTTATTATATCGCTATGGAGGGTATTTCGGAGCCTGGGCACCAAATAGTGGAGCATCTTGATTTTTTTCAGATTTTCCGGTTGAGTAGTTTTGGAGAATGGGTCTGTTAAACAAATGATCAATTTCGACCCCAACCCCAACAAAAGTGCTAATCGAGACCTTTCATTTGATACCTTACATGACTATATTCGATGAAAAGAAAATTTACACCCCCCTTTTGCATGTATGTAACTAACTCTATGCGCGTGCGTTCACAGTTCCTACCTTTCCACCAAATTTGGTGTCAATCGCTATAACCGTCTCCGAGGAAAATGGGCGTGACAGACAGGCAGTCAGTAAACCGATTTTAATAAGGTTTGTTTCACACAAAACTAGCGAAAAAGCAAAAACCGTCTAATTATTTCAAATAATTTAGTCGTTAGAAACACCGCATGATTACAATTAGAGATTATTTTAGTTTTTGCCTCGGTACCCACAGTCAAGTAACTTTGGGAGACTTGCTTTATATTGTGTAGGCACTGTGCCCAATGTGCCCAAGCGCAGCCAACTGTTGATCCTTCCCCACTATTTTTTGGTTTGTTAAGTAGTTTGCTTCTATAACTTCCTCGAGGATTATGAACTTTGTCGTGGTGAGGAAGCTCAGTAAGGAAGATCCTCTAGGGAACCAGAAGTGGCACCTGAAGTTAAGCGGTAATCGAAGCCCGAAACTGAGGTGTGGTCACACGGGTAAAAATGTGGCCTCGAACGATGAACTCTGGTTAACAGGTGGTCCTCATTTTCAAATAGCCATGATTCGGAAAAAATGGGCTGCAGTAAAATCGACCTATTTCCCGATCCAACCTTGTATGAAGAAGCAATCCTGAGTTCGTCGCTGCAACGGACCAGTCGAACGATGCCTTTTTTGTTAGCATTCCTGACCTCGGGCATCAGCTGGCGCCGCCTGCTGAAGCTAAAATCTTGTCGACTGGAAAGACTGGACTGGAAAGAAATAATACCTTCAGGAAAACCGCCTTCTGCAAATCGCCTCTAGCTAAATCACAACCTCTGGTTTGTGCCAAGGTTGAGCTAACATGGAAGCACCATATCCATGGATAATATTAGAAATCCAACAGATTGCTCTGGTACTGTAAGACTGCGTTTGGTAAGACCTATGAACTTTGACACCTCCCTGTCATCAGGGAACTATCCTGGAATAGTTTAACACATTACTTCGGGCTAGCTCTCCTGCTTTCCCGGCTTTGGAAGCCTTCAGGGGGGAGAAGATGTTAGTTCACCCCTTGCCATCCGGTGCTTCCGCCGATCGAGTGGTTACGGGCAACCACCTCTATTACATTTTCGCCCTGGCTCTACGCTCCTTAGCAAGGAGGGCAACGGGTTTACTCCTACGATTACCATCACGGCCTGTTCTGAGACAGTGTGTTAAACAGACGCCACTCGCAAGCTCCCCGTCTCTGCACTTGATTATGCACTTCATTGTCAAGGGCATCGGCTCATACCTCTGCGCCATAGAGCAGAACGGACTGTGTTGCTCCCATAAGAAGACGTCTTCTGGTAGATACCGGGCACCCAATATTCGCCATTACCCGACTCAAGGCCGAGACTCCAGCTGCAGCTCTGTCCACTGTTGCTTTGATTTGTTCGAAAAAGCTGATCTTCGAGTTGAGCAAGCGATGAGCAGTCATCGATCCGCTTACCCGTCGCAACAAGTGCCGCAGCGTCTTCTGCATAACCGACCAGGAGCCACTTGTCTGGCATGTCGTGTCTAAGAAGACCATCGTAGGAATCGTCCCAGAGGCCCGGCCCTAAAATGGATCCCCGTCCTACTCCCGACGTGATCTCAATCCTCCTCTGGCCATCTAGCGTCTCGCAGAGCAGGGACCACTTTTTCAGATAACCTCTCAACATACAGAAGAGATAGGTTGGCACGTGGAGTGAGATTGATTCAATGGATACATACACCCAAAATGAGTCTCAACTCTGTCCTAAATCTACACTTCATTCATTTGGAAGTGAAGCAGAAAATAGCTAACAACGCATATCGACTTGATACCAATGGTGCGTAAAAAGGCGGCCAATCATACGGTTATGCGTCCATCTGGAAATTTTATGGCAAACATCAGGTAGCTCTGACGCCAGCCGATCATATGGTTTCCAGATTCGTCTTTGAAAGGACATACTCCGTCGTAATAACCAAACTAGATGAAGTAGGATCGGACGCAGGGGAGTTCCCGCAAAATCTCGTTTTGAAACTGCCCTGAAAACTCCGAAAAATTACGATGAAACTGCATTCGAAGAAGCATTATCAGAAAAATGGCGAGGTACCGGGGTATCTGTTCCGCCAGTCGGGCAGTGTTATCAGCACTAAACGCACTAGCCAGTAGAAGTAGAATATCCACCAGATACTGTTGAAACTTGGCCAATCGGAACGGAACACTGCTAATTTGTGTGTTAGGGCACTTGAACATCGCTGCTAACAGGGATGCTGACATGCTAGTTCGCCAGGAGGGTGGACCCATAATGGTGGATCTAGAGCCAGCTTTTGGCGTCCGGGTATCCATCGTCAAGTCTTTTTTTAAGGGTAAAATTGCAAGGATTCATGAGCCGAATGGAAGGATTTGAATTCCTGCCGGCAGCTGAAGATCTTCATGAAAGAGGCCACATCCGCTAGAGTGGCATTTTTGGTTTCCCTTAAGAAGTGGGACATGAAAACCATAGTATGGCTTTTAAGAGCATACTGCTCTTTAAGCCAGCACATGGAAAAAGTTGTGGTGGACTGGGCTATATGTGGCCAATGTGTGGAAGAGGAGGAAACGGCTCAACACGTCATATGCAGCTGCAAGGTTTTCTTCAGAGAGGGGACCTAACAAAACGTCTAAGCTTGGAGCTTTGACTTCCATCACTAAACTAACTGGCTTTTATATCAGCTTGATTGATCTATATTACATTTTGAATGTGGAAAGCGATAACTGCAGCAACGGCTGCCAAAATTAAAAATCAATTATATTTATTTATTACCAATTAGTGCTTCTATTTATACTGCTACTCGTCATTAGGATCAACTAAGTTAAGTATAGTTTACAGCTCGGTATCCGATATCCATACTGTCTGGTATGCCAAGAAAGTGCAAAAACTTAAATTCAGACATGTTAATTTGCAAACATTTCAAAGATTCACATTGAAAGAAAGAATAAATAATTATCACGCGATGAAACCAGCTTTGCATTCTGGCCCAGTTTCATACCGAAGGCGAAGTTGGGAACTTACCAAATTCATCTCGAAAACAACATATCGGAGAGATTATATACAATTTGAAATCTAGAAAGTCTACTATTTAAGTCGAGGAGAAACTTTCGACTTTTTCTTTCGCTTTGATTAATAATAGATTATAACTATCCCTTGCATTCAGGATGATGAGTCTAAAAGAAAGGTTAAATGGTGAAATGAAAGGGTACTGAAGACGATGCTGCTGCCGATGGAGGTAATGATGATGAATTTATCCCGAAGGAATATCAAGCTTGCTTGCTTGTTGCAAATGTTCCGACAAGACGTCGGTATATTATTTGGAGTAAAAATTGCTGAAGGCATTACACATTTCATTCGGTCGGAAGGCAAGAGAAAATTCAAGCGATCAGGTAAGTATGCAATTAAAATCACATTGACACTAATCTCGTGTTAGGCATTCATGTAAGCTGGGATTAACTTTTGTTGGGATCTTTTGTCTTGAAGCCTAGACAAATACGCTTTCGAAAATTCGATTAACGAAACATCTCAACATGCTTTCGACATGAGTTGTGCCCGCATACTCGAGAGCTGCCTACACAATTCTGTGATAAGCAATCTAATAGATCAATTTATATCAGTGTTACATTCAATTAGAGGTCAAGGTCGTTACAATATGCTTCGGGATACACATTCCATCAGTCATTATAGTCCAAATTGAATTGAGGCAATTTGGTGTATGCATAGCGTTTGCTGGGATTGAATATGAACGATAAATTGAAACCAATTTCAATTGAGGAAACACTCCTTTGTGCGTGGTGGACAATAACTTCGAATTAGATAAATTTGGAGCGAAAAAATTCATGGGCTTTTCTGCTAGCACTGTATGATATAAATTAAAATTTGGGTACACAAATAAACTCGATTAACTATACAGGGATCCACAGATTTGCAACGTGGTATGGCCACTGTGATAAATTCAATCTCTTCATCGAATCAAGATATTACAGAATCTGTGTTAATCAACTCCACATATGACCGTGTTGAAACCATATATGCCACACTTTCGTTAGCTTTGAATATGGCTCATGATTTGAAATAGTCATAACGCCACATACAGACATATGTCTTATCGCGTTAAATCGATAAAAAAAACAACACATGACAATTAAATAGCATTCACGAATCCACACATCTATCATTTTAAACATTCATAACATTGTTCGAGTTAAGCCGTTCGGAGTACAAACTCAACTCAATTAGGTGACTCAGATTTTCAAGAAACAATTTCATTGAACTGCCCGACTTACATCAAGGGGAGGTCAAGGAAGTAATAAGTAAGTAGTTACTACAATTGAGATTGGGGCAGAGATCCGCATTAAAACCGGAAATACTCAAGTAACAGACACTGTGCCAATCAAATAGCATCTTAAATCGTTCTAATTTTTTACAGGTGATATCTTTGAGGCTACCGAGGCAGCCCAGGAAAACCACAAAATTCAGCAAACTTAGAGAAACTATAATCAACGAGATAATTGCACGTTTTACTTAGAAGTAGTTTTCCTTCTTTTTCATTTGGGCATTATTTAAGTAGATGTTGGAGGTAGATCAGAGGCTGATGTTTACATTATTTTATTATGACTCTGATTCCATTTCAATTATCGCCGATGTGTACTTGTACGATAGTTTCCGACATTTTTGTGTTCAAGATCCGAATTGTTATACTTTGGATGAACATAACGACAGTTAGTCGGATGTCTATTTTTATTGAAATTTTGCCTTCATTCTAGATCATCCTATCTTTCTTGGAATAATAATGTGACAGAGTGAACAAAACATAATACCATCAGCTATTAAATATCAAATTCGTTTAATCGTTGGGTGGATTCTGAGAGTGAAATTGTAATGCAGTATATATTGTTTATAACAACATCAGTTATTACGACCAACCTTTTATAGCGAGGAACAATTCACCGATGAATTGGCTGAATTTGAATCTTATAACGACAACACAGTAAGTAAAACACCAAGGAATCATCAAATTAGGGGAACTACCGAGTTAAGAAAGAAGCACAATTTCGATGCGTGCGTAATGCGCACGCAGCTTCAATGTACAATGAAGATTTCAAGTCCGCAAAGTTCGTTCCATGTCGGCAAGGTTCGTTCTTCAATTTGGCTGCGATTTTCGTTCTCGGCTGCAACTTTTGAATGTAATTAATTTGAATGAATTCATTTTGAGAATTGCGGAAGGCACTATTTGCGTTGCAAGTGCTAATTATTAATGTCACTTGCATTAGTCCCGTCGCTTCCATTCATAAAAATTAAATGTAAGGGGGTCATTCCGTGTCAAGGTCGTTTTTTTTTCGCTTTTCTTTAGGAATTTTTTGTGACGAACTGGATAAAGGTACAAATATGAATTTTTCACCATATATTTATTGATATCTTGAGCATGCATAGTAATTTTTCCAGCATGGTAACATCGCTGATTATTGAAATACAGAGCGACGTATACACCCATCTCCAAAAAAAGCTGTTTTCCTGCTGCCACGCTAGAGGACGCTGTGATCATCTTAAAGAAAAAATGTAAACCACTGTCCGCAATCTAGGATTATTAAAAAATATTGAAAGGTAAATTTTTGGGCGCCGTGTTAAACTTTTTTTTGTGAATTTTGGTGTTTTTTAAAGGTTTCTTTAATGAATAAAAAAAAGCTACTGAATGAATCGCAATTATCCTAGTTTGCGGACCGTAGAAATATGTTCTGAATAAGTCCTGAAAATTTTAAAAAATTTTGTTGGATAGTTTTTGGGCTATGGTGGCAGTCGATTTTTAATATGCAGTTTCGAGAAAAATGCATTTAAAAAGGAGACTGCGATTTTCAACCGTAAAATCTTAACTGACCATTAAACTGCTATACCTAGCTCACACATGTACAGCCTTGGCTTTAATTCTTATGATTTTAGCGAAGTCATTCGAACGTCATTTGGACCGATAAATACGTGCTTTATTACCGCGATCGACATAAACCTGCCCATATATTCTACACAATATCTAGATACAATTGATGCCAAAAAAAAAACGATTCCTCGGATCCGACACACGGGATGGCCCCCTTAAATCGGAAGTATGTTTACTCTTATTGACGTTTGATTGTATGATTTTCATAACATAAAATATGCACGCAGGTCGATAGTCTGCGCGGCACTGTACATAATCTTCAAGTTTCTACAATTAGCCTGCATGGCTAATCCTATATTTTATGTTATGAAATTCATACAATTAAATGCCACTAAAAGTGCACATACTTCCGGCTTAAATTTATTTTTTATGAATGGAAGCTACGCTACTAATGCTAGTGACATTAATAAATAGCACTTGCAACGCAAATAGTGTTTACCGCAGTTCTCAAACGAAAGTGCCGTCATATTGGAAATAACGCAACAAACTATTATCTGTCACGCACGCAGTCACTCCAGGGTTGTGTTTGGGCCTCAATAAAAAGCCAGCGGGACAGAACGTATGAAATCAATTCAGTATTGTGTTCAGTGGTCAGTTTGGCATCAATTTTCTCGGTCTCGGTGGAAACCTTGTGAAGAGTGAAATTTTTGTTTTGATTGGGGTTGACTTATTAAGGAAAGAGGACAAGAAGATTATTTTTCGTGAAATGGGGTCATTAGGAACAAATCGGGAAAAACCATTGAGAAACTTGTTTGAAATAAAAAATTTATCGTTGATTGGTTCAAAACACACAAATAATGAAAAAGAATGAAAAATGTAAAATATCATAAACGAAAGAGTGAGCATTTAAGACGCTGCTAAAATCATCAGATGAGGTCCACCATTCGGACGGAGTTCCTGGTCATTTTGTTACTCTGCACCGTGTTCCCCATCGTATCGCGGCTAGTGGACGTTCCCTTTTTTGCCGACTGAGGAGTGGTAACGTGTGACAACCTTTGGTGAAGCGGTTCCTACTGTAAATCAGGCGAGCTGATACTTTTTCCTAGAGTAAAATTCAGTTTCACTTAATTTAAAACAGCCAAAACAAGGTCGGCATAGCGAGAAGAAATTGATAATCGCCGAAAAAGCAGGAATTATTTGCCGCTTGGAAGCTGGAAGGTCGAATGTCAGCACTGCCAAAGAATTTAACGTAAGTTTTGAATAAATATGCGATGCATGCAAATACGCATGCATGGTATCTCATTTTTTAAGTGGCTCATTCAACTATTTCCACAATTTGGAAATGCAGAGTGAATATGAGAACAATTCAACTTTGGCAAAAGTAAAAAAGGTTAGGTCTTGTAATCTATCTGGGTTAGACGATGTTTTACTTAAATGATTTAAAATTCAAAGAAGCGGCAATATTTCCATCAGCGATCCTATATTACAAGCGAAAGCGTTCGCATTTGTTAGATAACTTGAATTAGAAGATTTTGAGTGCACGGTTCGATGGATATAACGATTTAGAAAGAGGCACAACATTTTTTTTTCCATAAAAAAAGTGGGGAAGCAATAGATGCACCGGATCTACAACGATTGGATAATCACAGTATGGCCAAATTTAAGGAAAGGATGCAACGACGATGAAGTTTTCAATACAGATGAAACAGGTATATTTTTTTGAATGATGCCAGATAACATAATGAAATTTAAATGAGAAAAGTGTTTCGTTAATGTTAATATGACGTCAGTATTATTTGAAAAAATTGGAGGGGGGAGGGGGGGACAAGTGATTTATTCGGTAGAAAAAGAAAATTTTATTCCTCTTGGATCTGTCCAGCTCACCCGAATATTCCAAATACTACGGCAGTTCTCCAACCAATGGATCAGGGCATCATAAAGTCACTGAGAATTCATTTTAGAAAACTTCAAATCATGAAATTTTTAAGACATCGACGAAAAAGGTATTCCTGAAAAATTACATATTCTTGAGGTCATTTTTAAGGTTTTGTGTGAAACAAAACCATATTAGAATCGATTCGATGTCTGTCTGCCCGTTTGTCTGTCTGTCTGTCTGTCCGTCTGTCTGTCTGTCTGTCTGTCTGTCTGTCTGTCACAGCCGATTTATCCGGAAACGGCAGGACCAATCATCACGAAAATTGGTAAAAATATGTGATCTGCCGTTCCCTTTACATGTAGCAACTGACGCCATTTTTTGTTAAGTTTAAGGGGGGGCTCCCCATACATGTGAAAGGAGGGTGCAACATTTTTTTTCACAGAATACAGCCATGTGGGGTACCAAATGAAAGGTCTCAATTAGTACTTTTCGAAACTGGTCCAATATTTGAAATTAGGTGAAACATAGGGGAGTGAGGGCTCTAAATATGACCATCAAAAAGTGTAACAGGTCTCGTTCTCAGAACCTATCCAACCGAAAAATCTGAAAAAAATCGCAGTAGTGCATCTCTACGAAATCTGGGCCTCAAAATATATCCGGTTCCGATATCTGCACAAATAAAGTTAATAATAGTATATTTCCACATTTTGGAAATTTACCCGGCACCCCCCTTATGTTCATCCCAGAAGTGCAAAATTTGGCACGCGTATAAAGAACAACATAGTGCATAATTTGGTGAAGTTTGAAGAAAATCAAACTATTAGTAACAAAGTTATAGGGGGTGAAACTTTACAATTTTTTGTGAATTTCGTGCACTCTACAACCTGCATGACGTCATCATCACATATCAATTCGTCAATACCACAACGAAGTTAGTTCGTATCAATTCCATGGAAAAGGATTATTTTGTTTTAGTTTTTTAGTCATTTGTATATGAATATCAATTACTCCAACCAGACATGTGTGTATATAGGTATATAGTATATGCGTGCTAATGAACTTTGCGCGTAGTGCCTAATTCAGATAGATATAAGAAGTAAACCGGAAATATGGGTACGATCAATCTATATACGTGCTATGGGTTGGCTGTGAAGATTCGAGGCGGCTCGACTCGGCCTCCCTGCTCCCATAACAACAGTCACGATCTTAGGAGTTTGTGGCATCAAAAGCGCTAACTGGGCTCCTCGGAGCGGCCACTGATATCTACCTACCCTACATTTGAAAAAAGTAATTGAAAGGCCGTTGATAATTTCTCCTATCTAAGGTCGAAAATCACAAAAGAAACAGCTACGATGATGAAATCCGCGCACGGTTCTTGTGAGCCAACAGAGCCTATTTCAGCTTACAAAAACTGTTCCGCTCGAAACAGCTCTTACTGTACAAGACAATGATTTTGCCAGTCCTCATGTATTCCTCGGAGACTTGGGTTCTTAGCAAGAAGAATTTCGAACTCTTGACCGCGTTCGAGACAAAAAATCCTCCGAAGAATTTTTGGCCTCCTACATGGGGATGGGCGGTTGCCTACATAACGACGAAATCTATGAGCGATACCATGACCGTTCGGTTATGGATAAAATCCGGCTCAATAGGTTATGGTGGGCGGGTCACTTAATCCGTATAGATAAGGATGATCTAGCCCGGAAAGTCTTTAAAGGCAATATCTATGGTAGAAAAAGAAGACGAAGCACACCCTGCCTAAGATGGAGCGATGGTGTAGGTCAGGACGCCAGACAGCTTTTAGGGATATCGAATTGGTGGACTTCGGCGCAAAACCGGAATGTCTGGAGTTCCTTATTAAGGCAAGCCTAGACCAGATATCGGTTGTTGCGCCGTTGATGAAAGGCACTTTTTACAAAACAGGAAATCACAAAAATAAACTAAAATGACGGATTTTTTTGCCATGTGTTGAGAAAATTACGCAGAATGTATAATTTTTGTTGTGCTCATTTACATTACTCTTTTCTATCGTAAATAAAAAAGTAGTTTTGGAGTATTCATTTGTTGTATGCATATAGTGGCCGAATTTCACCAGTACCTTCGAAGTCGTTATAAAATATATGTGTACGTGGCACGTGAAGACGCTTCAAAAATAATTTAGGAAAATAATAATACTATGTTTACTAAGTAATTTATTTCCCAACATAGTGGCTGCCGATTTCGAAGGAGGTGATGATCTGGAGAATCAATTTCTTCATGTCTCTTTCTCACCAGCTCTTTCCCTCACTCCTTTTCCTCTCTTTTGACATTTTGGTTCTTTGGAAACCTGGTCACCAAATCAGGGGAATGCGGGGTGGTTTGAAACGTCCCATCTAGACGAGTCCAAGAGTTGCTTTGTTCCCGCTTCCTGGAATTGTCATGCAGCATGCAATGTACCTTTGTTACGCTGCCTTTCTTTGTATTCTGAATCGCACTTTTTCATTTTTTTAGATTCTTACAGCATCTTGTCAAGCTGATGGTGCGCCAAAATAAGTGATTTCGAATTTGGTAAAGGTTGAAGTTTCACCCTCATGCTCGGAGGGTGTGGAGAACTCATTGGGAGGAAATTAGGACGGTGTCTGTATCGAGTAATGGATAATCAGTGGCGTGACGTCAGCAAGGGGAAGCAAGGGAAGCATAGGTCGATTTTCTTCAAACCCCAAAATTTTGCCTTTAATTATCTGTTATATTGGTGTGAAATTTTTTACTTCTAGGATGAATTTAACGGGGTGTTATGGTAAATTATTAACTTTATTAAACCAGATATTGGAACGGAATGGATTTCGAGGCCTACATTTCGAGTAGATATGTCTTTTTAAGGTTTTGTGTGAAACAAAACCTTATTAGAATCGCGTCGATGTCTGTCTGTCCGTCTGTCTGTCTGTCTGTCTGTCACACCCGATTTATTCGGAAACGGTTGAACCGATTGTCACGAAAATTGGTAGAAGTATGTAATCTGCCGTTCCCTTTACATGCAGCAACTGACGCCATTTTGTGTTAAGTTTAAGGGGGGGCTCCCCATACATGTGAAAGGAGGGTGCAAAAGTTTTTTTCATAAAATGTGGCCATGTGGGGTATCAAGTGAAAGGTCTCAATTAGTACTTTTCGAAACTGGTTCAATATTTGATATTGGGTGAAACACAGGGGAGTGAGGGCTCAAAATATGACCCCCAAAAAGTGTAACAGGTCTCGTTCTCAGAACCTATCCAACCGAAAAATCTGAAAAAAATCACAGTGGTGCATCTCTACGAAATCTAGGCCTCAAAATATATCCGGTTCCGATATCTGCACAAATAAAGTTAATAATAGTATATTTCCACATTTTAGAAATTTACCCGGCAACCCCCCTTATATTCAATCCCGTATAATAAAGAACATAGTGCACAAGCTAGTCAAGTTTGAAGAAAATCCAACCATTATTGACAAAGTTATAGGGGGTAAAACTTTACCATTTTTTGTGAATTTCGGGCACTCTTCATGCATGACTGCATGACGTCATCATCACATATCAATTCGTCAATACCACAACCAAATGAGTTCTTATGAATGGGGTCCCAAAGAATTATTTTGTTTTAGTTTTTTAGTCATTTGTATATGAATATCAATTACTCCAACCAGACATGTGTGTATATAGGTATATAGTGTATGCGTGCTAATGAACTTTGCGGGTAGTGCCTAATTCCGATAGATATAAGAAGTAAATCGGAAATATGGGTACGATCAATTTATATACGTGCATATATGTGTACATTATTCGGATATAGGCAGTTTGTTTGTTTAGGGTGAGCGTAATATCTATGGCTGTAATATGTACGTATGTCTCGTAGTTTGGAAAAATATGAAGCAATATGTTGGATTTGTAGCTATATACGGATAGAAAAATGTGCGTTGAAATTTCTTACATAAGATGAACACAAAACCTTTATACCCGAAGCGCGAGCTTCCGGTATTCCGACTTGTTTTTAGCTCGATAGGGTTTGAGAACGCGGCCCGTTTCACTTTATGAGGCTCACATTGTAAATCCCAGCTCTCCTATGATTCACCCAGTATCGAAAGCAGGACTCAGTAAAAATGGAGCCTTTTCATTTGATACCCCAAATGGCTATATTCTCTGCAAAAAATTACACTCTTTTTTCACATGGATGGTGTGCCCCTGTAGACTCAACAGAAAATGGTGCCACTTGCTATGTGTAAGAGGATTCACAGACCAACATATTTTCACTAAATTTTTTTCATTTCAAACAGACATTGAAACGATTTTAGTAAGGTTTACTTTCACACAAAACTTTAAAACCAAATCAGAAACCGAAAGGTCACGTGTGAAAAGGTTTGGGTATTTCATATGTAAGAGTGTTTTGATATCTGCCGATTCCATTTGGACGTAGTTAGTAAGTCATAGTATATATAAATCCAATATGTCCAACTGTTCCCAATAATGTGATGCTGAGGACAATCGATTTACATAAAGTAGACAACTGTGAACTACTATAAGTTTGTTAATAATACTACAATCTCTTTGAAACATTTCACTATCAGCTGTGTTATATGTTATATTCCTGTTAAATTTGAAAATCGTAAATTGAGATCTATCCCATCCAAGTCTTATTAACTTATGTATTTAACGTGTGGCCACTGGTACCCCAAGCTGGCAATCGGTGTGTGGTGCATGGATCCTTCCCGAAAAAACGATCTATCATGAAGCAGCAAATGGGGCTCGAACTAGGCTGGTTATTTAATGACGAGCCCTGGAGAAAATAGGGTGAACAATTGGTACATGCTTTATGAAACGACCAGGCTCTGTGCGAAGCAAAGGTTGTTCAGCAGCTATCCGACATTATCCCAATATACACGGTTTTGAAACTACATGTAAGCAAACGGCTGTGGGCTCTGTAAGTGTAACATCCGGAGTGGACTTTTACGAGGCAGTGCGACACACCTCCGAAGTCATAGTTTTCGTAAATGTACCAATGATAATAAATTACGGACCATTCAGCTAGCAATTTCACAGGAATTAGTCGTTGAAGATACCTAGTGAACGAGGAAAGAGATCCACAAACAAACATAGACCGTCCGGGATTCAATAACGATAGTAATTCAAATCTCGGCAGATACAGAAGTTTCAAAGAACACCGGGACTTATTATATTGTGAGCTACAACGGGTAGAGGAACAACTTCGTACATAGAAGAAAGAGGTCTGGGCTAGTCTGTAAACTTACAAAGTACACGAAAGTTTCAAGTTAAAAGTATTGTGACGAAAATGACTTTGGAAAAATTATGTGTGTGCAGACTACTGGCTAAAGTACCCCCTGGAGCTCTAGGACTCTAACACGGAACCACTTATTATCTTAGGCCTGAGTAGGCCTCGCGTGGATTTCGGGATCCTCAGCTACTCTGGCATCTCCCCTATCCATCGCCCCCTTTTTAGCCTTAAGAATGCCATGAGTATAATGTACCACTCGCTCCACGTGTCCTCGTTCTGCAACATGGCCTCAAGTATGATGTCCGGGGACGCAAGACACCCTTCCATAGAAAGATGATGGCGATGGCGCTACCACCTTCTGCACTGTCCGTTACATACTTGCAATAAATACAGTCAGGCGACCGTGATTTCCCGAGTGTGCGCAAATACCCATGTCCGTTGAGCAGCTGGGTTAGGTAATAATCAATCTCACCGTTCTTTCAATTGAACCACGGTCGCACGTCTTTTGTGAGATGCGCGGTCCATCTACCTCTCGATTCTCTCTCCCATGCTTGCTGCCATATGCAGAGAGTACGGACTCTCTCTTCGCAAGTGACATCTTCCTTATTTCCCTCACCTTTTTTGAGGTATATCAACTTCCGCTCGCCGGTATGGAGAGCGGTCGGAATGATTCACCATTACAGCTTTTCTACCGAGACGGCATAGTAGACGGACGCAACTCGCAGAGCCCTTCGTCTTTGTACTTGCGATACATTTTCTTTCTAAGGGAGTCTGTATATACTTCGGCACGGTAAAGAAAGACGGACTGAACCGCATGCTGGATAAGGGACCCCCGACATTGGACATTAGCCGGCAAATCGCAAAGATTCTTGCTGCAGCCTTATCTGCGGCGTTGCGAATTTGATCGAAGAAGGTTATGTTCGTGCCTATCATGATGCCGAGGTATTTCGTCACTGGCTTCGACGCGACCATCGTTCCACTAACCTGAATAGGGAGGAATGTGGAAACCCTCTCCTTGGGCAAGACCGCGACTTCAGTATTCTCCAGGGAATCTGGTTTCTGGCTGTATCACTATTCGCAGTGTACGCTGAGCTTGTTCAATCGTGCGTGAAGTAACCAGTGCTGCAAGATCATCCACGTATTTGACCAGATGCGATCAGTCATCTCGAGTCGTAAAAGACTATCGTATAAGGCATACTAAAGGTCCGGATCAAGGATAGATTCCTAATCCGCCCCCCATGTTACCTTCATTCTAAGTCCCGGGTTTCGAAGAATAAGGAAATAGTCCATTAATATCGGCAGTAGGTAGCCTAGGATATGGAAACGGTGTTCCAGTGTCTCAAGCATGTAACACCACCTCACAGGATTTAAGGCATTTCTGAAGTCAAGGGTCACAAGCAGCACCATTTGCTGACAGTGACGACAGTGTGGCTCAGACAGTTTTACCGCTTGGAGCACCTCCTCAATTGCATTAATTGAGGATCACCTCAGTTTAAAACCATATTGTTCTGGTGAGTAGTCTCCCGCAGTATGTATTTCCTCTTAGCTTGACGAGTTTCTCGGGCAGCTTCCTCGCTGTGTCCAATATGCTGAACGGTCATTTACGTCTCTCTTGGCTTTACGTGTAAACCTGTCCGATGAATTCTCATCCTCCAGAAATTCTCTTAAAACATGTGAATTCAGGAGCTTTCCCCGTTCCCATGGTATCAGTATGCCCCTGGTAAGATTTCGTGACGGAAGCCACTTCACATAAGTCCCCCTGCAGATTCAGCCTGATGGCCCTAATAGGCCTTGGAAAATTCGCCTACTGCATCACGGCCAGCAAAGAAAAGTGCACGACACCTTGGCTACCCCGTCTTACTCTCCGCCATCTTGAGCACCATACTAAGCAGATAATACGCTGATGCGACTTTAGGGTCACCTTTGCCCTTGCTTATCAGCATAAGTCTCGCAACCTTCCGGCGCTGTGAAAAATGCGTTAAATGCGCAAAGCATATCGCGGATTCGCGCACGTCGGATAGATTTAACATCAACTCCAGCGTCTTCTGCTTTGACGTTGTTGCGGACTTCTCGAAGAACTTTCGCGAAAAATCTTTCCTCGTTCGGCTTGATAATAATTGCATCTGGCGTGATTTTACCTTCTCTCTTTCTTTGGCAGTGATGTTGCCGTCGTAGTTGACTACGACTCTGGTACAGTGGAGTCACTGTTGTCGCTATTCAATTTAGGTTGTTGTTGCTGAGTTTTTTTCGGCGCTGCTTGGTCCGTTTGGTTACTACCTCGCGGAATTCTTTTTGCTGTGTCCTCGTCATCAGGTCGACGCTATTTTTTCTCCGCCTGGCCCGTGAGGGCACTGCCTCTTGTGCTGCCTTTTTTTCTCAGCTCCTCTTCGGCTATCTTTCAGCTCCATTATGCCATTTTTGACATCCATGAAGATGTTTCGCTGGATAATGGTAGTAACCTTCATTTCCGTACGACCACCGTATACTTCTTGTGAACCAGGACGAGCATAATAAGTATAGCTTTGATATATCCGTATATTTCGGAGTTTGGGGATATATGAGAGAATATTTTGAATTTTTATGTAGTTTTATATGATAAGAAGACTCCAATTTTTGTACCACTTAATCACAAAGTATTTCATTCCCGAGAGCTAAGTATAATTTACTATTTAATCTTTGTCTTCCTCCCATTCTTTCTTCAAACAAATTGAATCATCATGAGGAGGTGGAAATCATACAAAATGTCAGTTAGGCACTTGAAATTAATTAAGACCAAAATATTCCATTAAAAAAAATTGGGATAGTAAATACGACGAAAAAGCCAACTAAGCACTCATGTTTATGTCGTTCGAATGTGTACCAAATTGCTCCACTAGGAAAATGTAAATAAACACGAGAACATGAAACTCTGGAGTTGGTCGAGCCCACGACCAGATGAACATAAAGTTAACTAGCGCATATTCTTGTCTTTCAAGTGGTCGATCTTCTAATCGAACCTCGGGAACCGGTTGCAACTCACCTGTATGGGCCACAAATCCATTCACTTTTGGCTTGTACGAGTAAGATCTGGCCAGCTTAAGGTTGGATGCCTACCGCTAGTAGAATCTCCCAAAATGAATTAGCCATTTTTTGGTCCTTCCATGGAAGTGGATCTTGAAGTTTCTTAGAATTTTCGCCAAAAATACAGTTGCCAATATTTTCAACTCCGGTGGTGAATTCTATGAAATTTTAATAAAGGTGAATTGGAAATCGTACGCCTAAATCTTTTCGCGAATACAGCCTTATTGAGATCCAAGAGAACGGTATACAACAATGGACCAAACATTTAGGGCTGTAAGTTTGCATGCCACCTTAAACACGTTGAGGACAAGTCGACACTCTTCCCTTAATCAAACAGTGAGTCCGGACGAAGGCAAGTGTTTGAGTTTACTTTCCGCTCGGGTTAATTGTACTCACTTGACATGACTATTTTCTGTTTTCGACCATATATGCTAATCACCTGACCATTTGACTAAAAGCAAACAGATATGTACACACCGGAGCCCCGAAATTATGACAAATGCTTGAAATGCATGCTGTTGACGCAACATCACCCATACAACATATGCCCGGAATCAAGAAACCGGATGGCACCCTGCCATTGTTATAGTTACGAATAGCATGCACACCATCCGCTGTGAAGAGTTGACTCCAACTTTCTGACTGTCTGCTTCATAGACGAATGAACGAGTGCAGTTTGGATGGTTGCAACAGTTAACGTGCTGCACCCCCTGCAGATGAGCAAACGAACGTGTAAGGTTGTTAATTGGCTCGGTCGCACCCTCGCACTATTCTCTTTGCTTTATGATCCTTTTCAAAGGCCATTTGACGGGCCACGGAACAAGCGACGCAGTTTACTTCGGTACGTTTTTACCACGCGTATGATTTATTGTATGGGTTTTAATAAGGCCGCGGTAGGCCCCTTGGCTGAGAAGTTCAGACTTTGTAATTACCGTGGAGCAATTATCGGCACCAGTTTCTTAGTGGGAATAAAAACTAAATGTGAAGTATTCCAAGTTTCCCTAATTCTCCATCCGTTTTGACCTAGCCTTTGAAGGCAAATCAGGACCTACTGCAAGTTGATCCTGCGAAATGCAGCACTTCATAATTAAAATTCATAAAACATATTCTTGGAAGCAGATCCGCTATCACTTTCGTCCAGTCATATCTGACACTTCCTAGGAATTCCTTCTTTGCTTCTCTCCTCGCAATATCCGCGAATAGTAATTTCCCAACACTCACCTGTACTGAACGAAGAGCCCCTGCCTGGATCGATTAATGGCCGCAAGATGAGACTAAACTTCTGCGGGATCTGCAAAACACCAACTGTGACTCAACGTAACGAAGTTTCTGTATACGAATATGTACGCGTGTTCATCAGATTGGATTCGAAATGGTCTGAATCTGATTTTCGATTGCAATGAGATTGAGATTCGTTGGCTTAAGTCATGATTAATATCTTTTGCGGGGTTTGACTAATAGGATGATGAGACGACTGCCGGTTGTTGTTTTTGCCCTTCTTCCCGAATTGGTTATTGGTTCTTACGTAACTGAAGTCTTAAAGGTTTGCCCAAACTTCAGCAAGGTCGATCTGATATATTTTGTGTATTTTCCAGGTGAAAGGAAAATTTCTGTGGGTTGTCCATCAAAACGAAATGAAGTTGATACAAATCTGTAAGAAAACATTCTTCTGTCGTCTGAAAGTGAAACTTTTTTCGATTTCTGCTCGGGTCAGTGATTAAACACTTTTTAAACGTTCATTGGGCTTTGTTTACTAATTCAACGAATTTTTCTCACATCTACGAAGTCGAGAATACAATCTTCGGCAAATATTAGGAAGCCAGAAGATTAGTTCCAATGAAGCATGTCGGGTTTTCTCATGAGGTTTCACCATTGGCAAATTGAGCAATTATTATGTTTGCTTGAATGTTTTTTCTTATCTTTGAAGTATTGATGATTAATAATATATTTATGCTGTGAACAGCATTTTGCCTTCTTGGTGTACCTGTGGCGGAAGTTACACAGTAGGATTTTTGCATCTTTCCATTCTTTTTTCTCCTTTTAGCAACTCAACTTAGCTTTCAACCTCCAGAAAATACAACCATGATCCGTTGAAAATTGGGGAAATGATTAGGAAGGGAATATGTTGCGGAACGAGATGGTCTTATTAAAAAACCTGTTGGCGTTATTTAAATTTGGTTTTGACGTCGAGGTTTCGGTTCATTTTGCAGCGGAAAGAAAAGTGTGGTGCTATAAATGAACGACTAATTTGGATGCAAAAGGACCTATCTACGAAGAATTGAAAATGGTAGCATAGCGAACGGATGTCTAAACGAGATCTGAACGCTCCTCTGTCAGTAGTATGACGTACCTAGGTTTACAAATTTCATCCAATGAAATGGAGATTATACTTAAAGTACTAGTTGATAGCCGAATAGCCACTAACTTTTTTCACGTAGAATGTAATGCATTGCGCCAATTTTAGCCACATTTGCAGCATGAAGGATATTCTTCGCAATAAAATTTCAGTTTTTTAACTAGCCTTCCTCTTCCAATTTTCCCCTTGAAAACCGTTTTGAGTATTCTCGCTTTATTCATACACTGTAGATGACCTATCCAATCGAAAATTTGTAGTTGTATCTTGGTTGAGACTTCCGATTCATAACACTCATTGTAGTTGTATTAGTATGTATTGGTTCCAATATTCGGCGGAGTATCCTGTATCCAGCTCTAGTGATATAAGTTTGCATCAGGAACCAGCTCCTTCGGGGCCACATTTCTTTTTTACGGACGGAAATGGACAGCAACGATAGAGGTGCGAAAAGCTGAAAACACCGTGATTTTCAAAAGGATCGCAGATAGTTCACTAACTCCGCTGTGTTATTTATGTATATAGGGGAAGAGATAAATAAAGTATAGTTGGAGTTATTCCACTATACTAAATCCTACCTGATCGCTCTTGGTGACAACTCCCGCGATAGGCGAACCAAGAAAATGCACCCAATGTCGTCAGAAACAACATGATTGCATCGAGTAACAACTCTCGGAAAAATGATAGCGCGTCCTCCTCAGTCGACGCGACAGGACGGGCACCGGTCCTGTCGAGAAATCGGCAAGGGTTCTTAACGCATGGACGGCATCAGGACGTAAGTAAGTTAGTCAATAAAACAAATACGTGTCTGCACCCTTAATATTGGCACCCTAACTGGAAAGATCGAGTAACTCGCAAGAGCCTTTCGGAAAAGGTGCATTGATATCTGCGTTCTGCAAGAAACCCGATGGTCTGGCGCCAAAAGCTGCAACATTGAACGCGAACGCGGTAAAAATGGCTATAATCTTCTCTCTTTTTGTAGTCCACACATTCAATGTGGTGTTGGCATTGTCATCTCAGAAGGTTTCCGTGTTGCAATTAAAGAAGTCGAACGATTTGATAACCGGCTGATGAAGCTCATCATTATATCAGCTGAACGCAATATTCACTCCTTCACCGCGTACGCAGCACAGACCTGATGCCGAGAAAGATGGCTTCTGGCAACTTCTCAATGCGAAATACAGTTTGGCTATTTCCTCATAAGACACCGATGCACTTCGAATCGGCCATAGATTGATGTCTTGCGAATGAAGGCATTGATGAAACAGGGTGAAGAACACACTTGCCCCGCGGCGCATTAAACGGTGGCAATTTCGTGGGAAAAACGAAGAAATGATCTCACTTACGCGATAATCAAACATTACGAATGTAGAAAAATCGTTATCGTCAAGCTAAAGGCACGATCCACAATGCGGCCTACGAAATCGATGGTTAGCGACGAAAAGGGCGGCCGAAGTTGCGGTGGCTGGATATGCTGTATGGGGATTTCCAAGCCTCGCGACTGCATGCCATTGATGGAACAAAATGGTGCAACCTACCACGACGAGCCGACCCCGTTTGTGAACAAGACAAAGGTTAAAAAAGAAGAAGGACCGCATATATTATAGTTCATTGCAAAGCGAACTGGAGAAATGAAGAAAGTGAATGGCTTGTCTGAATTAGGCTTCATCCAGGCTCTACGGTTAATCTCACCTTCAATAAGGAAAACGAAGGGAGTCCTTGTTGAATTAAACTCGAAGACAATTAACAAAAGAACGTTCTATGAGGTGGTGGAAGCGCCACTAGGAGAAAAATTTCTGGTTTGTAGTATAGAGCGCATACGCTCTGCTCTCGAGAAATCCGAGATCCCGACTGTCTCAAAAATATGTCGACGTGAAAGAGGCAAGCGTGAATATTCGGAAATAACCGATGCCCGTTCCGGTACCCACCGTGGAGCATAACACCTGGGAAACGCCTGCTTAACCAACACCAACAGCTTTACTACCAAACCCAATCTCCACCTCCACGTGGTGTTCGCTGGGAGTTCTTTCTAAATGAAAACTGCAGACGGAGAAGGATGAAGGCGAGTCTATACAGAAAACCAATGTTACTAAGCCACGGAAGCAGCCTCGGATAGAATGGATTTCAAAACGACCACCACGGCAACGACAAGGGAATAACAATTTGCGCATTTCTAATGGAGCACACGTTCCATTGTGCTCCCTGTACAAATCAATTGTGGCTGAGCTGCTAGCCAATAACCTGTTTCAATATATGGCTGACGTAAAAGCGTTGCCGGACATGCGCCGGAGAGTGATCGGATTTCTGGAGAAAAGCCACAACACCATATATTATAGCAGCCATCCAGTAAACCATGTGTTCGGAATAGGTTTCTTAGCCAGCCAAAAAATCAAAATAAAATGAATGAAATGCTGTTATCGGCTTTGAAAATATGAGCGAAAGGCTATGCACTCTGTTTTTGAACGATAGTGAATATTGAAGCCATTCACAATACAGCCCACTGCAACGCCTATAAGGGGGAAATGGATACCGCATCTAACAGATGTCCTGGAGATGAGGTATCAAAAAATGATCTTCACAACCACCTGAAGAACGTTATCATTGATACGCTCTCAACGATAGTTGGTCCCAGCCGCAAGAAAAGTCGGAACGGCTGGTTCAGCGATGAATGTAAGCTAGGAACGGAATGGAAGGATGCTGCATACCGAGTAATGTTGCATTCTCAAAGAACGCGGGTATGCGCAGAGACTTATCACGAACTCCGGCGAGCGCTGAAGCGACTTCACGAACGGAGAAGGGAAGCCTGGGAGAACCACCAAGTCTGTGAACTCGAAAAGTACAGTGCAGCAACTATAAGATATTCTCCGCTACCTTGCTAGGCCGAATAGCCCCATATGCTGACAACATCATTGCTCCATATCAAAGAAGCTTCCCTCCATACAAAACAGCAAGAGATCAGATTTTCTCTGTGCGGCAAACGATATAAAACCTGTTGGAATATGGCCATCAGTTGCATAACCTTTTCATCGACTTAAAGCATGATAGCATAGCCAGGGTACACTACCATGATAGAACCCGTTACCGCGACGAAATTGGTAAGACTAACTAGGCTGACCCTGACCAATGTGTGAGGCCCGATAAAAGCAGCAGGATCACTTTCGAGACCATTCGACATCAATGAAGTTCTACGATAAGGAGATGCCGTATAGTGCGCCCTTTTTAACCTGGCCCTAGAAAAAGTGATTCGTGATGCTGTGGTAAATGCAAGAGACAACATCCCCGTCAAGTCTACCCATCTACTGGCCTATGCAGACGGTATTGACATTATGAGAATAACAACTCGAGGTGTAGAGACTGCCTTTATCCAGGTAGGGCAGGCGGGGCGAGATCTCGGCTGCACATTAATGAAGGCAAAACGAAGCACATCGTGGCAACGTCAGCGCCAAAAACCAAAGAACGAACAACATCAACTCGCGCAGACAAAATAAAGATAGGAGACTACAACTTTGAGACTGATGAAAATTTCTCCTATCTAGGGTCAAAAATCACAACCGATAACACCTGTTATGATGAAATTCGCGCAAGGTTGTTGGCTGCCAACGGAGCCTAGTTCAGTTTAAAAAACTGTTTCGCTCGAAACGTCTAACACAGGATCAAAATTCTTACGATACAAGATGATGATCTTGCCAGTTCTTATGTATTCCTCGGAGACCTGGGTTCTTAGCGCAAAAAAAAAAAAACGGCGAACCCTTGGCCGTGTTCAAGTGAGGAAGCCTCCGAAGAATTTTTGGCCTCCTACATGAGGATGGACGATTCCGTAGCTTACACAACAACAAAATCAATGAGCGATAACACATTCGTCTGGTTGTGAATAAAATCCGGCTCAACAGTCTGCGGAGGCGGGTCACCTAATCCGTATGGATGAGGATCATCCAGCCTGAAAAGTCTATAAGGGCAATGTCTATGGTAGAAAAAGAAGACGAGGCAGACCCTGCCTGAGATGGAGTGATGGCGTAGGTCAGAACGACAGACATCTTTTAGGGATATCGAATTGGTGGACCTCCGCGCAAAACCGGGATGTCTGCAGTTCCTTGTTAAGGCAGGCCTAGACCGGATACCGGTTGTTGCGCCGTTGATGATAATGAATCCCTGGATACGTACCATCTCGAGCGATTCTGTGATGGAAGTTGCGGAGCAATACGCGAATAAACTCCTTAACATCGGGAAACTCAAAATTGGGTGAGTAGTATGTAAGGTATGAATGCGTATAGCCTCCACCAACAGTTATATGTGCTTAGACTATGGGAGTACGTCTACAATAAGCTGGAGATTCAACAGGAGGACAGCATGACGTAGATTTGCCATGTAGGTCCGACGAAGATTTACAACGAGCCTAGTCTAGAAAGAGCACTACATATCCCAAATAATGCACCAAAACTGGAGATGGTCTACTGAAGGATGCCCTTCGGGACCGTTTCCGATGATACCACGTTTGTCATTTCAAAGTTGACTAATACTGTAATCTTAAGGTAAATTGAATTATGTTTAAAAGCCAGCTTGTCACCATATTTGAGAATTTAAAAGCAAAATGTCTACTAAAAGGAGTTGAATAGGAACGATTGAATCGGCTTCGTTAAGTAGTATGTAATGATAATTATGGTGATATGAGATCAAGTCGATCCCTTGAGTGGCCGATAACGACCTAGAGGGCAGAGCTATCCCAAAAAAACTAAACAATTTGGCAAAATTTGACCGTGAAGGTCCGCCCACGAAGATTGCAGGTCTATCAAAGCTCTCGGTCGACACGTTCTTGCACGCCTCTGTGCTAGCCAGGCTCGGGAATGTGGGGGGGTCCTTTGAGCGCTTTGATCCCTCACGCTTCATTACTAAAAATAACGTGTCTTTACCCTTCCCGATTGCCGTCCCTTCCGCCTCAGATCTTGGACGAGGCGCGGCCGGTGAGGTTCCCACCCTTCCTCGACATCCTCCGGCCAGTTATTCTTTTAGAGGATGTCCCTTCTGTAAGAATTCCGCGGGAGTAAGGAGGAACTAAGGAGAGGGAGTCCTCAAACTACTTCCGATTACGAAAAATTCATTATTTATAAAAAAAATTCTAGGATATTATCTATTAACTCAAAGTTGACAATAAAATATACAATTATACCAATTCAAAAAAAAGAAATAATAAGGCAAATGAAAAATTTAAAAATAAAAAAAAATAAAAAAAAGAAAATAAAATAAAATAAAAGAAAAATCCAACCAATTACTTACTCTAGTCGTCACGCCGAGCTCGGTTAACGGCTGGTATAACAGGTTCTAAAAGAAAAAAACAACAAATTATGTCACGAATTCAAAGATACTATGTTAATTACAGCTTTTCTGTTTCACTTTCTTTTTTTTTTTAGTTCCGAATATAGGTACAACTTTTTCAAAGATTTCTTAGATAAATGTATTTATATTGTTCGTCTGATCACACCATTAGCGAAACACTTCACCGATTTCTTAAAGCGAGGCACTTATATTGCTCGTCTGATCACATCATTAGCGAAACGCTTCACCGATCTCTTCCTTAAGTCAATTATGTTTTATTACCTTTCCAATTTTTGCTTTCGGGTGAAAAGTTATCCAGTTGCCTTTGCTTCTTTATTGTGAATCAATTGCCATTACTTCACCTTCCTTCGCTAATTTCACTAGAACTTCTCCATCTCCAAAAAACTTCCTCCTCCACCAAGACGTTCTTCAAACCGCTCCTACAGCTCTTCAACCAAAACTCCTCTTTTCTCAAAATTCACCTTCTCCTCCTAAATTCTCTCGTCCAAGGAAAAAAACTCGCTCCTGCCTTTTTCTCCTTCTTCCACTCAACTCCTCAAAATCCAATCCAAATCTCCTTCAACCACTCACCTCTAGATCTCAAACAAAAAACCTCAAAAATCCCATCCAAATCTCCTCCGACCACTCGCCTCTAGATCTCAAACAAAACTCCCCCGTTTTTTTCTTCTCGCCAAAAACCTCCTCCCAGCAACATTCTCGCTGCCTTTTCGTGCACCGCTTCTATTCCCGCTACATAGCCTTTCTCACTCGCTAGGCAATGTTGCGGCAACATACGCATGCGCCTGCGGATGCGGCAAATCATTCCCCTCCTGTCAAGATCAATTCGCTTGAATACATTGAATAATGTGCAATCTGCGGCGAACTTTAAGGCAATTGCCCACTATTAAATGCATTGTTTAAGCAAATTGATTAAGAAAGAGCCGAATGAAATTCCGCTCCCGTCGCGCAGCCGCGGTCACTACAGGGCAGCTGGGTTTTCGAGACCCGCTCGAGGAAAGAAAGCTGAAGACCAGTGAGGGCCTCACTGCTGATAGCGGCTGGGTGTTGGCGGTTACAGGGAAAGGTAGACCGAGATCCAAACCCACATTAGGCCTTGAGGTCCTTCGCGTGAGCGATGCCCAGGTTACGACCCTCCATGTCCTCCAGCTCGTATTGAACCGTTCCGACTCGACCGATGACCTTCGCCTTCACGAACTTCTGATCCAATTTGGCATTATATCGTTTTGCTGCACTGCTTAAGTTGAAGAGCCGCTTATACACGATATCTCCGACCTGAAATTCACGAGCTCGGGATCGCAAGTTGTAACCCCTTTTCTGTGTCTCTCTTGCCTGGAGGATTCGCCCTTGAACCTCTGCTCTCAGAATAGCAAGTTTATCCTGAGAACAGATCTCCAAGGTAGCATCAGGCAAGGCGTTCAGGCGTCGTAAGAGGGCGTAGGTACTCCCATGGGTGACCATGCTTTGCCCAAAAACGACGTGATAGGGTGATGTCCCTATCGAGACGTGTTTCGCTGAACGCAAGGCACAGTTGATGGATGACAACTTGTTATCCCAATCTCTTTGATCAGGACCGATATAAGCGCGTATAGCAGCCAACAGTGAGCGATTCACTCGCTCCGAGGCGTTTGCCTGCGGGGAGTATAAAGCGGTGTAAATGTGTTGAATGCCATACTGGTTCAGAAGATCGTTGAAAGCCACGGATTTGAACTGTACCCCATTATCAGATGTGATCGACTCAGGGATTCCAAACACATGAAAGATTCTCTTCTCCAAGTATTCGGTCAGCACGTTTGCGGTAAACCGTTTAATCGGCTCCACAAATGAAAACTTTGAGAGAGAATCGAGAACGACTATTGCTCCGATATTTCCGGCGCGAGATCTGGGGTATGGGCCGATCAAATCGATATACAAACGTTGAAATACCCGATCGGAGATGAGCGCTTTTCCCATTAGAGGTTGGAGCGTTTGGTTGGAAGCTTTTGACGTCTTGCACGTTTCACAATTGCGGATATAGTCCTTGACCTGTGAAACCATTTTAGGCCAATAAAACCACAACCGCAGTCTACCCAAGGTTTTACCAACCCCCCCATGTGCACTCAAAGGATGATCATGGGCACGGGTGATCACCTCCATCGTCAGCTCCTCCGGAATCCAAAGCTTCCAAGCCTGTTGTTCTTGCATCTCATCTCCTGAAGCATGATTGGTTCGTTTGTATACCAATCCATCGCACACCTGCAGATCAGGGAGTTTGTTGGAATTCTCCCTAATACGCTCTATTAATTGCAAATAGTTCGCAGACCGAAAATGTGGTGAATTAAAATCCACGTCTGCGTTGTTCCCACTTCTCTCCAAAGCATCCACCTCCGCTGGTGAATACATTCGAGATAGAGAATCCGGGACCAGATGTTGTGATCCCTTTCTGTTTTTAATGATGAACGAGAATCCTTGAAGCTTCAGTGCCCATCTGGCCAGTCTGCCGTGAAGGTCGGACTGGTTCATCAGCCATTTGAGCGAAGCGTGGTCAGTTACCACTTCGAATGTTGTGCCTTCAACATACGCTCGGAATTTGCGCACTGCCTCCACCGCTGCCAGACATTCCTGCTCAGTAACAGTGTAGTTTCGCTGAGGCTGTGTAAGCTTCTTCGACATATACGCTATAGGAACTTCATGTCCCTCCTCTGTCTTCTGCATCAGCACCGCTCCTATGCCATGTTGACTTGCGTCACAATGTATGGCGAAAGGCTTGGAGAAGTCGGGGCTGTGCAGAACTGGAGCCGAGGAGAGACTCGTTTTCAGAGCGTCGAAGGCCGAGATAGCTTCCTCAGACCAGCAAAACTGCCGCTTCTTCTGAAGCATGTCTGTCAACGGTGCAGTCAGCGAAGCGTAATTTGGCACAAATCGCTGATACCACCCACACATCCCAAGAAACCGCCGCAGTTGCCTGACGGTTTTCGGCCGCGGAAAATCTTTAATGGCGTGTACCTTGTCGGGATCGGTACAAATCGTCCCGTTACCGATGATGTGCCCCAAGTATCGAACTTCCTTCATAACAAACTTGCTCTTCCGGATGTTCAACGTCAAGCCAGCGCGTCTCATACAGAGAGCCACTTCGCTTAAGAGCAGCAGGTGCTGGTCGAAGGTCTCTGTAATAAGCAGCAAGTCATCTAAATATACAAAGACTTGATGACGTAAGTGAGCAGGGATGACCTTATCCATCAGTCGTTGCATGGTTTGAGGTGCATTGCAGAGCCCAAACGGCATGGTCACAAACTGATAGAGTGGCCGACCTGGGACGGTGAAGGCAGTCTTATCCTTGGACGCCTCATCCAGAGGAATTTGCCAGAACGCATCCTTCAGATCTAGACTCGTAATGAATCTAGCCTTCGGGAGACGACTGAAAATCCCCTCGATGAGAGGTAAAGGATAAGCGTCCTTCACTGTTACACTATTCACTTTACGTGCATCAAGGCAAAGTCGCACTTTACCAGGTTTTACCACAAGGGTAACTGGCGAAGACCAGGCGCTTTGCGATTCTTCGATGACTCCCAAAGCCAGCATCCTATCAATCTCTTCGTAGAGGAGCTTTTCGATGGCGGGAGAGACTGAGAAGTGTCTCTGTTTAATCGGTTTGTTACCGCCGACATCGATGACGTGTGTCGTAAGACTTGTACGTCCTAAGCCCTCCGACTCGAAAGACGGAAAACTGCCAATGACAGCCTCGAGCCTTGCTCGCTGGTGTGTCGTCAACTGGTGTTGATTGACGTTCTCAACATTTTCGATGGAACAAATGGAAGGTACAAATAAGTCCTGGGCGAGATCGAACTTGCGCACAAAATCAGCTCCAAGGTAAAGATTTTGCGTTAACGACGGGATAAGGAGGAACGACATCGATTCCGTCCGATCACGAAACGTGATGTCAGCTGACACTCTGCCTACTGTCGAGTGGCTAGTCCCGTCAGCTGTCCTGAGATCGATGCGTAATTTCTCCCACTTGTACCGACCGTCGTTAATAATTTTCCGGGCGAAATCCGAAGCTAAGCAACTTACAGTGGCTCCGGTATCAATCAGTCCTGAAACACGCTCACCCAAGACTGTGACATCCGCATACGGGCGAATATCATTAATGGGCCGACTCGTGAGAATGGCAGAGTAGTAAAGACGACGGTTGCGCATTATTCGCATCCAATAATGGCGTAAGCGAAGAGTTGAACGCTTCGGTTTTTTCGTCGCCATCTCTGCTACTCCGAAAATCCGATCTCTGGCCGCTTGATATTGTTGCAGTCTTACGTGCAACGGCCTCAGAACCGAAAGCATCGGTTTCCTTGAAACAATTGGTGGTGGGGTCAAATCCGGGTAGGTCATGTTTAAGTTATCGGACCGCTTCAACACGGTAACTTTCGGAGTTACTGTGGAAGACGTTGTCGCAACGCCTGCGCAGTCACGTGCGTCCAATGTAGGAACGCCCTGATGACTGGGGCTGGGCTCTGGAACTCGACAATTTGGACATACGGGCTTACGAGTGTTCAGGCGCCCGCAACCGAAACAAAAGACTTTGGGATCCTCCCAACAGTCTTCAAACAAATGTCCAATCTGCCGACAATTCCAGCAGACCAAGTCCAAATTTCGATCATGAATCTCAGACTGAGGATTTCCTGAGATGTTCTTTATGTCAACACCCTCCTCAGATTCAGCAGAATAGCTGTGTAATTGGTGAGAGAGCCTGCTTGAGAGACGCTCCTCTAAAATTTCGCTCTGCTGCACTAACTTACGCAGCTCGCGAACCGTACTAGCCGGAAAATAGAGAAGTTGCCTCTGAACATCGGGTCTCAACCCACGACGTAGCAACTCTACCAATTTCTCTTCCGTTAAGGAATTTTCTAGCCTATTTGCTAGCGAACGCACAGCTTTATAGTAACTGTCGAAATCTTCGGATGGACCTTGCATGCGGTCTCGCATCAGTTCAAGGATATCCCAGTCATCTAGAGAATCCTTAAACTCATGGCGAAGAGCCTCACGAAAAGAGGTCCACTCGATTCGGCCGACAGACTGGTGATAGTCCCAGTACCAATCTGCTGCTCTGTATCTGAAAAGGGTGTGTACATAAGTACACAGCAGGCCAAAATCCCCCTGTAAGGTTGTGTTGGTCAAAGCCTCCACGCGGAACAAGAATTGGTTGATGGGCAAAGTTTTGGATGTGCCATCAAAAACCAAGTCCCAGGATGCCAAAATTGAATAAACACGATCCGCTGATTTTGTATTAAGCGGTCGTGACTGGCATCCATACGGCGAATCGTCCTCGTCAGAGTCAGTAAAATCATACATATAGTCAAATCCGGATCTGTCGTCCTGTCGTTGAAAGTTCTCGAATCCGGACCTGTCGTCAAGTCCGTAAAAATCAACGTTACGTCTATGGTCAGGTGTGTAAAAATTGTCTTTATTATGTCCTCTGTCATGTCTGTCCTCAAAATGTACTGCACGAGTTGCAGCAGGCTGATGTTGAGCTGCCTGATGCACAGAGTGCGTGTTCCGGTTCGATTCTCGAAGCGTAGCAAATTTCTCTAGAACCGATCCTTCAACTCGTGAAGCGTCCGTCGCCCTAACATCCCGCGTGGAAGGATCAACCCAACCCACAGGATCTCTCCTCGCCGCCTCATGCCACCGTCAGTCATCACGGCGTGCTGGCAGGTCAAGCTCAGCTGAGCTCCACTGACCTGGAGGTAGCGTGGAAGGAAGGCGATAAAGGTCGCGAGACCAGTGATCTCGTTGATGAGACATGTGTTTAATTAAAATTTAAAAAAAAAAAGAAAATAAAATTGGAAACGACCAAAAGGAAGTCCAAGAAAAAGACGAAACGAAATTCCAAGGCGAAAAGAAGCAATAAATTGGAAAAAGAAACGAAGTATATAGAAAAAAGAGTAAAATGATCAAATCAAGCAAAAAGAAGAAATGAAGAGAAAAAAAAAATAAGGCAAACTAAAGGAAATAAAAAAATTAACTATATAATAATCTAAATCGAACGATAAGAAAAGAAAAGAATGAAAAAAAGAAAAATAATAATTACGAGGACTCCTCACTCTCAAAATTTTCAACTCCATATTCAACTCCCGCAGAACTCTCGGATGACCAAACTGCCATCCCAACCTCATAAATTTTCTCATCTGTGTGCAGAACTTCCACACACAGTGTTTTCCAAGAAGAGACAACAATCGAGTTGCTCCCCGTCGCAGAATATTAAATAAAAGAACAAGCAAAAAGGGAACGCGAGAATTCAATCTTCCTCGTCTGGAGTCAGAGAACAAAGTGAAGATGAATCATTGAGGACGGAATGGCACAGCATATAGCCGACTACCTCCGTATTCCATCAAGGATCCATCTCACCCGTCACTTCATCCCTACGAAGAAGAAAGAATATTTAACTTTCTTCAAAATTCCGAAACGAAGAGATAGTCGTTTCACATAAAGGTAGGGAAGGACACTCCTCAGAAGCTCGGACGGCAATACCTTTCAGCTTATAGCCGCAAAGGCCCGTAGATCCAGAGACTTCTGGGAGGCAATCACCTACGAGACGTAAAGTCTCAAGACAAACACAACAAACGACTAGCTCTTTTGGTATTCTACCAAGGATAGGACAGGAAACTCTACGTTACAAGGTGGGAAAGGAAATTGAGGCTTAGGAACACTTGCTTCCGGGGAAAAAGGCGTGAAACCTAAAACTAGAAATCTGAAGACAAGTGTACGTGGAGCCTAGCCGGGAACAATATTGAGAATCTATTGATTCTCTATCCGACACCACCAAACGAAGTTGTGAGCCGGAATAGGCTATCTTCCACTTGATTCAAGAAACCTGTAAATAATAATTAAATAGGCTTGAATCCAGGATATGTTGGGCCCCACGTTGGGCGCCATTTGTAATGCTAGTTATGGAGATATGAGATCAAGTCGATCCCTTGAGTGGCCGATAACGACCTAGAGGGCAGAGCTATCCCAAAAAAACTAAACAATTTGGCAAAATTTGACCGTGAAGGTCCGCCCACGAAGATTGCAGGTCTATCAAAGCTCTCGGTCGACACGTTCTTGCACGCCTCTGTGCTAGCCAGGCTCGGGAATGTGGGGGGGTCCTTTGAGCGCTTTGATCCCTCACGCTTCATTACTAAAAATAACGTGTCTTTACCGGTGCGTGGGTCCGCACCGGATTTTAAAATCGAATTTCACGTAAGAATTCGCGACGGCCTATCGAATAAAACCAGAACGCGAGCTAAATTGGAAAATAAAAAAAAAACGGCTCGACCGCGCGCGTGGAGCCGTTTGTCTCCGGACCCGAGTGCCGCGATCAAGTATTGGAAAATCTACGACGGATCACCTTCCCGATTGCCGTCCCTTCCGCCTCAGATCTTGGACGAGGCGCGGCCGGTGAGGTTCCCACCCTTCCTCGACATCCTCCGGCCAGTTATTCTTTTAGAGGATGTCCCTTCTGTAAGAATTCCGCGGGAGTAAGGAGGAACTAAGGAGAGGGAGTCCTCAAACTACTTCCGATTACGAAAAATTCATTATTTATAAAAAAAATTCTAGGATATTATCTATTAACTCAAAGTTGACAATAAAATATACAATTATACCAATTCAAAAAAAAGAAATAATAAGGCAAATGAAAAATTTAAAAATAAAAAAAAATAAAAAAAAGAAAATAAAATAAAATAAAAGAAAAATCCAACCAATTACTTACTCTAGTCGTCACGCCGAGCTCGGTTAACGGCTGGTATAACAGGTTCTAAAAGAAAAAAACAACAAATTATGTCACGAATTCAAAGATACTATGTTAATTACAGCTTTTCTGTTTCACTTTCTTTTTTTTTTTTAGTTCCGAATATAGGTACAACTTTTTCAAAGATTTCTTAGATAAATGTATTTATATTGTTCGTCTGATCACACCATTAGCGAAACACTTCACCGATTTCTTAAAGCGAGGCACTTATATTGCTCGTCTGATCACATCATTAGCGAAACGCTTCACCGATCTCTTCCTTAAGTCAATTATGTTTTATTACCTTTCCAATTTTTGCTTTCGGGTGAAAAGTTATCCAGTTGCCTTTGCTTCTTTATTGTGAATCAATTGCCATTACTTCACCTTCCTTCGCTAATTTCACTAGAACTTCTCCATCTCCAAAAAACTTCCTCCTCCACCAAGACGTTCTTCAAACCGCTCCTACAGCTCTTCAACCAAAACTCCTCTTTTCTCAAAATTCACCTTCTCCTCCTAAATTCTCTCGTCCAAGGAAAAAAACTCGCTCCTGCCTTTTTCTCCTTCTTCCACTCAACTCCTCAAAATCCAATCCAAATCTCCTTCAACCACTCACCTCTAGATCTCAAACAAAAAACCTCAAAAATCCCATCCAAATCTCCTCCGACCACTCGCCTCTAGATCTCAAACAAAACTCCCCCGTTTTTTTCTTCTCGCCAAAAACCTCCTCCCAGCAACATTCTCGCTGCCTTTTCGTGCACCGCTTCTATTCCCGCTACATAGCCTTTCTCACTCGCTAGGCAATGTTGCGGCAACATACGCATGCGCCTGCGGATGCGGCAAATCATTCCCCTCCTGTCAAGATCAATTCGCTTGAATACATTGAATAATGTGCAATCTGCGGCGAACTTTAAGGCAATTGCCCACTATTAAATGCATTGTTTAAGCAAATTGATTAAGAAAGAGCCGAATGAAATTCCGCTCCCGTCGCGCAGCCGCGGTCACTACAAGTATTATGCATTGATGGTGGCAATCGCATTTTTCTTTTAAAGTATTTCAGTTCCGAGTTATGAACAGGACAAAACTTTACATGCTGACGAAATCTGCATAATCTATATCCCGGTAAAAGTGCCGCCTTCCTGCACCTAATCCAATAAATGCCAAATTATCTTGTAAATCTTTCCGAACCAACCATGATTCGTAATTGTATATAAATCAGCCCCAGTAATATAATTCATCCACTTTTCTCGCCCAATTTTCCAGCAATTTCTCACTCCTATCTTCCATACCTCATAAATCTTAAACTCTGATAACGACATTAATTTTTCCGCAGTTGATTTCCGTGCGAAAATTCAAAAATATGATATACTCGTACTGAAAATTCGAATATCACAAGAGATCATAACGGGCATATTCGCACGTACCAAAGAAATTTCTTGCATTTCACCCAGTATGTAAGCACGTACTTGCTTGTATGTAGTTTGCATGTAACATATTCATACATATGAAAGATGGTATGTGCGGAAAAGGCAAAATGAAGCGCGAACAAGATCACTTGACCCCTGATCTGTGTACGTGGTAGAAGATGTGATAACACCTGAGAGGCCTGGAAGGAGCTTTTGCTCGTCTCCCATCTGGAAAGTTATGGTGTTCGTTTAGAATCTATTGTATATCATATTCCATTAACAAATGGACTCAGACAAAGCTGTTTTCCTTTTTGGATTCAATGTTGCCAAAATCCTAGTTAGATTAGGATCAAAATTCGATTCACAGAAGAAGGCAATGAAAAATAGATGTTTGCTGCAGAACTTTCAACTCCTTGCAAGCCTACGCCCAAGGGGAAGCTTGTACATGTGAACAACAAAGTGTGAATCATTCTAGATTTTGCTGTATGCAAATTACATCATATAGATGACCAGCCGAAAATAAGTTCAAATTTCCAACTAGATTATCTCATGGTGGTTGTACCAAGATCACTCTAGCAAATGAAAATGTTAAGGCGATTAAAAAAATCGGAAATCGCACAGCAGAAACACTTAAGTAGGTGCGCAAACTACAGATACCTGCCGACACCATAACTCTTTCGTACAGATACTTACCGCTTCAAGTTTTGATCATTGATCACTGACTGCTTCAGCAATGATCCCCAGCTTATTTTCGTATATATCATCGGCCGGGAACAGATATACTCACTCGAAGTTCGTATGTGAGTGTTGTGAAGATATGGAAGATTGAGACCCGTAAGCAACTCTTGTATCTGTTCAATACAGCTAACGGTTCTATTGATGATGACTAGTGGGCATAATCGAAATTATTACAAAGGCAAGGCTTTCAAGTGCCTGTCCATACGTATGAAGGTATGTACCACAATAACAATAATAGGCGCTTTGGTACACCACATGAGTCTGCACTATTCAGAGGTATTTTTTATGGGAACATTACACGATCTACCAATTTTCATTGGCTTTTCATTTTCAGGAGAGATTTTCCTATGCGAAGTACAAAAGAGAAGATCATTTATCTTTCAAAGAAAAATAGCCGCCTCAATCGGTGCTAAGATCATCAGCAGCGATCAGTTCGGATGCAGCGATCATGGTTCGTTCCAGTGCACATGCAACAATTGGTGGTAGCCTTATTGCCATGCCGTCGTTGTGCCCGTAAATCTCGGAAATTGGATGCTACAGGTAACCGTGCATGCATCTCGTTTCTATTAAAGTCTGCAACGATCCAATCCTAAAATGCATATGATCATCTATTAAAAGTCTTAACGTAGAGCCCACTTGCCCGAGGAACTGTTCTGATTTCACCAAATTAAATGGATTTACTTTAGAGATGATGTCTTTGCAGATTTGTGAATCAAATTGTGTATTTCTGCCGGGACTTAACCGTTCCAATCAATATGTCAGTCCACTATCCCCATCTAGATGAGTTACTTTGATTAAATTATAAATAAAAAAAAATCTTTCAGAACCTTTAGAAAAGGAAAGTTTGCAAAGCGTACACTATCTCAATATACAGAAAATTACAATACGTTATGATTCTTACCGTAGACCCTTGTTGACTGATTCAATTCCGCTTTCTTACTTTTATCTTGCCAAGAAGTTAAATAGAAGCTACTTGGAGGGTTTCCCTTGTAAGGGAATGTGCTTACATACACATGCCATGTCCTTTGAACATATGCCTAGAAGGATAAAATGAAGAAGATTATAATGAAGGGAGCAGATATCCTTCCCTAGATAAAATCTTTTTCTGCTTAGTCGCAGAACTACTGCAATCACAATTCCTTTACCTATACATTGTTCAATTGCCTTGAAGCGAGGCGTACATACATACGCACTATATGTATATCTATTCTGATAAATGTAAAGCATCCGAGACACAGCTAATGCGACATCCTTATTCTCAATTTTTTATTATTTTTACGTTTTAATAGCATCTCTCCCCCGACAAGGATGGAAATGGCAAAGACCAAAGACTAGAAACAGAAGAGTTTGCTGCAGGCTCTATGCGGGTATTTAAACCAGCAAAAAGGACACGGGCGACGTGGTGATAGGGCGCATAGATGCGATATGTCCTTGATTATTGCTCTTTAGAGCGAGGTTTTCATTTCATTCGTGCTCTCCTGTATTCACGATTATCACCAGCATCCCCCGAGGCCAAGCAAAATAGCAACCACACCGTCCATTGTTGGTAATTTCCCTTTCAATTGAATGGAGAGGTCGGTCGGTCCTTAAAAAGCAGAACAAACAATTGTCAAGCATTTTTATCCCTTGAACGTCACAAAAACTCGCAAATAGACCACGAAAAACGTGTCGTGCACTGTTATCCTTGCATGCACACAAACAGAAACAGGACTAGAACGAGGAGACAGTATACGAGTACCACACGGGATATAGTAGGAAACAATGCGGTGACATTCTCTATTTTTTCATGTGTCAGGAACATTAGCAACGAACCAAATATATGCCATTAGCGCGTATCAATGTCGTTGCTGGGAGTCAAAATGCGTGCAGGATTGAATTCGGGACGGGCGATGGAATTGAAATGGAGACGTGCATTTTCCGCTCGGCAAAATCTCACATGTCTTGTTGATTCGTCACACGCATGTGCGCACGATTTGCTTTGAAATAAGCGGCATGGAAGCGATAAGTGTCATTGTACATAATGGGGAACCTAACATTTCCTTGAATTTCGCAGAAAGTAATTTAGGTCCAGAGGAATCTGATTCTGATGACCATGTTCAAATGAAATGATTGCTTGGATTGTGCTCACTCGTTCAACAGTATTCTCCCCTTGAATAGGGAAAGCAAATTAGACATTTAATGCATTCATGCATCTGACATATTTACATATGTATGTACATATATAAGCATAACCTAATTCGGCTGAGTTGGGATTTATATTTATATAAATTTGTGAAAACTTTTCGTCTGGTTACAGCTTCGTTCAAGAGGTAAAAAAATCGGCAAGGTTTCTACTAATTTCAAGCCGCTCTTGAATGTTTCTTCGACTCGAAAGAGGTTCCAAAGGATACATCGTCTGCCAAAGAGTGCGATATCATTTATGAAAGTACTGTTGATTAGGGAACTCTAGAAACAGAACGCTGATACGCTTTAAGCAGCCGGAAAGGCGGCTTGATAAGGACGAGGAATTGCGAATAGCGCACCACAAAGCGATGAATAACACATGTATTTAGAACTTCGTCAAATCCTTTCGTAGGAGAAGATAGGGATGTGCACTACTTTGCCCTATCACACACTCGATCGAAAAGGAAAGTATACTACGACCAATGCCTGACCAGTGTTTGATGTCTCAATGATTACTTCATCCGGAAGTTAGTGATTATGTTGAAATCGAGGAGGTATAAGTATGCATTTTCAACGTATATCGAGAAAATTTTCCTAATAATTAACATGGAGTCGTATCTTTGGGATTTCCATAGGGTACTGTACAGAAAAATGAAGACAAGGCCGGTTAGGAGTTCATCACAACAGTTTCGTCGGCTACCACATTGCCTTTCAGTCAGGACATTATATCAGCTGGCAATAGATTAAGTTGAAGGAGGATCTTTTCCGTTGACAATCTATTAAGCGGAGCTAAGACACAGGCTGAAGCATCTATTCTCATCGAATAAATTCACGTTTCCAAGATTGGAACGTGGAGCATGGTACCATGATTCTAGCAGAACTGATGAAAAGGGTGATCGCTACACTGGACCTGAAGGAGACATCAGTGAATTGCTGGTGTGATTCAACAGTAGTTCGTGAGCTTGATAAAAATTGACCCAGAAAAGTTGGATAGTGATGTCAGGAAGGAGGTGAACCGGTTAAAAGTTCTTGGAGGATATTCTTGGACTTGAAACCACATCACGACAATAGTGGTTTCAGAGACATAAGTTTGTGTTTCACACCCGATTTACTCCGACACGACTGAACGGATTATCATGGAATTTGGTGAGAAGGAGTGGTCTGTGAATCCCTTTTCTGATAGCAGATGGCGCCGTTTTGAATTGAGTTTGAAGGGCATACATGCGAAAAGTAGTACATTTTCTTACAGAATATAGTCATGTGGGGTATCAAATGAAGCGGCAACATTGCCCAGGAACTATAAATTTACTGTAGAAATGTATGAGGTATCTCCATATTTCACATCTCTGGACTAATGCGGCAAACCGGATACAGAGTACGGCAAATTGATTGGTGCATTATATGAATACAGCAGTATTCTAGATCTGGTGATGAGGGAAGTTGCATGTGAAAATATTGTGCTATCTATTACCTTATACCCTTATGGGATCTTTGCATTTACGGCTGTCGTATACTTTACGTTATGAATGTAATAAATGCAGCCGAAATTATTCTAGTAATAATTAATATTGGGTTCTATGGGTTGCCTAGTGTTAATATTTGATGTTGATATAGCATTATAGGTACGGTTAGGGTGATGTTTGTTATATTACTCGGTTACTTTGAAAAGTGATATGATATGACATTACCAACTAAGGTGAAGTTTTGCGCACCTCTGGTGAAGGTTCTGGTTAGCACCATCAATGAAGTATTGTCAAACATCGGACCCTTATACCTCGGTTCCCTCCAGATCGCACATCACTACGGAAAGAGGAGGGACTGCTTGTAGTATTCGGTTTCTTTTATAACAACTGCAAGCACGCATATGACCTGCTCTACGTTACAGCGGTACCCTAGACAGATGGGGGTGGAAAATATCTGATTCCTCGTGTCAACGTGCCCATAGTAACTGTGGAAATCAACTAGCAAACTATTTCTGAGCTCAACTAATGCCTGCTATAAGGACCAACGACCAAAATGTCGCCGGACAAAGTGACGTTCAACGTGCTCACATAGAAGGAATTGATGGCGACAAAGAGCAGGTTGTATGTTGCAAACAAACCAATCACTACATCGCTGGTCTGTGACGGAGGTATCGCTGGAAGACGTTGGTATAATCCTGACTCAGGGTAGTCGGTGGGACGACAGTTCGGGTGACATTTACGGTATCCAGGAGAAGTATCGAGGCTTTACAATAGCTACAGCCCGACCGAAGCTAAGATCCGATAAGGAACCTCATTGTCGCACCGAATAGAATACATTATTGCGAGCCCCGCAATGTGTTAAATTTATTTAATAGACATATGTAATATATATGTACATATATATTAACATTTGATAAATATACATTCATACAAATAAAATGTAGATACATAACTCATTGTTTATAATTATCATCATCATCAACGGCGCAATAACCGGTATCCGGTCTAGGCCTGCCTTAATAAGGAACTCCAGACATCCCGGTTTTGCGCCGAGGCCCACCAATTCGATATCCCTAAAAGCTGTCTGGCGTCCTGGCCCACGCCATCGCTCCATCTTAGGCAGGGTCTGCCTCGTCTTTTTTTCCTACCATAGATATTGCCTTTATAGACTTTCCGGGTGGGATCATCTTCATCCATACGGATTAAGTGACCCGCCCACCGTAACCTATTGAGCCGGATTTTATCCACAACCGGACGGTCATGGTATCGCTCATAGATTTCGTCATTGTGTAAGCTACGGAATCGTCCATCCTCATGTAGGGGGCCAAAAATTCTTCGGAGGATTCTTCTCTCGAACGCGGCCAAGAGTTCGCAATTTTTCTTGCTAAGAACCCAAGTTTCCGAGGAATACATGAGGACTGGCAAGATCATAGTCTTGTATAGTAAGAGCTTTGACCCTATGGTGAGACGTTTCGAGCGGAACAGTCTTTGTAAGCTAAAGTAGGCTCTGTTGGCTGACAACAACCGTGCGCGGATTTCATCATCGTAGTTGTTATCGGTTGTGATTTTCGACCCTAGATAGGAGAAATTGTCAACGGTCTCAAAGTTGTATTCCCCTATCCTTATTCTTGTTCGTGCTTGTGTTTGACCAGTGCGGTTTGATGTTGTTGGTTGATTCGTCTTCGGTGCTGACGTTGCCACCATGTATTTTGTCTTGCCTTCATTGATGTGCAGTCCAAGATCTCGCGCCGCCTGCTCGATCTGGATGAAGGCAGTTTGAACGTCTCGGGTGGTTCTTCCCATGATGTCGATATCGTCAGCATAGGCCAGTAGTTGGGTGGACTTGAAGAGGATCGTACCTCTAGCATTCACCTCAGCATCACGGATCACCTTCTCGAGGGCCAGGTTAAAGAGGACGCATGATAGCGCATCCCCTTGTCGTAGACCGTTGTTGATGTCGAATGGTCTTGAGAGTGATCCTGCTGCTTTTATCTGGCCTCGCACATTGGTCAGGGTCAGCCTAGTCAGTCTTATTAATTTCGTCGGGATACCGAATTCTCTCATGGCCGTGTACAGTTTTACCCTGGCTATGCTATCATAGGCGGCTTTAAAGTCGATGAACAGATGGTGCAACTGTTGTCCATATTCCATACAGTTTTTCCATCGCCTGCCGCAGAGAGAAAATCTGATCTGTTGCTGATTTGCCTGGAGTGAAGCCTCTTTGGTATGGACCAATGATATTCTGGGCGTATGGGGCTATCCGGCCTAGCAAGATAGTGGAGAATATCTTATAGATGGTACTCAGCAACGTGATACCTCTATAATTGCTACACTGCGTGATATCTCCCTTTTTATGTATGAGACAGATAATGCCTCGCTGCCAATCGTCAGGCATTGATTCGCTGTCCCATACCTTGAGCACAAGTTGATGAACCACTTGGTGTAACTGGTCGCCTCCATATTTAACCAATTCGGCTGTAATTCCATCGGCTCCTGGCGACTTATGATTTTTTAGCCGATGAATTGCACGGACTGTTTCTCCTAAACTTGGTGGTGGCAGTATTTGTCCGTCGTCTTCAGTTGGCGGGACCTCCAACTCGCCGATGTTCTGGTTGTTCAGTAGCTCATCAAAGTACTCAACCCATCGCTCTAATATGCCCATTCTGTCGGAAATCAGATTTCCCTCTTTGTCTCGGCAGAGATTTATTATTTATAATTATTTTATTTATAATTATCTTTATAGTAAATTCATTAACATGCCCTGTTAGTGTAAATCCATGCGAGATCGTGTTTCAGTCATTTAATTTAGCTAATAGCTAAATTAGCAAAAGTAAGTACACCTGACAGTAAATATTTCGCTTATTACTATTAACTGAATATACAATTTTAGATACAATGACCAAAAGTATTTTCCTTGTAAATCAAAGTCAAATACATTGACCAACAATTAACTGAAGATGCAACTTTAAGTACAGTAAATTTGGTGATTTGAAAATTAATAACATTTTAATTTCAGTATTGTACGCAGTATTAAGAAGGGCAGTAAATAAAATAAATTGTTCAGCAAATACCATTGGGTTTTCTTAGCAAATCCATTTTCTCAAGTAATATTGAGAGTCCCTATGTCTCAAAGATCTTCTCTGACTGGAGCAGTAGGATAGAAAGTCTTCATCATCAATATCATCTTGAAGCAACAAAAATTATTTTCATATTATTGTAGCATACTTCGTTGATAATAGTGGGTCTGTAATACGTGCGGAGCCTCTGTTCCCTGTAAGCCGGAAGGCTAAGAATTCACTTAAAGTGTGCCTGTCGTCAAAGACGATTAAAAGGGATACATTCTTATCAGTATCCTGAGAGTAATCTGGCTTGAAGTTGTTATTTACTCTCTTATATAGATTCACAAACAAAAGGATTGAGGGAGGCCTGAGTGCAGTATTCACTAAATGGTGGACTGGACTAATTGGAGATAAACTTTTTTGCACTTTTTTCGTTCACCGACCTGTCTTTCTGCGCTACCCAGGTTTTAAAAGACAGGTGACTAGCGGTTTAGACGAGTTGCCTTTGCCGTGGACTAAACCATAAAACCAAATGAGGGGCGCCGAAAATGCCATTTGCTTGCCCCCTCACAAAGTAATTGAGCTTGACCAAATTTCTCTGGATATGGAGAAGGAAGCAAGCAGAGTCGGACAGAAAATGAAACCAAGGTTTTCGATTTGAAAGTTCATCATACTCTTCAATTTGCATTAACAGAGGGAACATCGAGAGCATTGGTAATTTTGTCTATTTTGGTAGCGTCTTTTCTGCAGATAGTGATATCGAATGGCATTATCTAAAGGATTAACAGAATCCACATTCCCACTTAAGTCTAAAATCTGCAAATGTAGATTCCACAACATCGACATTAAATTATTCTGTGCCAATGGTCTCTTTGTACTGTAAACACAAAACACGGAAAATGATCGCGACAACTTCATTGCTGGCTATGCGTACAATGGAATCCTCGATTCCCCCGGATGGTTCCAGGAACAAGTAGGAGCGGAACAGTTCATTAAATAATATTGAAAAACGACTCCCTATTAGAAATAGAACTAGATACAGAAACAAAATGCATAATAAAATAAAATCGTTCTTAGATTTTCCATTACTTCATCATTGAAGCCTTCTTTTTGAACCTGCTTTTTTCACGCATCGATGACAAAAGGATAGTAGTTGTGAAGCACCAATCTACTCATTTTCCACTGATAAGCATAGTATTTTCATTGTGCACTTCTAGCTGATTGAACCAACAGTTAAGGACCAACATCAGGTACTTACAGCGCCCAGTTATGAATAGGTGGCTGTCAGATATCTCGCATAAATTTGTTCGGTGAAAATAAAGAGGAGAGGCGAGAAGGCAGTTAATAAGGATATTGAGAGGTTTTGAAGTAGGTGGGACTCTCTAACCACTGTTCTTTGGATCGTTTTCAAATAATGAACGATATTAACTCGAAGTGATGGTGCGGCGCACTTGTATCGTCTTAGTATCTCCACAATTCTTCACAAAGCACACTTGATTTCAAAGGGATTGCGAATGTATTTTGCAAGATGCAGAATCTGTACGGTTGCCACTTTTCTTCCCTGTTGGAACCATTGCAATATCTTGGCAATCATGTGGCCAATCTGTCGTGTCGTTCCAGTGGGAGTTAGCAAAACTGTCATGTCGTATCGGTCCTAGTGGGCGCGCTCCTTAAGAGAGGTAGAAATTTGTTGGCTAGTAAACTTCAAAATTCTCTTTCTACGGTTAGGGATTGGTCTAGCGGTTATATCTTATCGAAAATGGTTCCTGATTGGCTTTTAGAATGTGTGCACGCTCCTCGACAGGGGTATTGAAAATCCCTAGAATACTCGCTTTCTCCAACTTGAGTGAAAATATTGGCAATATTAGCTAGCTACGTAAAGTGATGCGCTGGAAAATATTCGCCTTTTTCGACTTTGCGGATTCGTATTTCGGAAAGTTTAGTTCTAGTAAATCGGGCCGTTCTCATAGCGTGAAAGTCAATTTCAGACTAGATTTTGACTGCGAGAATCAGGCCTAGGATGATGAGCGCCATGATTGTGTCGTATCATGCATCTACAAATTCTTTTAAAGTAGATAAGGGGAATTGTAATCAACAGTAAACAGTACAATAAAAATGTGTATGGGATTAGGTCGCTGACCTACTTATTTACAACTGTTGCACTAGTGGGAGACACAAAAGAGGACAATCCCGACTTAAACACTTGGAGGGAAACGAAAGCAAGGTGAAGGATTTTACTCTTCTCTTCTCCTGCTAAAACATCACTCTGGCGACAGCTGGAAATATAAATGAATATTAATTTCGTAAATGACTTGCTGGTCAAGGATCTATACTGACATGTCAACGAAGAGTATACTTATAGTAAGTACAAAGCGATATATATCACGACCAGACTAATAAATTCCTCCCTGAAGAGACCAGAAACAATATGGTTGTCAATACCACTGATAAACATACATTGCTGAAAGTATTGCTGTGGCATATCCAAAACGGCTACGGATGTTTTGTGACACGTGGCCTTCGAGGCTCCCGTTCTGCTTTTTAAGGTTTTGTATAAAACAAAACCTTATTAAAATCGGTTTATAGTCTGTCCGTCTGTCTGTCTTCAATAGACACTGGTCTGGACGCACCAGTGTGTGTGATTTTTATGCATTAAAACCACCCCCGACTCCCTGGAATTACGCGGATCGAAAGTGATCATTTATTTAATGGCCCATTCTCAGAAACTACTCAACCGAAAAATCTGAAAAAATCACGGGGCTGCCACAATATGGTGAATAGGCTCCGAAATACCCTCCATACCGATATTCCTCCAAATAAAGTCAATAATAGTATATTACTATAATATTTAGTAGTTGGCTGGAAAACCCTCTTAAGTTCATCCTAGTACGAAGAAATTTGCAGTAATATATGCTATAACATAGAGAATGAACAAAGTTATAGTAAGTCGTTTCTTTACAAGTTCTAAACTAAGAATGTCAATATCACCCGAAAGTAAGTAATATAGTAATATATGCATATATTACTTGCTACGTACTAATGGGGCAAATGTACAATCAAATGTTTTCATAAAAGAAATACAAAAACCTTTCATACCTGAAGCATCCAGCTTCCGGTTTCCCGACGTGTTTTATTTTCATTTCGTTCATTCGCTCGCGCGAATCCCCCTATTTTTTGAATTTTCAGAATCCGGTGCGGACCCACACATCAGTAAAGGTCACGTAAAGTTTTGTATAATGAGATGTAAGGGATCGAAGTGTCCAAAGGACCTCCTATATTCCCAAGCCTGACTGGCATAGAGGCATGCAAGCGGGTGCAGACGGTACACTTCGATGGAGCTTCTATATTTGCGGGTGAAGCCCATGGTGTTTTACGTAGGCACCTGTCGTGAAACTTAAATCCTACGGTCCTCTTAAGACACGGATTGATTTTGCGACCACAATCAGAGCCCCGCTGAGACAAGCAATAACGGTACCAGTCTATACCAAGTGCATGGTTTAGCATTCATACTAGTGGATGCAAGAATTACCTAAATCTTTACTGAACTATGGAGTACGGCACCCGTGTTGATACGCAACACTACGTCGAGGCCCGAAGGTCTCTTCTCGCTTGAGCATAACCACAACCACCATGAAACTCCCACTAGGGGAGCCAACCGCAAATAACCGAGCTGTCCTCACATACAACAGGAGTTCACCCGAAGTATGTGAGTCCAGGGGCTTTCCCGGTTCCCATGGTACCAGTATACCCCTGGTAAGGTTTTGTGACCAATTTGCCACTTCAGATGAGTCCCCGTGCAGACTCGCGTCTGATCGCCCTGATTAGGCCTTTTGAGCATTCGCCTACTGAATCACGGCCGGCAAACTTAAGTGATTACAGCGTCTCCCGGTGCCACCACTATGGAGGTTTCTCCTCGGCCACTTGGTTTTGGTTTGGCCAATAGGGTTGCCGCCCCATCTTCCTCGCCGCCACCTCTGAGCACCAATATTTGCGGGTGGACCTTCATTGTCAATTTTGTCATCTTTTCTGGTTTTTGGGATAGCTCTTCCCTCTTGGTCGTTTCTGGCCACTCGGGATGGTCGCCGAACATGGTCAGTGCCCCCATATTGTTATTACACATGTGATATTTCCATGCCAAAATGCGCACAGTCTCAAAAACGCAATCCCAAATACTGGTGGAACGCTGAAAGTAAAAAAACTAAAAACGATTACTTTAAGTGACTTATTCCAAAAGAGCAGATTCTGACCAATGGGGTGCGCACAAGTTGTGACGGTTTCGACGTTGTCTCTTCAATATCTAGAAGCTACCTTCCAAGCGGTATCAATGGATAAGCGAAGGCAAGTTCTGGACGCAGTGAAAAGTGTCACAGATAACGCAACGAGGCACTGAAACTATCGGTTGGAAAGGTACCATGTTTGCATAGGTCTTGACAGACTGCCTACGAGAAGTGTATATAACCTCAAAGTAGAAACTGCAAAAGTCTAGACTGATGCTGAAACCGGATAGACCCAACATATCTCTTCTGGGTACAATTGGTTAGGTCCCTGAGCGGATAATCTATAACCAGTTATGTCAAATAATGTATAGCGGCGCTTATTCATTGAATCGACATTTTAGCTTCCAGCCAGTGGTTGACGCTACTAAAATAGTTAGTGAACTAGTCAGAAAAGCGAACGAAGGGAAATACAGTGTGCTGGTAACTCTCGGGACCAAAGTGTTTCCTATACACTCCTTTGTATGTTATAAGGCATCCGCACAGTCAGACATTTCACTATCATCCGACTTACACTATACAAGTGATAAGCTCATAGCAGCGAGAAAAACACAAGACAAACACAGACACCCACTGACGACTGGTATTCAAACTTAGCGCAGCAAGGTTGGATGGCTGACACTCTACCCCTTCAACGATCGTGCCGTTGGCACCAAGAGGCACTAAACTTCATGCTAAATATAATCTTTAACAGAGGGTGTTCCACAGGGGTCTGTTCTCTACCCTTTGTTATGGGATGTAAACACTTATGGTGATCCAGTGTCTACGCAAGCCGTGCATCGGTTCAAAGGCTTTCAGTACCTACTCAAGCCGTCGGATTTGCAGTTGACGTCAGGATGATAATCGCATTTCATCACACCGATAAAATAGAAATCTATACAAACGAGACTATATGGATGATAAAGCCTTGGGTTGAAGGCTTTGCACTGAAACTTGCCGAATATGAGACTAAGTTGGTACATTGTTCAAAATGGCAAAAATGGAAAACTGTTCAAATTTGCATCTCTGCATATATTATTCGCTCTCAGCCATCGCGGACATACATACTTGGGAGTAACTTTCGACTCCAAGCTAAGCTTTAATAGGTTATTGGCCAGAAAGCAGCGACAATCTGCTCTACATTAGCAAGGGTGCTTCCAAATATAGGCGGCCTAAAACACCACCGACGATTACTTTTAACGCGAGTCGTCACCTCTGTTCTGTTATACGCAGGACTAGTATAGACCACTGCACTAAGTATTTTAGAAAAATGCAGGCAACTTTTAGTTGCATATATGGAAAATTCTCTAAGAATATGTCGAGTTTACCAGATGAGGTCGAATGAGGCAACATGAGTAGTTGGAGGGATCATTTAACCGAAAATGCGAATCGCTTGGTTGAGAACATAGCACTGGCGAAGAATGGTCGGTGCACAAATGGGCTTATCCCGAATACAAATATATTGACTATACGAAATCACGTCAGGGCAGGTTATGATTTACTAGAGGAAGTACCTCTGTAGGTTTGATTTTGTTGAATTACCTAATTGTCTCATGTGTGCCCTCGCACAGTCTTTTTCAAACCAGAATGGAATACTCTTGCAAGGTGTAATGACAAAATGAACTAGATTGTCCAGGAGTCCGGGGGTCGCTATTGGAGCGGCGAGTCATTTAGGTACAATATTTGAGTTGTGAATATGATGGGGGTTACAATCCCCTTCCGAGATGAAAAGTTCCGCGGTTTACAGAACATCAGGGTTATTGTGTGGAATATGATGATCAGTAAAAACTTGCCGGTCCTCATACAGTCTTGGGAAAACTATCAAGTAGTGCCTTCTGTTCATATTCGTAAATCCGATATGGTTCCGTGAACAGCCCACGTTTAGGTGCAAGGTTTTGATCATACATATAGTATTGCACCAACACGTTGTCAGAAATGAGATGATCCAAAGTCCTTAGCTCTTAACAGCACATTCTGCCCTTGTCCCTGTCTGCAATGTCACGGCGCAACTTTATCCGCTCCGTTGGATGATCGGCCTTCATCCATGACAATATTTCGAAGGGATAGCGAACACATTCAATGTGATAACTTTGCTCTTCTTCGAGAGATGCAACTTTGGAATCAGCCTCGCAAGTCGCATGAATTCGGGCAATACGGTAAAAAATAACCAACTCGAGCTTGGATTGCTTGCAGAATTCGTAGGTATTTATAGAATTTGTTTCGGTCAAAACTTGAATGTGGAAGACATTCATGCTATCCCCATCATGTGGTACTTAATGTAAGTTCATTCAAATGCCACGGTTGAACATGCCAACTATGCACAACAGACTTTTAATGTGGTCATGAGTATCAGCGTTCAACTTGATGTCATCTAAGTGCACCATATGTGTCAAATCATGCTTAGCATGTAGGCTCCATTTGAATAAAAAACCATGCTTTTTAGCATTATTCAGAACCCATGAAATGGGGTTCAATCATCATCATCAACGGGGCAACAACCGGTATCCGGTCTAGGCCTGCCTTAATAAGGAACTCCAGACATCCCGGTTTTGCGCCGAGGTCCACCAATTCGATATTCCTAAAAGCTGTCTGGCGTCCTGACCTACGCCATCGCTCCATCTTAGGCAGGGTCTGCCTCGTCTTCTTTTTCTACCATAGATATTGCCCGTTATAGACTTTCCGGGCAGGATCATCATCATCCATAGGGATTAAGTGACCCGCCGGCCGTAACCTATTGAGCCGGATTTTATCCACAACCGGACGGTCATAGATTTCGTCATTGTGTAGGCCACGGAATCGTCCATCCTCATGTAGGGGGCCAAAAATTCTTCGGAGGATTCTTCTCTCGAACGCGGCCAAGAGTTCGCAATTTTTCTTGCTAAGAACCCAAGTTTCCAAGGAATACATGAGGACTGGTAAGATCATAGTCTTGTACAGTAAGAGCTTTGACCTTTGACTATGGGGTTCAATGCTGTACAAAACCCGAGAAGGTTGAATAATTTCCTTGGGAATATGCTTCTCCATATGCAAATGGGCTGTGATGTGTAGGTACCTCCAGACGAGCGCAATTACTAGATGGTATGCCATCCACCATGACAGTTGCCAAAAAGTTTGCTAGTTTGGAGTAAATGGCATTATGACATTAAGGACATCGATCAGTCAGGTAGGGGTAATCTCTATAACAATTGAACAGATTTGTTTGGTCTCTAATTGTCTGCTCTACCACTACACTCTACGCTCTACACTTCTATCATTACGTTTCATACGGAAACTTTTATAGCACCACCTACAATTATGTAGTTCCAATAAATACTAAATCCATTAATGAATTCGAAAGATACCAAATGCATCATAAATACTTTTGATATTTTAAAAAAAAACAGAAAAGTGAATATAATTTCTAAATACGGATATATCCCTAGATCTATATTCCGGAAACAAATAAATCAAAAATCTATTAAGTGTTCTTAATCTTAAATAATCTGGAAAATGAAAATTTTATTTCCTCAGAAACGATTCCAATGGGCCCTTTTGGGAATAAACTTCATGATTACCCTGTTAATTATTTGTTCACATAAATCTGGAAGGGGGTTGAGCTAGCCAAAAATATTTTTTAAAATTATACCTTTCAGTAGCCGTAAATTAGGGGACGATTCGAATTTAGTTCATTATGTTAATAATATCAATTTCAAAGCAGACAAATAGGCTACCCCATTATTCAGATTGGTAATTATTTTATATGGCTATTCCAGATTTGAAGAATTTAATGAAGTGATCATGCTGAGCGTGGTACAACCGCAGTCATTCAACCCACAGTCCCATAAACAAAATTTTCGTAAACTGTAACTGCTTCTGCTTCTACCTGAGGTATTGTATGCAGGTATGGTGGATCCGAACCCCAGCATTTTCTATCTACCTAAGTGAATAAAACGAACCATTTAGTAACCTTTGAAAACCCCTGAACTCTCTCATAGTATCTAATTCATTCTTATCGAAAGACTCACGATCAATTCGATATGCAAATCAGTTTCTACAGGACTTCATGCAGCTCCGACCTCAATATACGTATATCTGTATGTGACTCTTGGATCTCAAAATTCGATAATGTTTTATTCTCCAGGTTATTCACTGAATGGCTATAAATTCTATGTGACATTATCGGGATTATTTAGATTATAGATTTTCGGCACTGAACAGCGACAGATTCTGAGATTTTTTCGAATTTCTATAATTAATTGGTTGGCCAGACCATCATGCTATCTACACGCTAACTATTTCAATCTGTTTCTGTTTAAAATTATACTAAGGAGGGGCTCATTAGATTCATTAGAACCTGATGGAAAACTTATCGTGAAATTCAATTCTATATTGCATGGGAACACGAGACTTAACAAATTACTTTCGAATGAAATCAATGGACATTGTGCTCCTATATTTTATCTAGATACATATTTTTGATGTACTCTGAAGATTTATTGTCCTAGGTTTCTACGAATGAGGATCATCTGCGATCTTTGGAACATGCTTTGAATCACGTCCGCGTGTTGCTCAGATGCGATTTCTGTGATTTCATAGAAACTTGAAATTGAAGATGTTAATACCACTAGCATCGAAACTAATAAAAATCAAAGCTTGTTTGTCATCTGTAAGTTATTTTTTCACACGACCATTTAATGCCGATCTAGATACCGTCTATGATTTATAAAATATATCGAGTTACGCAGACATTAAAGTTTTTCTTTTCACAATTTGGCATGTTTATGTAAGGACTCATGTTTAGTTCTAGAACAAGTCGGAATACCGGAAGCTTGCGCTTCGGGTATAAAGGTTTTGTGTTTATCTTATGTAAGAGACGCACATTTTTCTGTCCGTATATAGCTACAAATCCAACATAATCCTTCATATTTTTCCAAACTACGAGACATACGTACATATTACAGCCATAGATATCACGCTCACCCTAAGCAAACAAACTGCCTATTACCTGCTGTACACATGTATGCACGTATCTAAATTTATCGTACCCATATTTCCGATTTACGTCTTATATCTATCTGAATTAGGCACTACCCGCAAAGTTCATTAGCACGCATATATTATATACCTACATACACACATGTCTGGTTGACAAATAACTAAAAAACTAAAACAAAATAATTGTCTGGGATCCAATTCATAAGAATTCATTTCGTTGTGGTATTGACGAATTGATATGTGATGATGACGTCATGCGGGTTGTAGAGTGCACGAAATTCACAAAAAATTGTAAAGTTTCACCCCCCATAACTTTGTTAATGATAGTTGGATTTTCTTCAAGCTTGACCAAATTGTGCAATATACTCTTCATTAAACGCATGCCAAATTTTGTACTTCTGGGATGAACATAAGGGGGGGTGCCGGGTAAATTTCTAAAATGTGGAAATATACTATTATTAACTTTATTTGTGCAGATGTCGGAACCGGATATATTTTGAGGCCTAGATTTCGTAGAGATGCACCACTGTGATTTTTTTCAGATTTTTTGGTTGAATAGGTTCTGAGAACGAGACCTGTTACCCTTTTTGTAGGTCATATTTTGAACCCTCACTCCCCTATGTTTCATCTAATATCAAATATTGAACCAGATTCGAAAAGTACTAATTGAGACTTTTGATTTGATATCCTACTTGGCTACATTCTGTGAAAAAAAAATTTGCACCCTCCATTCACATGTACGGGGAGCCCCCCCTTAGATTTAACGCAAGATGGCGCCACTTATTGCATGTAAAGGGATCACCAGATTACATACTCTCACCAATTTTCGTGGCAATCGGTCTAGCCGTTTCCGAATAAATCGGGTGTGACAGACAGACAGACAGACAGACAGACAGACGGACAGACGGACAGACAGACACCGTCTCGATTCTAATGAGGTTTTGTTTCACACAAAACCTTAAAAACTGGAACAGAAACGAAAACAATAAAAAATCTGTACTCTACAATGGCATCGCAATAATAGATTTAAACTTAGGACCTCAAGGATTTACTCAAATTATATTCGTTTTTCTTTTAGTTTAGGACTGAATAAAGCTTAAAAGCTAAGTTGAATCTGCTTAGTGTGCCAAAGTTGAGGCAGTGGAATTATTTATTATTGGAAAGTGGTATTTATTGCTCTGGAAAACACGAATGTCAACCAATGTCTTGAATTTTACTACATAGTTTTGTTATTCAAAAGTTCTCGTGAGACTTTCTACTCTTTCTCCTCAATATAGCCCCTCAACATAAAAATAGATTCAAGCAGAGTAACCTGACCTAGTAATTACATCTCCAAATTCTAGAGGTTCCCAATATGCAAGGTTCGTATATCAGATCTCTGCCTGCATCGCTAGCGGACTTTCGCGAATCTTTAGGTATCTTTTAAAGAAGGAGACTAAACATGGAGAATTCGTTTCCTTTCCTGAAATCTGAATAAAATGGGCTGCTGAGTACAGTGTTAGTTGAAAATAAAAACTTTGGGATTTTAACGTGGGTACCTTCCACGTAGGCGTCCTTCTTGCAGTCTTTTTCGAACATGGATTATTTTGGAAATCTGAGCTCTGTTTGAGTAATACAGGCTGGTGGCCCAGCATGTATACTAGTAGATAAGACCCCTACCTGGTAACTTACCCAAAATTAAGCGAAACTTGAATCCACTACCGTTAGATGATAACTTGACGCAGAAAGTCTGGTGGAACAAAAAGGAAGGAACCAATTTTAAGCACCTTAGCCAAATAGATTTTAAAGACCATTTTTCACTATTAAAAATAACTGGAAGACTAGTAATGACCGTCGGTGATGGCTAGAAATGCTAAGAGAATTGGTTGTGCCCAATCAAGGCAGCAGCGTTATCTGTCACATCAAGATAATTCAACTGAAGTGTCCCGTAGGTATGCCTTTGTGCTAGCCAGGGTCAAAAATATGTAGGGAATATTATAGTAAAAACAGATAAAATTAAGAGAAATAAAAAAAAAATTAAAATGGTTAGTAATAACCCTATTCTTAAGTTTTCATTTTCATCTACGTAGAAAACATTGCAGCAAGCATGTTGATATCATCATGGCCTTCTGTTTACCCTACGGCTCTATGTCTTTTAGAAGACCTCATTTTCTGGTTGCAGTCGAACTATTTCAGTTTTTCCAAGTGCCATCATTATACCTACGAGGTCGAAGGTAAACAGCGACAGCAACATTTTCGGCAGACGGACTCTTCAAGGCCCTTGGGAGCTCCTTGGGTTATATTACAAATTTATGAATATGCCATACACAGCAAGGGTGTCTGAAGGGCGAGAAAAGACACACAGTGAAAAATCACTTGAAAAGCGCCGATCCCATCACACAATACTCAATCCTTCTCCCGGATATGCTGAAGTTCATCCAACTTGCCTGCATCTGTATATGCTAATGAAGAGGAGTCAATTCCAGGAGGGCCTCTAGGAATGCCTTTGGGCATGTTTCCATTGCCGTACTGATACACATGCAAGCCAGTCTTTGAAGTTGTCTGTTGAAATGTCTGTTGTGCTGAGTTCCGTTCTGTCTGTCCATTACCGCCTTATAGTTGATTATTGACCTTATTATTGAACTGTGTATATTTTTCCCTGCGATGGACCTGCAAGTCATAAGAGGCCTTACAGCTTCCGTATGGATTCTGGCACACAGAGTATTCTCATATTTGCCTCTACAGGTTAAAATGACAGTGTAATCTTGGACCTATATGCCAGTATTTGTTAGCTCTCCTAAGAGTTTATGGTTACCTCAGTTAGCACCCGTCAGTTCTTAATTTCTCATCTTCATTTGTTCCTTCCGATTGTCGGGGCAGCATTCCTGAGTGTGTCAAATGCCGAAGTAGTATATGTGATTTCACCGTGCAGTATACACGTGGAAGTGTGGTATGGATTATGACTGACCATAAATTACTAGCTGGACATATCTTTAAATAAGAGTATTAGAAGATATATGCCCACCCTGCGACGAGGAAGTACAATCCACGGGGCACTTTCTATGTGAGGGCCCGCATGTGGACGTATTCGACGTCAGATTTTTGGGGTTAATGTAGATAATTAAATTAGAGTTGAATCCTTTTTTGCTGAAGCATTCTAGATTCGTGTCTGGATAGCTGAGTGGTTAGAGCACAAGGCTGTCGTACGGAAGGTCGCGGTTCAAATCTCACTGGTGACAGTGGAATTTGTATCGTGATTTGACAACGGATACCAGTCGACTCAGCTGTGAATGAGTACCTGAGTCAAATTAGGGTAATAATCTCGGGCGAACACAATGCTGACCACATTGCCTCCTACAGTGTTACTGTAGTGTGCCGTTACGGTCTTGAATGAAGTGCTCTAGCACACTTCAAGGCCCTCATCCAATATGGATTGTTGCGCCAACGATTATTATTTTTCTAGATTTCATTTCTTTCTACAAACCCACAGTAACAAGGTACCAAAAGTAACTCTACCCTATTAAATGTAGACATGGATCTCACAAGGTTTTTACATTCTCCTATGATTTTGTGATAATCAAAAGACCGCTCAACGCCCATTAATTGCTCGTAAATCACCAGATTTGTTGTCTTAAGATCGCAAACATTTCAGCTACGACTAATCACTTCTCGTCTTTACCCGAAAGGTAGATTCCTGCTTCCGACCTCTGCTCCATTTTTGTGCCATCGGTGTGGGAAACATCAGTATACATATACTGATGTTTCCTGATGTTGATCCTGCCACGCATTCTTCTGGTTCATCTCAGTTTTCTCTACGTTAGACTCCAAACAGAAGTATGTGTAGATCATAGAATCAGCTGGTATTCAAAAACTGGACTCAAGTTTCCCAATGTGTATTCCAATATTCTGTGCCCGTCATATCCGCTGTTTCTCTAAGAACTGGCCGAAATAGACAAACAGCTGTTTGTAGAGAGTCTATGTACTACGCAGTGGAAACTCTTTTATTCTATCGACTACACTACAGATGTATTGGCGAATAGAGGCCCAATAATGGCAACAAATATCCAAATTACGACATAAAGCCAGGGCCTGAAGTACCGCCTATCAATCAAATCAACGCGCATTGTATATTTCTACACTGTTTCTCAATAAACAGCAGATCTACGTAGTTCACATAAGTGACGATAGTACATCTCCTTGGGGACAATCATTCGTTGCTTTCGTTGTTAGTTGGCGATCAACAGTTATTGGGTTATATAGCAACTTCTGTGTTAGCATAGCATATTTCCACTTAATTAAGACATCATTGTAATCATTCACCGTTTTCCGGAACATGCAGAGTCAAACGCTCAGCTCAGCTTCAGTGCCTATAAAAAACTCCGCCGCATAGTTGTCTTTTAGAATTGCATCCTCTATTCTTGAAACCAAAGAATGTAGAGCAGATTCATAGAACTTTCTATGCCGGTAAGCATGTTAACTTTACCTCAACGTGTATGATCAACTAGTTTCACCTGACATTTGAGCGAGCATGATGTTAAGCTGGTCTGTCTGAAGTTGAAATAGTTATCTTTCTCAGGCATCGATATGAAGACTATCTTAACCTTCTGTTAAGAGGTAAGCAAGTAGCCCAAAGCAAAATCGTTATAATTATTCTGTATTATTGTTAAGCACTACTGGATAGTTTCTACCCATGCCAGATGCTTTCAGGTGCACAAAAGAAAGTAGAGAAGGTTTCGTTATTTCACTGGTTTCCATCGCTCTCTTACCGTTCTAACTCCCTTTACAAAATTTTCGTGTTGAAAGGTTTGTAGAAGTCACTAATTCTCATCTTCCCGCTTCTTTTACCTGTTCTCTCGGATGTTGTGCTTTCAAGGGAGTCTGCGCTAATTCAAGCCTGGAAAAAAATTTCATTCGGCTTTCTAACTCGACTCGAACTTTTCAAGGACTATGTACAGCCTTTAAGTGTTCCTCCTGCCCTCCAGTTACTCACAATACGTTCCAGAGGATCCTAGTTTTGAACTTCTTAATAATAATAATTATCGTTGGTGCAATAATCCATATTGGATCAGGGTCTTGAAGTGTGCTAGAGCATTTCATTCAAGACTGTAACGGTACACTATAGGATTACGCTACCTTGTAGGAGGCAATGTGGTCAGCATTGCGTTCGCCCGAGATTATTACCCTTATTTGACTCAGGTACTCATTCACAGCTAAGTCAACTGGTATCCGTTGTCAAATCGCGATACAAATCCCACTTTCACCAGTGAGATTTGAACCGGGACCTTCCGTACGACAGCCTTGTGCTTTAACCACTCAGCTATCCAGACACATGAACTTCTTACAAGCCTCTTATAATGACACTGTGCGTTTCTGAAGTTTGACCAGCATTCACTCTAAGTGATGTTAAAAGCGTGGTTCTGAGGTGATCCGGTTAATTTCCTGAGTTTTTGAAGTTCTTGGTTTCACCAGGGAACTTTTTACCGCACGTGCCTCGGGTCGTAGGACAAGCGTTTTCAAAACATTCTAATTTCCAATAGAGCTTTCATTGCCAAAGGGGTCGTCAGTCGCCTAGGAAGCGGTACTTTTTCCAAAGAAGCTCATTGAACTTTGCTGATTACGCTTTTCTAAGATTACGTGTTTTTATCACACTCTGGTCTCCGGCAATAGTTAGACTTATTTCTAGTTCTAATAATCTAAGTAAGGGTGGTCTAGTACCCCCCTAGTACCCAACTTCTGATCATCTCTAACAACTTTGTGGTACAGATTGTTATAACAAATACTTTACTTGTTCTACGCCCGCGAATATAGGGACTCATCCTACGTTCTTAGTGATAAGAGCAGTCGAAGTGATGAAATTGAATAGCACATCACAGCCTGTCAAAAGCCTTCTAGTTCTACCGTCGGTAGACGACATAGAAAATCATAGGGTAGGTAGGCAAAGGCAACCATGACGTTTTTCCTACTCCTGTTACCCTGTAATTGTAAGATTACTGCAGTTGGGTCCTGGAAAAAGAATTGTCCTAGCGCGGGTGCTCCAATTTCAACACAGACTATCGCTTCTAGTCCGGATTTTCTACGTGAAATATATAAGGATAATATTTCAACTTTGCCTGAATAAGAAAGAAGCTTTGGGATGTTAGTTAATTTGACTAACAATAATAGTAATCGCTGGTACAACAATCCATATTGGATCAGGGCCTTGAATTGTGGCCGAGATTATTTCCTGATTTGACTCAGTTACTCATTCGCAGCTGAGTTGACTGGTATCCGACATTCAGTCACGATTACAAATCCCCCTACCACCCTTGAGATTTGAACTGCGACGTTCCGTTACAACAGCCCAACGCTCTTGCTAGCCAGATAATAATAACCTTTATGTTTATAGATATAACAAAAGTGCAGTCTACTGAAGACTCACTAGGACTATCAACTTGCCCCCACCTTCCCCAAAATTGCGCTCGCTTGTGTCTGCTTTCTCTGGATATCTCCACACCTGTTAGAGCAGCATTACCCATGTCCGCATTCCTAAGAAACTTCATCATCTTTCGCCTTCTGCAACCGTCAGGAAGCTTTTTATGTTCGCGGTATCCGTTGTACATGAATTCATTTCCGGAAGGTAAGGTTCTGATTGGTAATATTTACCGTGTAGTTTCTGGAGGGACGGACCTGCCATTGTCGGATTTCCAGTTTCTTTCAATATGGGAGTTGCTACACTCTGCTTTTTGGTTGATCGCGACACAAAGTGCAGGTTATCCACTCAAGTAGAGGGAAGACACACAAGATATTATGGGCTGTCAAATAATTCCTTGCCTTGCATAGAGTTCAGCTGTTAAGGTTGGGGTGTATGAAGTCTGAGCAGACAAATGCATGCTGTTGAGTGTTGTAATAAGTTCACCGTATACTTGACGCGGTGGAAGTTAGATAGTGTTCAGTTTCAGGATTAATATTAATGGTAACTGTATCCTCTCATAAACTAACATACTCTAACTCTTAAAGCTACCCTGTGGACTCCGCCTCTGTGGGCGCTCATTTTCGTCCAAAACAAGATGACTATCCGGTGTCCTTTGTGTATCTACGAAATTTACATGCCCCTTACACTTAAATCCCTTACATTACGACGAAGATCAAGAAGCCAAAACGTTGCATAAGTCAAGATTTTGAATAACATCATTCTGACAAATTTCACTCTATAAAATTATTTTTTCTACTAGGAAAATCGACTCGTCATGAATATATGTAATATTGACTTAATGAAACACTCCCAACGGCCAAAAACGTACCTTAGCTACTCATAACGTTCAACATAGCAGCAATGACTGTAGGTTATCGGGCAGTATAGCTGTTCTACTGTCAACCGCGAAGCTAATAGTAATCAAAGGTCTGGTTTGAAATTTTAGTGGCTTCTGAAATAAGGCCTAGTCAATCAAAATTGGAATGGAAATTACGCCGTTACAAATATGCTGGAGAATATCCAGCTCCTCGAAATGAAACCTGATTCCGGATAATTCGAATTTTTCAAAAATACCTTTATAGAATAGTTGACGCATGAACAAGATTTTTATGCAATGCATCCAAATTCCACTTTGAAGTGTTCACATATCTCCGAAATAACTCATAGCAATAAATATGCCATCATGTCATTGACTTCAAGAAAGATTCGACTGGTAACAGTAAAACTATGTTCAAGCGCCTACAACTAATTAATTTCAAATTAATTAATTCATCTTCAGTAAGCTACTAAAATATCCATCTACAAATTTCCAGACTAATTCCTCAGTCTTTAGAACTGGAAATCACACATCTACAGACACTGGTTCCCAATGGATTTTGGGCAAATCTACTTCTTGTAAATGGTTGTAGCGGCGGAAAAAAATTCTTACAGACCGGCTGCCAGTCAGTCCCACACACACATGTCATTCCAATTGGGTAATCCGTTACTGTATGTTTGGAAGATTTGAAATGCTCGATGTATCTTACAAGCAAAAAAAACACAAATCCGAAGAGCCGCAGCTATCTACAGTGCGGAGATAAGCGCAGCAGCAGCCGCCGTACCAGCAACGGCAATCTTGCCCGTCTTAAATCTCAGAATTCGAAAATTGGTGTAAAATCTTTCCGAAAAGAAAATCATCAAAAAATTTCACACCACAAATTAATTCTCTACACTTTTAAATGAAGGAATCTTCCAATTTGGATGAGAATTATCTTATTTTCTTCATTTTCCTTGTTCTTCTCGATAATCTCCGTTGTAACGATCTGCTGACTGAACATCATCCATGGTTTCTTGAGCGTCCATCGCAAAATGGAAAAACTCAAGCAGAGGAAGGTTCTGAGATCTCGGACAGGCCTTCGTATCCAAAAGAGCAGATCACGGATTCATGTACATATCAAGCATATGAGGAGAATATTAAGCGAAACGAACACGTGAAGGGGCGAACGAAAAACATAATATTAATGCACCATAAAATCATCGTCAGACCGCGTCCCACACTAATCGGTTCTTGCACCACTAATGGTCTGCCAAAAGTGATCAGACTCGAGACGTCCAATGGCATTAAGAAGTATTAGTCAAAATGAGGCTGGAGTGGAGGAAGTTTTATCCGGGGTGTCGATATTCATCTGGACATTGCCACACGTGTGGTATCTATCAGACCAAAAACTCCGTCATTCTGACTCTCCGCCAAATTATGCAAATTGTCATTGATTTTTGCATAGCTATTATCTCGCCACGCCTTTTAACCAACATCGTCTTTGCCGACATTTATTTTGGGGATGTGAGAATGGTCTGTTGTTTGTTGCCGGAACTCCGCACCGTTTCAGTATATGTTTAGAAGGTTCATGGGAACATTCGTCTGGAACCGAAAAATTTGGTTCACCGTTCTAAGGATGCAGATTTATACGCATCCGGGTAAAATTTTATGGTATTGTTTAGGTGCACTATCCTCACAAATCTATAAGATATCAGATTTTACCATGAACATCTTTTGTCGTCAGCCCATGAACGACCAGAAGTTCAAAGAATGATCAAGTTGTGATGGGACCGACTATTTGCACATATGTCTTAGCTCCATTTCACGTTGTCAGTCAAGATTTTTCGCTGAATATCGTATTATTCAGATACCATTTCCTCAACACGCCAAAAATTGCTAAATTTTAAAATTACAAGTTTCTGATTTTGGTTATCGAAATTTAAGTACAGTATTACACGAAATTAATGTATTAAGCAGTTTTTTATCTGCAGTTGAAGTAGTTTTTCACCTGAAGTCCACACGTAGATATGATCGTCTGCAGGCGATGAGCAAGAAAAACAGATAAAATGACCTCACCGTCTCAGCGGAAGAAAGATGCGAGGCAAGAAGTGTCTTAATAAAAGACAGGTCGTTTTGATCTTATATCGCCATCATAAATCTTCCGAAGAAATTTTTCTTCTTAGTCGGGTTTGTATCTTTCTCCACGAGCTAAAAGAGTTTCTACCTCTTTATGAAGTCTATCTTGTATACAAAGATATGTTGTTGACGAGTCGTTGGATCGAGATACCAAGTCTTTATGGTATTGCCAATCAGATCAAAATTCTCAAAAGTTTGTTTTAAAATTGTAAATACAAGATACCAGTATATTTCACAGTAAGTAAAGTCCAATCTACTCATTAAAAGATGAGTTTCACAGATTATCATTGAAAAAAGCGTAGTGTTTTTTTTCCTTTGAGCGAAGGATCCAGGATAAGTATTGAAATTGGTTCCTGCAATCAAGCAAGTTATATTGGTAATAAAAATGAGTCAAGGCGATGGAGAACCTTCAGTCGAGAGTGACGATGAAACACCAATACCAACCAGAAATTTAAATCCGATGGATTTGCTGAAATTACTGCCAAAAGATTTGTGTCAGGATCTTCCAGCAAAAAGACATCTACAACTGTAATACAGTTAGTGCAAAGAGTTGAGAAAAAGAAAACACAGCGGAGACCGGAATCTCGGCGCTACAGGAATGAAAGGTTTTGTATATTTCTTCTTCTTCTAATTATATTTGTGTAGAACCTTTCCATTTATACGTGGTCCATAATGTATATTCAGCATGCCAGACTATTCACTTTAGAGTAATGTCGATATTTGGTGTTTCGGATTGTTAGTTTATACGGAAGAGACAACTTTGAACTGCCGTACATTTGACAGTGATAGTGCGCTTTTACTAAGTATGACTCTAGGAGTTTTCAAATACAAATCCCAAAATATAGTAATATATAGCTGTAATTTTTTCCAAATTTTTCGGATGGCTGGTTGTTTGGAATGGGCCGGTGAAATAAATGATCACTTCATAGCAACTTTTCGCCCCCCCCGCTTTTCCAAGCACTAATCGACACCTTTCACTTGATATATCACACGGTTATATTCGGTGAAAAACAATTTACATCCGCTTTTACCTGTATGAGGATGGGTTTACGTGGCTTCTATTTTACTATGGGACTTTCTTGACTTAAATATAAAGAGATGCTCCATTCCATATCCTCAAAGAGTTCTTATGAGAAGTGCGTAGGAGAAGGAGATGAGGATCTCTGTAAGTTATACATTAAATTAGCATCGTAAATCCATTTTAACGGTTTTGTGGAAAACGAAACCTATTGAGGAGTCTGTTAGCCTGCCACGTGCATTTTCTCGAAAATTGTTGTAACGAAATTTAGTGGAAAGGCTGCAAAAATGAACCCCCCTAGGCACGTTGAGTTTAAGGGGTTCATATACGTGCAAAACGAGTGTAGAGTTTTCTTTTCGACTATAGCATTGTTCCGAGATATTTAGATCGCTCAGTTCTGGGTACGTCACTGCCATTGACAGGGATAGTGCCTGTTTTATTAGGATCGGTCGTCAACAATTTTGTTTTATTCAGATTCAATCCGAGATCATTTTGCATGAGCCGATCATTCCATTTTTGAACATGTTCTCCCAGATCATCGGTATAAAGCAATCAATAGGGCGCTAGATGTTGTGATGGTGTTGCAAAAGGACACTCCCTTCATGAAAACCGCCAGGGACACGAAACTTTTACATTTCGGATAGTGGCAGAGCAATTTAACTTAACGCACGAGCTCTTCTGGTTTTCTGTGTTGCCAAAGAGCATACCAGGTGAGTTTGTGTGGGAGAAATGCAATGTAAGAGGGCGATTGTTTTAACGTTGCTTCTCCATGTGTAACTACGTAGCGTATATTAGGTCAGCAGTTTCACAGTTCTAGACAAACCGGCTTGATTCATGGTTCTTTGAACGATGTCGCGAATACGGTTGTGAAAAATGCGTTTAAAAATCTTCATGCCATATTACAGTAACCGGATCGACCCTAATTTAAACACTCTGCTGGATTACCTTTTTAAGGATTTGTGTGAAGTAAAATATGTGGTCAATGAGTTCGTATACATACTGTAAGTGGCGTCATTATGTGTTGAGTTTAAGGCTCCCTTTAAACATACATATGAAAGGGGTATTTATATTTTTTTTCACAGAATATGGCTATGTTGGGTATCAAATGCAAGCTCTTGATTAGTACTAAATTGGCCATATTTCTGATACTGGGTGAAACATAGGGGAGTGAGGGCTCAAAATGTATGACATGAAAGGTGTTCTAGGCCTCGGTCTCAGAACCTCTCTAATCAAAAAATCTGAAAAACATCACAAGGGTGCACCTATAAAAAATATAGGCTCAAAATGCATCTTATTCTTATACTTGCTCAAATAAAGTTCTTCTTCTTTTTCTTCAGCCTTTGTCCCGTTCACAAGCGGGGTCGGCTTGTCGTAATCAGTTTCGCCATTTTATTTTATCAAATGCCTGATCTGGATGCAACCTCGGGGCTTTCAAATCCCCATCCAGCGTATCAAGCCACCGTCGTTTCGGCCGGTCTTTTGGTCGTGGACCATCGGCTTCAATGTTGAGATCAAGTGAATTCTCGTTGGCGCGAATTACGTGACTATACCATCGAAGGCGTCTATTTCGACATTTTTCCACGATCGGTGCAACCCCATATAAATTACGGATATCCTCATTTCGGATGTGATCAAACCGTGTCACGCCACCAGTCCAACGCAACATCTTCGTCTCTATTACCGCAAGACGTCATTTCCTGTCTTTTATAGTCGGCCAACACTCAGAACCATAGAAGAGGACAGGACGGACAATATTGTATTTTTACGCCCTGAAGAGCGTCCACCCCTTCAAAAAACAGCATATTGGGAAAAATCGATTTAAAAAAAGAGAGAATTCTTTATGATTATTGCCAGTCTGAATCAATTCCCTCAGTACTCTATCCTCTTCGATGGCTTCCTTTTGGGATCTGCTCCTGGCTTTTCTAAGGATTCTCGCTTCTTTTGTTGCAGCTACTGCTTGGGCTTCGGATTTTGCAATCTTCTCTTCATTTTTCTTTTCCATTCTTTGGTGCGATTTGCCAAATCACGCTGTTGAAACTTTCATTTGTTTTTTGATTAGAGACATGTTTTTCCTCCGATACACATCTTGTCAGAAACTCTTCTCATATTGGGTCCTTATAGATTGGTTCCATTGCAGCTATAACTTCATAGGAAAGGACATCCTGGTGCTTGTATTTTTCATTTTTTGCCATAGCCCGCTGAAAGCACACTATGAAGTTTCAGCTTGCGGGTGGTAAAAGTGCTGATATGTCATTGTCAGTTGAGGCACGGTGGTAATAGGTGGCCATTATGACCCTCCACATTTCTTCTTCGCATGCTTTGCAAAACACTTTTGCAATAAGCGCTCCTACAGCAGCTACAAGCCTCTCTTCATCCAGGATTCATCAATTGAAATTGCAATGTCACCTAGCTTATAACCTGGCATGAGCATGTCCATAATTCGACAAAACAAAGTAACATCAGCATGACCTATTTCATGCAACCTCATAGGAAAACACAATCTTAAGTTGATCTCATAACCATTCTTTGCAAAGGGATGGTACCTCAACAGAACTGCATTGAACGTTTATTTGAAAACCTAGTCCCTGTTCTTGAGAGGTCACGAACCGTACTTTTTCATGACACTTTCCACAACTAATGGTTTCCGAAAGAACACTCAACACCGAGAAGAATTATGTGATGTAGGAGGAACAAATTCGTTGCTTGTAGGAAGTTTTTCTGCAGACGTTGAAGTTTGCGCTTGTTAGTTTCTTCCTTGTCGTCCTTAAAATGTTGATTCCAGTAGAATTTTCTTCTCTTGGAGCGTCCACGGATTTGGTTGCTTGTTTTAGTTCCCTTGCGATCGATCGAACGAACTTCGGAAATTTTTATTAACCACGGAATAATCAAAATTTTCCAAAACGAAGGTACCACAAACGTAAACAACCTAACCAGACAGTTGTCAATAAAAAATAATAGCATAAATAGCGCGAACGCCTAGTTCGGTTAGTTTTGCTTTATAAAAGGCGTATAACCCCCACCATGCAGAAAAGTTCCCGTCCTTAGCAACTCAGGAGAAGCGAGTCCGCGCCTGCTAACTTGGCGCAGACCAGCTGACAAGCAGAAAAATCAAAGTAGCGGCGGGATTTTTTTTAATTCAGCGTTCGAAGTGCCCGCCTTTTGTTCGGGAAGAAATAAAGATTCTTTTAAGCCCAAAACAAAAAAAAACCATTTTTTTATCCTCTACATCCTCCCCTTACGTTTATCCTAACCCGTAACATTACTGGAAATTTCGGTTAAAATTTTACTATCATATTATTAACAGTGTTACAGTAAAGAAAAGTTACCCCTTTTCAGTCTAATTATTGCCCGCAAACAGATTAATTGCCAGTATCATGTCGAATTGGATATGGTACATATTCAATGCATATACATTAAGAGCTATGTAAATGAAATCATCGTGTACCTAAATATAATGTATTTACATTAAAAATCCCCAAAGCCTCTCATACCTGTAATGTCAAACCTCTGGTTTCCGAATTGTTTCGCTTTTTAAAAAAGGACGTGTGCTCGACAATTAGGTACCTCACTGCCAAATGATTATATGTTTCGTGCTTCACCGCGACTAATACTTAAGTTGGCCCTCTAACAGCGCCAGGTTCTAAACTGTCGTTCAACCTATTTTGGTGATGACTTTGGATTGTGTTTTAGTCACTTTTAATTTAGGAGCTATAAAGCTAAACATTTAAGCTACGACCCATCTCCACAACGCGACGCGACACTACATTCAGCACAATTGCCTCGAGGCGGCATGCCTCTATTGCACTAGCGCGGAAACCAACTGTAAACAACTACATATTTTGACATTTTAGCAGGTGGATGCAGACCAAAGCAGAAAAATCTTAGCAGTCAACTGAGTCTATGGAAATGACACGCGGCACTGTAAAATGTTCTCTACAACTCAGCCGCATCGCGTATCTTAATTGAATGTCGCATCACGCAGTGTCGCATAATGGGGTCATCCTGTGTGTCAGATCCGTGGAATCGATCTTTTTTTGCCATCAATTGCAACTAGATATAGTGTAGAATATATGGGTAAAGTGATTTTTTGATATTCGGGGTCGTTTAGAAATTATAGTGATAGGTTACATACCAGATTTATGTCGATCGCCGTAATAAAGCTTGTATTTATCGGTCCGAATGACTTCGCTGAAAGGACCAACATTGAAGCCAAGGCTGTACATATGTTTCTTCAAGAACCTAAGGTTTATGGACTAGGCATAGCAGATTAATGGTCAGTTAAAGTTTTATGGCTAAAAATCGCATTCTATTTTTTAAATGCGTTTTTCTCGAAACTGCATGATGAAAATCGTCTGCCACCAAAGCGCATAATCTATCCAACAAAATTCTTTGAAATTTTCACGACTTATTCAGAACAGAATTCAACGGTCCGCAAACTAGGATAATTGCGATTCATTCGGTAGTTTTTTTTTTCATTCAAGAAACCTCAAAAAACATCATAATTCACAAAAAAAAGTTTAACACAGCACCAAAAATGTTGTTTCTAAGCCTAGTATAAGCCTAGTTTGCGGACTGTAGTTAAATCTGTAAGTTAAAATTCAATTTACTTTTTTTTTTAGATGATCGCAGCACCATCTTGGGGGCAGCAAACAAAACCCTCTTTTTGGAGAAGGGGCTATAAATTGTATTTCAATAATGAACTATGACTAATTCTACCAGAAAAAGGTTCCCAGCCGACGTCCGCGAAAAGCACTGCCAGAGAACATGAATATGTTTTCTGGTAATGAACGCTTCTGTATCACCAGGTGCGGCAATATCCAGAGAAGTGAACTTTCGTCGGAAAATGGGAACAGACTGGTTTTCATGATTAGCCCAACAGCGGACGCAGCAGAATTTTCAGTTAGCGGCGGGTTTTCAGGTCGTATTAGGCTACACTTATGTCTATCTAAAGGTTAATCAAATTATTTTCTTCTACGATTAGAGGCTGCCCTATAATTCTCTATGCCCTTCATCGCTGAAGGAACTAAGGTTGCCAGATCCCACATGCGATGTTAAGTGGTTATGACCTCTTAACAGGTTGTGCTGCGTATACTCAACATATTTGTTGACGAAGCATTAAATGCAACCCTAGAAGAGAGAAACTATTTGATTTCATCACTTCTGCTACTTTCATTACCGCAAATGTGAGCTATGCTTTATACGTATATACGTTGAATATAACCAACATTAAATTGGATATGACTGACAGTTTATTTGATGTGGAGTAGTAATTTGTCGTGAATGGGATAGCTTTGGCCTTTTATAACTTTGATAATAATAGTAGGATTTTCAAGAAACTTTCCAGCATGACCATTCCTATCTTAACTTAAGTGGGGTTTGCAGAAAATTTTCCATATATAATAATCTACTATTATTTACTTTATTTGAGTACATATCCCAACGAACATTATTTTCAGCTTAAGATAGACCATATTCACGGCCAACCATAATTTTTTTCCAGATTTTTGCGTTGGGTTGTTTCCGAGAGCGATTTCTTGAAGTAATTAACCTCTTTCGGACCCCGCATTCCTCGCCTTTGCAATCGATGCCAACTGCTTTGGAAAGTATTAAAATTCGCACCAATCTTTTATGTGTATGAGGACCCCCCTTAAGTTCAACATGCATAACATTTCGTTTTCAATAAAACTTTCATAATAAGTCGGAGTACCGAAAGCTCACGCTTCGGGTATAAAGGTTTTGTGTTCATCTTATGTGGGAAACTTCTACGCACTTCTTCCATCTGTATATAGCTACAAATCCAACATATTCCTTCATATTTTTCCAAGCGGACATAGATATTATTCTTACCTATTAACGAATGCTGTCCATATACATGCACGTATATAAATTGATCGTACCCATTCTTCCGATTCACTGCGTACACAAAAATATAAATATGTACCTATATAGTATGAATACTGCTGGTTTAATGTACAAACATATCGATCTGAATTAGACATTTCCCGCAACGTTTGTTAGCTCGTATATATGCCGACCATACACACATGTCTCTCTAGAGTAAATGATATTGATATACATACAAATGATTAAAAAACTGAAATAAAATATTTCTTTCCGATCCCTCATTCCTATGAGTTCACTTTATTGTGGTATTGACGAATTGATATATAATATGATGATGACGTGACGATGAAAAATGGAAATATAACTTGGCTCTATAACTTTGTTAATAATAATTTGATTTTCTTCAAACTTGATTGTGCCTTATACAATGCCAAATTTTGCACGTCTAGGATGAGCTTAAGGGAGGTTGCCGGGTGAATTTCTAAAATATGGAAATCTACTATTATTAATTTTATTTGTGCAGATATTGGAACCGGGTGTATTTTGAAGCCTATATTTCGTGGAAATGCACCACTGCGATTTTTTTCAGATTTTTTGGTTGGATAGGTTCTGAGAACGAGACCTGCTTCACTTTTTGGGGCACACATTTTGAGTCCTCATTACTCTATGTTTCATTCAATAGCAGAAACAAGATCATTTTCGAAAAGTATTAATCGGGCCGTTTCATTTGATACCCAACATGACCATATTTGGTGATTACAAATTTTACGCCCCCCTTTCACATGTATGGGGTGCAAATAGTTGGTGCTTGCTAAACTTTTTATTATAAATTTCGCTATTTTTCACGATTTTGTTAATGTATAAAAAATAGCATGATGAATCACAATTATCCTAGTTTGCGAACCGTAAAAATATGCTCTGAATAAATTGTGGAAATTTCAAAGAATTGAGTTTTGAGGAAAAGGCAATTGAGAATAAAAATGCGATTATTAACAACAAAATTTGAGCTTGCCATTAATATACCGTACCAGCTCCAAAAACCTTCAGGTTCTTAACAAAGAGTCGTATAAAGTCGATTATTGCTCCTTGGCTTCAATTCTCACTAACTTAGTGAAGTTATTGGAGCTTCGTTTGGACCGGTAAATTCGCATTTCATTACGGCGATCGCCACAAACCTGGCAGTAATTTTTGAATGACTCCAAATATCGAGAAATTAATACTATTGCTACTATTAATATCTGGATACAATTCGTGGTAATTTCGGATGATCCCCTTAAAGGGGGTTATTCGGTCAATTTGAGAAACTGGACGGAGCTATTACGAACTGCAGAGTTGCGTTAGGATTAATTCTCTTGGAAGTAAACCATCCGGGTCACAGGTAGATACTAGACAGCTACCACACTTTTTTGCTGTATTTTCCATGCGCTAATGAATACACGTCGGCAACAAGAATTTGTTTACATTTTTCTCGGTTAAATAATAGGTCAAACATGATCAATAGCGTCTGTTATATTCAAATCAATTGATATACCAATATTTCACTCCATTTACAACAATTTTGGAATGATTAATTCTTTATGACTTTCCTTAATTATTCTTTATCGTTCGGTTTGTTCAATCACAGTTTCTTATTACAAATTACACTCACTGCGTCAATAAGCCTATTAACATAAATTATAAGACGCTTGAAACAAAATGAATTCCCACAGGCCCGATGTGTTCTATGTCACGGTTGGAGGCTGAAGAGACCGGCTTATTTCCATGCGGTCCTTTCTGTCCCAACCAACGGCACTTTCTCACCGCTAATTCTTCACTCCCGTGGCGAGTTCTAAATGAGTGGCGAGTTCTAAAGTGAGTGGAGAGTTCTGCGCCATCTACCCGGCGGGATCCGCAGCATTCGAAATTTATTTCGAATGTTGCGCAACATTCGAAATAAATTTCGAATGCTGCGGATCCTGCCGCGCCATACTTCTCCTTGCCCCTCAAGAAGGGAAATCAGGGCTCTGCCCTTTAGCGTGAGCGAGATATAACGAAAACCGGATCAGCTGTGTTTGTCATACCGCCCGGACTTGGTGAGATTGGCACGTTTTTGTCTATGCATAAGTCAATTCGTAAAACTACTTTTGGCTATATCAGTGAGCAAGCATTAGCGCCATGGCTGACATTCTTTTCATCTCTCTCTTACCAATACGATTTGATGAAGGTTATGGTTTGTCTTTTTTTAGCGCTGATCATGTGTACGGATAAGTTTCCGCAAAACATTTGCAAGTCGGGGCATTTTAGTGTGGGTACTGCCTACTGAGGAAGAGATTTGACGGTTTTCAACACGAGAGGGGGAGAGGCTTTTACAACTCCGTTAATCGCACGGAATCGGAGATATCCATATTCATATTTCTCTTCCTAACTTTAGCGCTCCGGAAGAGACTACTCATCTCTCAGCTATCTGTCTAGCTATGAGGTAGCATCAGGACAGTCAAAGTGTCAAAGTGCACACATGTTGGTAAATACAAATAGAGAGATCTGGTAGATACTACGCGACTAACTGTGTAAGTTTTTCAAAACTTTAATTTTTACTTTTTCGGACATTTTCTTACTTATTTAGTACGTATTCATTTGTACTCTCTGTCAATGATGCTGTCCTGTTGGCACCCATCACGATAATAAAGACGTAGGATCTGTGAGATATAACACCATCACTTATGGTGATTTTTTCATAGCCGTGCCTAAAAAGGGGAGATGGATTACTGAAGAAATCCTCAGCAAAACAGCAAAACGTAATTTACTGACAAAACTATATATATGTACTCTTGAGACATGGCTGTGCCTTTTTGATAAAAACATGTTCAATGAAATGGTTACATACACAAACCAATATATTCAAATCAATTTTTTCTCGAGAAGGATATGCCCTCCCCACCAACGAAACAGAATTAAAGGCTTTTGTCGGTCTTCTATACTTAATGGGCGTAAATAAAGGTAGGAAACGATACTTGGATGATTTATGAGATAACAGCGGCTTTGGTGTGAAAATATTTGCAGCAGCAGATGTAACAATTGATGAAAAACTGGAGGCATTGAGAGGAAAGTGAAACTTCATACAATACATCCCTTCAAAACTGGCTAAATACGGCATAAAAATACCTGCATTAGTAGATTCGAAAATTTTCTACACTTTAACCTTGCAATATTCGCTGGTCTCTCAAATGTCGAGCGACCATCGGAGTTACGTTTTGGGCGTGACTACCGGAGTGTTAAGCACTTCAAAGGATCTGGAGTGGATTGCACTTATCTATCGTAGATAAGGAGGTTATAAACTGACTCGAGAGAAATGAAATTCTGAAAGGTGGAATCGCGATGTGTGTTTTCGTAGACTTTGGTGGGGTTTTTGACTTTGCGGTATTACCAGCGATCATGTTGTGATTTTACTTTAATTAAGTGGATTCATACCATGCTAGTGAAGAGAATGCTGTGTGCTGAAGTAAATGTTGATTGCCTGACGATAGAAGCAACGAAAGGCTGACTCCAAGGAACTATATGCTATCGTTCATCGTACACTGAAATACTCTGAAATATTCATAAGAAATATGCAAAACCCGTCAGATATAAAGTTTCGGTTTTATTGCCTTTTCATTGAATAATTTATCAGGTCCTGATCCAATTTGATTGTTGCGAAAACGATTATTATTACAATTTTGAGGGGGTCTTAGAGTTTCATCCATACTCAATTCCAACTTTCATTTTTCTTAAACGATCGATCTTTGTTCCTTATTTCTTTGGGTACGACTTAGGGTTAAAGTTTGCGGAAAACGAAAGGTTATTGAATTTCGTTTAGTGTCTGTTTGTCCATTTGCGATGTCTCTTGCGCTTACGTTGCTACGAAACGGCGATATTTAGTGGTATAATATTGGGTGGAAAACTTGAAGTTGTGCATCCCACACGTGCCAAAAAGAGATGTTAAATTTTTTCTGTCAAATATCGCCATTTCACGTATCAAACGATAGTTTTCCATTAGCACTTTTCCAAGGAGGTTTTAGTTTTAGCGTTGGCTATATTAGGGCGACAGGATCAAAAACTGTGCACTTAAATCAAGAGTCCATTCTCAGAAACTATCCAACTGTAAAATCCGAGAAGAATCTAGACCTTAAAACACTTTCCATTCCGAAGCCTGCTGAGAAAAATTAATAATAATGTGTTCCTATGTTTAAGTTCAATTTAAGGGGGTCATCCCGTGTGAAGGCCGTTTTTTTTGCCCTTTTTTGAAAAATTATTTTGAAGGACTGGATAAAGATAGAAACGTGATTTTTTCAGCATATATTTATTGATATCTCTAGTATATGTGATAAATTTTTCAGCTTGATTTCGTAACTAATTTTCGGAATAGGAGTTAATTTATGTACCCAACTCCAAAAAAAGGTGCTTTTCTGCTGCCACGCTGGAGGGCGCTGTGTTCATCTGACGGAAAAAAACTAAACGGCATTTTAATGTGGACAATATTCCACGGCCCGCAAACTAGGATAATTAGAAAATGTTAAAAGCTAAATTTTTGGTGGGCTTTTAAACTTAATTTTTTGGATTTTGGTGTTTTTTTCGGGTTTTTTTATGAATAAAAAATAACGACCCGTCCGATTGCAATTATCCTATTATCGGACCGTAGAAATATGTACTAAAGAAGCCGTGAAAATTTCAAAGTATTTGGTTGGATAGATTTTGAGCTATGGTGGCAGCCGATTTTCAAGATGCAGTTTCGAGAAAAACGCATTTGAAAATTTAACTGTGATTATCAACAGTAAAATTTTAGCTCACCATTAATCTGCTATACCTGGTCCATAGAGAGCACCCTCCGTTTCTTCAAAAAAGTCTTGCAAGGCCGACTGTTGCTCTCTGGTGTCAATTGTGGCTCTTTTAGAGAGGTCAGTCGATCGTCGTTCGGACCGCCAAATTCGCGCTTCATTACGGCGGTCGCCATAAACCTGATATATGTGACGAACTTGACATCCCATTGTCACTAGGATTTTGAGAATGCCATTGAATCCTTCATTGAAAACAATTACAGCCAGAAAAGTGGCTATTTCTACGACCTTGGCCCCAGAATGAAGGTGTTTAGGAGCGAAAGTTCAGATCAATGCATTCAACGACTCATTGTTATTCTGGGTCTCTGCTCCTAAACATCTGTTCAAGAGATCATCTCGTGACAAATCTTCGTAGATTGGTTTGATGACTGTTTGAACTTCTTCAGTCAAAGGTGCCTTCTCATGGTGAAAACTATCCAGTTCTCCTTTAGCTTCCGCTTGGCGCCATTTGCACCAACTGTCCTCGCCTGCTGGACAAATTTGATGCTGAGGATTTTCGTCCGTAGAACATTTATGGAAGAAAGTTTCCCAAATTTCTTGCTTCATTCCTTCTATCGAATTTGCATGTCGACGAATAGCTAGCCCAGAAAATGTAGTTAGGTCCTTATCAGTAAGTTTTGCAGCCCCTTTTCCACCAATGCCTTTGTGATTCTTCTTTGCATTCCTAAGCCGCGTTCCCATTCTTTTCTCGACATGTCCTACGTATTCCTTTTTTACTACTACGTATATTTTATTATTTGCAGGAATTTGCAGAAATACCGGAGAAAACTCCAGCAAATCCAATATATTATACGATATACAAAACTTGTCGCAATTGGAACATCCATGTTCATGCTTGCTAAAAGTTTCTTTCCTGATGTTGATGCGAAGTCCTTTTTCTTCTCTGATAAGTATCGATTCCCATGAAATACTCGTTTTTTAGTGCGAGCATGACGTTGAACGTTAAAGCGATCTCCCTTCGTACGATCCATTTAAAAAAATCACTGAACACACCAACAGCTCAATACTTACAACAAAATATAACTGAGTATAGCTTGAAAGCCTTTTAGTGCTTACTCTAGACTGGATTATCCTTTTTATTCCAAAAAGCAAATAAGTTTAGACAATTGATTGGTTTTTCATCTTTTTATATTTAAACCTGTGTTCAAATTTATAAGGCTCAGGTAAAAAACTAACAGGTAAAAAAAGATTCGATGATCTTTCTCGTCGAGTACTCTAGCCGCGGCTGCAAACTCCTTACCTGTTTAATCCTGTAATTTCTGAAGGACTCGGAATATCGGAAAATCCCTTTGCCCACATATTCTCCACTATATATAGATACAATTCATGCAAAAAAAAAATCGATTTCTCCAACCCGACACACGGGATGACCCCCTTAAGCTCAAGTTTTGTAAAAATAATAGAAGGGAGCGCGATATTGGAAAGTTTGGTGGGAATGTTATTTTTATTAACATTGTTATAGTAGGTCGGAATCTCCTTTACTGAACATATGTAAAAGGATAAATGTACATATACAAATGGAAACATTGTGTACCCAAATAAACTTATTCAATTTTTTCATACCTGAAGAATCAAGCTCTCATTTTTCGAATTATTTTGGTGCTCATTTTGATTATTAAACGAAGCAGTATCTGCAAAATCTTGATATGATGCCTAGATTTTGTGGCCGGACTAAATTGGTACTAAATGTTGACAAATTACTTCATTATGTTATGTTACTCACTGATAGGTTTTACTTTGAAACTTGCTTACTGTACTGATGCTCCGCTTTCATCCTTGGTTTCAAAATAAGTAGGCTAGATAAGCCTAGAAATAAAAATTCTGCATACGACCACCTTCAATAATATGTTCCTCTCTCACGTCTTCATTTCGTCTAATTTTCATTTGGAGGTAGAAAAAAACACAGAATAATGATGTCGCGACATTCGCTTGAACAATCTCTTTCTAGGAATCCTAGCGTATGAAACCTTATTGGAATTTCCTCAAGCTCAGGTCAATTATCTACGTCAAAGGACTCCTTGGGAGTAGATTAATATAATTTATGGACTTTTTCTATCTTCTTATTGAATATATGATATAATCGATCGATTGATGATACAATAAAATAATCTGAATTCTTATACATACACTCATCTTTGGCAAACATGAGATAATCACTTAATTAAATTTCGTTTATGTATTAATTGAATGCTTGAATTGATCACATAATCTAATTTATTTTATTATATAAATTTGTCGACTTTATGATATAATCACCTAATCTAATTTCAATTATATTTTTGTATACTGTTACGAATAAGCTCAATTTGTGTATACTATGGAATATGTGCTATTATATGACTTGGAATACATTTCCATAATTAGAATGGAACAGAATTCAGACCCAGTAGTTTCTTATTAATTTTCCACGGAAAAGGAAATCTATCTGTTGTCTGTTAATTTCTGACACTTCGTTAATGATGCATAATGTGGATATTTTTTCTGATAAAGTTTAATTTTATTATTCGATATAGTCAATATAGGTGGCCAAAGGGCAGTATAGGTCTCAGGGCGAAAACTGGATTGGTACCCACGATGGAGTATAAAGCCTGGAAAACGTCTGCTGAACCAACACCAACAGCTCTACTACCAAATCCTACCTCCACTTTCAGGTGGTGACCGTTGGCAGCTCTTTCTTAACGAAAAGCTGCAGACAGAGAGGGATGAAGGCGAGTCTTCCGCGCCTAAAAACCCAACAAATTGTATTAACTGGTCCTCTAGGTTGGGGGTTGGGTAGTACTGACAACCATACACGGAAAACAATCTGTTACGAAGCCAGAAATGGAGCGTCAGACAGGATAGATTTTAAAACAACAATGGCATAACGATACAGAGATGGAGCGCCCAAGCAGCTAGCCGATACCCTGGGGCCGGTTATTTGGAGAAGAGTCACTACATCATATATTGTAGTGGCCATCCAGTAAACCATGTGCTCGGGGTAGGTTTCTTACTCAGACAAAACATAAAATCTGCTGTTATCGGTTTGGAAAATATAAGCGAAAGGCTATGCACCCTGCGTTTGCGAGGTAAATTTAGAAATACGAGTCTCATTAACGTTCACGACTGCAGAGTCGGAGAAGGATTCCTTCTATGAGGCAGTAGAAAGAACCTTGTCCCGAGTATGATATCAAAATCATACTTGGAAATTTTTACAGCCAAGTAGGGGCGAAGCCCGTATTGAGACGATATGTTGTCTACCATAGCTTACATCAAAATTCAAATGAAAATGGACTGCTGATTATTCATTTAGCAGTGTCACACGAAATGGTTGTTGGAAGTACCGGAAAGCGGTCCACAAATATACGTGGGCTCCTCCAGATGGGACCAGTTTCAACTAAATTAACGAATTGCTGATTGAACACCGCCACCTCTCCGCCTTGATGAATGACAGAATGTATAAGGGGGCCAATACACACTCGGATCACTATCTCATTGGCATGGTGCTCTGAGTTCGAATAACATCACCACCCAGAATCCCCTGTGACAAACAGGTGGCAGTCAACACTGAAGCCATCCACAACACAGCATTCCGTCAAACCTATAAGAAGGAAATGGATGCCTCAATAACCGCAGTCAACAGAGATCCTGGAGGTGAAGCTTTAACAAATGATCTTTGCAATCACCTGAAGAACGTTATCATTGATACGGACACAAACATACTTGGTTGCAGTCGCAGAAGGAGTCGGAACGGCTGGTTTGACGAAGAATGCAAGCTAGCAACGGAACAGAAGAATACTGTATACCGAGTAATATTGCATTCTCAAAGGACGCGGGCACGCACAGAGACTTATCATCCGTTGAGCGGAGAAGCGACTTCACAAATTGAAAAAGGAAGCCTGTCAGGTCTGTGAACTCAAAAAGTACAGGAAGTGACCTCACCAGACGCAGAAGTTTTACCAACAAGTCAGCGGAATGGCGGTGGCGATGGAAATCTGCTGGAATACGCCCATCAGCAGGACCATCTTTTCATCGACTTTAAATCCACCTCTGACAGCATCGAGAGAGAATTCAATATCCTGGCGTAATTAATAAAACTGACTAAGCTGCCCCTAACCAGTGTGTGAGGCCAGATAAAAGCAGTGCTGCTTTTATCGAGACCATTCAAGATCTACCACGGTCTAAGACAAGGAGATACCCTATCATGCGTCGTGTTTAACCTGGCCCTCGAGAAAATGATACACGATGTAGGGCTGAATGCGAGAGGCAATAGTCTGTTTAAGTTGACCCAACTACTCGCCTATGCTGACGATATCGACATTATGGGAAGAACGATTCGAGACGTACAAACTGCCTTCATTCATCATTGGGCTATACATTAACGAAGGGGAAACAAAATATATGGTGGCAACGTCACCACCAAAAACCAACTAACCAACAATATCTAATCGCACTAATTAAACGCGAAAAATAAAGATAGGAGACTTCAACTTTAAGGCCGTTGAAAATTTCTCCTATCTAGGGTCTAAAATCACAACCGATAACAGCTATGACGATGAAATCCCCGCAATGGTTTTAGTTGCCAATAGAGCCTATTTCGGCTTACAAAAACTATTCCGCTCGAAACGTCTTACCATAGGGTCAAAGCTCTTACTGCACAAGATTGTGATCTTCCCAATTCTTATGTATTCCTCGAAGACCTGGGTTCTTAGGAAAGAAAATTGCGAACTCTTGGCTGACTTCGAGAGAAGAATCCTTCGAAGAATGTTTGGACCCCTACACAAGGATGGATGTTGGTTGTAGATAAAATCCGGCTCAAAAAGTTAAGGTGGGCGGGTCACGTCACCGTATGTATGGATGAGGATGATCCAGCCGGATAGTCTATGGGGCAATATCTATGGTAAAAAGAGAAGACGAGGCAGACCCTGTCTTAGAAGGGGCGATGGCGTGTGCTTTCTGCTGCATTTGCCACTACTAAAAGCTATTATATGTATAACACGGTAGGAAGGACAGGATATAAATCATAACGAAGAATTTCTACTTCACACATGGTGATTTCGTTTAAAGAAGATACATTTCCTATTTCATTTGACACATTTCTTCCTTCCTCTTCATTTCCGTAATTCCCTAGAAACTCTAGAATTGAAAGTGCAGGCAGTTAGATGAGAATCCGATATATTATGGATCCTCCAATTCTCCGTAGCAGTATCGGAATTTGCAAGTGGTCATCTTTACGTGCGTAACTATATTAATTTCTCTATCTTTCGGTTATCATCTGTTTTTGCAATTTTCGCATGGTAGAAGGATTTTTACATCTAGTTTGTCGTAAGTCCCACAAGTACCAGATTTTAAAAAAATGTTAATTTTTTCAAGAGTGTTGAAAGGTATTGGCCCACATTCCATTCAGCAAAGAGGGAAAAATGGGCATCGTGATAGATCTGCCTTCGTTTTTGATCTTAGCCAACCCGGACTGTCGTGTTAGGCCATTACAATTATTGTAGCCGTTGCAAGAAAAGAGCTCCGTTTCCTCTTGGATACATCCTTTTGTTCCGAATACTAGATTTTTCATAGTACCAGAAATTCATACCATACAATAAATCTTTTGTTATACTGTGATTTCTGCCTAGAATGATCCGTACTTAGTTTATCTAGTTAAAGTACCTCTTCCCTTATTATAGCTGAAAATAATAAACGATGGAGCGAAGTCACTAGAGGTCCCCTGTTGTACTGTAAGAATGAAAGTAGTCCATTCTGATTAGAATTTTTGTTAACGTTTTCTACGTTACGCCTCTCTCCTGTAACATTTGAAAGATTGGTAGCACATCAAGGATCTGTTGTTTTAGAGGCAAGTGAAATACACTGATCAAAGACACTGGAGATCAGCCCACAAGAGGAGAATGCCCCTAAGAAACCGAAGTCTTAACCGAACAGGGAGCAAATCCCAGGTAGGTGAGGGGCAAAATACTCCTCCGTATTGCCTTTCGCTATGCTAGAGGTGATCTGGCTAGTCATATCGTTGCAATAATTTCGTGAGTTAATACTTGCTCGTAAGAAGCAGGAAAACATCGCAGATCTTTTGGTCGTACCAGTGTGCAGCAGATGCGTGCAAAGTTCGCGTTTACTAGTTTGGAGCAAAGCCCCAAACTTTAATGAAATTAATGACCAGAACTAAGATAGCCCATAAAAACTTGCAAGGGCAACTTCTAAGGACAACATTCGAATAGTGCTAACTCAAGAAACCTGGGCATATTGGTGATAAATAGATAATTTAGAATTAATTTTTCAAACACCGTAGTCTTTTCGACGGGTAGGATATTAGAAAGTTGGCAAGTGAATGTGCCGCGATACACAAATTTTAATGTGGAGTACAGTAGTTGATGAACTACTGGAATACAGGTTCAGGCATATGGTGACGACATTGTATTAATATTTGGGGGCAAATATGAGGACACCATGTTCGATAGAGTTTAAACTGAAGAAGAAGAAGAATCACTCCTGGTCGGTGCAGAAGGACGAGGCTACCCATCAGTCCACCATAATAGCATTCACTTGAGAGTCATGAAACTACATGCCATGGGAGTCAAACGAAAACATAGGCAAGAATTTGGGAATTATACTAAACCAAAAACTACTCTGTCGGAGAACATAAATCGCAAAGCTACAAGAGCTTGGATGATTTATAAGTCTACAGCAGGAAGAAAATGGGGATTTACCATACATCGAAAATACTAGCTTGAATATACGAACACTATAACAGTAAGGTCAATGATTGGGGCGGTAGTCTGGCCATACAGAAACGAACTCAATACTCAGGGAATTGCACAAATTTTAAAGACGGGCTTGTGTGTGCATAGGGGGTCTTCTAAGATTGACTCTTTGCTATCTCCAGATACAGATGCAGGGCTGGAGGGTAATTTTCATAATTGTCGGGAGTATTAGCCAAAGGGGATACACTGGCGGTTTCATCAGAACAGAGGCAGTGGCCGCAGGGGCCATCGATGTGACGAGAACGTATTTCGTACCAATTGGTGAGCACATCAGAATATTTCGGGCACTGATATATACCATAGATAGGTCTGCCTCTTTCAACTTTTGAAGGAAATTTAGGCTGTAGAGCAATGCTAATCCGAGGAACAGCCAGGTAGCTATCAAGGTACTTAGGTCCAACTAGGTGAACTCTGAACTGGTATTTGAATGCGTTATTTGAGCGTACAATATGGTCTGGATACTCTGGGTTCCAAGGCGAATCGGCTTAGAAGGCAATGAGGCAGCATATGAGCTGGACGCGAAAGTAACAGCGACTTCTCTATATGGATGAAATTTTATTAGCACCCAAAAGGTTTGTGATTTTTGCATGATGGAAGGAATTGTACCAGTAAACAATAAAAACGAATGTAGTCCATTCTGATGAGATTGCATGTCGAATTGACAATTGCTTCTGACAGTTTTGTAACTCCCCTGGAGCATCTGCCAAGGATTTTCTAAAACAAAGTGAAGTAGGTTGGTCCTAATTTGACGGCTGAATAAATTTGAATTAGGAGAAAATTATAGTGAAAAATCTTTACATTGGCTTATGTTGGACCCAGCAGCCCTCATGATCCTACACAGAAAATATTCTCTGCGTATGAATCAGGAGGATGCCTTCTTCAGTGCAGCAGTTAGGATACTAATTTTGGCGAGTGGATGCTTGGTACGCAGTTCGTGTAAAAACTATGTAAGCAATTATGACATTCATCATCGCGTAATAGCCGGTATCAGGTCTAGGCCTGCCTTAAGGGCTCATCCCGTGTGAAGGCCGCTTTTTTCGCTTTTTTAGAAATTTTTTGTGAAGAACTGGATAAAGATACAAATACGAATTTTTCACCATAGATTCATTAATATCTTGAGTATGCATAGTAATTTTTCCAGCCCGATCGCGAAGTTTCCTATTGAAATACAGAGCAAGTTATATACCAATCTCCAAAAAGAGGTGTTTTTCTGCTGCCACGCTAGAGGGCGCTGTGATCATCTTAAAGAAGAAAAGTAAACGGCATTTTAGCGTCAAGACTACAGCCCGCAAACTAGGATTATTCAAAAATATTAAAAGCTACATTTTTGGTGCCGTGTTAAACTTTTCTTTCTGAATTTTGGTCTTTTTTTAAGGCTTCTTTAACGAATAAAAAAAACTACTGAATAAATCGTAATTTGGGCTATGGTGGCAGCCGATTTTCAATATGCAGTTTCGAGAAAAGCGCATTTAAAAAGTAGAATGCGATTTTTAACCATAAAATCTTAACTGATCATTAATCTGCTATACGTAGCCCATAAACCTTAGGTTTCTTGAAGAAACACATGTACAGTCTTGGCTTCAATTCTTCTCCTTTTAGTGAAGTCATTCGAACGTCATTCCGACCGATAAATACGAGCTTTATTACGGCGATCGACATAAATCTGGCATGTAATTTATTACGTGTTTAACACTATAATTTCCGAATGACTTCGAATATCAAAAAATCACTTTACCCATATATTCTACACTATATCTAGATATTACTGATGCCAAAAAAAACTCGATTCTGCGGATCCGGCACACGGGATAAGGCACTCCAGACAATTCAATTCAATTTCATATCCCTAAAACTTGCCCGGGGTCCTGGCCTACGCCATTGCTCCATCTCAGGCAGGGCCTGCCTCGTATTCTTTTTCCACCGTAGATATTGCCCTTATAGACTTTCGGGGGGGAACATCCTCATCCACATGGATTAAGTCACCCGTTCAGCTTAAGCTATTGAGCTGGGTTTTATCCACAGTCTGACCGTCATGGTATCGCTCATAAATTTCGTCGTTATGTAAGCTACTGTATCGTTCATCCTCATGTAGGGATCCAAAAATTCGTCAGAGGATTCTTTTCTCGAACGTGGCCGTGAGTCCAAAATTTTTTTTGCTAAAAACCCAAGTTTCCGAGGAATACATGAGGACTGGCAAGATCATTGTCAGTAAGAGCTTTGATCCGTAGGTAGAAATAGGCTCTATTGGCTGCGAACAACCGTGCGCAGATTCCATCGTCTGAGCTGTTATCGGTTGTGGGTTTAAACCCTAGATAGGAAAAATTATCAACGGTCTCAGAGTTGTAGTCTCGTATCTTGAGAGTGATCCTGCTGCTTTTATTCGACCTCGCACATTGGTCAAGGTCAGCCAAGATAATTTCGTCGTCACTGTGAGATATCTCCCTTTTCATGTATGAGACAGACAATGCATCTTTGCCATCTGTAATCACTTCTCTGATAAGTATCTGCGCATGGCCGCGTCCTTTGAGAATACAACATTACCCGGTATGCGGCATTCTTCCGTTCCGTTCCTAGCTTACATTCATCGTCAAACCAGCCGTTCCGACTCCTTTTGCGACTGGGGCCAAGTATGTTTGTGGCCGTATTTATGGTAACGTTCTTGAGGTGATTGTGAAGATCATTTGTTGATGCTTCATCTCCAGGATCTCTATATTGGCCCCCCTATATGTTTTGACATTCATCAAGGCTGAGAGATTGCGGCGTTCGATCAGCTCGTGGTCAATTTGGTTGAAAGTGGTATCATCTAGAGAGGGCACGTTTGTTTGTGGATCCCTTTCTGCGCAAACCAGTTACTTTCAACAACCATTTCGTGGACATTGCTAATTGAATAGTCCGCAGTCCGTTATCATTTGTATTTTGAAATAAGCTATGGAAGCCACCGTATCGCCTGAATGCGGACTCGGTCCCTGCTTGACTGTTAAAAACGCCAAGTATGATTTTTCTAGAGTTTTATCAGCGATCGTCGGTGGAGAAAAGAAGTTTGTAACATTTTTCATAGCAGCGAAACAAACACAAATCGAATGCAGATACCCATGACGACTGGAATTTGAACCTAGAGCCGCAAGTCTGGGAAACTGACGCTTTATCTCCTCAACCATTGAGCTGATTTTGGCCCTCCAATATTAGGCACCATCGCTGTTATAGATGAGGTAGACTTTACTACCTTTTTGCGTGGATAGTCCAGGAGCCCTTTGAAGCTCAACTGGGTATCGATCATTAGCTCCAGGTATCTAATGTTCGATTTCGAAACGAACTCGCGATTTCCAACTGAGATTTGGACAGTGTTGTTTTTCTTGCGATTAGTAGATTTAGCACCTGGTGTTCGTCACTCGACTTCCCTAGTCCAAGGCCTATGCGTTTAAATCGCCAGCAATGATTTTTGGGGCTGTGGTCTTTAGCGTCCAACACTAAGCTCATATTACGCTATTGCTTCACTAATTTCGGTTGGGTGCACAAATCACAGCTACGTCCACATTTAACTCTCGAAAGCAAGTCTTGAGCAGCCCCGCAATGGTTCAGGTTGATACAAATCAATCTTCTTTTATAAGATGACTCTCTTGTTAAGTTAATAATAGCGGTCTCTGTGCTTTCATACAGCTTCTTCAGCCTCTTTATCACCATCATCAACGGCGCAACAACCGGTATCCGGTCTAGGCCTGCTTTAATAAGAAACTCCAGACATCCCGGTTTTGCGCCGAGGTCCACCAATTCGATATCCCTAAAAGCTGTTTGGCGTCCTGGCCTACGCCATCGCTCCATCTTAGGCAGGGTCTGCCTCGCCTTCTTTTTCTACCATAGATATTGCCGGTATAGACTTTCCGGGTGGGATCATTCTCATAGATACGGATTAAGTGACCCGCTCACCGTAACCTATTGAGCCGGATTTTATCCACAACTGGACGGTCATGGTATCGCTCATAGATTTCGTCATTGTGTAGGCTACGGAATCGTCCATCCTCATGTAGGGGGCCAAAAATTCTTCGGAGGATTCTTCTCTCGAACGCGGCCAAGACTTCGCAATTTTTCTTGCTAAGAACCCAAGTTTCCGAGCAATACATGAGGACTGGCAAGATGATTGTCTTGGACAGTAAGAGCTTTGACCCTATGGTGAAACGTTTCGAGCGGAACAGATTTTGTAAGCTGAAATAGGCTCTGTTGGCTGACAACAACCGTGCGCGGATTTCATCATCGTAGCTCTTTATCACACTTCTTCTATTTCGCTAGGTTTGAGTTATTCCCTTATCGTAGCGCAGATATCCTCTCGTGACGTGAGCCCGTCTATTGCCTTTGCATTCGATTACTATCTGTCGATTCCGAGCTTTCATTATCACTTGTTCACGTAGCATCTTTTCCCCATGTTCGCGAAAACTCTCCACTGTCTTCTCGCTCGATTTGTTTAGTTGCAGCATCAGATTCCCCTTCTGTGTATGTCTCATAGGATTTATACTGCTGCCCAGGTTTGTTAATTCCGTACCGGCTTTGACTTTCCGAAAAATAATGGTTATTTTCGGACCAACCTTCCTTTTCTTCTTGTGCCACTTTTCGCCACCCACCTTTGTCCATTATTCGGGTTGATGAGCGAAGAGTCTGCATCTCCTTGTGCCAAAGATGCTGCCGTAATCGAAGAACTATCCGGAACTTTTGCCGCTCACGTGCTTTATATTGAGAAGGTTCCACCAGTGTCTCCCACGTGACTTTACTGCTTTGATGCTTAAGCGCTTTTCTGCTCCACCGTCCTAATATAGGCCAACTTAATGCCCCGTACAAGACACTTGATATCTTGGTGAATATTCCGCCTTTCTTTGATGAACTCGCAGAGTTCATTTATGTATTCTGCTAGTGAATGGTATCTACTCTAATACTGGGTCTAGAGGAGGATGCTGATTCCTCTAATAACGAACTGATATTGAAAATCTAATATCAGCCTGACTAACATACTGTTGACAATTGTATCACGGTATCATGAATCCTGCAATCATAACTTTTATTGATTCGGCATTGCAGTTACGAACGACGTTCAGGTCCTGAGGCTTTTAACTAAGAACGGGAAGGAACCCTTTATTGCGCAAAATAATTTGCTATAGTGCCAGGATTTGAAGCCCTTTGCAGTAGAATTTATTTTGTGTTTCATATTTATATTCTTTATTATATACTAAATTCATTAATTAACATTCACATAATTAGGAAATTACCGATAACTAAGATAGGAAACAATTACAGGCTGAAATCGTCCGCCACTTCCCTGGTAGGTGTCCTTGAGTGTTGGTTTCTATTCTATTTTTTCCCCTTATTAAGTGGTTTTCAAAAATCATTCATGCAGGTCTTATGAAGTTTTACGGAATGAATTCATAGATCTAATAGTAATGTTGGCAACGCTATTCTTTCGACGGTTAATCTTCCCAGTCTGCGTGATCTAGAAGGTTGTGTTCTTTTCTTCCGACATCTGTTAATGGCTTTCTTAGATCTCAGCCAAGTGCGCTTCGCACACAGTACGTATCTGAAGATTTGTCAGTTGTTTGTATCATTATAATCGTGGTCATCATCATTACATTCATGATCGTGCTCGTTGGACATATTCGTAATGATCACTAAAAGTTTCTGAATGCGACCTCAAGCTCGAAGCGTCTAATGACTACTTTACCTGAGGCTAGGAGCCCAGGTACACCTTAGGATGCCCGTGCCTCTGAGACTTTGTGCCAACAGCCCATCCGCGCCTTCGATCTGGACAGTTCTAAGAAAGTACGTGCTGCGTCCTATTACGCATGAAGCGATCGTAATCAGGGAATCCAAGAAGTGGTAACTTGTGACTTACGCAAACATTCAGTCGGCAGTGAGATCACCTGGAATGATAGTGGACGTACCTACATAGATATGAGTGACATTTTTGCTGTTGACATCGCTCAGATTTATTGTTGAAGGGAATAAGGCAGGCAAGTCAGGTTGCGGCGATTTTGTGCCTGGGATTTTTGCTAGCTCGGGACAGGTGAGACCGGAGTTGCTCTTACTCATTTGCACGGCGACGTGCTCACATGCGTCGTGCAGTCAATGCACTCATAACTTTTGCCCGGTCTGTTTTATTTATGGGTAATTCCGCGTTTTGTTTGATTTAAAATTAAACAACGGTGACATTTGCACAATCGTATATAAAGCAGATTCCTTTGTCGGCGTTCACGATGATGTAAAACTACGTGAGAACTGTGGCTCAATTACTGGCAAGCTAGTTACACACGCTTGTATGAGCACATATGCAAATTAAATGACACATTGCTTCATTCTGAATAATGCATTCCGACTTCTGAAAGGTTTCGGAGATGTGTTTTCTGAATTCAATGGAGCCATTAGCATTCACTCAATTGCATAATATTCTAGTACTTGGGTTTTCATTGTTTCGTAAAGTGAACAGGTACTCGCTTTATGACATGAATTACATACGAAGCTTGAAATGGGAGATATTGAAGGGCAATTACGTACCAATAAATTAGCTGCCAATTCATAAGGAAGTTATGCACGAGTTGGTTTCCTGTCCAGGACGAAATATATGTTTATATTTCATAAAAAAATTTATTTGGATGTTGATCCAATTTGAAACGTCCCATTTTATTTGAAAATAGCAAATATTTATTGTTCCAACTTGAAATGAACCCTTTTAATGTTCACATGAAAATGGTCCCTCAAAGCGCCTATTATACTCTCCCAATAAACTAAGAGATGACTCCGTAGAGCCCATAAAACAATAAAAATAATCAAATCTCAAACAATAATAAAGGCTCGTCATTTGCCAGTGTGAGGCTTCATTTCAGCCGGCAACAACCGTTTTACAATTATTCAAAATTATAGGACTACTTCCCCATCATCATCTTCCGTCGGCCTTAAACCACCATTCAGCGGAAGCATTTTCCGATTCGGAGCAAGGATGGCTTGCGTCTCTACTGGTGACTTTCCCTCCCCATGCTACGGAGGATCTCCACACTTTTCAGCTCATACTCCCATTGCGAGCAACGTCAAATACAAAATTTGTGCAAAACGTAAGCTTTTTATCGTCCATGATTTCTATTTCTGTTTTAAATTTGCCTGCTGGCTCCCATGAGATTTGGTGGCAATAAAGAAAGCACAACAACAGCGAATAAAAAAATTAAAATTAAAACGCTTAAACCCCGTCCATATTTAGATAATCGGATTTACTCGAGTGCGAAAGTCTCTATATAAAACGGATGGAACGGGAACATTAATATGTCCGGCAATTTTCTTCTCCGCATACAGTTTGCTTTCCAAAACATAAAATAGAAATATGAAGACCCCCAGCAGGAGCACAACTTTGGGGATGGCGGTGGCAGGAGCGCAATTAAAAAGTCAAGGCAATATGAAATTTTTCCATTTTTATGCTGCCTCCCAGAAATTTTTATTGTTATTAAATCGTTTCGCAATGTCGAGTGGTGAGTATCGGAGCTGAAACTCGGTTGGTTTTATGTCCGCCCTGAACGTTCTTCGATTATCCTTATTTTTACAACTTACTGATTTATGAGCTGCTGGAGTTTTGATGTGAAATGACTTTGGCAAATTACGCAGGCAAATGTTGTATGTTGACTGCCAAGTGTAAAATATTTCATCTAGGATGTTGTATGTACGTTATCTATATATGTTGACTGATATCTCTGAGTCCAATCCATTAAATTATCCTGAAGGCAGCAGCCAAGGTTTTTATGTGTGCGGGGTCGACTTAGTGTATAAGCGTTTGGAGAAAGTTTGAAAGAATGTGGGAACATCTTAACATACAAATGGGAACAATAAGCTGGGAAATAATAGCTACATTAGATATATTACTATTAGATAGCAAAGGAGTTTTTTAGCTAGTTGGGTAACGGAATCGGCACTTCTTGATCTGGTTCATTATTTGGCTTGACCGTAACATCCGGGTTCGGGAATCGAGATATGTGCTCAACTCACCGTCTAGGGTATCAAGCGATTCCCTCATAAATGATGAAGTGCAAATTCTGCAAATCAATAATTAAACAAAATAAGTTGGAAATCAAAGTGTAGTATAGGATTGGTGTCCACAATGGACCATAAAATCTGGGAAATGTGTGCTGAACCAACACTAACAGAGAGATGGAATGTTGCCCAGCAGCTAGCTGATACCCTGTCGCAATATAAGGCTGATATACGATAAAGGCATTGCAAGGAATGCGCTAGACCGGGACCTGAAACATGCAGTTAACGGTTTTGAAAATTCAGTCGAAAGGCTATGCACTCCGCGTTTGAGGCGAATCCGGAAATATAAGCCTACAGGGGAGACTGCAGAATCGGAGAAGGATACCTTCTACCAGCTAGTAGAAGGAATCCTCCAAGCCTGCCCTAGATATGATATGAAAATCGTACTTGGAGATTTTAACAGCCAAGTAGGGGGAACTCTTTCTTAACGAAAAGCTGCAGACGGAGAAGGATGAAGGCGAGCCTCCCGCGTCTGAAAATGGAACAAATTGTACCAATTGGTCCTCTAGGTTGCGGGTTGGGTAGGGCTGACAATCATAAGCGGAAAACCGATGATACGAAGCCACGAAAGGAGCCTCGGACAGGATGGATCTTACAACGACGAACCCGGCAATGACAACGGATTAACGATTTGTGCATTTTCTCATAGAACGTGCGCTCCTTGCACAGATATAAAGCTGATGAGCAGCTATCCGATATCCTGTCCCAATATAGGGCTGATGTAACAGCGTTACAGGAGATGCGTTGGACAGGGATCGGTTTCCTGGAGAAGAGCCGCTACACCATTTACTATAGTGTCTAACCAGTAAACCATGTGCTCGGAGTAGGTTTCTTAGTCAGTCAAAAAATGAAACCTGCTGTTATCGGCTTTGAAAACATAAGCGCACGGCTATGCACTCTGCACTTGAGAGGCAAGTCTAGAAATATAAGCCTCATAAACGTTCACGCGCCTACAGAGGAGACTGCAGAGTCGGAGAAGGATTCCTTCTACGAGGCAATAGAAGTCGAAGTCTGTCCCAGATATGATGTCAAAATCATACTTGGGGATTTTAACAGCCAAGTAGGGACGATAGGCAGGCTCCCATAGCTTACACCAAAATACAAATGGTAACGGACTGCAGATTATTCAATTAGCAGGGTCACACGAAATGGTTGTTGGAAGTATCAGGTTTGTGCCGAAAGCGGTCCACAAACATACATGGGCCTCTCCAGACGGGACCACTTTCAACCAAATTGACCACGTGCTGATCGAGCGCCGCCGACTCTCAGCCTTGATGAATATCAGAACATATATAATCCTAATCAGGTGAGAGTTAACTCTGAAGCCATCCACAACACAGCCCTCCCCGACACCTATAGGAAGGAAATGGATGCCGCAATAACCGCAGTCAACAGAGATCCTGGAGATGAAGTATCAACAAATGATCTTCACAATCACCTGAAGAACGTTATCATAAATACGGCCACAAATATACTTGCCCCAGTCGCAAAAGGGGTAGGAGCAGCTGGTTTGACGATGAATGTAAGTTAGCAACGGAACGGAAAAATGCTGCGTACCGAGTAATGCTGCATTTTCAAAGAACGCGGGCATGCGTGGAGACTTATCACGAACTCTGTCGAGCGGAGAAGCGATTTCACAGACAGAAAAAGGAAGCCTAGGAGAACCAACAGGACTGTGAACTCGAAAATTACAGGGAGCAACTGCACCAGGTATGGAAGTATTACCAACAAGTCAGCAGAATGAAGCCTTATACACCTCGATTTTCATTCTGCCGAAACAAAGAGGGAAATCTGATTTCCGACAGAATGGGCATATTGGAACCCATTTTGATGAACTACTGAACATCGGCGAGTTGGAAGTCCCGTCAACTGAAGAGGACGGGCAAATATTACTACCACCAAGTATAGAAGAAACAGTCCGTGCAATTCATCGGCTTAAAAATCATAAGTCGCCAGGAGCCGATGGAATTATAGCCGAATTGTTTAAATATGCAGGCGACCAATTACACCAAGTGGTTCATCAACTTGTGCTCAAGGTGTGGGACGGCGAATCAATGATGACTGGGCAACGAGGCATTATCTGTCTCATATATAAAAAGGGAGAAATCACAAATTGCGACAATTATAGAGGTATCACGTTCCTGAGTACCATCTATAAGATATTCTCCGCTATCTCGCTAGGCCTGATAGCCTCATACGCTCAGAATATCATTGGCCCATACCGAAGAGGCTTCTCTCCAGGCAAATCAGCAGCAGACCAGATTTCCTCTGTGCGGCAAGCGATGGAAAAACTGTTAAAATAAAGCCGCCTATGATTGCATAGCCAGGGTAAAACTGTATACGGCCATGAGGGAATTCGCTATCCCGATGAAATTTATAAGACTGACTAGGCTGAACCTGACCAATGTGCCAGGCCAGATATAAGCAACAGGATTACTCTGAAGACCATTCGACATCAACAACGGTCTACGACAAGGGGATGCCCTATCATGGGTCCTCTTTAACCTGGCCCTCGAGAAAGTGATCCGTGATGCTGAGGTAAATGTAAGAGGTACGATCCTCTTTAAGTCCGCCCAACTACTGGCCTGTGCTGACGATATCGACATCATGGGAAGAGCCACCCGAAACGTGCAAACTGCCTTTATCCAGATCGAGCAGGCGACGCGAGAACTTGGTCCGCACATCAATGAAGGCAAGACGAAGTATGTGGTGGCAACGTCAGCACCGAAAACCAACCAATCAACAACATCGGACCGCACTGGTCAAACGGGAAGAATTAAGATAGGAGAATACAACTTTGAGACCGTTGATAATTTCTCCTATCTGGGGTCGAAAATCGCAACCGATAACAGCTACGATGATGAAATCCGCGCACGGTTGTTGTCAGCTAACAGGGCCTATTTCAGCTTACAGACACTGTTCCGTTCGAAACGTCTCACCATAGGGTCAAAGCTCTTACTATATAAGACAATGTTCTTGTCAGTCCTCATGTATTCCTCGGAAACTTGGGTTCTTAGCCAGAGGAAACTCTATTCCACGTTCGACAGAAGAATCCTTCGATAAATTTTTGGCCCCTTACATGAGGATGGACGTTTCCGTAGTCTACATGACGAAATCTATGAGCGATACCATGACCGTCAGGTTGTGGATAAAATCCGGCTCAATAGGTTACAGTGGGCGGGTCACTTAATCCGTATGGATGAAGGTGATCCAGCCCGGAAAGTCTATAAGGGCAATATCTCTGGTGAGGCACACCCTGCCTAAGATGGAGCGATGGCGTAGGTCAGGACGCCAGGCGGCTTGTAGGGATATCGAATTGGTGGACCTCGGTGCAAAACCGGACCATATTTGGTGAAAAAAAATACACCTCCCTTTTGCATGTATGCCGACCTCCAATCAAATTCGATGTAGAATGATGTATGCGTGAGTATTCACAGTTCCCCCTTTTCCACCAAAGTTGGTGTCAGTCGTTGTAATAACTTGCCAGAAAAATGTGTGTGACAGATAGGCAGACAGGCAGGCAGAGAGACATTAAACTGCGATCTAGGAAAAGAAGACAAGGCAGACCCTGCCTCAGATGGAGCGATTGCATAGGCCAGACAGTTTTTGTGGATATCGAATTAGTGGACTACTGGGAATGTCTGGACTTCCTTATTAAGACAGGCCTAGACCGGTAGTTCGGGGCTTGTGTATTCAAAAATATTTTGGTGCATCTTAGTATATACCATTTGTATTGAGTGTGTAAATTAATTTTGAGGATTTTACATTCCCAAGTCCCGTCCATTGAATGTGGGTATTATTTATTAGATGTGCTGTGGCCCCAACTTCATAACGAAGCTACGTCCTCAGACTGCAGACCCGAGTATACGCCATTTCGCTGTAGTTTAAAAGAAATTTTTGATTGTTCTTCAAACCTGTAACATTTTGTGCCAACGAAATCCAGCTTCCGGGAAGCTTTACTTTTTTGTTTCAAAATCAATTCATGGGGAACATGCATCGCAACAAACGTGTGAGTACTAGTTTCGTGCTTTGGTTGTATGAATGCATTGGTAATGATTCAAAACGAAGAAAACTGCGTATTATACGAATTGAAGCCGAGAGACATGGAAACGCGTTTTAGGGTTTTGTGTGAAATAAAACCTTATTAAAAGCAGCTCAATACCCGTCTATTTGTCTGTCACACCCGATTTGCTCGGAAACGGCGGCACTTATTGTTACCGATATTGGCCGTATTGTCAGGAAATTTTTGGTGTTGCTGCTCACGATTTAGCGCTTCTTTCCCGTGTTTTTATAAAATGAGTGCTCCGGAACCATTACGGTTCATAAAGATGATGAGTAAAAAACGTCGCAATAGCACTGATAGCTCGGCCTTTGAACAACAGGAGGACTCAGACGAGGGCGGCGATACCGTGTCCAAGAGCACTCTCTCGAGCGATTGCGAGTCTGAGATGAACGCAGACTCGGGTGAGACCATACGCAGCGCCATTTTGGTTGGTAGAAAAGCAAAACGCAACAAGACGCCTTCTAAAGATATTAGGGGAAGCGCCGTCAAAAACGCTCGTCAAGAGGAGCTCATCCTCGAAGCCACCATCGCGTCACTAGAGGTGACAATAAACTGATCCTTTATGACATCTAATTCCCCAACACCGAAGCCTCTCAAATAGAGCAGATGGATGCAGCCGCCCCGACGAAGAGCTACCAGCCCGCCCACCAACACCGGCTAAATTACTCAAGCACTCCGCACAACCAAAAGCTTTGAAAGCTTTAAGGGGGTCATCCCATGTCGGATCCGAGGATTGGTTTTTTTTGCATCAATTGTTTCTAGATATAGTGTAGAATATATGGGTAAAGCGATTTTTTGATATTCGAAGTCGTTGGTTTATGTCATTTGCCGTAATAAAGAGCGTATTTATAGGTCCGAATGACTTTCGAATGACTTCGCTGAAATTATAAGAATTGAAGATAAGGCCTTAGACGTGTTTCTTCAAGAAACTTACACTTTATGGACTAGGTATAGCAGATTAATGGTCAGTTAAGATTTTATGGTTACAAACCTCATTTTACTTTTTAAATGCGTTTTTCTCAAAACTGCATGTTGAAAACCTACTGCCAACATAGCCTAAAATCTATCCAATGAACTTACTAACTAACTAGGATAATTTCGATTCATTTGGTATTTTTATTTTTGTTCATTAAAGAAACCTTGAAAAAAAAACAAAAATTTACAAAAGAAAGTTTAACAAGGCATCAAAAATTTAGTTTTTAATATTTTTTAATAATCCTAGTTTGCGGACTGTGGCTAAGTCTGCCTGTTAAAATGCTGGTTACATTTTTTCTTTTAGATCACCTCGCCCTATAATGTGGCAGCAGAAAAACACATTTTTTTGGAGATAGGTGTATAAATTGCTCCGTATTTCAATAATGTTACTATGAACTCGAACTATGCTATCAGGATAGAAAAATTACTACGTATGCTCAAGATATCAATAAATATATGGTGAAAAATTCGTATTTGTAGCTTTATTCAGTTCTACGGAAGAAAATTCTTCGCACGGGATGACTCCCTTAAAGCAACTAAAGCCAATATAACCCTGCCCTCCCAATAAATACTTAGTCAAAAAGAGCGGTAATGCTCATCAGATAATAAACACGTCGCATGAGCACAAAAAGAAGTTCATCAATTATACTCTCTCTTCCCAAAAAACAAACCGCCTCATGGACTGATCGACCACAATCCAACCCTCAAGGCTGTGACACCTGCAGTGGAATGGCCATCCTCATCTCCGATAAATTACAATTCACGCAGCAAATCTATTGAATCCACCATCATCTCATTCGTGACCGAATCATTCATCCGGTCTTTGTTGCTTCCGCTTATTGTCCTAATCAATCATGCGAACACCTTGATTTCATCCGAATCCAGTCCTTCCGCACATCACAACACCGCTCTGCTGGAAAGCCTTAGTTTCTAATAATCGGTTGAGATTTGAAAGTCAGGCAGCCATCTTGCCTTGATGTTCAGTCAAACCAGAAGGGGTGAATCACCATTTTCTCACAACTTCCCGTTCCTCCGTCAACCTAGCTCATTACAGCTCGGCCCTTCCCGCCTTCAATAAACGCTAATACCATTCCTATCTTGACCACTTTCTAATTAGTAGTAACTTTTCTGTTATTCCTAATTCAGACTCTTTTCTCTTTCTTGAAATAATCTCTGGCATCACTGACCATGATGCCATCATTCTCAACATCAACGAACTACCTGCTCAACCGCCCCTCCAATATTAAACTTAACCCTGGCACATAGAATGAACTTAAGAAAACGTGCCCGCAAAACACGAATCTTCCTCAAAATATGTCCCCTGCGGAAGAGATGAACGCGTTTGCTGACTAGGTCAGGTCTTTCATATACGCGAATCTTGTTTTAAGAATGAAATGGAACCATCACTCAACTGCTTTCCCGCCCCACTTTTCACCTTCCTCAGTCCTACGGAAACCCTTTCACCCAACCGTTCACTGGAGAGTGAAAACCTTCCCCATCCTCTTTGTCAGTCCGGATATCGTCGTAGCATCCATCGCTGCATCCAAAAACAAGAAATCGGTTGGACTAAAAAAAACTCCTTCCATTGTCTTTGAAAACTGTGTTCCTACTATTTCACCCGTCATGCCTTCCATCATCAACCACTGGGCCATCAACGCCAACTTCCCAACACATTGGAATAGTACTCGGATACACCAACCACAACATCAACAAACCAACCAAATTCCTCTAAATCCTGATTGCTTTGGGCCTATTGCGATCTTATCGCCCTCCACTAAAATCTCCGAGCGGACCATAAAATCATTTATTCACCAGTACTCCCTGATTTCCAATTCGCCAACCGACCCAAGCACACGGTTGATCATGCGCTCCTCGTGCTTAAATCGGACTATAGGCAGGCCTGGATGTAAATAAAGCTTTTGACTTCGTGTGGAAATACAGACTTGCGTACAAGCTGTCCGAAGTCCTTAAGTTCCATCCCCATTTCTGCAAGCTAATCCTTTCCTTCCTAGACGGGCGGAATGATGCAACAATACCTCTCAACCTCTACACATGTCCGGCTAGCATCCCACAAGGATCAATCATCTCCGCCATCTTATTTTCTCTGTTTACCGCAGACCTGCCCAAACCAAGTGCATACCCTAACCCAATCCGAATCCTCCAATACGCAGATGACCTTATACTCTACACCTCCACTAGAAATATCCCGAGCTTTACCGATACTTTACACGTCGAAAAAACTCTCCCTAAATCCTCTGAGGTGCGAAAACATCACATTCCACGAGATCCTCAGGATAAGGGCAGAGATCACTGCTTTTTCCCTCAAAATCAACGATATACCAATCCCATCCGTCAACGAAGTCAGTTACCTAGGGGTGACCATGAACCTCTCCCACGTCCCACATATCCCTAAAGCAGGTCGTGCAACCGGTGCCTTCAAGTCCGTATCCTCAATTACAACATTTTAACGCCCCAGAAGGTTAAGCTGTTTTGTTACAAACTGCTTCTCAAGTGGAATGTCTCGCGCTCAAAGAACGCTGAGTCCCTTGCCACTGCTCCAGCACCTTGAAAAACGAAGGCCGTTCCAAATATGCCTCCAACCAGATTCTTTATGGCTCCTGTCAAACTCCCCATATCGACACTGTTCTTTCCCGTGATGCCCTAAACTGCCTGACTCCCCAGCCCATGCGGATCGAGATCGTCGAAGAAAATCATCTACGAACTCATCTGTTCTCTCAAATATACTTATCTCTCTAATTCCAAAACCTCCTGTTCGATGCCGTTGGTAGAATAGTCTTCTACACCGGCAACTACTCCTCATCACAACTTTCGAAACCTCCCTATCCTAGCTTCTTTTCGCTAACCCTTCCCTCATCCTAATATAATACCTATTTCTTTCCCACCATCGCCTCTGTTTTTCCTAAAAGTCAACGATTGGAGGTTTTTTTCAGCTTTTCTTCCAAAGAGTTACACAATTTTTGAACATTCTCTCAGTCATAAGTTAGTTAAGACAGATTAACTTAACCTTAGATTAAGTTAAACTGTTAAGGTAGCTGCAAAGTTAGTTTTAGTTTAGCCTTACGCTTTTATAGGTGAATAAAAAAAAGGTTGCAAAAGGTCGTTGCCACTTTCGGTCACGCGACGTCCCAGGGTAGAGGTGAGGCAGCATGAGGTTAGTTGTCCCTGCTCTTGACGAAACCGTACGTCGATTTAAAAAAATCACTGCAAATTATTGCAGTAAAAACTTTTAGATTCATTACACCTTGGATCACTTTTCGACGGTCCTTGAAACGACCCCGTATGAATACCATTTTCGGAGATAGCATTTCTTGCAGAATTTTTCAGGCAGGTGGTTTGATTGATACCATAAGTCAGTCTTGCATTGAAACTCAATACCGAAAGACAAATCTTAGAAAAGTGCGGCCTCAGCATAAATTTTCAAACTAAACATTATTGCATTCATTACGTCGAAAGAAATATAAAGTGGACTGCGGGCAATTGAGGGCGTAAAAAACTGTTATCGTTTATTATAAATGGGCAACCTCATTGAATGCGTTGTCATTTTCCATTCGAAACTCTCATTACAAATAAATGGCACAGTTCATTTGTACCCTGCCATTCGCTGTCATTGCCGTCCATCAATTTATATTTCAGCAATCGGATTCCTGCATTTGAGGCATTGACAATTGTCATCCCCTTGGTACTTCCAACCAATTTTGTTTAACTATTCAGCATTAATTCCCTTATCTCTTCATTCAAATAATATCTCCAGAATATTTTACGGTTTTCCTGTTCCAAATAATTCAACTAGGCAAGAGTGGGAGTGCTGTGATTCAACCCTCTTCCCATAAAATTTTCGGTGGGCATTAATTTGTTACAAAAAAAGCCATCCAACGAGACCAAATCTCTTGAGCAAGTCACGTGTCATGGACCGTGTTCCGGCTTTCAGTTTTGTCAAATATTTCCTTGTCTGCTGATAATTTCCAGGATAATGTGGGATTTAAAAGGACAGCAATGGGTAGATCGCTTCCTGGGGACTCCGGGACGACAATCCTTGTCCCGGGGTTTCCTCATTAATTTAATGGTGTTCTGGTAAATTAGCATATGAAAATCTGATATTGGCTTTTCGAAAATAACTTTGATTACAAGTTCCAGAATCTTGATAGGATGAGTGCTCCGGGCTGTGGGCTACGAACGTCACTCGAAGCGGAAGGAAGGGGTGGGATGGATGGCGGTTGGGAATGGTTGGACATTTTTTGTTGTTCTGTATTCGATTTGATTTGTCGCCGTTTCTGATGCGATGAGATTTTTATCATTTTATTTCGATATGAAGGCGTGGGGCAAATTTGTGGATTAGGTTGCAAGTGTTGCCGGCTTGGCTGGAAATGTGTATCAATATTATACTCACATCCATATACGGGCCAATTCTTCATTACCTGCGTTTGCATGATTGAACTGCACATTCTGTCAGAACTCATCGATTTAAACATCACAATGGCAGTGTTCTCTTAGTGTAAGGGAAATTCTTCACCACAGTCGGCAACTCATCTACTTGATGTGAAAATAACGTAGTCCCGAAAAGGACAATCACGACTTTCCCAAGCGGAGGGTTGGTGTCTGTCATGTAGTTTCTCAAACTTGTATTAGCCCGGATGGGAATCAAAACCGAAATCGAATTCGAAACGCATGTTATTCAAAGCAAGGCGTAGCGAAATAAAGTTTGTCTCCTTGAGAATGCAATAAGAATTGGATTTTCTACAACTTTTAATAATATGATTTTTTCAGGGGTGAATATAAATAGCTTTAACCAGCTCCAGGAGATATAGATAGTGTTTCGATGAGAGAAGAAGATTGTGTTCCATTTCGAACATGTGTCGGTACATGGTTGCATAGGGTACGGCTGTGAATTTCAATGAGGGCAAAATATTGCCACGTCGATGCTGCGCAGCCCCCAATTCAAAGAGATATGTGGTTTTTCTTATTTTTCGAAAAAAATTCTATCTTGAGCAATAACATCTTGTGGTAGTCTAAGAATGTTTTGTCAGGCAACTTTTCTTATCTCGTGTGCATTTTTATGAACGTATATACAATAAGTGCTTGAAATAAGTGGGATATGAATAATGCAGTTTTCTCTTGCATATTACATTCATGTTTCATGAAACAAGAAGCAATTTCCAAATAAAATTTGATTATGTCCACAAGAACTCACATAGAGAGCAAGACTGGGCGAGCCGGTACGGTTGTTTTGCGGGGTTACGTAACAAACTTGTACATGACGTGCTGCATTTGAATTAGAGGCAGAAAATGTTTGCAAATGCATAATATTTCCATATGCAGAATGCTGCTCTGAATTGAAACATGCATATTTAATGCTTGTATCAAAACAAACAGAAGTTCATAATAATTTGAAACTTTCAAATGAGAGTTCAGTTGACCCGAATTCTTCATACCCCACACCAACATCGTCATTTGCTGTTCATGAGTGTTAATGTGGGGAAAAATCTGACCAGTTATCAGAATGCCACACTAATCAAAACTAGCTAGTTTTGATATCATAGCATTTTGCCACAATTTATCAAATGAAGTAAACAAAGTAAACAATAGAATGTTGATTACGTAAAGCATGTAGTATCCCTGGTTACGTGACATGCAAACTATTTTGTTTAGCCTTTGTCCCGGTCCGAAAAAGGGGGTCACCTCGCTTCGATCGACTGCGTCATTTTCCTCCTCCATCTAACGTATCACATCTATGTTTTTGCGGTCGTCTCCATGCTCAGACCAACCTCAGTAAGTGAGTTCTCGTCAGCCTAAATTACGTGCCCATTTCATGGAAGACATCTCTCTACCAGCTTTTCTTCGATCGCTGTAATCGCATATCGATCCCGGACATCCTCATTTCGGACGTGATCACGACGAGGCGTTGTTCATTATCTTTGTTAGTCGGCCCGCAATCGAAACTATAGAGAGCGGATATGCCTAATTTTAAATTTGAAACATTCGACGTCGTCGTTAGGTCGATCACTAAGAACGCCAGTTGTTGGAAGCCTCTTCATCCAAGAGTTGGTGCATGAAGCAGTTTAATAATGCAGTTCATCATTGGCTGATGATTATCAATTAATTTTCGGCAGGCAGTAGTAGTGTCTGGTTTATTTGTGTCGATTGTAAAAATATCTGTTTTGTTTAGATTCTGACATTGCTTTATTAGGAGACTCTAGGAAAACAGTTTGTAGGGCGATTGACTATCCCCTGAATCAGTATGCCTGACTAGAACACGGAGGAGCTGTCATACTCCGATCTTTGCTGTTCGGATCGCGACATAAAAATTTAGCCCCAGCGTGCGAGTTTCTCTGGCAGTAGGTGTTGCTGCAGGTCAGTTTGTGTGCCTTACGGTGAAATGAATTATCTAAATCCAGGGAGAGTGACCATCCAATGTAGAGAGAGTGACATTTCTCACGATGTTTTGACTGGAACTGGAACGACGGAGGAACTCGCAAAAACCCTTCAGAAAAGGCGCATTGCTATCTGCGTTCTACAAGAAACCCGATGGTCTGGTGCCATGCGACATTGATTTTGGTAGCCCACACACTCAATAAGGTGTTGGCATTGCTATCTCAGAGGGTTTCCGGGATGCCATTAAAGAAGTCGAAAGATTTGATGAACGTCTGATGAAGCTCATATCAGCTGTTCGCATTATTCACTTCTTCACCGTATATGCACCACAGACAGTCGACCTGATGCCTTCTGGCAACTTCTCGATGAAAAGACTTGTCACATGCCTGCTGACGACTTAATAAAAATGTGACTGAAAAGGCAGACAGGGGCAAAAAAACGGTTTTGGAGTGCGCAATGAGGGTGGCGAGCGTGTAATTGTTTTTGCGGACACCTTGTGAAATAATAAAAAACTTGTAGTGGTGGAAAGCCTCAAGACAGCCGTCGTTGACGCATATGAGCTCAGCTGTCCGGCTAGGACAGTTTTGTTTTTTTTGTTTTTAAAATCATTTTTATTTTTAAGAAATAGGTAACAATAGTATATAGATTGGAAAAATGAACAATAAAAAACAATCTTTTAAAATAACAAAAATAACTTAAATCTAATGGCCACTGTGGGCTCTCAAAGTTTTCGAATAACAATTTACAGGCAGAGAAGAGAAACAGTAAGAAATAAAAATTTAATTTTACAATAAGTTGTCGGGAAATGGTCAAAAACCCGACAGAATTCACTTGGCCTTAGTGGCAAAAAAAGAAATATAAAAGTAATAATAGTAATAAATGTTTTATCGCTTCAAAAGATACTTTTAACTTAAATTATTGTGCTTAAAACTATCATAATTATATATTTTATATTATATATTTTTTTTTTATTTTTTTGCAATAACAATACAATAGAAAAGGTAATAATAACAGTTGTAATATTTACAAAGAAACAAAGAATAATAACGTATGTATGTGTAAGTTATTATACAACTGGGGGCAAAATCAGCACCCGTTCAATATGTACATGTTTACAAAGCCCCACCAAGAAACAAATGACAGAACTGAGCACGGCCACCGCTAACCGGCATCCCGCAGCCACCAGTACCAGGATTTCTCTTTTTCATCCCCCTTAATATCAATTACTCTCGCTCTGGAGTATCTCCAGTCGAATCCCGGAGCCCCCACTGTCAAATTCGGGGGGTATTTTATCCTTTTGTCCGTGGCCCGTCTATGTATATGATACATAACCGGATCACCGGCAGAATCAAGAATTAGACCATTCCTGTCAAGATACACGAACGCTTCGGGAGGAATGAAGCCTGTCGTGAGAGTTTTCTCGAAATACCCATCATTTGGGTAGAACGGCTGCGAACCCCAAGGGTTCTCACCATGCGAAGCAGATCGCACTATATGATTCCCAATCTGACGATAACTGTGTTGATTCTTGGCACAGCAGCAGCTGCATGCATCACTTCATTGAGGATTTCTAAAATTAAAGTTCAAGCGCGCGTCAACAATGCACAAATCCAGATAGGAATTTGCCCTGGGCCAGGTTGGACTCTCTGACCCATATAATTCGCATTTATACTCTATCTGGCATTGCTCTATCCAAATTCACGCCTATTAATATGCCTGAAACGATAATGGCGACCCACAAGTATTCCGGTACCACCTCCCCCATCACAATTTCGTCTATCGTTCCTCACGAATTCAAAATCCTTGAATGTTATCGAATGCCTCGGATTGAGGTGGGCTTCTGAAATCAAGACTATGTCAGGCTGTTGTCTGGCAGCGAAATCAAGGAGCTCCGCTCTTCGATGGATTCCTACGATGGAATTTACATTAATCGCGATGATCCGGAGACCATCCAGTGGTACCGCTGTGACTGCAAATCTAGCAGCGGGCTTGCTGTTTGTGTAAATATTCTGTTATACTATTTATTTTTGTATTGTGTACGTGTAGCGTATGCTGCATGTTTTCACACATGGTTAGTATTTTATTGAGGATAGTGTTCATCCCGCCACTTGCATCTTGTTGGGGCTTCTTAGCTCCCCCTTGTCGAACTACTTCTGCAAATGGGATCCCCGAGACGATTGGTGCCGAAGGGACGGTACCGTCCAACGCCGCTGACACCTTCGTTCTTTGGGCCGATCTCGGTGCCTGCTGCCTTGTGATCTTAACATTGCGGTATGCAGGACATCTACGGTACGAAGCCGGATGCCCTCCGCATCCGCAGTTAACACAGAAAGTTTTTTCCCTGCCATCCGCTTCAGTCAGCGAACATTCGGCTGCGGTGTGGTCTTTCCCGCACTTTACAAATCGTAAGGTCATTTGACAGTTCACTGCCGAGTGACCATAACGTTGGCATCTTCGATACTGGCCTATTTCGCCCCTTAGCAGGCGCTCAAAACGAATGGCCTGGTAATTAAGCGACCTGATGCCGATCAGATCGCGTCCCCGGCTCTCCGGGCTTATCTGCACGATGAAGTGCGGCAGGATTCGTTTTTCCAAAACGGATCTCCCCGTACTAAACCGTGACACTGAGAGGAACTTGACTTCAGTTCCCGTCTCCTGGAGCATTTTGAGCACCTCATCGGGCTCTTCCTCCGCATCCAAGCCTTTCAGAAGGAAAGTTTTCACCTTCTCTTCCGTTGGAGTGTAGGTGAAGTGAGGAGCCTTCACTCGCTCGAGGACCCCCCGTGCTTTTTTGTAATCTGCAATTTTATTACATTTGACTTCGGCTCTCTCGGCCCCCGTCTTTCTAATAACAAAATTTGAGAGCCCCGCACTCCTATTAAGTTGAATGGCTAAATCTCTACCACCTAATTTATAAACATTAATGGGGGGCACCCTTTCCCCCTTTTCTTTATTTCGGGTGCTAATTGTATCCCCAGTTGGACCATTTTTTAAATTTTCACACGTACTTGCATTATTTTTTAAATTTTCACTCGTGCTTGCATTATTTTTTACATTATTTAACATTTTTTCTTGTGCTTTGTTTTCTTTTCTTTAATTTTTTTGGAAACTCACCCAATTTTCCATCTTCACTACTGCAACTTGCCTGTTTAGCACCCTCTTCTGGCACATTTCCATCGCCACTGTTGTCGCCGACTCTCGTATCGTCTACTTTACTGCTCTCTATGTCCTCCATACAGACAGATTCGCTGTCGAAAACTTGTTCGTCCTCAAGGCAGCCCAGTTCCTCCATGACTGCAAAAGTAGTCGAAGAAAGCTTAACCTTTTTTCTGGCTACCTTTGGAGACGGTGGGCCCGCCTCCCCAGCCATTAGCTGCTCTGTAAGCTTTCCATTTTTTTTATCAATATTGTCATTTGATTTTTCAAATCTTTGAGTGTGTTCGCCAGCTCGCCATTTCTTCTTTCAAGATTGGCTATCCTCACTTTGGCTATTTTCAAGTCTGGATCCTCCTCGTTGCGGACTCCACGACCGATCCGAGTGCCCCTAGGCCTTATGGTGGGGGGCCGGTCTGGTCCGCCAGCCGCCGGCGGCTCGCCGCTCATTCCCGCCAAGCCAAAAAAACGAATTTTTTTCCAAAATTTTTTAAGGAAAAGTAACTTAGATAACAAATCAAAAGTAAATTAATTTCAATTCAGTTTTAAATTATATATTATTAATTAAGTAATATAAATGTCTTTTTATATTCTTGATAAAAGTTAATTTAATTTCAATTTTAAATTATTTTTATTAATAATATCAATTTATAGACACGTCCTTTCTCTACAAATGTCAGCCCACCGGCTAGGACAGTTAAGTCATCAAGGAATCCCTAGTAGAACAAGAACCTAGCCAGAATAAGAGCTGAGGTTCGAAAATTCTTCAACCGGACAAAATAAACCGGGGAGTGGCCGAGGTATAAAAATGCACTGATTGCATGTAGCAATGCGATCAGGGAATCAAAACGAAACAGCATCAAGGAATTCTGTGAAGGGATCGACAAATCACAGAAGCAACATGGCTTTACAAAGACGGAACAATATCTTCTCTTTGTTTGAAGAATTAAGACGGGACATTTGCCGAAAATGAGGAGGTCAGAGTTCACCTCATTTCCATCAGTCCTAGCACATGGTGGCAGGCGGGAAAATTTTGGCTGACACCCCAAAAACGAATAAAAGGGGAAGAAAGGACAACTGGAAGCTAGCAAAAGAGGTAAGCTCGGAAGCTAGGGTAAGGTGGGCTGTGGGAACTTTGAAAAAACTCAAATCACCCAGAGTAGATGGCATCTTGCGAGCACTAATCCAGGGACGCCTAGAAATTATCTTAACGTCTCTTTTCAGGGTGGTAAGGGCCAGCATAGCCCTGAGATATATACCACGGGCATGGAGGCGGCAAAAGTTGTCCTCATACCGAAAGCGGGTAAAAAGAATCCTTTTCTCCCTAAATCTTTGAGAACAATTCCCCTAACATCATTCGTGCTCAAAACGGTGGAGAAGGTCATAGACAACTATATTAGAACTAGCGGTCTAAAGCGTAATTCCCTACATCAGTGTCAACACGCTTACCGGCCAGGACGGTCAACCGAAACTGCTTTGTATTAGCTGAAGGATGTACTACGGGATGCCATAGAAACAAAAGAAATAGCAATGTTTGCGTTTTTGGATATCGAAGGAGCATTCGACAACATATCGAACACAGAGATACCAGATGACCTTAGCCGTATGGAGTGGGAAATACCTTGGCTTTCTGGATGGTTAAAATGCTAGAGAGTATTTAAATAGAAGTACCGACAGGTATTAATTCTACTGTCATGAATACTACTCAAGATTGTCAATAGGGCGGGGTACTATCGCTTCTTATGTGGAGCATGGTAGTGGACGAATTCCTGGACGTGCTGAAAAAACAACTGCAATATAGGTCCAGGGGTACGTGGACGACATTTTTCTAATCTGTAGGGGCAAATACGAGGATACCCTATGTGATAGAATCCAATCTGGACTAAGGGTTATTAGTAGCTATTGCAAGAAGGTAGGATTCCAGCCAAAACCACCATAGTATCATTCACTAGGGGACGTAAGCTTGATCACCTGGAAGCCATAAAAACACATAACATGGGAGTGAAACGAGAAAACGGAGGTCAGATATTTGGGAATTAGACCAAATCAAAAAATACTCTGGAAGACGGTGTCGGAAAGCCACGAGGGCGGTATTCTGGGCAAAAAGAACTGACTCAGCACACAAACCAGGGAGTTACACAAAGACTGGCTTGCGTGTGTATCAGTGGGGTAAGGAGGATATGCCGAACGGCATTCCTGGAGGTGCTGGGTGCGCGCCTTCATGGCTATAACAATAAAAATGAAGAGTAACGGTTGCGGGAAGTATACAGGGCGGGCCTACTAAGAATGGAGCAGTCCAGGATGCTTATTGGGGATACGAAGAAGAATCTTCGAATCATAGTGGGAATTCTCGCTGGTCAATGCCGGCTAAATTATCGCCTAGGGAAGCTAAGGATATCTAACGACACTGCTTGCAGGTACTGTGTGGACCGTGATGAAACCTCTATACACGATCTAAGACAGTGTCCGGCACTTGTGCGAAGTTGGTCGAGCCATCTGGAAGAATACGTAATGATGCAAAGTTGAAAGATTTGGAAGTAGGGCATATTCGCGACTCCTAACGCTTATAGGTTTGCTTGAAACACTATGATTAATAGGTACACTATACCCAGTAAAAGGGGTACAATAGTTCTTTAAGGACACGGTAGTCTCTTAACAGAATAATCAAAAATAAAAATATCATTCACAAGAAGTGCAACTTCACCGTATGTGATGCGGTTGAGAACCATGGTGAAGTGCTTCTTTTACCTTTTCGGCAGCTCATCATCGTGCATGATGGTTAAACCCCCTTATTGGGCCGTTGAAAGGCTTATAACCACCGTGGATGCTATATACGATGGCGAAATCGTTGCTACTTGTAACAACCTCTGCTTCAATGCAAAGTGGAGTTTTTTTCATCACGGCAGAAATGACTCTGCACTTACTATACTCACCCCCACTTATAGCCATTAACAGAGTTCTCAGCTGCCCAAGTTCAGTGATCCGCCTCAACATATTTGCAGCGAGCCAGATCTTGCAGCTTCCTTTTGGGATGTGAACGACTACTTCACAGGAGACCCGACGAAGTTACATATTTCGCGAATTTCGAATTCTTTTCTTGGTTACATTCAAAGAGTCGAAACCATTCTTGTAGATAAAATTAAGATAAAAAGAACACGAGAAATGCAAATTTGTGAAATTCACCGCGACTCTTGTCCTACGACAAACCACCCACCTCGATTTCACCCAAGGAACGCATATATTTGCAATTATAATGCAACAAGTGGACGATTTGCGCACTTCAAACGTTCGGAGTGTAATAATTGAATACAATATTACCCAATCCTGTGGAGGATAATAATAATTTATTAATTCCAATTTGAAAATATTTATCCAAAACGGCAATTATGTGGGAGTAATTGATAGTTTCCATTCTTTGATACATAATCTGAAGTCAGGTTCAATTGAAAGGAGGCACACCTCGGAACAACATCAAAGCGGACAGTTCGGGCCCTCGAGCCTTTGGAGTACAATGGTTAGAATACTTTTCTTAAGCAGAGGTTACCTCCTTAACGCCCAATATAAGAGGGAAGACAATGGCGCCGCAATTGAATATTTACTACTTCCCCATACATAAATAAGAAAGGGGCTACGTCGAAAACTTATAATGGTGCATTTAATGCCCCCATTGAAGATGCGCTTTAATTTTTCAGAGTTGGAGTTGTTCGAAGACACAAACCGCAAGAAAACTTCGCAGGGTTGCTGAGACATGTTCTCGATATTTGATTTGTTCACGGATTCCTTCATAAATTCCCTGATAACTATCAATTCTAGTTCGCATCTAAGTTAGGCTTTCATATCAATCTCCAATTTTTGAGGGTTACGATGTAGCAGATTTTTAAAATCCCCATCTTGGATTCTTTAATGGAAAATATCGGAATCAGAACCATGATACGGGATTTTATTCGTCCCCTCCTATCCAACGGCTTATCCGGCTCCACCATAGTTCCATACATTTCCATGCCACGTAATGCAACCAGCAATCATTAAAGGTGCAGAATGGTTCTCGATAAGTTCAGTCAGCCCAATCGACTATTGTACGGGCGAACTGCTCGTGTGCATAGATGAAAAAGGCAATAAAGGTAATAGTAACAAAAGTAAGGAAACCGAAATCGCACAATTGCTAAAATAACAAAGAAAACGAATTCAGAAGGTAGTGACCATAAGAGGACTCGTAACCACGTCTGATAAATAAAAACCGCAAAACAAATTGACTTCGGTCTTGTTACCTATTCAGGTGAGCTCTCTCACACCTTTAACGTGTGTCTGTGATAAGATCGCAGTGAATTTTCCAGATACGATTATTATGTGGTCATTGAATAGAAATGAAACAATTCGAAAAGGATTTTTGAAGAGGATTCCGGCGTGTCTTGTCAACCGTAAATTATTTTACAATTTGAATTCTGCATGAGATTCTTCAGTGAGATTTTATCTGGATTAAGTGTGTATATATTAGATAATGTTGCCAATAAAGTACACTTGAGAAAGAATGGAGGAATGTATGTATGTACATTGCCTGAGATATGATCGGTCATCCGCTTGGAAAAGTGAAACCGTAGTTCACCGTAGCGTAAAGCTTTATGATTTTAATATTACAAATGAATAGTTTTGATTCCACAATTCAGATATAATTATATTGTTGGATACATTGATCTTGGGAGATTAGTTAGGAGATGGGGAGAAATACGAACGAGAATTTATTATTGTTAGAGAGTGATTACACAATCCCTACAAAGCGACCTCTCCACAATCCACAATCCACTTATAGTAAAACACAAACAATTTGAGTCCTATTGCCTATCAACTGGGCTTTCTTGGTCTCCTTCTTCAATTGTGCTATGGTTTCAATTGAACCTTGGCCTCCCAGATAAGCCATTTCTAATTATCTCGATTTAATACTATGGAATCCGCGTCGTGTCTTTCTCTTTTGTGGTTCTAAAAGTTTTCCGGAGGATTTTTCTCTCAGAGGTATTTTAATAACTTTAATTTTGGGTATGTCCTTTACTTTACATATCTACAGTGTGCTTAATAGCGAAAATAAGTGTATTTCTTTTCGAGCACAATGTAAGGTAAAAGGTATCTGGCGTGCAGTGATATTACTGTAAGGAAGACATGGAAGTGTCATACGTAAAATGATAAGTTGACTTTTTTGCGTTCTCTGGACGCTTTAATTTATACCGAGCTTTAATTAACTGTGTGACCAATCCACTGTCACTTCTATCTTCTAATCAACATGTTCACGGGCATTTAGCCTGTACTGCGTTATTGTCTATGATGACTATGACATGACGCAGACAGCGGTGAAAGGTTGGAGCTTCCGAGGACAGTGGTGGCCACTTTCCATGTACTATTCCTATATAGCAGCGCAGCGGGAAAATCAACTTGGCAGTAGTTGAGATAGCTGATCTGAGCCCAGATTTTAAGTAAATCAAGAAGGTTGACAGCTGCTTTTACGTAGAGTTATATCAAGTTCTTTCTTCCATTGGCAAAAACAACGCTTTTTAGCTATACAAATTGTTCAAGGACCGCCATCTTCCGTTGATGAAAAGAAGATTTGATAATTTGTTGGAGTTTTATCTTTAGTTCGACTTCGCTAGCCAGCTTTTTCATGTTCAGTGCCATTTTGCGGTTGAACAAGTTATGTTGTTAGTGTAGGCGAAGTGTATGTTGAAAGAATGATATTAAAAATGTCACTGATAACGAGAAGGGAAAGTGGAAAGTGGATTCTTTTGCATGTCGTCCTGAGCTATTAATTTCTCCGTACTGATGTTCCTTTATGCATCGTAGCATGATTGTTTTTAACACTTTTGGGATAGCAGGCAGTACGCTAATACGGCTGCAGATGTCACACTTAAGCCAAGTGCCCATTTTCAGGATCATCTCCTCCTTATATTCTATAGGAAAAGACCTCATATTGCCAGGATTTACGATTCAGTGAATGTAACAACACTGCAGATACTTCAGAGCCTGTAAAGAAAATTTCGTAAAAAAATCAACAAGGCCGGCAGTTTTACTGAGCTTGTTTTATTGCTTTTTTTAAATCATTTTTATTTGCAAGAAATAGGTAACAGTAATATATAGAATGGAAAAATGAACAAAAAACAGTCTTTTAAACTAAAAAAAATAACTTAAATCTAAAAAATAAGGCGATGACGGCTTTACGGTTTCTTACCAGGGCATCGTTTGACGATTTGCCTCTGCCCTGGTAAGAAACCGCAAAGCCCTCATCGCCCTATTTTTTAGAAAGTTTGGGTGCTAAACCCTAAACGATTCGTGTACCAAAAAAGATTGAGTAAGTTGCTCCCCATTTGGTCTGGTCCAGCATTAAGTTGATGCGGATTTAGGAGCCCACATTTCTCAAAAAAAAAATAACTTAAATCTAATGGCTGCTGGGGGCCCTCAAAATTTTGGGATAACGATTTACAGACAGAGAAGAGTAACAGTAAGAAATAAAAATCTAATTTTACAATAGGTTGTCGGGAAATGGTCAAAAAACCTGACAGCATTTTCTTGGCCTTAGTGGCAAATAAAGAAATATGAAAGCAATAATAAATGTTTAATCGCTTTGAAAAGATACTTTTAATTTAAATTATTCTCCTTAAAACTATCGTAAATAAAATTATTTACTTAATCTAATCAATAATTTATTTAAAACTAATACAAAAATGTTTTTAAAGTAAACTGAAAAAAAACTAGACTTCAAGCTATTATAAAATTACCTTATTTTTTTCTTATGGCTAATGAAACGACAGACAATTTAAATTAAAAAAAAATTACTTTCGCTTTTCTTTTTAAGGTTTTGTGTAAAACAAAATCTTATTAAAATCGGTCTACTGTCTGTCTGTTTGTCCGTCACATGCATTTTTTCTCGGAGACGGTTATAGCGATTGACATCAAATTTGGTGGAAAAATGGGAACTGTGAACGTTTAGGCATACAGTGATTTACATCCTTTTACGTCGAATGTACATTACATGCAAAAGGAGGGTCTAAATTTTCTTTCCATCAAATATAGTCATGTGGGGTATCAAATGTAAGGTCTTGGTTAGTACTTTTCGAGGCTGGTCTTAATTTTCATATTTGCTGAAAAAGTGGGGAGTGCGGGGAGTTGAAAGTGATAATTGCTTTTACTGACCCATTCTCAGAAACTACCCAACCGAAAATCTGAAAAAAAATCAAGAAGCTGCTACTATGATATATGGTGTCTAGGCTCCTAAATACCCTACATACCGCTATCTATTCAAATAAAGTCAATAATAGTACATTACTATAACTTTTAGCAATTGACTGCAAAAACCCCTTTAAGTTCATCCTAGAATTGCAATGACAAGAATGTAGGCTGCACAATAGAGCATAATCCTACCAAATTTGGTGGAAATCGCACTATTACTAACAAAGTTATAATATAATAGGTCAAAACTGTCGCTACTTTGCAATCAAGACATTGAATGTCAATATCACTCGAAAGTGGATATTTTCACATAATATATGCATATGTTACGTAATAGCTGCTAATGGGACAAACGCACACTCAAATGTATTTATAAAAGAAAAAACCTTTCATACCTGAAGCTTCCAGCTTCCGGTTTCCGAACTTGTTTATTTTTATTTTTTTACTTTCTAAGTCAAATATTTGTGTTTATTTTTCTAATTAAATAATAATAAAGTAACATTTTTTCTTTTCGCTTTATATATCTTTTTCTTTTTTTTACAATGACAATATTAACAAAGAGACAAGGAATAATATTAACAAAGAGACAAGGAATAATAACATGTATGTATATCATGCAACTGGGGACAAAAGCAGCACCCGTTCAATATGTACATATTTACAGAGTCTCACCAAGGCACAAATGACAGAACGGAGCACGGCCGCCGTTCACCAGCATCTCGCAGCGGCCAGTACCACCAGAATCATCCCTGTCCTGAGAGTTTTCTCGAAATACCCATCATTTGGGTGGAATAGCTGCAAAACTCAAGGGTTCTCGCCATGCGAAACGGATCGCGCTATATGATTCTGAATCAATCTGACGATAACTGTGTCGATTCACGGCACATCAGCAGCTGTATACATCACCTCACTAGTTACATAATGTTCATAGTTTGACGAAGCGGTCCAATTTAGTCCCATGCAAGCACGCAAACATTTCCTTTCAAAGATCCTTATTTTTTCCATTTGGCTAGCACACGAATTAAACCAGATAGACACCCGTAGGTGAGCAACGGTTCAACCAAAGTACGAGGGCGGTCCGATAAGTACTTAGCCTACCAAAAAAAAACGAAAATTTTTGAAAAGTGGCGATTTATTTCTCGACATAGTCTCCTTTTAACTCGATACACTTCTCCCAGCGATGCTCCAACTTCTTTAACCCGTCTGAAAAATACGTTTTCTCGAGGTCTGCAAAGTGGGCTTCCGTGGCGGCTATAACCTCTTCATTGGACTCAAATTTCTGCCCGGCGAGTGACTTTTTCAAGTTAGGAAATAAATAATAGTCGCACGGGGCCAAATCTGGGGAATACGGTGGATGGGGCAGCAGTTCGTAGCCCAATTCGACCAATTTGGCCGTGGCGACGGCGGAAGTGTGAGCCGGTGCGTTATCGTGGTGGAAGAGCACTTTTTTCTTCACCAAATGCGGCCGTTTTTTCCGCAATTCGGCGTAAAATCGGCTCAATAATTCGGCATAGTACAGCCCTGTGATCGTTTTGCCCTTCTCCAGGTAGTCGATGTAGATCACACCTTGTGAATCCCAGAAAACGGCGGCCATCACCTTTCCTGCCGATTGCACAGTCTTTGCCTTCTTGGGAGCACGTTCGCCGGGTAAAGTCCACTGTTTCGACTGTTCCTTGGTCTCTGGAGTGTACCAGTGGATCCATGTTTCGTCGACGGTCACGAAACGACGAAGAAACTCCTTCGAATTGCGCTTAAACAACGTCAAATACTGCTCTGAAGTGGTTTCACGGTTGCGCTTGTTGTCCGGAGTGAGCAAACGCGGCACCCATCTCGCCGACAGCTTTCTCATGCCCAAAATTTCGTGCAGGATATGACCCACGCGGTCTTTTGAGATGCCTACTGTCTCGGCTATCTCGCGTACCTTCAATCGGCAGTCTGCCAATACAAGGTCATGGATTTTTGTAACGTTCTTCTCCGCAGTAGCCGTTTTCGGGGCACCGGGGCGTGGCTCATCAAAAACTGACGTGCGACCACGTTGAAATTCATTAAACCAATTTTTGACGGTCGCCATCGAAGGAGAAGCGTCACCGTACACAGCATCCAAGCGTTCTTTGATTTCGCTGCGCGATTTCCCTTCCAAAAACAAGAATCGAATCACCGACCGATATTGTTCTTTTTCCATTTTTCTAAAATTCGCCTGCACGCCCGCTTCTACACGCGCTAAAAACAAAACTACAAGTCCTATTCGACTAAAATTTTGACAGTAGCCGTCTACGAGAATGTTCTACACGACAGTAAATACTTCTTGCGATAGTAGCGCCATCGGGCCGAGAAGCTAAGTACTTATCGGACCGCCCTCGTAAGTTAGCAAATAATCTTAACCTTTCGGCTAGGGTGTGGAGCATAAAGGAGTCTTTGAAGAGATATAAATGCCTTGCGAACGCTTTCTAGCTCGACTTTTGGTCGCTAAATTGGAGATTTCATATGAGGAATGCGCTCAAAACTATCCCCAATCGCGACAATGTGGAAGTTTTACCAATTCCTTTTCAAGTTTCTACTGGCGTACGCCAAATAGTTTCGACACAGAATCGTTTCACACTTTAGCGCATTGATTTTCGTCCGCCAGATGCTCGTGAAGAACTTAATATCATTAAACACCTTCTGAGGTTTAACTTGCATCTCAGTTACATTCTTGTGTTCGGTGTAGGCTATCAGATCGTCAGCAAAATCAACCAAGAGGATGAGATTTATTAAACTGGAATAAGTTGAGTAATTCGCGGCAAATACTCCGAAAAGGGTAGGCGCAGCCACTGTTCCTTGCTGTAATCCATTCAGAACATGAAATTCTCTACTAGTAGTGAGTAGGCGCCCGTAATGACAAAGCACTTGCAATACAGCATACTACACATCATCGCTACGAGGTGGTTGGGAAATTCGCCCATCCAACCAGACGGTATTAAAGGCCTTCTCCATGTCTATAAGTCAAGCGTCTATGCACTCACCATTGTTGATCCGCCAGCAAATATCAGATGTTACCTTCGTTATTGCATGTATTGCCGAATGTCCAGATCAAAATCTGAATTGTGCATTCGAGTATAATTCCTTCCTCTTGATATGTCGGTTCAAGGATTTCAATACCGAAACCTCAAATACCTTGCTGATGTAAGGCTGCAATCTGATTGGGCAGTAGCTCTTAGAACAGGATGAATGCTTCCTTCTCTTTAAGATCGGCAACACTCGGGCTTTCTTCTATTGTCCTGGAAAGAAAGAGTTGTTCAATAAATTGAACAAAATGCAACAATTACGAACGTCAATGCCTGGTAAATGCCTGCCGTTGGGAATGCCACCCATATCGGATGATCTTTCATTGTTTATCCTTCTAAATATGGAAGTGAACTCCTCATATGAGACAAAGCAATCAAGCAGATTATTACTCGGTATGAGATCAGCCTGCAACGCAAAGCTAAACTGGAGAACTGTAGTGCCGTTAAAGCTATATCTGAAATTGTGGACATCTCGTTCTAACATTTCCGAAAGTCGCGTAGGCTCCAAGTCCATTCTGGGCCGATGCACTGATTCAAAGTAAGTTTCAGAGCATCACCCATCAACATGGCACCTAAATCGCTTGGTGAAATACCCATAAGCTTCTCCCGCCATTGGGAGTTCACTTCATTTATATGATATTGGCAGATAAGATTCCGGGCGATCTTAAGGAGTAATTTGAGCTCAACCAATATGGAATGATGATAGTGAGCGAGTGAGCAGAAGGCTTTTTTGAGCGTTTTATGGCTGATGTTCCATATCCTTCCATATTATTGCAAGGTTTAATCTTAGGGTCGACTTGTTCAATTGTATCCAGCGTCAAGTATTCCTTCGTTGCTCAAGTTCCTGTCACCCGAACCTCAATAAGAATGGCGTTATTGTCACCATGGTAAAGAAGTGTCTGTGGTTTCCGTTGAGGATTTCTAAAATTAAAGTTCAGCTGCGCGTCAGCAATGCATAAATCCAGACAGGAATTTGCCCTGGGCCAGGTTGGACTCTCTGACCCCTATAATTCACATTTATACTCCATCTGGTATTGCTCTATCCAAGATTTGAGGAATACCCCCTGGGATTGTTTACGACGTTTAGCCACGAGGTGTGCTTAGAATTCAAATCGCCAGCTATAATATAATAATTTTGCACCATATTCAGTTCGAGTATTGTAAATAGAGAATGGAATTCCTCCTTGAACTTGGCTCGATTGTTTCCCACTGCATAGACTGACAGAATGTATACATTCCCTCCTTTAGGCAGTGAAAACAGAATACAAGAGACTTCCATACATTCAAAGGTTTCAAATTCAGGACTATTAATATGCCTGCTACGATAATAGCGACCCACAAGTATTCCCCCACAATTTCCTCTCGTTCCTCACGAATTCAAAATCTTGAAAAAAAATTCGTTATCGAATGCCTCGGACTGAGGTGGGTTTCTAAAATCAAGACAATGTCGGGTTGTTGCCTGGCAGCTCCGCTCTTGGGTGGATTCCTACGATGGAATTCACATTAACCGCGATGATCCGGAGACCATTCAGTGGTATCGCTGTGACTACAGACTTAGCGTCGGGTATGCTGTTTGTGTAAATATTCTGTTATACTGTTTATTGTGTTGTTGGTGCTTCTTACCTCCCCTTTTGCCGAAGGCATGGTACCCTTCAAGGCTGCTGATGACTTCTTCCTTTGGGACGATCTTGACGCCTGCTGCCTTGCGACCTTAACATTGCGGTCTGCAGGACATCCACGGTACGAAGCCGGATGCCCTCCGCTTCTGCAGTTGCCACAGAAGGTTTTTTCCTTGCCTTTTGCTTCAGTGAGCAAACATTCGGCTGCGGCGTTGCTTTCTCGCACTTTACACATTGCAAGGTCATTTAACAATTCACTGCTGAATGACCATAGCACTGGCATCTTTGGCACTGGCCTATTTCGCTCTCAGCAGGCGCTCAAAACGAAGTGCCTGGTAATTAAGCGACCTGATGCCGATCAGATCGCTTCTTCGGCTCTCCGGGCTTATCTGCACGAGGACGTGCAGCAGAATTCGTTTTTTCCAAAACGGATCTCCTCGTACTAATTCACTGAGAGGAATTTGACCTCAGTTCCCGCCTCCCGGAGCATTTCGAGCACTTATCTCTCTCTTCCTTCGCATCCAAGCCTTTCAGAAGAAAGGTTTGCACCTTCCTTTGGGGTGTAGGTGAAGTGAGGAGCCTCCACTCGCTCGAGGATCTCCCATATTTTCATGTAGTCCGCTATTTGTTTACATTTGATGTTGGCTCTATCACCCCCGCCTTTTGTAGTGACCGCGGCTGCGCGACGGGAGCGGAATCTCATTCAGCTCTTTCTTAATTAATTTGCTTAAACAATGCATTTAATAGTGTGCAATTGCCTTAATGTTCGCCGCAGATTGCACATTATTCAATGCATACAAGCGAATTGATGTTGACAGGAGGCGAATGATTTGCCGCATCTGCAGGCGCATGCGCATGTTGCCGCAACATTGCCGAGTGAGAAAGGCTATGTAGCGGGAATAGAAGCGGTGCACGAATAAAGACAGCGAGGATGTTGCTAGAGAGGAGAGTTTTGGCGGCATGGGAGTTTGGTTTCTTGGGTGGCGGAGTGAGGACGGAGAAAAGAAAAAAGGAATTGGACAAGTCTTGGAGAAGAGGAAAAAGGAATTGGAAAAGGCGTGGAGAAGAGGAAAAAGGGATTGGAAAAGTCTTGGAGAAGAGGAAAAAGGAATTGGAAAAGTCGTGGAGAAGAGGAAAAAGGAATTGAAAAAGTCTTGAAGAAGAGGTTCAGGAACGCAAGTGATTGTTGAACGAGGGTTCGGGAGCGCTAGTGATTTTCAAGCGGAGGTGCAGTGAATAAGTTCAAATCGTTCAATCGTTAACAGATAATAAAGGCACAGTGATTTGAAGCAAAGAAATAGAAAAACAATTGAAGGGACATCCTCTAAACGAATAATTGGCCGGAGGATGTCGAGGAAGGGTGGGAACCTCACAGGCCGCGCCTCGTACAAGATCTGAGGCGGAAGAGACGGCAATCGAGACGGTGATCCGTCGTGGATCTTCCCCTCCTTGATCGCGGCACTCGGGTCCGGAGACTTACGGCTCCACGCGCGCGGTCGAGCCGGTTTTTTTTTTTTTATTTTCCAATTTAGCTCGCGTTCTGTTTGTTCATTCGATAGGCCGTCGCGAAATCCTACTTAGAGTCGAATTTAAAATCCGGTGCGGACCCACGCATCGGAAAAAGGCACGTTGTTTTTAGTAATGAAGCGTGAGGGATCAAAGCGCTCAAAGGACCCCCCCCCCACATTCCCGAGCCTGGCTAGCACAGAGGCGTGCAAGAACGTGTCGACCGAGCACTTTGATAGAGCTTCAATCTTTGTGGGCGGACCTTCACGGTCAATTTTGCCAATTGGTTTAGCTTTTTGGGATAGCTCTGCCCTCTAGGTCGTTATCGGCCACTCAGGATGATCGAACTGATCTCCTAATTCCACTCCTATCATTACACTTTTTCATAATAAAATTCGAGAGCCCCGCGCTCCCATTAAGTATAGCGGCTAAATATCTACCACCTAATTCAAATACATTAAGGGGGGCCAATTGTGGCCCCGGCCGGACCATTTTTTTAAATTTTCAGTCCTACTTCTGTTATTCTTTTAATCATTTGTAATTTTTTGGCCTCCCCAGCCATTAGCTGCTCCATAAGCTTTCCATTTTTCTTTATCAATATTGACATTTGATTTTTAAGGTCTTCGAGTGTCTTCGCCAGCTTGCCATTTCTTCTTTCAAGGTTAGCAATTCGTACTTTGGCTTTTTTGAGATCTAGATCCTCCACGTTACGGACTCCACTACCGATCCTAGTGGACCTAGGCCTTATAGTGGGGGGCCAATGTAGTCCGCCATCCGTTGGCGGCTCGCCGCCCATTTATATCATTAACACACAAAAGAAACCAATTAACGAAGTAAGCGGTTTAAATTAAGTTTCAAATTATACTATACTATATTAATTAAGTAAATATAAATATCCTCTTATATTATTGATTTAAATTTAAATTTTAAATTTATTATATTAATAATATTAATTTGTGAAAAGGTCCCTTCTCTACCCTCTTCTGCGGTTATGCGTCCTGATTTTATTTCTGTTTGGGGGAGCAGTTTGTCTCCAGATGTTATGTTGGCATTGTCATATTACCAATAAGAGCTGGAACTTCAGCGAATGTTACACAATTCAGAACGTCTTTAGCTGTTCATCATGGCTGATGAGAAGCTGGTTTGGGATGCAGTTTATGGCAGCGACATTGTAATTATTTTCTTAAACTGCTTCTTTTGTCAGTGAGATGGTAGAATTCCTTTTGTCACAGCATATGCGACGCTATACTTCTCGTGCGTGCCGTACTCACTATTCTTCCTCACATGTTTTCCAATTTGACAGGTCTGGTGATGCTCTTTTTGCACAAAGCCGAAAACTCGTTCACCCCAAAGATAAAGAGAGTTTGATATCGACCCACTGCTTCTCAATATCCTGGACTTTGAAGAAACCCTAGTAAGGTGTCTACAGAGGTCCCCGGGAGGTTTCCGTCCTAACATTGCACGATTCAAGAGCCAAGGTTACGCCGTTTTTCGCGTAGTTTGCGAGTTGTGGGGGCTTCAGATTTAGCATTGGGTCCTTGAGCAGACGCATCAAACCGGTTGTGTAGTGACCCGACTTAATGTTGAGTGCAGGGTCGCTGGGTAGTCTCATGTTCCGTCCGAATACTAGTTCCGAAGCAACGCACAGCAAATTCTTCGCGATTGGCTATCCGAAGAACAAGTAGAACGAATGGTAGGACTTCCGACCAAAAGGGTCTTCTTGGACTATTATAGCCACCTTCAACGTCCGTTGCCACCTTTCAAACATCCCATTGGACTGCGTTTGAAGCGGAGGAGTTTACCCAACTCTGAGAAAAAGGAAGAGTTAAACAGCATTCCCCGGTCTCTTGCTATAATTGTCTGCAGACTAAAGCGTTGAATTCACTCTCGACAGAAGGCCTGATTGATTGAATAAAGCTAATAACCATATATTGCTATAACTTTTAGTAATTAACTTCATCAATCATTAAATTTTGTAGTAATTAGATCATGATCTTACCAGGTTTGGTAGAAATCGCACTATCACTAACAAAGTTATAATAGGTCAAAATTGCCCCTTCAGTGCAAATTCTGACTTTGAAATAGCATGCGAAAATGAATATTTTGACATAATACAGCGGCAACATAACTTCCTTTTTTCAAAACTCAATAAAACTATTGTATGCATCGGAAAATATTTATTTATTATTTATAATGTAGGTACATGTCTAAAGTTTTTATTTACATTGTTTTGAAGATCAAATCTGTTAGGTGACGTCCCCCATCCTCCATACATTGCGTAAACCGATTTCTGGCGTTTGTCATGACTTTTGTTAGCATAGCAGGTGTTATGTTGGCAATTGCTTCTTGGATGTTGGTCTTCAAATCTTGTAGGGTTCTTGGACGGTTCACATAAACACGGGATTTCAAAAAACCCCATAGAAAAAAATCACAAGGGGACAGATCGGGAGAGCGTGCCGGCGATTCCAAATAGCCTCTAAATGAGATAAAGCGCTCTGGAAAGTGTTCCCTCAAAACAGCCATCGATGCTCTTGAAGTGTGTGCTGTTGCACCGTCTTGTTAGAACCAAGTGTCCCCCAAATCCAAATTTTCTAGCCGTGGGAAAAAAAATTCTGTAGCATGTTTACATACCGGTCCGAATTCACTGTCACTGTAACCTCATTTTCCT